>NC_138897.1:80165891-81365891 GCF_965194825.1 Balaenoptera physalus | reverse complement strand
TCATGTAAAAAAATTTTTTTAATAACTTACCTCAAATTCTTCCCAAAAGCCTTGTTTGACTTTATCTGTGGTCTCAGCTAATTTGCTTAGTTCTCGAACCCGACTTTCTATTTCAGCAGCATTGATACGAGTTGTGTTGAGGGGCTAATCAAATTCAGCAGTTGGTGTGAAATGAAGAAAGTATTACAGAAAAAAGTGTTAATGCAAAAAAAAAAAAAAGACTTCTATGTTGGTGTTCATAGAGGCAAGGACAGGAAGTTCACAGTAAAAGTTTTCAAATAGAGTTTCACTTTCCTTTCTGTTCTTTCAGGAAATATATCTTTCTTCAATCTCCACACGCTTTGCTGATATAAATTCAAACCTATTTTTCTTTATAAATAGACCACAATGTTAGAGATGGTATCATTTGCCACTAAGTAATAAGTGTGAGCTTTGAAACAGCAATAACTCCAAAATGTAAAGGTATGATCACCTAAAGGTAACCAAAGGGGCATCTACAATGAAAATTTGATAAAAACTTTGCTTTAAAAACTCCATAAGGCCTTTTAGAATTACATATGGAGATAATCATGAAAATGATGTAATATCTAGAATTTGTTTCCAAATATTACAAGAAGAAGGTAGTGAGTGGAGTAATAAATGAAACAAGATTTGATGAGTTGATCGTAATTGAAGCTGGGTGATGGGTACATGGAGGTTCACGATACTATTCTACTTCTGTCTGTTTGGAATATTCTATGTTCGGACTTAAACTCTATAAGGAGGGGGAGTTTAGCATTCCAAAATGCTTACCTGCTTGAGTTGCAGTACTGTGCCCAATGTTTCTACCATAGGATTCTTCTTGTAATGCTCCACGAGATCTGTCAAAGAGTCAAACCGTTCTCCTCCACCAACATCATATTTCAGTTCCTTTCAAGACAAAAAAAAAAAAATTATGTTCATGACCTTTATGTTAAATTACTGTTTTTCCCAACTCAAGTACAGAGACTAACTCCCCCAATAATGGAAAGATTGAAGAGCTGTAAGAGCACAAAGAAAGGGAAGCAACAAAGATGATGAAAATGGAGAAGCAGATCCAATGTAAAAGAGTTCATTGTGAGGTGTGAGAAGCTCTAAGTAAGTATCCAACACTAACTAGGCCACAAAGAAGTTTCTCCCTCATAAGTTAACTAAATAGCTAGAAAAAAAAAAAGAAAAACCATATTTACTATTTACTTATACTCTAGGCTAAGTGACTATACACAAGGCTGCTGAACAGAAGATAAATAACTACTTCTCTCTGAAACACAACAAACTCTAAGGCTGGTGAGGCAGCATTGAAGCCCAATATACAAGCCTTTACTTTCATCTTCTAATGAAAACTTAAAAGGGAAATTATAAACAGAGACCAGGAAATTTTTTCTGACAAGGAGACCAGAATAGGCTGTTTCAGGAAAACAACAGGAAAATGGTTAAACTTAGAAAATACAAAACCCTAGAAATGATATATGAAGATATTTGGGTATGACCTTTTATTTAAAAATAAATCGAGCGAGCGGGGAAGAAGCACTTTCAGAATGACAGAGTAAGGACCTCTGAAAATCTGCTCTTTCACAAAAGTAACAAGAACCCTGGCAAAAATTGTCATCAACTTTTTCAGAACTCTGAAAATTAACCAATAAAGTTCAAGGAGCATTTATTCAAGAAAAAGATTGAACCTTGATAAGAACAACAAATTGTTGCCTTTTAACTTGCCCTATTCCCACCTACCTCTCCCCAGCTTCTTGGTAGCCTTGAAAACCAATAGTCTCATAACCACAATAGCTGTGAAAACAAAGCAGCTTAGCATAACTGGGGTAGATAGATGGATTTGGAGCTCTTTCCAGACCTATCCCTAGACAATTATCACTATCTGATCTGTTTAGCAGATCCCTGGGAAAGCCTTATTTTCAGAGCTTGTCTTTATTTGATTGCCTTACAGCTTACTCAGCCTGCCTTCAGGGGATCTCCCAAAAACAATTAGCAGCAATTGTTTAATACCACAGCGGCCTAAGGCAGCAATACCAGTCAAGGCAAATAAGAGATTGATCAAAAACTTAAAAGGAAAATCCAGGCAACGTCCACAGCGGGCTCTGAAAACCTCCAACATATCCTTGAGAATCTAGAAGGACATGTGCATGTGCATGTACATGGCTGTGTGAAGTCCAGCAAAGATCCAAAAAGGCCCTAATCTTTACCTCTAGCTGATCCTGAGGTTCTGTGTAAGCAGGAAGTGAAGGCTAAGGCAGAGCTTTAAGGTGCCAGAGCACTGAAAGCAGTCGTGCCCCAACACACACACACACACACACACACACACACACACACACACAGCCTCCCTGGCAAAGGCTGGGAGATTTAATGTTTCAAGGCATTTAAGGAAATCTCTGTTCAATCATTAACTGATCACTAAGCTACCCAAGCAAAGACTTCAGTGGCCACACAAGACAAAGACAGGAAAGTCACTGAACACACAAACAGCAACAACAACTACAGGAACAATAAAAAGTAGCAACAACAAATAATACTGCCTCAGAAAGGAGGGCAAAGGATTTATATTATATTATTTAAAATGCCTAGTTTCCAACAAAAACTTATGAGACATGCAAAGAAACAAGAAAATATGATCCATACTTGGGGGTGGGGGGGGAGGGTGGGAAGCATTCAACAGAAACTGTCCTTGAGAAAGCCCAGACAAAGACTTTAAACCAGCTAGTATAAATATATTCAAAGAACTAAAGGAAACTATAAATTAAAAGAAAATATGAACATGATATCTCATCAAATAGAGAATATCACAAAATGATAAATACATAAATGTACATAATGTTCATAGCAGCATTATTCATAATAATTAATGGGCCAAAACGCCCATTAATCTTTTAATGGATAAACAAAATGTGGTATATATCCATACAACAAAATGTTTGCCAATAGTTTACTGACACATGCTATAACATGGATAAACCCTGAAAAACATGCTAAGTAAAAGAAGTCAGTCACAAAAGGCCACATATTACATGATTCCATCTATATAAAATATACAAAATAGGCAAATCCATTGAAACAAAGAGGTTAGTGGTTGCCAAGAGCTGGGGGGGAGGGGGAAAAACGCGAAGGGACTGGTAATGAACCCAGGGTTTCTTTTTGGGGTGATGAAAATGTTCTGGAATTAACGTTGTTGGCTGCATAATTTGTGAATATACTAAAAACCACCAAATTGTCCACTTTAAAAGGGTGAATTGTATGGTGTGTGAATTGTATCTCAATAAAGCTGGGTTTCTTGGGGGTTTTTTTAAATCTTATTGAAAAACTGAAGCAATAAGTGAATAGACAGTTGCTATTTAGGAAACTATGTCAAAACAAAGTTTGATGTAGTTGACCAAGAACCAACCTCCTTGCTCCAGCCATCACATTAAAAACAAGAAATGGTGAGTTCAGTTCTCCCAGCCTTAACCAGAATTCTATAATATGAAAGTACATGTAGTCACAGGCTAGACTGTGCTGACCCAAGGGAGAAGCTGAGGCCATCGCTTTCGAAATTGAGACAGAGGCAGACTCCAGCTATAACCAAGCACAGATTGAGATACTACAGGGCTGGGAATTCCCTGGTGGTCCAGTGGTTAGGACTCCGTGCTTTCACTGCCGAGGGTTTGGGTTCAATCCCTGGTCGGGGAACTAAGATCCTATAAGCTGCGTGATGCAGCCAAAGAAAACAAAAAGATACTGCAGGGCAGAAGGTGATGTACTGAGGCATGACTTAATCTGCCAGAGATAGAGAGGAATAAGTAATTTAATAAAGTTCTGAAATGATGAAATAGTTATAATTAACAAGGTACTAAAAGTGTAGAAGCCCTTAACTAGATGACTTTGGAAGTAATGGTGTCAGTCTTCTCCCAGCAGAAAAACCACCCAAAGATGACATTTCGCCAGACCCACAGTTCAATCCGGGCTTTACCTGACAGCGGATCATAACATGGGTCACTTTAGACTTGCCGTCATTGCTCTCCCCTTTGTCATCTCCGGTTCGGACAGAGAGAACAAAATCTCCAGGGTGGCTCTGGCTCTCCCGCACAAGAAAGCTACCGTGTTTTCCTTTCTCGGTTAATAATTTCTCTGCTTCTTTCCCAGACAGATGTCCATGAAACCACCTAAATTTTTTTAAATGAAAAATCAATTGAGTTCTGCCACGGGCTCACAACATTCTTTCACAAAACTACCATACATAGTCACCTCTACTCAACACAATTAAAAACAGGCACGTTCCTCCAAGAGATTGATCCATTCCACATAAGCCAGAATTTGCATCCCAAGCAGGCAGGAAAAAATGACAAAGATATTAAGAGTGACCATTAGGGGAGTTCCCTGGTGGTCTAGTGGTTAGGATTCTGGGCTTTCACTGGCATGGCCCAGGTTCAGTCCCTGGTCAGGGAACTAAAATCCCACAAATCACGTGGTGTGGCCAAAAAAAAAAAAAAAATGACCATTAAACTCCTTAAATGAGCCCACAGTCATTTGGAGGCAAACATCCTCAATCTTTCCTATTTTCTTTTAAATCCCCCATCTTTTAAAATGGCAGTTTGTCATTTCTCCACTGCCAAACCCTAAAAGGACCAACTATTTAATCACAGTCATTTTAAAAAGTTATAATAGAGAGTTATGGTAGAGACAGAGAATCACTTGAATGTTTGCCCTTGCTTTGGCATGCAAACACTACATTAAACAGGATCTTCATTATAAATTAGTTCAAGCATTCCAAGCTTTTCTAGATTTCCAATCTATACTTCAATAGCCTCCAAGTTTGCTGTCAACATCTTTGGACTATCTACTGGGTTATCATTTCAAATTTTAATGCACATAAGACTTGGAGTAGAGGCAAGGGATTTTGCTAAAAATGTGAATTCCCATGCCTCACAATCAGAGATACCAATACACTAAGTCTGAATGGGGCCCAGCAATCTGCATTTTTAACCAGCACAGCAGAGTCCTAATGTAGGCCGTCTGAGGTCAAACTTTGAGACAATGCTACTCTAAGCTACTATAGAAAACATCTTAACATAGTCATATTAATAATGTGGCTTTTTCCCTCAGGATCTTGGTGAGGAAACAAGCATGATCATAGCACATAGTGCTAATGGCTCAACACTAAAGGAATATACTTCAAGGTATTTTTCATCTACCCTCAACTGAACAGAGTAAAATTAAATAAACTGCACAGAGTTGGCTGACAGCCTTTTGCTTAATAATTTGGCTGGAAAACAAATTATCAGCATAAAATACCAGTGACACAAAGGTATAAGTAGAAGAAACCTACTTGAAGACAGAAAATATTCAAACCTAATTAAGAGACCCTGATTTGGTACTGAGTCAGAGAGAAGAGACTGGGAATGCAGAAAACCAATAAAATCAATGCAAGTTAAGTCAAGCCCCAGCTTTTATCAGCTTAGTTCCAACACTGGGGAAAGATCTCTGAAATAATACAATTCCCTCTAATTAGGGTCATTCTCACACATTTGTGGATATAACATAAAAGAACTGATGAAAAATCTGACCGAGTTCTCTGCTTTCCCACTTCTGAGCTTAAACTGACATCTGTTGGTGGCATTGCTGAATAGCTGGTCAGAAGCTACTACAGGGAACTGCTATTTTGGTGTTCCCATTATCATTTGTTTTCCTCTCCTAACGCTCAAAGTTCAATAACGCTCAAGTTCAATAATCTTAAAATTACTGCATGTATCAAGTATACACAGGAATAGTCTGAGACTTCTGTAGAACGAGTGTAAGTAACACTGACTAAAGCTTTTGCAAGAAAAGGCCACTCAGAATAATCTGATCGTATTACTCTTACTTTAGTAACACTTTTAAGATTACAGTTTGAGAAACAGAAGTCAAATCCCCATAATGCATTCACCTCACACCTATGGCACGGGAGAGATGCAGACTCTGTAGTTACGAAAATGTAACTGACCTTTCAGAGGTAGGATCTGCACAGTTCAGAGGATATTTGAGCTCAATAACATCTCCATTCTTCTCTTTTAATTGCCCATGATGTTCCATGTAATACTGGACCAATTCAGCCAAAGTGGCAAACTTCTCCCCTCCATACAAGTCATAGTAATCACCAGTGTTCTGAATCTTGATGTGGGTGACAGCTCCATTTCTTCTAAAATAGTCCATTAGAAAAGTGGGGGGAAAAGACAAATAAAGAGCTATACTAGTAAAAATGGATCTCATATTCATTATCAGATTTCACCTAAACATTGAAACAAACCCAAGGAATGTACAAGTTTACGCTTTTCCTAAACAAATGCAGTGAGTGAAATAACCACACAGTCAACCACTTCAACACAAAGGGCTCTGCGTATATTAAGTGACAATCATTTTTCTCATCATTAATTAATCAAGACAAATATCACTAAAATTAAACGTACATTTACCTTATAATCCAGTAAACCCACTCCTAGTATTTTGCCCCAAAGGAATGAAACTGCATGGCTACCAAAAGCCTTGTACAAGAATATTCATTGCAGCCTTTTTGTAGTAGAAAAAATTGAAAGGTCAAATATTTATGGCCAAAATGGATACACAAATACTCATACAATGAAATATCACACAGGAATTTAAATAAAAGAGAGGACCATTGATATATACAATCAACTTAGGTGAATCTCAAAAACATTACGTTAAGAGAAAGAAGCCAGACACAAAAGAATATATACTGTATGACTTCATTTATATGACATTGTAGAATAAGCTAGTCAATGGGGATAGAAAAGAGAAGAGTGGTTGCCTCCTAGGGGGAGGGAGAATAGAAACCGGCACCAAGAAACTTTCTAGGGTGATAGAAATACTCAAGATTTTGATTGGAGTTTTGGTTGCATTGATAAACACATTTGTCAAAATTCATCTCACTATACACTTAAGATACTATACATAATTGTATCTTTAAAAATCATTTTAAAGACATATAATTAACGGAGTTTCCAAAGTGAGATAGCTAGTATGTCAACCCAATGAATTGACAACACTGGCCAAAAGTTTCTAAAACTTGGTATTTTAGTTAGCCTAGGCACTTTGATGATTTCCATTTGGTTTTCTGTACTACTAAGTACATCTCAAGGACACCCATAATCATCTTTGTGGACCCAAGGGGTCTGGCAACCCCAAAATGGTAATCACTGACCTATATTTATTTTTTAGTCTGACCCTATAGTGTTATTGATGAAGCCTCTGTTAAATATAAACACACTTCTACTAAAGATAAAGGAAAATGGAAATGAAGGAAAGTAAGAAAAATTGTCCTACAATGTTAATAACAATATCTACTTCTAATTTTTGGTTACAGTCTTTTCCAGTGGGTAAAAAAGGCACTTCGGGTCTCTCTCCTCCAGCTACACCTGATTCTATTTTAACACCTCAGCTTTCTATCTCTAACCTTGACTTAACATATCACAAAAACAGATATTTCAGGTATGGACTATAAAGCAACATAGATGGATCTCAAAAACATGATACTGGGAATTCCCTGGCAGTCCAGTGGTTAGGACTCGGCGCTTTCACTGCAGGGGCCCAAGTTCAATCCCTGGTTGAGGAACTAAGATCCCGCAAGCCATACAGCGCAGCCAAAATAAAACATGATATTGCATGAAAGAAGCACAATGCAGAATGATATGCTCAGCATGTACCATTTATGAAAATTTCAGAACGCACACAAGTAATATTATACATTATTCATGACACAGACATACATATATATTCTATTTTATTATTATATTACTTTTATGTTATATTACTTATTATATTATATGCACTTTTTTTTTAACGAACTAGAAAGAAATACACCAAACTCAGAAAGTAGCTGTCTCTGTGGCAAAGAGAAGAACAGCAGGAAGGGTGGTGAAAAATGGAAATTTTGCTTTTTTTTACATTTTATTTTGAAGAAAAAAATGACTGGCAATAAATACAATATGGGTAATTGGACATAATTTTTTGTATTTTTCTGTATTTTTTTTCCTCAAAATTAAAAAAAGGGGCTCTTCCTTGACTAACTAAGGCAACTTAAATCATCAAATTTTCAGCATGGGCACATAACAAAAAGATTAGATCACCTGTAGAAAACTAGAACAATAAACTTGTCATTTATGCATGCACACACACACACATGCATCTCAGTGTCTATAATATACATCATATACATAAGAAAACATATATAAAGTGAAACTTGGCAGTTTAAGAGTTGTTAAAAGCACTGGTTCTAAGACAGTTCAACAAAAAGATATACAAATGACCTTTAACCTTATTAAAAGATGTTCAGCTTCAATCATAAGAGAAATTAAAATTCATTGAGATACCATTTCTCACCTATCAGGTTGACGAAAGTGAAAAGCTTGACAACACTCAGCTGGAAGCTGTGGAAAAACAGGGACCCTCAGACACTGCTGGTGAGAATGCAAAATGGTACAATCACTGTGGAGGGGAATTTGGAAAAACTATACCAATATATATTGACTCTCTGCCCCAGTCATCTCACTCCCGGGAATTCACCTCTGAAGATACATTTCCAAAAGCACAAAACATATGCAAAATGTTATCATATTAAATGCAGTATTATTTATCATTGTAAAATATTGGAAATAACTAAATTCCCATTTTTAGGAAATTGTATAAAGTTACATGCTATGCAGTTAATTTAAAAAATGAGAGAGATCACTAAAAGATTTCTGTAAGTGAAAAAAGTAAACTACAAAGAAATAGATTTAGTATTCCACTTCATGTGTGAAAAGAAACGCAGAAAGATAAACCATAAATTAATAAAACTGGTTACCTACAGGGATGGAAATAAGGTACACGGGGTAGGGATAAGAATAAGATTTGTCAGAATATACCTTTTTATACAGTTTGACTTTTTTTTTTTTTTTGATCAATTTTGTTTATTTTAGTAAGTTTTTTACATTTTAAGGGATAATTGTCTATTTAATTGAAATTGTTAATACAGTTTGACTTTTAAATCTTGTAAATGTTTCACATATTCAAAAAATAAAATGAACAAGGATCAAAAAAATGAGTACAAAACCAAAAAACTGAATACAGAAAGAAAGAAATGACTCTAACTTTGCAGTAAGTTCATAACTACACAGAAAATTAATTCCTGTAGCTTTTGAACACAGTACAGATTGTACACCCTTAGTGGGATATATGCTGTGAACAGAAACACTCCAGATAAATCATGAACTTTACTTAATGGGTTTGTAATTAGAAATGATAATGGTATAGTAATTCTGAAACTATCTTTGTATTATAAGATTGGGCAAATGAGGTCATACATTGATGCTGCTGTGAAACACGGTTCTCTCTACAGAAGGGAAACACAAATACGGAATGGGAAAAGGTAAGGAAACTGGGCTGAACTGGAGCTATCAAACTTGTTTGATATACATTTATATATTTATTGATACTGATATATTTAAAATTTGGTTTTAAATATATAAGTATTTCCCAGCTCTGTCTACTATAAGGGCCTAGAAGCAATGATACTCCAGAAGACGGGGCAAACAGATATTATGTGCTTCCTGATGTGAAATAAAGGGATGGCTTCAAAATCCACTATTGAAATGACGAGAGAAATTTGAATATGGACTGTGTGTTAGATAACATTATGGAATCACTTAAAATTTCTCAAATATAATAATGATACTGTAGTTATACAGGATGTCCTTGTTCATAGGACATGCACACTGAAGTACGCAGAGGTAAAAATAAGCATCCTGACATCTGCAACTTATTTTCAAAAGGTTGGGGGAGGGGAGAGTATATACATACACACAAACACACACTCAGAGAAAAAGAGCAAACATGGCAAAATGTTAACAGGTAAAGAGAATGTGGGTATTCACTGTACTCATCTTTTGACTTTCCTATAGGTCTGAAATTTCTCAAGATAAAAAGTTGAGGAAAAAAAAAAAAAAAACCTCACCAGTTCTGTAGTCCCGGCTCTGCCACTTACTAGCTATGAAACCAGCTTTGTAAATTAACCTCTGTGCTTCAGCTTACTCACCCCTAAGATGAAGGTAACAGTGGTATTTATTCATAGGTTGTTGGAGAGATTAAATAAAATGATATGTGGAGAGTGCTTAGCAAGATGGCCTGGAATATGTCAAGCCCTCAATAACGTTTGTTATCATCCTCCTCCTCAACATCATTGTTGTTATTATATAATCTCCATCCAAACTCTTACAGGTCAAATGTCACTCAACTGTAGGTTAGAAGTCTGCTAGAATAAGCCTGGAAAAATTCATGAGGGCTTCTGCCCTCTCCTTGTAGCAAAACGGAAGTAAAAGCCAACAATGTGAGCTCCTTGAGAAACTAATCGATACCAAAAAGGGACTTCCCGAATCCCAAAGGGGTCCTAAATAAATCCTCAGAACATGTTTTCCTTACTTCTTTATTTAAAAAAAATAATAATAAAAGCAAATTCATAGAGCAGTTCAGTTCTGGCTCCTGGAATGAGCTAGAGAACGGAGAATAAGTATATAAGAGAAAGTCAATTTCTAGAAAAACTCTCCCACATGTGTCCAAAGAGACATGTAACACATGTTGGCAATACTGTTCAAAACAATTTTAAACAAACTAAAAACAACTCAGTGTCCAACAATAGAGCATGGGATAAACTGTGGTATATGCACACCTTCGAATATTATATAGCCATTAAAGTTAATAATTAGATCTATATGTATCAGCACAGAACTCAAAAAAAATTTAAAGGTAGTCTCAGCCATGGATATGAATTCTAAAAACACACAAACCAACCTCATATCATTCACACATAGTACAAATGCAGTACAAGTATAAAAACATGTTCAGGAAGGAGATATACCAACCTCTTGATGGTGGTTTCCTCTGAGGAAAGAGGGAGGGGAATGGGACTGGGCAGGGGAACAAACAGGACCACAACTTCCTCAGTGATGTTTTATTTCTTGAAAAAGAAAAGTGATCTGAAGAAACTCTTCTCCTTCTTTCTTTCTTTCTTTCTTTTTTTTTTAAATTAAAGTATAATTGATTTACAATGTTGTGTTAGTTTCAGGTGTACAGCAAAGTGATTCAGTTATATACTTTTTCAGATTCTTTTCCCTTATAGGCTATTACAAGATATTGAGTATAGTTCCCTGAGCTATACAGTAGGCCTTTGTTGTTTATCTATTTTATATATAGTAGTGTGTATCTGTTCATCCCAAGCTCCTAATTTATCCCCCGCCCCACCTTCCCCTTTGGTAACCATAAGCTTGTTTTCTACATCTGTGAGGCTGTTTGAAGAAACTCTTAGGAAGTATTTTTCCCATTCAGTAATCAACAGACGGGAAAGAAAAAGTGCAGGGAACAAGGATTGAGCCTTGCTTTGGATTGAACCAGGATCGACCCAGGCCTTAAGAACTTATGTTATGCTCCAGCTCATCCTCAGTGGTCTCTCAAGAGAGAAAAGCCCCCCTTCAAGCCCCTTCTGCTGACTCCCCGAGCCTCTCACTCCCAGGAGGCCACGTCCTGAACCCCACAGCAGGCCTGAATCACACCTGATCTGTGGGCCAGGGCACTGGCAAGGCCTCACCCACAGGGCAGCAGGCAGACCTTCAGACTCTAAATGAGGGTCGCAAGTTGTCCACATGTGGTCTTAACATTTCCCCCCTGGAAAACACTCTCAGGATTCTCTTTTTTTCTTCCAACTTACCTAACAGAAAGTGTAAAGTCTCCAGGGTTACTTTTACTGGGCCTTGCCAAAAAACTGCCATCAACTCCTCTTGTCAACAGTAGGTTTTCTGCCTCCACGCCAGTGATATTTGGGTGAAACCATCTTGAGAGAGAGAGAAATAGACCAATGAAAAATAAAGGACTCTGTCAGCACTACTTCCCACACCGTCACAGCTAAAATGCTTATTAGTAGAGTAGCAAATAAGAACACCAACACAACCCCTTTCCCTTCCTCTCTTTGGTCACCGCCTCCTCGTCTTCCCCATGGTAGGGGCTTGAGATCCTGCTAGCACAGTAGAGGGGGCTGGGGGCATGGTCAGTGGGATTGGGGCTGAGGTGGATGCTATTTATATAGGGTGGTGGGGAGGGCCTTAGCAATAAGGTAACATTTGATCAGACCTGGAAGAAATGAGGCAGCAATACGCAGCCATATAGGAAAGGAACATATCAGGCAGAGGGAGGAACAAGATCAAGGGCATGGGGGCAGACCGTATCTGACATGCTCAAGCACTCAAGAGGCCAGTATGCTTGGAGCAGAACAGGCAAGGGACAGAGCAGTAGATGAGGCCAGAGAGGTAATGAAAAGCCGGATGATGCAGGGCCTCGGAGGACACTGTAAAAACTTCAGCTTTTATTTTTTTGTGAAATGAGAAAGGACTAGAGGGTTTTAGGCAGAGGAGCAGCGTGATCTGACTTATATTTTTAAATCATCTTCAAGCTATCGTGCAAGGGTAGAAGCACACAGATCAGTTAAATAAGCTATTGTGATAATCCAGGCAAGAGATGATGGTACCAAGGACCAAGGTGGTGGAAGGAGTAGTGATAAACGGTCCAACTGGGAATATTTTAAGGGTAGCCAACAGGATTTCCTAATTTATTACATATGAGATGGGAAAGAAAGAAAGGAGTAAGAACAACTCCTAGGTATCATGTCTGGGCAAGTGGAAGGTTGGCGGTACCGTGTACGAGATGTGGAAAAAGGGTGGGGAGAGGAAAAATCAAGTGTTAGATTTGGTACGTGTTAAATCTTTTTTTTTAATTTATTTATTTTTTAATTTTTATTTATTTTTGGCTGCGTTGGGTCTTGTTGCTACGCGTGGGCTTTCTCTAGCTGCGGCGAGTGGGGGCTACTCTTCGTTGTGGTGCGTGGGCTTCTCATTACAGTGGCTTCTCTTGTTGTGGAGCACGGGCTCTAGGTGTGCAGGCTCAGTAGTTGTGGCGCACGGGGTTAGTTGCTCCGCGGCATGTGGGATCTTCCTGGACCAGGGCTCAAACCCATGTCTCCTGCATTGGCAGGTGGATTCTTAACTACTGCGCCACCAGGGAAAGAAGCCCTGGTACATGTTAAATATGAGATGCTTAATCATCTGAGTGTCTGGTACATATTAAGCACTAATGGTTAGATACTACTGACAATCATAACAATAACTATAAGATTGTTCTGACAAGAAATAATCAGAAAAGGCAAGAATCTAGACATAGTCTATCAACATTCCTGTTGTTTACATTAACTGAAATTTATTTTCTTTTTAATTTTTCCTATAGCATCTTACTAGCATTTTGGGGAAAATCTAAACATCATTCTGATTATCCTAGAGAAAAATCACAGGGTTCAGATCAAAACATATTAATTTGCTTTTTACTCCCTCTGAGAGCCTGTCAGAAGATCGAGGCAGAATTTTGCCCAGGGAAAACTCAACCTGAATTTATAAGATACCTATCATTCCAGCATCCAATACTTTTGCATACAGTATGATTACTAAACTACCCTTTTTTTTTTTTTTAAATCTTGTCCACAGCTTCTTTAATTTATGGTTCCCACCTGAGTCCCCACAGCCCTAAGGAATCAAAAAGCAATAACAGAAGACTTCCAGTTACTTTTAACTTTTCAAAAAGTATAGTGAAAATCTTACATTAATCTTCAATTTGTCTATCTGTATAAGCTAGTTAAAATGTCAAATCTCTTTTGCTTTTGGCTACAAAACAATTATGTTACTTGGTGTGATAGTCTGAAGCTGAGTGGCATATATGTTTTCTTCTACAACAAAATGGGAAAACTAATTATTATATGATGAATACAGGTTAGGAAACAATTCTCTTTAGAATACTGGGTTTATGGTTTAAAAAAAAAAAAGAGGAGACCCCAGAAGTGAAAAAGCTGAGAATTGCTGGCATGTGGTGGCAAAGCTTTATGGGTAGGAGCACGGACTCTGGAACCAGACTACTTTGGTTCAGATCCCAGCTCTGTGTGACCCCAGGCTAGTTATTTAAACTGTTAACTCATCTATAAAATGGGAATAGCAACAGCACTGTGTCATAGGGTGTTGAGAGGATAAAATGAGTTAATATTTATAAAGTGTCTATAACAGTGCCTGGACTTCAGGGTAGCCAAGGACAATGATGACTGCCTAAATTCACACCTTCCCACATATCCTTCAAAAACAATACGGGGGACTTCCCTGGCAGTCCAGTGGTTAAGACTCTACGCTTCCAATGCAGGGGGTGCGGGTTCAATCCCCATGCCACACAGTGTGGCCAGAATAAATAAATAAATAAATAATTTTAAAAAATTAAAAACTAAGGGGAAATTTTTTAAAAATATGGAATTTTTTAAAAAGAACAAGTAAAACCACACAATAACCTAACCATGCCCTCAACATAAGTAGAAGACAGAGAATGCCCAAACTTCCAAATTACCTGTAAGTAAAAAAAGAAGACATACCAGATCTCAGTAGTGATCTCTCATCTTCTTACTGCAACCCTCTGTGCCAAGCCAAGGGCATTCTGAGAAAAACTGCATGTCAGAGAGAACAGGGGAGCTAGTGGCAGGCCTAAAATTGCTGTAAAACCACCTCCAGAAAGAGAAAGTCCACCTTGAGTGTGAAAATACTGAACAAGTTTTCTTGTAAATCAGAGCCCTATTTATAGGAAAGGGGAGTGATTTAAGGTGTAGTGTTAGAAATGCATGGTCTCTGGGGAAGAAAAAGGCAAAAAAGAGACAGGATCCATTTGGCAATTAGGTGACAAAAAGGAAAGGAAGTAGAAGGGGGAAATTTATTTACCTGCAAACAAACAAGCAAAAAACCCAGAGGACAAATAACCTCTCCCCTACCACAAACACAAATACATACACAAATCACGAAAAAAAAAACCCTGGATTTTTCTATACTGACAGAAGATGCCATTGAATTAGGAACCTTTAAAATATTTAAAAGCCACAAAATAAATAGGAAAAAAGTGAATAAGTCTATACAAAGTTACTACAAAAAAGAAGAGTCACACATCAGTCAGCTTTTGAAAATTACCCCAGACAAACACCCATGATGCAGAAGAAAACTATAAGACAACACTCCAATCTGAATTAAGTATACTCAAACAAGATTTGGGGATATGAAAAAACACTCTGAATAAGAAATTTAAAAGTTAAAAACAGAAATGGACAAAAAGTAGGAAAAAATGAAGAGGGAGTTGATCAAACTCAGAAAGAAATAGGAAAAGAAAATCATCTCAGAAATGAAAACTAAATTACTAGGCACCCAAAGGAGAATAAGTTCAAATGAAAATCTAATAAGTGGCATTAAAGAAAGGTAGGAAAACAATGAAGAGAATAAAATATGATGAAGAAAGAAGTAAAAGAGATCACAAAGAAAATGGTTAATATGAAAGACAAGCGAAGAAGAAACAACATACATATAATTGGGGGAAGGGGAGGGGGGAAATGCAATGGAACAGAACTAATATTTAAACCTAAACTGAGAAAACAAATAAAATAAGATGTGAATCTATACATTGGAAGGGTCCACCAGGTACTTGGGAAAATTAGCCCAGAATAATCGCTGACACTTATTCTAATGAAACTATTACGCTTTAAAGACAAATGGAAAAAAATCAAGGCCTCCACGAAAAACAAATAACTTACTATAACAAATTAGATTAGCATCTGACTTTTCAAAGCCAACATATAAAACAAGTTGATACATGAACAAGCATTTTTTAAAAACTCAATGAAAGAAAAGGGTAAACCAAGAATTTTATATCTAGCTAAGTTATCCTTCAACTATCAGAGCTACAGAAAAAACAAGTTTCAACATACAACAACTAAGGGAATGCTGTACTTATCAGTCTTTCCTGATGAATCTACTACAGGATAAACTTTATCTAACCAAATGGTAACAAGCAACATTGACAAAATAACCGATGGTGAGCACTTAATAATCTATAAATGTCATGTAAGACTAAAACAAAGATGGGAATGAGAGTAGAAAACTAATGTACAACAGTTATATACTGTGACACAGTAGAACTACTACAACTAGAAAATGGGAAAAGGAAAACAGAAAAAACCTCATTGTTGTATAGGCAATAGGCAATAGATGGGTGTTTAAGGATAATGAAAAAAATCTGATAAGCCTGATAATAAAAGTTAAATAACAAAACAGAGGACTAAGGACATTCAAAAAGGTGTAAGTACTAGATTAAAAAAAATACAAACCTTCCTAGATACCCCCTCAAAAAACTGTTTTCAACAAAAAATTTTTAAATATACATCTTAGAAAAAAATTATATATGTATATACACACACACGTACATACACACACACATCTCGTGAGAAACAATGCAAGGAAACACTACAGTTGACCCACGAAAAACATGGGCTTTAGAGGCACCGATCCTTGAGCAATTGAAAATTCATATATAACTTTATAGTCAGCCCTCTATATCCACAGTTCTGCTTCCAACTGCATGGTTTCAACCAATGGCAGATTGTGTCATACTGTACTACATATTTATTGAAAAAACTCCGTGCATAAGTGGACCTGTGCAGTTCAAACTTGCATTGTTCAAGGGTCAACTGTAAGTATAAAACATTAAGATAGAGGACTTCCCTGGTGGTGCAGTGGTTAAGAATCCACCTGCCAACGCAGGGAACATGGGTTCAAGCCCTGGTCCGGGAAGATCCCACATGCTGTGGAGCAACTAAGCCCATGCGCCACACTATTGAGCCTGCACTCCAGAGCCCACGAGCCACAACTACTGAAGCCCGCACGCCTAGGGCCCGTGCTCCGCAACAAGAGAAGCCACCGCAATGAGAAGCCCGCGCACTGCAACGAAGAGCAGCCCCCGCTCGCCAGAATTAGAGAAAGTCCGCGCATAGCAATGAAGACCCAACGCAGCTAATAAATAAATAAATAAATAAATAAGCAAAAATCAAAGAAAAAGAAAACAAAAAAGTAGTAGATCTAATTATAAAAATCCTGCTTTTTAAAATTAACAAAATAGACAAACCACTAGTTAACTTATTCAGGAGTATAAAAACAAGAAAAAAATCACAAATACACAAAACAAGAAATGACAAGGGGGAAATAAGCATTGAAACAGAAGAAAAAAAATTTTTTAAAGAAACTACTTTGCAGACTGCTGTGCAAATAAATTATAAAATCTAGATGAAGTGAATAATTATCTAGGGAAATACAGACTGCCAAAACTGAGTCCATTAGAGAGAAAACTTAGGCAAACCAATTTCTATATAAAAATAGAGAAAGCAATTTTAAAACTACCCCACAGAAAAGCACCAGGCCCAGATGGTTTCAAAATGGAATTCTATCAAACTTTCAAAGACCAGACCATCCCACTGCTCTATAAATTATTCCAGACAGTCAAAAGGAAAGGAAAACGTACCACTTCCTTTCATGAAGCAAATATAACACCGATACCTATACCAGATAAAGACAGCTACTTCAGTGATACGGAAGGCAGACACCTTGCTCCTAATTCTAATAAGATTCTAATTATTTTAAAATTATAGTAATGGTTATACTGCAGTATTTCAAAAAAAAGTTCTTAAACCTACAATTATCAGGTTAATGAAGTTAACAAAGGGAAAAACCATTCTGTCTCCCCTCTACAGCTCTCTCCCAGCATCTTCCTCCATTATTGGTCTTCATTAAATGAAATACTGCAGGCTCAGAGGTTGCTTCATTTTTAAATACCGGTCATCCAGCCTGGGCCCCACCACCTATGGGGGATCTGTTCCCTTACTGTCACCACTGTTATCTCCTCTTCCTTTTTTAAAATTGATTCTAGAAGAATTTCTCAGGTTTGTCCACAACCTCACCACTGGGAGGGCTGCCTCAAGGGCATTCTTTACTGCTTCTAGCAAGATCTTTTTATTTATCTTCCTGTTTTTCATTCCCGTTTCATCTTTCCTTATCTCAGCCAACTACTTCAGGCAGCTCTAATTTTTTTATAGACTCAATGTCCTTTAGAATCTTGTTGAGAACACAAACATAAACTTTCTAAAACCTTTTAAAATTCATTTACTAAAACAGCACAGATAGGTATGAAATTCAGAGAAAAAGCCCAAGCTTCCCTTGCATCGTCATAAGTCACTACAGTTAGCAGTTTCCTAATCTTTGAGAAATGTCTCGTGCATATACATACATATACTTACTTACCTACGTGTGCATGTGTGCAAACACACTACTCTCTCTATGCCAGCCTGTGTGGAACACACACATACACAAATGCAATCCTGATCTACACCCCAATTTTTTTACTTATTACAACGCAAAGATCTTTCCATGCGAGCATTCTTTTTAATGGCTATACACTATTCCATTATAAGAATGTACTGTCCATAATTTAATTCCTATTAGAGGACATTTATATTATTCATAGATTTTTGTTATTACAAATAATGCAGCATATCACACCCTTTATAATCATCTTTATACACTTTTACAAGTATATCTGTAAATTAAAAGTTTAGAAATAAAACTGCTTTGACAAGTTTTTTTTTTCACTCTGACAAATTTGCCAAACCACACTCAAAAGAAGGTACACAGTTTTGACTCCCACAAATTAAGCGTGAAAGCCCGTTTTCTCCCAGTTTTGCCAATACTACGTATATTACCAAACTTTTTCATCTGAGTCATGGAAAATGGTACCATTCTAGTTTGCATTTCTATGTGAGACTAGCACTTTTTCATGCTTTCAGACCACTTTTTTTTTTCCTTTTCTGTGAGTTGTCAGCTTGTCATTGTTTGTTTTCTATTGGATTTTTTTTTCTTACTGATTTAAAGGGGCTCTTCTTGATAGAACCAGAAAATGATCCTTTATTATACATGTGACAATATTTGTCTTAGCTTTTTTCCCTTTTTACTTGCTTGTGGTTATTTTTTCTCCCCAAAGAAATTCATCTTGGCATGGTTAAATTTATCAGCTTTTTCCTTTATGGCTTCTGGGTTTCTTGCTATGTTTAGAAAAACTTAACCCACAGCACTGTTGTGAAATGGAAATAAATTAATACACATAAAATGCTTAGCACAGAAAAAAACTCCAAGGAGTTTCACCTTTGGAACTAGGAATTTAGTTTTAGGTCAGAATAAAACACAATAAAGGCACAGATTTTAACAGGACCCTGCAATAGGTACTAAAAAGCAGGGATGACTGGGAGAAGAAAGTAAATAAGACAGAGATGAGAATTTACATCAAGAAAGAGTATGGAGACAAAGAGAAGACAGAATTATTATTTACTACTAATAATATTTTATATTTAATAAAAATTTATGAATTATAAAATAGAAAAGACTTCTCTATGCTTGTATTATTACATATACTTTTTTTCCCCTCAATTATCAACTAGCTCTGATAGCAAGGAAAAAAATAATTTACTGGCCATTATATATTATGGCTGGTTAAAATTGTAGCTACATTTACTGTTTGCCATGTGCCAGTGTGCAAAGTAGACTCCAGAAGTCAAACTTTTAACCATTACACTCTGCTATTTATTTCTAAAAATTTCTAAAGCAGAACTCTGACTGTAGATGGTCTTCATTCACAGCCATGTGTTCTCACCCTTGTATATTTTACAAAAATAACACTTATGTAGAGTATCCTGCTGATGCTGAGGGACATTATAAAAGTGACTTCCACTGCTGAAGGTGAGGCTGGGTAACTACAACCAGCACCCATCAGGTAGATTGGCAGAGGAGATAAGGCAGGTGGTCTCTTTAGCCCTTTATTAAATAAACCATTATTATTTCATTTCCAACTTCTAATTATACCTATCATGTTATTAAGAGTGAACATACAGACACACACACACACACACACACACACACACACAGAAGAGTGAACACAGGAGAGTGATGTTTACAGGGGAAACTTAGTAACCAGCATTTAGCACAAAGGCTAGACAGAGTAAGGGCTTGATAAACATTTGTTATCGCTGTTGTTGTCATTATTATTATTGGTGGAAGATATGCGGATAGATTCTTCTCCTGCATAATTATGTTAGTTTCGCACAGACCATTTTGAGATATGAATCATTTATGTTACACTGCCTTTTCAAAAACTGAACGTCACATCTCAGGGGCTGTCCCTACATTATCTCAAACAGTGTATAATTAGAAATTGAAAGTTCTATTCCATAACCCACCCACTTGAGTTTTGATATACTGTAAACTCTCCTTCCTTGGCTATTTTTTTCAAAAAGCCTTTGTATTTACCAAAAAAGTCTTTCCCAATTACATGTTTAATATTTGTAGTGCAATTACTGGCAGTTTTGTGATTTGCAACATGCTTATCGCTAACACAGAGCAGTTAGAGTTCATTCAACCCCTGAGATCTTAGTGAGAGATGGTAAGGAAGAATAGTGGAGTTAATAGGACTAATATGATATTATAGAGCTGGCCTCAAGGAATATTACACTGGTGATATTAGGTACTGAGGCTGTACATCTCTAAACCCTGCCCCCATCTCCCACCTAGTGTGAATTCAAATAGCAGAGGTTAGTCTCCCCAAAAAGTAATGTAAATGTATCTGTATTACCTAAAAGGAGGGGAAAAGGGCAAAATAGTATATCTACATTTGGGTCTGTCAACAAGGTGGGTCCATACAGGATGAGAAAAAACAGATAAATTTCTAGTCTTCCTCATGTATACAGTGGGCACTTGGTGAACGACTGCTGCCTGAATTAACTTCGGGGAATGACGAAAAACCAGGGAGGAGAAAAGAGAGAGGAAGGGCATAGCGAAAAAGTCACACAGGGAAGGGGGGGAAGAGCATTCTCCTCTTGCACATTCTAACTCCTGCAAACCTGCCAGAGACTGACAATCCCTTCTAATCGGTCATCCTCTGGCACTGTCTATTATTTATTAAGACTCTCAGGTCATAACATGGTCCAGGTCGGTACCACCCATCTCACAGAACGAGCTTGAAAACACATACACACACACACACACAACACCAACACTTGTGAAAAAGAGCCTCAAATCAATGTCCAAAACAAATCAGTTCTGTGCTGAGTGGGCCTGAAGAAAGGAAAAACAGAATCCCTGCCTCCAAGAGAGTTTACAAACCCAAACTATCTGCCCAGAAATCCTACCAGAAATCTAAATCCCTCATTAGTGAATACAGATTCTGCAAAGGCTTAGCTCACTGAGGCCAGGACCTTATTTATGTCAAGTGAGTTTAAAAAAAAAAAAAAAATGCTGATGAACCAAAAAGAAAATACAATGATGCTGAATATTTTATCTATGTCCCCTTCCCCCAGTGATGTGGGGAAACAGTCAAGCAGGCCAATAATTTCAGGAACTTATTCTCAAGGCTGCTATGCTAAGAAGGGAATTTAAACTAGGGATCCGAAGTCTTATTTCAGTTTCTTGCCTAAATATAAAGTGATACTGGGTATAGCTTTCTTACCCGCTGCTCCAGAAAAATCATTCTCTCTGTCCTTGGGGAGAAAGTTTAGAGCTTGGTACTTTCTGCAGATTACAAGAATATTCCTCTTTTCCAATTAAATTTTAATTTTCTATGGGAAAAGGATGAGTCACAAGGGAGGGGCAGTCGATAGGGACAAGCATTCTAGGTAACAGAGGCTAGAAAAAAAGTTAAAGCAGCTAGCTTTCGAATGGTAGTGGATAGCTATGTCTTTATAAATCATTATCTTTTCATAGAGTTTCACTGGTCAGCATCTCTGCTCTGATGACAAGACAATAAATGGAAACTGCCTCCAAAAGTCTTTCCACAAATGGCTTCTACCCTGTTCAAAGCCTCTCTCTCTCTTGTCTGCTCTCCCTGGGTCCACTCCAGCCTCCTACAATTCTCCCTTCACAGCAGCTAGAGGGATATTTTTAAATAGATCAGCTCATGCCACTCCCCTGATCACATCCTTCTATAGTTTTGCATTGCTCTTAAAATACAACCCAAACTCCTCTCCATGGTCCACGTGACAGTGAGGACCTTAAAAATCCCTGTGTGGTCTAGTCCCCACCTACAGCCCCAGTCTCAGCTCCGCCACGTGCTCCCTTCTGTCCTTCAAGCACTCCAAGAACTCCCTACCTCAGCACTCTCGCACTTGCTGTTTCCTTAAAACCTGGAACACCCAATGCCTAGCACAGTGCCCCCCGCACTTAGTAATCCCACGATAAATAAGTTAAATCACAAGTTCTTGAATGAATGGGTCAGTGTTTCATTAGAGTGGGTCAATGGAATGACACAGACTTGGATCTACAGTCTACTATTTTTAAAATAAACGTATTGCGTGTGTGTATATGTATGTGCGTATAGACAGACATATATACAGTGTGCATGAATGTGTATATCAGTATACAAGTATGTATGTATTCTAAACAGTATGCTCTATACTGGCAAATTTCAGTTTCAGTTTGCTACTACGTTCATCAAACTCATTTGATGCTGGCCTACAAGTCTGTCTCCCTCTCTAAATTCAATGCTCCTGGTGAACATGAATCGTATCTTTCATATTTCAGTGCTGCCAAGGACCACAGCATATACAAGCTTGCTAAATGCACACAACCCTTCAAAACTCAGTAATGAACTGGGCTGCATTTTAGGGTGTTTGAATCCATTTCGGGGAGGGTCTCAAACTGTTGGTTGCAGGCCACAACTGCCACAGAACCTGCCAAACATCAGTATTTGCTTTCCCCTTCCTTCAAAAGGTCAGCATTGGAGGGCAAGTGCTGTCTGTGTTTCCCAAAGGGAAAGAGGAATAAGCACAGTATCTTCTATTGTTCCATAGCTGCCTAACAAAGTACACCAAGGCCCGCTAGTAACAATTACAAACAAGGGTTGGCTCTGCTTTTCCAGCTCTTGTGCGACTCTCTAACATTCGCCATACTGACCACGTGCAAGAAGGGTAAGTGATCTTAGCAGTGGCCCCTGCATTTGAGCAGCTCTGGACAAAAACCCAAGCTTACATCGGGGCAGGACATTAATAAAGACAACCCAGTTTCAACTAGAAAGACGTAGAACTATTATTTTTCAGTAAGGCAAGTTTATTTACTCCCACAGGATAGAAACAAACAGGGCCACTAAGGAGAGCCTGGGACAAATGTACCTGACCTGCATCAGATAAATCAAAAGCCTAGAGTCTGAGAACAAGCTAAATTTTCTGCCCTCTCAGTTCGAGCCCTCAGACACTACCTTCCAGAGGAACAAAAGCAAATGCAAAAGATGTACCAGATGCTGAAGAATACAGCCAGTTTTGTCAGCTAAACAAGGCAGAGTAGGGCAGCCAAGCAATCTCAAAATCTAAACTCAGCACTAGCTTTGCTATATTACCTGGGTGGGAGGGAGAATCATATAATTGCTCATACCTTCCTTTCCTTACCTGTGATGTTGAGATGTATCAGCATACTGAATATATGACACTGTAATTATTAAATGCATACAAACTCTAAACCCTAAACCCATGAACCAAAAAGAATTACTTTGATAATTAAACAAAACAAAATTCAGAATATTAGTCATTCAGGAGTCAGCTCATATGATCACCTCCTCAGAGACTTTTCCTAAACCCATTATCAAAACTAACCACGTTCTCCACATTCGGTTTATTTTTTTCCCTCCCAGCAGTTATTACTACCTGAAATAGTCTCATTTATTCATGTGTTTGTCCACTTTCTCTCTCAGCCATAAGAACAACGATCTTTGCCTATTCTATTGCTTCATCCTGCCTGGTTCAATAACTACTTGTTGAATGAATTAATTCTGAGGTTAAAAATCATTTGAAAAAGAACACAGTTCGAAGACTAACACTTTCTGATTTCAAGACTTGTTATAAAGCTACAATGATCAAGATCATGTGGTATTGGCATAAGGAAAGACAAATAGATCAATGGAACAGAAGAGAGTCTAGAAATAGGCCCACATATAAATGGACAGCTGATTTTCAACAAAGGTACAAGTTCAATAAAGATGGACAGTCTTTTCAACAAATGGTGCTAGAACAACTGTACACCCATATGCAAAAAAGAGAAGATACAGCCACACCTCATACCGCATACAAAAGTTAACTCAAAGTGGATCATAAACCTAAAACTATAAAACTTACAGAAAACAAAGAGAAAACATTTGAGACATTTTGGGTTAAGCAAAAATTTCTTAGGAATGACACCACAAGCATGATCCTTTTTTTTTTTAATTGATAAACTGGACTTCAGCAAAATTAAAAACCTCTGTTTAAGACACTTTTAAAAATGAAAAGACAAGCCACAGACTAAAAGAAAATATTTCCAATTCTGATCAAAGACTTGTATCCAGAATAAGAAACTCTCAAATTTCAATAAGAAAACAAACAAGTACATTTTATTTTTTTTAACAAGTAAATTTTAAAAGGGAAAATATTTAATCAAATAGACGTGTCACCAAAGAAGATATACAGATGGCAAATAAGCACATGAAAAGATGATCAACATTATTAGTCACCAGGGAAGACACAAATTAAAACTACAATGAATAAATATCAAATCATTATGCTGTACACCTGAAACTAATACAATGTTCTATGTCAATTATACCTCCATTAAAATATTAAGTAAGTAAAATTAAAATTAAAAAATTAAAAAGTGCTGATATGGGGAAAAAAACTACAATGAGATACAATGACACACCCTTTAAATGGCTAAAATTTAAAAACTGACCATTCCAAGTGTTGGCCAGGATGTGGAGGAACCGTAACTCTAATACGCTGCCCAGTGGGAATGTAAATGGTATAACCACTTTGAAAAAGTTTGGCAATTGCTGAAAAAGTTAAATATACATCTGCTATGTGATCCAACCATACCACTGATAGGTATTTACCAAAGAGGAATGAAAGTATACATCCATACAAACACTTGTACATGAACATTCAGAGCAGCTTTATTTGTGAAGCCAAACTCTGAAACAACCCAAACATCCATCAACAGGTGGATGGATAAATAAACGGTGGTACATTCATAAAATGGAATATTACTAATCAATAAAAAGTAAGGAACTATATGACACACACTACAACATGGATGAATTTCAACATAATTTTGCTGAGCATAAGAAGCCACACATAAAAGTCCATTTACATAAAATTCTAGGAAATGCAAACTAATGTATAGTAACAGAAAGCAGAAGAGTGTTTGCCTGGCAACAAGGAAGGGATTATAAAGGGCACGAGGAGCCATCAAAAGGGGTGATGGATATGTTCATTATCTTGATTGTGGTGATGGTTTCACGAGTGTATACACGTGTCAAAACTTATCAAATTGTACACTTAAATATATGCAATTTGTTGCATGCCATTTATACCTCAATAAAGCTGGGTTAAAATAATAAAATAGACCTATGATCTGAAAAATAATAATAAATAATCCCCAATTATGTGTGTTACATTCATAATCTGCTTTTTAGGTGGCACACATTTCTTTTCCATAATAGGTAAGGGAGGGCTGGAGGAGAGGAGGAATTACTCCATTTCAAACTGTCATCTTTACCACTTGCTGCTTTGGCTATACCCACACTTCCTGGCTTCTAAACTAACAAGCTGGACAATGTAGGGTCTATTACTACCCAGCCCCTACCCCACTCCCAGCCCCCAGTCTTTGTCTCCTAAAAGAAGCAGATCCTTACTTGTCTGGAAGAGCAGACACAAGGAACAAAAGGCTCAATGACTATTTGACAGATTAAATAGACAACTGTTTTATTTGAAAGCTCCCTAAGGAATTAGAACATTTGAGGCTATACACTGTTCTGCTGAAATGCAATTATATATTACCCAGATCTGTAAGCACTTGCCAACAGACCTGTCCAAATCACTCATTTCCTAAGTTTTCAGTTTTCTTCTTTCTCTCTCTTTTCATTCCATGAATGAATAATGTGCAGGTGTATTTCTGAGAAGACATTCCTAATATTTTGAAAAGTCTCTCATTCAAATAACTCCAACAGCTTGAAACAGTTTCTCAAATGTCTAAGACAGTGACCATAACAGGACAATGAAGTCTAAACAATGGGTCTTATATAGGAATCGTATATAAAGAGTGGAAATACAAAATAGCAGGATCATTATCTGAAAACAGTAGATCACACTACTGTTTAACAACAAAATTAAGGCTTACAAATTATTGGCAATACTTATAAAATAATAGTAACCTGGTAATTAACAGAGGGGTTCTGGCTCCATCATTTATTGATTGAGTGACCTTAGGCAAGTTGCCTTATTTTTTTTTAATTTATTTATTTTATTTATTTATTTTTGGCTGCATTGGGTCTTCGTTGCTGCGCACGGGCTTTCTCTAGTTGCGGGGACCTGGGACTACTCTTTGCTGTGGTGCGTGGGCTTCTCTTGTTGCAGAGCACGGGCTCTAGGCGTGCGGGCTTCAGTAGTTGTGGCTCATGGGCTCAGTAGTTGTGCCTCGCGGGCTCTAGAGCACAGCGCGGGCTCTAGAGCACAAGCTCAGTAATTGTGGTGCAAGGGCTTAGTTGCTCCGGGTCATGTGGGATCTTCCCCAACCAGAGCTCGAACCCCGAACCCGTGTCCCCTGCATTGGCAGGTGGATTCTTAACCACTGTGTCACCAGGGAAGCCCAGGTTGCCTAACTTCTGAAACTCACTTTACTCATCTTTAGAAGGGAGATAACAATACCTACCTCATAGACTTATAGTAAGGATTAAACTTGTTTGGCATACAGTAAGACCTAAATAAATGTTAGCTATTAGTAGTATGATTACCCTGAGCTTTCACCGGATCTCATTAATTCACTAACCTTCCTTCTGACTCTTAGGTTCAAATCCTATCATTTACTAGCATGTTTCTTCTGAGCCTCAGTTTCCACATCCGTAAAACGGGGGTGATTAATGTTACCTGACTTTTAAGGTTGTGAAGGATTAAATAACTAGAGATACAGCTCCCTTCCCTCCCATCTCCCAAAGCGAAGATCGCAGAGGAAGGAAATACTTCTAATAGCTGCAGATACAGTCAGTTTTTCCATTTCTGGCACGTGAGGGGTGGGGGGGAAAGGAGATGCAAAGAGACATATAAAGGGGTCAGGGATCCTGAGTAAAGCCCCCAAATGCGCGCAAGAGGCAGAGGGACCCAGAGCGGCTCGACCGTCGGGGGCCTGGCCCCGCGCAACTGGCCCCTACTCTCCCCTCCCGCGTCCGAGGCCGAGGAGCCTCCCCAAGTGAGCGGGGTTATTTCGGAATCACCATGAGGCAATTCTCATGAGGCAATGGGTCAGGAATGCGGCGCCGAGCCGGGCCGCTGGCGTCCGCGGTTCCCCGGGCGGTTCTACCTGACCCGTCCAGACGGGCATCCCCAGGGCTGCGGGAGCCGGAACTCGGGGAGGCAGGAAATGAATGGGGACCCGAGGGGTGGGGGCGCGGTGGGGCCGGACCCCCGGGCCCGGGAGGTCTAGGGGGTTGGGACGGAGCCTGCCCCCGCGACCCCGGGCGGGAGTCCGAAGCCCAGCCGGGCCGCCCCCTCCCGGGCGGGGCTGAACGAAAGCGGCGGGGGCCGGGCCGAGGCCCGGGCCGGGCCCTCGGGGCTCCTCACCTCCGCGATGTCATGTTCCTCCCGCCCTCCGGCTCCGCGACGGACCCGCTCCTAGCTCAGGCTCCGCTGGGCCCGGTCACATCGGGCTGGCCCGAGGGAGGCCCGCTCCGGACCGGACGGGGGGCAGAGCCAGCCGGCCGCGCGCAGACCCCCCTCCAGGCCTGGGGATCCCAGAGACTGTGCAGCCGCCCCCCAAGCCCGGTTCGCTCCTCCTCCTCCCCCGCCCTTCGCTGCCGGCGCCACTGTGACGTCATCCCATGCGACGCCCGCCGCTACTTCCTGCTTCCATGCCGCCGTGGACTGAGCGGCGGCTGGTGATGGCAGTTCGGTGGCTCACTGGAGCCTTCTCCGCGCTGTTTCCAAAGCACCCTCTCATCCTCTTTTAGATCTTGGCGTCAGGCGGTGCATTGCGCGCTCAAGTTGCACGCAGTCGCGTGAATTGATCGCATCCGCTCCCACCGTGTCAATTTCCATTCCTGCGCCAAGTCGAATTTCATTCATTTAATTCCACAAATAGTCGCTCCACTTACTAGCTGTGTAACCTTAGGAAAGTTGTTTGGTTTCTCTGAGCCTCAGTTTCCTCCATTCCTTCATTTCTGTAAAATGAAAATAGTAATTGTATTTTCTTCGTAGGATTATGGGGAGGATTAAATACGTAAAATGTATAGAACTAGGCCTGGCCTATTTAATAAGTGCTTTGTGATTATTAGCTGTATTAAATATCATTAGAAGGACACATCTGAGTGTTTTCTATCTGCTAGGCACTGATTTTTGACTATGGGGATACAACAGTGAACTGAAAAGACAAAAATCCTGGTGTTCTCATGGGAGGAGCTACAGTAATCAAGATAAATAAAACACACAAGATAATACTCTGGTCCTCATTTCCCTTCTTTTTTCCATAGCCCTTTATATTATTTTAAATAGGTTAGTTATGGAAGGCTTCACTAAGGATGACATTTGAGTAAAGGAGCAGTCAGTGGGAATAATTTAGGGGAAGAACATTTAAAGCTCAGAGAGAGGCCAGTGCAAAGGCCCTGAGGCAGGAGGCTGCCTCCTGTATTTGAAGAAAAATGAAGAAGTCTCTGGCTGGAGCACAGTAGGAGGTGCAAGGGGTATAGGAGATGTAAAGAGAATAGTAGAAAGGAGGTGAGAAAGGGGTAGAGATGGTATGGGGTTGTAGAGGCTATTTAAATGAACAGTAAAATGGAGAGTCACTGAAAGATTTTCAGCAGAAAAGGAATATAATCTATGCTTTAAAAGTATTACTTTGGGTACTTTGAGTTATTGGATCAAGAGGGCAAGGCTGGAAACAGAGACCAGTTCAGAATACTAGAATACTGTAATATTGGAGATGATGGAGATGAGGTAGCTCAGACCAGAGTGAGAAGGTAGAGCTTTTTTACGTGATGAATGCTCCTGTGACTCATTAAGGGCCACAGATCTAGTAAATGGCAGAGCCAGAATTCAAACCCACATCTATAGAGCTCCAAAATCCTCATTTTTTCCTCCCAATGCTCCCCATCTCATTCCTATACAAAGAATTCTCATACAGTATGCTAACTGCTTCAACATTGATGTTACCCAAAAATCCTTACAAAAATTGTATTTAATATATGCCAGTTTAATTTAGGTAATAGGTATTCAACAAGCAGTTGCCCGGCCTGTTTCTGTCCATTCCCCTGAAGCCTGACCCCCCAGATGACCCAAACAACATCCTGACTGATCTTAGGCCTGCAGGCTTGCCCTCTCCAATCCATTCACCACATAATAGCCACAGTAATCTAAAATGCAAAACAAGTTGCTCCTTAAATTGAACACTTCAATGGCTTTTCTTTTTTTTTAATAAATTTATTTATTTATTTATTTTTGGCTGCCTTGGGTCTTCGTTGCTGCGCGCGGGCTTTCTCTAGTTGCAGCAAGTGGGGGCTACTCTTTGTTGTGGTGCGCAGGCTTCTCATTGCAGTGGCTTCTCTTGTTGCGGAGCACGGCCTCTAGGCGTGCAGACTTCAGTAGTTGTGGTGCACAGGCTTAATTGCTATGCAGCATGTGGGATCTTCCCGGACCAGGGCTCGAACCCGTGTCCCCTGCACTGGCAGGCGGATTCTTAACCACTGCACCACCAGGGAAGCCCTTCAATGGCTTTTCATTGCTTTTAGGATGCAGTCAAAAAAAATTTTTAACAACCACCTGGTCTTGTCCCAGCTCACTTTACTAGTCCCTTCTCTCCCCACCACTCTATGACCCAGCCATGCTGAATAACTTTCAGTTCCTCTCAATAGCCATGTTGTCTCCCAGCTCAGGGCCTTTAAACAATCTACTCCCTTACCCTGGAGAATTCTGATGCCCCTCCCCATGAACTCTAGTCCATGCCTCTGATCTCAGGCTAGAAGTCACCTCCTCTGGAATAGAATCATCTGATTCTCCCAGTCCATCTTAGATGGTCCCCAAGACAGCTATCCTAGCTTAGAACTGAACACTCCATTATAAATCTAAGACACAATATCATGAGGATTAAGTTCTTAATCTCCAAAGGTCAGCCTGCCTGCCTGCCTGGATGTCCTTGGGTAAGTCACTCGAGTCCTCTGTGTCACAGTTTACTTCTCTGTAAAATGGAGGGATCAAAATGCTACCCACCATAGGGTAGGTTGTGAAGAATAAAAGAGTTAATGTTTGTGAAGTACTTAGAACAGTACCTGGCAAAGCAAGCATGTGATAAATGCTGGTTATCATTTGTCTCTTTTCCAAAGTAAACTGTAAGCTTCCCCCAGCCTCCACCCCGTGCTGTGAGGCTTGCAGGATCTTAGTTCCCTGACCAGGGATTGAACCCGGGCCACGGCAGTGAAAGCGCTGAGTCCTAACCACTGGATCGCCAGGGAATTCCCAAACTGTAAGATTTTTGAGTGCAGAAACCATTGCTTCCCCAGTTTCTCCAGTGTTCTGTACACTCCGCAGCTAGAATGATCTTTCTACAATACAAATCTAGTCATCTCCTGTTCTATGAAGGAAGTTCAAAGCCTTTAGCACTGAATGAAAATCCTTCCGTTAACACATCAGGCCCTTCTAAACGTGAACTATGCCTACCTGTTCGGTTTCCTTTACCTCTACTTCCTCACATAATCTGGCAGTTTCCAAAGGCCTCTGGCTGTTTCTTGTATACCTGTCTTCCAAAGTTTAATTCCTTCTGTCTGGAATACCCTTTAAACTCGTCTCCATCTGGAAAACTAAGTGTCATGCAAGATTCAGCTCCAATTCAACTAGCTCCTCTAGGAAACATTCACTGCACACACCATTTGACTACTTCCTGAGAATAAAATAGAAACCCTGTCCCTGGGAATTCCCTGGAGGTCTTCATCTTTATATGCCCAGAGCCTAGCACAGGGCCTGGCATATAACAAGCTTAAGAAATATTTATTTAGATATACTTTATTTATTTATTTTTTTAAAACATCCTTATTGAAGTATAATTGCTTCACAATGGTGTGTTAGTTTCTGCTTTATAACAAAGTGAATCAGTTATACATATACATATGTTCCCATATCTCTTCCCTCTTGCATCTCCCTCCCTCCCACCCTCCCTATCCCACCCCTCTAGGTGGTCACAAAGCACCGAGCTGATCTCCCTGTGCTATGCGGCTGCTTCCCACTAGCTATCTATTTTACATTTGGTAGTTAGATATACTTTATTTTAATTTCTCTCTCAGCTACAAAAACAACACGAGCTCCTTGAAACAGGTCAAATAAAAACAGTAATTTTCCCTGCTCTACAATGTATATAACCTCCCTTCTCCAACCCCCACCAGGGTTAATGGTTTGGTGTGTATCCTTCCACACTTTTCTCTATACTTATATGAACACACACACATATCCCACACCCACGCTAACTCAAACACATAACATATATAGGGATATTTTTAATGCAGTCATAATATGTGTATATATTTATGGGTTCATAATATGTACATATTATACATACACATACATATGTGTATATATGTACATATGTGTGTATATATGTATAAAAATAAAACTCTGTGATTTACTTTTTTCTCTTAAAATATAATGAACATCTCTCTACACCAGCACTGATTTTCCAATACAAATATGTGAGTCATACATGTCATTTTTTTAAAATTAATTAATTAATTAATTTATGGCTGTGTTGGGTCTTAGTTTCTGTGCGAGGGCTTTCTCCAGTTGTGGCAAGCAGGGGCCACTCTTCATCGCGGTGCGCGGGCCTCTCACTATCGCGGCCTCTCTTGTTGCGGAGCACAGGCTCCAGACGCGCAGGCTCAGTAATTGTGGCTCACGGGCCCAGCCGCTCTGCAGCATGCGGGATCTTCCCAGACCAGGGCTCGAACCCGCGTCCCCTGCATTAGCAGGCAGACTCTCAACCACTGCGCCACCAGGGAAGCCCCCATACATGTAATTTTAAAGATTCTAGTATTCACTCTTTTTTTTTTTTAATTTTATTTATTTATTTATTTATTTATTTATTTATTTATGGCTGTGTTGGGTCTTCGTTTCTGTGCGAGGGCTTTCTCTAGTTGTGGCAAGCGGGGGCCACTCTTCATCGCGGTGCACGGGCCTCTCACTATCGCGGCCTCTCTCGTTGCGGAGCACAGGCTCCAGACGCGCAGGCTCAGTAATTGTGGCTCACGGGCCTAGTCGCTCTGCAGCATGTGGGATCTTCCCAGACCAGGGCTCGAACCCATGTCCCCTGCATTGGCAGGCAGATTCTCAACCACTGCGCCACCAGGGAAGCCCCACTCTTTTTTTTAAATAAATTTATTTATTTATTTTTGGCTGCACTGGGTCCTCGTTGCTGCGCATGCGCTTTTCTCTAGTTGCGGCGAGCGGGGACTACCCTTGTGGTGAGCAGGCTTCTCATTGCAGTGGCTTCTCTTGTTGCAGAGCACGGGCTTTAGGCGCATGGGCTTCAGTAGTTGTGGCTCGCGGGCTCTAGAGCACAGGCTCAGTAGTTGTGGCGCATGGGCGTAGTTGCTCCGCGGCATGTAGGATCTTCCCGGACCAGAGCTCGAACCCGTGTCCCCTGAATTGGCAGGTGGATTCTTAACCACTGCGCCACCAGGGACATCCAGTATTCACACTTTTAAAAAGTAAAAAGAAACAAGTGAAATTAATTTGAAAAATATGTTTATTTAACCCAATATATCAGAATAATATCATTCTACATATAACTAATAAATATTAAAAATTGAGTTATTTTACCTTCTTTTTTCTTGTTAAACCTTTGAAGTCCAGTGTGTATTTTACACTTACAGCCAATGTGTAAAATCTCAGTGTGAACTGGCTACATTTCCAGTTCTCAATAACCACATTCGGCCAATGCACCCATTCTGGACAGAACACTGAGATGTAACCCAGTCTTTTCCATATCTACATAATATTCCATAGTATGGATGTTCACTATTTAGTCAATTTCTATGCTAGTAGATATCCAAGTTATTTGCAGGGTGTTTTTGTTGTTGTTGTTGTTTTGGTTTTGGTTTTGGTTTTTTTTGATGGTGTTTGCATGAACTTCCTTATGAGAAAATTGAGTGAGGGAGTGAACCACTATGTTGACCTTAATATTAACATTTAGGGAGGAGGGTTCGTGGCAAGAATCACAGCTTGCAGGCCGCCCTGGGTGGTCTCGTCTTCCTGCAGCTTGTAGACCCTCAGGCTTAGGAGCTGTTTCAAGCACACAGCCTTGAGAGAGTAGGGTGTTCTTGAGGCCATCTGTACCAAATCCGTGACTGAACCCAGTGAAGATCTCTATATGAACATTTAAGATTCTGGCAGCACATGCGGAGACCTACTCTTTTAGCCACCGGCTGCTGGAGACAGCCTTGTAGACAAAGGGCTCCCAAGTCATCCTCTTATAGCTGAACAGCTACTGTAGACCCTCATAATCTGACTTCAGAATGGAGACTGCCCCATTCACAGCCGTGCGGCTGACAGGGCCTTGGTGCTGCTGCCGGGGGTCAGGCCTGAGCCTCTGAGGTGGGAGAGCTGAGTTCAGGACACTGTACCACCAGAGACCTCCTGGTCCCATGTAATATCAAATGATGAAAGCTCTCCCAGAGATCTCTGTCTCAACGCTAAGACCCAGCTCCGCCCAATGGCCAGCAAGCTCCAGTGCTGGACACCCCCTACCAAACAACTAGCAAGACAGGAACACGACCCCATCCATTAGCAGAGAGGCTGCCTAAAATCATACTAAGTTCACAGACACCCCAAAACACACCACCGGACGCGGCCCTGCCCACCAGAAAGACAAGATCCAGCCCCACCCACCAGAACACAGGCACCAGTCCCCTCCACCAGGAAGCCTAAACAAGCCACTGAACCAACCTCACCCAATGGGAGCAGACACCAAAAACAACGGGAACTATGAACCTACAGCCTGAGAAAAGGAGAACCCAAACACAGTAAGTTAAACAAAATGAGAAGACAGAGAAATATGCAGTAGATGAAGGAGCAAGATAAAAACCCACCAGACCAAACAAATGAAGAGGAAATAGGCAGTCTACCTGAAAAAGAATTCAAAGTAATGATAGTAAAGATGATCCAAAATTTTGGAAATAGAGTGGAGAAAATACAAAAAAATGTTTAACAAGGACCTAGAAGAACTAAAGAGTAAACAAACAATGATGAACAACACAATACATGAAATTAAAAATGCTCTAGCTGGAATCAATAGCAGAATAACGGAGGCAGAAGAACGGATAAGTGACCTGGAAGATAAAATAGTGGAAATAACTACCACAGAGCAGAATAAAGAAAAAAAAAAATGAAAAGAACTGAGGACAGTCTCAGAGACCTCTGGGACAACATTAAATGCACCAACATTCGAATTATAGGGGTCCCAGAAGAAGAGAAAAAGAAATGGTCTGAGAAAATATTTGAAGAGATTAGACTTGAAAACTTCCCTAATATGGGAAAGGAAATAGTAAATCAATTCCACGAAGCACAGAGAGTCCCATACAGGATAAATCCAAGGAGAAACATGCCATGATACATATTATTCAAACCATCAAAAATTAAATACAAGAAAAAAATATTAAAAGAAGCAAGGGAAAAGCAACAAATAACATACAAGAGAATCCCCATAAGGTTAACAGCTGATCTTTCAGCAGAAACTCTGCAAGCCAGAAGGGAGTGGCAGGACATATTTAAAGTGATGAAAGGGAAAAACCTACAACCAAGATTACTCTACCCAGCAAGGATCTCATTCGGATTCGAGGGAGAAATTAAAGCCTTTACAGACAAACAAAAGTTAAGAGAATTCAGCAACAACAAACCAGCTTTACAACAAATGCTAAAGGAACTTCTCTCATCAGGAAGCACAAGAGAAGGAAAAGACCTACAAAAACAAACCCCAAACAATTAAGAAAATGGTAATAGGAACATACATATCAATAATTACCTTAAATGAAAATGGATTAAATGCTCCAGTCAGAAGACATAGACTGGCTGAATGGATACAAAAACAAGACCCGTATATATGCTGTCTACAAGAGACCCACTTCAGACCTAGGGACACATACAGACTGAAAGTGACCAGATGGAAAAAGATATTCCATGCAAATGGAAATCAGAAGAAAGCTGGAGTAGCAATTCTCATATCAGACAAAACAGACTTTAAAATAAAGACTATTACAAGAGACAAAGAAGGACACTACAGAATGATGAAGGAATCAATCCAAGAAGAAGATATAACAATTGTAAATATTTATGCACCCAACATAGGAGCACTTCAATACATAAGGCAAATGCTAACAGCCATAAAAGGGGAAATTGACAGTAACACAATAATAGTAGGGGACTTTAACACCCCACTTTCACCAACGGACAGATCATCCAAAATGAAAATAAATAAGGAAACACAAGCTTTAAATGACACATTAAACAAGATGGACTTAATTGAAATTTATAGGACATTCCATCCAAAAACAACAGAATACACCATCTTCCCAAGTGCTCATGGAACATTCTCCAGGATAGATCATATCTTGGGTCACAAATCAAGCCTTGGTAAATTTAAGAAAATTGAAATCGTATCAAGCATCTTTTCTGACCACAACGCTATGAGACTAGATATCAATTACTGGAAAAAAACTGTAAAAAATACAAACACATGGAGGCTAAACAATATGCTACTAAATAACCAAGAGATCACTGAAGAAATCAAAGAGGAAATCAAAAAATACCTAGAAACAAATGACAATGATAACACGATGACCCAAAACCTATGGGATGCAGCAAAAGCAGCTCTAAGAGGGAACTTTGTAGCAATACAATCCTACCTCAAGAAACAAGAAAAATCTCAAATAAACAATCTAACCTTACACCTAAAGCGATTAGAAAAAGAAGAACAAAAAAACCCCAAAGTTAGCAGAAGGAAAGAAATCATAAAGATCAGATCAGAAATAAATGGAAAAGAAATGAAGGAAACACTAGCAAAGATCAAAAAAACTAAAAGCTGGTTCTTTGAGAAGATAAACAAAATTGATAAACCATTAGCCAGACTCACGAAGAAAAAAAGGGAGAAGACTCAAATCAACAGAATTAGAAATGAAAAAGAAGTAACAACTGACACTGCAGAAATACCAAGGTTCATGAAAGATTACTACAAGCAACTATATGCCAATAAAATGGACAACGTGGAAGAAATGGACAAATTCTTAGAAAAGCACAACCTTCAGAGACTGAACCAGGAAGAAACAGAAAATATAAACAGACCAATCACAAGCACTAAAATTAGAAGTGTGATTAAAAATCTTCCAACAGGGCTTCCCTGGTGGCGCAGTGGTTAAGAATCCGGCTGCCAATGCAGGGGACACGGGTTCGAGCCCTGGCCTGGGAAGATCCCACATACTGTGGAGCAACTAAGCCCGTGTGCCACAACTACTGAGGCTGCACTCTAGAGCCTGTGAGCCACAACTACTGAGCCCACATGCCACAGCTACTGAAGCCCGCGTGCCTAGAGCCCACGCTCCACAACAAGAGAAGCCAATGAAATGAGAAGCCCACACACTGAAACGAAGAGTAGCCCCCGCCCACTGCAACTAGAGAAAGCCCGCACACAGCAACGAAGACCCAATGCAGCCAAAAATAAATTAATTAAATAAATAAATTTTTAAAAAAATCTTCCAACAAACAAAAGCCCAGGACCAGATGGCTTCACAGGCGAATTCTATCAAACATTTAGAGAAGTGCTAACACTTATCCGTCTCAAACTCTTCCAAAATATAGCAGAGGGAGGAACACTCCTAAACTCACTCTATGAGGCCGCCATCACCCTGATACCAAAACCAGACAAAGATGTCACACACACAAAAAAACTACAGGGCAATATCACTGATGAACATAGATGCAAAAATCCTCAACAAAATACTAGCAAACAGAATCCAACAGCACATTAAAAGGACCATACACCATGATGAAGGGGAGTTTATCCCAGGAACGCAATGATTCAGTCAATGTGATATACCATATTAAAAAGTTGAAGGATAAAAACCATATGATAATCTCAATAGATGCAGAAAAAGCTTTCTACAAAATTCAACACCAATTTATGATAAAAACCCTCCAGAAAGCAGGCATAGAGGGAACCTACCTGAACATAATAAAGGCCATATATGACAAACCCACCACCAACATCGTTCTCAATGGTGAAAAACTGAAACCATTTCCTCTAAGATCAGGAACACGACAAGGTTGCCCACTATCACCACTATTATTCAACATAGTTTTGGAAGTTTTAGCCACAGCAATCAGAGAAGAAAAAGAAAGAAAAGGAATCCAAATCGGAAAGAAGAAGTAAAGCTGTCACTGTTTGCAGATGACATGATACTATATGTAGAGAATCCTAAAGATGCTACCAGAAAACTACTAGAGAGAATGAATTTGGTAAAGTAGCAGGATACAAAATTAATGCACAGAAATCTCTTGCATTCCTATACACTAATGATGAAAAATCTGAAAGAGAAATTAAGGAAACACTCTTCTTTACCACTACAACTAAAAGAATAAAACACGTATGAATAAACCTGCTTAAGGAGACAAAAGACCTGTATGCAGAAAACTATAAGACACTGATGAAAGAAATTAAAGAAGACACAAAGAGATGGAGAGATATACCACATTCTTGGATTGGAAGAATCAATATTGTGAAAATACTATACTACCCAAAGTAATCTACAGATTCAATGCAATCCTTATCAAACTACCAATGGTATTTTTCACAGAACTAGAACAATTTGTATGGAAACACAAAAGACCCCGAATAGCCAAAGCAATCTTGAGACAGAAAAACGGAGCTGGAGGAATCAGGCTCCCTGACTTCAGGCTATACTACAAAGCTACAGTCATCAAGACAGTATGGTACAGGCACAAAAACAGAAATATAGATCAATGGAACAGGATAGAAAGCCCAGAGATAAACCCACGCACATATGGTCACCTTATTTTTGATAAAGGAGGCAAGAATATACAATGGAGAAAAGACAGCCTCTTCAATAAGTGGTGCTGACAAAACTGGACAGCTACATGTAAAAGAATGAAATTAGAACACTCCCTAACACCATACACAAAAATAAACTCAAAATGGATTAAAGACCTAAATGTAAGGCCAGACACTATCAAACATGTCATGTCATAGGTAGAACACCCTATGACATAAATCACAGGAAGATCCTTTTTGACTCACCTCCTAGAGAAATGGAAATAAAAACAAAAATAAACAAATGGGACCTAATGAAACTTAAAAGCTTTTGCCCAGCAAAGGAAACCATAAACAAGACTAAAAGACAACCCTCAGAATGGGAGAAAATATTTGCAAACGAAGCAACTGACAAAGGATTAATCTCCAAAATATATAAGCAGCTTATGCAGCTCCATATCAAAAAAACAAACAACCCAATCCAAAAATGGGCAGAGACCTAAACAGACATTTCTTCAAAGAAGACATACAGATTGCCAACAAACACATGAAAGAATGCTCAACATCACTGATCATTAGAGAAACGCAAATCAAAACTACAATGAGGTATCACCTCACATGGTCAGAATGGCCATCATCAAAAACACTACAAACAATAAATGCTGGAGAGGGTGTGGAGAAAAGGGAACCCTCTTGCACTGTTGGTGGGAATGTAAATTGATACAGCCACTATGGAGAACAGTATGGAGGTTCCTTAAAAAGCTAAAAATAGAACTACCATATGACCCAGCAATCCCACTACTGGGCATATACCCTGAGCAAACCATAATTCAAAAAGAGTCATGTACCACAATATTCATTGCAGCATTATTTACAGTAGCCAGGACATGGAGGTAACCTAAGTGTCCATCGACAGATGAATGGATAAAGAAGATGTGGCACATATATACAATGGAATATTACTCAGCCATAAAAAGAAACGAAATTGAGTTATTTGTAGTGAGGTGGATAGACCTAGAGTCTGTCATACAGAGTGAAGTAAGTCAGAAAGAGAAAAACAAATACTGTATGCTAACACATATATATGGAATCTAAAAAAAAAAATGGTTCTGATGAACCTAGGGGCAGGACAGGAATAAAGACGCAGACGTAGAGAATGGACTTGAGGACATGGGGAGGGGGAAGGGTAAGCTGGGACGAAGTGAGAGTAGCATTGACATGTATACACTACTAAATGTAAAATAGATAGCTAGTGGGAAGCAGGCAAATAGCACAGGGAGATCCGCTCGGTGCTTTGTGACCACCTAGAGGGGTGGGATAGGGAGGGTGGGAGAGAGACTCAAGAGGGAAGGGATATGGGGATATATGTATACATATAACTGATTCACTTTGTTATACAGCAGAAACTAACACAACATTGTAAAGCAATTACACTCCAATAAAGATGTTAGAAAAATAATGCAATAAATGTAATATTTCACTTTCACATTTTTCAATAAAAATAACTGTAGTTTCTTCAAATAAATTTAGGGAGTTATTAATATTGTCAATATCCCCATTTTATAAATAAGAAAAGTCACGTGCAGAGATTTATCAGAAAATCAGATAGCAAGTGATCCCTGGCTAGAAGGATAATACCCTTTCTGCAGCACAACTGCCTACTTGTTTTCTGTCTTTCTGTAGCACAAAGAGATACGATTCAATGTAAATGTATGTGTGACCTCGGCTAAATCATTTATTGTAATCAAGCCTCAGTTTTTTCATCTTAAAGTCCTACCTCATAGGGTAGTTGTGTTGAGGCTTAAAATGATTTAGTGTCTGCAAAAATGTTTACTTTGTAATTAATAATGCACTGAACAAATTTATGAGCACTTTATAGTGGCAAAACCCGGTGCTTAATCATACCGTTTATAACAGAGTGATGATATCTTTCCCAACTAACGAATGCTAAATGTTGCAATACCGCAAAAAAAACACAAGAGGGTGTTCATTATGTTTTGATTTCAATGGCAAGTCATTTAACAAACATTTTGGGGCATTGACTATGTGAAAGTCTCTGAGATTGTCAGAATTTTTGAGGGGCTCAAGTAAACAATTCTGCACTTTATTCAATGTGATACGTTTTCTGAAGTCACAGTTTCTAAGAGGTGCTTTGTTCAGGAAGCTGGACAAATAAAGGTGCTGACATTCCCATCCTCAGAAAAGAGCAGTGTCTAAGCTTTTCCTTGAGAATATTACATGCCTGGACAGTGAATAATCCTAAATGGGTATGAAACGGAGCAGGACCCTATGGTCCTTGCCCCCCTTGTCCTCAGCCTGCCTTTTGTCTGTGGAAAAACTTTAGACAAAGAATAAGTTTAATCAGAGAAGTGAGAAAATGCAGAAGCAAAGAAAATCAGTCAAACAGGACAGAACAATAATAGTCCATAAGCAAAGTCAAGGACCGTTAGTTCCTTCTCAAAGACTACAGATAATATTCTGAGCCATATCCTGTGAGCTGTCTTATAGATACTAAAACCCCACCAGGTGGAAGAAGTTAACTACATGATAACCAGACTGCAGCCATGACATAAGCTGCCATGATTCCGAGAATTGGCCTCAAGAAAATGGGAACAAACCAACCCTGGAACTGAGAATTATGTGTACTTAAAACAATCAAGATGACACTGTTCAGACCACCGAAAACCCATTTCAAGATGACTGTCAGAGCTGATTGTGCTGTTTCTATATGTAGCCCCCTCCCTCAGCCTACAAAAACTCTTGCCCTTGATTGTCAGGGGTGGGGGGGGGAAGTCGGCCCTTTGGATAGGAGTTCCCCCCTCCCCATCCCCCTGCCCCGTTGTCGGCATCCAAAATAAAGCAAGCTTTCCTTTTCACTAACCTTGCCTCTTTAATGGCTTTTGAGCGGCGAGCAGCTGGACCCACTTTTGGTTACACATGTTTCAGCAAACGTGGCAATTCTGCCTTTACTGTAGTCTGAAGGATCCTACTGAAATCTCTGAGGCTTTCAGAAGCATCTGATCACTGTGTTTGTATCCTCAGTCAACCAGAACCAGAAAAAGGCTACATGATTCCAAGGGATACAGCCAGGAAGCAATGGTTTGGATACATCAAGGTGAAAAGCTCTAGCCACCAGCAACAAGCAATGGAAGAGAATGGAAAATTCAAGCCAAAAGATGTCACATTGTGTACATGTTACCTTACGGGGTTCGATGCAGTTAAAAAACAAACAAACAAAAACTATAAGATATACCGTGCTGTTTGTTTTGCAAAAGACAATAACTATTCTTATTTTTAATTCTAATATGAGCAAAGAACTCTCTTATTCACCTTCATTAGTCAGCTCTTTAATCTTTACAGACTATTGATTAAGAGTGCACTCTTTGGAATCAGATCCACGCTGTGGGCAAATTACTGCACCTCTTTGAGTCCCAGTTTCCTCATAATGGTATCCTCTATAGAATTTTTGGAATTTATTTTTTAAATAAAATAAAGCAAGGCTCATAGAACAGTTCTAGGTACATAGCACATAGCATACAGCATTGCTCTTATTTATCCCTGGTGTATAAATTTTAGCAGAATATTTGGCACATAGTAAGATCCCACAGGGTCCTGCTCCATTACATCATCCACAACCATGATGTAGATGGTGATGCTGGTGGTGGTGACAACAAGAACTAACATTTATTTAGCCGTTACCATGCATCAAATACCATTCTTAGTGATTTTATGTACGTTAACTTATTTAATCTTCCCAAAAACCCTGTGAGGTAGATATGGTTATCTCCATTTTAGAAATGAAGAAACAGAGTACAAAGTGGCCAGAAATGCTTGTAGAGGGAATGAACAACCATGCTATTTGATGCCTCCATGCCTCTTGCATTTACTGTTCCAATTGCCACTTTCATCTGCCAAATTTGTATCTATTATTCCAAATCCAACACAAAAACAAACTCTTCTGCAAAACTTTCCTAAATCTCCCAGAAGAAATAACTTACAATTATTAATTTACCTGTTTGCTTTTCCCTTGAATGTGTGTTCTTCAGAACAGGAATATATTTTATTCATTTTAAATTCTAGCTTTTTTCCTACTGTATAGCACAGGTAAGCAAATATAAAAAGTTTCAACTTTATGCCGGTTCCCAAAAGTACTTTGAGAATTCTATTGGTCTATAAAATGAAGCATTTTCAGAAAAAAGTTCTCCGCTTTCGCCTCCTATTGAGAAAATTAGTTCTGTATACAGTACGAACGAGGAAAAACTACATTTCCCATGATGCCCCTGACCCGGAAGGAAGTGAGACGACACCTCCCGTGATTGCTTATAGACCGGAAGCTGGGGCGTTAGTTCTTTTTCCCATCTTGCAAGGTAAGAATGGCGTGGCCTCTCCGCAAGACTCGATTTCAGGATCCCAATCCTTCGCCATCCTAACCAGCAGGGTATCAAGTCGACAACTGCAGGGGTCGGACACGCTCAGGGCCATTTGGGAGGCCTCCCAGACGCTTCATTTCTCTTGCTTGGGTTTACGGTGGGGCACGAAGAGGGTGCTTTGGGGCATGAACAGTGTGAGGTGGAATGCTGCAGAGGCTCCGGGGCTCCGGTTGCCCGCCACCCTCCTGGGCCGGGGAAACAGGGCCCCTCCAGGGATCCGTAGGGGTCCAGTGGGGCAGCAGGGACAAGGGCGGCGGCGCGCGCTCTGAATCCCGGACCTGGGTTCCAAAAGACGACGCCGAGCTTGTCTCCGCCACGTTGTGGATTTGAGGCTGAGGACAAATGCAACTTTTCCCGTCTCCCCACGTCCGCGGCCGGAAGTCGCCTCCTGGGCTTTGCGCTTTTTTCAGTTTGGCCTGAGTTTGGGCCATTTGTGTGTGTGTGTTTTCGCCTCCTAAACGGAATTTCTTGAGTGAGACAGTCTGATAAGAGCAAAAGTCCTGAAAGCAAACGGTTTCAAGTTCCAGCCTCGCTGCCTCCTGGCTGTGGAGATTGTTAAAGCTAAGTCTAGGATTTCTAATTCGTAAAACAGAAATAATGGAATAGGGACTTTTGACCTCTAAATATATGTAGCAAACAAATAATAGTAGTGAGATATATTCAAATCGTCAAGAAGGTTATACTGTATTGGGGAGACAACCCAAAAGTGAACCATTTATGGATGTTGTTGCAGATGTGTGGCGATTTGGAGGAAGGCCTATATCTTATAGTGGGAGGGATGTAAAGGATGGAGAGGGAGGATGGGGACTTGTAGTCTGGGAGGCCTGTCGATGTATAGCTATGAGATAATTGGTGAAATGCCTTTTTAAAAATATATGTATTGGTAGATGGCGGGTGAAAAGGCTGAGAAGCCAGATACTAAGGAGAAAAAACCTGAAGCCAAGAAGGCTGATGCTGGTGGCAAGGCTAAAAAGGTGAAGCAGGTTAAGAAGGGGAAGCCCCACTGCAGCCGAAACCCTGTCCTGGTCAGAGGAATTGGCAGATATTCCCGATCGGCTATGTATTCCAGGAAGGCCTTGTACAAGAGGAAGTATTCAGCAGCTAAATCCAAGGTAAGGGATGAGGGGAAGCCCTGAGTGTTATGTCTGAACATTAAAATGTTTGTCTGCCTTTGACTTTTTGACGCATCTGTGTCCTGCTAGGTTGAAAAGAAAAAGAAGGTGAAGGTTCTTGCTACTGTCACAAAACCAGTTGGTGGTGACAAGAATGGTGGTACCCGGGTGGTTAAACTTCGCAAAATGGTAAGATTTGGAGGAGATTGTAATTTGGGTGTTGAAGCTTGAATCCTGTGAGGATTTTTTTTTTTTTTTTTTTCTGGCTGCGTTCGGTCTTGGTTGCTGCGCTCAGACTTTCTCTAGTTGCGGCGAGTGGGGGCTGCTCCTCTTTGTGGTGCATGGGCTTCTCATTGCGGTGGCTTCTCTTGTTGCAGAGCACGGGCTCTAGGTGCGTGGGCTTCAGCAGTTGTGGCTCGCAGGCTCAGTAGTTGAGGCACACAGGCTTAGTTGCTTCTCGGCATGTGGGATCCTCCCAGACCAGGGCTCGAACCCGTGTCCCCTGCATTGGCAGGCAGATTCTTAACCACTGTGCCACCAGGGAAGCCCTCCTGTGAGGATTTTTGTGTGTGTGCTCAGGTTTTAGAAGTGTATGTTTACCAGAAGATTATTAATGGAGGATAGTTCTGGGTTTGCAACTTGGCTTTATTATTTACTGTTCTTAAGTAGAGTTACTTTTCTGTGCTTTTGTTTCTTGTAAAATGGGGAAAAAGTTTTGACTCACAGGGTTTTTGTGAGACTTACCATGCATAGAGCCTAGGATGCGGCCAGGCCTGTAGAACATTTGTCCACTAGAGTGGGTGTTTCTTGGCCTCTCTTTACCATGCACAAGACCCAGCATTTTCTCTGTGAAAAATAAAGGTTTGCTCTGTGATTTCCATTATGGGACTGTTCCAGATGTATTACACTCTTCACAGTTGAATATTACTGCACCAGAGGGAAAATGGCGCTTTGATTCCTTCTTGTTACGGGTTTTGTGAGCTGATTCTTCTATTAGGTATTAATGTTTGTGGTAAAAGCAAGACCGTCCACTAAAATGATACAGTTAGAAATAGATTATCATGAGTTACTTGTCATAAGCGAAAGAGTCTTTGTGTGGGGTCTTTTTTTAAAATGTATTTATTTATTTTTGGCAGCATTGGGTCTTCGTTGCTGCATGCGGGCTACTCTTAGTTGCGGTGCGCGGGCTTCTCATTGCGGGGGCTTCTCTGTGGAGCACAGGCTCGAGGCGCGGGGGCTTCAGTAGTTGTAGCATGTAGGCTCAGTAGTTGTGGCTCACGGGCCTAGTTGCTCCGCGGCATGTGGGATCTTCCTGGACCAGGGCTCGAACCCGTGTCCCCTGCATTGGCAGGCGGATTCTTAACCACTGCACCACCAGGGAAGTCCTGTGTGGGGTCTTATTTTTACAATAAATGAACTGGCAGTCTTGCTCTAAACTAATGTGTATGGTTTTATACAATTTATTCTTTGTGGTTAAGATGGAAGTGATGCATGTTAATGTGAAGCATATGAACACACTTAATTTGAGTTGGAAAACAAGCCATGCCTTTTTCATAACATACAGAATTATGTCAGGCGTGTGTTTCTGGAGAAGTAGGGACCCCAGAGGGTCAGGGACCCCAGAAAAGCTTAAGAATCACTGCTACACAACAGTGTATAATGATAGCTTGCCATGTAATCTCTAAAGTTTGGTTTATTCCAAATTTATAAAGGTAACTTGCTTGATGCTTTCCCTCTTTGCTTGGACACAGCTCCTTCAGTTAAATGGATTCCACCCTATGTTTTGCATGTAAAGCTATTGAAGCAGCGTTGGCCTTTTCTACCTTTAAAATCTTAGAAGTGAAAATGCAATAATGTGAATAAAGTGTTTCAAGTAACTACAAGATTGTAGTGAAGGTTTCACTGACCTCACAACCAGCTCTACTGACTTGATTAGATTATTTAAATAATTTGGACCTATGGCCTCTCTCCAGCCTAGGTATTATCCTACTGAAGATGTGCCTCGAAAGCTGTTGAGTCACGGCAAAAAACCCTTCAGTAAGCATGTGAGAAAACTGCGCGCTAGCATCACTCCTGGGACCGTTCTGATTATCCTCACTGGGCGCCACAGAGGCAAGGTGAGCAGAGCATGACGCTTGAGATACCTGGAGTACTTGATCCTAATAAGTTTGCGCTCTGGATAGGATTTGTTTACCTGTGTTAACTGCAGTTAGTAGCAAGAGGTTCTGTGGGAGAGGTGAGAGTGACCCATAACAAAACCAACAACCCAGTCACTATCATAACGTGTTTAGTCAATAATAGACAACAACTCATTACCATTTCCTGTCATTGGTAATACTACTTGTTACAAGTGATTCAGATGTCCCTGTACCCAAAAATGTTTATGTATTTGAGTTAACTTCTTAGGATGGATTTGCAGGGATAGAATTACTGAGTTAAAGGGTATTAGTTTTTTTTAATGTTAAAAGTAGTGGCTGCTCATTAAAAATCAAGCATACAAAAGTACTGCTCGTATCCTAGAGTCACCCCTGTTATTAGTTTGGTAAGTTACTTCCAGAACTGCTGCACGCATACATATGTAGAAATTTCCTTTTTTACCAAATTTAGGAACCTGTGATTTGATTAATTCAGAAGTCAGTTTCTAATTTGTGGAACCATCTAGCATTTCTTTTTAATCTACAGAGGGTCATTTTCCTGAAGCAGCTGAGCAGTGGCTTGCTACTTGTGACTGGTAAGAAGATCCTTGGATTTAATATACTCTGAAATTTGCAGGTCTCCCCACCTTCAGTTTTACTGAGATATAATTTATATGCATCACTCTTGCGAGTTTAAGGTGTACAACATGATGGTTTGGTTTATACATATTGTGAAATAATTACCGCAATAGGTTCAATACCCATCTTCACATTTAGATAAAAGAAAAAACTTTTTTCCTTGTGATGAAAACTTAGGATTTACTCTTTTGAAGGTTGTGTTTTTATTTAAAAAAAATTTTTTTTTAATATTTATTTTGGCTGTGCCTGGTCTTTGTTGTGGCATGTGGGATCTTCATTGTGGCATGCGGGATCAGTTGTGGCATGCTTGTGGGATCTAGTTCCCTGACCAGGGAACGAACCTGGGCCTCTTGCATTAGGAGCGCAGAGTCTTACCCACTGGACCACCAGGGAAGTCCTGAAGCATTAGTTTTTAAATGCTTGAAGTATACACTTTGCTCCCACCTAAATAGAAGTTTCAGTGTCATGAGATTCTTTGCCTGATTTCATTGCCTTATGTACACGGGAGTTCTGAAGAAGCAGGTATTTAAAGTTTGCATGGCAACATATCACCAGCTATAAATGCCACCTAAAATGCAGAATGGTTGGCTACTAACTCCAAAGAATGCATCCTTCATAAGACTTGTAATTGGTCTGCCACTTGGCACCAGGATGGAGTTCCTGGATAGGGGAAAAGTGAACTGTTTACTCCAAAAAACGGTGCTCAGTTTAAATTTGTCCTCAAGGACCAGTGATTTTTGACCAACCTCTATAAGCGACTATGCTCTCTCCTAATCTGGGTAACTTAAAATTTGAGGGTTGGGGGAACCTTGGACAAACAGATCTTGAAAAAAGCCTTGATGCTGACAGTAGAAAGCAGTTTGGAATTTCTTTGGATCCAGAGAAAAGTTAGAACTTCAACAGGTTTCTTCAAATCCAGTCAGTTCTTGAATCTTTGCATTCCCTTTCCCCTCACTATATTTTCCCCCCTTAGGGCCTCTGTCCCTCAATCGAGTTCCTCTGCGGAGAACACACCAGAAATTTGTCATTGCCACTTCCACCAAAATTGATATCAGTGGTGTGAAAATCCCAGAACATCTCACTGATGCTTATTTCAAGAAGAAGAAACTGCGTAAGCCCAGGCACCAGGAAGGTGAGATCTTCGACACAGAGAGAGAGGTAAGCTATTTCAGTCTTTGCCTCTAATAGCTCTGGCTCTCCTACTTGGGAGTGAAAATAAACAAGGTTAAGAATTGTTGGAAAAAGAAAAGCTGTAAATAATGAGGACTATCTGGGAAATATTTTTCCAGATTCTGCTAAATTCAGTAGTTCTTAATGGCAGCTAGGAGCTCAACTCAGAATCCTGAGGTTTTAGTGAAACTCCATGAACTACTGTTCTGTTGGGAATTTACGATCATTTATCCTTTGGGTATTAAAGTAGACAAAAGGATAAGAGTTGCTATTTTTAGTATTTTTTTAATATATTTATTTTAATTCTGGCTGCATCGGGTCTTCATTGCTGTATGTGGGCTTTTCTCTGGTTGTGCCGAGTGGGGGCTACTCTTTGTTGTGGTGCGTGGGATTCTCATTGTGGTGGCTTCGCTTGTTGCCGAGCATGGGCTCTGGAGCGCAGGCTCAGTACTTGTGGCGCATGGCCTTAGTTGCTCCACAGCCTGTGGGATCTTCCCTGACCAGGGCTTGAATCCGTGTCCCCTGCATTGGCAGGTGGATTCTTTTTTTTTTTTTTTTTTTTTTTTTTTAATTTTTATTTATTTATTTATTTATGGCTGTGTTGGGTCTTCGTTTCTGTGAGAGGGCTTTCTCTAGTTGCGGCAAGTGGGGGCCACTCTTCATCGCGGTGCGCGGGCCTCTCACTGTTGCGGCCTCTCCTGTTGCGGAGCACAGGCTCCAGACACGCAGGCTCAGTAATTGTGGCTCACGGGCCTAGTTGCTCCGCGGCATGTGGGATCTTCCCAGACCAGGGCTCGAACCCGTGTCCCCTGCATTGGCAAGCAGATTCTCAACCACTGCGCCACCAGGGAAGCCCGGCAGGTGGATTCTTAACCACTGCGCCACCAGGGAAGCCCAAGGGTTGCTATTATTATATTAAAAATAGGTTGTATTTCACAGCCCTCCAAGGAGAGGATTATCAAAATTGACTTCTAGGGACTTTCCTTGTGGCGCAGTGGTTAAGAATCCACCTGCCAATGCAGGGGACACGGATTCTAGCCCTGGTCCGGGAAGATCCCACTTGCCGCGGAGCAACTAAGCCCGTGTTCCGCAACAAGAGAAGCCACCACAGTGAAGAGTAGCCCCCGCACCACAATGAAGAGTAGCCCCTGCACCACAATGAAGAGCAGCCCCCGCTCGCCACAACTAGAGAAGGCCTGTGCGCAGCAACGAAGACCTAACACAACTAGAAATAAAAATAAATTAATTAATTTTAAAAAATTGCCTTCTAAATATTCCTGGGATTGAGTACTTGTGATGTAGGATTTCTTAGTTAATGTGGAGTTTGGTACTTGTGCCCTTTTTTTTTTTTTTATGATTTTTCTTTTTCTTTAGAAATACGAGATTACAGAGCAGCGGAAGGTTGATCAGAAAGCTGTGGACTCACAAATTCTGCGAAGAATCAAAGCTGTTCCTCAGCTCCAGGGCTACCTCCGCTCTGTGTTTGCTCTTACAAACGGAATTTATCCTCACAAAGTAGTGTTCTAAACTTCTTACAAAGAACCTAATTAAATAATTCCGGTCCATTTCCTTTGTGTCTTTTTTCTTTTTCTTTTTTTTAAATATGCCTGGAGGTGTGGTATGACTCAGCTAACTTGATGGGATGCTAGCCTCTACTAAGAGGAGTGGGACTGGAGGGGAGTGCTGTCAGCTGCAGTGGAACCCCCTCTTTGGATCAACATTCTTAGCTTCCTAAGTGTCTTCTCAGCTTTTTCACCCAGCACCTACCAATACAAAGCAGTGGCATTTCCCCAGCCATCACTGAACAGGTCAGTACTAACTGTACATGGATAAGAAACAACTGTGGGCTCTCAGGCCACAAACTTTCCTCCCTTTCCATGACTTAACATCCATTTCTGCCCAATTCAGCCTCTCTCCATAGTCATTACTATTAGTTTCTTGTGTATCTAGTTTCTTAAAGCATACACAACAAATTAGTATAATTATTTACCTTTCCCCGTTTTTAACCAAAAACCCCATGTGCAGTACATGCTGTTATATCGATAACAAATGAATTTGATTATTCCATAGGACATGTCCATCTTTACTGCTGCATAGTGTAGTAGTGCATTGTATGGATATTTGGGTTTCCATCATTTGTAATTATACAGGTTTCCCCTGCTATCCAAAAGTAGAGTATGCTTCTGAAACCTTTTGCAAGCCAAAATGGCATAAAGTGAAGAAATTACCTTATGACCCATCTTGCTAACAGAGGCATAAAATGGGATAAAACACAGATGCTCACAGTTCAAAGTGATGGCTCTGGATGCTGAGATGCCAGAGTGTAGTTCCAGGGAAGGAGTTTGGTGGTGCCACTCCCATTGCCCAGACATGCTGCCATCTCTAGTGGCTCTCTGCAAAACAAACCGCTGTTTTCCCCCTTTGCCTCTTTTCATTAAAGTGAAAATCTTGATTTTTTTCCAGTTAACAAAGACAGGTACGAATGAAGTTCTTTCGGTTAAAGCAAACTTTCAGAAAGTGCTGGGTAACGGAGTGCGATGTAGTGAGTAATTTGCGGTGTGCATACAGATGGGCAAGCACCAGGTAAGAAGTAGCTTTTTGCTGAGTCAAAGGATTTAGGCAGTTTTGGTAGATGGTGCCAAACTGCCCTCCATGGAGGTTGTACCAATTTATACTCATGTATAAGAGTGCCTGTTACCCTACAGGCTCCCTAAAATGATGGGTCATTAGACTTGGGTTTTTGGCAATAGATAGGTGAAAAATCACTGATGGGTTTTTTTTTTTTTTTTAAACCAAAGGCACATTTTGGCCAACCCAATCTTTTTTAAAATTTTATTAATTAATTAATTAATTGATTTTTTTATTTATGGCTGTGTTGGATCCTTGTTTCTGTGCGAGGGCTTTCTCTAGTTGTGGCAAGTGGGGGCCACTCTTCATCGCGGTGCACGGGCCTCTCACGATTGCGGCCTCTCTTGTTGCGGAGCACAGGCTCCAGACGCGCAGGCTCAGCAGTCGTGGCTCACGGGCCCAGTAGCTCCGCGGCACGTGGGATCCTCCCAGACCAGGGCTCGAACCCGTGTCCCCCGCATTGGCAGGCAGATTCTCAACCACTGCGCCACCAGCGAAGCCGCCACTGATGGGTTTTTAAAGTTGGTTTTATTGATAATTTACATTTGGTAAAATTGATTTTTTTGTGTGCAGTGCTGTGGCATCTGTGCAGTTTGGGAAGCACCACCAGAGTTCCTTCCAAAAGTCAGTTCCCACTCCTAGTAACCACTGATCAAATTTTTGTTTTTCTAGTTTTGTCTTTTCCAGAACATCATGTAATATGTTTTGTGGCATAATATCTGTGACATTTGTTCACGTTAATGGTTCAGTAGTTCTTTTTATTGTCAGTCAGCATTCTATTGTATCAATATGTCACTGTTTATTCTAAAATAATACCCATTGAAAGATATTTGGGTGGTTTATAATTATTGGAGATTATGAATAAAGCCACTATAAACATTCACATACAGGGTTTTGTGTGGACATATGTTTTCATTTCTCTTGGGTTAGAATACTTACAAGTAGGATTGGCTGGGTTGTGTAGTTTAACTTTGTAAGAAAGTTTCAAACCCATTTTGTATCCCAGCAATGTGTAACAGTTACAGTTATTCCACTTCCTTCTCAGCACTGGCTATTTTCAGGTTTTTTGTTTTTTTTTTTAATTGAGGTATGATTGACAGGTTAGTTTTAGGTGTACAGCATATTTGTTATTTGTATATATTGCAAAATGATCACAGTAAGTCTAGTTGACACGCAATACCATACATAGTTATAAAAATTTTTTTTTCTTGTGATAAGAACTTATAGAACTTTTAAGATCTATTTTTAATGACTTTTAAATATACAATATAGTGTTATTAACAATAGTCATCGGGCTTCCCTGGTGGCGCAGTGGTTAAGAATCTGCCTGCCAGTGCAGGGGACACGGGTTCGATACCTGGTCTGGGAAGATCCCACATGCCGCGGAGCAACTAAGCCCGTGAACCACAACTACTGAGCCTGCGCGTCTGGAGCCTGTGCTCCGCAACAAGAGAGGCCGCGACAGAAAGAGGCCTGCGCACCGCGATGAAGAGTGGCCCCCGCTCGCCGCAACTGGAGAAAGCCCTCGCACAGAAACGAAGACCCAACACAGCCAAAAATAAATATAAATAAATAAATTAATTAAACGTTTAAAAAAAATACTTTAAAAAAAAAAAAACAATAGTCATCATGCTGTACATGACATTCCCATGATTGTCTTTTTTAATTCTAATGGTTCCAGTAAGTTTGTACTGATAGGTATGTAGTGATAGGTTCTGATGCATTTTTTGAAACAAATCCCAACATCACTTCTGACTAAAGCCCTTCAAGTGGCTCCTTATCACTCTAAGGTTTGGCTCCAAAATTATGGCCACGAGTCCTCTGATTGGCCCATTTCTCCAGTTGACTCATTTTTACTCTGCCCCTCACCATATTAAGTTTCTTTTATTTCCTCAAATTGGGCTGTTTTGCCTGCTTCATAGCTTTTGCACACCCTGTATGTTGAACTGCCCTTCCTACCATGTGACTGGCCCCTACTAAATAGTAATGATAATTTGACTTGTCAAGTAGGTTACCCAGGAGCAAGGAAACATTGCTCAGGCCAATGCAAGCATCTGGTCCATTTGACAGATGTATTTGTTATGATAAAGAAAAGGTATTGTGATTTATCAGTGTCTGTGAGCTTAGGGTTAGAGCTACCTTCAGGGTGTTGAAAAGTAAGGTTTGTTTTTCCTGCAGATTCACACCAGTTCTTAAGTATATGCAAGAATGTTCATTGCAGCACCAAAGGTTCCATCAGTAGGGGATCAGTAGTTTACATCCATACGTTGGAGTATGATGTAGTGTTACGAAGAGTGAAGTAGCTGCATAAGAACTGTTAAGAAGGGACTTCTCTGGGGTCCCGCTGTTAAGACGCCGAGCTTCTACCACAGGGGGCACAGGTTCGATCCCTGGTCGGGAAACTAAGATCCCACAAGCTGTGTGGCGCGGCCCAAAAAAAAAAACCGACAAGATTGATACCCACAAAATATAAATTGTTAAAAATTCAGATTGGTAAGAAAAAGACTAAAATCTTGATAGACAAAAAGGTAATTCACAAAAGAAGACATATATATTACTAGTATTTACGAAAAAAGATCGTTTCCCTAGTAAAGAAATGTACATTTAAAATGAGATAGTTCTTACCTATTAAGATTAGCAAAATACATTTTAACACTTCATGTTGTTGAAGATTTGTTGAACATTCATGCACTGCTTGTGGAATATAGATGGGCAGAATATTCAAGACAGCAACTTTATAATATGTATCAAGACTCCACTTCTAGGAATCTTGAAATAATCACAAATATACAAAAAAAAGTCATGTAAAAAAAGTACATAGTATCTCATTTTGATAAAAAAAATTATGTGGTAGATTGTAAAATTGGCCACAAGAAATCTTTCTGTACATTAAGCAGTGGTTCTCAATTTTTTTTGGTCTCAGGAGCCCTTTACAGTCTTAAATTATTGAAGATATGAAAGTTTTTTGTTTATGTGGGTTATATGTCTATTGATACTTACCATATCAAGACCAAATAGTTATTAAAAGATTTGTTTTTAAATGACAACAAACCATTCCATGTTAATGCAATATTATTGTGAAAAACATTTTCCAAAACAAAAAGAATGGCATTGTTTTACATTTTTGCAAATTGCTTAATATCTGGCTTAATAGAGCTGACTTCTCATATGTGCTTCTACGTTCAGTCTGTTGCATTATCACATATTATGTCCTGCAGTCTCTAGAAACTATTCAACACTCATGAGAGAACGAAAGTGAAAAGACAGTGTCTTAGTAGCAGCATGATAAATGGATTTCACTTCATGGGTTCATTTTAAGAACCTCAGGGATGCTAAGGATTCCCAGATCATACTTAGAACCACTGCACTAGTCCCTTAGCAAGGTTCCAGAGGTGGAATCCATATCCCTACCTTGGAGATGTCCTCCTTTCCATTGCACCTGCTTCCTACAGCTCTGGTGCATCTGTGCAATACTTAGGGCAGGACTGCTTGTTGCGGACAAGGCTGGGAACCTCGTGCCTGAGATCCTACTTCCTTAGCATCCAAATACCTCTTTAGTTTTCCTGTTGCTGCTGTAACAAATTACCACAAAGTCTATGGCTTAAAGCAGCACAGATACATTCTCTTACAGTTCTGGCGGTCAGAAGTCCAAAATCAGTTTCAGTGGGCTAATGTCAAGCTGTTGGTAGTGAGGGGCCACCCATACCCCTTGACTTGCGATCCCTTCCTCCTAGGTACGCCAGTGCAAATGCTTCTGTCTTCACATCACCTTCTTCCTCTGATCCTAGATCTCTTATAAAGACCATTGTGATTACATCCCAACTGGATAATTCAGGGTATCTCCCTGTGAAGATCAGTTTCTCCACTCACAATACTTATGACACCAAAATGTGTGGGTTTTCCACACCAAGCAATTCTCCAGTTCTCTGCAGATACCTACTGAATGTCCTACAATTCAATTCCAATGCTACCTACCCGGGGTAAGCATGGACCCCACAAGTTAAGGGCTCGGTCCCACAAGACTGCCCCTCACATCAGATGCCAATCACCAGTACTGGGTCCCCAGGTTACCCACACTTCTGTCTGACTTGGCTACACATGGAGGGTTCCCACGACTCCCTCCTCAAGTTTGATAATTGGCTATGATGGCTCACAGAACTCAGAGAAACACTTTACTTACATTCATTCACCAGTTTGCTATAAAGGGTACAACTCAGGAACAGCCAAATGGAAGAGAAAAATAGGGCAAGGTAAGGGTGGTGCCTGGAGCACCATACCCTCTCTGGGTGCACCACCCTCCCAGCACCTCTTGATGTGTTCACCAACCAAGAAGCTCATCAAATCTTGTTCAAGTATTTATGGAGCTTAATCACCAGCACTACCACCCCTTCCCCACCTTCCCTTAAGTCTGGGTAGGGCTGGAAGTTCCAACCTTCTAATCCCTTGGTCTTTCTGGTGGCCAGCTAGGGGTCCCTAACCTAAGTCACCTCATTAACATAAACTCAGGTGTGATCAAAAAGAGGTCCTGGGGCCTCCCTGGTGGTGCAGTGGTTAAGAATCTGCCTGCCAGTGCAGGGGACATGGGTTCGAGCCCTGGTCTGGGAAAATCCCACATGCCATGCAGCAACTAAGCCTGTGCACCACAACTACTGAGTCTGTGCTCTAGAGCCCGAGAGCCACAACTACTGAGCCCACATGCTACAACTACTGAAGCCCACGCGCCTAGACCCATGCTCCACAACAGGAGAAGCCACCGCAATGAGAAGCCCACGCACCACAACGAAGAGAAGCCCCCGCTCGCCGCAACTAGAGAAAGCCCGCCCGGCAACAGGCCCAATGTAGCCAAAAAAAATAAAGTTTAAAAAAGAACTCCTTATGAATAACAAAAGACGCTCCCATCACTCAGGAAATTTCATGGGCTTTAGGAGCTCTGTGTCAGGAACCCAGGACAAAGACCAAATATATTTTTATCAGGTCTTTAACTTAATCACATCTGCCAAGTACCTTTTGCCATATAAAGTATTGATAATATCCACAGATTTGAGGGGTTAGGACAGGGACATACTTTGGGACTATTATTTAGCCTACACCACCTGCCAAGCTCTGGTTACAAGGGTTTGGGGAGGGTTGCTGCTCCATTCCAAGGCCTGATTCTCACCTTTAGAAGCTCTAAGTGGTTTGTTCCTCTGTTTGTTTTTTGGTCACACCTCGAGGCTTGTGGGATCTTAGTTCCCGGACCAGGGATCCAACCCACGCCCCCGGCACTGGAAGTGCAGTCTTAACCACTGAACTGCCAGGGAAGTCCCCTAGAAGCTCTAAGTGTTGAACAGACCCCAGTGCTACCTTCCATGTATATAATTCAAAATAAAAACAGTGTCAAAGTGGAAAATTCTTGTAAGGAAAGGTAACCATGTTCTGAATTTCCCCATAGATTGTACAAGTATAAAATTGGAATTTCTTTGGGAAAAGAGGGTGTGGAATAATTCATTCAAAAAATATTCATTGAGTGCAGGTCAATTGAAAATGGTGTAGAGGTTAAAGTTACAGCTTTGGGGATCCAATGGACTTGGATTTGAATCCTAATTTTGCTGCTTATTCATTTACTTTTCAGATAATCAATATGCTAATAATGGCAAATGATGTGGTCCTGACTATTTGCTAAGCAAAGTATATACTTTTTTTTTAGAATTGTTTTATTGTGGTAAATTATATATAACAAAATGTACCATTTTAAACATTTTAAGTATATAGTTCAGTGGCATTAAGAATTTAATATAAGGACTTCCCCGGTGGTGCAGTGGTTAAGACTCTGAACTCCCACTGCAGGGGGCGCAGGTTCGATCCCTGGTCGGGGTACTAGGATCCCACATACTGCACGGTGCCCACAGCATGGCCAAAAAACAAATAAATAAAAAATATGAGAAAGTCATTAAAAAAACGTAAAAAAAGAGTTTAATATGTAATATTTAATATATATGTATTTAAATATATAAGCATTAATTAATATATAAGTATTTGGTTAAATATATAAGTATTTAATATATTTAAAAATACATTTAATGTATACAGTCTAACAAAAGAGACAGGCATCTAAATTTTTATTAATAATTATTTAATTGCAGTTAAGATAGGTACAACTAAGAAAAAGTATAGTGTGCAAAGAGATTGAGAAACAGGAGGATTTGTCATGTTTGGGGGAGCCAAGGAATTTCCCTATGAGGTAGCTGAGACCTGAAGGATGAATAGGAGTTTGCCAAGTGAAATAGGTGGGAAGTGCAATCTAGGCCAGGGAACAGCATGTGCAAAGGCCCGGAGTAGGAACAGTTGTACAAGTGGTAAAGAACTGGAAAGAAACCAGGGTGACTTTCTTCGATCAAGATTGACATTGGCTTGAGGTGAGGTAAAGAAGCAGATGAGGGGTGGGAGCAGAGGGAGCCTGCAGCGGCTGCAAAAGGTGATACGACATTGTGAATTCATGTGTGAACTTTTTTTGTAAGGCATCTTCAAAGTCATTTAGCACTAAGAAGCCTTTACAAAGCAGCTACTTTAAGCACCATGCCTGGCACTAGGGACTTAGGGTTAAAAACTCAGTGGCTGATAATAACAAGCATGTAGTTGACCCGTCCAGAGTCTGTGGGTTGGCTCTTCTTCAAGGATGAGATCTGCAGGGCTTGGCTCCAGGCTGGTGGCTCAGGCCTCCCCACATGTCCAATTCTGGGACCAGCAGCTCCCGGAGTGTGTGCTTTTCTTGACAGATGCCAAACTGAACAAGAATATTTGACCTCTGCCCACATCACGTCTGCTAAAATGCCATTGACCAAAGCACGTCACAAGGCCAAGCCCAGCTTTATGGGGCAGGGAAATTTACTCCGCCTGCTCTGATGGGAAGTTTGGGAAAGACCCTGTATTTGCTTCCCAAGGCTGAAGTAACAAAGTACGACAAACTGGGTGGCTTAAAACAACAGAAATCCATTGTCTCACAGTTCAGGAGACTGGAAGTCCAACTTTAGGGTGTCAGCAGGGTTGATTCCTTCCAGAGGCTCCGAATGAGAATGTATTCTATCCTTCTCTCCTAGCTTCTGGTAGTTGCCCACCAACCTCAGTGTTTCTTGTCTTGTAGAAGCGTCACTCCAGTCTCTGCCTCAATCATCATGTGGTCTTCCCTCTATGGCTCCTCTGTATCTCTGTGTCCGAATTTCCCTCTTCTTAGACAAGTATCATATGATATCATGTATATGTGGAATCTAAAATATGATCCAAGTAAACTTATTTACAAAACAGAAACAGACTCACAGACATAGAAAACAAACTTATGGTTACCAAACGGAAAAGGTTGGGGAGGGATAATTTAGGAGTTTGGGATTAGCAGATATAAACTCCTATATATAAAATAGATAAACAACAAGGTCCTACTGTATAGCACAGGGAACTATATTCAATATCTTGTAATAACCTATAATGGAAAAGGATATGAAAAAGAATATATATATGCATAACTGAATCACCTTGCTGTACACCAAAAACTAACGTAGCATTGTAAATTAACTATACTTCCATAAAAATAAAAATTAAAAAAAAATTATCATTAAAAAAAAAATTTCAGGACTTCCCTGGTGGTCCAGTGGTTAAGACTCTGCACTTCCACTGCAGGGGGCACGGGTTCGATCCCTGGTCAGGGAACTAAGATCCTGCATGCCGCGTGGTGTGGCCAAGAAAAGTTTTTTTTTCCTCTTATAAGGACACCAGTCTTTGGATTAAGGTCCACCCTAATCCAGTATAACATCATCTTAACTTGATTACATCTGCAAAGGCCCTGTTTTCAAATAAGGTCACGTTCACAAGTTCTGGGTGGACATGAAGTTGGGAAACACTATTCAACCCCCAGTACAGTCACATAATAAAGGGTATGGATGTATGACTTTAATAAACGGAGAAAGTAAAGAATTGAGAACATTTTCCAATCTACCACAAAGTTACAGCAAAAGCCCAGAAAAGGGAAAGCCCAGAAAAAGGGATGATATATGTGAACTCTAAGTATTTTAGCACGTTCAGTGGGTGGAAAGGGGTTGAGGACTGTGAGAAGTGACACTTTGCCCAATAAGAGCCTGATCCTGAAGATTTTGTGGGGCCCCAGAGGAAATCAAGAGAGATCACTACAGGATTTTTTTTTTAATTAATTAATTAATTATTTTTTCTGCATTGGGTCTTTGTTGCTGCGCGTGGGCTTTCTCTAGTTGCGGCGAGCGGGGGCTACTCTTCATTGCAGTGCGCGGGCTTCCTTATTGCAGTGGCTTCTCTTGTTGGGGAGCATGGGCTCTATGTGGGCAAGCTCAGTAGTTGCGGGGCACGGGCTTAGTTACTCCACGGCGTGTGGGAACCCGTGTCCCCTGCATTGGCAGGTGGATTCTTAACCACTGCACCGCCAGGGAAGCCCCTCACTACAGGATTTTAAGGCCAGGAAGTGACTTGATAATCATGCTTGCATTTTATTTTTATTTTTTAAAAAATTCATTAAAAAAAGAATTTTGTTTATTTGGCTGCGCCAGGTCTTAGTTGCAGCATGCAGGATCTTAGTTGCGGCATGTGGGATCTAGTTCCCTGATCAGGGATCGGACCCGGGCCCCCTGCACTGGGATCGTGGAGTCTTAGCCACTGGACCACCAGGGAAGTCCCCACACTTGCATTTTAGAAAGATCACTCTAAATGAGGACTGGTTTAAGCAGGACAAGGAAAAACTAAAATACCCTAGCAATGTGAACAGTGGCAGGAATCGGATCAACTTACTGATTTTTTTTTTTTGGCTAATTAGAACATTCAATGCAAATTTTTATGAAAAAGAAACAAGCTCTGATATAAAAATAAGTAACTTCCAGGGCACAGCCTAAAATAATCCTAAAATTGTGGGGGAAAAAACCCCACAAGTGTGATCCTGGAGTCCTAGTGCTGCTTTAGATTGAATTCCTTCGTGACAAGGATATTAAAAAGAAAATATCCACCCGCAGATTCTCCTCACATAACAGTTTCCTCCTCTGTGCTTTTTTCAAGTTATTAGGTGCACACATATGTAGTCCATATTAGTGTAGGTAAACTCCTGTGTTTTGATTTTCTTCATAGACTATTATTTCATAAATGTTTATATTGCTGTCAAAGTTTAATTATCCTTTTTAATGGCTTCATACTATTTCATTTAAATGTACATCATTATAAATAAATAGCCTTTTGAATACAACTGTTTTCTTTTGAATTATAGTTTTCTGCTCTGTTCCCCCACTCATTTTCCTTCCCTAAAACATCCTATTTCAGGGAATCATAGCTCCATCTCTGTTATGGATTGAATTGTGTCCCTTCAAATTCCTATGTTGAAGTCCTAACCCCCAGTACCTCAGGGTCTGATCTTATGTTATGGAGTAGGATTTTTACAGAGGTGATAAATTAAAATGAGGTCATTACAGTGGCCCCTAATCGATAAGACTGGTGTCCTTATAAGAAGAGGAAATGTGGACACAGACCCGCATTGAGGGAAGACAATGGGAAGACACAGGGAGAGGACAGCCAGCTACAAGCCAAGGAGAGAGGCCTGAAATAGTTCCTTCCCTCACAGCCCTCAGAAGCAACCCACCCTGTTGATGATAGACTTCTAGCTTCCAGAACTGTGAGACAACTTTCTGTTGTTTAAACCGCTCAGTTTGTGATACTTTGTTATGACAGCACTACCAAACTAAGAAAATCTCCCAGGCAGGTGCCCAGCCTTTAATCCTCATAGCCCCACTCAGCCACTCCCTAAACTCCCATATCTTCTCAAGTGCTTTTGAATTCACCCACTTCATTCCATGCCACTAGACACTCACCTAAGCCCAAGTTCAAGTTCACGTCTGGATTCCTTCGACAGCCCAAGTAGTCATCCAGCCTATAGGCTGAGCCATTCTCCACAAGGCAACCAGAGGATCTTTCTAAAATGCAAAGGCAAATAATAATAATAGTAAATTAAAAAAATTTTTTTAAATAAAAAAAATGCAAAGGCAGTTCTCTCATTCTCCTTCTCAAATTTCTCCACTGATTTCTCATTGCTCTTTGGGGAAAATTCCTTTAACATAGCTAACAAGCCCCTTCCTGATCAGACTCCTGCTTTCCTCTCAAGCCTTATTTCTCTCCAATCTACACCCTACACCCTAACAATCTCTGCCCTTCAACTCTTCAGCTAGAAAAGGCAGCTTCTGGCACTAGTCTGGGGTTCAGAGGACTGGTTCCAGAATGAGCTTCCCTGGGTTCAGATCCCAGCTCTGCCTCTTCCTAGCTGTGAGAGCTTCCTCCTTCAGTGCCTTTATGTCCCCATCTGTAAAATGGGATTACAGAAGTGCCTATGCCGTTTGGTTGTGGTGAGTATATTTGAAGCATCCCTGGCACATGGGAAGTAACAAATATGAGTTATTATTCTTCTGGTCTCTAATCTACCCTTTTCTCTCTCACCTCTTAGATTTTGCACATGTTCTTCTGAAGCCCTGGAATGCTCCTCTCTGCTACGAGCCTTCCCCCACCTGACTAATTTCGATCATCCCTTTGGATCAGTTTCTCAGCCTCAGTACTATTGATATTTGGGGCTGGATAATTCTTTGTTGGGTGCAGGGGGAGCTGTCCTGTGGATTGTAGGATGTTTAGAAGCATCCCTGACCTCTACTCATTAGATGTCAGTCGCATCTGACGCTAGTCATGATGATAATGATCATTTCCAGACGTTGCCAAATGTCCCCGGGGTTGGTGAAATAACCCCCAGTTGAGAACAGCTGCTCTAGCTCTTCTGTGCCCCTGCCCCAAGCCTCACCCCAAATACAGATCAGCTGCTCCTGCTCTGTACTCTCAACCTGTCCCATCACTGACAGGACTTCTTGCCCTGCAGCATATGTTCTGATTACTTGTCTTCTCCCCCATTAGATTTTAAGCTCCTTGAGGATAGGAGCTATGACTTAGTTATAAGAGCCTAGCAGAGAGTAGGAACTTAATAACTCCTTGTTTTGTTTTTTTTTAGTTTATTATTTTATTTTTTTTTAAATTTTTGGCTGCGTTGAGTCTTTGTTGCTGTGCGTGGGCTTTCTCTGGTTGCGGCGAGCAGGGGCTACTCTTCATTGCGGTGTGAGGGCTTCTCATTGCAGTGGCTTCTCTTGTTGCGGAACATGGGCTCTAGGTGCGCGGGCTTCAGTAGTGGTGGCACGCGAGCTCTAGAGCGCAGGCTTAGTAGTTGTGGCTTGCGGGCTCTAGAGCGCAGGCTCAGTAGTTGTGGCACACGGGCTTGGTTGCTCCGCGGCATGTGGGATCTTCCCGGACCAGGGCTTGAACCGGTGTCCCCCGCATTGGCAGGCAGATTCTTAACCGCTGTGCCATCAGGGAAGCCCCAATAATTCCTTGTTGGATGAAAATTTTCCATGGGTAAATTTCTAGGAGTGGAACGATGGATCAAAAGGCACGGTCCTTTTATGCCTTTTGGAAACGTGTGGCCAAAGTGCTTTCCCCCAAAGACCATGCTGATTTAAAGTGCCACCAGCAATAGATGGTGTGTTTACCCCAGAACTTCACCATGCCTGGGTACAAATGAAAATCTTTGAATTAATAGGTAAAAAATGGTGCCACATTTAATAATAGCTCACATGTATTGAGAGCTTCTTCATTCCAGGCATGGTGCTAATGGTCCTGCCCGTATTAACTCATTTAATCCTCACAAAAGCCCTATGAGGTCGGTACCATTACTATCATCCTATTTTAAGGTGGGAAAATGCAGCACAGATGTGAGGAATAACTTGTCCAAGGTAACACACAAGGGAGGTAGGACCCAAATCCACGAAGGCCATGATTCAAGCGCTACACATCCTGCATTTCATGCAAATGCTTTTCTTTGGTTCCTAAATCTCCCCACCCACCATCCTCACATTCCTTTAGCTAACTCATACACACCAGTTACCAGCATTAAATGTGACATCATGGTGATCATTTTGTAATGTGAAGAAATATCGAATTACTATGTTGTGAACCTGGAACTAACAGAGCGTTGTAGGTCAATTATGTTTCCAAAACAAACAAACGAACAAACTCATAGGAAAAGAGATCAGATTTGGGGTTACCAAATCTGTGGAGGGGGGAGTTGGAAATGGGGGTGGGGGAGAGGGAATTGGATGAAGGTGGTCAAAAGGTACAAACTTCCAGTTATAAGATAAATAAGTACCAGGGATGTAATGTACAACCTGATTAATAATCAACACTTCTGTATGTTATATATGAAAGTTGTCAAGAGAGTGAATCCTCAGAGTTCCCATCACAAGGAAAAAACATTTTTTCTTTTCTTTTGTTTGTATATGGGATGATGGATGTTCGCTAAACTCATTGTGATAATCACTTCATGATGTATGTATGCAAATCATTATGCTGTACACCTTAAACTTACACAGTACTGTATGTCACTTATATATCTCAAAAAACTGAAAGATCAACAACAAAACCCCCCCCAGGACATCCTCAGGGAACCTTCCTCATTTCTCAGATCAGGTCCCTGGACTTCTCATCCCCTTTGGAATTACTTGTTCCAAGTCACTTCCCCATCCTAAGCTTCTGGAGGGAGGGAAGCTGCCTTTTTCCTAGAGAGGAGTGCCAAACCTAACATTTTGCCGGCACAAAGTAGGCACTCAGTGAATATTGAATGAATGAAAACATAGAATGTTTGCTTTTCCTCTTGTGCAAACTCTAAGATTGTGTCTTTTGCCCACTTTTCCTTTGTGAGGGCTACCGTTTTTTAATGTAAGTTTTTGCAGCAGGGAAGTGCTTGCAAATTTGTTAAGTAAGAATTGGAAATTCCAGTGCGGTACGGCCTCTGATGTCCACAAGGGGGCGAGAGAGGACGTGGCATCTTTCGGAGCTGCAAGGTGCGGATTCCTCCAATGACAGTTGCACGTCATGCTGTTTCATCGCTGGGCTTTTCATCGTTGAGCTTTTCATCACCGTGGAGGCTTGTCCCTTAAGTTACCGTAATCAAGGGAGCTCTAAGGAGAATTTCTCCCTCTTCATTTTCAAATATCTTTTTCATCCGATTTCCTTTCTCTGCTGCCTCATAGACTCACCTATGAGCTGACAGAATCGTCCTTGAAATAAATTTTTTAAAAAAAAGAAGAAAACAGGGCCGACCAGATCACTTGGAAAAAAAGATTTTGAGTAGGTGTGTGTGCTTCCTCTTTGAGACTGTGATTAGTGAGATGGAAATACTCAGTCTCCCCCACAGGTTCTGTCAATGTGTGTGCACGTATTTATTTAGCAGATGTAGGCATGTGTTTTTTTCCTTGATTTTTTGAAAGGCTTTAAAAATTAACATGGCTGCTTTGTTTAAAGCTATTTCAAGCTCTATTAAGGCTTATCAAGGACCACTTATCTCCAGGCTACACTCGCATTTTTGTGGGCCTGGTAAGGATTACAGACTCATTTAAGACAGTCAGCTGGTGCAGAAAAGCCAGCAGAAGGGAGAGATATTGCAAAATCCCAGAGGGGCCCCAGCTTGAACCAAGGCCAGTGAACACTGCGTCAGCAGCTGGGGCAGTGGGGAGACAGTCTCCATCAACAAGCTTGCTCTCTCCTGGGGAGATGCCTCCCAGGGGAAACTGAAGTCCAATCTACCCATAGCTCTTCTTCCTGCTTTCTCATGCTTCCTCCAGAGGGTTGCCTAGCCAACACCTTCCCTTGATCCTTTTCCCATCCCGAGCCCCCATTCTCAAACGGAAGAATGGAAAGGACAATTCCGAAGAAAATAAGTCATAAACCATAAACCTTTCCTTTCTATGATTCCATGAATGGATGTTTCCTGTGTGCATGGTGGGTGTGTGTGTGTGTGTGTGTGTGTGTGTGTGTGTGTGTGTGATCTTGACCAAATTTGGATTCTCTGCCTCCAGGCTTCCAGCATAGAGTTCTTTTGAGCAGGGACTTTCTTTGTCTTGCTGATCTGTTCTAGAAATTCCCAGTAAATGGTCTTTTTCCAGAGGGGGTTCTATAAATATTAATTCATCAGCTGCCTCATCGTGGTACAGTGGCAGCCATGCAGTCCTATGACTAATTAATTACTGTTGCTAAAATATTAAATAACTATTTTTTTTTGGAGAGGCGATAAAAAGACTATTATTTTAAGGTTTTTCCATTTTACAGAAAATGGTAAATATTAACTCTATGTAGACTGTGAAAGTTTAGATACATATATTATAATCCCTAGAGTAACCCCTAAATATAATACAAAGAGATACTGCAGAAAGGCTAATAGATAAATTAAAACGGCATAATAAAAGTTTTTCAAATAACCAAAAAGAAGGCATCAAAAGAGGACCATAGAAACAAAACACAAAGGGACAAATAGAAAACAGCAAAATGGTAGACGTAAATCCAAGCATATCAATAACTGTATAAAATGTTAATGACTGAGACACTAAAATTAATAGGCAGAGGATGACTGAGTGAATAAAAATAAGACCCTACTACATACTATGAGACATACATGTTAAATATGAACACAGGTTGAAAGTAAATTGTGGGACAATATATACCATAAAAACAGTAAGCATATCAAGACTAAAGTGGCTTTTTAAAACTTCAGATTTAAATAACTATTCATTATGCAGTCTAAAGACTTTCAGCCTTGGATATGTGCTGTTTTCATTAAGTGAAGTGAAGGACATTACAGACTGTCCCTGACCTAGGATGGTTGGACTTATAGATTTTTTGACTTTACCATGGTGCCAAAGCGATATACATGCAGTAGAAACTGAATCTCAGATTTTGAATTTTGATCTTTTTCTGGGCTAGCGATACGCGGTAAGATCCTCTCTCGTGATGCCAGGAAGTGGCAGCAAGCTTCCACTATAGATGAACAACCTATATACTTACAACCATTCAGTACCTATGCAACCATTCTGTTTTTCACTTTCAGTATAGTATTCAATAAATTACACAAGATATTCAATACTTCATTATAAAAGAGGCTTTGTGTTAGATGATTTTGCTCAACTGTAGGCTAATGTAAGTGTTCTGAGCACGTTTAAGGTAGGTTGAGCTAAGCTATGATGTTCAGTGGGACTTTCTACTTTCGATATGTTCAGCTTATGATGGGTTTATCAGGGCATAATCCCATCATAGGTCAAGAAAGATCTGTACTTCTTCGGCATTTAGACTCCTGATCTTGAAATATAAACAATATGAGGAGGAGAATTTATTTTGAGCCACACAGGAAGGTTATTTAGATTCCAAAACCTGAGCATTCAAAAACTGATGGTTGCCATTGGATTTGGAAGTTGTGAGACAAAATAAGGAAGCTGGGATTATAGAATCAGACAGACCTGGGTTCACATCTGAGATATGATGTTTACTGTCTGTGAGATATTGAGTAAAGTAACCAACTGAGCCTCAGTTTCCTAGCTGAAAGTGGGGGTAATAATATCTCCATTCTGTACACCTCCCAGGATTTGACACCTGCTAGGAGCTTAGCAAATGAGTGTGGGATAAATATCATGAAAATGAAATTAACAGTCATTGTAAGGCACATGAGATTGTTGTTAACAGTGCAATGTATATGAATTACTTATTTGGGAGGGAGGCAGTACAGGATGGAGCCAGCTATGTGTTCAAATCTCAATTCTGCCAATTCCTAGGCAGGTGCAAGTCACTTAATTCTGAGCCTCAGTTCCTTATAAAATGGGGCTATTAATGAATACTTGGAAGGGTAGTATGATGGTTATATGAGTGGAGATACTTTGATTCCTAGGTGTTCAGTAGATTTCTCTTTTTTGCTTTTTGCTTTTTTCAAAAGTAGTGCATGCTCTAGGAGAAAACTTGGAAAACATTGCAAAGCCCAAACCACAAATCCCCCAGTCACCTACCTGTAAATGCACTGCTGAAATTCACCCAAATGTTATCAGACATGCTACCTTCCCTGTCTTTCCTTCTATACCTATAGTCATACATCCTTGTAATTTTAAAAATACAATCATACAGTAAATACAATTAAATTTCAAAATTTCCTTACTACTTTAGCCTGATTTTTTCCATTCACCAATATATCATGAACGTTCACTTGTATTAATATTCTTCATAAACATTATTCTGAATGGCTCCATAATATTCCATGTTATGGATATACCGTTATTATAGTTAACCAATCCCACACCGTTGGATATTTAAACTGATTATAATTTTTCCTCTTACAAACAATACTGAGCTGCACATCCTTGTATGTACATCCTTGACTACGGGTCTGATTATTTCCTTTGGACAACTTCTTCAAAGTTGAATTGCTGGATCAAAGGGTATGCACTTTAATGTTTGAAAGTATTCATTCATTCATTCTTTATTAAAACTTTATTTTTTAGGGCAGTTTTAGGTTCGCAGCAAAATCGAGTAGGTGCAGAGATTTCCCACATACTCCCTGCTCCCATGCACGCATAGTCTCCCCCATTTTCAACATCCCCTTCCAGAGTGGTACATTTGTTGCAGCTGATGAACCTAACTGACACATCATAATCCCTAAAGTCCACAGCTTACACTGTGGCTCCCTCTTGGTGTTGTGTATTCTATGGGTTTGGACAAATGTATAATTTCATGTATCCAACATTATGGTTTTGTACATAGTATTTTCACTGCCCTAAAAATCCTCTGTGCTCTGCCTACTCATCCCTCTCTTCCCGCATCCACTAGCCACCACTGATCTTTTTATTATCTCCATAATTTTGCCTTTTCCAGAATATGACATAGTTGGAATCATACAGTGTATAGCCTTTTCAGATTGGCTTCTCTAACTTAGTAATGTGCCTTAAAGTTTCTTCCATGTCTTTTCATGGCTTGATAGTCACTTCTTTTTATTTTTATTAATTTAAATATTTATTTATTTATTTATTTATTTATTTAGGCTGCTCTGGGTCTTAGTTGTAGCATGCAGGATCTTTGTTGTGGCATGTGGGCTTCTTAGTTGCAGCATGCGTGCGGGATCTAGTTCCCCGACCAGGGATTGAACCCAGGCCCCCTGAATTGGGAGCTCGGAGTCTTACCCACTGGGCCACCAGAGAAATCCCAGGTAGTCATTTCTTTTCAGTGCTGAATAATATTCCATTGTCTGGATGTACCACAGTTTATTTATTTATTTATTTTTCAAATAAATTTATTTTTTTATTTATTTACTTTTGGCTGCGTTGGGTCTTCCTTTCTGCGCACGGGTTTCTCTAGGTGCAGCGAGCAGGGGCTACTCTTCGTTGTGGTGTGTGGGCTTCTTGTTGTGGTGGCTTCTCTTGTTGTGGAGCACGGGCTCTAGGCATGCGGGCTTCAGTAGTTGTGGCACTCAGGCTCAGTAGTTGTGGCGCATGGGCTTAGTTGCTCTGCGGCATGTGGGATCTTCCCTGACCAGTGATGGAACCCGTGTCCCCTGCATTGGCAGGCGGATTTTTAACCACTGCGCCACCAGGGAAGCTCCTGGATGTACCACAGTTTATTTATCCATTCACTTACTGAAGGGCATCTTGGTTACTTCCAAGTTTTGGCAATTATGAATAAAGCTGCTATAAAGTTCCCTATGCAGGTTTTTTGGTGGACATATGTATTCAAGTCCTTTGATACCAAAGAGCGCTTTATTATTATTATTTTATAAGTATAAAAGCAATACAAAGATGATCTCACCTCAACCATTCCAGGCTGGTCCTACTCTGCGTGGCAATTCACATTAACAATTTGGTACTTATTCTCCTGCACATTTTTCTCTACACGCATAGTTCTTTCCTTTCTTGTTTTAGTAAAAGTGGGATGGCGGGCATATTTTTAAGGTGTATGTCAATCAGTGTTGAATACTGATGGAATATAACAATAGTTTTAACTCCCTCTCGGAGCGTTTATTAAGTGCCAGACACTGGACATCAAACACTGTGACCCATGCGTTATTTTCACCAGATTTTGAGTGCTTATTTGGTACTAGAATTTGTAGTAAATATGAAGCACCTACCGTGCGCTTCTACCAAGTGCTTATGAACAAATGTGCAGCGCTTTCTCTGCGCCAGATTTTTGCACATATCTCATTTAAACGTGAGAGTTAAAGTGAACCTCCAGGCTCTGCCCAGGGGCCCAGGGTGGGGACTCCGGCCGGAGAGAGAGGGGTGCACACCTGAGCAGGTGGGAGGAGAGGAGGCGGTGCCCTCTTCTCTTGGTGCACTGCAGACCCAGGGCGCCCTCGAATAGCAAGGGGTGTGGGAGGTCACTCTAAGGGGAAGATTTAGTGGCAGCCGAGGCAGAGGAGGTCCTGCTGAGCCGGCTGCCCCCGGTCCGCGGGGAGGAGGGCGGGGCAAAGCGGGTGGGCGGGGCCTGTATTGTCCGCCCCGCGGGGCATGCCGGGAGCTCCGCCCCCAACATGGCGTCTCACTGACAGTTGGCTACCGAGAGGCAGAGGCGGATCTTGCTGCTCAGGGCGGCGGCGGCGGCGGTGGCGGCGGGGCCAGGGTCTCCGGGGCCAGGGGTGGGAGGATGGCGGCTCGGACCTCCTAGGGCGGAGCTCCACGGGCGAGGCGGCGAGCGGGGCGCTGCAGGCGGGCGCGGCGGCTGCTGCCATGGACTGGTGATCGCGGCGGCTACTGCTCGCGTCTCCCCTGGCCGGGCGGCTGCTCCTCACCGCCAACCCCTCAGCCGGGGCCATGGGCTCGTCGGCGGCCGCGGCGGCTGCGGCGGCGGCAGCCGCGGACTCGGCGCAGTGGCTCTCAGTGAAGGAGGAGACCATCTTCCTGCACGACGGGCTGATCCGGGTCACCGACCTGGCCGAGCTTCCCAGCGAGATTCTCGGGGCCCCGGAGGCCGCCGACACCGACTTGGAGGTGAGCGAGGCTGCCCCTGGCCTCCGCCATCAGATTAGCCCACCCGCGCCGCATTCCCGGGGTCGGTCCCTCTCATCTCCGCTTCACCCCGACCCCGAGGCCCACGAAGGCTGCCCCGGCAGGTGTGTGTGGGCGCCGGGCAGGCAGGTGCGGGCCGCGCCGCGAGCCTGCAGACCACCCGCCTCCCTCCCTCCTCGGGGCCTCAAGCCCGCCGGGGATTTCATTTGTGGATTCATTTTGAACGTTCCGACTCCCAGCATTTTATTAGACCATCACCCGGCACGGCCTTGAAGCCCCGGAGGAGCCGCCGCCGCCTCCCGGGCCCGGTCTCCCTTCCCCCACGTACCCCTTGGACGCACTTCCAGGGCACACCCAGGCTGCTTAGCTTTGGGGACATTTTAATTTTAACGCTCTACACCTCCCCCCCGTCATTCCCTAGTGCTGTGCGTGTGTGTGTGTATGTGTGCTTGTGTGTTTTGTTTGTTTTTCTCGGGAGAAGGTAGTGGCAGCTGCCGGTCCGCGATGGGCAATCCAGCAACTACTCCGTGTCGTGCCTCGGATTGACACGGGGCCTTTGTCAGGGAAGCGGGCAGTGTGGACAGCGAGGGGGATGCTACAGCGGCCCTCGGTGCGCTATCCGCAAGGGTCACGGGAGTTTTAGGCCGCAAGGCCTTTTTATGAGCTCGGGGGTCGCGGAGAAGCCCAGGCTTAGGAGCTGTGGCAGGTGCAAAAGCAAATCTCAGCAATTGTGCCGCTGGGTTTGGGGGCAGAAGGAAACCAAATATGCTGGGTGGATGGGAACTTTCCACCGACTTCTCTTGGTTTCGTGTTTGCCCAGGGGTGGCAGTACTGGCAGGATCGGTTCATCGAGGCGCTGCTCCCCCTCCACTTTGTGGGGTGACATTTTGATGTGTAGGTAGCATGGGGTGTCACGAAATTCTTGTTGTCGCAAGGAAGACTCTCTGGGGTAGGGCGCAGAGAGGATGGCTTGTCTTCTGGCTATAAACGGAATGCGAGGAATCTTTTGTGTTTTGCGGTTTTGCGGGCACTTTGGCTTTCAGCACAAGGAACATTTATAGAAATGGATTAAAACCCATTACTATGTGTTTCTGGAAACGGCAGTGATGGGATCCCGTTGGCGGAGACATTTGGACGTGTCTGAGATGCGAATACGTTCCTCTATATTTTTGTGTCTGGATTTGAGGTTGAGGTTGCGGCATTCCCATTGTGAACTCTTAATGACTTATTTTACAGTCTGGCCACCAAAAAATAAGGCATGTGCAAATTGGTAGGGAATTCCTAACATGGAATCATAGTTTTATTATGTCTCATTTGGGCCTTTTCTATAAAAAGCAAGGTGTGTCTGAGTGTCTTATATGCTTAAAAACTCAAGGGGCATTATGCTATGATGGTGGACTCTTTTGATTTAATTGGTTCTCTTGTATATGAAATGAGGAAAGCAGATGCTCTTTGTTCCTTAGAGACAAAGTTCACAGATCCAAAATTTCTATATGTATGTAACTTATTATTAAAAAGTGTAGGGTTAGTTAAAAATACCTGAGCTGTTAAGCTAGCTTTCCTAAGATATTTACTGTACAAATGTACTGAGTGTTTGTCAGGTATTTCCACTGAAGAATGATTTAATAGAAAGAACCTCTCTGGCCTGGAAGATTTTTTAAAAACTTAAAAATTTTTTTATGGTCTGACCTCCCAGAAACCAATATGTGTATGGGTGATAAACATTTCTGAATGTAGTCAGAACTTTTTTCATTTCTTTCCATATGTTATACAGGCAACATAGTATCAGGAGAAATAGCTAAGAATGTTTTTGTGGCTGTTAGGTTTGTGTTTTGCGTATTTAATGATAATAATATTGAGTAAGTGTATCCTATGTGTCAGGCATTGTCTTACTAAATTCTCCAAGGGATCCTGGTTTAAAAAAAAGTGGGGAGGGATCCTGGTAGCTAAATATTGTTACCTGTTGTAACAATTGTAAATATTGTACCCATGTACAGATAAGGCAAGTAAAGTACAGAGCAGGTATGCAACTTGCTCAAGATCACACATAGTTGGAGAAGAGAGCCTGGACTTTAACTCAGGTCTGTTTGGTCTCAAACATATCTGCTCCTAATCATAATATTCCACTACCTTCGTGCATGTGTGATACTCATATTTGTAATTGTTTTAAGTTTAATAACTGGGTAAAGATAGGGTAATAAACAGGTATCTTTATTTCCTTTCTACTGACTTACTCTTTTTACATTTGAGGAAGATTAGAGGTTCATCAACTTTTTAAAAACTAACTTCTGAAATGCTACTACCCCTATGAGGCTCTTCCAAGCCTCTCCTTCTACTGGACATCTGGGTGGAAAAAGACCAGTTTTTACAGGATTTTATAGTTATATAGAATCTTTCAGTTAACAATTTTGAATTAAGAAAGATGAGACTCAAACTGAGGTGACTAATTTATGATTGGCAACCTTAACGCGTAAGACTGCACTAGCTGCAATAGAGTCTCAATTTTAGAGCAAGGAGGAACCTTAGAGATACTTGTTTCTCTCATTTTAGAGAGAAGTTATCTGAGATCAGGAGAGGTTTTGCTTGGTAGCATAGCTAGTTATGGCAGGGCAAGTGACTAGACCCTGGCTTTCCTGGCTTTGAATTCCAGTGTTCTTTTCACTATGTAAGTGCTGCTCAAAGTTAAATGTCAATCCGAAAAAAGAACCCATCCTAAGAAGTAGATAAGCGTTAACTTAGCATTTTAATTTAAGCAACAGCAGAGAATTTGAATTAAAAATTTTCTTCTCAGTGAATTTCAAAGGGAAGGTTTTTTTGTTTGTCTTTCAGTCAATAGTGTTTAATCAACAAATTCATTAACAAGTGTTTGTGGAATTCAGAGGTGAGCTGAGCCCACTGTCGTGGGTGTTGGGGACATAGCAGGGGGTAAAATAAAATCCTTGTTCTTAAAAAAGCTTTTATTTTAGTGGGGGATATAGACGATAACAAACTGTCAAATATAGGACATGTGAATAATACGTCAAATGATAAGTGCTCTGGAGAAAAGTATAGCTGGGTAAGAGAGATGGAGAGTAATGGTGTGGGGAAGGGCTCTGTTTTACATACAATGGACTGGAAAGGAAAGACCAGGATGGCATTTGAGACCTGAAAGAAGTGAGAGTGTACCATATGGCTACTGGGGGGAGCACATCCCAGACAAAGGATAGCAAGAGCCAAGTCCCTGAGAGGGAAGCATCCTTAGCATCCTTAGTGTGGAGCTCTGAGCCCAGTAAGCAAAGGGGGAAAGGAGAGTGAGTGATGGGAGATGGAGGCCGGGGCTGCAGATCAAGTAGGGCCTTGTAGGTAAGGACTTTGAATCTACCTGAGTGAATTAAAGATGCAGAGTGAAGCTCTTTCTTGGCCTTTGAAATAGTTATCTGTATTTAATTTTATGTTTTTGGCAAAAAGCATGCAGGAAATTAGTTTTTAAGTGTTGAAATAAATATAAATTCAAGAGAAATAAAAAAGCAATAGCTCAAAAATGACAAATATTATTGAATTTTGCATTACATTTCATAGACCATTAGTCTTTTTAAAATTAAGGGAATTTACAAGAAAAAAGCATTAGTTTCTTTGTGGAAGTTCCAAAAGAATTCGGCTTCCTGTCTCATTTTTCTTTACAAATTCCAGGCGGGGACAGGCGTTGTACATCTTGCTGTTGATAGAGAAGCTAATTGACTTGCTCAAGGTGGCCAAGATATTTTTTACTCCGTAGTTTAGATTAATTTTGAACCCAAGCATTTTGGTTAGTGTTTCTCATCTTTCATTGTGTTTGTTTGTAAGGAACCCCCCACCACCTGCCCGCCCCATTCAAAGACTTGAACATGTATGTTCATGTTCATGGCAGCTTTATTTGTGTTTGCCAAAAACTGGAAATAATCAAAATGTCCATCAACAAGTGAATGGATAAACAGGTGTGGTACATCCGTATAATGGAATACTACTCAGCAATAGAAATGAATGAGTTGTTGATGCTGACAACTTGGATTTATGCTGAGTGGAAGAACCCAGTCATACAAGAGTGCATACTGTAAGATTCCATTTATATGATGTTCTAGGAAGTGTAAACTAATCTGTAGTTATGGAAAGCAGATCAGTGGCTGCCTGGGGATGAAGGCAGGCAGGAAGGGTTGGGAGACAGGATTACAAAGGTGCATGAGGAAACTTTTGGGTGATGGCAATGTTCCCTATTTTGATTGTGGTGATGGTTTCATGTTGTATGTATACATATGTCGAAACTCCTGAAATTGTACACTTTAAATATGTGTAGTTTATTGTATGCCAGTTATACTTCAGTAAAACAAGCAAAACCCGCAGAAGCCCAGAATGCTTTACGGATGTTATTTAGGACGTGAAAAAGGCTCAATAGGTCTTTGGGTTTGTTTTTTGTTTTTAATCATGTAAGGGAAGGAACCTTTGGGTTTGGAGGTGATCAGCTTAAATAGTCAAGGCTTTGAATACTTATGTTACACTCAAGTGAAAGCTTTGAGATGATATTTAAATTCATAAATGTTGATCTGTCCCCCTAGGAGGATACTACCCCCTGTTTATCCTTTGGTCAGAATTCTTTGGAAAGTGTTTATGTATTTTTAGAGAATTCCAAATTCTAGATTTGGAAGAGTTAATGAATAAATGAATAAACTGCCTTTGTTCACCAACAGAATTAATTATCAGGTAATTAATGAGCACTAGAATAAGAGTCACTGAATCTTGGTACTGTGTTCTGTGACTTCAGCAAATGGCTCAAAATTTCTCAGGTGAAAGAATATAAAAAAAGAATGTATATATGTTTATAACTGAGTCACTTTGCTGTCCAGCAGAAATTAGCACAACACTGTAAATCAACTATACTTCAATAAAAAAAAAAAAAGGAAAAAAAGCGTTCTCAGGTATGACTGACTACCTGTAAAGTTAGGACGAAGTATTTGAAGACTGTGGGAGGCAGTATTGCCTAGAGGTTAAAGTCAGGTTTAAAGAGTCAGACTGGGATTGAAACTCTAGCTCTGCCGGTGACCTTGGGCAAGTTCAATTACCTTTAATAATCCCTGGTTTCTTCCACTGCAACTTCTTTGTCATCATTGTCACCACCTCTACCACCACGAGGACAACAATGTCAGCATATTGCATGCCAGGCTCTGTGCTAAGCACTTCCCACCCGTTATCTCATTTAATCCTCACTGCAACTTTATGAGGTTGGTACTATTGTTATCTTTATTTTACAAATAAGGAAGCCATGGCACAGAAGTGAAGTAACTTGACGAAGGTCATACAGTTACTAGTAAAGCTGAGGCTGAAATAGATCTGTCTGATTCCAGCCCAGGGTGGAGGCTTCAAAACCATTGTTAGACTGCCTAGTCATCTGTAAGAGGGGGATAATAACAGGGTTAACGTAAGGATTAGTTAAGGATGGATGTGATTATGTACTTGCAGTGTATGAACTCTCTTTGGAAGGTGCTATGTTGCTGAGAAGTTATTTTATGTATATTCAGTTAGCTGCCCATTGTATATGAAAGCAAAACTATCCCATCAACAAATTTTTTTTCCTAGTAGTGAATAGTGGAGATAGTGCTTTTTTTGGTGTGTTTGTGATCCCTTAGGAATTTTCTTCTTTCCCAGTTTGTTTGGAATCTGGCTGGCAGATGAGATAATAGTCTTCATTTCAGTTTTTCTCCAATTGTATGCCTAGGGTCTTGCTAAATAAATCAGTTTTGATTATTATCTGTCTTCTTGGCTTCCATATTGGCTGCCATAAAATACCACCTGTTGGCCAGGGCTACTGGGGGGATTGTCATGCACCTGTTCTTTCCTAAGTCACATAAGGTACCTGTGGTGATAATTATGAAAGGACTGTCAATTCCTGAAAGTGCCCCATGCTTTCTCCTCCCTCCCCCCCTCTTTCTGGCTTGTTTTACAGTGGTGATGGTGGGGTGAACACAAGGAGTGTAGTCTGCTTTGCAAGATGTTTAGTCAATAGTTGTAGACAAATGTAAATAACAGCAGGTGATCAACTATGGGACAAATGCATAATTACTTAAGAAGGAGAGAAGACTGCAGAAATTGTATCACTATTACTTTGATGCTGCATTGTTAACATTTTTATGTATTCATTAAATTCTTTAAAAACCAATACATAAATACATTCTTATAAAAAAATGCAGGTTAAACTGAAGTTCCTTTTGACTACCATCACTAGTCCTGTTTCCATCTACTCCCCACCCTGGTTAAATCAATGATAAATTTTTTTGGTATATTCTTCAAGACCATTGTTGAATGGGTATGTTTATGTGTGTGTGTGTGTGTGTGTGTGTGTGTGTGTGTGTGTGTACATAACACTTTTTATTATTTTTTCTTTTTTGCGTAATAGATTTGATTCTAGGGACTTCCCTGGCAGTCCAGTGGTTGAGCCTTCGCCTTCCAGTGCAGGGGGTGTGGGTTCAATCCCTGGTTCCGGAGCTAGGATCTCACATGCCTTGCGGCCAAAAAACCAAAACATAAAACAGAAGCCATATTGTAACAGATTCAATTAAGACTTTAAAAATGGTCCACATCAAAAAAAAAAAAAAAAGATTTGATGCTAGACGTATCATTCTTTAACTTGCTTCTTAAAAAAATTCAATGATATGTTTTGATTTTTCTATGTCTCCACATATAGATCTATTGCAATTTTTTAAGTGCTGCGCAAGACTCCAGAAATGCCATAGTTTATTTAGCCGTTCTCCTAATGATGAGTGTGTTAGTTTCCTGTTGCAATGCTAACACACTGTTACAAACTTAGTGGCTTAAGACAACACAAACTTATTCTCTTACTTTTCTGGAGATCAGAAGTCCTAAGTGAATCACATTGGGTTAAAGTCAGGTGTTGGCAGATCTGGTTCCTTCTGGAGGCTCTAGGGGAGAATGCATTCCCTTGCCTCTTTCACAGCTTCTAGTGGCCACCTGTATTCCTTGGCTTGTGGCTCCTTCCTCGAACCTTCAAAGTATATCACCCTCGTCTCTGATCTGTCATCATATCATTTTCTCCTCTCACTGACTCCTCTTGCATCCCTTTTACAAGGACTCTTGTGATTACATTTGGAGCCCACCCGGATAATCCGGGGTAATCTCCACATCTCAGGATCCTTAATTTCATCACATCTGCAAAGTCCCTTTTGCCATTTAAGGTCACATCCACAGGTTCCAGGGATTAGGATGTGGACATCTTGGGTGGGGGGGCAGTGGTCATTATTCAGCTTACCACAATGGGTATTTTGGTTGTTTGAAATTCAGTTTTTCACTGTTAAAAATGGTCCTTCAGTGCACATCCTTGCACGCCTGTTTGTGCCTATGTGGGAGTATTTCTCTAGAGCAGTTCCTGAGAAGTAGAATTGCTGAGTCATAGGTGACCATTTTACATTTGAATAGACACTGCCAAATTGCTCTCCACAGTGGCTTATACCAATTCATACTCCCAAGTAACAGTGCTTGATAGGACCTCTTTTCCTCACACCCTCATAGAGACCATTTTAGAACTTATGGATTTGCTTAAATTTATCATTTGCTTAAGTCAATGGCTTTCACTCCAAAAGATGAGTCCAATAGATACAATTGGGTACCTGGACCTGCATGCCAAATCATGCTCAGCTGAAAGAAGCCAGGGTTTTCTGTTAGTGCTGCCTAGCTGTTATCACTTCACTTCAGAGGACTTCTCTTGTGGCTTGATCGCCTTCACCTCCTGGCATGTACTCATGTTAGTCAGTAATCCAGTTAATACAGACTATGTCCATATATAGGCAGGAGAGAACAACAACTTTGTATTCTGATGGTCTGGGGATGCTGCCAGAGGCCAGCAGAGCCAGGGAGCTGCCCACCATGGGAAGAGATGCACTGGCCCCTGAAGTGTGTTCAGAGGGCATAGCAGTTGTTAGGCAGACTATCTGGACTCAGATTGTCTTAAAATTTTCTCTCTTATATGCCAATATAAGGAGTAATTCTATGTTTTTCTGACCTATATAGAAATAATTGATAGTAAGTTCATTATATTTTTATGCTATCAAAACTTTTTTGATTATAAAGAAGTAACACATGGATGTTGTAGAAAATGGAGAAAGCACTAAAGGTGTAAGAGAGAAAAGAAATATCCTTTGATTGCACCATCCAGAAATAGCCATATTAACTAATTTTTTTTACTATTTCCTTTTTAAATTCACATTTATATATATTATTATAAATAAATCCAAAAGATTTTTAGTGTTTGGAGTGTCATTTTCTTTTTTTTCTTTTTTTTTTTTGCAGTGTTTTTTCTTGATAAAGTTTGGTAAATTACAAATTTGTGGTAATTATTAAAGTGTGTTTCAATCAACTATACTTCAATAAAAATTTTTTTAAAAAATTTAAAAGCAACAACAACAATAACAACAAAAAAGTGTGTTCCTGCAACCTGTTATTATTGGCAGTTTATAATTGAAAAGGACTTTTATAGTGCTGTTATAATTCCCCTCCCAATAATGTTGAATACTTGTGTGGAGCTTTGAGTTTATGAAGTGCTATTAAGCACAGTTGTAGAATAATTGTGATATTTATTATTTTAGAAAAAAGGCTTAATGTTCCATGATGGGACACTTTGAAGTGGACACAACTTGAATCCCTGGTGTTTCTACTGAAACCTGCAATCGGCTGAATTACCAGGTCAGAGCACAATGTGTAGCAATTTTAGATTAACAACAAAGAGATACATAATTTGCAAACTATTTTATGCAAATTGTAGGTTTAGCAACACTAATAACTACAGATGTGTGGTTCAAGTAGTGGTTTTATACCAACAAAATATTAACATTCAGCTTGTATTTGTAATGGATCTTTTCTGTGTTTACTGTATTTTCTTTGAGCTCAGTGGTTTGCTTTACTGATTTCAAATGAACAAAGTCTCATATAAAAGATACAGCTATTTACAGGACAGACTAGAAAATCTGGACCTCCTATTTCTATTGATATATTTGCTTTTCTTATTCCTGAAATAGAATCATTAAGGATGTTAAAGGAGAATCTGTCAACATATTTTCATCAAAACAGTGGCCTATAATAGAATAATTACCTTCTTTATTTCTTGATACTGATTCCTTCCTGATCATCCAGTTGTGATGTGGCTGAAAGACAACTTACTGGTTTGTTTAATCTAGAAAGGAGCAAAATGGGTGGTGGAAAGGTAAAAATACGTTTGGGGAGCTTTGGAGGGAGAATTTTTTTGGATGAGCTTATAATAAAAGTTTGCTTTCCCTCAGGAGTTCCAAACCTGAATAGAATTCAGGGCGGTCTGTGAACTTGGATGGGAAAAATTATATGTTTATTTACTCATACCTTTAGCTAGAGCTCAGCATTTCCTTCTATTATGAATGTAGTCAACAAACTCTAGTAGTATTGGCAGTACCTGTGACCTTGTAACCAGTAGAAATCATAGATATTTTCATGTCTTATTACAGTTGTTGAACATATCTTGAAATATTGTTTATGCTCATCTCACCACCACTTAGAAATTATGGCAAGTATTAGATCTTGTTATTCGATGTACTAATAATGAAGCTCCTATGTTGATATCACAAATTTGTTTCTTAAAGTATTTTGGTACCTGTATTTTAGTATACTGTAATTGGTTTCTTATAATTCTGTGTATTTTGTTTTATGCATTTAAAAATGTAACTGGAGAAGGGTTGGTAAGCATCACCAAACTTGTGAAGGTTAGAGGCCCCTGAGATAGACTCTCTTTCTGCCAGCATCTCTCCCTTTTTTGGTCGAAGTTTGCTGACGACTAGCATAGTTTGCAATTGTTTGAAAGAAAAGTGAACCACATTTTGGAAAATCCCTAATGTCTTCTGTGGTAGAAAATGTTATTTTTCTACAGTTTTTTCCATTATCTACTAACTGTAAGCTATTAGTGAATAATAATTTTCTTGGGTAATCTGATCTTTGCCCATTTGCTAAATGTGGTATCATTAACCAGGAAACTATTTTTTTTAAGAAAATTAAATACTTGCTAAAAAGTGACAAACAGTTCTTTTGAAATAGAACAATTTTTTGTTCACCAAATATTTTGTTTTTTTCCCCCTTGTCTGGTCAACTGAAACTATGGGAATAAAAATTCATCAACATACTTTATATTGGTATCTTATACTGCTAATAATGAACCGTTTTAAACAGGTGGCCTCAAGCAGTAACAGTTGGTATCCCAGGAGAACATTATTTTTCAAGTTCGAAATTCATTTTGCTTTCATCTTCTCCATAGAGTACAGTTATGTGATTTTGGTTTCATTTATTGTTCAAATTGTTGTTTTACGCTTGAATTGTCAAAAGTTTAGCAGTTTTACTTAAGTAGGCTCCAGAACTGTGCTGTCCAGTGGGTAGCTACTACCCACATGTAGCTATTGAGCACTCGAAACGTGGCTAGTCAGAAGTGAAGTGTGCTGAAAGTGTAAAAGATACATCAGATTTTGAAGACTTCACACAAAAAGGATGTAAAATATCTCCCTAATAATATTTAAATGGATTAAATGTTGAAATGGTAATATTTTGGATATGATGGGTTAAATAAAATATGTTATTTAAATCAAAATATACTAAAATTAATTTCATCTATTTCTTTTTACCTTTTTAAATGTGGCTACTGGAAAATATTAAATTCCATATGTGTTTCACCTATTTCTATTGGCCAGTGCTTCTGTATACAGAGGGCAGCAAGCTATGGTCCTCATGGTCATATCCAGCTCTCTGTTTTTGTAAATAAAGTTTAATTGGAACATAACCAGTATGTTCATTTACATATTATCTGCCTTCATGCTACAATGCAGAATTGAGTATTTGTGACAGAGACCTTATGACCAGCAAGCCTTCCAGGGGCTTCCATATATACTATTTTCATTTCATCTTTTTAGTGGCTCCGTGAGGCAGTAGAGGAGATATTTATTATTTTAGAAAAAAAGGCTTAGAGAAGCAAAATGATTTGTACAAGGTCATATAATTAGGACTCTTTCATTTCTTGAGTGATTTTCCACTATACCTCTGCTTTAGCCTTGCACTTGATCTTAATAACCTATTGTCTCTGAGACAGTAGTTAATGGCAGCTATTTTAAATAAGAACTAGGCAGCCCAGCCTACACATGGCTGCCAGAGTAATCTTCCTAAAGCAATTATGTTACTTTCTTGCTCAAATCTTCAGCAGCTTCCCATTTCCTGCAAAATAAAATAATAATTCAACGTAGCTATGCTTTGGCTCCATCTGCCTTTCTAGTCTTATATCATTAATCCTTGCCCACCGCCCCCTTTCCCCATATTTTACAAACTCACCACATTTACTGCTACGACCTTGGCTTAAGGGGTTCCATTGCCCTGCGGTACCCCACCTCCACCTTTGGAACACTACTCTTTATCCTTCAAGTGGCAGATCAAATGCCACTCCTCCATGAAATTTTCATGATGCCTACAGTTAGAAGCAGTCATACTCTCTTCTGTATCTCCATAACACTGCCTTATATATACTAAAGTTATTTCTTTGTATCTTGATCAGCCTTACTATATTATAAGCTCTTTGAGAACAGCCATTTCATATTGTATGTTGAGTACCTACTAATATAGTAGGAGCTCCAACTTTGGATATTGATTGAACTGAATGTTAAAAGGGGCATTTAAAATGTGTGAAAGAGTGTGATTTAATGAATAATATCATGAGTTGACATAGGTGAGGAAAAATTCGTTAATAGAGAACAAGAATAGGTAGTTATTTTTGGTGAACTAAAAGTAGTTCAGGTGAGACTTTAGGAATTTTAATAATTGCAGTTATGCTTTGCATTTTAGATACGAAGAGAGAACACATCCCAACAGTTGTCGTAAATGTTGTTAATGCTTGAATGTGGATAATATGGGGTTAAGACCTTTGATTTTGTGTAGAGCATAATGAATTTTGTGTAGAGAATGATGGATTCCCAAGAGATTTCTGAAAACAGCTAGATTAGAGGGAGTCAATTGAAAATACCTGGATTTGCTCATCATTCGAAAAATCTTAATGAATTTGAATGAATTTTTGTGTAACTTAGTTGTTCTGTGGTTAGGTAATGAACTTGAGCACTGTTGTGTTTATTTTGAACATTTCCATGTAGAGATTTTTTTTTCAGGGTTTTCAGTCAACTGTGTCCATTTACCAGCTTTTACTGAGTGGCAGTGCCTTGAGGACTGAACTGTCACTAAAGTTATATTATAGGATTTAGCATAATCTAGTTACTGATTAGCATAATAAGGCTGCTAGTCATAATTTAAAACATTACAAAATGCTTAAAATTTTAAAAATTAAAGTGTTAGAATTTTAGAAAATTTGCAAGATGTAAAAAAAGTATAAAGAAGAAAATAATATTACCACCTAGAGATGAGTTTAGTTTGTATTTTAATGTGTTTCCCTTCAGACTTTTTTCTATGCATGTACACTTACACTTCTGTCTCATGTACCAGAGATATTTTAAGAAATCAGGATCATTATACATTTTGTGTCTTGCCTTTGTCACTTAACGTTAATGTTATTTGGGGGGCATTTCTCCAAAACTTTCAGTATTGTTGAGAATATAATTTTTAATACCTGCATAGATATTAAAGTCTGCATGGTATTTCATTATATGGATGTTCAATGATTTATTTACCCATTCCTCTATTGTTGGATATTTAGTCAATTCTGTTGAAACGTTTTTAAAGTTAGGGAAGTGATTTTATAAATAGTGAAATTCTTCTCTTTAAGTATGCTACGACACACATATATGACCATCTAGGTTTATTTACCATAAGTCAGAATGAGAAGCTTCAGAACTGTGCCGTAACTGTATAAATTGATAGGATTGTTTCACTGTTTAATTGTACATTTTTATATGCATAATCAAGTTCATATTTCTGATCATGTAATAATACATAAATTACATGTGAAGTCTGTGGATTCATTAGGTGCTTTATTAAAAATTTTAGGAAAGCAACACATGGTTCAAAATTCTTAAGGTTCAAAAGGGAGTTCAGGGAAAACTCTCCTTCTGCAGGAGAGAGCAGTTCCCCCCAGAGGTATTTAACGCACATAAAAGCCGGTGCATAGCGGATATCTCTGGACTTCAGCTCCCACTACACCCACCCTTCTTCCCTTCACTCCACTGCAGCCGTCTTGGCCTCCTGGTGTTCATCATAGGTCAGGCTGGCGGGTCCCAAGGGCTCCCTTCTTCAGGGCCGTTGTTCTTCCCTTTGGATGAAATTAGCTTCCATAGCGCAACAATCCACCAAGGTGATAGAGGTAGTACTTCTGAGAATATTAGAGTATGAAAAACTTAGAAACTTAACATATTAGAAAACAAAAATAGCCATATTACTAAGGGCAGCTTTAACTCTGATAGTAGACCAGTGGGAAAACTTGGAAACAACTGAAACAATGAATCTTTTCAAACAGATATGTACAGTTATATGTGTAGCACAGTTCCAGAGCGTACAGATAGAAACCGTACTTTGAGTACCACCCCATGGCAAAAGAGACAGAGGACTTTTTAGTTCAAAGGTTCTCTGGTCGCAGAACTGTGTGGTAATTCCACATAATTGGGACATACAGCGTTACTCAGAACTAGAACGGTTCTCCCCAAATTCTGATCTACAGATTCACCTTTCTCTAAGTAGTTCTGTTTGGTGCTAAAATGTCACCCTTTCTGCTACTGGAGTCAAATAGGCACTTACATGATAAGCAACTATATATTTATCTTGCACAAGACTGGTTTTTAAATATGTATAAAGTACTATATTGTATGGCTCTTTCTTTGCCTGTTGCTTTTACAATGAATGTTAATATGTGGGGCCGTACAGAATATCGGATTTAAAGAAGGGTGGCATATTGAGTCAGTGACAGATCTGGGACTTCTAAATGCAGGAGTCTTCAGGGCATGTGTTGACACAGAGGGCGAGCCTAGTGGTTAAGCCTTTAGGCTTCGGCATTGACACACATATCTAACCAACTTTTGATCACCTGTCAAAACTTCCATTTCTTGGTTATATTTTAATCTTTTTTTTCATGACTTAGATTTAATTATTACTGCGTCCAGTTTTTAGAAACTGATTTGTTTGTAGGAGAGTTGCACCCCACCCTGAATGCTCCCAAATAAAAGCCGTGTTAGTTGCTGTTTATCCCTCTTACTCGGCTACATCTCCTCACTTTCGGTATCTGCCTCCCAGTTAAATTCTTATTGCTTTTCTCTGAGCTTATTCTTCCCTCTTCTTATTGCCTGTCCTCTTTTTAGTCACTCCACTGGGGTGACAGAAGTGGCTGTCATTAGGCCGTTTATTTGCTGGTCACATCACGTCTTCAGCATTCAGAATCATAGAATTTGTGGGGCTGAAAAGGATCTTGAGATTATTTAATACAGCTTTTTTTTCAGAAGACACTGAGTTCCTTTAGCCTATTGTGGTCATTTACTAAGAGTTTGGAGACTTTGGAAAATTACTTTGGAAAATTAAATAGGTTGCATATAGAGCAATGCTACTCTAAGTGTAGGCCACATACCATGAACTTTTATCCATAACAAAAAGGTAAGTACAGAAATTGAGAGTAAGCACTTAGAAACTTCATAACAGATTGCTAGACTAGTTTTATATCTGTTGAACATAATAAAACTTGGGACTTGAATTTTATGTCTTTTTTCACTTTTTTGGAGGTGCTAATTGATTTTATTGTATTTTACAAAACTTTTGTTCTACAATGGATTGGGAAAAACCAATCCTCCGCCCAAGACAGTTTAAGAAGCACTGATATAGAATATCTAACACAATGTTTGGCACATAGTAGGCTCTCAAAAACCAATAGCTTCCTTGTTTCTTAAAAGTTTGCATTTATTTTGGGTGAGGAAGCTAGAGATTTGAGTAGTAGATAAATGAAACATTATAGAAATGGGGTGATTAAAATCGACACTGCTTGTTTTCAAATACAAGCCACTCGGTTTTTTCCTTTGTAAACTTAGCCTATGCTTTGAAGAGAGATTTATACACAGTAGAACTGTAATATATATTTGCACTGATTCTTGGAGATACTTTATAACATTTAATGTGCTACTAAACCCTTAGCTCAGCAAGGGTGAAGGAACTTAAAACTCTTTGGTAGCTAGCCACATCCATAAATATTTGAGTACATCATTATGCAGTATGCATATATCAATATTATCTCCTTGGATAAGGGAAGGAAAAGATCTAGTGAGAAGCACTGGGGCTTCTGTCAGTTTTCTCATGTCACTCAGCTTTTGGAAAGTACATAGTTGTAATATTTTTTGGCATTCCCCTTTTGAAGCAATTTAATGCCACATATAATAGCCCTTATATTTTTAGCAATCCTTGGCTATTTTTTGAAATTAGTCTTGTCCTGATTTTTTAATTGAATTAGATTGTAGTTAAACTTACATATGACATAGTAAATATAGACTATCAAAGGCTCTTAGCTTACTGTGGTTTACAGGTTTGAGGGACATTTTTCGTATTACTCAAGATCATGAAACTGCCACTCCCTATTTAAGGATAAAGAAAGGTCAGTGGCTGAGCCAAGTGACTCTCCTCAAATGTCACCCCTTTAAAAATTCTGTTTATAACCAATAATCCTTAGAAATGAATCCCTTTGATTTATGCAATTTCATTTTGGCAAATTTAAAAAATTATTTGAATGTTAAGAAACCTGAAAGGATTGCTTTTTGCTTGGCAATATCATCCACCTCCATATGATACCATACACATAATGTAATAGGATAAATCTTTATCCATATAATGAAATGGAATGACACATTAAAAAAATCCTATTTGGAACATCCTTAATCTTATGCTGATTTAAATGTAGAATAAATATTTGGTCTGTAGGGCGTATCAAATATTTTCGTTTTGAGCCTCGTTTTTATTTTGACAAGGCTCACTTTTTTTTTTTTTTTTTGGTTATTTCATGTCTTTAAAAAATTAATTTTTAATTTTTTTAAATTGAAGTATAGTTGATGTACAATATTTTATACAGGTGTACAATATAGTGATTCACAATTTTTAAATGTTATAGTCTATTTATATTTACAAAATATTGGTTATATTCCCCATATTGTACAGTATATCCTTGTAGCTTATTTTATACATAATAGTTTGTACCTACTAATCCCCTACCCCTATTTTACCCCTTCCGCTTCCCCACTGGGAACCACAGTTTGTCCTCTATATCTGTGTGTCTGCTTCTGTTTTGTTATATTCATTAGTTTGTTGTACTTTTTTTAGATTCCACATATAAGTGATATCATACAGTATTTGTCTTTCTCTGTCTGACTTATTTCACTTAGCATAATACCCTCCAAGTCCATCCATGTTGCTGCAAATGGCAAAATTTCATTCTTTTTTTAAATCAAATTCTTTTTTATAAAGATTTATTTTTTAAAAAATTTATTTTAATTAATTACTTTATTTATTTATTGGGCTGCCTTGGGTCTTAGTTGTGGCATGTGATCTTTCGTTGCGGCAAGTGGGCTCTTCGTTGTGGCGCACGGGCTTCTTGCTAGTTGCGGTACGTGGGCTTAGTTGCCCCAACCAGGGATTGAACCCTGCGTTGGAAGGTGGATTCTTAACCACTGGACCACCAGGGAAGTCCCTCAAGTTCTTAGTATCAGTGGTGTTTGAGACTGAGCTAGGATTTGAAATAACCAGCATATACCATGTTTGAGAGTAGTTTTGAAGTGATGACTTAAAACAATTTGAGATTTGAAGTGTCACTCCCTGGTTTTAGTAGGAGCATTTGAATAACACATCCAGGTTTTTGTCTCTTTCGGTTTCTTTTAGGAGTCAGGCTGAAGAACTTCAGAAGAAGAACCAGTATTATTATTATTATTATTTTTTTTTAAACAATCACTTTTGTTATTTATTTATTTATTTATGGCTGTGTTGGGTCTTCGTTTCTGTGCGAGGGCTTTCTCTAGTTGCGGCAAGTGGGGGCCACTCTTCATCGCGGTGCGCGGGCCTCTCATTATCGCGGCCTCTCTTGTTGCGGAGCACAGGCTCCAGACGCGCAGGCTCAGTAATTGTGGCTCACGGGCCTAGTTGCTCCGCGGCATGTGGGATCTTCCCAGGCCGTGGCTCGAACCCGTGTCCCCTGCATTGGCAGGCAGATTCTCAACCACTGCGCCACCAGGGAAGCCCAAGAACCAGTATTATTAATCCTGTCGAGCACATGTTACATTTTGGCAAATTTGGCTGATGAGATTAAAATTACCCTTCACATTTTAAAGGTTATAGTTCTATAATGTCATTAGCAAGCAGGTAGATCTTAGGGGGACAGGAAATGAATGTTCTTTTAGCCTAACTTTTCAAAGTCAAGGTTTAGAATTTATTTTGGCATTTTGCTTTGACGCATGAAAGGATCTGGTTGTAGTTTCTTAAAATAACTAAATTTATCTCTGTTCAGCAGTCACGTTGAAACTCAAGGAAGAGCCACGTTTTGGAAAATATGAAAGACAAATAAGAAACTAGAACTCTTTTAATGGTATAATATGTTCTTCTGTGAGAGAGCTGATAAACACTAAATAGTCTATAATATAGACTAATATATATAATAGGCTACTCTTCATTGCGGTGTGCGGGCTTCTCATTGCAGTGGCTTCTCGTTGTGGAGCACGGACTCTAGGCACGCGGGCTTCAGTAGTTGTGGCACGCGGGCTCAGTAGTTGTGGCTTGCGGGCTCTAGAGTGCAGGCTCAGTAATTGTGGTGCATGGGCTTAGTTGCTCTGCAGCATGTGGGATCTTCCCGGACCAGGGCTTGAACATGTGTCCCCTGCCTTGGCAGGCGGATTCTTAACCACTGTGCCACCAGGGAAGTCCCTCCTTTTTTTTCTTTTAATATTTATTTATTTATTTGGCTGCATCAGGTCTTAGTTGTGGCACGTGGGATCTTTGTTGCGGCATGCGGGGTCTTTTGGTGTGGCATGCAGGCTCTTCATTGCAGTGTGTGGGCTCAGTAGTTGTGGCACGTTGGCTCTAGAGCGCGTGAGCTCAGTAGTTGCAGCACGTGGGTTTAGTTGCTCCACGGCATGTGGGATCTTAGTTGCCTGACCAGGGATCGAACCTGCGCCCACTGCATTGGAAGGCAGATTCTTAACCACTGGACCACCAGGGAGATCCCTAGATTCTTATTTATCGAATTGTGTTCTTGGATATTAAGGAAAGACTTTGGCTAGTAGTTTATGTTTCTCTAGCAAGGAACTGTCAAAGGATTTTCGGGTCTTGATTTCAAGATGTTAAATGTTCTGAAAGAGCGAGTTTTTCTCCCCCTTTCTTAGATCATAACCCATCCTGTTTAAATTTCACAACATAGTCCAAAAGCTTTGGGACTTTGAATGTATTTCTTACCATTAAAGTGAATCTAAATGAATTTTGTTTTGAGAATTTTATAAACCTACCTTGAGGTAATGGGGAATAGATGGAGATTCTTGCTTTAAATCATAGTTTGGCAGCTCAGAGATGTCGGATGATCTTTACCATTTCCTCTTATCCTTTCATCAGAGTTTCTCATTGTTATCCTATCATATTTATTTGAATGGATACAAGTAAATAGTAGAAAGAAATCAAGAAGTGAAAGACCAGCTTGAATATAGCCTTATCATAAGGTGTAGTTTCTGTGCATATAGAAACTATATATTTCTATACCATCAAAAAAACAAAAATAGCATCCTCATCAACTTTACAAAGTAAAATCTACCCTCAAAAGCTTGTTTACAAGCTTTTCCTATTTTATGTAATCTAATATTCAGTGACAGTAATTCATTCATCTAACATAGTAAGTTTTTTCGTTGGATGTTTCTGTTCCAGCCCTCCTATTTTTAGGCTTTTCCATAGGCTTGCTGGCCTCCTATTCGTAGGCCAGCAAGGGTTGTACCTAGTGATCTTATTTTGGATTATTCTTTTTCTTTTTAAGGGACCTCATGTGGCCAAAACTAAACAGATGTCTTATGTTTATTGATGATTTTCTTATTTATAAGTCATATTGAAACTATGACGTATTTTAAGTTTCTTGATATATTTTAAGGGCTAGGCATTCTGTAAAATAAAAAACAAAAACCTACTTAGTGGGAAATTTCTCAGTTTTCCCATAACTGCGTGTACATTTGTGAATGAGAGCCCCTCAGTCTACTTACTATCCACAGTGTGTTATGTTTGCTGAATATTTGTTAAATTGAACTAAAGCACCAGTATATGATAGAGAATGGGCATATTAGACATGTACCTTATTTAGTCACATTTCTGAAAGGTAGCCAGTTATGGGTCATTCTGTCTTTGTTTTAAAGACTAGGAAACTGAGGAACGGGAAGATGAGTGACTGACATACCTTGGATTAGACTTTTTGCCTCTTAAACACAGTAAGTGTGTTTTCTCTGTTAAGCTGTGTTACCGAGTAAGTACATATGACGGCCTTGGTAATGAAATCTTTCTTGTGCATTGGCACAATTTAAGTCAGGCAGTGTAGCATAAAAAATATGTAAAAATATTCTGTTATGATCTTTCATGATTTATCTGTAGCTTTTTTTAAAATAAATTTATTTTATTTTATTTATTTATTTTTGACTGCATTGGGTCTTTCGTTGCTGCACACAGGCTTTCTCTAGTTGTGGTGAGTGGGGTTTACCCTTCGTTGTGGTACACTGTCTTCTCATTGTGGTGGCTTCTCTCGTTGCGGAGCACGGGCTCTAGGCACGCGGGCTTCAGTAGTTGTGGCTCGCAGGCTCTAGAGCACAGGCTCAGTAGTTGTGGCGCATGGACTTAGTTGCTCCATGGCATGTGGGATCCTTCTGGACCAGGGCTCAAACCCGTGTCCCCTGCATTGGCTGGCGGATTCTTAACCACTGCGCCACCAGGGAAGTCCCTATCTGTAGCTTTAACGGGGAAAAAACCAACTAAACCTGCTGAATTAAAAACTTTTACTTTTTGGACTTCCCTGGCGGTCCAGTGGTTAAGACTCCATGCTTCCATCTCTGGTTGGGGAACTAAGATTCCGCATGCTGTGCGGTGCAGCAAAACAAAAAATTTTCACTTTTACCCCTTTTTCTAGAAATTTCTAGGTATTGAAGCATGAGATTCATTTGTATCTATCAGTTTGTCACTATGAATAGTTGATAGATCTAAAAGTCTCCAGAGTTGTCTTTGTTGGGGTACCGGCTTAAATAGTCCTCTTTCCTAAACCCCTCACCTGATTTTTGTTTTCTTTTTTTTTTTTTTTTTTTACTATTAAAAGATTCTATAAATTGGTTACCTAGAGGAGAGCTCCGTGGCATTGTGAGCCATATTCTGAGATAGCAGAAGGAGGGCCAGCTGTACACCCTTATCTGTGTCCTGGCAGACACTAAACAAACTCCACCCTGGCGTATTTGGTGAGAAGTGATAGTGTGTCAGAGCTGATGATGACCTCTGGCCTCTCCTTGCACTGGGGACCTCTGTTTTCACAGGAAGCTTGATTTACTTTGGAAGCAAAGAGATTTGAGTTCTTTGTAAACACTAATAAAGTGAGGCAGGAGGGCTGTGCAAGGGCTGGCTACTTGATGCATCTACACAGAAAGCTGGGTTCAGATCATTTAGATCTGCAAGGTATAGAAAATAAACCCTTACCTGAATTGAACTGATGGCTAGAACAGGACACGAGGTGGCTGATAAATGAAGGTGATGATTTATGCTGCCATTCACACTCCATTGGATTCCTCACACAGGATGGAGCTCTTAGGAGACTGACAGGCCCTTAATGTATTGGGTTGGCCAAAAAGGTCGTTCGGGTTTTCCCGGAAAAACCCGAATGACCTTTTTGGCCAACCCAATAGATTGAACCACAACTTAGTATTTGGTTCCAACTGACTGAGCTAGTCATGTTAGCCCGAAGAGTTGATCCAGCCCTCTCACTGAAAGGTCTAATAACCAGGAGACCAAAGGGTGGTGTGATGTGTGGCCCAAGTATTGGCATCATAAATCAGAGCTGATTGCATGTGGACGTAAAAAGTGAGGGTGTGTCTTGCTGACAGCCTTAAGCTTTTAAAATTGGATTTTTTTTTATGATGAAATAAAGTCGTATTCACTTGAGGGATGCTGTAAAGATGTTTGATTCTTTTGAAGCCTAGAAAAATGAATCCATCCAAGAACACTACAACATAAAGTTTATTAGATAAAAATATACTGAGAGATTGGGGAGGGCCTCTTCATTGGCTTCATATCCTTAATAAAGAAAAACAAAATAGACACTTTAAACCTCTAAGAAGCAAAGTCTGGAATTTGCATTAGACTGCTTAGAAGCTTAGGAGAATATGACAGTATTGCTTCCTAAATCAGTGAAATCAAAACAAGAAAAGTTACACAAAATAATAATTTTTTCTAATAACATATGCTTTTTCCTCAGAAATGATCATTACCTTCCTCCTTTCAGCATGTTGTGAGAATGGCATGTTTATTTTGGGTTTTGAGTCTAAAAAGACATTTGATACCGAAATAAAAAGTGCTGTATATTTATTACCAATAGGCTTTCCCCCCAAATAGAAAAATTTTGAAATATAAAATAATTTGAGGTATTCTCAACATTATTGCTTTTCTAGAATTAAGTAGGTTTCTTTAGTCAATTCATTTTTCTCCTTTGCATTCAGACCTTGTCAAAAATAAAATCTTCCTACACTTGCTCATCCAGTTTTACTCCATAACATTCCAGGCACTGTTTCTAGGAAAAGGTTAAAATTAAGAATAATGTATTTCCTGCTGACCACCATGTTGGTACTGCCTCAGTTGAAGTCTGCGCCAATTTCTTTTGCCATCTGTTCTCAGCATGGATAAGTTGAGATTCACTCAAAGAGAGAGAAAAGCGAAACTAAATGTTTTATCTGACTTCTTCCCCAAGAAGCATGCCTTATCTTTGCTAGTTAGAGTCTTCACTGGAGAATAACTTGACATGGAAATATCATGCAACAAATTTTTTTAAATTTATTTTTATTTTTTAATTTTGGCCGCACCGTGCAGCATGCGGGAATCTTAGCCTGCAGGATCTTAGTTCCCTGACCAGGGATCGAACCCATGTCCCCTGCATTGGGAGCACGGAATCATAGCCACTGGACTGCCAGGGAAGTCCCAACAAATTTAAAAAAAAATTTAAAAAATTTTTGGCTGCGTTGGGTCTTCGTTGCTGCGCGCAGGCTTTCTCTAGTTGCGGCAAGCGGGGTCTACTCTTCGTTGTGGTGCACAGGCTTCTCATTGCGATGGCTTCTCTTGTTGCAGAGCACAGGCTCTAGGCATGCGGGCTTCAGTAGTTGTGGCACATGGGCTCAGTAGTTGTGGCGCACGGGCTTAATTGCTCTGCGGCATGTGGGATCTTCCCAGACCAGAGCTCAAACCCGTGTCCTCGGCATTGGCAGGCAGATTCCTAAACGCTGCTCCACCAGGGAAGTCCCCCAGCAAGTTTTTAAAATGTTGATTTTGGGGTATTTCATTCTAGTCTTCTCTATGTATAATTTTTTTAAGTAGTAAAAATATTTATGGACTTCCCTGGTGGTCCACGGGTTAAGACTCCCTGCTTCCACTGCAGGGGGTGCAGCTTCCATACCTGGTGGGGTAAGTTCCACATGCTGCTCGGTGCAGCCAAAAAATTGAAAAAAAAAATTATTTTTTGTTTTGTAGACTGCTTTATTTACCTAATGCTATATTTTAAGTATTCTTCCCGTGATATTCTATCCACCTGTTCCCCCAATTCAAAGGCAATTTGGGCTTATTGTACACAACTTGAAAAATAAAGAAAAAAAGAAGATAAAAGTCAACCATAATTCCTCCACTCTTACGATTTTGAACCTGTTCCTCTTCTCTCTCTCCCCCATATATACACAATATATATACACACATACATTTATATTTAAAACATGTATATGCACATTTGAAAAATAGGATTATGCTCCATCTAACATTTTAGTGAATATAAATTTTAAGTTTTCGATCCATAGTTCTGATTGATACAACATTCAGGAGCATCATAAAATCTATTTCGAGGACATACTAGAATCTGCTTGATGAGGCTTATTTCTCTCAACCATAAAATCAATCAGTTCCTTAAATCTTACTTTAGAGGTTGCTTACAAAAATAGAAAGAGGCTAGGGTCTCCCAGATAAAATATATAGTCCTCTCAATGCATCCCCTTGTAGAGCACTTCTTGTGTTAATCTAGTTTATTTCTTTTTTTTTTTTTGGCTGTGTTGGGTCTTCGTTGCAGCACGCGTGCTTTCTCTAGTTGCGGGAGCGGGGGCTACTCTTCGTTGCAGTGCGTGGGCTTCTCATTGCGGTGGCTTCTCTTGTTGCGGAGCACGGGCTCTAGGCGTGCAGACTTTAGTAGTTGTGACACGTGGGCTTCAGTAGTTGTGGCTCCAGAGCTCTAGAGCGCAGGCTCAGTAGTTGTGGCGCATGGACTTAGTTGCTCTACGGCATGTGGGATCTTCCCGGACCAGGGCTTGAACCCGTCCCCCGCATTGGCAGGTGGATTCTTAACCACTGCGCTACCAGGGAAGCCCAATCTAGTTTATTTCTTAATATCAAAGCAATCATAACTTTGTGCTGCAGTGATCTGAATAAATAAAAGATAAAGATTTTCTACTTCAATTAGAATGCTTGGTCTTTAAAAACATTCAACCTTTATGTTCACTGTGCTCCACTGTTTTATCTCTGTGGTTTGTCCAAACTAAGAAGTGAGCTGTTTCTGCTCAAGCCTGGGGCAAGGACTTGGCAGAGCCAATGAAGTGACAGCCTGAAAAAGCTCAAGCAGGGAATTCTGTGTATTGTACACGTCATCCATATAAATGGAATGTGTTTATAGTTCATATGGCAAGCAATTGGCATGAGAGCGAACACAGCTTGGGCCAACATACTGTCCTTATGTTCTAAATCAGCAATTCTTAACACCTGCCATGGGGCTCCCTCTCCTTCTGCCCCGAGCATCACTGTGTTAGGAAACCACAGTGACTGGGGGGACTGTGATGTATCTCTCAGCTCTGTTGGAATAGAAGGAAGGTTGTGAATCGTAGCTCCAAGTTCTATCCACTAGGTGTCTGATATTATTCCTAATATCAATGTGTGTATTGATGATTAGTGGTAGGTAAGTGAAGTGCAAGTAAATTCCTCATTTTACCTGGCTTAGTATTTCAATCACTAGGTTATTCCCAGTCCTGAGTTTCATTTTTCAAAGAGCCTACTTGACAGATGCCAACTCATTTATCATCAGAGGTTTTTTTCAGCTTTATTGAAGTATGATTGACAAACAAGAGATATTTAAATTCAACATTTGTCCCCTGCATGAAATATAAATATATATTTTATATAATAAATGATATATATTTTTGTCAAAAGAAACTGAGGTAACAAGAATTTGGGCCCACAGGGATTGCAAAGTGTAGTCAGAAGATCAGATTCAACCTACAAATAGGTTTTGTTTGGCATTCAGAGTTTTACAAAATGTTTGAATGCCTTTAGGAGGAACTCGCATTTTCCAGTTTGCGGTGGACCTCACCATTGCCTGTATATATGTATGTATGAAATAATAATTCAAATAATTGATAACCTGTTTCTATTAGGAAGGCTCTTATTTAGGAATATGAAATTCCGTATCCATATTTCATTTTCTCCTAGTTTCAAAAATGAGAGCAACAGAGTAGAGAGGTCACTGAACTCATTCTCCTGCTCCTTCCTCCTTTCCTCAGCCACAGTTTCCCCAGTTTGTGGTTGGGGAAAACAAGCCACCAGTGACTCTCATCAGAACAATTGCAGAGGCTGTAGAAATTCAGAAACTATGGCAGCCTCAACACAAAAGCTTTACCTCCTGCTTCATGTTATAAAGTAGTCATTGTCTCTGTTTGGAAACCCAAGAGTGGCTTCAACCAATAGACTGTCTTGGTTTTCTTTTGTTTTGTGTTTTGGAGAATGTAGTATCTGGCATTTAAACCGTTCATAGAAATTAGGGCCAATTTGTATGCTGCAATAAGCTTCATCCTAAACAAAAAGTTTGAGTGGTAGTAGAGGATGGACGGGTTTTCCAGGTTATAGCTGGTAAGAATTACTGGGATACCTATTAAATATAAGATTTCCAGGTCCTCTGATAGAAGGTGTAGGGGGGTATGTTTTTCTAACTAGTGCTCAAGATGATTCTTTTTTTTCTTTTTATAACATTTATTTTTTTTTTAGTTTTGGCTGTGTTGGGTCTTTTTTGCTGCACATGGGCTTTCTTTAGTTGCGGTGAGCAGGGGCTACTCTTTGTTGCGGTGCACAGGCTTTTCACTGCGGTGGCTTTTCTTGTTGCGGAGCACGGACTCTAGGCGCGGAGGCTTCAGTAGTTGTGGCATGTGGGCTCAGTAGTTGTGACTCACGGGCTCTAGGGTGCATGCAGGCTCAGTAGTTGTGGCGCACGGGCTTAGTTGCTTCGTGGCATGTGGGATCTTCCTTGACCAGGGCTTGAAACTGTGTCCCCTGCATTGGCAGGCAGATTCTTTTTTTTTTTAACATCCTTTTTGGAGTATGATTGCTTTACAATGGTGTGTTAGTTTCTGCTGTATAACAAAGTGAATCAGCTATATGTATACATATATCCCCATATACCCCCCCTCTTGTGTCTCGCTCCTACCCTCCCTATCCCACCCTCTAGGGGGACACGACACTGAGCTGATCTCCCTGTGCTATGCAGCTGCTTTCCACTAGCTATCTGTTTTACATTTGGTAGTGTATATATGTCAATGCTACTCTCTCACTTCGTCCCAGCTTACCCTTCCCCCTCCCCGTGTCCTCAAGTTCATTCTCTACATCTGTGTCTTTATTCCTGTACTGCCCCTAGCTTCTTCAGAACGATTTTTTCTTTTAGATTCCATATACATGTGTTAGTATACGGTATTTGTTTTTCTATTTCTGACTTACTTCACTCTGTATGACAATCTCTAGGTCCATCCACCTCACTGCAGATAACTCAATTTTGTTTCTTTTTATGGCTGAGTAATATTCCATTGTATATATGTGCCACGTCTTCTTTATCCATTCATCTGTTGATGGACACTTAGGTTGCTTCCATGTCCTGGCTGTTGTAAATAGAGCTGCAATGAACATTTTGGTACATGACTCTTTTTGAATTATGGTTTTCTCAGGGTATATGCCCAGTAGTGGGATTGCTGGGTCGTATGATAGTTCTATTTTTAGTTTTTTAAGGAACCTCCATACTGTTCTCCATAGTGGCTGTATCAATTTACATTCCCATCAACAGTGCAAGAGGGTTCCCTTTTCTCCACACCTTCTTCAGCATTTATTGTTTGTAGATTTTTTGATGATGGCCATTCTGACCGGTGTCAGATGATACCTCATTGTAGTTTTGATTTGCATTTCTCTAATGATTAGTGATGTTGAGCATCCTTTCATGTGTTTTTTGGCAATCTGTATATCTTCTTTGGAGAAATGTCTATTTAGGTCTTCTGCCCATTTTTGGATTGGGTTGTTTGTTTTTTTGATATTGAGCTGCATGAGCTGCTTCTATATTTTGGAGATAAATCCTTTGTCAGTTGCTTCGTTTGCAAATATTTTCTCCCATTCTGAGGGTTGTCTTTTCGTTTTGTTTATGGTTTCCTTTGCTTTGCAAAAGATTTTAAGTTTCATTAGGTCCCATTTGTTTATTTTTGTTTTTATTTCCATTTCTCTAGGAGGTGGGTCAAAAAGGATCTTGCTGTGATTTATGTCATAGAGTGTTCTGCCTATGTTTTCCTCTAAGAGTTCTATAGTGTCTGGCCTTACATTTAGGTCTTTAATCCATTTTGAGTTTATTTTTGTGTATGGTGTTAGGGAGTGTTCTAATTTCATTCTTTTACATGTAGCTGTCCAGTTTTGTCAGCACCACTTATTGAAGAGGCTGTCTATTCTCCATTGTATATTCTTGCCTCCTTTATCAAAAATAAGGTGACCATATGTGTGTGGGTTTATCTCTGGGCTTTCTATCCTGTTCCATTGATCTGTATTTCTGTTTTTGTGCCAGTACCATACTGTTTTGGTTACTGTAGCTTTGTAATATGATTTGATGTCAGGGAGCCTGATTCCTCCAGCTCCGTTTTTCTTTCTCAAGAGTGCCTTGGCTATTCGGGGTCTTTTATGTTTCCATACAAATTGTGAAATTTTTTGTTCTAGTTCTGTGAAAAATGCCATTGGTAGTTTGATAAGGATTTCATTGAATCTGTAGATTACTTTGGGTAGTATAGTCATTTTCACAATGTTGATTCTTCCAATCCAAGAACATGGTATATCTCTCCATCTATTTGTATCATCTTTAATTTCTTTTATCAGTGTCTTATAGTTTTCTGCCTACAGGTCTCTTGTCTCCTTAGGTAGGTTTATTCCTAGGTATTTTATTCTTTTTGTTGCAATGGTAAATGGGAGTGTTTCCTTAATTTCTCTTTCAGATTTTTCATCATTAGTGTATAGGAATGCAAGAGATTTCTGTGCATTAATTTTGTATCCTGCTACTTTACCAGATTCATTGATTAGCTCTAGTAGTTTTCTGGTAGCATCTTTAGGATTCTCTATGTATAGTATCATGTCATCTGCAAACAGTGACAGTTTTACTTCTTTTCCAATTTGAATTCCTTTTATTTCTTTTTCTTCTCTGATTGCTGTGGCTAAAACTTCCATAACTATGTTGAATAATAGTGGTTGGAGTGGGCAACCTTGTCTTGTTCCTGATCTTAGTGGAAATGGTTTCCAGTTTTTCACCATTGAGAACGATGCTGGCTGTGGGTTTGTCATATATGGCCTTTGTTATGTTGAGGTAAGTTCCCTCTGTACCTACTTGCTGGAGGGTTTTTATCACAAATGGGTGTTGAATTTTGTCAAAAGGTTTTTCTGCATCTATTGAGATGATCATATGGTTTTTATCCTTCAGTTTGTTAAAATGCCGTATCCCATTGATTGATTTGTGTATATTGAAGAATGGCAGGCAGATTCCTTTTTTTTTTTAATCAATTATTTATTTATTTATTTATTTTTGGCTGCATTGGGTCTTCGGTGCTGTGTGCGGGCTTTCTCTAGTTGTGGCAAGCGGTGGCTACTCTTCATTGCAGTGCGCGGGCTTCTCATTGTGGTGGCTTCTCTTGTTGTAGAGCGCGGGTCCCAAGCACGTGGGCTTCAGTAGTTGTGGCACGTGGGCTCAGCAGTTGTGGCTCATGGGCCCTAGAGCGGAGGCTCAGTAGTTGTGGCTCACAGGCTTAGTTGCTCCGCGGCATGTGGGATCTTCCCGGACCAGGACTCGAACCCATGTCCCCGGCATTGGCAGGCATATTCTTAACCACTGCGCCACCAGAGAAGTCCCGGCAGGCAGATTCTTAACCACTGTGCCACCAGGGAAGCCCAAGATGCTTCTTAAGATGTGTTGGAAACACTGGTGGTGTGGTTCAGTATGTGGGCTCTAAGTTTACAGACTGCCTTTTAATCCCAGTTCACCATTTCCTAGTGAAGTGATTTGGTCATTGGTTTAACCTTGTAAACCAGCCATTTTCCATTCATTCATTTATTGATTTATTGAAGTATAGTTGATTTACACTATTTCAGATGTACAGCAAGTGTTTCAGTTTTATATATATATATACACACACAGATATATATATATACACACACACACACACATATATATTTTCTTTTTCAGATTCTTTTCCTTTATAGGTTATCACAAGATATTGAATATAGTTTCCTGTGCTATACAGTAGGTCCTTTTTTTTTTTTTTTTAAACTTTGGGTTTATTTATTTATTTATTTATGGCTGTGTTGGGTCTTCGTTTCTGTGCGAGGGCTTTCTCTAGTTGTGGCAAGTGGGGGCCACTCTTCATCGCAGTGCGCGGGCCTCTCATTATCACGGCCTCTCTTGTTGCGGAGCACAGGCTCCAGACGCGCAGGCTCAGTAATTGTGGCTCACGGGCCTAGTTGCTCCACGGCATGTGGAATCTTCCCAGGCCGTGGCTCGAACCCGTGTCCCCTGCATTGGCAGGCAGATTTTCAACCACTGCACCACCAGGGAAGCCTGATCCTTGTTTTTTTTAATCTGTTTTCTATATAGTATTGTGTATCTGTTAATTCCAAATTCCCAATTTATCCCAACCCCCCTAAACAAGCCATTTCCTTATCTCATGGGGACAGCACTGCTACTTACCTGCCTCATGCTATGATTTTCCAGATTAAGGACCACAGTGAATGGAAGCTTTTTGGCACAGCTTCTGGAACATAAACATTTGGTAAATTTTGTAAATGTAGTTCCCTCACTACCAAACAGTTCTCTTCTGTGAGCTCCTGAACTACAGCTTTCTAGTGCCTTTAGGAAAGACACTTGCTTTCTACTCTTTCTAAAATAACTTCTTACAGAGAACTATATTCAATATGCTATGATAAACTATAATGGAAAAGAATATAAAAAAAGAATGTATGGGGCTTTCCTGGTGGCACAGTGGTTAAGAATCTGCCTACCAATGCAGGGGACACAGGTTTGAGCCCTAGTCCAGGAAGATCCCACATGCCGTGGAGCAACTAAGCCCATGTGCCATAACTACAGAGCCTGCGCTCTAGAGCCCACGAGCCACAACTACTGAACCCACATGCCACAACTACTGAAGCCCGCGCGCCTAGAGCCCGTGCTCCGCAACAAGAGAAGCCACCGCAGTGAGAAGCCTGCACACCTCAATGAAGAGTAGCCCCTACTCGCCGCCAACTAGAGAAAGCCCGCGCACAGCAAAGAAGACCCAACGCAGCCAAAAATAAATAAATAAAATAAGAATGTACGTATATGTATAACTGAATCACTTTGCTGTACAGCAGAAGCTAACACAACATTGTAAATCAACTATACTTGGATTTTTTTAAATGAAGAAAGCTTAAAAAAAATAACTTCTTACAAGAGTAATACATGTCCTCTGGAGAAAATTTGAAAAAGCAAAAGGAAGAAAAATATAAATTAATCGTACTCCATAATTTCATGAATTTACTTCCAGTCTTTGTAGACAAATGTTATAATGTGATTAATATATAACTAGTAATTTTCTTTTGTAAAGTACTTAATTGCCCTTGCATTGCTTATTTTGCTATTTACCTTTGTGTTTCTTATATCATTAAGGTTTTGATTGGTTAGTTTTTGTTTGTTCTTATAGATAGCGTTTAGAGTCTTGTTTATTGTTTTTGTATTGTTTGATTGTTCATGATTTTTTCTTAATCCAAAAATTTTGTATGCACTTAGGAAAAACTCGAGATAGTCCAGAGACCTACAGCCATTTTTTGTTTCCAGCCTCCTTTCTTTTCTGTTATTACCTATGTGCCTCTGCTGTGTTGAGCTTTTTATGAACTCTGAGTTAAGCTAGTCTTGAAATTTGTATTTTGAACAGAGACATTGCTGCTTTGCTTAGTTTCTTACAGTGTGGCTGTTTAGCAGGCCGTATTCTTTATGCTGAACATTCATCCAAGTTGTTTTAGAAATCACAGGACCGGTTATAACCCCCCTGCAGTTTTTGGTTTACAGCTTTAGTTGTTTCACTAAAGCAGGACATTGTAGGATGCTTCTGTGGCCGTTGATTTTTTTCCTTGAAGCCATTAAGAGTTGGAAATGCTTTGGAGTTTGTTTTCCCAAGAGTGAAAGTTCTACGTAAATGGAAATCAAAATTTATTACAGAAATTTAAGTGATCTGAAATTGCCTCAGGAATTCTTTGGAGAGATACTTAGGATTCACATTCAGCCCTATTCAAATCCCATTCCATTGTCCCCCTGCCATAATTGGCCTCCTCCAGGCATGTTCATCTCAGCTCTTAGCTTGCTCACGGAGCCTGAAGATGCTGCCTTTTGAAGATGTGTAGTATTGTTTTTTTTTTTAAATCAATGTTGTTATATGCATGGTTTTTTTTTTTTAACATCTTTACTGGAGTATAATTGCTTTACAATGGTGTGTTAGTTTCTGCTTTATAACAAAGTGAATCAGCTATACATATACATATATCCCCATATCTCCTCCCTGTTGCATCTCCCTCCCACCATCCCTGTCTCACCCCTCTAGGTGGTCGCAAAGCACCGAGCTGATCTCCCCGTGCTATGCGGCTGCTTCCTAGTAGCTATCTATTTTACATTTGGTAGCGTACATATGTCCATATATGCATGTTTTTGCCACTTGTTTTCTTCTACTCTGTGTATCTTAGAGCTTAATTCATGTATGTGTGTGTGTATGAATTATATATGTGAATATGAATTATATTGAGTTATATATAATTGTATATGAACTGTGTATATATGAATATATGGATTATATATAATTATATTTTATATAATTCATTGTGAATTATATATAATTATGTTTTATATATACAAATTGCTTATTTATTTATTTATATGAATTGCTCAGCTTCGTTCTCTCAAACTTCCTCACAGACTATTTAGCCTTTTTCCTGTTGATAGACATTTTAGGTTAATTCCAATTTTTCTCCAGTATAATGTTCAATGTCTTTGTACCTCCAAATGTTTCTGAATCCTCACAGTGCTTATCAGTACTTTGTACATCAGAAACCACATCAGAAATAAAGTTTGTTGAATTGAATTTGAAGAATGTGGATTTATTTATTTGTTTATAAATAGAATTCAGTAGTATTTGTCAAAGTAGCAGTATTATCAAAAATTTGAAGTATAGTTTTGAGAGAATGTCAGTATCACTAGCTACCTATATGCTCTAGGACATCATGCTAGTTGAACCCATTTACAACAAATCTATGTAACAAAAAAAAATATATATATATTTTAAATTTTATTTATTTTTTTATTTTTGGCTGCATTGGGTCTTCATTGCTACGCGAGGGCTTTTCTCTAGTTGGGGCGAGCGGGGACTACTCTTCGTTGCGGTGCACGGGCTTTTCATTGTGGTGGCTTCTCCTGTTACAGAGCACAGGCCCTAGGCACATGGGCTTCAGTAGTTGTGGCACGCGGGCTCAGTAGTTGTGGCTCATGGGCTCTAGCGCACAGGCTCAGTAGTTGTGGTGCACGGGCTTAGTTGCTCCATGGCATGTGGGGTCTTCCCGGACCAGGGCTCGAACCCGTGTCCCCTGCATTGGCAGGCGGATTCTTAACCACTGCGCCACCAGGGAAGCCCAACAAAAATATTTTTAAACCTAGTTGGTGGTAATTTATTTTCTGTTAAATTTGGTCCAGCACATTTTCCGTGCAATAAAAAAAAAAAAAAATTGAATGTCTTTGGAAGTGATTTTGTCTATAGTTTTAAGAGTTTTAGTGAAATTCGAAAATTTGAGTTATATGATTTTGAAGAAAAAGAAGGAACCTCATTTTTCATTTTATCAGTAACCCCTGGGTAGCATAGAATGTTGTAAGTTAAATATACATTGCATTGATGTGGTAAATTGTAGTGTTTTTGAAATAAATTCCAAGATGTAAAATTTTTAATGCTTCATTTTGTTGTCTGTTTCATTGCTTACTAGAGAAAGGATTTCTCTGGTAAAAAATCATGTTGGAAAGAAAAATTGAACTTTAGATATTTTTTGATGTTTCAGGACATAAGTATAACATGGTATAACTTGGTACATGTGGCTTTGGCAGCAAAAATTAATCAATCCAAAACCTCACAGAAGCAGCTTCTGGCTGTTAAAATCCATAATGCGATAGGTCTTTTTCATGTGTTCCTCCTTTATCACATCTAGGCAAGGACTTTATAACTCAGAAGTGATAATAAAAGTTGCATTAAGAGGGGGAATTTTATTTTTTTTGCTGTCATAATTTATAAAACTCTTAGAAGTTTGAAGTTGTAGGTTCCAGATAAAGGCCGTAAAAAGTGGATTTTTTTTCTTATGTTTTTCTGATCATGGGACGGGACCAGTAGGTCAGCAATGAATCATCCCTATTTTAGATATCAAAAGTGAAGCTATAGGTTTTGAGCCAGTTTAGGTTTTCTGATGTTCAGATGAGAGGAAAATGGACGAGCAAAACTTTGGGGTTGATAGCCCTATGCAGTTATTTTGGAAGAGCAATGCTTGACATGTGTTAAATTCTCCAGAAAGTTGCCTTTAGACGTAAATCTTTTTTAGCCACGAGTTTAGTTTCTGGATTTGTCCCTGATTTGCTAAGATAGGAGTTGCATATCTAATATGTAATCTAATATGGTTAAGTATCTAATATAGTTAAGCTTTGTGTTACCTTCTTTTTTTTAATAATGATTTTTTTTTTAATTAGTTTATTTATTTTTGGCTGTGTTGGGTCTTCGTTGCGGTGCGCGGGCTTCTCATTGCAGTGGCTTCTCTTGTTGCGGAGCACGGGCTCTAGGCGCGTGGGCTTCAGTAGTTGTGGCTCACGGGCTCTAGAGCACAGGCTCAGTAGTTGTGGCGCACGGGCTTAGTTGCTCTGCGGCATGTGGGATCTTCCCCGATCAGGGCTGGAACCCGTGTCCCCTGCATCGGCAGGCGGATTCTCAACCACTGCGCCACCAAGGAAGCCCTGTTACCTTCTTTTTTAGTGGTTTATCCTTATACTCCTTGCTCCCTGCCCCCAACAACATATTAAGTCTTAGCTACAAAAGGTACATTTAATTTTAGCTAGCTGGTTAGTTTTACTGAACATTTGTTCTTTGCAGACTGAGGGAGACAGATGGATTTGAATTCTAAAGTGGAGTCTTGATTTAGTAGAAGAAATAGCCAGTAAAGTGATAGACGAGGTTTCCAGGCAGTTTTAATTAGTCAGGCGCGGCTGTGAGCAGGAATTGATGAGAAGGGCAAGATTTCGTGGCATAAAAGATGCAGCATTTCTTAGAGGTATTTAGGGGTCAGCCATGGTCATCGGTAATTTTTACTGAGTAGTCGCTTGGTGCCTATTCATGTTCTTGCCTACCCCAGCCAAACAATTACAGGCTACAGGTTTAAAATGGACGTCTCTGATCTTATAATCTAAGTATGGATGACACTGATTTCAGCTTCTTTGTTCATGTTGACTAAAGAGGTCATTGGAAGTACTGATCTAGGAGTGTGTTTGCAAATGGCGCCTTATTGTGTCTATTGCTTTCTGTTGTTTGTTTTATTTTGTTTTGTTGGGCATGTATGCGCACTGTCAGGTAGCATCTTTAGTCATTTGCTCATTCAGTAAATATTTATTGAGCACCTGTCATGTACCAGGTTCTCTGGTGTTTGGGATACACTAGGGAACAAAATAGACAAAGTTGTAAGCCATAATGAGAGAGTTTGAAATAAATTTGAAAAAGATATTTTTCAACTAATATTAACTAATGTTATTGAGTGCTTACTACATGCCAGGTGCTGTGCTCTGTGCCTTATTTCGGGAGAAAGAATTCAAAACATGCTGAGATTTTAGTGCAGAAGATAAAGAGATGAATGAATCTAAGTGTGCACCCTTGAGAAGTTTACAATCTATCAGAATCCCTCTGGTAACAATAATTATCTGTAGAACTTGTATTTTAATTGAGCATATGATTAGAATCCCTCCTGTGCACAATTCTGAGGATTGACAAATTTTGCAAACTGGGACTTCCTATGTCCCTAATGGGAGGTTGTTCGTCACACTCAATGTCAGGTGGCAGTAGTTAGTTAGGCTTATTGCATGCATTCAATCAAATGGTTACTATAGAGCAGTATTTTTTCACCCTCAGCTAGATGATTCTCTGCTGCGGGGGCTTCCCTGTACATTGCAGGATGTCCGTCCCTGGCCTCTACCCACTAGATGCCAGTAACACCTCTGTACTTGTTAACAACCCAAAATATTTCTCGGCATTGCCACACATCCCCTGGAAGGCATCAAGAGTCTGTGTCCCTAGATAGTCAGCACCTCCTCCAGGAGGCAGAGCCAACTGCAGCATCACCCAAAGCTTAGCTTGTGCCACCCGCTCACACTCTTCCTACAAATGGGAAGTGCTTGGGCTATTCACACCTGATACTGGGAATACTCTCGTTAGACAGTGACTGTGTTTCTAGAGAAACCACTAAGTGCTTATCAGCAGTGGGGATAATGATCTTGGTCTGCTTTTCAGAGCTAGAATAAACAATGGGAATTACAACATTTTCATTATTAAATATATCATGAATTCAAATGGTATATATGGAAGGTATGTATTTTGGGGTAGAACTTTTGAATATATAAATTAAACTAAATTAAAAAAATATATTCTGTTATTCCACCACCCAGTTAAGAAATGGGTCCTTACCAATCCCTTTAAAGACCCCTGCATGCTCCACCATTCAACCCTCCCTCTCTCCCACATAGGATACCACTATCTTGAATTTTGTGTTTGTTTTTCTTTTGCTTTTCTGTATTGTTTTATAGTATGCACACAACTCTAAACATTACAGAGCTCAGTTTTGTGTGTTTTAAGGCCTTATTATATAAATGTAGTATGCCATATGTAATTTTTGTGACTTGCTTTATTTTCTGCTCCACATGTGTTATATGATTCTTCCATGTTGATGTGTGTAGCTGTACTTCTGTTTTCACTCCTGTGTAATTATATGAATACATCACAGTGTATCCATTTTGTTGATGAATATTTGAGTTGTTTCCAGTTTTTTTTTTTTTTGTTATTGTAAACAATGTTGCTGTAAATATTCTTGTACTTGTCATCTGGTGTTAATGTGGAAGAGTTTCTGTAGGGAATTACCCAGGAGTGGATTGCTGTATTGTAGGCTATATGCATGGAGCAGGCTGAAGGATGGCCCCTAAAGATAACAGGTCCTAATACCTGGAACCTATAAATGTTACCTTATGTGGAAAGAGGATCTTTGCAGGTGTGATTAAGTTAAGGATCTTGAGCTGGGGAGATGATCCTAGATTATCAGGTGGGCCCTAAATGCAGTCACAAGTGTCCTTAATAGAGGAGAGGCCAACGGAAATTACACCGAGTATAAGAGAAGGCCCTGTGATCACAGAGGCAGAGATTGAAGTGATGTAGCCACAGCCCAGGATGCCAGCAGCCACCAAAAGGTGGAAGAGCCGAGAAACAAACTCTTTACTAGAGCCTCTGGAGGGAGTGCAACCCTGCCAGCAACACCTGGAATTTGGCCCAGTGATACTGATTTTGGACTTCTGGCCTCCAGAACTGTGAGAAAATAAATATCTGTTGTTTTAAGCCACTAAGTATGGTGATTTGTTATAGCAGCCACCAGGAGCTAAAACAATTCTTTTTTTTTTATTTTTTATTTTTTTCATTTTCATTTTAACTGGACAATACCAGTTGTTTTCTAAGGTGTCTGTACTAATTTATGTTTCCACCGTTTCACCAGAAGTGTCTAAGAATTACTATTGTTTCACATTCTTCTCAGTAGTTTGATACTTTTGCATTTTACCAGGAGATTTTTCTAAGCAATTTTATAAAGTTTAGTACAAACTTCAAAAAATTTAGTTCAGAATGCAAAAACAAACAAAAAACTACACTAATAAGAAGGTTAAAATGTTGATATTGAATACTGTAGTAATGTAGAGAAGGGGTTTGGTTAAATTAATACATATGCTACAGATACTGTGTTATACGTATTATTTCTCTTGCCTCGTCTCCTAACCACTAAACTTAATATTTTCTGCACACATTCTTCCTTCTCGTGAAAATAATCCAGTGATTCTTTGGTACTCATTACATGAATTGGCATGCTTTTTAGGTTTCTGTTTGGTTTGTTTCTGTTTTTACTCTATCCCATGTTAAATCTTTTTGGCTAAACATAAGTTGGTAAAATAGTATTTTGAGGGGGGAGGCAGTAACTATAACCTAGCTGCTCAGGAAGATAGTATATTTGTGCATGTATTTTGAGGGAACAGATGTTTAGTCATCAATCCCAGAAAATGTTATCATGCCCTTGTCTCATGAAGTATATTGTTTGATGATAAACATATTGCACATACTAACAATAATTGTACCTTAGGGATGAATTGCATTTGGCACTTTAAAAAGTAATTTTAAAATGTATATCCTCATTTGATTAATTTGTTTGTTCTTTTGTTGTGTTCCTTAAGGGTAAGCATTTAAGCAAATATATTTACTTAGGAAACTAGATTAATCATAGTTGTTTTTACACAATTTTGAGAGTCTATTAGCAAAATTAAGTTTTTATTAAAGTTTCTATTAGCAAAATTAAGTGGCAAATTGAGGTGATTTAGCTAGTCTTTTTAAAGACTGCTCACTTTAATAGAATCCTAGCATTGGAAGAAGAAATCCTTGTGTGTCATTTACATTACAAGAACCGTAATAAAGAGCCATCCAGTTTCTTCTTGATTGTGACCAGTGGAGGGGCTCTTAGAGCCTCTTAAGCTTTTGGTTTTGACAAGCTTTTTTTTAAAAAACCCTTTTCTTATAAAAATTTGGAAAATTTCCCCAAAATATTAAAGTAGACAGAATTGCATAATGAACCCTTATGTACCCATCACCAACTTCGACAATTTTCAACTCATGGCTGATCTTGTTTCACCTATGCTGCCACCTAGTTCTCTTTCCCATATTATTCCCATATTGTTTTAAAGTAAATCCATGACATCCTGTCACTTTATCCATAAGTATTTCAATATGTATCTAAAAGATGAGGACTCCTTTAAAAAACATAATCATAATATTTCATATCTTTAAAAATTAACAGTATTTCTTTAATATAATTAAATATGCCGTCAGCATTCACATTTCCAATAGTGATTGTGCTAATATTTTTAAAAGGTTGTTTGGATGAGGATATAAATGAGGATATAATGTTTTTTTTTTTATAAAGGTACATTTATTCTCCATTCTTTTTTTAAAAATAATTAATTAATTAATTAATTTATGGCTGTGTTGGGTCTTCGTTTCTGTGCGAGGGCTTTCTCCAGTTGCGGCAAGTGGGGGCCACTCTTCATCGCGGTGCGCGGGCCTCTCACTATCGCGGCCTCTCTTGTTGCGGAGCACAGGCTCCAGACGCGCAGGCTCAGTAATTGTGGCTCACGGGCCCAGTTGCTCCGCGGCATGTGGGATCTTCCCACAACAGGGCTCGAACCCGTGTCCCCTGCATTGGCAGGCAGATTCTTTTTTTTTGGGGGGGGGGGGGGGGTTTATTTATTTATTTATTTACGGCTGTGTTGGGTCTTCGTTTCTGTGTGAGGGCTTTCTCTAATTGCGGCAAGTGGGGGCCACTCTTCATTGCGGTGCGCGGGCCTCTCACTATCGCGGCCTCTCTTGTTGTGGAGCACAGGCTCCAGACGCGCAGGCTCAGTAATTGTGGCTCACGGGCCTAGTTGCTCCGCGGCATGTGGGATCTTCCCAGACCAGGGCTCGAACCCGTGTCCCCTGCATTGGCAGGCAGATTCACAACCACTGCGCCACCAGGGAAGCCCAGGATATAATGTTTTTTAAACTACATATTACTTCTCCTTCTCTTCTCTCTTTTTTTTTTTTCTCTGCCTTGCAATTTATTTGTTGAAGAAAGTTGGTTCTTTGTCCTGTTGAGTTTCCTATGGTCTAGATTATGCTTATTGCACCCCCTTGGTATAGTTTAACATCTTTTTTCTGTCCTCTCTATTTCCTGTAAATTCACATTTGGATCTCACTTCTAGACCACGGTTCCATCAGGTTTAAGTTTGATTTTGTTTTTCCCTTATTTTTTGGCAAGATTGCTTTACAGGTGGTGGTGTATATTTTCATCATTAGGCACATAATGTCAGCTTATTTTTGTGTGATGTTTGCAGCTGCTAAAGCTCAATGCCTAGATCTAGTACACTGAGATTGCAAAATGGTGATAGCCTGTCATTTCTTCATTTATTAGCTGGAATTTTTCTATACAGAGAAGTTTTCTTTTATCAACTGTTTGCTTACCTAGGTGGACAGGTCATATAAGAAAGGCAGGGTAAATGATTGACTCTTTCCCTATATTAACCAGTTTACCAAAAATAGAGTTGGTTTGCCAACATCCTCCAATGGTTGGGTTTTTTAAAAATATTATAAATTTGTGGATTTAAATGTATTTGATGTGTTTCTGTCCATTGAACTTACTGTCCTTACTGGCTTGGCAAAATTATTGTTTCTTAAAATGGACTATCCTTTTTCCAAAGAAGATATGTGAATGACCTTATGAAAAGATGAAAAGCTTATGAAAAGATGCTCAACATCATTAGCCTTCAGGGAAATGCAAATCAAAACCACATGAGTTACCACTTCAAGCCCCCTTGGATGGCTCTAATCAAAAGACAGATAATAACAAGTGTTAGCAATAATGTGGAGAAATTGAAATCTTTATACATTACTGGTGGGAATGTAACATGGTGCAGCCACTTTGTAAAACAGTTGAACAGTTCCTCCAAAAGGTAAACAGAGTTACTGTATGATTTGGCAGTTTCACTCTCATGTTTTCATCCCTCTTGGTTATAAAGCTATGTCCATACAAAAACTTGTACTTGAATATTCATAGCAGCATTATTCATAATTGCCAAAAAATGGAAAGAACTTGTGTCCATCAACTGATGAATGGATAAATAAGATATGGTATATCCATTAAATGGAATATTATTCAGCAATAAAAAGGAGTGAAGTACTGATACATACTACAACATGGACGAATTTTAAACAGTATGCTAAGTGAAAGAGGGCAGTCACAAAATACCCCTCAGAGTATGATTCCATTTCTATTAAATGTAAAGAAAATAGGTAAATCTATAGCAACAGTAGATTAGTGATTGCCTAGGGCTGAAAGATTTGGGGGGACATGGGGAGTGACTGCTAATGGGTACAGAGTTTCTTTTGGAGGTGATGCAAATGTTCTAAAATTGTGGTAATGAATGCACAGCTGTGAATACGCTAAAAGCCATTGGATTGTATACTTTAAGTGGATGAATTTTATGGTGTGTGAATTACATTAAAATAAGCCTTTTTATAAAGATCATTATATTAAAAAAAAAAAAAAAGGACTACCCAGAGTCATCCAGAGAGTCTGCTTTAGATGCAGATTACAGGGTATATCCTAGACCTTTTGAAACAATGTTTATAATTGGATCCCAAGAATCTTTTTTAAAGAGTAAATACATCCAGGAATTCTGTTTGAATTATTATCAAGTTGTTTATTAGGCTGTGCATCCCAGTAACTTCCTGTTTCTGCCTCTCCTGGAGCAATAAGGGAGGAGAGTAAGTCTTCCTCTTCCACATGACAGTCCTTGAAACTTATGAAGGCAGCTCCCCCTTCCAACTCACCTTTGTAGGCCACGCATCCCTAGTTCCTTACCATTTCTCATGTGATGTGATTGCCAGATTAGTCAAATCACCTCTTCTGGACACACAGTCTGTTAAAGACCTTTTAAAATGAGGTACTTTGAACAGGATATTCCAGTTATAGTTTGACCATTGCAGAATATAAATGGGATTATTACCTCCCTTGCTTCTGACACTGAAACTCTACTAATGTATTAAGATTATATTAACATTTTTAAAAATGGTGGTGGCTCAAATGAAGCATGTGTTTAATTCATACCTCCTTTACCCCACCCTTAACACTCCCAGGTTTTATCTAGTCGGGTCTTCCTTATAGGGTTATCTGGAAAAGTTCCCTTTCTTTGTGGTGACCTGGTCCAAAATAAGGAAGCATCTTTAATGTCCTAACAATTATTTAGCAGTTTCAAGTTTTTCAGAGCACTCCCTATACATTATTTCCTTTGATCTTAACAGTGTAAACCCGTCATTTTATAGATGTAGAAACACAGGCTGAGAGAATTTAAGTAAAATGCCTAAGGGGAGAGTTATTTGCAGAGGCTGGGCTAGAACCTAGTTTCCTTAACTCAGTGGTTTGTAATCTTGGCTCACATCGCATTCACCTGTGGAGTTAAAAAAAAAAAACAAAAACGAAAACTAGGTTCCATCCCTAGATATTTTGAGTTAATCGGGCTGGGGTGGGACCTATTCGGTATTATTTAAAAGCTCTCAAGGCAGTTCTAAGGTTTAGCCAGGGTTGAGCAACTGCCCTAACTCATATCCTCATGTTCCCTCCCTGTCACGTATATTTTCTTCACCTAATTGAAATAGTCTTACGTGGAAGAGGAAGAATTATTTTCCATTGCTCCAGAAGGCAGAATTACAATTAGTCCAAGTGAGAGAAGGTTACTCAGATGTACAGTGGGAACCAGATGTACATCTTAAGAGAATTATTCTTGGAATTTATGTATCTTCTCATTCATTAATTTATCAAACTTTTATGTGCCAGACACTGTGCTAAGCTCTGGGGGTACAAATATGAAGAAGACATGGTTTCCCCCTTTCAGAGCTCACAGTTGAAAGGGGGGACAGATTTAAATAACATTATAGTAGAGTGTGGTATGTGTTACACATATTGGGAGCTCTGTAATTTCCTTCTTTGTTATATTTTTGTATTTTTAAATTGTCAACAGTGATTTTCTTACTAAGATATATTTATGCTAAGCATTTGGTGAATATGTCGCAATAGTCTTTACATTAAGTATGTAATTCAAGCAATAACAGGTAAAGTTAGTCTCTGCATAGATATCTTTTCTCTTTAAATACTCCTAATAATAAAATTTATAGTGTTGAAACCATTTTGAGAGTTCATTTCTACATCTTTCTCCGAATTTTATTCTGTTGATTACTAAGCATAGTAAGATGATCTGTATTGGCTTTGTCAAGATTTTGTGTTGGTGAAAAAAATAATTTTGTAACAGAGAAATTTTTAGATTTGGACTCTATGCCTCAGATCAGCTTTGAAGAGTCACTCTATATACCACTCACTACATTTCCTTTATGGACATCATTTATTAAAAACAAATCATTGATATATTTCCTATTGAAATACCAGACACATTTATCCTTAGAGTTTGTATCTGACCCTCTGATAGAGGTATCTGACCCTCAGATAGAGGTATATCCTGGACAATATGGGAACACCCTGTGGAGGGGCAGAGGGAGGAAGAAAAGAGGGAGGAAATCAGAGTTTTTCAGAGTTGGCGGTGGAGCAGAGCTGGGTTCTGAATGATAGGTGGGATTTAGACTGAGTGGTATGGACATTCAGGCCACATTAGCAGGGAGATGGAAAAATGGGACCCTGATCATGGAACATGACAAAAGATGAAGACTGGGCAGGGACAGGACAAGATGGAACTTTTATGAAAAAGAATCTGAACAGTGATTTCTTATATGTGGGAGTCCTCAGAGTCCTAACAATCCTGCTCTCAAAAGTAGTTGGACAGAGATCTAGGAAAAATCACCATGTGCTGGAGAAAGCTTTATAGGGCTGAGCCAAAGCTAATTAGTCTGGTGACAAGTCAGGGTCCATTCCTAGTTTTGGCACCAAGCTAGGGGCTAAAACTCATGAGTTAAAATAAAGTGTGAAATTTAATTGTGGTTATCAGTTAAGACCCTTAAAGGCTCTTTTATTTTATTTTTTTAAACATTTTTTAAAATTTTATTTATCTTTCGCTGCGTTGGGTCTTTGTTGCTGCGCATGGACTTTCTCTAGATGTGGCGAGTGGGGGCTACTCTTAGTTGCGGTGCACGGGCTTCTCATTGCGGTGGCTTCTCTTATTGCGGGGCATGGGCTCTAGGCGCGTGGGCTTCAGTAGTTGTGGCTCGCGGGCTCTAGAGCGCACACTCAACAGTTGTGGTGCCCATGCGTAGTTGCTCCCCAGCATGTGGGATCTTCCCTGACCAGGGCTCGAACCCACGTCCCTGGCATTGGCAGGTGGATTCTTAACCATTGCGCCACCAGGGAAGTCCAAGACCCTTTTAAAAAAATAGGTGATGTTGAGAGTTTGAACACGTATTTCCAAGATTGGATAAGGTCATGCAGCTTCAGGGTCTAATTTAATTGATAAGGGATCCACTCTTGATTTAGGCTTTCGTTTTAGAGATAGAATTCCATCCTTCTATTTGTGATTCATTTACTTGGTTCACATGAAATCTTTCTGATCTTTGAGTTGCCATATGCAATTCAATTTGGCCATGATTGCCATCTTCATAATGTAAAAATGGTAGGAAAATCTGTAGAAGGGTTTAAAAACTCACTCTAACATTTGAGAGGGTTTCGGTATGCTATAGACTCTACTGAAAAGTTTTGACCTGGGCTTGTGAGTCTGGCCAGTTGATCTGCTTTGGAATAATCCAGGTATAAATTTCTTTTATGTTGACAGGTTCATATAATGAATTGAATCAGTTACTGTACCATACTAGGGAGTATAGTAATTTATTTGGAGCTTGAGTGATCCTGAGTTTTAAATATCATTTCTTTTTGGAGAGTGAAACGTTTTATTGTTCACTGATAGTTCCCAGCATCTGTGGTGGTCTCTTCCATCCCACCACCAGTCCTACAGTGAGAGAAACTGCTGCCAAAGTTCAATAGATGGGACTAGTGAATTGATTTAAGGAAAGTACTTCCTATGGTACTTGTGATTGTTCTTTGTCAGATATGTCCCCCAAATGTTGATTGTATCAATTGTGTCACTATTTGTTTGACTAGCAGTTATTGAAAGGTAGTGTTTGCTTCTGTAAAATACCAGCTCTAGTTAAGACTGCTTTTCTTCAATATGAACTATTCAACTTGTCATCACTATTTCTTTTTTTTTTTAACAGAGGAAAAAAACCCCTCATGTTTCTATTACCACAAATACCAATGACATTTCAAAATTGAATAAGCATGTTTTACATAGTCCTTTTTATGGGGCATATACAGTTTTTTTACTCCTTTTTATTGCTGTGTAGTTTTAATTATTTTTTATTTATTGCATAATATTCCATTGTGATATGTTATAATTTAATTGAACACTTCTGAATATTGAGATTGCTTCCACTTTTTCCACTATAATAAGACTGCAGTGAAAATCTCTGTGCATTTTTATTTCTGGAATGTTTCTTTAGGATAAATTCTTAAAAATGGGATTACTTTCTATTTCTTTCAGAGGTAGGAGATAATATATCTTTTAGCGTCTATCTTGATTGACCCTTTTAGAGAATTACATCTCTGCTATTCTGAAGAGCAAAGTAGATGGAAATTGAGATTAACATTTAGGGGAATATGGTAGTTCATTCCCTAATCTTGAATTTTCTACTAATTATTAGTCTAGTTAATTTCCTTATGTGTTTATACAGTATTCTCTGTTACTTGAAAAGCCTCTATATGCTTATTCTCCCTACCATATTTACTTGAAATGCATGTTGGCGTTTTACATTTCTCATCATGGCTGACAGGTATATGTTCTGTGTTTTCCCAAATGAAAAAAAAAATTGGCTAAAATATGATCCTCTATACTTCTTTTTTTAAAATATATTTATTTATTATTTATTTGGTTGCGCCAGGTCTTAGTTGCAGCAGGCGGGTTCCTTAGTTGTGGCACATGGGCTCCTGAGCTGCAGCTTGCAAGCTTCTTAGTTGCAGCTCACTGGCTTCTTAGTTGCAGCATGTGGGCTCCTTAGTTGTGGCATGCGAACTCTTAGTTGTGGCATGCATGTGGGACCTAGTTTGCTGACCAGGGATCAAACCCGGGCCCCCTGCATTGGGAGCACGGAGTCTTAACCACTGCACCACCGAGGAAGTCCCGATCCTCTGTACTTCTTATGTCAAATATTGGAGTCTTGTTCAAAGCCAGATTTGGCTGGCAAAGAATATTTTGCCTACCTTTTCTTAGCTTTCCAGAATGATTGTTGTTTAGCTTAAAAACATGTATGTCATGTATGATAAAATTATATTAAGGCTACAAATTGCTTTGAGTGTCGTTCCCTTAATTGGGGTGACTTCAGCATTATCACCAAAGTACAGTTAGCAAACCTGTCTTCTGATTAAGGGTGACAGGGATCTTCCCTTTTCCTTAAATAGCCTTTTTCCTTTTTAAAGAAAAAGTATTAATTTTATAATGACATTACAGTCTTTTATCTTGGTCAAGAGCCATTACTAAGAGCAGTGGTTTTATATGAGGATCTGAGACAAATCATTTAATATTCATAAGTACCAGAATAGATCCTCCATAGCTGACTTACTAAAACCCAAAGGTATGATATCTTTATGAAATGATTTTAGGCCATGACCTTCAAACTTTAGAATTCTTAAAAACAGCAGCATATCAGACAGTTCTTAGTTTTCATAAGGCCATTGAAATGGATAATGCTGAGTAATCTAATGGATTTCTGAAAGCATAGTGTGCTTTAGATACTGTTAAATCAATAAACATAACAGTCACTTAGGTGTGTATATTATATAATATTTGGTTAATTATATTATAACTCAAGTCCTTTCAGAATATTTGTCTTTCAAGTGGAATGCCAAAGATATAACTGAAGTGCTTGTAAAAATAGAACCATCAGAAAAATACAGAAGTATAGTATATATTTTTTCAGATAATCTTAATATTTGGAGTTAGCTACAGATTCTGTCATATACATCATTTTATGAACCATGAAGTATCGTATTTCAGAAGCACTTATGTTTGAGATTGGTAATAAAACTAAATATCTGGGTTTAATGTTACTGAATTGTTCTTTGATTCTTGTGTCCAATAAAAGCCTGTATTGAATTTTTTAGTAGTTGCTTCATATAACATAAGTCGCTGCTCAGTGTAGCATAAGTAAAAATGTATTTGGAGCACATATGTATTTAATTAATTAATTTTTAAATAATTTTTAAAAATTAATTAATTATCTTTGGCTGCGTTGGGTCTTTGTTGCTGCGCATGGACTTTCTCTAGTTGTGGTAAGCGGGGGCTACTCTTCGTTTTGGTGCACGGGCTTCTCATTGCGGTGGCTTCTCTTGTTGCAGAGCACAGGCTCTAGGTGCAAGGGCTTCAGTAGTTGTGACACGCGGGCTCTAGAGCACAGGCTCAGTAGTTGTGGCACATGGGCTTAGTTGCTCTGCGGCATATGGGATCTTCCCGGACCAGGGCTCGAACCTATGCCCCCTGCATTGGCAGGCGGATTCTTAACCACTGCGCCACTGGGGAAGTTCACATATGTATTTTATATCAAAGAGTTGTATTGCGTAGAGATCACAAAATCAATATTGAAAAGCATTTTTAAAAATGCAACAAAATTTATTTGTTTAGATCTTCATACCTTGAGATGATCAAATTTAAAATTTTGTCATTTTTCATAACATTAAAAGTATCTCAGTCTTTGGTTGTTGATCGTAATGGTGGAAGCTGGTTACTGACATTTTTGGGGAGCGATCTTAAAAAAAAAAAAAGAAGGTAATCTAGCTTCCTTAGATACAATTATTTCAGGGTAGATGGTTGCCCTTGAAATGTGATCATTTTTAAAGGATTTTGGAGTTATTTTATCTGCTGTCATGTGAAAAATAATCAAAAGGGTAATTTGTGCTTGATGAGTCAAGACAGAAGGGTAGGGAAATACAATTTGTATGACTTGATGATAAAGGACGTTTAGTCAATCATTATTTGATACTGTTGTATTAAAAACTAAATAAAAATGTTCCTAGTTCTTATTTTTAATAATATGATTTGCAATATCGCTTTACCCAATGATACCTAGTTGAATGCAACCATAGCCTGATTAGAACTGTTTTAAATTTTATTTTAAAATTATCATATGGTAGAATTGACCTTTTTTGGGGGGGTGGGTGTGCAGTTCCATGAATCTTAACACATGTATAGATTCATGTAACCACCAGCACAATCAGGATATAGAACAGTTTGTTTGCCTCCCCAAACTCCCTCATACTATCCCTACATAGTCACACCCTGCCTGTACCCCAACCTCTGGCAACCACTGATCTGTTCTCTATCACTATAGATTTTTTTTTTCCAGAAAGTCATATAAATAGAATAATGCAGATGGAACCTTTTGAAATTGACTTCTTTCACTCAACAAAATGCCACTGAGATTCACTGAGGTTGGGGATATCAGTAGTTCATTTCTTTTTATTGCTACGTTGTTGGTTGAAATTTTATGGCATTTGGATATTATTTCTGATCTGACACACTAGAACTGAAGCTTGAATTGGTTACGTATTAAAACAATGAATATTTTTTCAAATCAGTTAAATGAGATGCATACGTAGTTCATTTTTTGAATTGGAATTTGTTTTCAAACTGAACATTTTTTCAGTTCAGTTTAGCGACTTGCATGTATAGCTAAGCTAGGCAGTTACAGGGTTTACATTTCTCTGGAAGTTCTTGTTGTTTCATTGGGCTAACAGTTTTAAGGGCAAAATTTGAGATTAAAAAAGAAGTATTTTGCAGGTTTATGAGAGAAATAAAGTGACCTGTGACCCTTTAAAATGTCAGTGCCAATGACTTGATAGAATTTTCTTTGCTTTTACTCCAAGCCTCTCCCCACCCTGACTTTCTGGTCTACTGAGAACCAGACACCTCTGGCGCCTGATAATCTGTTTTAATGTGCTTGTTCCAAGAGTGGCCTCTTATTTGCTGGTTACAACAGTCTGTTCATTTTAACTTAGTCACACTTACATGCGTAAATTATTTGCATCATAAATTTAGTTTGATTCTTTATCTTCATAGCTGTTTCCTTTCCTAGTTGATTAAGGATTTAATGGTTTTATCATTTCCCCAGCTGCTGAAAATCTGAAGGAGGTCTCCTGATAATTGTATGTTTTTGGTGAGAAAATAAGGGTGGATCCATTATCAGTGTGAACTGGATAAATCTATACCATGTCACCAATTGAAATAATGGATTAACAGTAGTAAGAATGGAGTGTTCTTCAAAATCAAAGAACAATAAACAGTCATTTATTAGTTGGTATATTAGATCTTGAAGATGAAACTTGTTCTGTTTTCACTGACAACCTACCTGGTAATAGAAGTTAGAGACTTAGATTTATAACCTGAGCATTGAATAAATATTTATACCTCAACTTTCTAAAATAAGCTACTCAAATTAACTTTTGACCTCCACACTTAATTATTTTCATGATTTGGGTTCTAATCTCACTTTTAATAGGAGCATTAGCAGAAATGCCAAGGAAAAAATCTCCATCAGCAACCTGGCTTTGGCCACAATTAAAAGATTTTTTATGTGGACCATTTGTAGATGCCACTGGATAGATTTGCTTCCATAGATGAGAGCAGTGGTGAAAGCAGTACATACCAACTTCTTCTCTATTGGTTCTTTCCTTAGATTTTAACATTTGAGACCAAGAATCCGACGGAATTAGCAGAACGTTTGCGCTCCGTTTGTGGGAATCAGAGCAATGCGTATGCCCGCCTGCTGGAATACCGCCTGAATGCCTTGCGAGGACTGTGGAATGCCCAGCGCCAGCTGGCCTTGGAAGAACAGCATGAAAGGGAAAGTTCGGGTGACGAAGAAACTTTGGCCCTGCTCAAACGCCAGGGCTTGTTGCAGCAACCCGAGCAAGCTCCCTTCACGTCAAGGATGGGGCTCCTGCTGGTCTTCCCCCTTATTCAATCCCAGAGTAGAACAGACCCTTCTCTCTGTAACATAACTGCTGAGGTGCTATTGAACTGCCTTCGCGACTGCCAGCCTTTGAGCTTGACCAAGGAGCCTGCTGACTGTCTGAATGGAATCGAAACTTTGCTGTGCTCTTGGCTAGAGGAGACTTCTGACACAGGCCGACACATCCCACATAAGCAAAAAGAAAATGCTGCTGCTGCCCTGGTGGCTTTGGCATGTGCCAGGTAAGGAAAATCAAAGGTACCAACTGGTGACCTTGTGATGGCTGCTTCCTGGGTTGGGTGAGTGAATAAGAGGGCAGGCGTATTTGTTGGAAGTCTTAACATTCAGAAGTCCTTCTTCGTTTTCAGTATTGAATTTCGCAGCCTTGACAATGCATAAGATGCTTCCACCAAAACTTTGTACCAGGAGCTGGAGTTGAAACCCAAGTTCAAGTTTTTGCTTTCTGTTATACCATGATAACAGCTTAAACAGTTTAAAATGGAGAATCAACACTTGCCATTGTCTACTCAACCTTAGATGGTTACTGTTTTACATCAGGTAGTTAGTAGAGGATGTTGTATCTGTATTTCTCCTGGAAGGACAGTCAAAAAATATGTAGAGCTTTTAATTTTTTTTCCTGCATGTCTGTAAGGAGTATGTCAGTGAGTGAATGGGTTATTACTTGCCTGGACTCAGTCACACAGACTTGGTCACAAATTATATTTCTGGACCTTGATGCTTGGCTCCATCAATTTAACTGAAAGATCTCTCTGTGTGTAGCAAGATTTAATAGTATACTGTCCTTCGTTTGTAAGTTGATGTTACTGATGTACTGTCAATAGGAAACGTGCTTGGAGTTACTTTTCCAGGAGAGGATTTCTTACATTCTCCTGCCCAGTAAACTGTGTGATCATTCTCACATATTTGTGAGAAAAAGTTTCACTACCTTTGCTTTCTTCTAACCTAATTGTCTAGGGACCAATTAGGACCACGGTCTGATAGATTAGTGTCACTAATCTCTCTCCCTTCATACTTTTTTCTTTGATTGAGTTCTTCCTTTTGTAAGAAAGCAAATGTGGAAAAGTTCTTCTTGGAGGATTATGAAGTTCCTAGCTATAAGACTCCTTTCCCTATTTTTATGGTTTCAAAGTTGACCTTCAAATGGTTGAATCTGAAGCTATTTTTAAGGCACAATGGCACCAGCATTTATTGTCAGTTTCTTTGCCCTGAGCAAACTGTCATAGCCTAGTTTTAGATCCTTGAAGACTGTGGTTGATTATGGAAATCCTGACATGAGCTTAATTCTGGAGACATTATTGGGCGGTACTGAAATAAGTTTCCCTGTAAAGGCTTTATTTTGGACTGATTTATTTTTTTTGGATATGCAGAAGACAGTTTTGAGCCCTAAATAGATTTGTTATTAATGCAAAAGTCCTACTTTGGGAAATTTTGCTTTTAGATAGTCCTATCTTTAGAGAGATTTAGGATGTTTGGAATAATTATCAACTCTTTAGTTTCAAATGTTTTTAATGAACATGGGATCATAAAACTCACTTTTTTATTATGTACCCTAATTTAGTCTGAACCAAGAGAGAGTTATTGAAATCGCTTCATGTACTTGAGATTCCAAATTCCGTTCAGCAGAAACGTTGAAATGAGTGTTTTTTATTTTCTTCTTCTTGGGTGTGTATTTTTGTTTTTGTTTTAGATGGTACCTACATTATTGCTAATATTATCACCTTGTTCTGGACTTTATTTACCTCAATCATGTGCTTTTCAGTGTTAGATCATCTCCTTAAATGAAGTTATTTAGGAGCATATCATTGAACTTTTGAGATTGATGCTCTCAAAGACAGAACAACGTTTCCAAAAAAATATTTTGAAGATGTTCATTCATTTCAACCAGCTAACATTTATCGAACATCTCTGATGTGCCAGGAACCTTGCTAGGTCTTAGGGAAATAATGACTCATGGTGACTCATGGTCTCTAATCTTACAGTTGAATGGATTTCATTTTGTCAGTCATTATTGCTCATTTACCACGTGCAAGAGACTCTACTAGGCAGTGCGGATACAGCAGTGAGCAAGGTAATGGTCCCTAAAATTGCAAGGTTTACATGAGACTGAGAGAGGCAGACAACTAGCAACAAGTGCATATATAGGATAATTTCTGAGAGGGATGTTCACTGTAAGAAGACAAATCAGGATATTTTAATAATAGAGAATGACTTAAGTGGAGGTGGGGGGCCAGCATTAGCTAGAGATACCAGAGAAGGCCTTACTGAATAGGAGACATTTGAGCTGAGGCCTAGATGATGAGAGAGAGCCAGCCATGCAAAAAAGCCAGTGACAGGGAGTTCCAGGCAAGAGGAGCAGCAAGTGGCACAAATCTGATGCTTTTTCTGTGCTTGGGGTAGGACAGCAAAGTAAGCAGGGTGGCTGGAATGCAATGGTAGGAGAGAGGCAGGAGATGAGAGTCCAGACCATGTAGGGGCTTAGGAGTCATGGAAGGAGTTTAAATTTTACTACTTATTTATTTATTTAGGCTGTGCCAGGTCTTAGTTGCAGCATGTAGACATAGTTGCAGCATGCATGTGGGATCTAGTTCCCTGACCAGGGATTGAAGCCGGGCCCCCTGCATTGGAGCATGGAGTCTTACCCACTGGACCCCCAGTGAAGTCCCTAAATTTTACTCTTAAAATCTGAATCTGGCAGCTAATAATATCTTATAGTTGGTTTAATGTTTTTTTTTTTTTTTAAAAACTGGTTAATTTTTTTTTAATTAATTAATTAATTTATTTATGGCTGTATTGGGTCTTCGTTTCTGTGCGAGGGCTTTCTCTAGTTGTGGCAAGCGGGGGCCACTCTTCATCGCGGTGCGCGGGCCTCTCACTGTCGCGGCCTCTCTTGTTGCGGAGCACAGGCTCCAGACGCGCAGGCTCAGTAATCGTGGCTCACGGGCCCAGTTGCTCCGCGGCATGTGGGATCTTCCCAGACCAGGGCTCGAACCCGTGCCCCTGCATTGGCAGGCAGACTCTCAACCACTGCGCCACCAGGGAAGCCCCGGTTTAATGTTTTAAATGTTCCATTGTGCCTTTGCCCCTTTCTTTTAACCTCGTTGTACCCCGGGGAGGTATCCCTATTGGACAGATGAAGGACATAGGAATTTGGTAACAGGACTGACATGGTGCCGCTGGTGAGTGGCAGAGCCGGGTTTCAGAGCCTGTGGGTCCTGACTCCCAACTTGTGCTTTTATACTGTGTCTGCTGCCTCCCTGCCTTATATGGTTCTTTGGTTTTGATTCTTTGAACACCAGATATAGTGAAAGGGGCAATTAAGAGGAGGATTCGGGCTTCCCTGGTGGCGCAGTGGTTAAGAATCCGCCTGCCAATGCAGGAGACATGGGTTCAAGCCCTGGTCCGGGAAGATCCCACATGCTGCGGAACAACTAAGCCCGTGCGCCGCAAGTACTGAAACCCGCGCGCCTAGAGCCTGTGCTCCCAACAAGAGAAGCCACCGCAATGAGAAGCCTGCACACCACAACGAAGAGTAGCCCCCGGTTGCTGCAACCAGAGAAAAGCCCACGTGTAGCAACGAAGACCCAGCGCAGCCAAAAATAAAAAATAAAAAATAAATAAAATTTTTTAAAAAAAAGAGGAGAACTCTAGGCCTTCTTGGTCCTGTGTTAGGTATTCCATTTCATTTTAGGGTTTAGGCACATGATGCCTAGCAATTAAAGCCTTGGCTAAGAGACTAAGGTAGCAATCTGAAGTCAGCCCATCTGATACTGGTGATCATTTAGCTCAGGAAATGTTCTTGGGGTGATTTATACTTGGGATCTGGCCAGGTAAGTCTTGTGCATCTTAAAAGCACCTTCTTTTAGATCCTGCTGACCAAACTATAGACTTCCCAGAGCCTCAAGCTTTGGGAACCAAAAGGAAATGGGGTCTTAGTGAGCTCTGCAAGCATTACAGTCACATACTGCACAGCCGGGGGAAGCAGAAGGAACACCTCTTAGCACAAAGTATTAATTGTTTGAATGTTTTCCTCTTCAGTCATATTTAATGTGTGAGATGTTTATGTAAAATGGATGAACTTAACAAAGATATTAAAAAATTAAGCCTAGAAATACTGCTACACTTTAAATATAACCTCTTCCTATGAAATATCTCCTTCAGCTAGAGATCAACTTGATGATGAAACCGTATCAGGCATAATAGCCACACATTCTTTGTGCTTGAGCTTTATGTTTTGAACTTTTATGTTAGGGGAACATTATTTACCTTTGCAAATACAAGAAGAATATCATAACTGGCATGGTAAGAATCACGTCTGTTTTGACATTTTGTACAACACATCTACTGATTGGCAGAAGCAGACCCAATTTGGAAGCTCTCCGTGTGGTTAATAAAATTGACATTAACAACCGTATTTGACGTTTCAGTTTTGATGATTTTCTGTTCCTTCCTTTTATTTTTAGGGGATCATTGAAAACTTTTGTTCATACAGTCCATCTATTACAGAAACAGACGGATCTAGGGTCCCTGCCTGTAGCCGATGTGCTGTATAGGTAAGTTGTCACTTTGGATCCTCAGCCTCCTTCTACACAAGGGAGCCTTGTGCATAAAAGCTCTTTTAATAAGTAAATTGCTAAACTCTTTTTTTTTGTCAATTAATGACTCATATTTTAAAATAAGTATGTTATTCTTTTCATCTTAAGTGAGAATTTTGTTTCTTTCCTTCTTGGAAGGTGTTCCTAGAGCATGTTATTTTTCATTTTTTAATTTTTGTGGTAAAAAAAGTGCAATAGCTTGTAATGAATTCTTATTGTAGGTTTCAAGATGATAAGATGTTAAGGTATAAAGAAAAACGTGAACGTCATTCATAATCTCACTACTCAAAGATAACCACTCCTAGTGTTGTATGTGTTATATGTGTTTCCTAGTTCATACCCCTTTCTCTCCATCCCTCCCCTTCTCTCTATCTCTCTCTCTCAGATATGTATACATGTAAAATATATACATTTTACACACAGCTACAATTTTATTATAACATTTCCATAAGCACTACTTTGTAATTTTCTAACTTAAAAATATATGTATTGTTAATGTCTTTTCAGATGTATAGTATTTGTGTAGAACTATTTTAGTTTTCTGCTCTTTGAGATGTTAAGTCGACTTTTATCTTCTTGCTGAAATGGATAGTCTCGGTGTCTTTATGATTCTCTGTCTCCCCTATTTAGGCTGTTGCTTTTGGAAGGGGGACCTGGATCCCCCTCCTGTTTGCTTGGTGGCAAACACATAGTATCATGGGGGTATGAAGACATGTTGCCTGCACCAGATAGCAACACTGGCTCCAGTTCTGAAAATAAAGGTAATGCAAGGGTTTTGGTCCTGTGATTGAAATTAAGATATGAAAAGAGTGGTTTTAGATAATTGTGGCAAACGATTTAGATATAACTCTGTATTCCTTTTAATTAAGAGCTCAAGGTTCCTATACAGGGTAATCATTGTCTGCTTTATCAGTAAAAGTATAAAAGCTGATACTCAGTGAGGTAAGAAAATGGATAGGTGTTACTGTCGCAAGGGAAAAGGATCATCCATACACTCCTGCCAAGGAGGCATGAATTACTTAAATTCCTGGGCATTTGAATTTGGGCATGGGAGCCTTAAGTCCACGAATAGAGTATCAGGTCTTGTTGCCTGATACTGTTTCTTTTAGTAATTTATTGCGTGTATGCTGGTGAACCTCTTGTCCTAAAAGCAAAAAAAAAAAAAAAAAAAAAAAGATTGTTCAAAGGAGCATGAATTGTTAAGTATCCCCTTTAAATAAATGGAACTAGATTAAAATGTTTTTACACAGTTTCACAGGTATTACATATCTGTTTATTCTGTGATCTCAGTGAAAATGGCAGAAGGTCTCTGAAATGACCTGCAGTTAACTGACTTACCAGATGAATTAGGCCTCTTTATTTGCTTGGTAGATGTACTGACCGGTGCCGTGGCACACAAAACCCATGAGGCCAGTAGGCTCTTCTTAGAGTCTGTGCACTGCTGCTCCCACCTACGGAGCTGCAGGCTTGCCAAGAGTCTGCCTTGCTTCCAAACCTGTTTGTTATTGTAATTGGTACTTGTGATTATATCATTAAATATTACATAAGTGATAAAGTAGGAATTTAAAAAACCCTAGGAAATTATTTACATTTAGAAATGGAATGCTTTTAGGGCTTCCCTGATGGTGCAGTGGTTAAGAATCCGCCTGCCAATGCAGGGGACATGGGTTCGAGCCCTGGTCCGGGAAGATCCCACATGCCGTGGAGCAACTAAGCCTGCGTGCCACCAACTACTGAAGCCCGTGCGCCTAGAGCCCGTGCTCCGCAACAAGAGAAGCCACCACAATGAGAAGCCCGCGCACCGCAATGAAGAGTAGCCCCCGCTCACCGCAACTAGAGAAAGCCCGCATGCAGCAATGAAGACCCAATGCAGCCAAAAAAAAATTAAATAAATAAATTTATTTTTTTAAAAAATGGAATGCTTTAGAATGATTCAACAAAGCCAATCTCTAAGAAATTGGTATTCTCTAAGAAATTAGAGTGGGATTCAGAGTCTATTCTGCCCACCCCTTCTTCTCACACTTTTGATGGGGGCAGCTTTCCTAGGTAACTATAAGGGAATGGGGTTCAGTCTAAGCAGTGGGCCATCCGCACACCTCTCATCCAGTGCCTGTGCCTTTTCACGGTCCACTGTTTCTTCCAGACAGTCATGTGAAAGTGATGAGAGGAACAGAGGCAAGACTTCCGGATATGAGTTACTATCTTCACTGACTCAACTGGAGTCAATAGGAGAAGCAAAAAGCCTGCAATGCCCAAGAAGTTCTTAAACATTATAGGCGGAAATTTATAAATTCATACAAAACCAAAACCCCTTTCTTTACTCTCTCCTTTTACTCCTTTTAGTATCTCCTTTGGAGTAATTTCTTACTGAGGATGATGGTATTAAGCTGATCTGTATGCTTTTCACTCTCTTGTACCTTTGGTTTTGCTCCTGGCTAAAGGATGTTTTTCTTATAAAAATTTAAAAAGTAGTCTTATTTAATTTTTAATATGTGGAAACGTTCAACATACCCAGATATTGAAAGCATACTACAGTAAACCCTGTATACCCATCACTCAGCTTCAACAAGTGTCAACTCTGGCCAATCTTGTTTTACTCTGTCACCTTCACTCTCACTCCTTGTCAGATCCATACTCAAAAGGCCTTGGCCTTAATCTTAAGAGTGATGAATAAATGTATTTTTATAAGTTTTAAGTTAAAATAAAATGTTTAAGGAATGAAATTAATATTTTGAAAATGATTACCTACTTTTAACTGTTTTTTGAAGAACTAATAGGAACAAGTCTCGGTTGTCTTGGATTAGTAGACTGAATTTTTAAGATAACCACATACTTAGTACTAATTTGAGTGCTATTACACTGGATTTCTTGTAATATGACAAATAGTAGAGAAACTCCACCTAAACATAGTAAGTGGATTGATTTTGAAAAAAAAAGTTTTATTTGTAAGCTCTCTTAAGGTAAATTCTCTAGAATATGATAGTAAACCACTTACTATCATTCAGAGAGATACTATTTGTTTTAAGCTTGGGGAAGATATACCTAAGGGGAAACATAATTGCTCTTTTTAAATAGAAGTGATATTGTACTTTTGTGCTGTGTCACTCCAGAAATTTAAAATTAGGATCTCTAGATGGAAAATCCACAAAGAGTAGATTTTAGTTCAATGTATATCATCAGTCTATCAACATAAAATCATTTGCCATTTATGGGGCACTGGCTTTGTACCAGAGAGCAATGTGGGTGTTTACCTATGTTGTCTCATTTAACCATCACAGTAACTCTTGAGGTACATATTATCTTCATCTTACAGATGAAGAAACTGAAGTTCAAAGAGGCCCAATGTCAACTAATAAGTGCCCCAAACTCTTAAATCTCACACCTTTTTTATTACACAATCCTTAGGGAAAGTATTGTATGCTTAGTCATTTCAGATTAGAGTTAGGAATGTATTTTTGCTATTCAAAAAAAAAAAAAGAAAAAGAATCTTTGGCAGACTGAACCGGGTTCTCCTGCTAATAACTATCTGACCTCTTTCCCTGAGCTTGGTCTCTAATCCTACATGCATTTTGGAGTTTTGTTTTAGGTGTTCAAGCCATCTTCCCTGGAAGTCACATTGAAGCACTTATTTTATTATTTTTATTTCTGGCAGTACAGTGCAGCTTGCAGGGATCTTAGTTCCCCGACCAGGGATCGAACCTGGGGCCCGGCAGTGAGAGCACCGAGTCCTAACCCACTGGACTGCCAGGGAATTCCCAAGAAGCACTTATTTAAGAAATGGGAGATTATCTTTCATTCAGCCTCCTAATGGCTTTTTCATTCGAAAAAGCACGTTTATAATTTCATTAGAAAAAGCATGTATATAATTTACTTGTGACAAAACGATTTCAGATGCTGACTTGGGACGCTGTGTCACGGCAGATGGTCTTTACCTGTATACTACTAACTCAGTTGGAAGAGGAGTAAGCAAATTGGGGTCTGGATTACATGGTACTCTCAGGTCAGTTGCATGGAACTTGCTGAATGATTTGGCTGGAACGTTTTCCTCGTTACCTGAATCTGTGATGAAGACACCTGGGAGTGCGTGCTAACTCCCCGTAGACTGACGAGTGACTAAACAAGTCTGAATGGCTGGTTTTCTCTCACTGTCACTTTCTCTCTCTGGTTCTGTTAATGCATTTCAGCTTTGTTTTGACTCTATAAAGAGTTTGGTAGCCCTAAAATCATTGTTTCTAGCTTCTAGCCAGAAATTCCTCTGTGATCAGAATTTTTATATTAGTGACTTCTCCATGTTGATAAATGGATATTTTTCGAGTTAAGTCTTTTTGTTCTTGGATTTGACATTGGCTCAGCGGTGATTTTTTTTTTTTTTTTCAGTTGGGATATAAGATCTATGAATTGCTGCCAAGAGAAACCACAGTTTAAGATCCTTATGTATATTTAATTAGACCGTTTCCCCAACTTTTTCTCCTCTCCACTTTGTTGTGGGAAATTAATATTTGCCATAGTTTGTCAGTCTCAAAGTTAATATAATATGTTTATTCTCCTTCAGATGTTTTGCATACTTAGTCATTGAAAACAAATTAGGAGGGAAATGTTGTTTTGTCTGTTGTAGCTCATTGCAAGGTTTCAGACATGACCTGGTGACTTAGCCTGTATACTGTTTTTCCCCACAGAGGTTTTGTGTACTGCCGGAATGAGGAGCTGGAACCAGGATGGATTGCTTTTGGCAGTGGCAGTCTTCTCCACCGGCCTGTATCTTTTGACAATAAACCTCACTCTCTTTTCCAGGTCATTGACCAGAATACCCTTCAGGTAAACAGAACACCAAGGCTTTGTATTTTATATTTTGGAGACAGTAAGGGAAGTTTGTGACATCATCAGAAGGAATAATAACACAGTTGATATAGTTTCCTGCCGGAGTGGCATCCTTTTAACCGCTATCGTTTGGGCATTCTGTTTTTTCTCTAATGTCTTAAGTTTTCCCACATGATCTGAGTGAATGTGCTCTCTAAGAGTTACTAAGGCCGACAGACTTTTTTAGGATTAAAAAAATTTTAGAGAGTCAAAGATGGTATAAATCCCAGCTTTTTTTTTTTTTAACTAGATCTATTTTGGGAAGGTATTATTTCCCTATTCAATTTGTTCTAAACAGCCTTTCTGTGGGAATGGGAGCTTTGAAATGAGTTTAGATAAAATCATTGTGCGCTTGGGATTGAGCTCATCCTTGGTGCTCTTAAAGCGCTCTGTTATGGCACTTGCTATATTATACTGAAATCGCCTGCTGTTGTGTCTAACTCCTCCCCAAGACCGCACACACCTTTAGGTCTGGACCCTGTCTTACTCATCTTTGTGTCCTTAGAATGTAGCACAACATTTGATTGATAATTGATAATAACAGTGTCTCTCTTTGCCAGGTCGTGGCTTTGGCAATTTACATATACTTCCTCTCCTTATCTGTGAGGTGTGACTATGGCAGTTTCATCTTACAGTTAAGGCACCTGAGGCTAGGCACGTTGTAAGCACTCAGTAAGTGTTTGTCCTTCAATGAAGGAGTGAGCTTAGAGAGGTCAAGTATCTTGCCACACGATAATGGCAGCATGAGAACTTGAACCCATCCTCTCTAGAGTTTGAGCTCTTTATGCTACAGCTTTCTGCCTTTCAACCAAAGTCAAATTGAACGGTTAGAGTTACCATCTGTGGAGTGAGTGCCCTGAGAGTAGTCACATCCAGGATTTAAGTGGGATGTTACATCTTTTCTTGTCTGTCACTCAACTGTGCCTTTCCTGGAGAACAGGAACTGAGTCTTGCTCACCTTTGCATCTGCAGAGCACATAGGATGTGCTCAAAAATGGTTTTTTTTCAAAATTTTATTTATTTTATTTTTGGCTGCTTGGGTTTTTGTTGCTGCGCGCGGGCTTTCTCTAGCTGCGGCGAAGGGGCGCTACTCTTCGTTGCGGTGCGCGGGCTTCTCATTGCAGTGGCTTCTCTTGTTGTGAAGCACGGGCTCTAGGTGCGCAGGCTTCAGTAGTTGCAGCACGTGGGCTTGGTAGTTGTGGCTCACGGGCTCTAGAGCACAGGCTCAGTAGTCGTGGCGCACGGGCTTAGTTGCTCCATGGTATGTGGGATCTTCCCGGACCAGGGCTCGAACCCGTGTCCCCTGCACTGACAGGCGGATTCTTAACCACTGCACCACAATCGAAGCCCCCAAAAATTGTTAGATGAATAAAATGAACAAATATATGCCAAATTAACTTCATTTCTTATCAGTAATGCAGATAGATGAGAACATTGCCTGTATTTATTTGAAATAGCCTGGGGACTTAAACAGATGTTAAATCTTGGAATGTGGTTTACATTTGAAGTAATGTCAGTATCCTCTGTGTTTTTGCAAAAACTTTGTTGCCCAAGAAAGCAGTGTTCTCACTAACTAGATAGGTGCATTGGAACAATTTGTGGGTAGCTAAAGCCATTCAGTAGCTGTCAACTTTCTAGATTTCTTGGCATTACAAATTTTAAAGTGTGGTTATAGCAGCTAAATGACTTTTTTAACTTTTGAGGTAGCCAAAACAAGTCTGGGAAAAAGTTCATATGAAATGAGTTCAGGGGTCAAAAGTAATAACCTTAGGAAAACTAGTGACTCACCCAAAGAGATGGAGTAACTGAAGGTCATTCTTACTGTCCCCTGAAGGCACCTGACCTTCTCTAATTATTTTTATTTGGGGATTTTCAGTTCTGTTCCTATTCTTGGATTTTTAAAAAAGAAAACAAAACCTCGTCAGCAGTTCTCTTGATTCTCATTTTCTCTTATTTTAAGTGCTTTTCTCTGGCAGTAAAAATTAGTATGTAACTGCACATTTAATGTGAAATGATGCAGAACTTATTCATTACACTGAAACTGAAAGATGTTTAGTATTAGAAACACATGCTTCATGTCTAATACAGAGAATGGGTGTTCATCTTTTCCCTCCTGCTGGACGTGGTGAATTTCAGTAAGCCCTCATGTGCTAAGTTAGGATCTGTGTCTACCTTCATCTTTTTACTCCTTCTCCCTCTTCTCTGCTTTCGCTTTTGTTTTCCTCTCGCCTTCGCTTTTTTCCTTCCTTCCATAATGATTAATTTCTGAGTTAGACTCTGAATTAGGTGCTGGGAATATAAAGATGAATAAAATATAGTTCCTGTCCTTTAAATATACTTAAGCCTTAAATTTATATACTAAGGGAATTTCAGAAAGTACTGTTTCTCTAAAACTTTGGTTTTTTCTTTTTTTTAACATCTTTATTGGAGTATAATTGCTTTACAATGTTGTGTCAGTTTCTGCTGTATAACAAAGTGAATCAGCTATATGTATACATATCCCCATATCCCCTAAAAAGCTTTGTTTTTAATAAATGTTTGATAAAACACACATGCATAGCAGATTCAAAGTGTTTAGTAAAACTTTTTCCTATTAAAATGTAATTTGAATTAATCTCAGGAATCTTTTAATCTATTGCATGGCACATTGTATGAACTCTTATATTTCTGTCATGTAATTTTCATATATTATTCTTAGAGATAAATAATCAGTTTTATTTTGACCAGGAGGCCTATTGAATTCTCTTCTTGGACTTAATGGCATTAATGATGAACTGATAGAATCAGAATTTACATGTCACACTAATGAAGTTTTCCTCCCTTTCATGTCCAGGTGTGCCAGATGGTGCCAATGCCAGCCAATCACCTCCCTGTGGGCAGCACTATGAGCACCGTGCACCTTTCTTCAGATGGTACTTACTTCTATTGGATCTGGTCTCCTGCCAGTCTGAATGAGAAAACACCTAAGGGACATTCTGTCTTCATGGACATTTTTGAACTTGTGGTAAGTTTCACTTTCTCGTTTTATGTCTTTGCAGAGACATTTTTTACTTGCTTTCTTTTTATAATTGGTTTACAAAGGACCTAAGAAACTTGGAGTACTTGTACACTGTATTCACTCTTGCCTCAGTTGACTTTTCTCTTGGATGTCTTTGAAGATTTCTTTGTTTGGAGTTGTATGACACAAATAAAGCCAAGGTTTTTGAAGGTTAATCTAGCAACAGAGTGGAGATAAGGATAGTTAATGTGTAGACAGTGGGGCTTTTAAGTAGAAATGCTCATAAGCTTGTTGGAAATTTGGAACTAAATTGCGCTAGCAAGCGTGGGTCTACAGATGGATATTGGGAGTCCCCAAGAGAGATGACAGTTGATATTGTGAGAAGGCAGTCATTCATTCATTCGTTAGATATTGGCTAAGTATCTACTGAGAGCCAGGCATGGTGGTATCTAGGTGGTGGGAATACAGTGATGGGCAAGGGGGACAGGACCCTTGCTCAAATGGAGCTTGTATTCTGGCTGGTGGGTGGGTTGAGTTGTGGTGGTGGTGGTGGTGGTGGAGAGACAAAACATTAACCATAAACAATTGAACAGATATGTGGACCACATAATTTGAGGTAGTGAAGGAAAAGTAGTAGCTAACCAGATGAAGAAGTTGGGGAATAGGGAGGGAAGAACATGGTAGGAAAGGGAGACCACAAATGGAAAAGCTCTGTGGAGGAAGCGAGCATGTGTTTTATTGGAAATGACAGTGGGCCAGAGTGGTTGAGTGCAGAGAGAAGAGCTTGGGGCAAGGAGAGACTGGAAACCATGGTGGTCCAGATCTGCACTGTCTAATATAATAGCCAGTAGCCACATGTGGCTATTTAAATTAATCAGAATTAAATACAATTAAAACTTTAGTTGCTCAGTTGCATTAGCCACGTTTCAAGTCCTCAGTAGCCACATGTGGCTGGCTAGCGGCTACCATGTTGAACATCAAAGATAGAGAACATTTCCGTCATTGAAGAAAGTTCTATTGGACAGCACTGGTCTAGATCATATTTGTAGAGACTTGTAAGGAAAAAATTGCCCCAAGCCAGGTATGTGACAAACCCTTTTTACATAATGTAATTTACAGCCTCCTTCTGGGAAGAAATTAGCATTCCTGAAGGAAAAAAAAAAAACACTGAAGCAATTTCTGATAAACTTTAATGGGGTTAAAACTTGTTCTGGGAAAGAAGTCATCCATCCTGCCAGTTAACTATCAGTCTAGTAACTTTTAACTGTACATTCTTTTTTTTTTTTTCTATCTAGTTTCTCAGTATTCTCAAATCATTATCTTTTCTTATAAAATGTCTTAGCCAGATTGAGTCTTTGAATTGATCTGCTAGAGATTGTACTACTAGAAGATGTGTTCATAATTAAATTGTTAGAAATGCCTTTTTTTAAAAAGTTGTTTTTAAACAGACCTAACAAGCTAGTTAAAAGATTTAGGTCTTTGTCCTAAGAATAATGGGAAAACATCAAAGAATTCCCCTTTCCCTTATATGCTTTTGTTAAATTAAAAAATATCTGTATCAAAGAAAAACATGTACATGGATTGATTACAACTTGAGGTAGCACATCTAGGCTCATAATGAAAAGTGAGAGTCTCTTGCCCCATCCCTAGCGTGTTCCTTATAGACAGTTACTTTAATGGTGTCAGCTTTTCCTTCTTCTGGTGGCTACTTTCATATCTCTAAGTAAAAGGCTTATATTGCTGTTTCTTGGTTTACTAACCCCATATATTGTGTGTGTGTGTGTGTGTGTGTTTTGTTTTTTTTGTTTTTTGCTGTGATAGATGAGCATTTGGCTCAGTTCATCCCCTTTCTTTCCTCCTTCTTCCTAATGTATTTATTTCATTCATTTTAATTCCTCTTTGGAGGAGAGTATCTTTGTAACTTATAGTTAAATCTTTATTACTTGTTCCTCAGCTCTAGGTAGTATCTCTTGTCCCCCAACTTTAGAAGATGGAGATAGTAGTGTCCCTTCCTGTCCTTCAGTGTGGGCAAAGCCAAAACTAAAAGTATATGTTCAGGGGAATCCCAAGAGAAAGAGATGATTCTTAAGACTTAGAGAGTCTTAAGAATTGGTAGCATAAGGTGTGATACAGAGCCATCGTGAGACAGGGGTATAAACTGAAGTTTGCAAAAGGAACTGTCATCACCCTTCCTGGTGCACACAACATTTTTGCTCAGATGCCAGCTGCCCTGGCAAAAGTCTAGATGTTTATTGTCTGAAGAAACCAAACCAAACCTGGAAAAAAAGATCCCAGTATGCTGACATTGTGGTTCATCTAAGGAAAAGACTTGCTGCCCCAGTGAATCACCCACAAGTGATGCCTTCCAGTAAGCAAGCCTCAACCATGTGCATAGTATTCCTGACTAGTGCTGAACTGTTAAAGACAGATACAAAAACCCCCCAAACAAACAAAACCCAAAACTTTGAAGAGGTATGAGTGTGGAGGGGAGAGGAATAGATTAAAAAAGGTTGGCAAAATAGTGATAATTATTGAAGCCAGGTGATGGGTACATGGGGGAGCTCATTATACTATTCTTTCTTCTTCTGTGTACATTTAAAAATTGCCCAAATAAAAAGTTCTTTAAAAAAATTTAAAGCAGATCATTGAGAATCTCTAGACAAATAAGGGAAGTCTCCAGTTTGGAAATAAAAAATAAGAAAAAGAAATCAGAAAAACAGCTAATAGAGTAAAATAAAACTTCATAAGCACTTACTACTCTGTGAGATATGAGAAGGTATTGTATTCATAAAGAACAGGATGTCATGAAAAAAGAACTATCAGAATGAGAAAGAGCTCCTGGGAATTTAAAACTGTGATTGTCAAAGTTTGAAAATTAATAAAAGGATTACAGATAAGAAATCTCCTAGAAAGTAAGACAAATAAAGAACAGTAAATATGAGATGATAAAAGATAAAGGAGTAATCCATCTAAAGTCTTGGTAACAGGAGTTTCAAAAAGAGAACAGAAAATAAAGAGGAAGATATGATCAAAGAAATAATAGAAGAAAAATGTCAGATTGAAGGGCACTGGTGTCCAGATTAAAAGGTATCCGGCACAGTGAATGAAAAATGTGCATACTGTGGCACATCATCTTGAAATTTCAGATTATCAGGAACAAAGAGGATTCTAAAGCTTCTAGAAATAGAATAACATCATGTACAAATAATGAAGAATAAGAAGAGCACCAGGCTGTTCAGTAGCATTACTGGATGTGAAAATGGGGCAGTACTTTCAAAATTCTGAGGGAAATCAATTTCTAACCCAGAAGTCAGTAGTCAAGCAAAGTATCAATCAGTTGTAAAGACAACATAAAGATATTTTTAGACATATAGTTATACAATCAAAAGCCCATCCCTGACCTGGAGGAAATAGAACAACTAAAAGCCTCTGCCAGTGGCATGGAATAAAAAGTTGGGGAGGAAGGAGCCTGCTCTAGATTAAAAGAACAACCTTTGAGTCACTTTTGGAGTCTGAATCAATCAAACCAATTGTAGAAAAAAAAATTTGGTGACAATTTGGAATTTGAATATAAAATGAGTATTAGAGGAAACCAAGGGGTTTATTCTTCTTTTTAAAGTGTGATAATGGCATTGTGATTATATACGAAAATGTCCATATTTTTAGAGATGTGTAGTGAAGTATTCAGAAGTGGAATTACATGATATCTAGGACATGCTTTATTTTTAAAAATTTTTACTGGAGTATAGTTGATTTACAGTGTTGTGTTAGTTTCAGGTGTACAGCAAAGTGAATCAGTTATACATATACATATAGCCACTCTTATTTAGATTCTTTTCCCATATAGGCCATTACAGAGTATTGAGTAGAGTTCCCTATGCTATACAGTAGGTCCTTATTAGTTATCTATTTTATATATAGTAGTGTGTATATGTCAGTCCCAAGTCTGGGATATGCTTTAAAATGCTTGAGCAAAAAGAGATGGGTGGGTTAAACAGATTTGGCCTTGTCTGGTTAATAGTTGAATCTGGATGATGGATATATGGAGGTTCACTATACTATTCACTATTTTTGCATTTTTGAAATTTTTCATCATAAGATAAAAAATTCTTAAGCATCACCAGCCACTAGTTTAGCAGCTTCTAAAATGCTGACTTGGGGGACTTGGTGGTCCAGTGGTTAAGATTTAGCCTTTCAGCGCAGGGGGTGCGGGTTTAGTCCCTGGTCAGGGAGCTAAGATCCCACATGCCTTGCGGCCACAAAACCAAAAACATAAAACAGAAGCAATGTTGTAACAAATTCCATAAAGACTTTAAAAAAATGGTCCACATCAAAAAAAATATTTAAAAAATAAAATAAAATGCTGACTTGGGAAGGTAAACATAGATAGATATCTATCGGGCTTTCTGCCTATGGTACTTTCACAGAAGGGAACACTGTGTAGCCATTAAAAAGCATGGGGCAGATCTGCATCGACTGAAGTAGATTAATTTCCAAGTTACATTGTTTAGTACAAAAAGCTAGGTTCAGAGCACTGTGTGTAATCACTATCTGCTGTGTGATAAAAGTTGTGGCTGGCAGGGAGGCGCAGATTCTCTCTGGAATTGTCCTTCTCCTATGATAACAGCTTTCCTCTCTCAGTGGATCACTCACCACAGCATACAAATACATGAGAGAATATCCAGCCTTGAAAAATCAAAACCAACTCCCTTGACCCACACCCGCCTCCACTACCCTATCTTTGGCTCCCATTTACAGCAATATGCTTAAAAGAGTTTATTTTTACTGTTCTGTGTTCTTTCCTCCCATTCTCTCTTGAACCTGCTCCAGGTTCTTGTATCCTCATCACACCACCGAAACAGCTCTTCCCAAGTTCATCAGGGACTTCCACAATAGTCAATTCAAGGGTATCTCAGTTTTCTTTTTACTTGACCTTTTAGCAGTATTTAACGTGGTTTCACCCCCTCTGCCATTCTTGAAACTGTTTTCACTTGGACTTTGGGACACCCATAGGACTTCTCCTGTCACTGGTTGTTCCTGCCCAGCCTGTCTTCTCTACCTCTCAACAGTCACGGGCACCAGGACCTATTTCCAGGACCCTTTCTCTCTACTCTATCTGCTCTTACTCCCTTGTTGATCTCATCCTATCTTGTAGCTTGAAACACATCTCTATACATATAATGCTCAAATTTGCTTCTCAGCCAAAACCTGTCCCTGAAGCTCTAGATGCGTATTGATGTGGGTGGGTGTTTATATATGCACAGAATATGAGACTTTTCCGGTTGGAAGTCTGATAGTTCCCTCATGCTAAACATGCCCTCTACCAAACTCCTGATTTTACTCCAGACCTGCTTCTCCTGCAGGCTTTCCCATTTCAGTTCATGGCATCTGTGTCCTTTCAGTGCTGGCCAAAGACCTTGGTGTCCCTCTCTATTCCTCTTTCTTTCCTTCCCAAATTCCATGTCCAGTCATCATATGCTGTCTGCTTTACCTTCAGAGTGTCTCCCAAATCCCATTCACCTCTGTAAAGGTATTGTGTGATTTGGGCCCCCTCTCACCCCACTCTAGCCACACCTGGCCTCCTTGCTGTCATACAAACACACTGAATGTGCTCCCCCACTCTGGGCCTTTGTGCTGGGCTGTCATCGCGCAGATAACCAGATGGCTTGTTCTCACTTTTTTTAGGTCTCTGCTCAAATATCACCTTATCAGAAAGAACCTTCTGACCATTCTTTATAAATTATTTTATGCAAGATATAATCCTGTCCCTCCTTATCCCTTTTACCTTGCTTTTTCTTTGTGGCTCTTATTACTACCAATTTATTTGCTTATTTATTGACTGTCTCCCTTGCCTAGAATGTCAGCTCTAGGGCAGGGATTTTGTTCTCTTTTGTTGACTGCTGTGTCCCCAGCACCTAGAACAATGTGCCTGGCACACAGTAGGTGCTTACTAGATATTTGTTGAATGAGTGGAAGCATCACAAGAAACTGGCAACATTGGTTGCGTCTGGGGAGGGAATGTAGTGGGGAAGGAATTGCTTTCCACCGTTCATCTTTCTTTGTGTTTTAAAAGTTTAAAAATGGGCTATAAAAAATTAAATTTGGGGGACTTCCCTGGCAGTCCAGTGGTTAAGACTTCAGCTTCCAATGCAGGGCGTGCGGGTTCGATCCCTGGTCGGGGAGCTAAGATCCTACATGCCTCGTGACCAAAAAACCAAAACATAAAACAGAAACAATATTGTAACAAATTCAATAAAGACTTTTAAAAAAATTAAATTTTTATAAAGTTTTATAAATATTTATAAGAAGGAGAACTTGGTTAACAGCATTGAATTCTGTTCAGAAGTCAAGATTGAGCCTGAAAGAGGTCTTTTGAATGGAGACTATGGAGGCTATTGGTGGTAGCCTTAGCAAGAGCTGTTGGGGAGGGTAAGGGGTGGAAGCCAGATGGAGCTGGCTGAGGAGTGAGGTGGAGAAGATGGTGGTGAAGAATAGATAATTCTCTCCAGACGTTTGCAATGATAAAAGGAGAGAAATCAGCGGGGAGGTAGTGGAGTAGACTGTGGGGACATGGAAGTATTTTTAACTTTGCTTTTTAAACCTTAAATTATTGAATAGATAATAAAATAATCTGCTTCAGAAATCACAAATTACAGGGCTTAGCCATAGCTCTCTGGTGAACTGCCTAGGCCAAACCAGACACACCCCCACACACACAAAATTATCTATAAAATGAGGGCTTCAGATTGGATGATTCCAAGGGTTCTAGCCCTGAGATTTTTTCCCCAGCTTTATTGAGGTATAACTGACAAAACTGTATATTTTTAAGATTTACAGTATGATGATTTGACACATGTATATATTGTGAAATGATTACCACAATCAAGTTAGTGAACAAATCCATCACCTCACATAGTTGCCATATTTTTGTGTGTGCTTGTGCTAAGAACATTTAACATCTACTCTTTTGGCAGATTTCAAGTGTACAATACTGTATTATTAACTGTAGTCACCATGCTGTATGTATATTAGATCCCCAGAACTTATTTATCTTCTAACTGAAAGTTCATACCCTTTGACCAACATCTCCCCATCACCCCCCACCCTGGCAACTACCATTGAAACTGCTGTTTCAGTCAGCTCAACTTTTTATCTTCCATGTATAAATGAGATCGTACAGTATTTGTCTTTCTCTGTGTGACTTATTTCACTTAGCATAATGCCCTCAAATTTGTTTTTTTTTTAAATTTTTATTGGAGTATAGTTGATTTACAATGTTGTGTTAGTTTCAGGTGTACAGCAAAGTGATTCAGTTATATATATACATGTATCCACTCTTTTTTTTAGATTCTTTTCCCATATAGGCCTTTACAGAGTATTGAATAGAGTTCCCTGTACTATACAACAGGTTCTTATTAGTTATCTATTTTATATATAGTACTGTGCATATGTCAATCCCAATCTCCCAATTTATCCCTCCCTCCCCTTATCCCCCGCTAACCTTAAGTTTGTTTTCTACATCTGTGACTCTACTTCTTTACTTTGCAGATTTATGAAAAATTTTGGTTTCTAATTCACTTTGTTATAAAGCACAAACTAACACACCATTGTAAAGCAATTATACTCCAGTACAGATGTTAAAAAAAACACATATAATAAAATAAAATAAAGGCATTAAAAAAATTTTGGTTTCTAAATAGTATAAATATTTGCTACATAAATGTGGCTAATGATTATTATTGGAAAGAATTAGATTTGCTGTGAATTATGATTTCAGCCAGATACTTGGAAGTATTGGTAAGTTTCTCTCCAAATTTAGTGATTGTTATGTTGTTTTAATGTTTTAAAAATATTGTCTTTTAAAAAGATAATATAGTGCTAAACAATACACTACTTAATAACCAAGAGATCACTGAAGAAATCAAAGAGGAAGTCTAAAAATACCTAGAAACAAATGACAATGAAAACACGACTACCCAAAACCTATGGGATGCAGCAAAAGCAGTTCTAAGAGGGAAGTTTATAGCAATACAATCCTACCTTAAGAAACAAGAAACATCTGAAATAAACAACCTAACCTTACACCAAAAGCAATTAGAGAAAGAGAACAAAAAACCCCCAAAGTTAGCAGAAGGAAAGAAATCATAAAGATCAAGTCAGAAATAAATGAAAAAGAAATGAAGGAAACGATAGCAAAGATCAATAAAACTAAAAGCTGGTTCTTTGAGAAGATAAACAAAATTGATAAAGCATTAGCAAGACTCATCAAGAAAAAAAGGGAGAAGGGCTTCCCTGGTGGCACAGTGGTTGAGAATCTGCCTACTAATGCAGGGGACACGGGTTCGAGCCCTGGTCTGGGAAGATCCCACATGCCGCGGAGCAACTAGGCCCGTGAGCCACAACTACTGAGCCTGCACGTCTGGAGCTTGTGCTCCGCAACAAGAGAGGCCACGATAGTGAGAGGCCCGCGCACCGCGATGAAGAGTGGCCCCCGCTTGCCGCAACTAGAGAAAGCCCTCGCACAGAAACGAAGACCCAACACAGCCAAAAAAATAAAAATAAATAAATAAATAAATTAAAAAAAAAAAAAAGGGAGAAGACTCAAATCAATAGAATTAGAAATGAAAAAGGAGAAGTAACAACTGACACTGCAGAAATACAAAGGATCATGAGAGATTACTACAAGCAACTATATGCCAGTAAAATGGACAACCTGGAAGAAATGGACAAATTCTTAGAAATGCACAACCTTCCAAGACTGAACCAGGAAGAAATAGAAAACATGAACAGACCAATCACAAGCACTGAAATTGAAACTGTGATTAAAAATCTTCCAAAAAACAAAAGCCCAGGACCACATGGCTTCACAGGCGAATTCTATCAAACATTTAGAGAACAGCTAACACCTATCCTTCCAAACTCTTCCAAAATATAGCAGAGGGAAGAACACTCCCAAACTCATTCTACGAGGCCACCATCACCCTGATACCAAAACCAGACAAAGATGTCACAAAGAAAGAAAACTACAGGCCAATATCACTGATGAACATAGATGCAAAAATCCTCAACAAAATACTAGCAGACAGAATCCAACAGCACATTAAAAGGATCATACACCATGATCAAGTGGGGTTTATCCCAGGAATGCAAGGATTCTTCAATATATGCAAATCAATCAATGTGATACACCATATTAACAAATTGAAGGAGAAAAACCATATGATCATCTCAATAGATGCAGAGAAAGCTTTCGACAAAATTCAACACCCATTTATGATAAAAGCCTGCCAGAAAGTAGGCATAGAGGGAACTTTCCTCAACATAATAAAGGCCATACATGACAAACCCACAGCCAACATCGTCCTCAATGGTGAAAAACTGAAACCATTTCCACTAAGATCAGGAACAAGACAAGGTTGCCCACTCTCACCACTATTATTCAACATAGTTTTGGAATTTTTAGCCACAGCAATCAGAGAAGAAAAAGAAAAGGAATCCAAATCGGAAAAGAAGAAGTAAAGCTGTCACTGTTTGCAGATGACATGATACTATACATAGAGAATCCTAAAGATGCTACCAGAAAACTACTAGAGCTAATCAATGAATTTGATAAAGTTGCAGGATACAAAATTAATGCACAGAAATCTCTTGCATTCCTATACACTAATGATGAAAAATCTGAAAGTGAAATTAAGAAAACACTCCCGTTTACCATTGCAACAAAAAGAATAAAATATCTAGGAATAAGCCTACCTAAGGAGACAAAAGACCTGTATGCAGAAAATTATAGGACACTGATGAAAGAAATTAAAGATGATACAAATAGATGGAGAGATATACCATGTTCTTGGATTGGAAGAATCAACATTGTGAAAATGACTCTACTACCCAAAGCAATCTACAGATTCAATGCAATCCCTATCAAACTACCAGTGGCATTTTTCACAGAACTAGAACAAAAAATTTCACAACTTGTATGGAGACACAAAAGACCCCGAATAGCCAAAGCAATCTTGAGAACGAAAAATGGAGCTGGAGGAATCAGGCTCCCTGACTTCAGACTACACCACAAAGCTACAGTAATCAAGACAGTATAGTACTGGCACAAAAACAGAAATACAGATCAATGGAACAGGATAGAAAGCCCAGAGATAAACCCACGCACATATGGTCATCTTATCTTTGATAAAGTAGGCAAGAATATACAGTGGAGAAAAGACAGCCTCTTCAATAAGTGGTGCTGGGAAAACTGGACAGCTACATGTAAAAGAATGAAATTAGAACACTCCCACACACCATATACAAAAATAAACTCAAAATGGATTAAAGACCTAAATGTAAGGACAGACACTATAAAACTCTTAGAGGAAAACATAGGTCGAACACTCTATGACATAAATCATAGCAAGATCCTTTTTGACCCACCTCCTAGAGAAATGGAAATAAAAACAAAAATAAACAAATGGGACCTAATGAAACTTAAAAGCTTTTGCAAAACAAAGGAAACCATAAAGAAGACGAAAAGACAACCCTCCGAATGGGAGAAAATATTTGCAAGTGAAGCAACTGACAAAGGATTAATCTCCAAAACATAGAAGCAGCTCATGCAGCTCCATATCAAAAAAACAAACAACCCAATCCAAAAATGGGCAGAAGACCTAAATAGACATTTTTCCAAAGAAGATATACAGATTGCCAACAAACACATGAAAGAATGCTCAACATCATTAATCATTAGAGAAATGCAAATCAAAACTACAATGAGATATCATCTGACACTGGTCAGAATGGCCATCATCAAAAAATCTACAAACAATAAATGCTGGAGAAGGTGTGGAGAAAAGGGAACCTTCTTGCACTGTTGGTGGGAATGTAAATGGATACAGCCACTATGGAGAACAGTATGGAGGTTCCTTAAAAAACTAAAAATAGAACCACCATACGACCCAGCAATCCCACTACTGGGCATATACCCTGAGAAAACCATAATTCAAAAAAAGTCATGTAAGCAACCTAGCCAGGACATGGAAGCAACCTAAGTGTCCATCAACAGATGAATGGATAAAGAAGATGTGGCACATATATACAATGGAATATTACTCAAAAAAAAGAAACGAAATTGAGTTATTTGTAGTGAGGTGGATGGACCTAGAGTCTGTCATACAGAGTGAAGTAAGTCAGAAAGAGAAAAACAAATACCGTATGCTAAAACATATATATGGAATCTAAAAAAAAAAAAAATGGTCATGAAGAACCTAGGGGCAAGACAGGAATAAAGACACAGACTTACTAGAGAATGGACTTGAGGACACGGGGAGGGGGAAGGGTAAGCTGGGACAAAGTGAGAGAGTGGCATGGACATATATACGCTACCAAATGTAAAAGAGATAGCTAGTGGGAAGCAGCCGCATAGCACAGGGAGATCAGCTCGGTGCTTTGTGACCACCTAGAGGGGTGGGATAGGGAGGGTGGGAGGGAGGGAGATGCAAGAGGGAAGAGATATGGGGACATATGTATATGTATAACTGATTCACTTTGTTATAAAGCAGAAACTAACACACCATTGTAAAGCAATTATACTTGAATGAAGATGTTAAAAAAACCCCAAAAAAACAAAACAAGAAAAAAACAAACAAAAAGAAGTTGAATATGTTGGGAATAAAATTTACTAAAGAAATTGTGTGGTGAGCCAATATGCTGCTTAAAAACAAAAAAAAAGATAATATAGTTACAAACTCAAATGGTACAAAAGTCTCTCACCTACCCTGCCTCAAGTCCAATTTCCCTCCCCAGAGGCAAGTAATGTTAACATTTTCCTCTGTATCCTTCCAGAGGTAATGCGAGAACATAGGAACAAATAGACACGTATGTTTTTGTTTTTCTGTTTTTACATGAATGGTGATTTGTTATTCACATTCTTCTGCACCTTGCTCCAGTGGAGTGATGAGAGGGTTGAGTGATGCGTGGTGAAGTTGGAGAGGTAGCCAGGGCCACTTCTTGCAAATACCAGGGCCTTGCAAGGTATTTGGATTTTATCTCAGGTGACACGGGAAGCTCTTGGAGAGTTTTGAGCAGGATGTGGTTTTAAGAGTTCATTGTAGCTTTTGGGTCAAGAATAGACTAAAGCAAGATTTAAAGATTCTTAGAGAGACTAAACAGCTGTAGAAGGGACCATATATTTTATAATCAGAAAAAATATTAAAAACATATTTTTGGAAGCTTGAACACCACCAGTGTTCTTCCATTGTGTCATTTTTCATGAAAATCAGCTGAATTTGATCTACACACTAGCTCGGATTGAGGGAGAACTAAAGGATTGAAGGGTTACCTAAACTGAATAGGTCAGAGTAGGATCCAACAAGCTATACTTGTCTCTCAAAATGATTTCTTATTAACTCAGAATGAACTTAGATAACTAATTGTTATATAAGGTAAACTATAGAAATATGGTCTTAAGCTGTAATTAATACTGAAACTATTATTAATATAAAACAACCTCTAACATTTGGGTCATAGAATTTCTCTGACTTGGGGTATCTGCTGCTGCTCAACAAACCACCCCCAAAACTAAGTGACTTCAAGCAACAGTGAATTAAAGGTTAACGGGACTCAGCTGGGTGATTCTTCACCACATGGTGAAGCTGAGGTCACACCCACAGCTTCACTCAACTTGGAGCTTGACTGGGCCTGTAACATTCAAGTTGGCTTCTTCCAGAGTCTCTCTCCACTTGATGTCAGTAATCTAGGTTGAGCCTGTTGACAGCACAGAGGCTGGCTTTCAGATGGGAGCTTTTCAAGATGACAAGTGCTTATCAAGCTTCTGCTTGCATCATGCTTTCTAATGGCCAAGCCCAGACTCTGTGTAGGAGGGGACTAAAGAAGGGCATGAATGTTAGGACACATCATTCACCAGGGCCACCAATGTGATAGTCCACCACTTGCAGTCACAGGCCTTTTGAAGCTCTAAGGCACTTAGAATTCTGGCCTTTAAGATTATAGAATAACTGAGGCATGGAATCTTCCTGCCTGATTTGGTTACCTGTACACCGGACACATCCCTGCTTGAGAATCTTCTATGACTCTCTTTTACCTTTTCAGGGCACATGTTTTACATCTTCACTTCTATTTTGCTCTGAGAGTTCTTCCTGCCCCCATGTGCTTTGTATAAACTGCTGTTCTTTAGATAGATTCAGTGACAATTTGACTGATCTCTTGTCTTGTTTATGTCTCTTCCTAAACATATAGTCAGTATAGTAACAGACACACGAGGTCCCTCTCCCCCTTCACCTGATGGGTTTATTTTTTCCTTTAAATTATGATCTGGCTGACTGAGATGCCCTTCATTCATCCTGTGTTAATCCAGTGCCTTGTCTGGGTAGCAGGGTAATAAGCATTTGTTTTCAAGGTGCTTACGTTAGAGTGTGGGGAATGAGTAAGAAAGGAAACAACAAGAACAAAATAATTTCAGCAAGTGATAAATGCTGGGGAGAAAATAAAACAGGATAATGCGATAGAGAGTGAGGGGGCATGAAGGTGGGGAGCCGCTCCAGTTTGCCTGGCAGATAGGGCCATTCTGAGGAAGGACATTTGAACTGAGACGAGAATGATGAGAAGCAGCCATCCATCCTGCCAGAGAGGGCAACCAGCCATCCCCGCTGGCCTGGGCCTGAGAGATTTCTTGGGACATGGGACTTTCAGTGCTAAAACCAGGACAGTCTCGGGCAAACCAGAACTAATCCAGTCCAGGAAGAGGGATCAGCAAGTACAGGCCTAGCGTACAGACATTTTGGAGGGGCGACAGAAGGCAGTGCGGCTGAAAGTGTGGTGAGAAAGGGGGAGCAGAGGCAGGCCAGCCGGGGAGGTCAGTGGATGTTGGACCCCATGGACCTTACCAGTAGGTTGGATTTTATTATAAGTGTGTTGCGAAGCTGCTGCAGGGTTTCAGACAGGGAAGGAGATGGTTTTATTTACATTTGTAAATAAACCATTGGCTGGTGTGTGGAGAGTAAAACATATGGGGTCAAAGTGGAAACAGGGAGACCAGTTGAGGGGCTGGATGGTCATTGGGTTTGAGGTGGTGGCTTGGGCCAGGAAGGGAGCCAGAGGGAAGCTTCTCATCGTTACTAACTCTGTGCTGCCTCTTACTCCTCCCAGGCTCTTCTCCTCCTTTCTAAATCAGTAGTAGCTTCTTCATCCCAAAGAGCTTCTTAGCTAAGTACAGAGGTCCCCAGATTTACCACTTGGGCACCAAAGCCCAGTCCTCCTTGCTTCTCACAGACGCTTTATCAGGCTTTCTTTTCAGTATTTTCAAAGTACTTGAACACAATGATATAATTTTTTTTCTTAAGTTATCTGTTGTTTTTCTCATAGGGCTAGACTGCGTAATGCTTTTGAATGCCAAGTGATTGATTTTTATCTGGATGCCTTTGAAGGGTCATATTTAGAGTTGTGCAGCATAACTAGAGCTATACTTGGTAAAGGGTAATTTAGCTGGGGGGGGGGGTAAAATGACGTGGTAAGATGTGGATGTGTTAAATTTTAGGCGACAGCAGGCTGCTCCAGTCGAAATGCTGGGGAGTGGGAGGCAGTTGGAGAAGCGGCACTAGATCTCAGTAGCAAGGTTGGGTCTGTATATAGAAACGTGCGAGCCACCTCGGAAAGGTGGGATTGGATTTGGGCCAGGGCACCGATTTGTTTACTCAGCAAAGCTTCAAGTATTTACTGCATGCCTCTGAGTGCTAGAAATGTTATGGTGAACAAGGCAGGCAGGGTCCCGGCTCTTGGGGAGCCAATATTCAGTTGGGGTGGGGAAGGTAGAAGGTCAAACAATAAATGAATTAATGAGTAAGATAATTTCAGAGAATGGTAAATGCTGTGCAGATAAAACTGGGTGCTGTGCTCTGGCTTGTGGGGGGTGGGTGGGTGGAGGAGATTCCTCTTTAGATTGGTAATCATAGAAGGCCTCTTTGAGGCGGTGACATTTTACCTGAGACCCGAATGATGGGAAGGAACCAGCCACACATAGAAGGATCTAGGGACAGAGGGTTCCAGGCAGAGGTCTTAGACACCAGAGGCTGGGTCTAACTCTAAGCAAACTCCCATTTAGGTAAGTGGAGATGGGAACCAGCAAATAAGAGGAGAACAAGGAGGGCAGGAACTATCTTGGCTTTGCTCATTAGAAGAGTCCCTTACACATAGGTAAGTGTTCATGTTAAAAAGAAACAAACTGGGATTGTGTTCTACCACCGAGACTGAGGAAGGACAACCTTAAGAGTTCTGGCAACCGTGGCACAACCTACACGGAAGTCAAAAAAAAGGTTGATTTTGGTTTTAGGTTACTCTCGGCCCATCAAGAATGTCCACTTGTTAGAGGGAGCTGAGTTAAGTAGCTGCAAAGTGTTAAAAAGCAGAGGGGAGGAAATAGAAACAGCATTTCAAGCTCTCTAAGAAACTCATTCCCTTACCATTTGTGAATGTCTTGTAAAAGCCTCCCCCCACCAGGTCCAGCCCCTCCGGGAACCTTGCCTGGCTGTGCTCCTCAATTTGCTCTCTTTCTCTTGCCTCTTCTCTGTTACCACCCTTTCACTTTGGACTCTTTTTTGCTTTTTTATTTGCTTCTGGAAGCCTTGCCGCTTTATACTCCTGTTCTCTCTTATCTCTAGTCCTGCCCACCTTTGCTAGTGGCATCTGTTTCTGAGACTGCAGCCAGACCCAGGAGTCTGGGTCTGGAGGGGGCAGTGGGTACAGAGGCTGCATGAGATATATTTGAGACATTTGGCACTGAGTGGGAGTGGAGAAGAGGGATGGTATTGCAATGGGCCACCAAGGTTTTGTTTAAGATCTCGGAGGCCTGTGAATATTTGACACCAGGAAATCAGAGAGGGAGACCTTGAGCGTGAAGGGGCAGATGGGAGATAACTGAGGGAGCAGTTAGAGAGGAGGCAGAGTGCTTCTTCCTTAAATAACATGAGGTGAAGTGCTTCTTCCTCTGGATTAAGAGGAAAGGAATAAATGAGGCTGGATACAAAGATTCTTGAGTGGGAAGAGAGATGAGTGGGAGCAGCTTATAGTAAGTGGTCTGGATCTTTTTAGCAATAAAGAAAGCCAGGTGGTCTGCTTAAAGCCAAGCTCAAAATTTGGTGAAGGAATTTTGGAATCACCACTCCAGAGATTTTGCTGGGGAATAATCAAGTGATGAAGGAAGAACTGCCAAGTACCAGCAAGGATCCAGCTTAAACTGGCATATATTTTTAGCAGACAAAGTCTGCCTTTCTCCACGATTGCTCTGCCAATACCCGAGCAGCTGGGGTTAGTGTTGACTGCTGTTAATACAGAGTTTGGATTTTAGCCACTAATTATATTTCAAGAAGACATTATCCTCATGGTTGTACTTAATGGTAAATCAAGATCTGATTGATTTGTTTTCCTCTCATCTTACTTGTACCTGTCAGAAGTTTGTAATTAGTGAGAGCTGCCTGTGGAATTCAATATAAGGAATTTTAATCAACAGCCTTTCATAGAACCTATTAAACTTAGCTCATTACTTTTAAAATCTGGGCTATTATGAAAAATGAAAGCTCTCAAACTTCTTGTAGGCTTCCTTTTGTTCTCAGTTTCTGTAGAACACCTACTCAGGTACAATTTTGGGAAATGTTTTTGAGTAACCAGATGACAATAATACACTTCTCAAGTAGAAATTTGCTAAATGAATGGAAACAGATATCATTTAAGGACCTCTTTTTCTTTAAATATTAGGTTGAAAATGGTGTATTTGTAGCCAACCCGCTTCAGGAACGCACAATTCTAATGAGAAAAGAGGGCGAGTCTGCAAAAAGCATTAATGAGATGCTTCTGAGCAGACTTTCACGCTACCGAGCCTCGCCTTCCGCAACGCTGGCTGCCCTCACCGGCTCCACCATCTCCAACACCCTGAAAGAGGACCAAGCAGGTAGGCTGCCCGTCGTTTTTCATATGTTTACCTTGTACAGCTCCATTCAGCTATATATATTTTAAGACCTTATTTTTTAGAACAGTTTTAGGTTCGTAGCAAAATTAAAGGAAGGTACAGATTTCTTGTCTACCTCCTGCCCCCACCCATGCACAGCCTCCCTTATTATCAACATCCGTACCAGAGTGGTCCATTTGTTACAGCTGATGAACCCACCCTGACACATCATAATCACCCAGAGTCCATAGTTCACCTTAGGGTTCACTCTTGGTCTTGTACGTTCTGTGGGTTTGGACAAATGCATAATGACATATGAGCATTATTATGGCATCATATACAGTGCTTTTATTGCCTTAAAAATCCTCTGTGCTCTACCTGTTCATCCCTCCCCACCCCCCAAGCCCTGGCCACCACTGATCTTTTTATTGTCTTCATAGTTTTGCCTTTTTCAGAATGTCATGTAATTGGATTTATACAGAATGTAGCCTTTTCATATTGGCTTCTTTCACTTAGTAATATGCTTTTAAGATTCCTCCATGCCTTTTCATGGCTTGATACATTCAGCTTGTGATTAGTGCATGCTGCCTGTGGAATTCAGGCAATACTTGTTATTGAGCACTTACAGTGTGCCATACAAAGCACTTTGCTTTACATAGTTCACCGTTTTTAATGTCCTTCCAGTCATTTTTCATTTTTTAAAATTCCAAGCTAATACATACTGTTGGCTGTGGATATGAATTAGCATGAATCTGTAATAATTCAAAGCAGCTCTGTGTTTAATTGTAAATACCTTATCATTACTGTTAGTATAAACTGTTTTCACATTTAGCATCTGCTTCATGAATGTAAAAACTCACATTTAGCATCATCTTCACTAAATACATTCTTTTCTTTTTAACATCTTTATTGGAATATAATTGTTTTACAATGTAGTGTTAGTTTCTGCTGTATAACAAAGTGAATCAGCTATATGTATACATATATCCCCATATCCCCTCCCTCTTGCATCTCCCTCCCACCCTCCCTATCCCACCCCTCTAGGTCACAAAGCACCGAACTGATCTCCCTGTGCTGTGCAGCTGCTTCCCACTAGCTATCTATTTTACATTTGGTAGTGTATATATGTCAATGCCACTCTCACACTTCGTCCCAGCTTACCCTTTCCCCCTCCCCCGTGTCCTCAAGTCCATTCTCTATGTCTGCGTCTTTATTCCTGTCCTGCCCCTGGGTTCATCAGAACCTTTTTTTTTTTTTTTTTAAGAACCATTTTTTTTTGACTCCATATATATGTGTTAGCATACGGTATTTGTGTTTCTCTTTCTGACTTACTTCACTCTGTATGACAGACTCTAGGTCCATCCACCTCACTACAAATAGTTCAATTTTATTTCTTTTTATGGCCGAGTAATATTCCATTGTATATATGTGCCACATCTTCTTTATCCATTCATCTGTTGCTGGACACTTAGGTTGCTTCCATGTCCTGGCTATTGTAAATAGTGCTGCAAGGAACATTGTGGTACATGTCTCTTTTTGAATTATGGTTTTCTCAGGGTATATGCCCAGTAATGGGATTGCTAGGTCATATGGTAGTCCTATTTTTAGTTTTTCTAAATACATTCTTGACCAAGAAAATAAGAGGCAAACCTTCCACAACAGAGGTTGCTTTTTCTGGAATTTGGCATTTAGTGTTTGCACTTTAATATTTGAAAATAGATAGTATGTTTACAGAGTTTGAAAGTGAAAACAATATAAAAGGTGTATGCAGAGAAATCTTACTCTCGCGTCCTTGTATATTCAGTACTTGCTCCACCCTACCCCCTATAGGTAGCTCTATTTATTAGTTTTTGTTTATCCTGGCAGTTTTTTTATGCAAAGAGAAATTAAATTAATTTAGAAAGACAAATTTATGTATTTTTATTGTCCTTCTTTTCTCAATAAAAGGTAGCCTTCTAAACACACTGTTCTGTACTTTTAAAGCAGGAATTCTTAACGAGGATAAGCCTTTCAGGGGTTCATAAACATGTTCTCCCAAAGTTTTAAATAACATATGTATCATCATAATTTTTATCAGATTTTCAAGGTCATTTATGACCCCCCCAAAGTCAAGAACCATTATTCTTGAGGAGTTTTCATATTACATACCAACTATATGAATTTATAACAAATCATGACCTGTAGTAAAAGATCAGGCTAGAAAAAGAGCCATGTATAGAAAAATGTATCTGAATTAATATATGTTTAATGAATTTAATGCAGTTTTATGCTTTAATCCTTTTATATATTGAAATGTTAGGAAGAGAAAATATTTGTGACTAATTCATTGTGAGACTATCAAATTTTAAATACTTATTAGTCCATATTAGAATTTAAGGATAGTATTTACTTCCACAGGTCTCTATTGTATCAAATATAAGTAGGGAATTTATTAATAGTTGTTATAACTTGGGTATGTGGATAATTTGAATTATAGGACATACTTTGTAGAGGACAGTCCTATTACCTAAATAAACATTTTCCTGACAAGCTGAAGGCTTGATCTGGGTTTGTCCCTTGGGAGAAAATTGAATACTAGCCTGCACAATAGAAATACTAAAGGAATGTTTGTTACATAAGAAAACATGGGTGATATCAGAAAGTGGACTCAGAAGGCAAGGGTATATTTAGAATCCTGTGAAAACTGGTATCTGTACTCTAAACATGTGATTTCACTCATACTTTTATGCACATTCTCTATGTATTCATTTAACCTGAGGTTGCTACATAAAAATTCACCAGTTATAGGCTAAGTGAACTTTTGACAATTAATTCAGCATTCAGAGGGTCTAGGATTTTTTATTCTGTGATAAACTAATACCTATTACCATGTTAATAAGAATATGTGTATTAAAAACATATTGGTGAAAACCACGATTGTGTGGTTATGCTCTTTGTGTGGTTATGCTCACAAAGTTGCTAGTTTTTCAGTCGTTGCCCCTTTTGGGTTTCTTACTTATGGAAATTTATGCTACTGGATTTATGTCCTAAATGAAGAATATACTTGTTGGCGGCTTGGAATTTTAAAAAATAGAGCTTTTTAGAACCACAGGCATTCAAAGCAAATGACAGATTAGGTTTCACTTGTCTCATTTTTCTAATCTAAACCATCTAAAGATAGTTTTATGTCTATGTAGGCAGTCATATTTTATACCTTGACAGCTTCCTAGGTAAAACACTCTGACTTTCTGTTGCCATCGTCAATCTTCACTGGACTAATATATAGAAAATCGTTAAATTCACCCTACATTTTCAGATCTGCCAGTGAGTAAGGGAAATTAAAGTACACTTTATACCTCTTGATTAGATACAATAATTATTTTCCTAATGATAGTTTATGTCACTGACCCTAAAAAAAAGAAAATACATCATGGGTTATAAATTCTACAGACATAAAATTATTTTGTGATAGACATTGTGAAAGCTTTTATTAACTAGTTATGGGTTGAAATTTCTGGTAGATTCCATGTTCAGAGCTGTTTATAATGAATGTAATATCACAAACCTGTTAACAATTTGTTCTATATAAAATGAAAAGATCTCTACTGGAGCACAGTTTCCTAGGGGGAAACATAAACAGTAGGATTCTTCTTTTATTTTGAGATTTAGTCCACGTGAGGGTTCATTCTTTTGAAAGATTTTTATTTTATTTATTTATTTATTTATTTATTTATTTTATTTTAACATCTTTATTGGAGTATAATTGCTCTACAATGGTGTGTTAGTTTCTGCGTTATAACAAAGTGAATCAGTCATACACATACATATATCCCCATATCTCTTCCCTCTTGCGTCTTCCTCCCACCCCTCTAGGTGGTCACAAAGCACTGAGCTGATCTCCCTGTGCTATGTGGCTGCTTCCCACTAGCTATCGATTTTACATTTGGTGGTGTATATATGTCCATACCACTCTCTCACTTCGTCCCAGCTTACCCTTCCCCCTCCCCATGTCCTCAAGTCCATTGAAAGATTTTTAAAAGGCATAAGGACATATTGAATACTGGGAACACCTTTGAGAAATGTTCAGATCATGTAACCAGGAGGCTTGGGACCAGGCTGTGGAGACAGAAGATCATTATTTTTCCCTTAGCTTATTATTTCTTGCTCTATTTTTTGAGTCTGAGTATATTCTTGTTAGAATTGGGGGCCCCTTCGTCATACTCTAATTTGGTTTGGTAATCAAATTAATCTGTGTGTCAACTATTTCTGCTCACCATTTTCATTCCTTTTTACCAGCGAATACTAGCTGTGGGCTTCCTCTAAAAATGCTTCGGAAGACACCCATTTACACCTGTGGTACATACTTGGTGATGCTGGTCCCACCTCCAGGGGGATCAGGCAGCTCTGCTACCCGGTCTCTTTTTGGTGGAACAAGTGGTTTGTCGTCTTTGAAAAGTAAGTGAAATTTATTTGTGGCTCTTTTCCCAATTTGTCCCTAACTTTGAAATTTAAGGTTTTTCCTAATAGTGATTTTACACTTGCTCTGTTTACAGATGCTCTTTGATAACAACAAAAAACCTTATCAGTATAGTTATAGGCTAGGAGGAATTAAAAATAGAATTTTTGAAGGTGGTATAATAGTACACTTCTGAAAACTATTGTCCTGTAAAATTACTAGAAATAATAATGAGGTCAGGAAGATTTAAGGAAATAAAATAATCTGTTGCCACTTTATTTACTGACACCGAAAAGAACTCTACCCACTGGAGAGCTATGAAAATAAGTCTGTGAAATACCTCCATTTTAGGACACATAAAAATGTATATGATACAAAATAATATATGCAAAAATTCATTAATGTTAAGTGTACATATATATTTTTTTTATGTATTTCTTTTTTTTTTTAACATCTTTATTGGAGTATAATTGCTTTACAATGTTGTGTTAGTTTCTGCTGTATAACAAAGTGATCAGCTATATATATGCTGCCGCATAGCACAGGGAGATCAGCTCGGTGCTTTGTGACCACCTAGAGGGGTGGGATAGGGAGGATGGGAGGGAGATGCAACAGGGAAGGGATATGGGGATATAAGTGTACATATATTTTTATAAAAGAGGGAGGCATACTATAGTAATTAAAGCAATGTGATTTTGGCTTCAGAGTGGACAAATAGTTAAATTGAAAATAATATAGGGCTTCCCTGGTGGTGCAGTGGTTAAGAATCCGCCTGCCAATGTAGGGGACACAGGTTCAAGCCCTGGTCCGGGAAGATCCCACATGCCGCGGAGCACCTAAGCCCGTGCGCCACAACTACTGAGCCTGCGCTCAAAAGCCTGTGAGCCACAACTACTAAGCCCGTGTGCCACAACTACTGAAACCCATGTGCCTAGAGCCCATGCTTCATAACAAGAGAAGCCACCACAATGAGAAGCCTGCGCACTGCAACGAAGAGTAGCCCCTGCTCTCCGCAACCAGAGAAAAGCCTTCGGGCAGCAACAAAGACCCAACTCAGCCAAAAAATAAATAAATAAATAAAATAAAAATAAATCAATTAAAAAAAAAAGAAAATAATATAGAATAAAAAAATGTTCCTTTTACATTGCCATTTTCTGTCTTTCTTACCTTAGGGACATCATTTAACCCCTCTGAGCCTCAGTTTTCCCATCTGTAAAAAATAAAAGGCTAATAGTATCTCACACCATTGTTTGGTGATCATATGCAATAAAGTATGTTAGAGTATTTCTAAAAACAAAAACAAACCCAAAATGTTCCTTTTATATATGGTAACACCTTTTTTTTAACATTCCTTTTTTCCTTAAAATTTGTTTAGGCACATAAAATTAAAATGTTTTAAAATCAATTTACTTATTTTCATTTCCCAAAATTTCATATTCTGTCTTTTTAAAATAATTTACTTACAGAAATTCCATTGAAGGATTATATTTCATATTTAGATGTTTAAAAAAGCATTTCTTACCCAAACTTTAACCTGCAGATATAAATTTAACCTCAGCAGCTTAAATAAAACCATTTATCTAGTTTCAACTTAACTTTTAGGCCATTTCAAGTAGTTGCACGTGTTTGGGATTTAGATACTCATAACAACTCCAAAACTCTTTTGTCTTTACTTTTTAAAAGTTAATTTATTTAAATATTTATTTTCTTTATTTGGTTGCACCAGGTCTTGGTTACAGCAGGCGTGCTCCTTAGTTGTAGCTTGCAGGCTCCTTAGTTGCCGCTGGCTGGCTCCTTAGTTGCAGCCAGCAGGATCTTTAGTTGCGGCCAGTGGGCTCCTTGGTTGCGGTTCGCCGGGTCCTTTGTTGCGGCACGTGGGGTCCTTAGTTGCTGTAGGCGGGCTCCTTAGTTGTGGCTCGCAGGCTTCTGAGTTGCAGCTCGCCAGCTCCTTAGTTGTGGCATGCGAATTCTTAGTTGCAACATGCATACGGCATCTAGTTCCCTGACCGGGGATTGAACCCGGGCCCCCTGCATTGGGAGCACGGAGTCTTAACCACTGCACCACCAGGGAAGTCCTCTATTTTGCTTTTAGAATTAAATGGTTTAGACTTTTTCTCAACAGCCTGTTTTCTCTAACATGTGACCAGGATGCCCCCTTTAGCCCTCGGGTAAATGATGTAAATTTACTACTCTCTTTAAAAAAAAAAAATAACAGCTTTATTGAGTTGTAACTTACATACCATAAAATTTACCCCTTTAAAGTATACAGTTCAGTGGTTTTTAATATATTCAGTGTTATCCAACAATCACCACAATCTAATTCTAGAACATTTACATCACTCCAAAAAGATACCCCATACCCATTAGCAATCACTCCCTTTATCCCCCCTTTTCCCCAGCCCCTGGCATCCACCAATCTACTTTCTGACTCTATGGATTTACCTATTCTGGACTTTTCAAATTTATGGAATTATACAATATATGTGCTTTTGTGACTGGCTTTTTTTTTTTTTTTTTTTTAAGCATAATGTTTCCAAGGTTCATCCATGTTGTAGCACAAATCATTACTTCATTTCTTTTTATGGCCAAATCATACTTGATTGTATGAATATAATCCATTGACATTTGAGTGGTTTCTGCTTTTTGACTGTTTTGAATAATGCTGCTCTGAACAGTCATGTACAAGTTTTTGCGTAGACATGTTGTCATTTCTCTTGGGTATATGTGTAGGAGTAGAATTCTGGGTCATGTGGTACCTGTATGTTTAAGCTTCAGAGGGACTGCTAAACTGTTTTCCAGAATGGCTGTACCATTTTAGAGTCTCATTAGCAACGGCTCCAATTTTTCCACATCCTCTCTGACATTTGTTATTTTCTTTTTTTTTTTTAATAGCTGTACTCCATAGTGGGTATGAAGTAGTATCTCATTGTGGGTTTGATTTGCATTTCCCTAACAACTAATGATGTTGAACATCTTTTCTTGTGCTGATTGGCCATTTGTATATGTTCTTTGGAGAAATATCTATTCAAATCCTTTGTCCATTTTAAAATTGGGTTATTTGTCTTTGTATTGACCATTAATCATCTGAAACTCTTTTTTAGTATCCTTGGCATGGTTTTTTCCACTCAACTGAAATTAGCCCCATTTGATTAAAACAGGCCTTCACGGTGCCATTTTTTTCATGAGGATATAGCTTACCCAGTGATTCTATTTTAGACCAACAAATAAATAAATGCTTAAATTTCTTCTATGTCCTATTCCACACTGGTCACTGTGGTGGCTACTCAGTGAGTGGGAAAAGTGGTGCTTGCCTTGAGGATCTCATAGTCTGGTTGGGAGAAACGATGCAGGTGTGTGAAACAACTAGAAAATGATATACAATGCTGTATCACTGCCTGAACCATGGGGAGCAGATGTAAGTGCTGCAGAATCAGAGGAAGAAAGGGTCATTGTTGAGTGGGGTAGAGGGGAGAGACTTCATGAAGTTTTGAGTTTAAGTCATGAAAAATGGCTATTATTCATATAAGTGGCCACATAGGGGAAAGGCATATGCATGGTAAATACAATGAAAAAGAGATCTGGAGAAGACCATTTTGTTGGTGTGCAGGACAGAACAATAGAAAATAGAAAAGAAACAAAGAGTACAGTTTAGATTATAGCTCAAGTCAGGCGTGATGAGAATCTGGATTACTAGGGTGATGGGAATATAAGAAAAAGGAGCTTGAGAGACAGTGCTAGAATTTTCTGTTGGAAAGTGGGGAAGAAAGTTATATCAATAATAGCAGCTAGGCCCTTCTGCCATGGCAACCATTGAAGAGCAGCCGCCATGGCTCCTTGCTGCCCCATGGCCGTGGGCCTCAACAAGGGCCACCAGGTGACCAAGAACATGAGCAAGCTGAGGCATAGCCCTGCAAGATGTGATCCAAAAGGTGTGTGGCTTTGCCCCTTAGGAGCTGCATGCCATGGAGTGGCATGCCAGGGTCTCCAAGAACAAGCAGGCCCTCAAGTTCATCCAGAAAAGGGTGGGGACATACATCTGTGCCAAGAGGAAGAAAGAGGAGCTGAGGAGTGTCCTGGCCGCCATGAGGAAAGCAGCAGCCACAATAAAACCTTTTCAGAAAAAAAAAAAAAAAAAAATGCAGATCCTTGATATATATTTTTTTTTTTTTGATATATTTTAACTCATTTAATCTTCACAATAACTGTATAAAGTAGGTAACTTTTACTATCTCCACTTTACACATGGGGAAACTGAGAGGTTCAGTAAATTTCCCAGGGTCACACAGAAGTGGTAGAGCTGGAATTCAAATTCAGAATCCTAAAGCTCATGCTTGTCATCACTACACTTCCCTGTGTTAAGGGAAAAGGCCGAAGTGTTTCCAAGTTTTAGAGCCAGGGCTTGGAAGGATAGCAACTAAACATCCACTAACCTGTTTTGAGCACCAAATATATGTAAAGTATTTCTTGTAAATATTGTTACCTTGTGATGTGATGTTAATAATCATAACCCCTCTTGCAATTACCCTTTTGACAATCTATCTTGAAAAAAACCTGTATGTGAAAGTTGCCATTTTAAAAACACTCTCAAAAATATGGTTCACTGTATTGGAAAAGGCTTTATGACAGTTTTCTTTTCATGGTCTTAATGTGTGTCTTTTGTCTCCTCATTGTTACCACCAATAGACAACCAAAAAAGATGTGATTTTTATAAAGTCTTGCTAAGAGGCTAAAGTTTAAGCTAACCATCATCTTAAGGCTTATTAAACAGCTTAATATTTGTTTCTGAAGTCCTAGCTTCTAGCTTGGTGTATAATATTTCGGATGGTCAATTCACAAGTCGTGCCGATCTCATAGATGCTGCTGGAAGCTCATTGGGACGTGGTGCTCTTGTACCAGGATTGGGTAAGAAATAAATGCCCACATTTATTTTCCTTGGAAAATTCAAAATTTAAGCAATTTCTCTTAAAAAATCTTGCTAATTCTCTATGGTATTCTAGTTTCCTTGAAAGAATTTTTTTATGCTACTCTTTGTGAGGATTAATATAAGAAATTGTCATATGTGAAATTCCTCTGCATAAATTACTATTGAAGATACTGTCCATTAGGTTGTGTAATGTTGTCTATAACAAATTCTTCTTAAAGTTCATGCCATAAAAAGATTTCTTTCCCCTGAGGGATTAGTATACTTCTTATTGTTAGAAAATGAGCATTATGTTAGCGCATTGGATTTTCTCTTTGCCTTGGCACCTAGGAGCTCATATCTAAGTTTTGGGCTCAGTTACTAAGGCTTTTACTGTGTGTTAATGTTAATTAGTCTTGTAGTACCTGGGTTTTACTGTAAGCCACTTAAGTCCTTTTTGGAATTAAAAAGGTCACATGTAAGTCAGTTACTAAAAACTTTCTATTCCATGAGACTTATTCCATTCTCACATATGAGTTAAGCCAAGTAGACATTGAATCCTGCCTTCCTACTGAGCCCCAATCTAATGCTTTGCCAGCATTGGGGGGATGTGGGATGTGGCTTGCCAGCACTGGGGAGAATCCTTGCCCTTTCATTCTTTAGCACTGCTTATGAGAAGTATGTATCAAGCAGTCGATGGTATGATAGTTGAATAAAGGATGTTCTTTTTGCAGGTGCCTGTTACGATACAGTGAACAACATGCTATGGACATGCTCGAATGACTATATCGATCAATGGTGTAATCCTGGGAATCAGGCCTTCCATTACGTCTGTCAGAGACTTGGAGTCAGCCATATCATCACTGAGCCCAAAGGTGAGGTGCACTCATAGTCCTACAGGAAGAGATTTTCCCCCCATGAAATAGGAGAGAGTACAGCAGCATTAGTAAGTGGGAACATAGCCCAAGCAGCAAAATGTGTCAACAGCCTTCCCTCTTTGAATTTAGAAACCTAGAATTCTTATTATCTGATTGGTTTATGATTAAGTAAATAAGTGTGTAAATAAATAGAGCTTTTGAGGTGGTCCACAGACTTTTTTAAAGGAAAATTGTTATGTCCCTTCTGAAATTGTCAGAACTTTGGGACAGAAGTTCGTTCTTTATTTGTACTTGGCGTGGGATTATATATGCTGTTATAATGTTTTGCATTAATAACAACTTACTTATACACAAACTTACAATTTTGATAGACTATCTGGTAAAGGACCTTTATATTTCTTAATATTAAGATTCTTAATATAAGTTAATATTAACGTAAAATCTTTTGACTTCAAAGTCAACTATAGTGGTATATATGGTGTAGTGAGTAGCTCAGCAAATCCTCTCCTGATAAAGCAATGATAAAATGGACTGAATTACCAAAAATAACTATTTCTGTAAAATTAAAATGCCAACTAAAAAAAAATTAACTATTTCTAGGCTCTGGAAGCTGACCAAAGGCATATACCAAATTGAGACGCGGTATTCATAAAAAAAACCCACTGAACTTTGGCTAAGAACAGTAGAAGTCTGTGATGTTCTTAGCTGCGGACACTCCTGTCTCCTACCTTAAGCTCCGTCAGTGCAGTAATTCCATCAGGGTGGGGCAGATCACGGAAGCCAGCAGCTTGGCTGCCAGAAGGGGCTGACTGATTTGGAGCAGAGCATGGAAAAAAACTCACACACAGCAGCAATGTCAGTAACAGCAGTGGTCTTGGTGGCAAACAAACAGAGACAACCAGTGGCTTAGCTAGCCTGAGGTTGTGGTCCTGGTTAGGGCAAGCATCGAACCAGCAAACTAGCCAGAAATTTACTAGTGAGATGTGGGTAGTGAGAAAGCTACAAAGGGCCTTCGTAAGCTCCCCAAACATCTGCATAGAAGAAGCCAGAGAAGGCCCAAGCTGTTCACACAAGCCTGGCTGAAAATGAGCCTGCATACACATGCAGAGATTTGAGAGGGCCCACAGAAGGTGAAAACCATGGAATAGTTTAAAACTGCCTAAACTTTGATGTGCTTCCCCCAGAAAACGTGGCTCCATCAGGGTGGAAGTATTACTGGCTCAGGGTGTTTGAGCACAACCTCTGACTCAGACGAGGTAACCACTAGGAAGGCAGGCTTAAAAATAAAAATGAGAATAATAAAAATAGACAAATGAAAGAAAGTAAAAACGAAAATAGAAATAAGAATTTAAGAAAACAAAGTGAGTGGAGAAATCAGTAGCTAAACACTGCAGGCAAAACTCAGATATTAGACTTAGCAGATGAAGACTTCAAAGCAACCTTTAGAAATAAATTCAAAGAACTAAAGGAAACCATGTTTAAAAGATTAAAGAAAAGTATGATGACCATGATTAAACAGAGAATTTCAACACAGAATTTATTTAAAGAAGAAAAAAAAGACGAAGAACCAGTTGGAAATTCTGGATTTGAAAAGTTCAATGACTGAAGAGAAAAAATCACTGGAGTAGCTCTATAGCAGATTTGAGATGGTGGGAGAAATAATCAGCAAACTTGGATATAGATGGATAGATTTATTCTATCTGAAGAATAGAAGAAGACACTTTTAAGGAACACTGGTCAGATATTTTGTAGAATTTCCCTCAGTTTGGGGTCATCTGTTGTTTTCTCCTTTAAAACTGGGGTTATAGATTTGGGGGAAGAATACCACAGAGGTGAAGTGCTTTTCTCATTACATCATATCACAGGGTACATGATAGCAACATGACCTATTACTAATGAAATTAAAATTGATCACTTGGTTTAAATGCCAGCTTTCTTCACTGCAGAGTGAAGAAAGCTTCTTCCCCTTCCATATTCAGTTTGTTAGAAGCAAGACATTAAGCCCACACTCATGGGAAGGGGAATTAAGCTCCACCTCCTGGAAGGAAAAACATCAGAGACATATGTTAATTACCACAGTAATTTATATTTTGGAGGAGGTGATACTTTGAGACTTTGGAATTATCTATTAGATTTTCTGTTTCTTCTTGTGTTCATCTTGGTAGTTGTGTCTTTCTAGAAATTTGTGCATTTTATCTAAGTTTTCTTATTTGTTGGCATAAAGTTGCTCCTAGTATTATAATTAGTTTAATTTTTATAATGTCAGTAGTAATTTCTCTGCTTTCACTCTTGATTTTGGTATTTGTATAAATTTACTAAAAAACATTGTTTTGTGCACTTAGAATGGGTGAACTTCATGGTATGTGTAAATTGTATCTTGTAAAACAGCAAAAAAGAAGAAATTTATATATTGTGACTCCCTAATTATTATCTCCAAGCCTCTTGCCTCAACTCCAATCTATGTATTCGTCTCCACTTGGATATCTAACATCTTCAACTTAACATGTCAAAAACAAACTCCCTGTATCTCCCCCCTACAAATCTATACCTACCGAGTCCTCCATATTCCAGTATGTGGATCACTATTCTTTCATATGCTCAGACCAAAAAATTACGGTTATCTTTGACTTTCTTTCTCTAATACCCCACATCCAAATGGACATCAGCAAATCCTGTCAGCTCCCATCTTCAAGATGTATTCCAAGTCTAACCATTTCCCTCTATCTCTGCTGCTACAACTCTAGTCTAGGCCATCATCTTCACCCGGATTATCATAGTAGCCCCCTCACTGGTCTTCCTACTTCCCCTGCAGTCGCCCTCCTCCACCCTGCTTAGGCTTATCTCCACACAGCAGCCAGAGTCTTTTACAATCTACATAGTCAGATCTGTCACTCTTCTGCTCAGACACCTCCACTGGCTTCCCATCTAACTCAGAATGACATTTAAAGACCTCAGTTATTTGGGTAGATCCCAAAGCTACCTTTCAAAAAGTGTTTGGTGAAGATGAACAATACTAACCTGAATTCTGTTGTTGTAAGATCAAGGACTCATGAAGGCACAGAAGAGAGGGGGACCCAGCCAGGCCTTAGGGTTAATATGCAATTGAAAAGTTTAGTTTTGGCAAGGTTTACCTTCCAATAGGTTTTCCTTGAGTCCTTTCCTCATAGCTAACGGTGCCCACAATCCTTTTGCAGCTCTAAGGTTACCCCATCCAAGCCTGACTCTCCAAGGTTACCTACTTTCTTGTTTCTTTTATGCAGTTCATTTCAGCTGGTTTAGGGAAAAAAGCAATCTTTTTTTCCTGTACTTTGCCTGTTTAGATTATTTTCACCTCCATTCCCTGAATGTCTGTAACTATCATGAGGCATTTATTATTATATAAGAGGATGCTTGTCAGTTCTCTTTAACCAAAGTTGAACTGATGTCTGTCTAGGCTGTGGTGACTAAATGAGATCAAAATGTTTGAGGTACCGTGGGAGGAGATATTTCTCGGCTGGCGAGGGTGGTGGGTTTTACCAGAGAGGAGCCATAGAAGATGAAGAGATTTTTCTAGAATAGTTACCACCATGGGATCTGAGCTGAGATGGCCTGAATTCAAATCCCAGCTCTACCATTTAGTAGCTGTGTGACCTAGGGCAAGTTACTGAACCTCTCTAATTCTTGAGTCACTCCTCTTCAAAACAGGGCTAAAATAGTCTAAGTTGATAATGATATTGTAAGGTAAAGCATGTAAAGCATTCAGCCCATTGTCTAGCATATAGAAAGGACTGAAGAAGTGGTAGCTACTTATGCTCTTTAAAAAAATGGAAATTCCCAAGTGTTTTCACCCCAGCATTCTGTGGCAGGGAAAAAGGTTCTCCAGCAGTAGTGGGAGAGATTGGAGCCAAGATAGTCTCTTCTGGTGGGCATGCACCTTTTGCAAGTCAGAGGTATGTTCCTTGGTGGCCACCCAGAGATGTCTTTCCTCACTAACTTTCCTTTTCATCTTCTAGAAGAGGCTATAACCACGAATGAGGTTATAAACCAATTATTGCACCACGTTGGTGCGATGTGCATACACCAACTCAATCTTCTTGCTACCAACCCCAATCTTCCAATCACAAGTGTCTTGGGCAAGCAGCATCCAATTGAAGCACACCATCTTAGCAGTATTTGTGACATTATGGAGAAGGCCATGGTTAATGGAGACACCTGTATCATACGCTGCATTCTCGTTGTCTTTCAGGTAAATACACTGTTTTGAGATAAATAAAATAGAGAAAAAGAAACACAAACCTTGGCTTCAGTCAGCTAATTTCTTTCTTTTTTTTTTTTTATAAATTTATAAATTTATTTATTTTTGTCTGCGTTGGGTCTTAGTTGCTGCACGCGGGCTTTCTCTAGTTGTGGCGAGCGGGGGCTTCTCTTCATTGCGGTGCACGGGCTCTAGGCACACGGACTTCAGTAGCTGTGGCACGTGGGCTTCAGTAGTTATGGCTCGCAGGCTCTAGAGCGCAGGCTCAGTAGCTGTGGCGCACGGGCTTAGTCGCTCCACAGCATGTGGGATCTTCCCAGACCAGGGATCGAACCTGTGTCTCCTGCATTGGCAGGCGGATTCTTATCCACTGTGCCACCAGGGAAGCCCAGTCAGCTAATTTCTACCAGAAGAAAAATGTAATAACATTCCTGTTTTGCATCTTACCACATTCTAATCCTGTAATTAGAATTATCATCATATTCATAGCACTGCAGTTAATGGAGTATTGCTATATGTATTGATAGCTCATTGCAATTAATATATGTAAAGTATTTACTATAATTATACCATTACACAATAGAAGCGATTGTGGTTAAAAATCCACTTGGGTATTTATTCATAAGAATAACTAGCGTGGAAAAAAAAAAGAATAACTAGCGTGTTCTTTCTTCATAGGGATAATTTTATCCCCAGTAGAATTAGCATTTTCAGATATACCCCTTATGTTTCTGTAGGTGGTGTTTAAATTTTTCTTCAGCCCACAAACTGAAAGGAATCGAGACATCATTCGACGGTCGGGGTTGCTTCTTTGGCAGTTGTTGATGGCACCAAAAGATCAAATTTGCCCTGAAATTCAGAAGGAAGTCTGCCTTGCCATCAGGTAATCAGCACCTGATTTTCTCAGTGCTCTCTGCAGAAGGCTTCTCCTGCACTGCGTTGTAACCTTCCCTTCAGACTGGTAGCCTGGATGTCTCTTACCCCATCCCACAGTCGGGACCTCACGTGTAGAGGATAATTTAACTGGAGAGAAGTTTGTGACCCCACTGCCAGAGGACTCAAGCTGTCCGTGTACATACACTCCTCATCTCACTTTCGGATCTTAAAACAGACACAGAAAAAAATCCCTTTAAATAGATATTTTGGTGGTTTGCAAGTGGATGTTCTTCTCATTTGGGTCAAAGTGTGGCAAGGTGGTTAAGAAACAGGCTTTGGCAGCAGATAGACCTGGATTCTAGTCTTTGCTCTGCCACTGACTTCCCAAATGATTTTTTGGCACATTCTGCATACAGCTGGTTTGACTACATTGACTTTTTTTTTTAAATTAATTTTTATTGGGGTATAGTTGCTTTACAATGTTGGGTTAGTTTCTACTGTACAGCAAAGTGAATCAGCTATACGTATACATATCTCCCCTCTTTTTTGGATTTCCATACATTGACTTTTTATAGCTCAATTCTCTTTAACCAGTTCTGCATCTAGCCTCAGATAAGTTATCATTTTGGTAATTCACAAATAGGAGAAGGAGAGGGATACTTGTTTATCAGGGAGGTCATTGGACTATATCACAACAGTGAATTTAGTTTCAGTTGCTTTCTTAGTGGTGAAACTGTACTCAAACTGTCATCTTTTAATAAAAATTTAAATATTTAGAGTTTGGATTTTCTAGAACATGTTTAAAAGCTTCCGACTTTTCTGTCATTTCAGCTCTGGTTTAAATATCTTGTACCCAGGTGAAACTGAAATCAATAACTTACTTAAGCTGGTCTTAACAGAAGGTGAGAATTATCCTTTAATTACCCTTGAAAAAACATCCTTTTTTGTCCCTAAGGAAATGACTGAATTAAAAATTTTTTTTCTTCATATCTGTTAGTCAACATTATTTTATAAACTTCCCTCTTAGGACTGCTTTTGCTGCATCGCATAAGTTTTGGGTCCTCATGTTTTTGTTGTCATTTGTTTCTATGTATTTTTTGATTTCCTCTTTGATTTCTTCAGTGATCTCTTGGTTATTTAGTAGCGGATTGTTTAGCCTCGTGTGTTTGTGTTTTCTACAGTTTTTTTCCTGTAATTGATTTCTAATCTCATAGTGTTGTGGTTGGAAAAGATGCTTGATATGATTTCAGTTTTCTTAAAATTACTGAGGCTTGATCTCAGTGTTATTTTTAAAATGCACATATGCCAACACTTAAACTAGATTGAAAGCAGAAACCATGTTCTATGTATTGTCAAGCTTTATAAACCTCTTTCTATCCCCACTGTGTAGCATAATGTACCTGACTGCAGATGTTTAATGAACGTTTAAGATAATGATTTCTTGGGATTTCTAAGCCAGTTTTTTCCCCACACATTAAAATCCAACTTTTAAAGTTAGACTCAATGACAACGACAAAATTCACCATGTTAAAGACACTCTGCATTTATAAGCAACATTAGTTTGAGGAATTAGAAATTACACTTCCTGAAATATCAAGACAGTTACTACACCTAAATCAGGATGTACTGGTTAAAGAAAGTCTGATTGGTTGTGATGTAGTTTTTGCTGCTGTTGTTTGTGTAAGTACATAGGCCTGGTGCCCCTAGATTGTCGACAGTCTGCTCGTTTAAAAACTTTTTAAAAAGAACATCAGTTTTCTAAATGTAATTATCAAGGTAGTTTATGGAACTTTGTTCTGTGTTAGGAGAGAGAAACAGCGGCCTCTCCCAGCTACGGGATGTGATCCTAACCAATTTAGCTGAACAGCTTCAAAACAACCGATTTGGCAGTGAGGAGGATGATCATTACAGGTGATGTTATGTTATGTTATTCACTGCTAGCCTTTTCTATGTGTTTTTCTCAGTAATTAATTTACAGTTAAATGTGTTTGATCAACTTCAGTCTCCTATAATATCTTATATGATAATTGGTGTGTCAAATCTAAACTGTGGATCAGTTGAAAGATAATAAATCCCACAGTTGCCCTAAGAAATGATAATAGCACATTTCAGTTTAATGAGTAAAATAACTTGAGCCTGGAAGAAGGGTACTTAGCAGAAATAACAGGTGGAGCTTATTTAAGAAATCTTGGTGGAGGGTGTCATCAAATTGCTGGTCTGTGAGAGAGGGTGAAGGTGTGGTTCGAGCTGGAGAGGGGAAGAAGGTGTGTCTCTGCTATTTATAAAATTCTTGAACTAGGTGCTTAAGTACCATTGTGTTTCCGTAAATTTGATTTAGATAATATACCTAGTTGTTAGAATCATTACTGAGTAAGATGATTTACTTAGAGAACCAGTGAATTTTGTATCTTCTATTTGTCATCTTGTACCCATTGTATAAATTTTATCCTTTTATTATTAAACCATTAGTATCTTATTGTTACATTTTTCCTGCATTTTAAAGACTAAATGACGAACTTTTACACTACATTCTGAAGATTGTTGTACGAGAATCGTGTATCTTAATCACCAAGTGCCAAACTGTCTCTAAAGATGATTTTCAAAAACTCCTTTCAACTGTGCCTGTAAGTAAAAATGTGTTTAATGAAAGCAAAATTATATCAAGTTTCCCTGTTTTCATTTTACTGTATTGAAGTGTGTGTGTACACACATACTTATACTTTGCAAGGACAGACTTAATTGATGAAAGTCAATGAATGACTGTGCTTGTCTTAGAAATGTAGAACTAGACAAATCCACTTCAAGGACTTTCTCCAAAGACTTTATTCCTCCTGCTTAAATGTCTTGATGCAATAAATTGTTAGACTGAATTTGGATGTTTTCACTGTGTTTAAAATACTGGGGATTTCCCTTCTATTACTTTTTAATTTAGCATTGTTTTCTAAACCATAAGTGTTTTACAGAGACTGATAAGAAATAAAAGATTCTTTTAAGGGTTTGGGTAGAGTCTTCTCTCATGGAGATGCATGTGAGGGGAAGAGTGGTAGGAAGAATTAATTATTAAGAGGCAAAAATTCAAGTATCGGAGTGATTAGTGAGAAATATGTAGCAGAAGGCAGAAAGTTATGGTTAATGTGTCAAATTATGTATCAAAAGCCATGTGGAAATAAGTCACCTGAGAAACTAACTTGGTCTGTTTTCTGTACTTTCTCTTTTGCTTCCCTTGTCGAAATCTTTAAAAAACATGAGGATTACGTGAGCCCTTCTTTCAGTAGGGTTTAGGTCATTTAAATGCCCTTATTTGTATTAAAGGCTGCATCCTCCTGCCTGCGCTATCTGATGGCAGTTCAGAACCACCTTCTCAGTAACACTGTTTTGATTAAACCTGATGAGAATGATGACAGTGACAACTCCTTGCAGGGAGAGACATTGAAGGTACAGGTAAACACCAAGCTTTATTCTAACGATGCTTTCTACCCAGTGCGTAAAGCACAGCTTAAATGGCTAAATTTCTGTGTATTATGACGTCAGATTTCACCATGTGGCTTATATTTTTGTGCGAGGTAATATTAGGTCGCTCATTTCATAGATTTTTATGTCATTGCACAGTGGCTACCATACTTGTGACACTCTCATAATGTGTGATCCACGTGCTCCTGTCAGTCTTTTTGTGCCTTTGTTTATTTTCATCTCTTTTTAAGAACTATAAAATATGGCACTTACAAGTGATCTCATACGTACCTGAAAGTTTTATATATAAATATATATATCTGTATGTATATGTATATATGTATAGATAAATCAGGGAGCATAACATTTTAAACAGTTTTGACATTTTGGCTGGTTTATTATGTTCTCTTGATTCAAATAATTTAAAAAGGTGATAATTTTCTCACAATCCTTATGTTGAATAATTTCTGAACCTATAGTTCATTCCATTTTCGGTAATTATTTTTACATTAGCGTCTGTGTAAACTCAATAATTTGTTCCCACATGGCAATTTATAGCAATCCACAGATTCTTTTTTTATAGCCGTGGTTGTTATAATTTTGACAGATGCTTGAGGCTGTTGTTTGCATTGCTCTTCAGAATTTTATCTTTGTGGGAGAATTAGAGAAATCAATAACTTGATTCTTCCTTAAAATGTTGACTAAAACACACTGAAAAATTAACTAAGGAAGCCATAGTTAAAGATAAAAGCCACTATAGTTTGCCCTTTTCTTACCCCTTTTATTCATGTATACTATATAAATAAGAGATTTCATATATCTGCTAGTTCATATTTATGGGTTTATCTCATTATGTAATCAATTTTTAAACAGGCAGAAACACCTGAATTAATCATTTAGATTGCTGACACTATTTATTAACTTATCTTGCCTTAGTTTCCTAATCAGTAAAAAGGGGCCATAACATCTCCCTTGTGAGGCTGCAGTGAGGATTAGAACTGAGGCCTGTGCAGTAGCTGGATGTGCTGCTGCTGGCATGTAGTCAGTAGGTGAAGGCTGATAGGATTAGTATGACTTAAGCCATGATTCTTCTTGTCTAGTCAGTTCAGAATTCCTTTTCTCTTAATGATAAAAATATCTAAATAATACCCCAAAAAGACTCCAGAAAATTCCAACAATGAAAACCAATGTTTTTTATTTGAAAGGCTAAATGTTATAAATTCTTAATTAACCCATGGAAGGAAATACTCTTGGTAAAGGCAGAGTAGGCTGGCTTGTCTAGGAATTCTGGGAAAAATAAAAGAGACAGATTTCACCTAAAGGGTTAGTTTGGTTGTATTTTTTTTCCCCTAATAGAAAATAACTGTAAACTAAACATTTCTATGATCTTAACTAGTGTTTCTTAACACATTATTTAGTATTTGTACTCCCATGAACTCTCAAATAGTTATTTTTAATGTTTAATAGCCTGTAACTGCCTGCTACTTTAGTTGAATTTTTTAACTTGCCTGTTTTCAAGTGTAATGGTTTAAATCATTAAGTAAAAAGGTCACTTGTACTGTTTCAGAATGTTGTGTTTTTGTCTCATTTTATTCACCGCCTATACATGCGCCTTTTACTGTTCTGTTTTTCTCTTTAGCTATCCTCATACCACCCAAGGCAGTCTTCCACCTGGACATTTTCTGGGCTGGCCACCGGGAGCTCTCTTGTGCTGGAGGGGATGGGAGAAATGCCTTTTCTCCTAGGGACTCGGTGTGCTCTCCGTGAAATACTGCGTATTTCTGTCAGCACTCCAGACCTTAGCCTCCCAACTCAAATTGTTACTTGCCATCCTAGCAGAACTTACTGCTTTGGGCTTATTCTGGCCACCTCATTATTTAATTTGGAAATGCATCATTAAATACATCATTTCATGTTGTCATTGTAAGTGTATATTCATCACAAAGCTTAAAAATAATTTTATGATATTTTCTACCTAGGAGCTAAAGGTCAGTATTTTGGCTCTTGCCACCCAAATCCTGACTGGATGTGATGAAGTGTTGGAAATGCTACAGCAGGTCACAACTGCCCTCATAAATAGTGACATAGCTGACCGGGAGCAGAGGTGAGGAAATGGGTTGTGAACTGTGACCTGCTGCCATTCAGGAAGAAGAATTTGCTTATGAAAGCGAAATCTTTTAGAAGAGAACGTCAAGTGTTCATTTAATATAGAGGGATCTTTGTGAGAATAGGTTGAAATGGCAAGTGTTTCAAAGCCAAACACAGTTGAACTTTCAATTAATGGTGCTTTTAGGTGGGACTGGGCTGACAGTCATGATCTAAGGGTAGCAAGGTGTGGTGGACACCATCGTCTTTGTCACTTGGGTCTTCTACCATCATCACTCCCAAATTGGCCTTTCCTTTAATTATCTAACTCAGCACTATGTGCACTTAGTTCCCTTATGGTAAGTACTTCAGGGAGGTGGAAGTGACTTAGTGATACAGATAATTAACTGCTATGCAAAAGATGACACTGATGTGATATCTCAAGATTTTACTGTAATTTTATTTCTCCAAATACAGGAGTAATATATGTAGAGGGTAAACTTCTCTTTCCTAGTACTAAAGCTCTTTCTCCGTACTCCCCATTAAAATTTCTGCTGTGGTTTGTTGTCAAAGATGAGTTACATCCTGTGTTTATTGATGATTTCAGTGTTGAGATGCTGATCTGAAACAATCATGCAGTGTGTTTTTCCTCCAGTAACCCTGTCTGTCCCATGTCCCTGTTTCTCGCCCACTCCCAGAGAGTAGGTGGGAAGGTTGGAACTGAGAACAATATAATCCAGAAAGGTGTTGCACTGGGGCTTGTTAGGACGTGTAAGGTTCACTGCTGGCACGTGGTGCAGATCTGCCCTGGGGAGGAAGTACAGTCTGAGAGCCGGGGAGACGTGGGGGTTGTTTCCGGTTCCAGCCCCAGTACCCTAAGCAGTTTTAGAGAATTTACATAACGCACATGTTTCTTCGGGTGAGTCATATACCTTAATTCTTCTAGCAGAGGATTGGGATATTAAGAGTGTGATTTTAGGTGATCATTTCATAATATACACATATATCAAATCATTAATTGTACATCTTAAATTTATACAGTGATGTCAGTTATATATCAGTAAAACCGGGGTGGGGGGGTGGAAAGAACGTGATTTTAAAGGCAGATTAAAAATCTGCCTGCTTCTGTCCCCAACATGAACCAGTTTCTCTAGGCCAGAAGTGGGTATCGCTGCTCTGGGCAGCTGAGTCAGTGTTGTAGCCATTCACTGGCTCCTTATCAGGGACTCAGTGCAGCACTGTGACCTGCAGCCCCAGAGGCAAGGAGACTTGGCAGGTGGTAACTAGAGTAGCTGTTTGCATTTTAGAATCCATTTATAAAGTGCTTCGAAGGTGCTGTGAACTGCACCATGTAAACTTTTTGGGGGGCAAAATCACAGGTCGGAGGTGAAATCTATTACTAGATTTCTGTTCTCTCCCTCTCCCTTGTGGTAGGTGGGAAATTTGTAGACTGAATTGCTGTAACGGTAAGTGCGTAGCTAGTTTAAGGAGGTGCAGTTTAAGAGAATTTGTTAGATAAGAATGACAATAGTAGCTTCTTTGCATGCTTGGGAACTGCTTAAGCTGTGTGTTTTCTTGAACTTTTGTAGGTTAAAAGGCTTGGAACAAGTTACTAAGGCTACTATGCTCGGTCACCTTCTTCCTGTGTTACTGACCTCCCTGATGCATCCAAATTTACAGACTCTGACCATGGCCGATGCCCTGATGCCTCAGCTAGTGCAGCTGGTACTTTATACCAGTCAGGTATGATCCTAGGCGTGCCAAAGTGAACTGCTCTTCAGGAGCAGGAAATAAAGCGAAATAAAGATGGAATGAAGAAAAACATTGTGTCATAAAAATAAGCTGAAATACTAAAGGAAAACATTTAATTTGTTTGACTAAATTACTTACTGCAATCTTTTAACAAATATTAATTGCCGGTCAGCTGTAAAAATGCTGTCTACGATGCAACTGAGATCCTATCATTATATTTAGTCTCCTGAGCCCTGGCTGGATATTAGTAACTAATATAAATGATATATTCCATTCCAGTGTTAAATAAAACAATATTAAGTGGTCTAAGTAGCAAAGCATTTCTTAGTGAAAGAGAGCAGGCTAGGATTGTAAAAAGATGATTTAAGTGAGAATTCTAAGTTTGGCTGTAGTACCATCCCAATAACTGACAAGTAAGCACTTTAGGACATGATGATTTTGTGTTTCAGACGGCTTTGCTGCTCAAAACCCAGTGTCCGGTTTTTGCTGAGGTGGGCCGTTCCCCATGTGGTGCATCAGACCAGAAGGGCAGGCTGTTCCCCGATGAGAGGTAAGGGAAGCTGCTTCCTTGCAGGAACCTCTGCCACGTTTTCTTCTGGTGAAAGCCTAGTACTCCTTTTACAGCAATGATTTTTCTAACTGGGAAAAGAAAGAGACTTCAGGGGCAAAATTTTACAGATAACTATAGAATTGCTTTGGAGATTATAGGAACAGGTTAGAACAAATTTCCCCACAGATCAAGAGATGAGTCCAAAATTGAAAAGTTCTCATATACAAATAATGGAGATGTTTGACTTTGACAAACAGTTTGACAGTTTTTTAAAAAGTAAACATACATCTACCATATGACCCAGCTATTGCACTTCTAGGTATGTACACAAAAGAAAAGAAAGCATAGATTCTTTGTGAAGGTTCATTAACAGCTTTAGTTAGAATAGGCCAAAACAAGAAACAACTCAAATGTCCATCAACAAGTAAAAGGGTAACACACTGTGGTATATCCATACAATGGAATGCTACTCAGCAATAAAAAGGAATGAACTACTGATATTTTCAACAACACAGATGAGTCTTAGAATACTTATGCTCAGTGAAAGAAGCCAGAGCCACCTAAGAAGTATAAACTGTATGATTCTATTTATATAAAACTCTAGAAAATACAAAGTAATTTCTAGTGCAAGAAAGCAAAGAAGTGATCACCTGGATTACCAAGAGGACGGAGGAAACTTCACAGGTGTATACATATGGCCAAACTCACCAAATTGTACACTTTAAATATATGCCATTTATTATATGTCAATTACATCTCACTAAAGCCGTCTTTAAAAATATTGATCAGAAAGGAAGGACTTCCGGGTTTCTCTAGAGCAGCGTGCTGTCCAGTTGAGCTTTGTGCGGTGATGAAAATTTGTATCTTTGTTGTTCGGTGCTGTTGGCCACGGTCACATGCTGTTACTGAGCACTTGCTGTGTGGCCAATGTGAACAAGAAACTGAATTTTACACTGTGTTTCATTTAGATTCAACTTAAATGGCCACATTTGACTAAGTAGCCCCCACATTGGATAGCGCAGAGCTGAAAGGGAGTAAGAGAATTCCACAACAGCTAAGTTTAGGGTACAGGAGTTTGTATTCCACAGCCTTGGGCTGTGAAGTCCTTGAGAGTTCAAATACAGTAGAGAAGAGGACCTTTGAAGGCACTTTAGTAAAAATTGTAGTAAAAGTAGTCATGCAGACTCATGGGTTTTTCAACAATTGACATTTAGATATAAACAAAAGGAAACTTTACAGGACACTTCCTGTGGGATTTGGAAAGTGGCCAATCTTAAAGGTCCTTTACAGTATCTTCCCCCCACCCCCCCGAGGAATTTTAAATGAGAGTTGGCAAGATCTTCTCCTGGATATGAATTGGGATTCCCCCTTGAAAAAAGGGGGGGAAATGCAAATATATTGTCTAACAAAGAAAAAAGAACTTTAGATATAGGAATGTTAAAAATGTTTCTGGTTACAGTGTTGTCATACTGTATGTTGTGGAAAATTAAAGCAAAATTTCTTAACCTTTTGTATTTTATTGTGTATACATTTTCCTTTCCTTGCTGTTAAGCTCAATCACTTTCTCTTTGTCTGGTTTTAGAATGCTGGAAGAGAAGGAAGAGCCAGGGTTTCTCACTGGTTTAAAGATTCCTGCTCCATGGGCTGCTGGGAAGACTGTGGAAACAGTCCATCCCGTCAGAGACAACTATAAATTTAAAGAAACTGTCCATATCCCCGGAGCTCGCTGCCTATACCTTAGATTTGATAGCAGATGCTCTTCACAATATGACTATGACAAAGTAAGCAAGAACTGATTTAGTATTGGTTTCACCTCTAGTAAGCTGATTTCTTAGATGCTTCTTATTTTTCTTTGCTGCTGGTCACCATTCTTGACTTATTTCTGTCTGCAGATATATCTTAGGAGAGCTTCCTAAGATAATGCCTTGAAGGGTAGTGACTGGGGGAGTCAGAGCCAGCACCTCTGCGGTCTAAGAACAGTGTTTTAATGACGTGTTGAAAGTGGACTTTTGTAAGCTTTCAAAGATGTAGATCCAAGTCAAAGGAAATTTTCTTTTCCATGCTGTTTCATTCTTGCCTTTCCTCTGTGCTTGGAATTCCTGTAGATGTGGGTGTCCATTCATCTAAAAAGGTCTTACTGCCCAATTCTTGGGGCTTCTCATGTATCTTTTGGGAGAAGGTGGCTTTTTAGAAGGGTTTCAGATGTGCCTAGGATCTGGTTTATATTTATTTAAATTATTTGTTCTTCTTTGCCATTACCTCAGGGCCCACATAGATTTTGAGGAAGTATAGTTTCCAACCTACTGGCTGAACAATTATAAGTAAAAGGAAGCATTTTAGGGGTTGAAGTATTTTCTTCTGTCTCTAATTGTTGCATTGTAAACCATCGTGTTGAACTTATGAGGCAAGGCTAATGAAATTGTGATATGTAACATATAAGAACAACGGAAGGATTGTCTGATAGTGTTTTATGTACACAGGATTTTTTTTTGTAGATTGTTAGCTATCTTGTCTTTCTCTGTGAACTGTAAGGGCAAATGGTCTTAAATCCCATCAAGGGAGAGTTTTAGGGTAAAAATAGGGAACTTCTTAACTGTATATACTGAGATGGTGAAACACATTATTGGGCAAGTTATAGAATCCTCTTTCCCCTTATCTTTTAGGATAGTGAAGATTCCCAGATGTCTGGAGGGGTTTAAGACTTGCCCCTCAAACTCTCACCTTAGCTGGAAGCAAGAGAATTTAGAAAATTCTTTAGTGGGCCTTTCAAAAAATATATCTCCTGGCATCAGTCTGTCCCACTTCACAGCTCCTGGCAGTAGCTACCCCCATTTCCTACATTCAAATAATATGACTGTTTAAAATGGAAATGGAAGAGGTTGCCATTTTAGAGGGTGTCATTTTGTTTCTCCTTTAAAAAACAGTAACTTGCATCTTCTGATGTAAGCTAACCTCCGCCTGCAGTAGACATTAGTGTTAAATGTGGAGGCTTACTGCATGGATAAAAGTAACTCTTACTTTTCCAGTGGTCCCTGGCCGGTGTCCCCCAAAGGTGCAGAAGGGTAAGAAATCACAAAATGATTAAGCATCCAGGGCTAAAAGTGCAGCTTTTAGATCCAAACTGAGCTCAGAGGTGGTCAGAGTGTGCATTACAAGACAGAATTTGGTATTTACAGAAGCCAGAGCCTTATTCTTCCTGTGGAAGTATTTGAGTGCCAAATGATGTCTAAATGTTTTTTCTTCCATATTAGAAAGTTGGTTAATTGTATATAAATGAATAGCTTTTATTGAAGAAAAATATTGATACATGAAAACTGACCCAAGAAGAAGCAGCCCCCTTTCTGGCCCAAATTTGTGTCATTTCTTTTTATACCATTAAGCAACAGTCTAAGAATATATGGCTTATTTTCAATTTGTTGCATTTTTTAAAATCCTTACTCATTGAATTTTTTTTTTTTTACTTTTATTTTTTATGTTAGATATAACCATCTTGCCATCTGTATTTGTTCACTTTATTAATTTTGGGGAGGATTTAAGGGGGCAAACTATACCTGTTATTAATGGGCTATATGTCATTACTTAGGATTAAAATAGCTACTTTTAAAAATACATATAATAGCTGAGTATAACTATTTTAATGTGAGGTCCCCAAGCCAATTAAATTGTAGTAATACTTGATACTACTCTGTGGCTGCCCTGTAAATACCAATGGCTGGTTGCATCTAAACAAGTATCACTTGTACCTAAAATAAAAATAAATAAATAAAAAAAATCAGGAAATGTTAGTTATAATGACACCAGTGCCTGGTTATAAATGTATTTTTAAACGAACGTTTTTTTGCAGCCTTTTTATTTGTAGATGTTGTTTTTGTTTTTCTTTTACAGTCTAACAGTATATTTTCTGTTTTGAAGTTGGTGATATACGCGGGGCCTAACACAAACAGTAGGAAGGTTGCTGAGTATGGAGGCAACACACTGGGATATGGCAGCCGTAGTGTCTTAGGAACTGGTTGGCCGAAAGACTTGGTGAAGGTATGGCATCCAGGCACATTTGCTTCCTAGAAAAGAAAATGAACTTGCATTCCCCGTGGGCCCAAGTATTAACTCTAATTCTAGAAGACATTTGCCACGGGGGCTTTTGTTGAGGTGGGGCTACCTCGGTAGGCCTGTAAACTCACTACTTTGTTCAGAATGACCCTCCTTTCACTCGTAAGGCATCAGACCCCTATCCGCTCCAGAACTTGTATCTGTCTGTTCCATAGGTTACTCCATGGGCTGAGGTTGTCACAGCATTTCTTTCCCTGTCCATTGAAAGGACTGCTAGTTCTTCCCGCTCACTTGTTCTCTAGACTCCCTTATGATGGGTGTCCTAGAACCACAGGGCCATTGCCATTTTAAAATGTGGAATCAGTGTTTTCAAATGAATTGGGGCCTTTGGAGCAAAAATAACTATCCATTCTCAGACTGATGAGATTGGAGCCATGCTTTGTAATATGGGCCCTTGAACTATAACATATCTACCTAGAATATGAATATGAACTGAAATGCCCACTAAAACCTGAAAACCTCTCCAGAGTCTGCTCCCAGAGCCTTTCTCTCACATATATTATGTACCCTCTTTAATTCAGCCATAGGCAGCAAGTTACCTCCAGAGGTATAGTCCAGATGCGTCCAAATCTGGATCAGCACAATACTTTTAATTGTTCTCTGATTTCCTGCATTTTGTTTCTTACTCATGGTATTGATTCAACAATACAGAGCAAGGTCTTTCATCACTCTCTCTGTGTTCTTCAAGCTACTGGCTATTTGCCCACCTTATTGGCACAAGTGAGGTGGTGAAATGGAGGAGGGGGAGGGCAGAAAGTGTAGAAACCTGAGGAATTTATTGAAATTACGTTCAAGATTTGATCTTTACTCTGACCCTGCTATTGGGCAATCGTGGCCATTTCACAGATGCCTCATTCCCAAAGCTACCTGGTCGGGAGAGGCAGCTGAAAGGTTGGTGTCCAGATGAGAGGGGATAGAATTTGAATCAAAAAGCGAGTGAGAAAAGAAGTGAAATGTTGCTGTGGTCCTTCTGAAAGTAAATCTCTGAAATTCATTGCTCTCTTGAAAATTGTGTGTCTTGTTTTTAAAGTGCATTTTCCCCCCTTAAATTTTAAGGTGGAAGGAGATACAGTCACCTTCTCCTTTGAAATGAGAAGTGGCCGTGAACATAACACTCCTGATAAAGCTATGTGGGGCTTTGCTTGCACAGTTCGCGCTCAGGTACTTGAATCTAACCACTGCTATGGGCATAGTGTACTTTTTCCTGTGTGCCTTGGTTACATACATCATATTTGCCTTGGAAACAAGGCAAAATATGAGCTGCTGTTTCATCCATCTCTTCCATTTGGCAGTAGTAGACCACTAATAGAAGTAGTAGTTTTATGGAATAAAACTAGCTGGGACCTAAAATCAATACAGCACCACAGAAAGAATCCCTTGCTAGGGGGGCTCCATCTTCAAAGCCTGGAGAGGTGGTCTGCCTCCACCATCTTTCCAGAGGGTGAAGAAGACTCGAACACCTGGTAGAAGTGAGCCCTTGGATTCTGGGTTTTAAGAGTAGTAGAATCGGATTATTTTTATTCTGTTCCCAAAGGCTCTTCTTGCTAGTCTAGATCTGTCTCTGCTTAATTGCTCATGTTACACTCTGTATATAGGTTTAGTCTACTCCTTTTAACAGTACCAGTTACTTTCCTCCCAGGAATCTATTTAAATAAATTAAATCTATTTAAATAAATTAAAATGTATTTCAGACTTGGCGGTTGCTTAAGTTTAACCAAGCCAAGACTCTCTGGAGTGGGATTATCTGCTAGAATGTAAACTCCATGAGGGCAAGCATCTTTGTTTTGTTCTCTGCTTTATCTCAGGCACCTAGAACAATGGCTGGTACACAGTAGGCACTCAATAAATATTTATTGAATGAATTCAGTGTAATCATTGACAGCATCTTCGTTCAAGCACAGAATGGAGGTGACAAAATGAAATAGTGATTTATACCTGGATAGGTACAGCAGAGAGGAAGCTATCCAAAAAATCTTGCATGTGATTTATGCTGTTTCTAATATGGAGTCTTACTGACTCTTCTCTCTCCAGAATTGTGTTGAGACTTCACTCTGTGGTCATTCCAGTGCCGCCATCTATCTACTCATGGTGTTGGGTGCTGTCTCTGTGTCCCGTAGCAACGATACTTGACACTGCTCCATGAGCCCCTGTGGTTGGGGACAGTGCAGTGTGGTGCGGCGCAGGTGAAGCGCTCCTCCGTGTAACTGACCAGTCTGGTTTGCCCTGTCTGCGTTGTAGGAGTCTTCAGAGGATGTGTCGGGAGGCTTACCTTTTCTGGTAGACCTGGCTTTAGGTCTGTCTGTGTTAGCTTGTTCCATGTTAAGAATCCTATACAACGGACCAGAAATTACCAAAGAAGAAGAAGCCTGTCAGGAGCTGCTGCGGTCCAAACTTTTACAAAGGTAAGAAAAGGCTCAAATTGGACTAGTTTTGCTCGCAAAGGAAAAAGGACTTTATGTGGAAAACTACTTTTAGTACATTTCCCAGCTGATTGTGCCTACTGCCTGCCAATCCCATGGGTATCACTGTGTCTAAGAAATAAGATGAAAATTACATCAAAGTGCCTTGTGGCCCTTACTTTACTAAGTTTGAAATTACACCCTTGAACTGTGTAAGCTTTTCTCCAACCCAAATACTGTATAATTAAATTAAAGGATCCCCAAAAGGATGGGAAGATGGACAATAAAGCAAACATAGCAAAATGTTCCTTCTAGAATCTTGGCTGTGGGTATATGAGTGTTAACTGTGTAATTCTTCCAACTTTTCTGTATATTTAAAAGTTTTCATAATAAAATGTTGGGGAGGAGGTAGAGTCCCAAAGATTTCATATAATGCTCATTTTTCTTTAGCCTCTGGAGGAGGTTTGATGAATAAATACTTAATACATAATGTGATCCTTCAAATGTTGAATATCGATATATCTGCAAACTTCAAGTAGCTTTCCAGATAGAAGAGGAAGTGAAGAATCTCTTCTTCTTTATGTTCAGGTGCCAGTGGCAGGTGGAGGCCAATGGTGTGATCTCCCCTGCCCTTACTCCAAGCCCGTCTCCACTGCCTCTGACCATCGAGGAAGACAGAGAATTCACTTACCCCTCTGACATCCTCGTGCCTCCTGTTGGAAACTACTTTGACCTGCCCCGGATCAGGCTGCCTCCAGGAATCATGATAAAGCTCAGGGAAATTTCTGGGCGTGCCAGACCTCAATTTAGACCAAGTATAAAGTATGTTGCTATACAGCACTTTATTTTCCCAATGAAAAAATGTTTAAACAAGTGAAGGGAGTATGTTTCTTCTTGTAGTCTAGCAGATGAACCTTTCATTTTACATGTACTTGACGAATGTTAACCAGGTGCTCTGGAGAGTACCCCCAGGTGGTGTTCCAGGTCGGTGGGTTCAAAGCGGGGGCTCTCAGTCAGCAACGTTAGTATCGCCTGAGAACTTGTCAGTTCTTGGGCCCCATTTCACACCTGCTGAATCAGAACCTCTGAGGATGGGGCCTAGTAGTAATCTGTGTTTTGACAGGTTTTCCATATGATTCTGATGCATGCTAACATTTGACAAGTTCTAGGTTTTTCTCAGGTAGTTTGACCTTCTACTTGAAGGTAGTCATCAACTTTGGTTTCCATAGGGTCTAAAGACATTTCTTTATTTTCAGCGTCTGGAGAGATGGTAATCTTTAATCTAGAATGTGAGGTCTTGCAGTTACCAATGTCTTTGTGGTATTCTAGCTTAAAGTTAAGTCTGTTTTGCAGGCCTCTGCTCTGCCTTCTGAGGCAAGATTGGCCATTTCAGAGAGAAGAATTTAAAGAATAGATGAAATTTAACATGAAAAAATACAAAAGCACCATTGTTTTCAGCCCAACATCCATACGCCCAAAATACTACCAGCCATAATACTGCATAAAATTAATTGGCAGATAAATCGTGCCACAGATCTTTTATTAACCTCAGACCTATTCCAGCTCTAATATAACACCAGCTCAAAATATACAAATCATAGAAAATGAAGTCTGTTTAATTTTGATTTTCAGCTTCATCGGCCAATGTCAGTTTTATCAGTTAAATATATCAAATTATTGCCAACTTGTAATAAAGAAAGTGTGGTGAATATTTAACATACTTAAATCAAAGCGTACATTCTTCCATCTATAAAATACAGTATTGGTAAGTTGAGCCCTTACCAATACTAGTCATATAGCTGACTGGTTTCCCTTGTGATCGCAGAGAAGTAATCCAGCCAGACGTGATGGAGGAAATGGTGGTATCATGTGTCATTAAGCACTTGAACTTGGTTGATGCACTGCAGTCCCTAATAAATTTCCAGTATCAAGAAGAACATGCTGAGGAATATGATTTATTGTGTAAAATCATGGGAGAGACATTTAAGAAACTCAATGCCATGGAGAGACAGCTGCAGGTAAGTGAAAGTTAAAACATTTAGATGTCTCTTATAACTGTGGGAAATGACTTCTTTCCTGGAAATTTAATGAAGTTTAAAAAGTGATCTGAATTTTAAAAAGATTATTGCGACTAAAATTTCTGAATTTACAGATTGCATTTGTTTTTATTTTGCATCTAGTTTCACGTTGTTTTATATTTTAATGTGTCAGAGTGTTGCAGAATTGGAACAGAAATGGCAAAGTGAGGTTGATGATGCCACGCAGGGGAAACTGGAGAACAACATGCCTTTCTTCTATGATTACCATTTTAATGAGGTGAGCAAGCTGTATGACTCATCACTGGGGCATTGCTATTTGTAGTACAATGGTATATACTGTGTGCGTAGAGATAACATCATTTTTAAAATGTTGCATACCTCAAAACATACCCATTGTTTAAAAAGGGTTAAATAAGTTTGATTAGATCAGCATGTCAGTGATACAAAGAAAAAGTTACTCGTTATTTAATTGATTAATAGTTTTATAAAGCAGTTATCATCATTATCAAATTCTGCTTTCAAGCCTTTAAAAAAAAAAAAAAAGTTATAAGCACTGAAGAAATCCCCAGAAAGTAGTCATTGCCATTTTTAATCATTAAAATATCAAATAGTAACTTACAAACGTGCTTCTGGTGTAGAAATATGGACCAAAGGTGGGTTTTTTCCCTGAAATTTTCTGTTCCTTTTAACATGTACAGTAAAACTCGGTTTTTGCAGATTCTGCATACCATCTTTTCTTGACTTTTCCTTCTTTAGAACAAAATGAAAGAACTTGAACTTTTGTGTTCAATGAAGGAAGTCTCCTTTGATGGAAATGATCTTGAAAACATGGTCCTATCTCTGAGGTTAGTGATGTTAGTAACTGTGTAAAGCTAATATATCACCTTGATGCTCAAAACAAAATGCAAAGATCTCATCTCTTAACAGATATTTTAAAAAATATTGTGCATTCAACTAAATATTTTAGAGTTGGAACTTATTTGGTATTTGGAAATTTTGATTTTAGCCTTCAAAAGTTAGCATATAGGCACTTGAAACTGGGCAAAAGGAACTAAAACTGGCCAGTTTATAGCACTGCTCTCCTCGGATGGGGAAGGGGGAAGGCGAGCAATATTTATCAGGTTACTTTTGCTTAGGTTCCCCTCTATCTTCTCATAGCCTTTGTAATTAAACACTTTAGTTTTGGTAAACCAGAGGACAACTAAATGCACATCAGTCTTTCTTTATAGGGAGAAGTTCCTACAAGAAGTGAATTCTCTTATTCAGAAACCCTCGCACCCACTGGCTAAAACGAAGACGTTAGTGAAGAGTCTAATGAACCGAGCTGAGCTGTTGCTGCACGTCACCATTGCGGCCCAGTCCGGCCTCACAAGAAGCATCTCAGGGACCCCCGCAGAAACACCGGGTACTGCTGACAGCCAGCCCTGCAAGGCTGTCTGCGCTAGTCTGTTCATAAAACATACATCAGCTGCTTTGAAAAAAAACAAAAAGAAAAGAAAATCACTCTTGTGTACTCGTAGAAAGGAAAAAAAGGAAATTTCAACTTTTTTATTTTGCCTTTTACTTTTTCCAGCCAAGAAGTACTTTTCATTGAATTCATGTGGTGTTTTGTGAGTCATCTGAACATGAGGGGTGCCTCGTCATCTGCCTTGTTTAGTCTTGAGGGGAAGCATCTAAGGAGCCCAGTGACATGTATTTTTATGATCCCAGTGCCCCTCATTTTTAGATTATGGATTGTCGTTTTCATAGTAACATATAATTAGTCAACATTGTGAATCCTGGAATGCATCATATTTTTCTCTTGAAGCTGAGTTTGCATTTCCTCTTTAGTAATTATGTGGAACCTTCTAGCATGAATTTCCACTATTAATTTTTTTCCTGGTCACATTTTTTAAAAAATTAATTTATTTTATTTACTTATTTTTGGCTGCATTGGGTCTTCGTTGCTGTGCGTGGGCTTTCTCTAGTTGCAGCGAGCAAGGGCTACTCTTCATTGTGGTGTGTGGGCTTCTCATTGCGGTGGCTTCTCTTGTTGCGGAGCACGGGCTCTAGGCACGCAGGCTTCAGTAGTTGTGGCTCGCGGGCTCTGGAGTGCAGGCTCAGTAGTTGTGGCGCACGGGCTTAGTTGCTCCGTGGCATGTGGGATCTTCCTGGACCAGGGCTCGAACCCGTGTTCCCTGCATTGGCAGGCAGATTCTTAACCACTGCGCCACCAGGGAAGCCCTCCTGGTCACATTTTAATTGCTAGCTTGAAAACGCATTTCTCAGGGAAATCAACGAGTCTTCTTACTCAAGCCAGATCCACAACACTGGGCAGAGCCCATAATAGCAAGTGTTAATTATTATCCTGAGAGAACAAGTCATAAACATGTTCTTAAATGAAAGACTCCATGTTGTCTAGACCCATTGCCCGATGGACACTATGGAGCAAGTGAACTGTTTTCATCCCATCTGATTGCCCAGGGCTCCTCTCACTAGGGAGAGAAGTCTAGGATGACTCCCAGGTTTCTGACCCCAGTAATAGGGTCCCCCTGCAGCAGGGGAAGCATGCCAGGTGTGCAGTATGATCACATGCTAAGATGGTCAGCTACACCATGTCCCTGGCCACAGTAGCCCGTGTTCATTAAAGGTCCCATAAAAGACTTACCCACTCAGTAAGGCTGGTGGTGCTTTCCAAGAGGCTTTTGGCATCAGAGATGATGAACCAGTAGTTTCCTAAGAGATAGTGTCTTCAAAAGTTATAATTTTTTTAGATTGAAGCTATCTAACCATTTTTAAGACAGATTCAAAATGACCTCAACTTTCTTAACATCTTTTTTTCTTAGCCTATCTTCACATGCAGTTTTGTCTGCTTCCAGTAAAGTGTTCTTTTACAAAACAACTATTTCCTTGATAGGAGTATATGTCTTATAGGAAGGGCTGGTCAGATTCTAGCTAAAGTGTGATATTTACTCACATTAACTATGATCAAAGCAGAGGTATCACCAAATGGCAGTAAGTCAGCTAAATAAATCCAGGATTAAAGGGGGAACAAAGGCCATATCTAAAAAAAAAAAAGATCTGGATTTATTTGAATTAAGATTTTTTGCTTCCAGAAATTACTTTCTCTGTCCTCTCTTGCTTTTTGGAATGCTTAATATTAAAGTTAACACTGATGGTTTACAAAATTAAATGAATTTTTCAGCCTTTCTTTGGAAACCCAATTTGATAAAAAGAGTTTAGTTTTTCAAGATAAAGTAATTTTTAACCTTGATATTCAAGGTTTTAAACCTCAATATTCAAGGTTTTAAAAAATTGGCCTAGGGAATTCCCTGGCGCTCCAGTGGTTAGGACTCCGCACTTTCATTGCTGAAGGCCCGGGTTCAGTCCCTGGTTGGAGAACTAAGATCTCACAAGCTGTGTGGTACGGCGCCCCCCACCCCCCAAAAAAAAAAAATTGGCCTAAAAATCATCTGTGTGCCATGCTAGCTGGTTGGGTGGCTGAACTGGAAAGCAAAGATACTCTTAGACAGTTTGGTGGTTCCTTGTTACTTTTCGCTGTTGCTGCCATCCTTACAAATAGGATAGCAGATATGTCAACGTTCTTCTTCCTTTCTGTTGCAGCTTGTAAATCAGCCTCTGAAACAAAGGTGATATCTCATGCTGTGCGGCAGCCTGTTTTTCTTCGCAGCATGTCGGCTCCTTCTGACCTGGAAATGATTGGTAATGAAGATTTGGAATTTACTAGAGCAAATCAGAGGTAAATAGCTAATGGCCAAGGTCGGATTCCCACCTGCGGCTGAACGCTGTCATCACAACACACTCCCTGAGCGGCTTTCTTGTTTGGCTGTAGGCGGCGCCACGTGACCAGCCACCGCAGCAGCTCCTTCACGCTCCTGCAGTCATTGGCCATCGAGGACAGCAGGGACAAGCCCACCTACAGCGTCCTGCTGGGGCAGCTGTTTGCTTTCATCGGCACCAACCCTGACCAAGCTGTACGTCACGTTTTGCCGACCACAGGTGGATAGCGCGAGGGGTCGTGTGACAGCAGGAGTCAGGTGTACTTCCTTTTCATGCGTTTCAGGTGTCCAGCAGCAGCTTTCTTTTGGCTGCGCAGACAAGGTGGCGGCGGGGAAACACTCGCAAGCAGGCGCTGGTGCACATGCGGGAATTGCTGACGGCTGCCGTGCGAGTCGGGGGAGTGACACATCTTGTGGGTCCGGTGACGATGGTCCTTCAGGGAGGACCCAGGTCAGTTGTTTCTGTTAGTTTATACCGTCCTGTCTGGAATGGGCGAAAGCCATTCCAGAGATTACTCTTGGGGCAAGATCTTAGATTTTAATGTTTTCCCATAAAATAATATACTTTAATAAAACTGGTACAGGATTTAATTTTAAAAATTCAGTGCATATAACAGAAAGTAAAAGTCTCCTTACTCACCTTCCCTTCCTAAATTCCACTCTGTAAGAGCTTGTTGTATCAACTACGCATACATAATAGCTATTTCATTCTCTTTGTATGCTTAAGTGTGTATGTGTATGATTTTTTAAAAACTCAATTCAGATTATATTACACAGGCCTTACTGTAATCAGTTGTTTTCCTCAATATATCTTGGATATCTGTGTCTTTTCATGTTAATATGTATAGATCTGCATTATAGCTTTTAAGAACTTCATGGACCTCCGTTGTAAAGATGGTTATATTTTATGTAACTCATCCGCTACTGATGTACACATAGGTTCATTTATTGTTTCTTTCTCTCTTTCACTTTCCCTCTGCTTCCTTTCTTCCACCCTTCCTTTCTTCCTTCTTTCTGTTTTGGTTTCCTTTTGCATTAACAATAGTGCTGCAGTCAACAACCTTATATCCCTATATTTTTGGTGCTTATTTTTACTAGATCAAATTTCTTTTTTTTTGAATTTATCTATTTATTTTTGGCTGCGTTGGGTCTTCATTTCTGCGCACAGGCTTTCTCTAGTTGCATCGAGCGGGGGCTGCTCTTCGCTGCAGAAAAAACAAAATTTTAGTTCTTGCTCACATCCATTGCAGGTCTGTCTTGGCTCATGGTAATCACAGAGAGCTCAGGACAGAGGAGGAGACCACCATCTCGAAAGCTTTCAGGGCCCTTGTCAGAGCTCTGGCTTGTTGGCCAGACTAGTCACATGCCCACCCAACCGCAGCGGTGCCCAGAAGGCGTAGTGAGTAACACTAGTGACTGCCACAGCTTACTTCCAGAGTAGTTTCTCTGTAACACTGGCAGCATTATTCCTTTTTCCCTCATTACATTTCCCTCATGACATTATTAATGCCATGTGTCAGACATCTAAAAAAAATGCAGAAAATCCCAAAGTATAAAATAAAAATCACCTGTAAATCCAGCATCTTAAAATAAAACCTGTTAATGTTTTAGTGTATTTGTTCAGTCTTTAGTCTAACCGTAGTGATCTCCTGTAATGTTTTTAGTGCTCGGATAGCACTGCATCATATCCCTGGACCTTTTTTAAGCCAATTTCCTATTTTTAAACCTTAGTTTTTATTTATTTTTACTATTATAAACAATATTATGTTGTATATCTTTGTAGATAAATCCGATAGTTCCAGTTTTCAGCCAGCATTAATTGCCATAGAATCTATCCCAGGTTGTGTTTTTACACTGGGTAAGTCTTATTTCCCAACAAGATTCTCATATTCTGCTCATAATCAGAGTACGAACTTGCAAAGGACGCTTCGCTAATCTATTTGTGTCTTGGTTTTCTCATTAGTGCAATTGCATTTACAGTATTCAGTGCTGCATGGAATGTCGTAGCCATGCCTCAAATGAATGGTTTCATTGTTAAATAAGTTTGGGAAATGTTGGGTGCCATTCTCTTGCTGCTAGAGATATGAAAGACTTTAACCTTAAAAGGTTCTGAGTAGTCCTGCAGTGAGGAACCCTACTTACCTTTACCTAACGTGGGATTTCCCAGACTTTGCTCTTTTTTTTTGGTTGTGTTGGGTCTTCGTTGCTGCGCACGGGCTTTCTGTAGTTGTGGCGAGCGGGGGCTACTCTTCGTTGCAGTGCGCAGGCTTCTCATTGCGGTGTCTTCTTTTGTTGCGGAGCACGCGCTCTAGGCGCACGGGCTTCAGAAGTTGTGGCACACAGGCTCTAGAGCGCGGGCTCAGTAGTTGTGGCGCACAGGCTTAGCTGCTCCGTGGCATGTGGGATCTTCCCGGGCCAGGGGTCGAACCCGTGTCCACTGCATTGGCAGGTGGATTCTTAACCACTGCGCCAGAAGCCCTCCCAGACTTTTCTTGAGTGTGGGCATTGTCTTTGAGGCACACTTAGAAATCCCTTCCAACAACCTTCTGTGATCCTGAAGTTTGGGAAACACTGATCTCCAAGATTCCTTCAGTTCTGGATTCATCTAGACACTCTTGGGTTTCTCAGAAGAACTCTCTTGCTCTTGTGTTCACTATTGCCGTTCTTGACATGGTTGAGGAAGTCTGAGCTTTGGTTCTGTTCCCTAGAATTGAAGAACTAACCTGTGGTGGGATGGTCGAGCAGGTCCAGGAAGCCTTCGGCGAGACCATGACCTCTGTTGTGTCTTTGTGCGCCCGTTACCCTATTGCTTGTGCAAATAGCATCGGACTCTTATGTACTATACCTTACACCAGGTAAGCAAGGAAATGCTTTTTATTGTTAGTAAGGTACACCACAGTGTAGTTGATTAAATAGAAATATTTTTTAATTAAAAAAATTGGATTTTTTGGTTTTGATTATCCAGTGACACTATCACTCTGATTAAATGAGCTTGTCTCCTGACAGACACTTAAAGTTACTATGTAAATTCCTTATTGTTGAGTTCCTGCATGATCAAATGTGGATCCGCATTAGGGATTATATTACATTGTCAAAATGGAGAAGTTTGAAGGAAAGAAATAGTTCCCTAGGAAATTACTTATGTATTGAGCAAAATTTTTTGCCTTTGCACATTTATTTCCTCTCTTAGTTACTTGATTAATAGTTTGAAGATGTCAAGAATTCATGAAGTCATTCTTTGAATCCCCTTATGATAAAATGTGTAGTTTTTTTCTATTATGGTAACCTTGTGTTGATTCCATCGACTTTTACTTTGCTCTTCTATACGAACTAACCAGAACTTGAAGTTCATTACGTATGAAGGAAAATACTCATTCTAAAAAATTTCTATGTTGAGTTATACATTGGTATCCTAAGTTATGGACAAGGAACTATACCGACATGTTTTATAGCCCTTTGATAACCTGAATCTTAAGTGAGAAGTTCCTAAGGGCTGGTCAGTTATATTTCTTTCATTCAACCCTTTGTGCCTGGCCCAGGAGTGAAGAGAAGTGCCTGGTGCGCAGTGGCCTTGTTCAGCTCATGGATCGACTGTGTAGCTTGAGCAGTCAGACTGAGTCCAGCTCCAGTGAGAAACAAACCAAGAAGCAGAAGGTGGCCACCATGGCCTGGGCAGCCTTCCAGGTGCTTGCCAACCGCTGCGTTGAATGGGAAAAAGAAGAAGGTGAGAAACAGGATTCCTTTCTAGAGCTCATTGATTTCTTCTATTGATGTGTTTATGTATTAAGTATTTGTGCTGGATGGGGGAAAGAAAAGCTATATTAAATTACATAAGTAGATTGGTTGAATCAATTATGATTTCATGGGAGCCTCTTCATCGGCATGGTTCTATGAAAATTTATCACTACTCTATGACAGTAAACAGTATCCTAACCTGGAGGGCATTACGCTAAGTGAAATAAGCCAGACACAGAAAGACAAATACTGCAGCCATCTCACTTATATGTGGAATCTAAAAAAGCCAAACTCATAAAACAGTAGAACAGTGGTTGCCACGGTTAGGGGGCAGGGGCAAATGGGGAGATGTTGTTCAAAGGAACAAACTTTCAGTTATAAGATGAATAAGTTCTGGAGATCTAATGTACAGCATTGTGATTAGAATTAATAATACTTTATTTATACTTGAAAGTTGCTGAGAGAATTAATCTTGTGTTCTTATCCCCTCCCCCACACACAGAAAGATAACTATGGGAGGTGATGGATGTATTCACTAACTTGATTGTGGTAATCATTTCACAATGTATATGCGTATTAAATCATCACGTTGTACACCTTTTAAAAAATTCACGTTCTACAATCTGAATATATGCAATTTTTATTTGCTAATCATACCTCAGTAAAGCTGAGGGGGTGGGGAGGAACGATAACCACCTGAAGGAGTACAGTAACCCCAGGAAATTGAAGACATCTTTCATTTCCTTTTTGTCAACACTGCTAATGGTGTCCGAATAAATATTTTTATGCAATGATTTTTCAGTTGCACTTTTGAGGTGCTATTTCCAGATTATATTTTCAGTCACCAATCCAATTTAAAAAGTAAACTTGAAGGATAACTTCTCCATAGTATCCCAGGTATATAGCTTGTTTATTTATTCATTCACTGTGCGTTTTATTGTCCTGAGAGCCAGGCATAAGATGAATAAGGCATTGTTTCTCACCTTAAAAAATATGGTCCAGTGGGGGAAATAGACCAATGAACAAATAATTACCGTGCAATCAATGCCATGATCAAGGTGCACACAGAGTGCTATGGGAGCATAGAGGTCCCTACAGACCAGCTGTGCTAGGGATCAGGCAAAGCTTCCCAAAGAAGGTGACATGGGAGTTCTTCTTGAAGGATAAAGAAGACTTCCAGGCAGAATGAACAGTAAATGGCAAATAATTCTTGTGGCTTTTACGAGAGATGTTTGGGGAAGGCTCTGGAACTACAGTGAAAATGGAAAGACCAAAAAAGGTCTTTTATTATGTTTGAGAAGAGGTAGGGTGTGAGTTAAACATCAAGGTGTTTTCCAAAAAAGAAACAGACTTGCAGATATAGAGGGCAAGCTAGTGGTTACCAGTGGGGAGAGGGGCGGGGAGGGGCACTATAGGGGTAGGGGAGTAAGCAGTACAAACGATTGTGTATAAAATAAGCTACAAGGGTATATTGTACAACATAGGGAATATAGCCAATATTATATAATAACTATAAATAGAGTACAACCTTTAAAAATTACGAGTCACTATATTATACACCTGTAACTTATATTGTATATCAACTGTACCTCACTAAAAAAAATATATATATATATATCAAGATGTTTCTGTCACAGTAAAATGGTGATTCTTGCCTGTCAATCAAAGTGTGTTTCTGGGTTTTGTGTGGATTAATTATATTCAGTTTTAATTAAGAGGAATGTCTTTCCCCAACACTGAATCATTTTTCAAGTTACTGTTACCTTGTTTACGTGCAGTTGTTATCTAATGAGGAGACACTAATTGGATGGCTAATGAAGTACTGAACAGGTTAAAGAAACATTGGGCAAAGGGAGGGCTTTAATGCAGGCTCGCCACACCTGCAGACTCGCCATGCCTTCCTGGGGTTTTCACCGCGCTTCTTCTTTCTTGAACTCTGAAGGCGGCTCCACAGAGGCTGTGCACTCAGGTCTGGCCCGTCAGGTGTCCAGCCTTCTCACCAACCACCTCGCCCGAGCGACAGAGTGCTGCGGCAACCAGGCCGCCGGGAATGATGCCCTCCAGGACGTCCTGAGTCTTCTCAATGACCTCTCGAGGTAAGGAAGGCCCAGCTGGAGCTGTGGGAGGAGGTGGCTTTTCCTCTGAGTGATTTGGCTTCCTTTGCGGGTGGTTGTCTTTAGAAACATCTAACTTACTAGGCCATCCTGATATGCTCTTGCGTCAAGAAAAACAGTAGAGGATGAAGTCATTGAAAAATAGCATTTAGTTCCAAAATAAGAAAATTATTTAGGTCAATATCTACATCATAAAATAACATATTATCATTTGCTTCAATACTTTACTGGCAACAGCTGCTAGCCTTTTGAGTCAATACGATTGCATTCAGTAACCAAACATCTTTACCTTCATTATAGCAAGATTAAAGAATAATCAGCCAGGACCTGTAATTAATTCGCCTTCTCATGCTGTGTCTTTAAAAAGAAGATATTCTGTGGAGGTTTAATCACGTGTGAGCTGTGAGGCTCACAAAAGCTTGTCCACATAAGGCTGCTTATTCTTTGGTTTCTGCTGAAATGTAACAGGTTCAGCTGTGGCAGATCCCAGACTCTTGAGGTCAGTACAACACTGTATGATCTCTTTGGTCTTGAAGCACTTCTTAAAAAGGAATAAAAGACTAAACTAAAAGCCTCCTAGCTTGGGTTTCTAAGTCTTGGTGTTCTGTAAATCGTGCTGAACCATAGGATCTCAATTAAATAAACATCAGGTATCAGAAAATATTCAAAAATCTTTTAAAGTATTGTTGGTCAATTATGAGCTTTCATCAGATGTTTACAAAAACCCTTAATTCTCCTTCATAAAAACATATTGCCAAATCTGTGTCTTCCTCATTAAATATGAAGTCATCAGTTTGTTTAACCTCATTTAGGGAACTTTTGCTTCTGAATTTCTGTAGATAACATTCTCAGCATTGTGGACCTTTTCTTCCTCCTTTTGCAGGAGTCACATAGGTAAAGCCATCCTGAGCCAGCCAGCTTGTGTGTCCAAACTCCTCTCCCTGCTGCTTGACCAACGCCCATCCCCAAAGCTGGTTCTTATCATTCTTCAGCTGTGCCGGGCGGCACTCCCGCTGATGAGCGTAGAAGACTGTGGGAATGTGGAGCTCCCACCCTGGAGCTACTCTGTCCCCTCCCTAAACAGCGAGCAAGAGGATCCCAGCGACCCAGCATCCAAGATCGCCTCGTTGCTCTTAGCAAAGCTAGCAGATTACGTGGTCCCAGGTGAGTAGCCTCCTGGATGGAAGAATGGCACTGAGGCGCTCACTTCCTGTGGACGGTCAGACCGAGCTTTCCCTTGTCCACAACTGCAGCTGTGCTTCCTGTGATAAAAGGGAGAGAGAGCGGAGAAGGGACAGAGCGGGAGAGAGGGAGGAAGAGAGATTCCAAAGCCAGTGCTTTCCTTATACAGGGGAGCCGCACAAACAACTTCGCAATTTTTCTGTTTGCTTAAAGGATGTCAGACAGTCCTTTCTCCAACCGCTTCCGAACCTGACACCACGTTGACAAAAACCAGCCCCAAGAGTTCCTTAAAAGGAGATAAAGACCCTGGAGAAGAGAGTGAAGCAGTGGATGGCAAGCTCTCTATCTTTATCCATAAGCGGGAAGACCAGTCATCCCATGAAGTTCTCCAACCATTACTAAGGTGATGATTGCAATAGCTACATGCCATCAAGCACTAGCCATGTCGCAGGCACTGTGCTGAGTAAGCCCCTTGCAGGTATCAACTGTCTCAGACCTCTTAACACCCCTAAGAGGTAATCAATGTTACTATCATCCCTGTCATTACATACGGAGAAAGTGAGGCAGAGCTGAAATATAAATGCAGGTCCCTCTGACGCAGAACCCAAACTTTTAACCACAACTTGGTACTGTCTCTCCAGACCCAACAGAGTGAAAATCCTGTTGAGAATGTATCATTTGTGTCCTACGGGGAGTCTATAGTGTGACCTGGGCTTTGAGAAGGAATAATGCAGCTTGGTTTTCAGTTTTTGGCATCCTTCAGCCATCAGTAAATTTAGGGATACCATTGACTGTGAGGTGAAGAAATAAGAAACTTTTTTATAGCTTTATTTAATCGAAGGATGAATGGTATGATTGCTCAACAAGGAAGTAAAAATATATAATTACTGTCCAAAGATTACAAATCTACCGGGCCCTGTCACTGGAATCCAGGACAACAAGAAGGTCCCACAGAGCACAAGGGAATTTAGGAGAGGTGTTTATGTCTCAGATGGAAGAGTCCTCTCTTCAAATAAATGATTGAATGATGGTGTCATCCTCATAATTGGATCCCTTGTCTGCCATCATGGCAACCGAAAGCACTACTAGGCTGTTGGCATAGACTAAGCGGGGTCAGGGCAAGTCAGCACATAGATGAAGAAACTTCCAAGGAACATTCCTGGGCACTGTGAAACGTCATAGTACAAATTTGGTGAAAGATTTTTTTGAGAGCCAGGTTTAGGAGGCAGGGGGAGCTGAATTATTAGAAAGGAAGATCCAGTCATTCACACCAAGGCAGCAATCCAGGCTGTTGTTAAAATCCCCTCACTTTGGGATTTAGATCACTCACTGAGGCCTCCCCAACCTGTGACCATGCCTGTAAAATCATTGCCTCTCTCTACCTTCCCATTTTAGTAGCTCAGAAGGACGGCCCTTCCGACTTGGTACTGGTGCCAACATGGAGAAGGTCGTGAAAATGGACCGAGACATGACAAAGGTAACCCCAATATGGAGGAGGCTGCTCCGCCAAGACCCACAGTCAAAGAACATGTGCCAGGCTTCAGGTTGTCAGGAGAAATTTTTAAAAAAAATTTCAAGTTACCACAGGGTGAGAAATTGAAGACAGTGGCTTAACTGAGGCCATTTTCAAGAGAACTAGTCAAAATCAATGTATCATTAACGTTAAAATGTAGAAGAGAACTCTTGGTTTTGACCTAGAAATTTTCTTAGCTCTGTTAAGAAAGTTCTACAGCCTAAAAATTCTTTAAAAGTAATCAAAAAAAAAAAAAAAGTGACCATACGGTGAAAGGTTAAAAGAGTAATAATAATAGATAATAAGAAATAAAGACAAAAAAGCCCATGAAAATATAAAAATATGCTCAGGCTCACAGATTACATGATAAATAATTAAAGGGGAGTAATAAAACAACAGTAGTGTATCATTTTTACCTGTCGCACTGATAATGTTAAGATCGATGGTACCCATTATTGCCAAGGTGAGGGTAAATAGGCATCTTCAAGTATCCAGAGACAAGCCTGTCCTTGGCAGTTCTGTTTGTAAAAAACAAAGTAGAATCTGTGTACCCATAAATAGGGGATTTGTTAAAGAAATTATTACATTCATATAATGAAATACTGTACAGCTATAAAAATAATCAGGTAGGAGCTTCCCTGGTGGTGCAGTGGTTGAGAATCTGCCTGCCAATGCAGGGGACACGGGTTTGAGCCCTGGTCTGGGAAGATCCCACATGCCGCAGAGCAACTAGGCCCGTGAGCCACAATTACTGAGCCTGCACATCTGGAGCCTGTGCTCCGCAACAAGAGAGGCCGCGATAGTGAGAGGCCCGTGCACCGCGATGAAGAGTGGCCCCCGCTTGCCACAACTAGAGAAAGCCCTCACACAGGAACGAAGACCCAGCACAGCCATAAATAAATAAATAAATAAAAATAAATAATAAAATAAAAAAAAAATCAGGTAGGTCTAAATATATAGACATGGATATTCATGATATTTTATGGTATCAGGTTCATATCAATTATAAAAATTCATGATGTTTTGATAACTGATAAAAAAGAAATGAAAACTGTGTAGCGTGGCCTATGATTATGTATGTCAGAATCTGCATGGAAAAAATTCCAGAGGACTAACAGTGATCTCTGACTGGGTGAGGACAAAGGATGTTTGTGGAGATTTAACTTTCTACATATAATATTTTAATATATGAATTTATAAAAATGAGCCTGGATTAGGGGAAACAGATTTTTTAAAGTATAGTGCTGAGAAGAGCGAAAAGAATATCATGAATGTCTTCAATCTGATCCCCAGGGTGGCTGCTGTGAGGTGATTACAGAAGAGGCGGCAGCTGCTCTGCGAAAAGCAACCAAGTGGGCACAGTCAGGCCTCATCGTCAGCGTCGGGCCACCCGTGGAGTCGCTCAACCCAGAGACTGTGAGTGGACTGTCCACAGGGGACAAGAAGAAAACCGCCCAAACTTCCATTTGCCGAGAGAGGAACTCTGAACTTGCCAGGTAAAACCTTTCACAGGGTGGAAGTTGTCTGCACTCTTCTCAGACTTACTTTGTAAAGGATTTGTTTCGAGGGTTTTAATTTTATATCCTCCCCTTGACCTGCTGGAAATGAGATCTGAGGGCTTAAAATACCCATCCGTTGGAGTAGTTGTTCTCAAAGTCAAGTTAGAAAGTGGTGACCATCCAGGTGGATCTGAGGTTGTGAGGGATGAATAGGGAGGCCCTCCAGGCTGAGTGGACATCTGTGGCTGGAGGATTGTTTTTCTGAGAAAGGCCACCACCAGGAGCACCAGCTATAGTTTTTTTGAGTAGTAGAAATAGTAAACTCTGTCCTTGCTGCCTTTACTTCATCCAAACAATACTTGTCACCATCCCAGCTGTACACAGAAGCTTCTTTCTAGTTGGAGGAAGGATAAATGCGTGTTGCCCCTGGGAAGTTTGTGTGAGGTTCTGTGCTTGCCAGCCAGAGGCAGATGTAGTGTAGGTCCTTTCCTTGATCACGATGGTTTATACAGTTAAAGGTTTGGGGTCCATTGTTTCCAAGGCTTCTTCAGTTACCAGAAAGAATGGGAGTCACCGAAACCCACTTTTTCCAGTATTTATAACTAGAAAATGTTTGCATCTGGTGCCAAGCCTGAAGCCACTCGTCTGCCTTATTCACCATCACTGGACACTGACACTTTTCCCTGTTGACACTTGCAGGACCGACCCTGTCCGACCTTTCATCAGTGGGCATGTGGCAAACAGCATGGCTGCAGAAGTGATCGCCTTGCTTCACAGCTTGCTGATGGCGCCTGAGTCAAATGCTGCTCAGATATGGACCACGACAGCAGAGAAGGCTAGTACGCTGTTGCTGCTTAAAAGAGGAAACAAGACAGAAGTTAATGTTCTGTTCTAGCAAAGGACATTCTAACAAAGAGAGAGTTCCCAAACTGGCCAGATATACTTGTTAACTGTGTTTCCCCTGAAATTTGCTTTGATTCAGTAGCTTCAACTCTGTTAACCCACATCTCCTTTCACTGCCAGTTCTGATTTCACAGAAGGCAGGCTAGTGTTCTCAGGAAAAGAATGGCACTCCTTGTTTCTCCTTCTTACTTGTATTCGATTGGTACTAACATTAGGAAATCATGCAGCCTTGGTTTATTGGATTTGTTAAGTGTACTTACTAAGTCCTAAGGAGGCCTCTGTGTGATTTACACTCCCTGAATGCTCTGTCAGTAATTCATCTTTACAAACAATAGTTCAGTTTCCTGAAAACTAGGGTTTGGTAATCAATTTCCCTTTTCCCAGTCATTCGTGATGTGAACACCTTATAACTAAAGATACTAAAGATACTTGGGTGTTGAGATGTAGGCAGTATGCTGTTAAGGTTTTCCTGCAGATAAATTTTTGCTTTAGTTTAGGGGTTTTATTAACAGTGTTTGATTCTCCCATATTTTGAGGTTGTGTATTTCCAGTTCTGTCCAATCACATAAGGCAAATATGCCAAGAATGTCAGTGGTCATACCTGATAATTATTTCATCCCTCCCATATCCAGAGTTCCTTTAGCACTTGGGACCTAGGCACTGTTGTAGACACTGCATCATGCTTAGCATCAAAACAACCAGAGCTTTATCTCCCACTGCATGGGCTGCTTCTTACATTTAGGTTCTGTCTCGTGCGCTGATGTACATTCCACAATTGGGGAAATATGCAGAAAGCATTCTGGAAAATGGCAGCAGTAGTGGCAGAAAACTCGCCAAACTTCAGAGAATCGCCCGCCAGGCTGTCGCTGCACTGTGTGCACTTGGAGGCTTCAAAGAGACAATCAAGATAGGGTCTGAGGTTCAGGTAACCAGCCACCATTTTCCCAAGTCATCGCTTTCCGCTGTATATAAGTCCATTGATTAATTGCTCATCTCTAAGACAAGTATCATCCACCCAGTTGGACAAAAATCCTTGTTCCTTTAAGCTAAGAAACTCATGACTTCTAATCCACCTGCAGATTAGTCAGATATTAGTACAATACCGTGTAATGTTAACTACAATACTTGTGTCCTGTGGTGGTGTTAATATTGGCAATATTTTAGAATTGCAAGTTTGAATTTGTATCATACTGTGATCACCTTGATGTAAGGTTTTAGGACCTATTATTTTAACTCATGTTCAGGGCTTGGTATCTGCGTTATAAGAAACTATTACTGTAATGCCGGTAATGACAGCTGTAAATTTCCTCTTCCCACTTGTCACATCAGATAATTGCTCACACCATCAGAGCTGGTAGGTAGTGCTAATCCCTCTGTGTCTCTAGGTTTTAGGTAGAGGAATATCAGGAAGCGTCGGAGCAGTGGCTTCTATCAATGAACAGGAAGGTATAGCTACAGTCAAATTCCCACCCATAGACTGTAGAAAGACGTCGCAAGCATCAGACACACTGACTATTCCATTGTCTAGACTTTGTGTTCCAAGATCAGAGGTAAGGTGATTTTTAAATGCATCTTAAAATGTTACTGCAGATGGTAACCGTACTGTCATGAGTAATATGCACATACACAGTACAGAAGCACAAATACTTGGTTTTCTTAAATTTTACTTGTGACGTGTATTTACCTATTGGGCATAATCATTTAATAGTAACATTTGTGTGGAAATTTTTACCTAGATGACAAAATTAATTTCTTTGGTTTGGAATATTCCACAGTGTATTGTATGTTTAATTGTTTGGGTCTAGCTTGCAATTCTGTATGGTGATTTGATTCTTTTTAACTGAAATTTTGAGAATTAACTCCAGATGATAATAACACCCTCATTTCTTATAAACTAACTACTTGAATTTAACTTTTTGCCATGCCCCTTCCCCCACCGCCATCAGGCATTGCCTCTTCATAAACTGTCCATTACTGAGAAGGTAGTACAGGCAGTCCAGTCCATGTTGCTTCCTCAGGAGGGAAGTCTGTCTATTCATACCTCACTTCCTGCAACAGGAGATGGGTCAGCTCCTGTGATGGCAGTCGTTCGGCTCCTGGCTGAAATAAGAACAAGGTGAGCCCCCTCCAAAGATCCCCTCATGTGCTGAGGTGGTGCAGGCACAGAGACAGGGGTCTTCCATGGGCCCCTCTGCTCCAGGCTTAGTGGGTCTGCAGCATGAACTTCATGCCAAACTGAGTAACAGAAACCATCCTCTTGTGCTATGTTTACTGTGGTTTTTGTTGCATTCCCCAGTTTCTGCACTTTGAAATAAAGTTTAGCTGTTTCCCTAAGAAAGTAAATAAACTAACTATGATTGATATATAGAGCACATACATAAGGCTCCACTGATTTGCTTTGGTTAAAGAACTTTGTCCTGTCACAGGAATTCTTCTGCAGCTTTGCCTTTTGTAAAGTGGTTCGGACCACATTAGTACCTATCTGGTCCATCTGCTTTCCAAACTGCTGAGGAGAAAATGAGGGAATGCTCACAAGTGTTGGAGTTGGAAAGAAAATACGTTTATTTACAATTAAACAACAACAAGTTTCTTTTGACAATGAAACTTATCAGAAAGTTCTAATATGTGTTTTGAATCAGGTGAGAGAGATCAGCATACAGATTTCCCAAGCGTTTGGACCTCTCTTGTTCCCAGAACATTAATATTGCCCGTGGAGCTCAGGTTAGGAAGAGCTGTTATGAGATGGTGCTGATTTCTCTCCTGGCACTTGGTGACTTCATTTAGGGAGATGGCAGCCATTTTTCCCTTTTCCGATTGTGCATGCAGTGTCAGCAGTTACTATGCGGGGAAAAGAGAAGTTACGTACTTCCCAGCCAGTCCAGCTCAGAAAAAAAGCAAGAGGAATGGGGAGTTTGAACCTTGTTTAAATTAGAGGATAAAATTGATTGAAATGTTTTTCACAGTTGACTTTTTAGAGAATGACCATTGATGACTTTGAAATATTGTAAATCTTTTAACATTAAGAGCATGCCTGGTCATGGCCCAGCTTTTAGAAGACAGCTTATTTTGTGAAGAATTCATACAGCAGTGTCCAGCAGCTGTTGAAGTTCTCAACCTAGTAGCCCAGGAATGCAGTGCTGGTAAGTACCTGTTACTTTCCTTTCTACCCTATTGTGTTAAGTTTTGTCAGCACATTTATAATTTGATAATGGAATGTTAACTGTTTTCATGTACACATCCAACAGCTGAACTATAAACACAACACTTACCACAATTTACTTTCATTTCAGATCTAGAAATGTAAATAAAAACCTTCAGTATATGCCAACTAGGAAATCAGCATTTTTCAATTTAACTTTAGGACCACTATGTCAGAGTGTTTTCTTTTCACCATTCATATTAATTAGTTGCCTTTATTTCTCAGTTAGAATTATGTATGAGCTGTCCTTAGAGCTGCAGCTACTTTCTGACTATTATCATTGGCCACATTTGAATTCAGAATCAAGAATTTACACTAACATCCATCTTTGTGTGTGTGTGTGTGTTCCTCTGTGTCTGTGTGTGTGTGTTTATGGAAAAGTTCGAACAAATACAAGAATAGAAAGACTTTTTTCGTATAATGAACCCTCACGTTTCCATCATCTAGTTTCAACAGTTATCAACATATAGCCAATCCTGTTTCATCTACGCTGCACCATCCTGGATTATTTTTAAGCAGATTTTTAGATATTCCTTTATTTTAAACATAAATATTTTAGTATGTGTTTCAAAAATAAGGACTCTTAAAATAACCACAATATCAGTATCACATCTAAAAAATTTACAATAATTCTTTAATATTATTAAATATCTAGTCAATATTCAACTTTCTAAAGTTCTCATAAAGTAATACTTGTTCTTACATTTGTTTATTTGAATCAGGATCCAAATAAAGTTCATCTATTATATAATTCATTGCTGTCTTTTAAATCTCTTTTTAAAAAAAATTCCCCTCAGTATCTTTTCTTCCCTTGCAACTTATTTGTTGAAGAGTTTCCCACAGTCTGGATTTTGCTGATTATATCCTGTGGTGTCATTTAATGTGTCCTTTTGTCCTCAAATTTCCTGTAAATTGATAGTTGGCCTGGGTGTTTTTAAAGTGAAAATTTACCCTTTATCCCCAAGGACATAGTAGGACTCTAAATGTAATTGTTCACAATTAGATTAGCAGTTCTCCAATGCTGTAGTACTAGCATTTTCATAAACTGTAAGGAAGAAGTGGATATCCTTACCTTCCCTAATGGTTTTAGTTTTATCCTTTTTTTTGTTTTTTGGTCATTTTTGTTATCTATATTATTTACTGTGTCTCATGCTGTTTGCTTTTTTTCAGTAACTCTCTAATCTCTTTTCTGTCCTTAAATTTTTGTCCTTTTTCATGTGGCAGTGATTTCTCTTGGTTTGTTTTTGCTTTTTAATTTGTCTTCATTCTGTATCTGTTTTACTTCCCAAATCTCCTTGCCTTAACAAGCATGGTTCTGTGGAGTCAGCAACTGTTAAAAAAACCTCAGAGAGGGACTTCCATGGTGGCGCAGTGGTTAAGACTCCATGCTCCCAATGCAGGGGGCCTGGGTTCAATCCCTGGTCAGGGAACTAGATCCCATATGCATGCCACAACTAAGAGTTGTCCTGCCACAACTAAAGAGCCAGTGAGCTGCAACTAAGGAGCACATGTGCCGCAACTAAGGATGCTGCCTGCCACAGCTAAGGCCTCGTGCAACCAAATAAATAAATAAATAAATAAAATATTAAAAAAAAAACCTCAGAGAGACCCCAAGAAAAGGGAAAAAGAACAAAAGAAAAGGAGCTTGCGTGCTCGGCTTCTTGGGTGAAATTACTTATGCTAAATACTTGCTTATAATTTACTTTTGTACTTGTGGTATGTAGTTCCCTGCCTCTGCTTTCAATATTCTTGGCTTAGGTTGCATCCTAAGACTTATTTGACTGATTTTAGCAAGCATATAACTTGCTGAATGAATCACTTACTATTCTATAGGACTCTTTCTGGGTATCTTTTATACATTTTATGGAATAAAGGGGTTTTACTCTGTGAAATTAACTTTGGTACTTAATGTACAAGCCAGGAATCATAATAATTTAGAGCAAATGGTTTTAATAATAACCCACTAACCCATTTTTTTCTGTGGAAAAGAACCCTGTGGTAAGAAAGAGTTGGAAAGAAACGTGGGGGAAGTTCTTATTAATTGCTACAAAAGAGAAGACTATGAGCTTATACACAGCGATTTATATTCTAAAATACTGTCCTATGTCAAGTATAACAGTCCTTAATAACTCATTTATTAGATTATCAGAAAGAGCTCTGAGGTTAAATGTTGGTATCCAAGTTTGCTGATTGCTGAGTCATTTACCTGTATTTATAAAAAAACAAAAACAGGGCTTCACTGGTAGCGCAGTGGTTAAGAATCCGCCTGCCAAGGCAGGGGACATGGGTTCGAGCCCTGGTCTGGGAAGATCCCACATGCCCCAGAGAAACTAAGCCAGTGCGCCACAACTACTGAGCCTGTGCTCTAGAGCCCGCGAGCCACAACTACTGAGCCCGTGTGCCACAACTACTGAGGTCCACGCGCCTAGAGCCTGTGCTCCAAAGCAAGAGAAGCCGCCACAATGAGAAGATCGCACACCGCAACAAAGAGTAGCCTCCGCTTGCCGCAACTAGAGAAAGCTGGTGCACAGCAACGAAGACCCAATGCAGCAAAAAAAAAAAAACAACCTATATCTGAATTACTTTTCAACACAGTAGTGGATTCTTTTTTTTTTTAAATTAATTTATTTATTTGTTTTTATTTTTGGCTGTGTTGGGTCTTCGTTGCTGCACGTGGGCTTTCTCTAGCTGGGGCGAGTGGGGGCTAGTCTTCGTTGCGGTACACGGGCTTCTCATTGCGGTGGCTTCTCTTGTTGCGGAGCACGGGCTCCAGGCGCACGGGCTTCAGTAGTTGTGGCTCACTGGCTCTAGAGCACAGGCTCAGTAGCTGTGGCGCATGGGCTTAGTTGCTCCGCGGCATGTGGGATCTTACCGGACCAGGGCTTGAACCCATGTCCCCTGCATTGGCAGGCATATTCTTAACCACTCCGCCACCAGGGAAGCCCCAGTAGTGGATTCTTATAGCCTGCTAGGGAGTCATAGCCTGTGCTCAAAAGAAATGCTGTTTAATAAATGAGATCCCAAGTGGTGGGTAGAAGAGAAAGAGTTCTTTGATTATTTATTTATTTATTTATTTATTTATTTAATAAATTTTTAAATTTAATTTTATTTTTTTTGGCTGCGTTGGGTCTTTGTTGCTGCGCATAGGCTTTCTCTAGTTGCCATGAGCGGGGGCTACTCTTCATTGCAGTACGCAGGCTTCTCATTGCGGTGGCTTCTCTTGTTGTGGAGCACAAGCTCTAGGTGTGCGGGCTTCAGTAGTTGTGGCACACAGGCCCAGTAGTTGTGGCTCGCAGGCTCTAGAGCGCCGGCTCAGTGGTTGTGGCGCTCGGGCTTAGTTGCTTTGCAGCATGTGGGATCTTCCCAGACCAGGGCTCGAACCCGTGTACCCTGCATTGGCAAGTGGATTCTTAACCACTGCACCACGAAGGAAGTCCCTGATTTTTATTTTTTAATGTATCAAGATTTTCAAATTTCATATACGAAAGTGTCATAAAATGTATATGCGATAATATATTGATTCTCTAAAATGAAAAAATTTTCAATGAATTCCTTTTATTATTTTACTTCATCTGGGATGAATTAAGCCACGGACTTGGCCATTGTAATGTTAACTCACTCTTAGCTAAATTTTATAGCTTCTCTAACACAAAGAAAAGAGTACCTAACTCCGTTTGGTCTAGGAAGATAACACTACAGAGCTTTTTCTCATAAAGAAATATTCCTGGGGACTTCCCTGGTGGTCCAGTGTCTAAGACTCTGGGCTCCCAATGCAGGGGGTCTGGGTTCGATCCCTTGTCAGGGAACTAGATCCCACATGCTGCAACTAAAGATCCCGCAGCTGTAACGAAGATCCTGCACGCGGCAACGAAGATGCTGCATGCCGCAACTAAGACCTGACGCAGCCAAATAAATAAATAAATACTAAAAAAAAAGAAGAAGAAAGAAAGAAATATTCCTGAGGAGTCAACTGGATCCCTTGGTTGAAACAGCATAGGAAACAGATTGTGAAACTGAAGAAAAGACACATAGAAACTGAAAAAGTTCTCAACTTTTTTTTTATACTCTTACAAAAGGCAGAATCTCTCAGATTTCCTCTTCTCCCTCCTTCCTAAATGTACACATTCCCTGAGCCAGAGGTTCTCACACTTGGAAAGTTTGTAAGAATCTCTGGGAGGCACGTTTAAAATGCTTTCCAAGATCCACCAAAAAGTCAGAAGTCAAGGGTGGGCCTGGGCAGTTGTGATGCAAGTGGCCCTCACAGCTCACTTGAAGAAACTGCTCTAAGTTTTGCCTTGACCCACCTTCTTTGCTTTATCTGCCCTTCTTGTGCTTTCATGGCTTCTGCTGGGGGCAGTCCTTCTCTTGAGGTTCAGGCCTGGTAGCTATTTTTCATAGAAGGAACCCCCCGCGAGCCCCAGCCTCATGAATATACCGCATTTAAACCCAAAGTCATCATTTACTCTGGAATCCACTCTCCTTTCTGAATTCCTTATTCTTGGTTATGCTTGGGCTATTGCTGACCCTCAGACACTGAGTCCTTCCACATCCAATCAGTTGCCATATCTGATTCTTCCTTTGAAATGCTCCTGAAATTTATCTCTTTCCTGTTCATCTCCACTACCAGCTCTTTAAGTCGGGTGCTTTTTATCTCGTGTTTAGGCATCTGCATTATTCTCCAAACTTTTCCTTCTTGCACTTTGTATTTTCCCGTTGTCATCACAGTTACCTTCCTGAAGCCCCGATTTGAGTGGCTGATTGTCAGGCGCATAGAGCTGTCACTGAGAGGCTGGCTTTCCTAAGTGCTGTTACTGCTGTTAAGTTGTCATTTATAGATTGGAATGAATTTACAGCCAGGTCTGGCAGTTACTTGTTACTATGGCTAAAGTACAATACAATCAGCCTTTTCTTTCTTGAATTTGTAGCATAGGAGCTTTTTTTTTTTTTTTTTAATTTATTTATTTATTTATTTATTTATTTATAGCTGTGTTGGGTCTTCATTTCTGTGCGAGGGCTTTCTCTAGTTGTGGCAAGTGGGGGCCACTCTTCATCGCGGTGCGCGGGCCTCTCACTATCGCGGCCTCTCTTCTTGCGGAGCACAGGCTCCAGACGCACAGGCTCAGTAATTGTGGCTCACAGGCCTAGTTGCTCCGCGGCATGTGGGATCTTCCCAGACCAGGGCTCGAACCCGTGTCCCCTGCATTGGCAGGCAGATTCTCAACCACTGCGCCACCAGGGAAGCCCAGCATAGGAGCTTTTTATTCTCATACTAGATGCTATAAAAATCTCCTCTTACGTTAAGCCTACTTCATGGTAGACATGCCTCAACTCTGCCAAACAGCCCCCACTCCCTTTCTTCTTCCTAAGAATTGCTTTTCCCTTATTATTTGGTCTGATTCCACCTATCTGCATTGAAGTATCTCCATGACACTTGTTACTGGTTGATTATAAGGACACTGCTGCAGATGTTATTCACTGTATCATCCAGCATTCTGTGTATAAGATCTCTCAGAATAATTTTTAAGTAATTTTAGCAAAAATAATTGGAAAATGTTTATTAAAAATAATTGGGCTCTTTATGACTAGTCAGTTTACGTTTATGTAATGGACTCCATGAATCTATAACTAAATAGTTTCCCCTTCTTTGGTTTGTCTATTGGGAAGCACAGATCTAGACTTGTGTCCCTGACTCCCAGGTGTAAATAAAGAACACTAGACACATACCTCATGGCCTGGCCTCACTCCTGGCTCCACTTTGACTATTTTATCTTTGATCGCTGTCTAATCCATATCATTGGATTGTATTAGGTGTCTTGTGTCTGTAGGTACTAGGTATAAGTCAATAAATCTTTCTTGCTACTATCCTAAACATATTCTGTAGTTTACCTTTATTAGACTACATCTTATTCTTCCTAAGACATCTTTTTAAGTTGAAATATAATTCGCATACCACACGATTTACCATTTTAAAGCGTACAATTCAGTGGGTTTTAACATTGAGCTGGCCAGAAAGTTCGTTCAGGTTTTTCCGTAAGATGTTACAGAAAAACCCTAAAGAACTTTCTGGCCAACCCAATACATTCAGAGCTGTGCAACCATCATCACTAATTCCAGAACATTTATAACCACCCCCCGCAAAGAAAACCCTCTATATTCATTATCCCCACCCCCTTCCCTCAGCCCCTGACAACCGTCAATCTACTTCCTGTCTCTATGGATTTGCCTGTTCTGGGCATTTCATATAAATGGAATCATATAGTATGTGGCCTTTTGTGTCTGATTTCTTTCACTTAGCATAATGTTTTCAAGGTTCGTCCGTATTGTGGCAGGTATCAAGTAGTTCATTACTTTTCATGGCTGAATACCTTTCCATTGTATGGATAGACCATTTTGTTTATCCATTGATCAATTTATGAATACTTGTGTTGTTTCTAACTTTTGGCTATTATGAATAATGCTGCTATAAACATTCATATATAAGTTTTTGTGTATATGACTATGTTTTCAATTCTGTTGCATATATATAGGAGTGGAATTGCTGGGTCTTACAGCAATTCTATGTTTTAACTTGAGGAACTGCTTCCTTTTTTGAGGGACCATTTTCAAAAGTGGCTGTGCTTACATTCCCACCAGCAACGTATGAGGGTCCCGGTTACTCCATACTCTAGCCAACACTGGTATTGTCTTTTTGATTATAACTAGCTTAGTAGGTGTGAAATGGTATCTCATTTGCCTTTCCCTAATGACTGATGACGTTGAGCATCTTTTCACATATGTATTGACCATTTGTATATCTTCTTTGGAGAAATATCTATTCAGCTTTGCTGCCTGTTTTTAGTTAGTTTATTTGTCTTTTTATTGTTGAGTTATAACAGTTCTTTATATATTCTAGATATACTTGTCCCTGATCAGATATGATTTATAAGTACTCCCTCCCATTCTGTGGGTTATCTTTTCACTTTCTCAAGTGTCTTTTGAAGCACAAAGATTTTTCATTTTTATGAATCCAGTTTCTCAAATTTTCTTTCATTGCTTGTGCTTTTGGTATCCTATCTCAGAAACCATTGCCTAATCTGAAGTCATAAATATTTATACCAGTATTTTCTTCTAGGAGTTAGAGTTTTAGCTGTAGGTTTTTTAGGTCTTTGATCCATTTTGAATTTTTGTGTGTCATGTGAGGTACTCCTGAGACATCTAACTCTTGACTATTCTAGAGTAGTCTCACAGTGCCAAGCCATCCAGAATTCCCTTCCTTCTCTGCTTATTGAAATTCTGACTTCTCTGAGATCTGATTATTAAGCCTTTCTAGCTCCTGGAATGAAGTCACTCATCTGTGCCTGTGTTTGTGTCTTATGTCACATAATAACACACTCTAGCCTTGCACTATGTTCTTTATTGTATGTGTGTATGCATATACATGTCTTATCTCTCCCAGACTGGGGGCTTCAGCTCGTATTAACTTTGTATTTCCCAATACCTAGCACTGTGCCTTGCTCATAGGAGATGTTCAACAGGTTATAGACTTTTAGAAAGTCAATTTAGATGATAAGAGTGATAGTTTTCAGGAACTTCCCTGGTGGCGCAGTGGTTAAGAATCTGCCTACCAATGCAGGGGACATGGATTCGAGCCCTGGCCCAGGAAGATCCCACATGCCGCAGAGTAACTAAGCCCGTGTGCCACAACTACTGAGCCTGCACTCTAGAGCATGCGAGCCACAACTACTGAGCCCATGTGCCACGACTACTGAAGCCTGCATGCCTAGAGCCCGTGCTCCGCAACAAGAGAAGCCACCGCAATGAGAAGCCCGTGCACCTCAATGAAGAGTAGCCCCCGCTCACCGAAACTAGAGAAAGCCCACACACAGCAATGAAGACCCAATGCAGCCAAAAATAAATTTTAAAAAAAAGAATAGTAGTTTTCATTTAGTAGATGATAATAAGAGCTTTCATTTATTGAGTGTTTGCCCTGTGCCAGGGACTTGGCTAAAGGCTCTACTTGTGTTATTTTAGCTCATCTTCACAACCACCCTGTGAGGCACAGGTACTATTATTACCCCTATATTGGAAGTGAGATGGTAAATATCAAGTAATGGAGCCAGATTCTGAATCCAGGCAGCCTCATGCCGGAGCCCATGCACTTGACCCCATTGCTTTGCTGCTGAGCTACATGTAGTAGACAAAGATGTCTCAGGGTATTTGCTCTTTTGTAAGAATTTGAATAGTCTTCTTTTGTAAGCATTTTATTGCTCTGACCCTACTCCAAAAGAGTTGGAGCCCTCTCAGGAGTTGTAGGACTTATTTTCACATATTCAATGTCTCCCCCTCCAGGAGAGCGACTGGCAGTTGTGGAAGTGCAGTGTGAACGGCTGAGGATGCTCTACCGAGACTGTGCTCGGCCCCCACCACCTCCGCTGCAGGCTGACCGGAGACAGGTGAGCCCTCTGCAGTGTTCCACACCTGCCGCCTGTCTGCAGCACGCGCCTTAAGAATTACAGAATGCCAAGCAGCACGTTAATGGCACTGAGAATGGGTGTTTGCAAAGCCATTTGGAGGTGTATGCTCTGCAGTGACATGCTCTCATCCTTGAATGTCAAAGCACATTGATTTGTCATTCTGAATATCGAAAGCAGGGGAGCAGAACTCATTGATTTGTAAATAATTTCTGTGTTATCAATAACAGAAAAAGAAAACGTTTTCAAAATTGTAGATCTATAGTTCATCTCGTAATAATAAGTATACATAGAGAGAAAGAGTGACTAAAAAGCCAAAGTGGCACAGAGAAAGTCAGTACTGTGTGATATCACTTATATGTGCAATCTAAAATATACAACAGGGCTTCCCTGGTGGCGCAGTGGTTGAGAATCTGCCTGCCAATGCAGGGGACACGGGTTCGAGCCCTGGTCTGGGAAGATCCCACATGCCACGGAGCAACTAGGCCCGTGAGCCACAACTACTGAGCCTGCACGTCTGGAGCCTGTGCTCTGCAACAAGAGAGGCCGCGATAGTGAGAGGCCCGCGCACCACGATGAAGAGTGGCCCCCGCTTGCCACAACTAGAGAAAGCCCTCGCACAGAAATGAAGACCCAACACAGCCAAAACTAAATAAATAAATAAATAAATTTATAAAATATACAACAAACTAGTGAATAAAACAAAAGAAAAAGCAGACTCACGGGGAAAAACAAGTTTCACTGGGGAAAAAAAAAGCAAAAGAGGCAAAAATGTTCAATATTGGCATTCTGTGAATGTTCTTAGCAGCATTATTCATAATAGCCGAAAAGTAGAAACAACGTAAATGTCCATCAACTGATGAATGAATGTGTAAAATGGGTATATTCATACAATGGAATATTATTCAGCCTTTAAAATTAATGAAGTGGTAATACATGCTACAATATGGATAAACCTTGAATTATGCTAAGTGAAAGAAGTCAGTCACAAAAGACCACATATTGTATGATTCCATTTCTTGTAATGTCCAGAGCAGGCAAATCCATAGAGACAGAAAACAGACAGATAAGTAGTTGCCAGGGACTGGGAAGGAGAGAAGGATGGGAATTGACTTCTAATGGGTACCACTTCTTTTAAGGGGGACAGAAATGTTCTAAAATTAGATTGTGGTGATGGTTGCACAACTCCGTGAATATACTAAAAACCATTAAATTGTACACTTTAACTGGGTGAATTGTACGTTATGTGAATTTTATCACAAAAAATCAGTGCATCTAGGTAAGAGTATACAAAAGTTGCTGTATTCTTGCAATTTTTCTGTAGCTTTGAAATTATTTCAAGATAAGAAAGTTAAAAATCTGTAAAAGAAGAAATGTCACTTGAAATCTCAACATCTCCATTTTGTGTTTGCAATTCTATTGAATGAGGGTGTCTTTCCCCAATGCAGCCCAAAGAGATTACGTGGAGCCCCTCACGAGTGTTTCCACCCGTCCGAGCCTGCATGTTCTCATCGCACCTCACTTCTGTCACCTTCCTGGCTGACCCCAGCGCTGGGGGCGGTCTGCCCCGGGGCACATTTATCTATGCCACCTCACCACTGCCCATTCAGGTGAGAAATCGCATGACATACTGTCTTCTGCCTCTTTCCTTCAAATGTGAGAGAAAGAGGAAGTTCAAGGGCCCACAGTGAGCCCTCTGATTGCACACTTCTTGTGTTTCTTCAGGCCCCATCTTTCTACTGGGAAATTGAAATTGTTTCCTATGGAGATAGTGATGATGACACTGGACCAATAGTTTCCTTTGGCTTTGCTACAGAAGCAGAGAAAAGAGATGGGGCTTGGACTAATCCAGTGGGCACTTGTCTTTTCCATAAGTAAGTGGCTACTAACGCTGTTATTAAAAAAAAAAAAAAAGTAGTGGATGTGGGTGTTTTCCTTTTTTTTTTTTTTTTTTTGATGTGGGTGTTTTAAAATTAAAGTAATATATTTTAATCTCTACTCTAAAAAATGTAGAAAATACCAGCTGGAAATATACTCATGTTTAGTGAATGAGAATAGCTCTTAGGATTTCTCTTCTGATTACTCTCATGCTACTGTTCACTACTTACCTTCCTCTGTGTTGATTGATTAGCCTTGTCTTTGACTTCTCTTTGTTTTTTTCACAGCAATGGCCGAGCCGTGCACTACAACGGCTCCAGTTTATTACAGTGGAAGAGCGTTCGCTTAGACGTGACTCTCTCTCCTGGTGAGTGTGGTGGGAGTTGTTTTTTTTTTTTTAACCCTGTGTATTTCTGTTGTTCCCAGGTCTGGGTCAAAATAGGTTAAAATTAATGAAACTTGGCAACTGAAAACGGACACTGTCTTCCAGTGAAAATGAAATACTTGTCATTGTTGTCCCCTAGTTTACACAAAACCTCTCATTTTATGAGGCACTGTTATCATTAAAGCCTCCATCTGGTAACTTAGGAGTCACATTGACTTTCGTTCCTCCATCGTTAGAAGAATCTGAGATTTTGCTTTTCTCCGAAATTTGGTCTTTCATCAGCTTTTCATTGATGAATAGCTTCAAAAAAAATCCCTCTACCAATCGCCTTGAGGCACTCAAGAAATACATTATCAATAGGTAAAGATACATGCTGTAGACTTTGCTCTTGGTAGCCTAAACATCTGGTCCAGCTTCAGCACATCTTCTGCCCAGATGTTTCAGTCACATAGTCAATTCAATAAAAAGAAAATCTTTCCCCTCTTCTCTTTAAGCCTCCACATAACTAACTTCATCTGTAATAGCAGATGAATTGGGATCAGTCCTACCTGCTCCAGAAGTAGCAAAATATAGGCACTGTCCTCTTGACATTAGAAGCAGCCAGACATGTTGGCTACTTACTTATTTTCAGACAGTACATCTTAACATCATCTCTGGTAAAACTGAAGTTATTAAATATAATAGATGATCTTGGATGCTTGGGTAGGGGTTACTAAGTCACTGAACCCAATAGATAACTTCTTGTAGCAGTCTGGGGGGTAATTTTGCTTATCCTTGAGGGAGCCATTTATTAAATTGCACTTTTCCAGTGAGCATGGTATTTTCAGTTATGTTCAAGTTATGCCTTGGAAATTACTTCCTGGCAAGTTGTTTCTCTCTTACTTTATGGAGCAGAACTCTGTAATCTCAGCTGAGTACTTAAGTGCTTTAAGCACAAAGCGAGGGGTAGTAGAGACAGCAGGGGATCCATAGTGGGCGTTCTATTCATTTGTTATAGTTGATTGTTATTTTGTTTGATCATACTTTAGTTTTTGAGAAAATTTTGGACCAGACCTCAAGCAAACATGCTACCCCTTTCTTAGAGAAATGTGTCTGTGTGGGAATAGGAATCAAGAACCCACTTTTTACAGGATCCCAATCTCTGTACCAACACTTTCAGTGTCCGTTGATCAACAGATACTCTTTGAGCATCTCCTACATGCTGGGCCCTCTTCTGGGCGCTTCGGGTGCCATAGTGAACAGTGACAAGTCCCCAGCCATTGGGAAGCCCAGCCTAGTGGTTTCAAAATCATATGAGACTCTGATCCAAAACAGAATCACAGAACTTCATGCGCTTATTGGAGAGTTTACAACAACAGGCTAATTATAAAGCTACGTGTGCTAGCAGCTTGCCTGAGACAGCCTCTAGTAGTGCTCATGTGTGGATATGGTCCCCTTGGTTCTTTAAGTTCTATCCCAATATCTAGTCACTTCATCAGAAAGCAACTTGGCTTATATGATCTTCGCTTCCTGCAAAAATGCCTTAAATACATGTAAGTAAGGGGACAGAATGTGATTTAATGGTGTATGTTTAGCTTACATTGTAGGTTGAGTTTAAAATTATAATTTTTTAGATCCTTTCTAAGTCTTCTGCAAACTTACTGAGAAAATATTACCTTTTTACCTTTATGCATAAGTAATCTGGTACGTGTCAAAAGAGAAAAACTTGTATTCCTCTTTTAAAAAATCATACCCAGTGTTTTCCCTTTTTGTCTTGGCTGCCTGGAAAATAAAAGCTAAATTTAATGTGTAATTGTGGTAAATAACTTACCTCAGACACTAGGTATTTTTGTTCTTCTAAACAGTTTCTGACTTCTCTTTTTAAAATTGTTTATTTCTATTGTGTTACTCTCTCTCTATATAAATATAAATACAAGGTACTCTTTTTCAGCTGTAACTGATGGCGTGAATAAATAAAAGCCAAGATAGTCAATGATATGTAGTCTCATGCCAGTTGCAAATTGAAAGTTTAGTTAATAGTCAATAAAAGGAAAAAAAAAAGCGTTGTTTCCGTCCTGTTCTCTGCCCTAGGTGACGTGGCGGGAATTGGCTGGGAGAGAACCGAGGGAACGCCTCCTCCTCCAGGGCAGCCAGCCAAGGGCCGAGTGTACTTCACATACTGCGGGCAGCGCCTCTCACCGTTTCTCGAAGATGTCTCGGGTGGGATGTGGCCTGTGGTTCACATTCAGAAAAAGGCAGGTTATCTTTTTGGGAAAGGAAACAAAATTCTCCTCAGTAATTTATTCCATCAAGAACAGAAAAATTAAAGACACCAAACGTGGCCTTGTTGACATAACATGTGGTACCTGATAACAGAAGGAACCACAAACAAACCTGAAGAAGTGGGTCCTTCCTTTGCATTGAACCTGAGTGCTTAACTGCTTTGACTTCCTTTTGGCAGTCTTTCCAAAACTACAATGCAAGGGACACTAGTGTTCTTTCCAATGGCAGTAAAATGAGTCTGTCGTTAAATAAGTTTTGAACGTGACCCACTTGGGTCACTTTAGTATGTCAGAAGCTCAGAGGAATCCTTCGGTAAAGATTCAAAACTTCAACTTTATTTAACCCAGCATCCCGGCACATATACTTAATCATGGAACTCTTTTGTTTTTAAAGGAGCATCTATTAACATTTAATGTTCTGTGAAACATTACTACTTACTACATGCCGGTAGCTCCCAAATCCTTATCTCCAGCCCAGATCTCTCCCTAAATTCCAGACACAAATATTCAGCCATCTAGGCAACATTTAGAAATAGATGTTCCATTGGCATGTCAAAGTTAACATGTCTAAAACTGAGCCTAACTCTGCCCCATACCCTAACCTGCTTCTTCCCTAGCCTTCCTTGTCTTGGGAAATGGCAGCTCCATTCTTACAGCTTCTGAGGCCAAAAACCTTGGCGTCCTTGACTCCTCTTTTCCTCCTGCTCCACATCCAGTCTGTCAGCAAACCTTGTTGACCCTACCTTCAAAATGTATCTGGAATCTGACCACTTAAGTCATGGCCCAGCCACCCTTATCTTCTGGGTAGCATATTGCAATTTTCCTCTATCTCCCTTCCCTACCAGCCCCTTAGTTCTTGCCCTTTTACACATCTTTTCAACACAGCAGCCACAGTGATTCCTTAAAAATGTTGGTTAGATCATGTCACTCCTCTACTCTCAAAAAGTCAATGGCTTCCCATGTCTATGTTGTAAAAGCCCAAGTCTCTATAATGACTTAGAAGATCTTGTAGAATCTGGCCTGTACCATGCTTCTGATAGTAGCATCTTTTCTCACTTTGTTCAGTGAATTAAAGATGTCAATAATTTAAGGCAGCCTGTTCTATTCATTCATTCAGCAAATATTTATTGAATACCTACTATATATTAAGTACTGTGCTAAGCTCTGGACATATAATCACAATGAGCAAAGCAGATATGGTCTTTGTCTTCATGAAGTTAAAACCAGTTGGAGGAGTCAGACATTAGTCAAACATTCACATAAATATATATGTGTATGTATATAATCACAAACTAATAAACACTGTGTCTATCAGTCAAGGTTCTCCAGAGAAACAGAACCAATAGGACAGGGGGACTTCCCTGGTGGTCCAGTGGTTAAGACTCCACGCTTCCACTGCAGAGAGCATGGGTTCCATTCCTGGTCGGGGGAACTAAGATCCCACATGCCACGTGGTGCGGCAAAAAAAAAACAAACAGAAAAACACCCCACAATAGGAGCTATATATATATATATGTATATATATATATAGAGAGAGAGAGAGAGAGAGTGTGTGTGTGTGTGTGTGTGTGTGTGTGTGTGTGTGTAGACAGAGGTGGGAGGGGAGATTTATTTTGAGGAATTGGCTCCTGTTAGTATGGAGACTGAGAAGTCTCATGACCTGCTGTCTGTAGGCCGGGGACCCAGGAGAGCCAGTGGTGTGATTCAGTCTGCGTCCAAGGAGGGCAAGAGAAGATGGGATGAGATATCCTAGCTCAAGCAGGGGTGCAGGGAAAAAGGGTTGAATTCCTCCTTCCCCTGCCTCTTGTTTTATTCAGACCCTCAACGGATTGGATGGTACCCACTTACACTGGGGAGGGCCATCTACTGTGTCCACCGATTCAAATGCGAATCTCACAGACACACCCAGCAATAATAAAGTTTAATCTGGCACCCCATGGCCAGTCAAGCTGACACATAAAATTAATCATCACAATATGATTGAAAATCATAGACTTTATGGAAGCAAGTACCAAGCAAATCTGATCACATCCCCATTACCCTGAAGAAGTGATGTTTGAGCCAGGTCTGGAATATTAACCAGTTTAAATGGACAAAATTGGAGGAAAGAATGTTCCAGGTGAAGGGAACAGCATGAGCAGTGGCATCAGGTAGAAACGAACAGTGCTGGAAACAAGAAAGGTCACTGCGTTTGAGCAGCAAAGAGCATGAGTGCCAGGCGAGGGGCAGTGGGGGCCGTGCAGAGCTCGAAGCGCCGGCATCCGCAGGTGCACCAGCCCCTCTGCCTGGGTTCACAGACTCTCTGTGAAGTTCACCTCGAGGGGTTAAAAATGAATGCATAAATAAACCTAAGTCCTTTCAAATCCTTTCCTTGGTCTCCTTTCCAGAACACCAAGACGCGAGCTAACTTTGGCTCCCGCCCATTTGCCTATGCTGAAGGGCAGGCCCACCGCAATGCTGCCGACCTGTGCACCGACCTGGCAGAGGAGATCAGTGCCAACTTCGAGGCCCTGCCCTTTGCCATGGCATCTGACAGTGACAACGATGCTGGCACCAGTATTGCGTCAGACCCGGGCACTCATGGGCCACCGTGCCGGATTGCTGCTGTGGCCACTGCTCAGCAACGTAAGCCACCTCCTCCCAAGGCCCCGCTGCTTCCTGGGAATGCGAATGCTGTTAATTCCATAAATCCATTTAACTTGGACATACCCCAGTGCCCAGTGGTAATGGGGTAACAGGCCCGGTGAAACAAAATGGGGAGCAGGAGGAAGCGTGGCAGGCTAGAAGGCGCGTCCCCCACATACAGGAAGCCTGCCCGCGACTCAGGGCCAGCAGAATATTGCCACATGGAAATGCAAGTCTGAAAGATTGTCTACTTTTATAAGACAACTAAGAGCCCCAGAATTTTACATAAAATCTCCTAATTTTAAATGTTAATCGTTTTTTAAACTTTTTAAAAACTGAAGCCATCAAAGAATAATAAAATATTAATTGTGGAATCTGGGTGATGGGTGTATAGATGTGCACTAAAAAACATTCCTGATAATTTGAAAATTTTTATAGTAAGATTGAATAAAAGTGAGCTTCCCGAAATGAGATGTCTGCAGCCATATTTGGCCTTTGAGATACTGGTTTGAAAATCATTTTAAGAGTCTGTCTAATTCTTTATCATGATGAAGAACCTTCCAAAGTCTTCTCTGAGTTGAATGAATTATGCCCATAAAAACTAATTTAGGATTCCCAAATAGGAAATGATAGATGATTAGTTATTCCTTGATACTGAGCTTTAAAATTTCTCCAAGAACTAAGAGTCTTTCTATCACGCAAATTAGGAGAATCTGGTCTGTCCAAGGGTAAGAAGTTCATGTGCTCTTGCCTAGAATTCACTGTCATTGTGCTTTGTTACAGAATATGATAGTGACACTTCCTGTCATTATAAAGTAGAGCTCAGCTATGAGAATTTCATCACCTCTGGCCCAGACCCCCATCCGCCCCCCATTGCAGATGACGAAAGTGATGACGATGATGACGATGACATCCCGCAGGTAAGAGCCCCACTTAAGAGCGTTTGCTTAGCTCCCTGGTGACCAGGACAAGCCACGAGGAATATTTTGATCTGAGCGTGCAAGGCTAGAGTTGTTACGCTTTCAGTTATGTCATTGTGTTGGAACAGTGGCTCTGGGGTGTTCATTTTTCTAGACCACATATCAATAGCCGTATCTGTTTGGTTCCATTGCCCAGTAGCAATCCGGATGTTGGAGAAATGAAGTACTTTGACAGTAATTCAGCAGTAAAGTTGCGGATCATGTGAAGTGTTTATATAGCTTTAGAGGGAAAGGCAGAGCTTGCCCCAGGCCAGCTGTTGCCTCCCCTGGCTTCTGAGGGTGTAGTTACTTTGGTGGTCTGCACGGTATGTTTCTGTCACTGGCATTTGAGGGGGGTGAAGACCTCAGGGTGAGAGCTGTAAGTCAGGGAAGGACTGATTCTTGCACAAGGCGTTCCTTCCCTGTTCACGTTTGCCTTCTCCTTCCAGGAGGACCACTATGCTCTGCTGGTGAAAGCATGGGAGACCAAGGTTTTTCCTACTATCCGAAGACGCTTCCGCAATGAAGCAGAGAGGAAATCGGGCCTGGACCAGATAAAGGGTGCTTTACAACTAGGTCTGGTGCTCTGTGTTTTCCTAGGGAACTCACTTCATGACTTGAAGAGATGTGTTTAGATGAAACTCAGGATGTAAATAAGAAAAGAGGGGCTCATCTAAAGTTGGGCCAGACTTAACAATGTCTTCTACCTGGGCCTTTACTGAACTCTATGGTCTTTTGCTTTCTTTGCCAGGCTTTTCTTTGCTTGTCAGTTTGACTCGGTATTTTGGGTTGATGGGCTGCTGGAATGAAGCTGGCATGGTTATACTAGGAAGCTGGATGGCCTGATGGTTAATAGCTTGGGCTCTGAAGTCACACCTGTGCTGTTTACCAGATTTGTGACCTTGGGAGAGTTACTTAACCTTTCTAGACTTCCCTCACCTTTAAAATGGAATCAATAATGGTAACCACCTCATATGTATATGAAAAATTAACAAGTTAATACAGATAAAGCTTTTAAGAACAGCGTCTGGCATATGGTCAGCATTCAGTTAATGTAGTTCTAAATGTCACAGTAACAATGATGATGGTGAGATTTTTCTCCCACTGGGCACATAGAATAATGCAAAGTTTGATTGCAGACAGTGGATTGTTAGGGAGTCTTAAGTACAGATAGCTGATTTCTGTTTTCAGGCTTCTCCTCATCTGTGAAACACCTGCTTTTTGAGATGCAGAGATGCCTTTTCCCAAGAGGCACAGCTGCCCTTCCAGTGGAGCATCAGTTGGGTTTTCTTTCATCATTGTGGCAGTCAGAGGTGGTGTAAGGAGATAGTATTTGCTGTTTCTCCTCGTAACTTTTGTCCTGACTGAGACTAGGAACAAATATGGAGAAGAACCACCAAAAGACCTTTATTTCTTGACCAACTGATATGCCGAATCCCTGATTCCAGTGATAGCTGAGTAATTCCTTTTTCTCAGATTGGTGTCAGGACTAATCTGTGTGTGTGTGTGTGTCTCTGTGTGTGTGCATGTGTATATATATATATATATATTTTTTTTTTCTTTTATGCCTTCTGTCCCCAAAGCTAAGACCTATGACAGTGGAATGATCGTGTTTATACTTAACCTGTGGGAAAAGCCACACATCCTATGACATGGTGTAATTGCTTTCTGCTCTTATCAGAGCCCTCTTTTAGCTGCTGACCCAAACCAGGACAGATAATTAATATTCTTCTTTTTTCTTCTGTCCTAAGGGTTTCAGGCAGCGGGAGCAACATTAGGAGGATCCTCGAGTGGGAGTCAACTTGGGTGGTTGAGGGAACGGCAGCCAGGCCAAGCCAGTGTCTCTGAAGAGGAGAGGGTGGGGGGGGAGCAGCAGGAAGGAGATGAGAGGAAGCAGGGAGAAGTGGCAGCCTTGGCAAGGACTTTGGATTTTATTCTGTGTAAAATGGGGAGCCTTTGGGAGGTTTTAAACAAAGGAGCAACGTGATCTGCTGTAGTAGATCCTGCAGATAGAGAATTCATTCCTCTCGTTCACTCTCAACATCTGAAAGAAAATGCCCTTTCAGACTGCAGAATAGACCTCATCTTGTTTTCAGATGACTTTCCCTTAATCAGTGTGATGCCTTGAAGCACCAGTGTGGGTCAGTGGCTTTTGGAGTTAGGAGGCTTTGTTTCAGTTGTATTTATTCAGTCAGTGGTTCATCCACTTACTTGTTCACACATGCAACACATGCCTCCCAGGGTCAAGCCCTTTGCTAGGGATTAAGGACTGTCCTGCGAGCAAGACACAGATGCTTCCTTCTCCCAGAGCTCACATGCTAGTGGGAAATAGGTAATGAAATGACGCACTACTTTGTGGGAAGGGCTGTGCGGTTGGTCAGGAGACCACTGTGGGTATAACTGGGGTGCCCAGTCTAGCTTGGCCCCTCTCACAACATAGTATTGAAGCCGAGACCTGGGGCTAATTCAGCAAAAGCAGTGCTGCGTTTAGAAACAGGAGGCACTAGCTGTTGAGGGAGACTGGTACTTCTTACTGCTCCGGGAGAGTAGGAAAGGGGGAAAGAGTCTTTACAGTATAAGGATGGAAAGCTCTTGGGTTTGATCATGGGTTACTGTGCCTTTATTTTCACATAAGTTCTGCTTAACTCAGGATGTCTCTTTCTTTTACCATTTGGTCCCAGAGCCATCCTGAATGTCTGTGGCCAAGTGTGCCTTCTCCTTCTCTGCTCCCAGTTTGGAGGAGGGAAAATGTGGACAGCACAGCAGGAAATTTGATTATCCAAAGGTGGCTGCCAGACCAGAGCCAGACCGATGACTCCTGGCCTCCTGAGTCACCCAGAAATACCTCTGGCCCCTGACACAGTTGCCAAGGCGTCTTCTCGGGACCCGTCCACGTGGCCATGGCAGATCATCTGAACTATGTTAAATTAAACATAAAACATTTACCTTTCAAATACAGGCTCCTTAAATATAACCGGGGCAAAGGCTGAAAGGAGAACAGGGAGATGGCTCTGGTGCTCAAAGGACCACCTCTGTGAGGGTGGGTCAGCCTCCTGTTGTCAGGACCCCAAGAAGGGCAATGAAACCATCTCGGTGCTGTGCGTGCTTTAATTTCACATTCTCCCCATATTCCCAGATTCCTGCTTAGTAGACAGCAGAGTATTTTTTTCTCCTATCCCCATTCCTCTGGAAAATGTTGCAAAAGACTATTTTTCCATAATCTTCTGATATCAGGCCACAGTTCTTTTTTTTTTTTTCAATCTTTTGAAAACTTTTTATTATGTGAAAATTTTTTTGATTGCTCAATATTTTTATTAAAAAAAATTTTTTTTAACATCTTTATTGGAGTATAATTGCTTTACAATGGTGTGTTAGTTTCTGCTGTATAACAAAGTGAATCAGCTATACGTATACATATATCCCCATATCTCCTCCCTCTTGCGTTTCCCTCCCACCCTCCCTATCCCACCCCTCTAGGTGGTCTACAAAGCACCAAGCTGATCTCCCTGTGCTATGTGGCTGCTTCCCACTAGCTATCTATTTTACATTTGGTAGTGTATATATGTCCATGCCACTCTCTCACTTCGTCCCAGCTTACTCTTCCCCCTCCCGGTGTCCTCAAGTCCATTCTCTACGTCTGCGTCTTTATTCCTGTCCTGCCGCTAGCTTCTTCAGAACCTTTTTTTTTTTTTTTTTTTTTTAGATTCCATATATATGTGTTAGCATACGGTATATGTTTTTCTCTTTCTGACTTCACTCTGTATGACGGACTCTAGGTCCATCCAGCTCACTATAAATAACTCAATTTCGTTTCTTTTTATGGCTGAGTAATATTCCATTGTATATATGTGCCACATCTTCTTTATCCATTCATCTGTCGTGGACACTTAGGTTGCTTCCATGCCCTGGCTATTGTAAATAGAGCTGCAGTGAACATTGTGGTACATGACTCTTTTTGAATTATGGTTTGCTCAGGGTATATGCCCAGTAGTGGGATTGCTGGGTCGTATGGTAGTTCTATTTTTAGTTTTTTAAGAAACCTCCATACTGTTCTCCATAGTGGCTGTATCAATTTACATTCCCACCAACAGTGCAAGAGGGTTCCCTTTTCTCCACACCCTCTCCAGCATTTATTGTTTATAGATTTTTTGATGATGGCCATTCTGACTGGTGTAAGGTGATACCTCATTGTAGTTTTGATTTGCATTTCTCTAATGATTAGTGATGTTGAGCATTCTTTCATGTGTTTGTTGGCAATCTGTATATCTTCTTTGGAGAAATGTCTGTTTAGGTCTTCTGCCCATTTTTGGATTGCATTGTTTGTTTTTTTGATATGGAGCTGCATGAGCTGCTTGTAAATTTTGGAGATTAATCCTTTGTCAGTTGCTTCATTTGCAAATATCTTCTCCTATTCTGAGGGTTGTCTTTTAGTCTTGTTTATGATTTCCTTTGCTGTGCAAAAGCTATTAAGTTTCATTAGGTCCCATTCATTTATTTTTGTTTTTATTTCCATTTCTCTAGGAGGTGGGTCAAAAAGGATCTTGCTGTGATTTATGTCATAGAGTGTCCTGCCTATGTTTTCCTCTAAGAGTTTGATAGTGTCTGGCCTTACATTTAGGTCTTTACTCCATTTTGAGTTTATTTTTGTGTATGGTGTTTGGGAGTGTTCTAATTTCATTCTTTTACATGTAGCTGTCCAGTTTTCCCAGCACCACTTATTGAAGAGGCTGTCTTTTCTCCATTGTATATTCTTGCCTCCTTTATCAAAAATAAGGTGACCATATGTGCGTGGGTTTATCTCTGGGCTTTCTATCCTGTTCCATTGATCTATATTTCTGTTTTTGTGCCAGTACCATATTGTCTTGATTACTGTAGCTTTGTAGTATAGTCTGAAGTCAGGGAGTCTGATTCCTCCAGCTCCGTTTTTCTTTCTCAAGATTGCTTTGGCTATTCGGAGTCTTTTGTGTTTCCATACAAATTGTGAAATTTTTTGTTCTAGTTCTGTGAAAAATGCCATTGGTAGTTTGATAAGGATTGCATTGAATCTGTAGATTGCTTTGGGTAGTATAGTCATTTTCACAATATTGATTCTTCCAATCCAAGAACATGGTATATCTCTCCATCCGTTGGTATCATCTTTAATTTCTTTCATCAGTGTCTTATAGTTTTCTGCATACAGGTCTTTTGTCTCCTTAGGTAGGTTTATTCCTAGGTATTTTATTCTTTTTGTTGCAGTGGTAAATGTGTTTCCTTAATTTCTCTTTCAGATTTTTCATCATTAGTGTATAGGAATGCAAGAGATTTCTGTGCCTTAATTTTGTATCCTGCTACTTTACTAAATTCATTGATTAGCTCTAGTAGTTTTCTGGTGGCATCTTTAGGATTGTCTATGTATAGTATCATGTCATCTGCAAACAGTGACAGCTTTACTTCTTCTTTTCCGATTTGGATTCCTTTTATTTCTTTTTCTTCTCTGATTTCTGTGGCTAAAACTTCCAAAACTATGTTGAATAATAGTGGTGAGAGTGGGCAACCTTGTCTTGTTCCTGATCTTAGTGGAAATGGTTTCAGTTTTTCACCATTGAGGACGATGTTGGCTGTGGGTTTGTCATGTATGGCCTTCATTATGTTGAGGTAAATTCCCTCTATGCCTACTTTCTGGAGGGTTTTTATCATAAATGGGTGTTGAATTTTGTCGAAAGCTTTCTCTGCATCTATTGAGATGATCATATGGTTTTTCTCCTTCAATTTGTTAATATGGTGTATCACATTGATTGATTTGCGTATATTGAAGAATCCTTGCATTCCTGGGATAAACCCCACTTGATCATGGTGTATGATCCTTTTAATGTGCTGTTGGATTCTGTCTGCTAGTATTTTGTTGAGGATTTTTGCATCTATGTTCATCAGTGATATTGGCCTGTAGTTTTCTTTCTTTGTGACATCTTTGTCTGGTTTTGGTATCAGGGTGATGGTGGCCTCGTAGAATGAGCTGGGGAGTGTTCCTCCCTTTGCAATATTTTGGAAGAGTTTGAGAAAGATAGGTGTTAGCTCTTCTCTAAATGTTTCATAGAATTCGCCTGTGAAGCCATCTGGTCCTGGGCTTTTGTTTGTTGGAAGATTTTTAATCACAGTTTCAATTTCAGTGCTTGTGATTGGTCTCTTTATATTTTCTCTTTAAAATACACACAATAGTAGAAGAAATTATATAATGAATCTGCATTACCCATCACCCGACTTCAGGCAATTTTCAACGTATTGCCAAATTCATTTTACTGCACCTCATACCCTCTACCTTTTGCTGATTATTTTTTACAACTTTATTTAGATACAATTTGTATCCTATAAAATTCACTCATTTTAAGTGTGGAGTTCAATGAGTTATAGTAAATTAACAAGTCATGCATCATCACAGTACAGTTTTTGAGCATTTCCATCAGCCCAGCAAGCTTCTCCAGTGTCAGTTTGATGTCAATACCTGCTCTTACCCCCAGTCCCAGTGCTTTTTCTGGATATTTCATATAAATTGTCCTATGATATGTAGTCTTTTGTGTCTGTCTTCTTTTACTTAGCATATATTTCACTAATGCTGTATTATGTACCAATATTCTGTTCCTGTCTATTATTGTTATTATTATTTGGCCGAACTGCGCAGCTTATGGGATCTTAGTTCCCTAACCAGGGATCAAACCGAGGCCCCGGCAGTGAAAGCGCGAAGTCCTAACCCTTGGACAGCCAGGGAACTCCCCGTTCCTATCTATTATGAAGTAGTGTTGCTTCGTATGCATGAACCACATTTTGCCATCAGGCCACATTTCTTGTTATTCTCTCTGACACTTGTTCTCTACGTATCCTCCTCTAAGGGCAGCTCCCTTCTTAACTGTGCTCAGAAAATTGCTATGCCTTTTCATTACAGCAAGGCCAGCAAAGAAAGGAGCAGTAGATGAGTGTGATAGAGATAAGCCTTGTTTAAAAGCAGATGCTGTCAACGGGTGTTTTTTACCCACAGCTTCTCAAGCGGTGTGTGGGGGGCAGCAGTGGCAGCCACCCCTCTGTCCTCCCCACAGTGCTATTTTCTTCAGGGCCTTGGACATTTATTTACTTGGTTTATTAATTAATTGTGGCTGTTGCTGTTGAATATAATGATGTCTTCTCCCTCTGAGAAGGAAGGACAGAGCAAATTCCAGTACTGGATAGAAGAAGTTGATGAAGCTCTGTGTCTCTCTTAAATAAGCAACATGTGTTCATTGTAACAATAATCAAACACAGTACAAAAATGCATAAACTAAGAAAAAAACACTACCCTCACTTTCTTCTTCCTCTCCATTTGTCCTATAGTTTGTTCTCTTGACTTAACCAAAATGAAATGACTACATAATAACGTACCATCGTTTTTAACCATTCTCTATCAATGAATACTTTCATTATTTCCTTCTTTTGTTGCTGTTATATTTCCCAGCAGTGCTGCAGGGACTGTTCTTATACCTTTACACAGTCATGCTTGTATTTCTGTGGGAGAGATTTGAGAGATGCCTAGAAGTAAGGCATTGAGTATTTTAAACTTGACTGACACTGCATAATTACCATTCCCAAAAGGCTACATACTCCCACAAATTCCCCTTATCTCTTCATTTTAGGTATGGGTCAGTGTCATGATTGGACTGAAGATTGTGTGCTCTTCGGAGAGTTACCAGTTCTGTTATATTTTTTAGGCATGGTGGATATTGCCCGGCAGACGGTTGAATTCCTCTACGAGGAGAACGGTGGCATCCCAAGAGACCTTTATCTCCCCACCATTGAAGACATTAAGGACGAAGCAAACAAGTTCACAATTGATAAAGTTCGAAAAGGTTTTGCTTCCCCCGCTTCCTTCACCTATGAAACGTCCTCTGAAATGAGAAATTGCGTTTTCCCAAGCATGAGTTTGAGCCAGGCAGCTGCTGGCTCTTCTAGGGTGACTCTCCTCACTCTGGGTGATGTGAGCTCTTCCAGGCTCTCCCATGTGAGGCCCTAGGCTTCCTGGTGGGGCACAAGTAGAAGCTGTTTGGCCTCTGGGGGCCTCTTCCGCATTCCCAGAACCACTCACATGAGCAGGGTGAGATAAGGCACTTGAGAAGTGGAGCGTGGGTGGAGGATTGCAGATAGGCCTCTCGGGCTTAGTCCTGGCTGCCCAGCTAATAAACCATGAATATGTGGCTGTACTGTGCTTTTTAGAATTTTATACAATGTATTTATTCATTTGATTAAAAATCTATTGCATATCTTGAGGAAATGAAAATATAGAAAAGCACAAAAAGGAAATAAAACAACTCATTATTAGACCTTCACAAACATCATGGGCAGGGGCAGGCATATATATTTTCTTTTTTTTTTTTTTAATGAAACTCTCTAGGAGTTAAGCCAGCATTTTATTTATTTATTTATTTTTGGCTGTGTTGGGTCTTCGTTTCTGTGCAAGGGCTTTCTCCAGTTGCGGCAAGTGGGGCCACTCTTCATCGCGGTGCGCGGGCCTTTCACCGTCGCGGCCTCTCTTGTTGCGGGGCACAGGCTCCAGACGCGCAGGCTCAGTAGTTGTGGCTCACGGGCCCAGTTGCTCCGCGGCATATGGGATCCTCCCAGACCAGGGCGCGAACCCGCGTCCCCTGCACTGGCAGGCAGACTCTCAACCACTGCACCACCAGGGAAGCCCCTAGTTTTCTTTTTTAATTCCTCTTTTTTTGAGAGAGAGAATTCACATACCATAAAATTCACCCTTTTAAAGTATACATTTCAGCGGTTTTCGTATATTCACAAAGTTGTGCAACCACCAAACCATTGCCTCTAATTCCAGAACATTTTCATCCCCCAAAAGGAATTCTGTACCCTCCCCACTCCCCATTCCTCCTTCCTACTAGCCCCTGGCAACCATTGATCTACTTTCTGCCTCTATAGATTTGCCTAGTCTGGATGTTTCGTAAAAATGGACTCATGCAGCGTGCAGTCTTTTGTGTCTGGCCTCCTTCACGTGGCATAATTTTTCAAGATTCATCCCTGTTGTAGCTCATATTGTTACTTCCTTTTTATGGCAAAAATAATATTCCATTGTATGGATAGTACCCCATTTTGTTTATCCATTTGTCAATTGATGGACACTTGGGTTCCTTCTACCTTTTGGCTATTGTGAATCATGCTGCTATGAACATTTGTGTACAGGTTTTTGTGTGGACATGTTTCCATTCCTCTTGGGTATATATGTAGGAGTGGAATTGCTGGGTCATATGGTAACTTTATGTCTCACTTTTTGAGGAACTGCCAGGTGGTTTTCCAAAGTGCCCCATTTTACATTCCCGTCAGCACATATGAGGGTTCCAATTTCTCTACATCCTGGCCAGCACTTACTATTGCCTGTTTTTTGATTATAGCCATCCTAATGGATGTGAAGTGGTATCTCATTGTGGCTTTGACTTGCATTTCTCTAATAACTAATGATGTTGAACAACTTTTCATGCATATCTTTTCTCTTTAGAAAAATGTTTATTCACATTTTCTGCCCATTTTTTAATAGGCTTGTCTTTTTATTGTTGAATTGCCCAAGTTCTTACAATACTTTGTTTTATTATCTTCCGGACTGAGCTGTGTTCCTTTTGGGTTATAACTAAACTGAGGGTATTGGTAAGTGCCGTAGAGTTATTTTAGACCCTAAAATATAGGGTCCCAAAATAATAATGGTACTTGCTCCTGAAAAAACTTCTCCCTCTACCCTCCTCAGGTCTCACGGTAGTAACCCGCTCTCCAGACAGCAATAATGTAGCCAGCAGTACTGTTGGAACTGCCCTGCCAAAATTTGCCATCCGAGGGATGCTGAAAACCTTTGGGCTTCATGGAGTTGTCTTAGATGTTGATTCAGTGAGTGAACAGTCTTTTATATACACTGAGACTTTCATGCCCAGACTCCAAATACCTTAAAAAGTGATTATACAGGTAGATTATTCTTCAAATTAGGGATAAAGAAACCAGGCTGAGTGCTGTCATGCCAGATGAGTTGCCTGAGATTTTCTCATGGGCCCAGATCAGCACTGATTGTAGAACATAAGCTCTTAACTCTCAGTGCTGTCAGCGCCTTCAGACCATGCTGCCACTGCCGTTTTTTTTCCGTCAACCATGTTCAGACTGCCCCTACCTTATATCTTCCAAGTTCCAAGGGAAATTTCTCCTGTTGGCCTTGATGAATGGATGATCTGTCATTGTCATGATTGTTATACAGACTCAAAGAAATAGTTTTGTGATTTTGATCATGTCATCTTACTGGTTCTCGCAGCCTCAGTTTCCCCGTCTGTAAAATGAGTGTATTAAACTAGATCAGTTGTTTTCTTCTCAGCTTTGCAGAGCCCTCTCATGGGGCTCAGCAAGGATTAAGGTGGGGTGGGGTGGCAGGGGGGAAGGAATAGAAGAGAGTAAGGGCCAAGCCTAAGCTTTCTTTTGGAAACAGAGGCCTTGAAGGCTGTGACTACATGATCCTTAGGTTACATATACATGCTTGCATTTCTGTTTCCCGTGCAGGAAAAACTGATGAAATAATACACAGATCAAGCCTAAGAGTCTCAGATATAGAAGTATCTATCGCCACATAAATAAGCTTTGGTATCTGTCTGTCTACGGATACAGATAATGTTAGGTATCACTAATACTTTGAAATTGAAAATTTAACATCTTCAACTGACTCCATTTTACCAGAGTATAATTTAAATCATTACATTTTTAAGAGAGGCTGTTGGCTGGTGATTTACTGAGGTGAACTTTCAAGTAGAAAATTCCATTAGTAATATTGTTAATTTCCCACTGCCTTCTGAGACAAGCTCTGATTCTGGTTATCAGAAAGTATGTAACTGACAGTATTTTTCAGCAATGGAAATGTGTGAAAGGAAAACTAGAAAAATAGAAATTTTGTTAAAGTAATAATTCTGTTATGTCTCAAGTGGTTTGATTCCCTTTGTTTTAATAGTAGTCCCTAAATAAAGATTACATTGCTATTTGAATCCAGAATGCATATTCATGAGCTTACATTTTTATTTTCCTAGCAATAAAATAGAGCTATCAGACAGATTCCCTGCTTTTACAAAATTATTAACATAAAAACAATGAACATAAATTTTACCTGGCAACAATGCATGTTGAACTGTTACTGAAATATAGCACTCTTCTCTTTAAATTTCTAACTCATGATTACATTGAAGTTCTTTAATTTATTGTACCAATTAAAATTTTCCAACTGGTATGAAAAAACCAAATACACTATCCAGATATCTTTGAACTTTTAGCCTCAATCAGTGACATGAAACTAGTATTTACTGCTATAAAAGTTGGGTCTTACATGTATACATATGTATTTTAAAACTTGGGGAAAAAAGTCAGTGCTCAAAGAACAAATAGACATTTCCTTTTTCTATTATAGGTAAATGAATTGGTGCAGGTAGAAACGTACCTCCGAAGCGAAGGTGTGCTGGTCCGATACTGGTATCCTATTGATATGTTGGAAAGGCCCCCAGCAGGCTACCGAAGGACTGCCACCAATGGGCTGGTCACCCTGGACAATACCAACCTTCAAATTCACAGGTAAGGGAATGCCCTGGCAGTCCAGTGGTTAGGACTCCGAGTTCTCGCTGCCGAGGGCCTGGGTTCAGTCCCTGGTTGGGGAACTAAAATCCCACAGGCCACGTGGCATGGCCAGAAATTTTTAAAAAATAAATTCACAGGTAAAATTGAGCCCTTCTTTCTAGCGGGTCACAGAAATCCACTTACTCTGTTTTATCACATGTGCCATTCATCGTTGACAAAGAAGGCTTTTCTTTCAAAGCTAAGAGAGAGACAGAGGCAGCTAGTAAAGATAACAGCGAATTGCAAGAGTTAGGAAGAAAAGTTGCAGGATCCAATATCACCTGACCTATGCCATGGATACTCTGCCGTAAGTTGGGGGTATTGAGGGGTGTCTGGAGATTTGAAGAGCGTGGAAAAGTTCTAAAGTGTAAACCAAGTCAAGAAGAGACAACTAAGAGGAGTCCAGGCACTGTGGAGGAGCCAGCTCATTTCTGTTAAACTAACAAGGTATTCCTTGAGTGCTCCTTTGTGCCCAGCACTTTGCGGGGGTCTCTGAGGGGACCGGTGCCTGCCCTCTGTGGGTTGAATCCTAAAGATTCCTTCACATGCACCTGTAAATTCCTTCTTTCAGTCATAAAAATTCTTGCAACAATTCAGAAGAAAATATAATGATAAATGGAGCTCTCTGATAAAACTTCCCCATAAACTATTTTTCATACTGTTCATCCAATAGCATTGTAACTTCTCATTATATTGTCAATTATGAAGCAACTTGAGTGTATCTCCAACTTAGACCTCTCCCTGGAACACCAGATGGACGTATCCAACTGCCTCCTTGCCATCTCCACTCAGATATTTCATTGCCCCATTTGGGTGGTCTTAAGTTCAACTTGACAATCAAATTCACAAGACCCAAATAGGCTATACTTGGCACTAGCTTCACCTAGAAAGATCCAGGATGGGAAGCATGGCGTGCCACAGGGAAGTGTCGTGCATACATTTCAGCAGGAGTCGTAGTCATCCACACAGAAGTTCAACGGCTATTCTCTGACCCCACCCACCCACCCAGTGACAACCCAGGTGTGAGGGGTAGACTCCACATCGCCGTGTTTGCATGATGGCTGAGCAGCCCCACGTCCCAAATAGAAGCCGGTATCTTTTGTAACAACTCCACAGGCATAGCTTCTAGGGATTTCGGCAAGAGGCATGCCCAGTTCGTAAGAGTCACCATTTTCTGGAAAGCCCGAAACTGTAGCTTCCCACCAAGAGCACTCTTTCTTCAGTCCTCCCAGTGCAGCTTGCCAGTTGGGGGTTGTTTTGACCATAAGCAACATGCCTGGTAATATTGCTGATATTCAGGAGTTCCCTGGTGACCTAGCGGTTAGGATTCCCAGCTTTCACTGCCATGGCCCAGGTTTAGTCCCTGGTCAGGGAATTGAGATCCTGTAAGCTGCACAGTGCGGCCAAAAAAAAAAAATACACACACACGCACACACATATATATGGCTAATACTACTTTTGTCAGGTTTTTAGAACTGAGCTGAAAACAAGTTAACCGAAGTCAGTTCTTACGTGGACAAGGCTCTGGTTTTGTTGACCCTTTACTCACAGATAATCTAATAGGTGCCTAAAATGTCGCATGTGAGGTGGAATTCGGGCCTTCTCCTCCACCAGTCTTTCCACATCTGTGAGGGGTGCCCAAGTCACCCTTTGTCCTCACTGCCTCACGTAACCAATCGGCAGGTCCCATTGACTCTTCCTCCAAAGTACATCCCAGGCTGCTTCTCTCCATCTCCGCCTCCACCACACTGGTCTAGGCCTCAGCTCTCCCTTCTCCCCACAGCAGCCGAGTGATCTTTTAGAAACACAGATCAGATCATTCATCTCTCTCCTCTAATTCAAACCTTCCCATGGCGTTCCACTTCCCATGGAGTGGAAGTCAAACCCTTAACCTGGCTCACGAAACCCTCCCCGAGCCTCAGAGTCTGTCTGCTTCTCACTGTGTACTCTCCTTCTGCAGTTTCTCTCACACACCAAGCTTGTTTCCTCCTCGGTGTCTCTGTGTATGCTGTTCCCTCTGCCTGCAATGCTTTGCCCAGAACTTTGCATGGCTGTCTCATTCTTTTTTTTTTTTTTTTTTTAATTTAATTTTATTTATTTTTTTATACAGCAGGTGTATGTTTTATGTGTCCGGGCTTACATTTAGGTCTCGAATCCATTTTGAGTTTATTTTTGTGTATGGTGTTAGGGAGTGTTCTTATTTCATTCTTTTACATGTAGCTGTCCAGTTTTCCCAGCACCACTTATTGAAGACACTGTCTTTTCTCCATTGTATATCTTTGCCTCCTTTGTCATAGATTAGTTGACCATAGGTGCATGGGTTTATCTCTGGGCTTTCTATCCTGTTCCATTGATCTATATTTCTGTTTTTGTGTCAGTACCATATTGTCTTGATTACTGTAGCTTTGTAGTATAGTCTGAAGTCAGGGAGTTTGATTCCTCCAGCTCTGTTTTTTTCCCTCAAAACTATAGGTGTCTTTGCCAATAGCTTTGGCTATTCGGGGTCTTTTGTGTCTCCATACAAATTTTAAGATTTTTTGTTCTAGTTCTGCAAAAAATGCCATTGGTAATTTGATAGGGATTGCACTGAATCTGTAGATTGCTTTGGGTAGTATAGTCATTTTCACAATATTGATTCTTCCAATCCAAGAACATGGTATATCTCTCCATCCGTTGGTATCATCTTTAATTTCATTCAACAGTGTCTTATAGTTTTCTGCATACAGTTCTTTTGTCTCCCTAGGTAGGTTTATTCCTAGGTATTTTATTCTTTTTGTTGCAATGGTAAATGGGAATGTTTCCTTAATTTCTCTTTCAGATGTTTCATCATTAGTGTATAAGAATGCAAGAGATTTCTGTGCATTAATTTTGTATCCTGCAACTTTACCAAATTCATTGATTGGCTCTAGTAGTTTTCTGGTGGCATCTTTAGGATTCTCTATGTATAGTATCATGTCATCTGCAAACAGTGACAGTTTTACTTCTTCTTTTCCAATTTGTATTCCTTTTATTTCTTTTTCTTCTCTGATTGCCGTGGCTAGGACTTCCAAAACTATGTTGAATAATAGTGGCGAGAGTGGACATCCTTGTCTTGTTCCTGATCTTAGAGGAAATGGTTTCAGTTTTTCACCATTGAGAATGATATTTGCTGTGGGTTTGTCGTATATGGCCTTGATTATGTTGCGGTAGGTTCCCTCTGTGCCCACTTTCTGGAGAGTTTTTATCATAAATGGGTGTTGAATTTTGTCAAAAGCTTTTTCTGCATCTATTGAGATAATCATATGGCTTTTCTTCTTCAATTTCTTATGTTAAAATGGTGTATCACATTGATTGATTTGCGTATATTGAAGAATCCTTGCATCGCTGGGATAAATCCCACTTGATCATGGTGCATGATCCTTTTAATGTGTGATTCTGTTTGCTAGTATTTTGTTGAGGATTTTTGCATCTATATTCATCAGTGATATTGGTCTGTAATTTTCTTTTTTTGTAGTATCTTTGTCTGGTTTTGGTATCAGGGTGATGGTGGCCTCGTAGAATGAGAGTTTGGGAGTGTTCCTTCCTCTGCAATTTTTTGGAAGAGTTTGAGACGGATGGGGGTTAGCTCTTCTCTAAATGTTTGATAGAATTCACCTGTGAAGCCATCTGGTCCTGGACTTTTGTTTGTTGGAAGATTTTTTTTTTTTTAAACATCTTTATTGGAGTATAATTGCTTTACAATGGTGTGTTAGTTTCTGCTTTATAACAAAGTGAATCAATTATACATATACATATGTTCCCATATCTCTTCCCTCTTGCATCTCCCTCCCTCCCACCCTCCCTATCCCACCCCTCTAGGTGGTCACAAAGCACAGAGCTGATCTCCCTGTGCTATGCGGCTGCTTCCCACTAGCTATCTATTTTACATTTGGTAGTGTATATATGTCCATGACACTCTCTCACCCTGTCACATCTCACCCCTCCCCCTCCCCATATCCTCAAGTCCATTCTCTAGTAGGTCTGTGTCTTTATTCCCTTCTTGCCACTAGGTTCTTCATGACCTTTTTTTTTTTTTTTTCCTTAGATCCCATATATATGTGTTAGCATACTGTATTTGTTTTTCTCTTTCTGACTTACTTCACTCTGTATGACAGACTCTAACTCCATCCACCTCATTACAAATACCTCCATTTCATTTCTTTTTATGGCTGAGTAATATTCCATTGTATATATGTGCCACATCTTCTTTATCCATTCATCTGTCGATGGACATTTAGGTTGCTTCCATGTCCTGGCTATTGTAAATAGAGCTGCAATGAACATTTTGGTACATGACTCTTTTTGAATTATGGTTTTCTCAGGGTATATGCCCCTTGGTGGGATTGCTGGGTCATATGGTAGTTCTATTTTTAGTTTTTTAAGGAACCTCCATACTGTTCTCCATAGTGGCTGTATCAATTTACATTTCCACCAACAGTGCAAGAGGGTTCCCTTTTCTCCACACCCTCTCCAGCATTTATTGTTTCTAGATTTTTTGATGATGGCCATTCTGACTGGTGTGAGATGATACCTCATTGTAGTTTTGATTTGCATTTCTCTAATGATTAAGGATGTTGAGCATTCTTTCATGTGTCTGTTGGCCATCTGTATATCTTCTTTGGAGAAATGTCTATTTAGGTCTTCTGCCCATTTTTGGATTGGGTTGTTTGTTTTGTTGTTATTGAGCTGCATGAGCTGCTTGTAAATCTTGGAGATTAATCCTTTGTCAGTTGCTTCATTTGCAAATATTTTCTCCCATTCTGAGGGTTGTCTTTTAGTCTTGTTTATGGTTTCCTTTGCTGTGCAAAAGCTTTTAAGTTTCATTAGGCCCCATTCATTTATTTGTGTTTTTATTTCCATTTCTCTAGGGGCTGGGTCAAAAAGGATCTTGCTGTGATTTATGTCATAGAGTGTTCTGCCTATGTTTTCCTCTAAGAGTTTGATAGTGTCTGGCCTTACACTTAGGTCTTTACTCCATTTTGAGTTTATTTTTGTGTATGGTGTCAGGGAGTGTTCTAATTTCATACTTTTACATGTACCTGTCCAATTTTCCCAGCACCACTTATTGAAGAGACTGTCTTTTCTCCACTGTATATGCTTGCCTCTTTTATCAAAGATAAGGTGACCATATGTGCGTGGGTTTATCTCTGGGCTTTCTATCCTGTTCCATTGATCTATATTTCTGTTTTTGTGCCAGTACCATACTGTCTTGATTACTGTAACTTTGTAATATAGTCTGAAGTCAGGGAGCCTGATTCCTCCAGCTCCATTTTTCGTTCTCAAGATTGCTTTGGTTATTCGGGGTCTTTTGTGTCTCCATACAAATTTTGAAATTTTTTGTTCTAGTTCTGTGAAAAATGCCAGTGGTAGTTTGATAGGGATTGCATTGAATCTGTAGATTGCTTTGGGTAGTAGAGTCATTTTCACAATATTGATTCTTCCAATCCAAGAACATGGTATATCTCTCCATCTATTTGTATCATCTTTAATTTCTTTCATCAGTGTCCTATAATTTTCTGCATACAGGTCTTTTGTCTCCGTAGGTAGGCTTATTCCTAGATATTTTATTCTTTTTGTTGCAATGGTAAACAGGAGTGTTTTCTTAATTTCACTTTCAGATTTTTCATCATTAGTGTATAGGAATGCAAGAGATTTCTGTGCATTAATTTTGTATCCTGCTACTTTACCAAATTCATTGATTAGCTCTAGTAGTTTTCTGGTAGCATCTTTAGGATTCTCTATGTATAGTATCATGTCATCTGCAAACAGTGACAGCTTTACTTCTTCTTTTCCGATTTGGATTCCTTTTATTTCTTTTTCTTCTCTGATTGCTGTGGCTAACACTTCTAAAACTATGTTGAATAATAGTGGTGAGAGTGGGCAACCTTGTCTTGTTCCTGATCTTAGTGGAAATGGTTTCAGTTTTTCACCATCGAGGACAATGTTGGCTGTGGGTTTGTCATATATGGCCTTTATTATGTTGAGGAAAGTTCCCTCTATGCCTACTTTCTGCAGGGCTTTTATCATAAATGGGTGTTGAATTTTGTCGAAAGCTTTCTCTGCATCTATTGAGATGATCATATGGTGTTTCTCCTTCAATTTGTTAATATGATGTATCACGTTGATTGATTTGCATATATTGAAGAATCCTTGCATTCCTGGAATAAACCCCACTTGATCATGGTGTATGATCCTTTTAATGTGCTGTTGGATTCTGTTTGCTAGTATTTTGATGAGGATTTTTGCATCTATGTTCGTGATATTGGCCTGTAATTTTCTTTCTTTGTGACATCTTTGTCTGGTTTTGGTATCAGGGTGATGGTGGCCTCGTAGAATGAGAGTTTGGGAGTGTGCCTTCCTCTGCAATTTTTTGGAAGAGTTATAGAAGGATGGGCGTTAGCTCTTCTCTAAATGTTTGATATAATTCACCTGTGAAGCCCTGGTCCTGGACTTTTGTTTGTTGGAAGATTTTTAATCACAGTTTCAATTTTGTTACTTGTGATTGGTCTGTTCATATTTTCTGTTTCTTCCTGGTTCAGTCTTGGAAGGTTATACCTTTCTAAGAATTTGTCCATTTCTTCCAGGTTGTCCATTTTATTGGCATAGAGTTGCTTGTAGTAGTCTCTTAGGATGCTTTGTATTTCTGTGGTGTCTGTTGTAACTTCTCCTTTTTCATTTCTAATTTTATTGATTTGAGTCCTCTCTTTTTCTTGATGAGTCTGGCTAATGGTTTATCAATTTTGTTTATCTTCTCAAAAAACCAGCTTTTAGTTTTATTGATCTTAGCTACTGTTTTCTTTGTTTCTGTTTCATTTATTTCTACTCTGATCTTTATTTCTTTCCTTCTGCTAACTTTGGGTTTTGTTTGTTTTCTTTCTCTAGTTCCTTTAGGTGTAAGGTTAGATTGTTTATTTGAGATTTTTCTTGTTTCTTGAGGTAGGCTTGTATAGCTATAAACTTCCCTTTTAGAACTGCTTTTGCTGCATCCCGTAGGTTTTGGATCGTCGTGTTTTCATTGTCATTTGTCTCTAGGTATTTTTTGATTTCCTCTTTGATTTCTTCAGTGATCTCTTGGTTATTTAGTAACGTATTGTTTAGGCTCCATGTGTTTGTGTTTTTTACGTGTTTTTCCCTGAAATTGATTTCTAATCTCATAGTGTTGTGGTCAGAAAAGATGCTTGATATGATTTCAGTTTTCTTAAATTTACTGAGGCTTGATTTGTGACCCAAGATGTGATCTATCCTGGAGAATGTTCCGTGAGCACTTGAGAAGAAAGTGTAATCTGCTGTTTTTAGATGGAATGTCCTATAAATATCAATTAAATCTATCTGGTCTATTATGTCATTTAAAGCTTGTGTTTCCTTATTAATTTTCTGTTTGGATGATCTGTCCATTGGTGTAAGTGAGGTGTTAAAGTCCCCCACTATTATTGCGTTACTGTCGATTTCCTCTTTTACAGCTGTTAGCAGTTGCCTTATGTATCGAGGTGCTCCTATGTTGCGTGCCTATATATTTATAATTGTTATACCTTCTTCTTGAATTGATCCCTTGATCATTATGTAGTGTCCTTCCTTGTCTCTTGTAACATTCTTTATTTTAAAGTCTATTTTATCTGATATGAGTATTGCTATTCCAGCTTTCTTTTGATTTCCATTTGCATGGAATATCTTTTTCCATCCCCTCACTTTCAGTCTGAATGTGTCCCTAGGTCTGAAGTGGGTCTCTTGTAGACAGCATATATACGGGTCTTGTTTTTGTATCCATTCAGCAAGCCTGTGTCTTTTTGTTGGAGCATTTAATCCATTCACATTTAAGGTAATTATCAGTGTGTATGTTCCTATTACCATTTTCTTAATTGTTTTGGGTTTGTTTTTGTAGGTCCTTTTTTTCTCTTGCGTTTCCCACTTAGAGAAGTTCCTTTAGCATTTGTTGTAGAGCTGGTTTGGTGGTGCTGAATTCTCTTAGCTTTTGCTCTGTAAAGCTTTTGATTTCTCCATTGAATCTGAATGAGATCCTTGCCGGGTAGAGTAATCTTGGTTGTAGGTTCTTCTCTTTCATCACTTTAAGTATATCATGCCACTCCCTTCTGGCTTGTAGAGTTTCTGCTGAGAAACTCTGTTAACCTTATGGGAGTTCCCTTGTATGTTATTTGTCATTTTCCCCTTGCTGCTTTCAATAAATTTTCTTTGTCTTTAATTTTTGCCAATTTGATTACTGTGTGTCTCAGCGTGTTTCTCCTTGGGTTTGTCCTGTATGGGACTCTCTGCGCTTCCTGGACTTGGGTGGCTATTTCCTTTCCCATGTTAGGGGAGTTTTCAACTATAATCTCTTCAAATATTTTCTCGGGTCCTTTCTGTCTCTCTTCTTCTTCTGGGACCCCTATAATGTGAATGTTGTTGCGTTTAATGTTGTCCCAGAGGTCTCTTAGGCTGTCTTCATTTCTTTTCATTCTTTATTCTGTTCCACAGCAGTGAATTCCACCATTCTGTCTTCCAGGTCACTTATCCGTTCTTCTGCCTCAATTATTCTGCTATTGATTCCTTCTAGTGTAGTTTCCATTTCAGTTATTGTATTGTTCATCTCTGTTTGTTTGTTCTTTAATTCTTCTAGGTCTTTGTTAAACATTTCTTGCATCTTCTCGATCTTTGCCTCCTTTTTCCGAGGTCCTGGATCATCTTCACTATCATTATTCTGAATTCTTTTTCTGGAAGGTTGCCTATCTCCACTTCATTTAGTTGTTTTTCTGGGGTTTTATCTTGTTCCTTCATCTGGTACATAGCCCTCTGCCTGTTCATTTTGTCTGTCTTTTTGTGAATGTGGTTTTTGTTCCACAGGCTTCAGGATTGTAGTTCTTCTTGCTTCTGCTGTCTGCCCTCTGGTGGATTGGCTATCTCATTCTTGTCATTCAGATCGCAATGAATATGTCACCTTTCCAAAAAAGCCTTGCCTCACCATCTAAAGTAAGCCCACAGGAGCACGTTGTTTTAACACTGTATTTTATCAATACTTCCCTTCCAGGACCTGATATTTTTGCTTTTTAAAAAAAAAAAAAAACTTGTTTATTGTGTGTCTCCTCCCTCTAGAACATAAGCTTCCTAAAAGCAGAGACCTTGTCTGATTCTTTGCTAGAGCCCCCAGTGCTTAATCTGGGCCCTGGCTCACTCTGTAGACTCCAAATATTTGTTGAAAAGGATCCCCAAACATATATGCTTGAATATCAATATGGTACTCTTAAAGTTTTTAAAAACTTCTTTAATAAGACTTTCAGTCATATTTTTGGCAAATTGATAGATGAAACCTATTGACTGTTGACTAGCAACTTAGAGAAAAGGCAAGAAAGTGCTTTGCAAGGTTACAATCAGACTACAGATGTAGGACATTTACAGTCAGTATTAATGTGGTGATCTCAGTATTGGGAGAAATATGAAACATGCCATAGATTTGTTTGATCAATACAGTGACGGAATTTCTGGTTATATTATGGGTTTTCATCAGAGGTATACTCTGCCTAAAGCGCTCACGTGGGTTTGAGAGAGGACTTTAGAGAATGAAGAGGCAGGGGGGCTCCTCAGCAGAGACTTCAGAGGCATTAACAGTCTGCAGAGTCGACCGAAAATAGTCTCATTCCAGCTTCATCCTGGCAACTTGAGGCTTTGCAATCTGAGGAGAGAGCTGGGGGGAGTCTGTAGGGCTTTCAGCTTTCATAGTCAGACCTCATCTGTTTTGCTGCCCTGGTCCTCGTGAGCTGTGCTAGTACCGTCAACGGACAGACTTCTGAGGAGGGAAGAAGCAGGTGGAGTTGGTTTGTTTTAAATTCTGGCACAAGAATATTACAAACTGGTGGAGCCGAGAAAGAAACCACGTAACATGCACCATCTTAGCTGGTTTCTTTTTTGTCTTCACTTTATATGATGGACGAGCGTTACCTTTAATTTGGGTCAGTAGGTAATATCAGGTGACCCCTGTTGGCTCCGAGTGGGTTTAGACCTAGACTTTATAGACACAAAAGGGCTACTTCTTTTTTTTTTAAATTTTTTATTGAAGTAGAGTTGAATTACAATGTTACGTTAACTACTGCTGTACGTCAAAGTGACTCAGTTATATATATATATATATAATGTTCTTTTTCATATTCTCTTCCATTATAGTTTATCACAGGATATTGAATATAGTTCCCTGTGCTGTACAGTAGGACCTTGTCGTTTATCCATCCTATATATACCAGTTTGCATCTGCTAATCCCAAACTCCCAATCCATCCCTCCCCCAGCCCCCTCCCCCTTGGCAACCATCAGGCTATTCTCTTATGTCCATGATTCTGTTTCTGTTTCATAGATAGGTTCATTTGTGTCATATTTTAGATTCCACATACAAGTGATATCATGTGGTATTTGTCTTTCTCTTTCTGACTTCACTTAGTATGATGATCTCTAGTTGCATCCATGTTGCTGCAAATGGCATTATTTCATTCTCTCTTACTGCTGAGTAATATTCCATTGTATATATGTACCACATCTTCTTTATCCATTCATCTGTCAGTGGACATTTAGGTTGTTTCCATGTCTTGGCTATTGTGAATAGTGCTGCTTTGAACATAGGGGTGCATGTATCTTTTTGAATTATAGTTTTGTCTGGATATATGCCCAGGATTGGAATTGCTAGATCATATGGTAACTCTATTTTTAGTTTTCTGAGGAACCTCCATGCTGTTTTCCACAGTGGCTGCACCAATTTACATTCCAAAAGGGCTACTTCTAACTTTCCTTCTTGATTAAGTGCTTACTACCAGCAGAATTTTTAATTATGGTGATTAGCTAATAAAATACAGGGAGCCTCCCCTATGCTTAGTATTAGCTAGATTAGATTCTTTACCAAGAGATGCGTTTCTAAATGAGACCTGCTTAGTCACTAATGAGCTGTTATTCAAGGTGAATGCCAATCACTTCATAAATTCATCACATAAAAAAAAATGCCCACACTGAAATTTTTATAATAGCTTTACAGAGATACAATTCACATACCATGTAATTTACCCATTTGAAGTACACAGGCCAACAATTTTTAGTATATTAACAAAATTCTCTAACCATCATCACTGTCAGTTTTAGAGCATTTTCATCACCCCAAGAAGAAACCCCACACCCATTAGTAGTCAGTTCCCCTTCTCCTGTCCCCTAGCTCAACCCCACCAATCTAATTTATGTTTCTATGGACTTGCTTAATTCTGGACACTCTATATAAATGGATTCATAATATTGTGAGCTTTTGTGTCTGGCTTCTTTCACTTAGCACAGGGCTGTCCAGGTTCATCCATGTCGTAGCACGTGTCAGTGCTTCAACCCTTTTTATTTGTGAATAACATTCCATTGTATGGATTTACCATGCCTCAGTTGGACATTTGGGCTGTTTCCACTTTTTGGCTACTATATATATGCTACTATGAACACACGTATATGTGAGTCTTTATGTGAACATATATTTTCATTTCTTTTTCCACGGTGGTTTTTGAGTTGGGAAAAATCAAACACAACTAAATGTGGCTTTTTGTTTAAAACACAAGTGTCTAACTTGGAGCACAGAACATGAGGCCAGAGAAGCCTGAGATGTGGTCCTTCCCCTTCAGCGGCCTGCGGCCCAGCCCAGTGTGGAGGCCGGAGCGTCAGAGCTCAGTGCCTGTCCCCTGCCCTTCCCTTGCAGGGAGCTGCTGCGCTGCGAGGCCGCACTGGCCAGGCTGTACTGCCGCATGGCCCTGCTCAACATCTTCGCCCCCAAGCTGCCTCACCTGTTTACCCGCCTCTTCCACATCCCTGCCATCCGGGACATTACCCTGGAGCACCTGCAGCTGCTGTCCAATCAGCTCCTCGCTCCTCCCCTCCCAGGTAAACCTCGGCTTTGCCGCTGTCACTGCAGAAATTAGGCCCAGGATGGAATAGCCCTGAGGGTGAGCCGGGCGCCAAGCAGGAGCTGTGCTTAGTGTCCTTGTTCTCCACGTGAGCAGGGGGAGGAGTCCCAGCACAGGACCTTTAGACTTAGTGTAGATAAACTGCACGAAAGATTGCAGCTGTCTTTGCAGTACTTTCTCACTCTTTGAAAAATCTAAGTGTATTAGATGACATATTTAGTCATTAACCTATTAAGCATTCATTAAGCAAACTAATCGTGGATCAAGGAAAATGAAGTCTTATTTATGAAATCTAGTCACTGTACTGTTGTCACAGACATTCTGTTTGATGTGTAAAGACAGGAGAACGTTCCTGCCATCAAACGCCGCCAAAGAGACCTAATTGATTCATCGTGACCTCAAGTGGAGCTGTTTTAATGGGCCAGCCTGTGTGCATCTGCTCAACGTGGGGCCCTTGGAGTGTGGGCTGATGCTGTGTGTTTGCTCCCTTGGTGAATACTAAGTGATGACTCTGCCCTCAACCCGGTTGAAGACTGAAGGGCCCCTTCTGTCTTCCTCTGGAACCTTGGCCTCCAGCCTGCTTCCCTTGACCTCCTAGCTACTAAGATGGGTGCAGGAGTGAGAGGGCAGGTGGCATTCTAAGCATAAAGGACATCTCTCAAAGCCATGGGGTCCCAGCCAGTGCCTGTGTGAACTACATTCCACAGGCCACTTCAGCACGTGGGGTCCACTGGCCCACCCCAAGAACTTAGAGGCTCCAAAACAGACCTGAAAAGCTTTAACGTGCTTGTGGAAGAAGCTTTGCCACAGTGACTAACACTTGGTTTATAAACTCCACTCTGAGCTACCCCAGTGGTTCTTTGGTGAAACTCCAGGTTGGCCAGGGCAGCCGATAGGTCAGGCTCTGGGAACCCCTGAATCCAAGCAGCTCCACTTCTACCTGCTTAATAGACCTGGGCTTCAACTCAGGTTTTTATTTTAGGCAACAGTTTTGTAGCTTAAAAGAAAGTAAAATTTTAAGACCGCCAAACTCCTGAATCCCCCACCCCCTGCAGGATCTGATTGGTAACGTCTATTATCCAAGACGTATGTCCAAGCTAACCCATCCTGATTTTCTGGACAGAATGCTCCTGGTTCGTTACTCAGGATCTGACAGCCCTTGGCTGCTGCTGTTCTTGTTGACTTGTGTTTTCTTTCCTGTCCCCAGACGGCACCATCAGCTCCAGCTGCATCCTCCTGGCACAGTCCCTGCAGCACTGCATCCATTCCCAGAACTGCTCAGCCACGGACCTCTTCTACCAGGGCAGCTCCCAGACAGTGAGAGAGTGGCTCAACGTGGCCATCACTCGGACCCTGCACCAGGGTGAGGAGAGCCTGTTGGAGCTGACGAGACAGATCTGCTCTTTCCTGCAGGTAAAAGTCCAAAGTTCTGTTGTCCCTAAAGTGGGGTTACAGGTTTCAATTGGAAATCTTATTGGCTGGCTGAAAATGACACTTTCTTCCCCAAGCCCCACTAGTCTGCTTTTCTTCGCAGCTCCCCTGCCTTGTCCCATCCGTGGTGTTCTTCCTCCCAGAGGGCTTTTTTGTCCTCCTGATCCTGTTACAGTGTATGCATTGGCTCTCCTTTGCCTGGGAGCTGGGAAAAGGAAATGCTCTCTTGTGTTTAACCCGTGGATTTCCCTGTTAAATGTCTCTGCAGACGGCACCAGAGCAGTTCCCCTCCGAAGAGTTTCCAATTTCCGAGTCCAAGGTCAACATGGACGTCAATTTCCCGGGGGCGGCTTTCGTCGTCGTATCTTGCAAAGAAAGTCAGTCTGGATTCCGCAAAGAGTAAGTTGCCCGTACTGCAGAAGATGGTGATGGGGAGAGAAAAGTAAGACAGATTCTGGTGCAATTTACAGAAGAAAAAAAACTCATTGCTTTTATTCTTTAATGCATACTGTACTTGAACATGATTTACAGTTTTTCCCTAATTTCCATGTTTTGGAAATTAGTCTATATAAAGAATGACCTTCTAAAATGTAATGGAGGTGACTTACGTGTGCCCAGTTCTCACCCCCCCCCACAACAAGGTGTTTGTTGACGTGGTTGGACTCTGCTGACGCTCACCCCTCCTCCTCAGCTCCTCTCTGTACAAGGCGCCGTGGGCGCGGGTGCTCGTGTACGGGCTGGGCCACAAAGTGAAGCGAAATGGCCAGCTAAACCTCATCGAGGCCATCTGTTACCCGCGGGATGCATCTCCGGCCAACACGGGGCTCACGCCGCCTCCCACCGCCAACCAGTACCCTTCTGTGATCCTCTCCACAGACAAAGTCCACATCAAACTGGGTAAGTCTCCGAATTAGCTCACGGTAATAAGAACAGCTTGGAATTTGTGAAAATTGAAAGGATTTTCTACCGTGCTATGTTCCAGTTTCCTATGGGTAAAGAATAGGACTGCTTGGGGCAGTGTATTTCAGAGACAGTGGATTAAAAGTTCTCCCTTTCCTGCCAGGGGAAGACCTGGCAGATGCTGCCCAGACTACAGTGGGGATTTCCTTTCCTTTCACAAGCGTGTGCTGTTCAGAATGATCTAAACAGAGCAGTGCCATCATTTAGCTGTAATAATCCTGGCTGCCCTTCAAGTTCTCATTAAAACTGAATTCTCTCAGGGATAATGTGGCTCCCTGGGGCACGGGCCTCAGTGATCATCTGCTCCCCATGTCAATGGTAAACAAAGCCTGGTGGTGGCCAGGCTGGGAAGCCCAAGTGGTCTTGTCTCCCTGGCATCCTTTGTTAAGCCTCTGCAGATTTGGATTTAGATGAGGTCTCCATCTCTGTAAATCCTGAAGCTCTCGCTGACTGTCTGCTTTGTATACTGGGGCCAGCTGACTCTGTTTCTGAGTCAATACACAGAGGAAGGGAAACCTAGTCTCAGACTTGCACTGCACGTCCTTGGCATGTTGGACAGGAGAAGATGGACACATGTTTGTTAGAGACAATTATAAAGATGTATTTGAACTTTCAGCCAAAATTGGGCCTTGGCTTCTGCACAGCTCCAATCCTGGAGACATTGCATCCTTAGGGAATAAAATGAAAGGACATTTCTTAAGGTATTTGGTCAATGCTAAACAAGTTTATGATCTCTTTTTATTGGGGTCTATTTTTTTCATTGTATTTTGCCTACACTGTTTTTAAAATTTATATTAAACACAGAAGATCTCTGTCTTACCTATCATTCCCCAAATAAACATTCACCCCAAAGTACAGGCCAGTCAACATGGTTCCTCCTGACCCGGCCAGAGACCCCTGGTACCCCAGCTTATGTCTGACCAGTGCTTGCGGAGGGGGTTGGGGTGCGGTGCAGGGCATGACAGGGATCAGACCTCAGGGTCTTTCTTCTCTCGTCGTAGGCAGCTTCGGTCAGATTCAGGCCATGACAATGACCGAAGGCAGTAAAAGAGAATTCTGGTAGTTCCTGAAGTCTGGGGGCCCCCTTGCTGGTCCACTCTGTAAGTCTAAAATAAGCTGATGCTCCCATGGGATTGCAGCTGCACCAAAGGGCTGGTTATTTCTTTACCAGGCTGGGACCATTCCAGTGAAGCATCTTTTAAAGTCTGACTTACTATTTCCATGCCAGGTCATCAGGCTGGTTGGTATCTGACTGACTGGGAAATGTTTATCCTTCCCTGTCCCCACTGCTGCCCTTTGTCCCATTCTCACACCAGCAGGTGGACTCCTTGGAGGATGTCCTCCGCTCCTCCTGCGCCTGCAGCTGACTCCGTCTGGAGTGTGGGGAGTGGCATTTCCTCTTGCCCCCAGTGCATGAGTGGACAGGCTTTCTGGCCCTGTTTCTCTGAGCACACCTGGCAGGTCTTTATCGCAAGCTTGTTTTGATTGGGTGCTACCAGTCATGAGCTTTCCTTCTGGGCGCTTCTTCTAGGGGTGTCTCCCCCTCCCGGAGCCGTGCTGGTGTTACACTCTCTGCCCCCTGAGTTCCCACTGGCGATGGCCTTCGCAGAGCAGCTGCTGTCCTGGAAGTCGGAGGACGGCGAAGGGAGATCTGAAGACGAGCCTGACACCATCCCAACGTCCGTCCTCCTGCAAGTGGTGGAGCTGCTCGGTGAGGCCTCCCTTCCCTCAGGATCAGGCTGGTGGAGCTGGCTGGGTGCCTGGGGAAGGAGCTGGCCGGTGTGCCTGGGGTGGCCACAGTGGCCTGGGTGGCGACAGCTCTCGTCAGCTTGCTGTCAGTTGGGCTTGGGGAATTGAGTGGAAAGTGTAGCCTAGACTTCCAAATCCATGATTTGCAGGGTATTTTCATTATTTTGAGGGGTGGCATCTAACCAGGAAAATAAGATTAATTTTATCACACTTTACTTTAAAACACAAACATATGCCATTATTGTAACTTTGATTCTGTAACATTGTTCACTTCCATACCACCCTTCACCTTCAAACATTATGACCTCACAGCACCTGAAAGGTTACAGAGAGATGGCATTTTAGCAAAACTCATGGAATGGTAAACTTAAAAGAGTTGTGAACTTAGCATATAAATTTACCTCAAAATTTTTCTAAATATTGAGCTTAATTAATGATATGATATGTCTGCTTAAGTGGTTAGGGATAAAAATACTGATATCTGCAACTTATTTTGAAATAATCAAAAGCTAAGATGAGTCTATGGATGAATAGAGGGATAGATGGATGTGTAATAAAGCAAACACAGCTTTATTACACATGTAATGATGTTAATGGTAGAATCTAGGTGGTGAGCATCCAAATATTGACTGTATAAGGTGTTCAACTTTTTTATATTTTTGTATTTTTTCATAATAAAATGTTGGAGGGAAAAACATGTTGGCAAACTCAGGTGCCCTGAGGGGTCAGGGAGATGATGTAAGTGAGAGAAATTCGAGAGGAAAGTGGACCCAGGACCTCCAGGGAACTGGAGGGCACGTGTCCTGTGGGGCAGCCACTGAGCCCTGCCACTCATTTGCTGTATAAGAACGTGGCCCTAGCCCTGCCAGATACTGTCACTTTTTATTTCAAGAAAAGCCAGAAATCTAGATATTGATGTGAATTTCCCGATTTCTAAATGTTGACAACTAATTCACATTCTTTAAAACACATTGGGCAGGGGATCGGAAGAGGTGAGCAGGGAACCACTGGCTGTGGGAACAAGATGTGTGTGGCTGGTCTCAGCTCTCGGGCCACCATTTGCAATTTTGGTGGTGATTTCTCTCCAAGGCTGTCGTCTTCCAAAAATGTCCAATGGCAGAGGAAGGACCACAGAGAAGGAAATAGGAGCACCTGAGGGCCTGGCCTTAGACCCCATTGGCCTTTGTTCCCTGTCAGTGGTTCCATGAGCACCATGTCCCGTGACAGCCATGATTTCATTACCAATTAGAATTATCAAAACAGCATCACCCCTGAGAGTAGTCAGCCTAGTCCCCTCCTTCGTGGGTGCTGGGCCTAAGTGGGATTCTCGGTAAGTCAGCCAGACCTGGCCGTTGGGACTCCCTGTCCGCAATGTGACTGGGGATAGAAGACACGCATCTGGCTTGAAGGGGACCTTGGCACAGATGTGTGGCCCACGGTTGTTCTAGACAGTATTTCCTAGACTTCAGTCATTCTCATGCCACCTTTATGTGATTTCTGCCACGTCTGCGAATCATGCCTATCAACATTTATTGATTTTTTTTATGGCAATCAACTCCTTTCTCCTTTTTTTAAACTTATACTGAATTTTAAAGGAAACTTTATCTTGCTACTTGAAACAGAAAATTAGTATCCCTTGCCATAACTAGAAGATAACTATAAAAATAAAAAGTTAAGCAGTTACTGTTAAGAAATTCTGGCTAACTGCTGTTCCCTGTGGAAGGCTCTGGGTCTCTGGGCTATTCTCCATTAAGAATATTCTAGCCCCAGAGTGAGGCTTTCTTGTTGACAAAATCAGGACTGAAAGAGGAGTTTAAAAGGAATCATTTTTCCGTGTGTATTTCTGAGCTATCTGATAAAATTGGATTGTATGCCCCCAGTAGTAAGCGTCCCATGGTTCAGGAAACATTATGCTAGTGATTTGTCACCAACCTGCTTAATAACTTTATGAGAAAGAAAATAATGATTTCTGGGCCAGAGCTGCAGAAGCTGGCTCCATGTAGTCACCTGGCACAGGGGTGAAGGCCACCGGCTCTGGGGCCAGCCTGCCCGGCTCTGCCCTGTGAGACTGTGTGACCGTGTGGCAGCCGTGTGAGTCCTTCAGCTCTTTGAGCCTCTGTTTCTTCATCTGTGAGATGGGGATGAAGGATGTAATGTTTGTTTCACGCGGTCGCTGTGAGGGCTGACTCCAATAAAGTGCCTTAGAACAGTGCCTGGCACATAGTAAGCTCTGTATAGGTGATTTTTTTTTTTTTTTTGCTTTCATTCGCCTCAGGAAACTTCCTGTGGACCACGGACATGGCGGCCTGCGTGAAAGAGCTGGTGTTCCACCTCCTGGCAGAGCTCCTGCGCACAGTGCACAGCCTGGAGCAGAGGAAGCACCCTGCCGGCCTGTCCTCGTCCATCGCCCTCCAGCTGAACCCCTGCCTGGCCATGCTGATGGCCCTGCAGTCGGAGCTCCACAAGCTGTACGACGAGGAGACGCAGAGCTGGGTCTCGGGCAGCACGTGCGGAGGCTCGGGGACCGTGGCGGCCACCGACCAGGGCAGGTTCTCTACGTATTTCCACGCGCTCATGGAAGGGTGCCTGGCGGTGGCCGAGGTGACCCTGCCTACCAACATGAGCGTCACTGCCAGCGGGGTGACCTCGGCGACCGCCCCAAACCTCAGCGACTCGTCGTCCTCCTCGTCGTCCTCCCCAGGACAGACGCCACAGAGCCCCAGCCTCCTGTCCAAGAGGAAGAAAGTCAAGATGAAGCGGGAAAAGGCCTCCTCCTCCGGGAAGCGCCAGTCCTCGCGCTCGGTGGACTCGGACCCCGCCGTGCTGAGCATCGGGGGTGGCAAGCCCGAAGACATGCTGTGGTTCCATCGCGCCCTGACCTTGCTCATCATCCTCCGGCACCTCACCAGGAAGGACCCGCAGGGGCTGGGTGTGACGAGCGACGCCATCGCCGATGCCTGCCAGGCCCTGGTGGGTCCCACCGCCCATAGCCGCTTGCTGGTGATCTCTGGCATCCCCACCCACCTGGACGAGGGCATCGTCAGAGGCGCCATCCGCAAGGCCTGCAACGCCCACGGCGGGGTCTTCAAAGACGAGATCTACATCCCCCTGCAGGACGAAGACCCCAAGAAGCCAAAAGACAAGGCCGAGGGCGGTGATGGGAAAGCCGAGCCAGAGAAGACCCTTGGCTTCCCCAGCACAGACAGCTTGGAGGTCAGCACGTTCCGCAGCCCGACCCCCGCCATGAGCATCAGCGCGTCCGCATCCACCAGCCAGGCCTCCATCTGCAGCTCCCAGGGCATCTTGCAGACGGTCAGCGACGCCTCCGCGGAACCGCTGCCCTCGGGCCTCGAGCTGCCCATCCCTGCGGGCTTATTGGAGCCCCACGTAGTGTCCAGCCAGGAGAGCCTGGACGTTTCCCTATGCAGCACCGGCAGCCTGGGCAGCCTCGGGAGCCTGGGGGAGCCACTGGACAACGCAGAAACGGCCTCAGTGTCAGACATGGGCTCCATGTACACAGTCACGTCCCTGGACAACCAGCCCCTCGCAGCACGCCCCATCAAAGGCTTCGCGGTCGTGGAGGTAAGCACCTCATGCCTTGGCAAGCACTCAAATCATGAGCGGTTAGAATCCCCCAGGCCTCTTTAAGCCTTCCAATATTATTTCCAAGGGACTAACTAATAGGTGACATTGGGGCACTTAGCGGGCTCCCTGAGGCAGCTCTTGGAAACAGTAGTGATTCATCATGTTGATTATCTGTATTTGAGGTCCCATCTCTGAGTGTGATAGCAAGTCTGATGTCAGGAAGTAAATACAGTTCATTGCGGAGTGTGGGAGGGGCTCCAGGGGCTGACCTTTCCTGATGGGTGGGCGTCATCGAGTGTTTTCCAACTCAGGCCCCAGTGGCCTCTTTTTGAGTGGCTTTGGGTTGTTTTAACCATTGCCATTGGCAGGAGGGATCCCCACTGAGCAGGGTGAGAACAGACTTGCCGTTCTGTTCTGAGTGATTCTGAGTTTCAGATACTGCGCGTGTTGCCAGATTACATTTCCACTTCAAGATCCCATGTGTTTCCTGGGCCTCCTTGTTTAGAAATCCTGCATCCTGTGTCTTCCTGCCCCCTGTGTAACGGGAGTCGGGTGCAGAGTAAAAACCATCCTCTCCCTTATTAGATATGGAGGGGAAGGCGCTAGGAGGAGAACTTGCACCCCCTTGCTCCCCACCCCACGGGCTCTGACAGGAGAGCTCAAAGATCCAGGGGTTGACTTCCTCCCAGAATCTGTCCACCTTCTCCCTGGGGATTTTCTCAGAGCCAAGCGTGGACTTTAACCCCCTGGGCATCTGTGTAGAGCCACAGACCTGACCGGGGTTTAGCAACAGAGAAGTCCAGTTGAGTTGTTCTCCTGCAAGTTACCACTGTTGGCACATAAGAGAGACTTTGCCGGGAAGGCCAGCTCGCCCAAGTCAGGCCGCGCTCACAACGCTGAAGACAAGTAGAGGGTTTCAGGGACAGACGGGAGGGAAAGAAAGTTCATAGAGCTAGCTGAACGACTGGTCTCTCCACTCAAATCCTTACCCTTTTCCTTGTTCACACAGATTAGATCCCGAGCCAAAATCGAGAAAATCCGAGCAAGTTTATTTAACAATAATGACTTGATTGGTTTGTCAAGTTTGGATGGTGAAGATGAATTGATGGAAATGTCAACGGAAGAGATCCTCACTGTATCTGTAGTAAATCAGAGTTTGTTTGATACGCAGGGGAGCCCAGGGTTAGAAGATTATTTCAATGATAAGTCAATTAAAGGTAGGTTATAGATTTTTTTTTAATTAATAGACTTTTTTTTTAGAAATTTTAAATTTATAGAAAAAAAACTGAGCAAAAATCAGTGGTTAGGACTCAGTGCTTTCACTGCCACGGGCCTGGGTTCGATCCCTGGTCAGGGAACTAAGATCCCGCAAGCCACGCAGCGCAGCCAAAAAAAAAAAAAAAATCATACCCCTCTCCATGTCCTGTTTTCCCTATTTTTAACATCTTACCTTAAAGGGGAGCTCTGGGGGTCAAAGATTTAAGAAGTGATTCAGGGAATGTTGGGGAGATGGTTCACTGCTTGGTTAACAGAAGGTGCCTTGTGTACATGATGTGAAGAGAACACTCCTGCCCCCCAGGAGAGCTGTCAGGGCTCTGAAGGCCAGCGGGCAGGCCCTGCCACAGGCAGCCGAGGGACCACCAGGAAATGCTATGCCACAGCCTTGAATGTGGGCTTGCATTCAAGTGCTTTTTTCCTTTTGTCTAGTCAGGCTTCCCCTTGTTTGAGTTCAAGTGTATTTATTTTGTTCTGTTCTCTAGAGCTAGAATGTACCATGTACGTTGCTGGTAATCATTTAGTCAGTATGCTCGAGGACAGCTAACGCCTCGCCCTTTAAAATGAATTCTTGGGGAAGAAACGGTTCCAGTTCCTTTTTCAGAAAGTCCCGCTTTGTCATTCTGGTGGCTCTTATGTGGGGGGACCCTACCCTGTCTGGCTTCCCCACTTCTTCTGTTCAGCCAGGACCCGGGCTCTATCGAGGCCCCGCAGAGCTGGATCTAGCAGATCCTGAGGCCAAGAGCTCACCCCCAGCTTTGCTTCAGAAGCAGCAGCAATTTTTCTCCTTTCTTTTTATAACTGTAGTTCTTTGTGTTGTTGTCTTTATTTTGCATCAGTCTCTCTCAAATTTTTAAATTTATGTTTTTTCTAACTCTTTAATATTGTTTGAAATTTCATAATAGAGTTGTTGAGTTCGTTCTGTTTTATGTTTTCTGAGGACAGAAATGTAATATTGATTATGGATTTTGTTGTTGTTTCAAATTATTATCCCCCAGTCATGAAATTTTGCAATACTCCCTCAGGGCTGGGACCAGAGTGAGGTAAATGAGGCCACAGAATTCAATGGGGCTCCAAAACAACTCAGTAATCTAGATAAATAATTATTTTAATATAATACTTATGAAAGTCAAAATTAATGCAAAATATCCACGGTGAACAGACTATTAAAATTTTAAATAAAGACAGGATCAGTATTAATGATTTTTCCTTTTGCGTCAGGCTTTAACATGGCTCAGCACAGTACTTTTAATGTTTTGCTCATCATGGGTTTTTTGTATTAATTTTGATTTTTTTTTTTTAATTAATTAATTTATTTATTTATTTTTGGCGGTGTTGGGTTTTCATTTCTGTGCAAGGGCTTTCTCCAGTTGCGGCAAGCGGGGGCCACTCTTCATCGCGGTGCGCGGGCCTCTCACTATCGTGGCCTATCTTGTTGCGGAGCACAGGCTCTAGACGCGCAGGCTCAGTAGTTGTGGCTCACGGGCCTAGTTGCTCTGTGGCATGTGGGATCTTCCCAGACCAGGGCTCGAACCCGTTTCCCCTGCATCAGCAGGCAGATTCTCAACCACTGCGCCGCCAGGGAAGCCCTAATTTTGATTTTTTTGAAGAACCGCGTTACAATGTGTATCTTTTTTTTTTTTTTTAATTAATTAATTTATTTATTTATTTTTGGGTGTGTCGGGTCTTCGTTTCTGTGCGAGGGCTTTCTCTAGTTGCGGCAAGCGGGGGCCACTCTTCATCGCGGTGCGCGGGCCTCTCACTGTCGCGGCCTCTTGTTGTGGAGCACAGGCTCCAGACGCGCAGGCTCAGTAGCTGTGGCTCACGGGCCCATTCGCTGCGCGGCATGTGGGATCTTCCCAGACCAGGGCTCGAACCCGTGTCCCCTGCATTGGCAGGCAGATTCTCAACCACTGCGCCACCAGGGAAGCCCACAATGTGTATCTTGATCTCTGAGTTTTTTGGGACTCTTGTGCGTGAGGGGCTGCCTCTCTATCCTCGCCCTGGTTTCAGCCCTTCTCCCTTATTAGTGAGTACGGTGCCCACTCGGCTCTCAGCTCCCCACGTGGGAGTGGCTAGTGTATGATCTGTGGGAACCCTGGGGTCTTTTTCTGCCATAATTAATGCTTTGCCAGTCTTTTCATGCTTTAATCCGAATTTAGTTCTAGCTCCTGATTGTATTATGGTCAAACCTTCCACGTAAGATACTCAGTCTTTTGATAACACATTTGCCACGTTACAGCCACACGCATTTTGCTCAAGGCTCTTTAAGTTGTGGTTCTACTGAATCAGCTCTTAGGTCTCGACCACGCATTCCGCACACCTGTCTCCTCACCCTCAGCCCAGATGCCCAGGGGACCTTTGTGCTCTGGCTCCTGAAGCACGGCTTGAGCTGGGTGTGTCTCTGGAGGGTCAGACCCCCAGAGAGAGGGGATGAGGAGGATGGGCGGGAGGACAGGGTGTGATGAACAAGTCAGTCCTGTCCGCAGGTGGGGGCCCTTGGCCACGAGGAACATGCAGATGCAGTGGAACAATGTTCCACTGGGAACATTCCTGACTGGCCCCTTAGGAAAGGTGAGAGCATCTTCTGGAGTGCTTATTTGGGGACCAAAAAAAACAAGTCTTTTTTTTCTCGTGCTCAAGGACAGTTTTCTTGTATCTGAGAGAACTTTCTTTTCCACCTGCTGGCTGGGCCAGGTTTCAAATGCATCCTCTAATAATAACTATTGAACAACTTGTACTTTGCACTAAAAGTACTTGCAGCCTCTACATCCTCTTGCTCCCTGGGGACTGTCCATCACAGACATGTTGAAGTTAAGGGAGGTTCAACCTCCATGATAAAGAGACCCTAGAGTACAGTAACTCAGACCCAGTGGAAGTTCATTTCTTGCACATGTAAGAGTCCAGGGTGAGCCCCGAGGTCTGCCATCCGGGGGCTTGTTATCTCCATGCAGCCAGTGGCGGGGATGAGTGCAGAAGAGAACATGATCTCAGAGAAGCAGCAGTGAGCTGTGGCGTGAAGTGAGATCTTAGTTCCCTGCCCAGGAATTGAACCTGGGTAGCCTGGATGAAAACCAGGAATCCTAGCCGCTGGACCAGCAAGGGCTAGAGGCTAGAAGCAAAGTTCCCCTGGCCCTCACCCCCACTGAAAAATGTGTTTCTCAAGGAGGCAAGAACTGTAAAAACAGGTACAAAGTGTATTATTGGGGACACAGAACAACAACAAGTGGGAGAGCACACAGAGAAACAGTTTGTTGAGTTGACAGAAGCAAGGCAGAGATGCACACCCCGGAGAGAAAGGGTGTGGGCGTCCTCCCTAATGAGGAGGAGGCCAGTAAAGAGGCGGTTAAGTCACTTATACAGGGCAGTTCTTCCGGGTCTTTGTTTACCTTTGGCCAATTACCTGGTTTCTTTTTCCACACCTGCCCTGCCCTAGGACCCTCCCCAACAGGCGTGCGCAACTTTTTTCCAAGATGGATTCCACCCCAGAGGCCTATGGGAGGGCCTTGGCATCACATATTATGGGGTGGTGCCCCTTCCTTTTTGACCCCCAAGGAGCCTTTCTGTGCATGTGCAATGTCTCCCTTGCCCCAAGGATGGGAAATATATTATGTGACCTCTTGATCTTTACTCAGAACAGGGTTTAGCCCCTCTCTGTCCCTGCCATAACTGTTACCTCAAAGTGTCCACAGGAAACAAAGCCTGGCTATTTACCCTGTTCCTGTTGTTATTTCTATTTCGAAGTGCAAACAGGACGCTGGTTGTAAATAGCTAACCTGGAGCCCACCTATCTCCTGTCTCAGGAAATGCAAACAGGGGGCTAGTTGCAAGTGTCCGGCCTGAAGTCCATCTTTTTCTCGCCCCAAGAAATGTAAACAGGAGGCCAGTTGTAAATGCCTAGCCTGGAGCCCATCTATGTCCTGCCTGAAGCAGACTGGCCCAGGAGGGGCCCACGTCACGGGGCCGCACCTAACGGCACCACACCTCACGGCAGAGAAGACTGGGCGTGTAACTGGGGTGTGCGTGCAGAAAGGGGACACCGGGTCTCGGTGGACAGCTCGTCATCACCACTCACCACCCATTACCCACTTTCAAAAATAAATCGCTGATGAAAAATAAATCAGATGCTGCAGGGCTTATCCTGACGTAGCGTGTTCACGGCAGAATCGTTTGCCCTCCCTCCATTCTATAACAGGTGAGAAGCTGGTGCCCGGGGCCAGAGAGGTGCTGACGGAGATATTTAAGAGCTGCGCCCACTCAGAGCAGATGCTGAGCCTGACACCAGCAAAGCCCATCAAAGTGTCTGACATTTATCTCAGCAAAGAGCAGATCAACTCCCAGACGCCAGGCAACCTCCTCCACCTCTTCTTCACCAATGTTCGGCCCCCCAAAAAGGTGCTGGAGGACCAGCTCACCCAGGTAGCCACCCCATCCCCACCGCACCTGTGCTGGGCCTCGGGTGCCCCTGGGGCTGAGTCTGAGGCCCCTCCCCTCCGGTGCTCCGCAGATCCTGAGGAAGTACGGTGTGCCAAAGCCCAAGTTCGACAAGAGCAAGTACAGCAAGGCGGGGAAGGAACAGCACCCCGGGAAGGTGGTGAGCACCAAGCGGCCCATCACCAAGCCACCCACCAAGGACAAGGCCGTGCTCAACAGCGTCAGGTGGGTGACCGAGGAGCTCGGAAGGTGGGCCGGGCGGGGGGACGCGGGGCCACCTCCTAGCAGGCTTCCTGGGAGGCTGTCGGCACCTCGGGGGAGCCAGACATCCTGGCTCTTCTCTGCTCTGCTGCCAGGGTCCTTTTCGCCCTTGGCTTCGTCAGCTGGAAGAGAACGTTTCATTTTACCCACAAGGATAGTAAAATCTGGACCATGCAGGCTGGAAAGCAGACCAGTCTGAATTAATAAAACATCTAAAATGTACAGAATTGTTTAAAAAGTCTAACTTCTTTTACCCACACAATAATGCAGTTATTGTAGAAAGACTGTTAAAGTGCACCCATGCATATTGGAAAACACTGAAATACCCCCCACATAGCAACTGCTTTTAACATTTAAGTGCAGAATGTTTTATTTGTGCATACATATTATCTTGTTACTTTTTTTTTTTTTTTTTTTTTTTTTTTTTGGCTGTGTTGGGTTTTCGTTTCTGTGCGAGGGCTTTCTCTAGTTGTGGCGAGCGGGGTCTACTCTTCATCACGGTGCGCGGGCTTCTCATTGTCGTGGCTTCCCCTGTTGCGGAGCACAGGCTCTAGACGCGCAGGCTCAGTAGTTGTGCCTCACGGGCTTAGTTGCTCGGCGGCATGTGGGATCTTCCCAGACCAGGGCTCGAACCCGTGTCCCCTGCATTGGCAGGCAGATTGTTAACCACTGCGCCACCAGGGAAGCCCCTTGTTACATTTTAAATGGCTAAAATAGTACAATATTCAAAAGCATATGCAGTGAAAAGCCACTCCTTTTCCTCTCCGTCCTTAAGCCTCCCAGCTCCCTTCCCTGAGGCTGCAGTGTCACTTTCGTAGCCTTGCAGAACTGTTCTGGGTATACACAAGCAAGTGTACGCATACCCAGAGGTCGGGAACTGTACAAAATGCCTGTACCTTTCTGTTTCTGTTTACTCCTGATCTTAGAGATGATTCCATATCAGCACAAAAAGAACTTCCCCCGTTCCTCTTTTAAAGTAGCTCCATAATATTCCATGTGTGGATATGCACACATATTTAGTAGAATTTTCTTTAGATACAAGTTTATGACTCTCAAGTTGAAATTCAGGTAGTGAAGTACTACCAAGCAGGAGTCTCTAGAGGACTTGTTTAAGTCATCAGAGAAAAAAAGTGTCTTAAAATTTTATTAATTAATTATACATAAATGGGGCTTTTAAATCAGTACTGTCCCATAGAGCTTTCTGTGACGATGGAAATGTGCATTTCTCTGTCTGTGCTACTCAGCACAGTGGCCACTAAGCACACATGGCTACTGAGCACTTGAAATGCGGCGAGTGCCACCAAGGAACTGGGCTTGTAATTTTAATTAATTTAAACTTAAGTAGCTACATCTGGCCAGTGCCTGCTTCTTGGACAGTACAGCTCTGAAGTATGCAGAAAGAATGTTTGAAAAGTGTCTCTTTGAGATTTTCCACATTTTAAAGCATCAATTTGTCCTCATAATTTGCTCAGGAAACTTTTCTTGGTCAGAACAAGGCTGATCTTGACCCCAGCCCCCTCTGAACCATCAGCCGTAGTTGGGGGAGGGTGAACCAATGCCTGGTGAGGTTCTGCATTCCCCTCACCAGGAGGAGGTGTGGGCGTGAGGAATTCTGATGCCGGTGCTTTGGTCTACAGCAGGACTGCCTTGAGCGAGAAGAAGCCCACTGTGAAGCCGAAGTCACCGGAAAAGAGCAAGCCGGACGAAAAGGACCCAGAAAAGTCACCCACCAAAAAACAAGAAGGTGAACAAGCAACTTGGGCCTGATGCGGGCTTGGGGCTGCTTCCATCCTGGAGATGGCAGCGCAGCCTGGGATCCAGCCTCTTTGCTTTTCCCTGACCACCTGGCTCCCTCGGGTTTTAGTTTAGGCAGGGCAGCCCTGCCCAAGACACGGAAGACATCCCTGGCCAACTGCGATTATTGCCCCAGGACTCCGTCTCTGCTGACCTGAACTGGTGGAGGTTAGAATAGCAGCTCCAGAAATACCATACTCCCAAGGGAAGAATAGATGATTGCGATTAAAAGTAAAGATTGGAAATCTGCTCAGAAATTTTCTTCCAGAAGGGCACTTACCTGGGACATTAGAACCTTATCTTCCTAAAGGCCCAAGCAGACTTGGAGAAAGCTATCATTGTCACAAAAATTGCTTAGTCAGTCGGTAATGTTTCTGAGATACAGAAAGACGAGACTGGGGGGAAAGCGCTGCACCACTTGGCCACCAGCCCGAGAAGGTGAGGCTGCAGCTCAGACCCGTCAGGTTGGGGGTTATGTGTGTCATTGAGCAGTCGGGTGGAGACAGTCTGTTAACAGACCCTGGAGTGACGGCAGGAGACGGGGGGGTTAGATGAATTGGGCCCTGAAAGAGAGGGTGCAGTGAGAGCATGCTGTGGGACCCCCACTTCTCACCGATTCCTAACAGTGTGAACACTTTTCCATCAGTCCCTGAGGAAAAGTACCTGACATTGGAAGGATTTCACAAGTTTGTTATTGACCGAGCCAAGCAAGACATCCGTAGTGTCTGGAGGGCGATTTTATCATGTGGTTACGATCTTCATTTTGAGAGGTAAGAGGCTGTCAACCCAGTTGATACCTTGTGTAAAAATTGTTCACAGAGTGGCATGGACATATATACACTACCAAATGTAAAACAGATAGCTAGTGGGAAGCAGCCACATAGCACAGGGAGATAGCTCGGTGCTTTGTGACCACCTAGAGGAGTGGGATAGGGATGGTGGGAGGGAGATGCAAGAGGGAGGGGATATGGGGATATACGTATGCATATAGCTGATTCACTTTGTTATACAGCAGAAACTAACACACCATTGTAAAGCAGTTATACTCCAATAAAGATGTTAAAAAAAAAAAAATTGTTCTCAGCTACTAGACGCTTCCCCAAGCAATTACTTCCTGGGAAGCCATTCCATCTGGCCTGTTTTTAATACCTACTGAGTTATTTTCTAATTTTTCCTAATTGTTAATGTGGATTTTCCAACCCGTTTGAAACAGTGTTCTATAGAACGGAAATTCACTATCTCACAGTTTTGGAGGCTGGAAACCCAAGATCAAGGTGTCAACAGGGTTAGTTTCTCTGGAGGGCTCTCCTTGGCTCACAGACGGCCACCTTCATGCTGTGTGCTCACGTGGCCCTTCCTCTGTGTGCCTGCATCCCTGGTGTCTCTCCCTCTTCTTATGAGGACAACAGTCCTATTGGATTAGGGCCCCACCCTGTGACCTCATTTAACCTAATTACCTCTTTAAAAACCCTGTCTCCAAATACAGTCACATTGGCGGTTAGAGCTTCAGCATATGAATTGGCAGGAATGGGACATTTCAGTCCCTAACAGGGATGATTTCTTATTCCAAAGAATCTTTTTTCTTTGGACTCACACATTCTCTCCCACTCTCCATTGCCCTCTCTCACTCCCAGGCAGGAGCACAGCAAGGTCACGAGTCACCAGGTCTCCAGGGCCAAACTAAATATGGTTTCCCCTTTCTAGCTGTAAGTGAATCCCAAGCAGGCAAGATGTCTGCAAACCAAAAGAAATCTCCCTGCCCTGTCACTCTGGCTCTGCCACACACAGGCCTACACGCCCATTCCCACAGCAAGATGTACTGGGCCTCAGAGAAGGAATGGCTGCCAGAAGCATGCTTTTTTAAAACCCCGTTTTCAGAGTTGAGAAATTGTTTACTGCTTGGCACCAGCACTTTGTACCTTCATTGAAGGCTCAGAGTCGATGCCCAGATGGGCCTTGGATCATGGTGACAGGGCCAAGTTCTCTGACTGGTTTTAGAAACCAGTAAGAGACACAATTTTGGGGGTTTTCGTTAAAAGCAGAATCACCTATTTTGGACTAGAAACTGCATTCCAAGTGAAAAGGGAACAAATTGGACTGCAAGTTAATTCCAAGGTGACACATTTGTAACAGCTGGAAGGGCTGGTTCACGTGTGTTATGGGGCCACGGTGATGACACATCCAGCCTGGAAGAGGGGATCACCTTCTGAAGGAGCTAGGTCTCTCTCGGAGCACTCCTAGGGTAGGACAGAGGTGGCCTGCAGTGACGAGAGCCTGGCCCCAGGCTCCACCACCTCCCTGAGACAGGTCCCTCTGCGCGATGCACCCTGTGTGGCATGTGACCCCCCTCGAGGTGCCACAGGTTCTGGAATGAGAGGCACCTGTCCACCCACCTGCCTGCCTGCAGGCCTTTCTTGGGTTAATAGCTCAATGTTTGTAGAATAAGGACACACACACTCGATAAAAACCTCATGCAGTATATTCAAACACAAAGGAGATTTCCTGTGATTCTGTGCCCAGGGGTAATCACTTGGAAAGGTTTCAGTAAACACCTCTCCCAACATTTTTCCAGGAGTAGATGTTTTCAGTACTGTAGCGTGGGATCAGACAGGACATAGTGTCCTGCAGTGTGCTTTTTTCATTTTTCCACATCATTTGATCCTGTTCTACCAGATGATTTTAATGGCTGCCGAGCGTTCCGTTATTGGGGGTGGTGTAATTTATGGCTGATGTTGCTGTAGCAAGGCAGCCCTGACAAACACACCTTTGCCTGCCTGTTCAAGGAGCCGCGTAGGGGAACCCTGGGGTGGGATCGCTGGGTAAAAGATGATGGCTTCAGTAACACCAGCAGCTGGCACTTGCTGTGCGCTCGGAAGGGGCGGGGCACCGTGCTGTGCGCTCGGAAGGGGCGGGGCACCGTGCTGTGTGCATCGCAGGTGTCCTCTCGGTGACTCTTCCTGACAGCGCGAGGCTGTGCTATCGCCAGCTCCGTTTCATAGATGAAGAAACTGAGGCTCAGGAAGCAGGTGTGCTTTGTAGCCTAGATTTCACCCAAGGACTCCAGAGCCCCGTCTTTAACCCTAAGACCCTGCTGCCTACAGACAGCAGGGAGGCACGTGGGGATGCGTGTTGCCGTCCCCCCAGCCTGCTCAGCTTGTTTCTTTAGAAAGGAGCTTCCCCCTCAGGACAGGCAGTTCCACTGCAGTCAGCACCTTGGCTGAGCACCAAGAAATGCCTGGGAGGCAAGGCTGTCTTATAAAGGTCCTCCGGGAGCTGGGACGTGGCTGCGGAGGAACCCAGCAGTCCCCCAGCGGCCGCCACCCCACCTTGCTTCTCCCCGCCCCCAGGTGTGCCTGCATCGACGTCCGGCACGCACACAAGGCCTCCAGGAAGTGGACCCTGGAGATGGACGTGGCGCTCGTGCAGTACATCAACCGGCTGTGCCGCCACCTGGCCATCACGCCCGCGCGGCTGCATCCCCACGAGGTGTATCTGGACCCCACAGACGCCGCCGACCCCAGAGTGGCCTGTCTCTTGAGTATGTGGCCCCAGGGGGATGCCTTTCAGGGTCCTCCCCCTGGGCCGCCCTGTGGGGGCTGCCCCATGACGGCACGGGGTGGTTTAGAAGGACTAGATGCCCTTTCTGTGCCCGTTACAAAAATCCTTAGGAACACCTGCTGTGAACCGGGTGGGTATAAAAAGAGGGAGAGAAAGACAAGAAGCTGTGATTGTGGCCACTGAAGTTTGTGAGGCCTTATTATGTGCTCCTCGCAACCAAGCCAAGCGGCAGACACATTAGTGCGGTGGCTGGGAGACAAGACCCCTGCCATCACACCCAGGCCCCTGCCTAGAGGCCGCCTTGGATGCCAGGCTGGTGTTGGGGGTGAGAGGGGGTCAGGGCAGTCTGGTAGTGTGTGTCCGAGACATTAGCCTTAATTACAAGAGAGCAGCATGTTTCTATCAAAAGCTAGGAATGCACACAAAAATAATGCGCACACAGAAACGGACATTCTCCATAAATCCACCCCTGGAGAATAAGCCCTGTCATGCACAACAGGCCCTGGGCTGGCTCCGGTGCCGGGGTGTGTGTGCGCCTCGGGCCCCACTTACCCTGCTCACCCTCACTCAGCCACAGTCCGAGCCCTCGCTCTCTTGCGGATACGCGACAGTGAACGTGGCCGTGAACTGTCCCAACGTCAGTCTCATGGTCAGAGAGGAGACGTACTTGAGGGCAGACAAGTAAAAGTCAGTGTACCATGTAATAGTCTCCCGGTTTCGATGTGTGAGGTCACACCATGGGGAGCTGGGGGAAAGGTACACAGGACTCTACTTTGTTCTGCAACTTCCTATGAGCCTGTAATTACTTCAGAGTTAAAAGTTAAAAATCAAATGGTATGCAGCCCCGGCACAGCCGCAAAGGCCGGCTGAGCAGACCCTCGGGTCCCCTCCGAGCCCGGGCCTTGCCCTCTGCTGCTGCTTGGCACAGGCTTAGGGAGGCCGGGCTCTCTCACTCACCAACAGCCTCTGGGTTCCAAGGATAAAACCGTGGGAGCCTCCCGGTCCCTCCCCGCGACCGGGCCACCTGCGTCGTTCACAGACGGAGAGTCTCGGCCTCTCTGGGCTGAGCCCCCGCCTGACCGCCCCTCATGCCCTGCAGATGTGCCCATCGAGAGCCTGCGCCTGCGCTTTGCCCTGCTGCAGTCCCTGAACACCACGCTCGAGACCTTCTTCCTGCCACTCGTGGAGCTGCGCCAGACACCCATGTACACGCACAGCATCGCGGCCCTGCTGAAGGAGGCCAAAGGTCAGTGCCTGGGCCTCCCGGGCCGACCCGATGGGTGGGGTCTCTGGCATCACCTGGCCTCCTGCAGCTGCCCAGGGTCCCACCCCCCCACCCCCAGCCTGTCCTTGGACGCACGACTCTTTTCTGGAGCAGTGGTTCTACCCAAGGGCAGTTACTTTAATTATGCTCTGAAGAAAACAAATATGCTCTGAAAAAATAAATTTACTGTAAGAGTTTTCAGATTATTTAGAAATACACAAACGTAAAGCTCTGACTCACTAGCTGCCCCCAACGTTCCTGCATCCCAGAGACGACCATCACTAACAGATGAGTCTGTCCTTCCAGACTTTTCTATTCACATACAAATAGACACACACATTTGTCATTTTTTTTTTTAAATCAAAAACTGGGTATCCTCTTATACATTCTGTTCTGCACCTCTGCTTCACAGATCTCTGTGTGTCGACACACACACCCTTCTTGCCTTGCTGTCCACAGCGTAGGTGTCCATGTCCTTATTTATTTATTTATTTTTTAATATTTATTTATTTATTTATTTTTGATTGTGTTGGGTCTTCGTTTCTGTGCAAGGGCTTTCTCTAGTTGCGGCAAGCGGGGGCCACTCTTCATCGCGGTGCGCGGGCTTCTCACTATCGCGGCCTCTCTTGTTGCGGAGCACAGGCTCCAGACGCGCAGGCTCAGTAGCTGTGGCTCACGGGCCCAGTTGCTCCGCGGCATGTGGGATCTTCCCAGACCAGGGCTCGAACCCGTGTCCCCTGCATTGGCAGGCGGAGTCTCAACCACTGTGCCACCAGGGAAGCCCCATGTCCTTATTGATAGACACTTCCGTGGTTTTTATTTTTTGCTGTTTAAGAAGTGGCCACAGAAACCTCCTTATTCTTTATGTATTTGGGTTTGTATTCCTGCAAGCGAGCTGTCTCGTGGGCATGACAGGGTCCAAGGGTTTAATCCTGCATTCACATTTGGGTGGAGACTAACTAATCACCCTCCAGTGGGGCGGGACCTCTTATGCCCCCAGCAGCACATCCCCCTAGGGGCCTGCAGTCCATCCCAGAAGAGACTGGACGGGCCCACAGGGGACAGCGTGGCCTCCGCCAGGCCTCAGGGTGACTGGGAAGGAAGGGAAGCCACCCCATCCCAGCCTCTCTACCACATTCCTCCCTTCAGGGCTGATCTTTTATGACACGAAGGTGACCGTCATGAATCGGGTGCTGAACGCCACAGTGCAGAGGACGGCTGACCACGCGGCACCGGAGATTACTCTGGACCCACTGGAGATCGTGGGAGGTGAGATTAGCTACACAGACCAGAGGATGCAGGCAGCAGTGCTTGAACTAGTTGATTTCTCGCACATAAGAGAAGCCTCTAGAAGAGGGAGTCCCGGGCTGCTCTGACATCCCGCGTTGGTGTGGGTGCTCCTGTTGCCCTGCTCTACGTCCCAGCCTGTGACGTCCCCCTCCAGTCCCTCCCAAGCTCCCAATCCAGGCAGCAGAGGGAGTGGGCGTCAGCGGCACAGGCCGTGCCTCAGTGCATGGGAGGTGGGCTTCGTTCTGGCCGTGGACATGCTAAAATCAGGAATCTAGCACCGAAGAAGCGGGGAGGCTGGATACTGGGGAGGCTGGATATTGTGGAGGCAGCCAGGAGTCTCCACCACAGCCTGTGAACGGACAGACGTCGGGAGGGGCACGTGAGAGGAGCCCAGGTGCGGGGCCTCCCCCGAGAGACACGTGGAAGGATGGGAGGGGCTGACCACGTGGAGAATGGGGGGTGGGGGGGGCAGGCTCCTCAAGGGACCCATGTGGCAGACATGAAAGATTGAAGATGTTCCAGGAGCAGAAGGGAGGCAGTGGCTGCCCCAGGGAGTGGGGTGAGGTGGGAGCAGCAGGCCGGGGCCTGGCCATGCGGCTCTCCTGTGCTGGGATGCAGGAGGTGGCCACCCGGAGGTTTTGGCACTTCTTCTCTCGTTCCAGGGGAGATCAGAGCCTCTGAAAACTCCTACTTCTGCCAGGCGGCCAGGCAGCTGGCCTCGGTGCCATCCTCCCAGCTTTGCGTCAGACTGGCGAGTGGCGGTGACCCCACCTATGCCTTCAACATCCGCTTCACTGGGGAGGAGGTCCATGGCACCAGTAAGTGGCACCCTGCAGGCCCTCCGTCAGCCAGTTCAGGGTGAAGGCTGTGTTTAGAATGTAAACATTCCTGGGGTTATTTTCAACCTAAATGGCCCAATATCTTACCCATTAACAAGAGTAAAGCCACATCCTCATTACCCTGCTCTGCACAGAAGCCAGGACTGCCCCCAAGTGACCATCTGTCCAGACTCTCCAAACCCAGCCCCCCTGGACTTGCCCCTGTCCCCTGGGGATGTGGCACCTGCCGCTGGCCTGGAACTTCAGCCCAGCGCTGTCCGGGCTTGGGGACCGGGCTTCTGACCAGTGCTAGGAGTGCATTTCTTGCTGAGGAGAGACGCCCTCAGTGTGGATTGCACTTCTTTTCCAGGAAGAGCCCTTGGCTGAGGGTTGGTTGGGCCAAAAGCTTGTGTGTGCCCCATGAGAGACAGGGGTCTGGGGAGCCCTTGATCAGAATGGCACATCCTGCCGTTTCACGCTGCAGGGAGGAGGAATGGCCGCTCAGAACATGCTCCTTCGTGGTCCTTTCAGTCCGTTTAGCCCAGACGTTCAGGAAATGCGCTGGATGGGAGAAGACAGTTCTTTCACTGGGCGCGCTGGGTGGGAAGAGCTCTTGGGGCAGCTCTGTTTCCCATTCCCGCCCTGATCATGGGACACTTCCCGCAGCAGCCTCCCTGCCGGCCAGCGCCGTGGCGTCCTCTGGGCACACCTCGGAGGCTCTCTGAGAACAGCTCTGTTCATTGAGATACCAGAACGTGCGAGGCCCAGGCTCAACACCTTACGCTCCTCATGACACCAGCACTGTCCCACTTTACAGGCGGGGAAACTGGGGCTCCACCGGGTTAAGTAGCTCCCCCAAGGTCAGCAGCATCACTGGGGTGCAAACCCAGGTCTGTCCGATTCTAAAGCCCAGCCCTTGGCGGCTTCAGCAGGCGGGAGTCTCCTGCTTCTCCGTGGAAGCGGCCAGGCCCTGACATCTGTCCCCAAGCAAGTCCTCCGCGTGCACAGCTGTCCTCAGTGCTTCCTGACCTGAGGACACTGATGGGATGCATGGGGAAGGACAGAGGAGACCCAGCCACAGAGAGGAGTTTTGCAAGAAACCCAGAGGCACATTTGGAATGGCAGTAGGAGAGGAGCTGATCATTGCCGTTGCCCTTTGCGTGTGTCCGTGTGTCCATCCATTTATTTATGCCCTCAGTGGACACACACTGAGCCCTGGGCTTGGCAGGAGGCAGTGCTGAGGAAAACATGGGGCCGTGCTCTTGGCCCAGCGCAGGGGACAGACACGGGTCCCGCAAGCCCTTGTATCGGTGTCAGCTTGCAGCTGTGAGAAGTGACCCGCGTAGGATCTGCCTTTGATCTCGTTGAATCCCTGGAACTAGCCTGGGAGGTGGGTACAGTGACTGCCCGCATCTGCTAGGTAGAGGGGCTGAGGCTGGCTCCGTCAGAGAAGTGATTCCCCAGGAGCCACGCAGCTAGTTAGTGGCCCCACAGATTGGAGCCCGGGTCTCCCAGCCCTCGGGCGGGTTCTGTTTTCACCTGCCGAAGCCACAGCCCAGGGGGCAGAGGAGTTGACTTCCCGGTGGGGACAGGGCCTGCAGGCAGGGTAGGCTGATAGGTCCCCATGTGTCCCGCAGGCGGCTCCTTCCGCCACTTCCTGTGGCAGGTGTGTAAAGAGCTGCAGAGCTCCTCGCTCTCCCTTCTCCTGCTGTGCCCCAGCTCAGCCGTCAACAAGAACAAGGTAAGACGCGAGGCCTGGGCAGCCAAGGCTGGTGGCCCAGCGGTCGGCTCCCTGAGGGGCAGGGGCTCGGCTCATGGGTGCACGTCCTCATCAGCTCTGCGCCCTTTCACGAGCCTTCCTGGTCTGGGCCGCGCTCTCGCTGCTCTGGCTAGACATGCTCCTGCCTGCCGTGGGTCCCGTGGGCCTGGGACCCATGTTCCTACGGGGAGCAGAGGCCCATGTCAGTCACCTCACCTCTGCCTCCACTTCCAGGGCAAGTACATCTTGACCCCAAGCCCCATCACCTACGGGGAGGAGCAGCTGCTGCACTTCCTGGGCCAGTTGCTGGGAATTGCGATTCGAGCAGATGTCCCTCTTCCCCTGGACCTCCTGCCCTCCTTCTGGAAGACGCTGGTGGGCGAGCCCCTGGACCCTGACCAAGACCTACAGGAAGCAGACATACTCACCTATAATTATGTCAAGAAATTCGAGAGTGTAAGTGAAAAGCCCATGTTTTCTGGGGGGCAGTGGGGCCCGGAGCAGTGCCCCTGGGGCCCTTATTGCCACCCCATGGCCTCTGTGTCCCCACCTGGGGACTGACAGCCATCTCTTGAAGAACATTAGGCTGCATAAGGCATCTCTGCTGGCGTGGCTTGCCTCAGGCTTCCCTCCCTGCCGACAGCAGCAGCCCAGGGGTTACTTAACTAGCCTGCTGGGCTTCATGAGGACACAGGGGTGAAGGGTTCCCGGCAGCTAAAGGAGTAGAAGGGTTGGGTGGGAACTGCTCCAAGCAGAGCTGGTTTCACTTTTAAGAGCTTGGTTTCAGAGTTTCACGAAGAGCACAGGAGATCAGCTCTTGGGTATCACCTAGGCAGGGCGCTGGGAACGGAGCTCTTCCTCCTTCCCCCGTGCCTTGGGACACACAGAGATAATGAGATCACAGCAGTGTCTGACCGTTCCCCTCCGCACGCAGACCCGCCCACCTATGGTCGCTGCTCAGGCTGCGGTCAGGTCCGTCCATTGGTTCAGCAGAGTCGCTGAGGCCAGGCTGGGCTCACGTCTGTTGTCAGGGAGCTGCCCCGCTGCTCTCCGTTTACCTAAGGCCCACGCTGGAGGGCTGTGTTCAGAAGCCCTCACAGTGAGACCAGGAGGGAAGTGAGGCTCAGAGCGGTGGGCTGGCTGCGAGCGAAGCCACTAGCAGAGCTCGGGTCTGGCCAGCTGGAAAGCCTGAGCTTTTTGGCCCACACGCGCCCCTCAGGTTAGAGACCGTCCCGGCAGAGTGTGGAGCTGGCCCGTGATCCAGCCCTCCCCAAGGCCGGCGGCTCTTGCTCACCGGGGGCAGCCTTTGTGTCAGAGGCCTTGCAAGACTGCTCTCCAGGGGACATCTGCTGAAGGAGGGGTCGGCCAATCGGCCTCCACTGGCGCAGACTTGAGGGCCCTTGGAGGGGCCTCGTTGCCACGCTCTCCGTAGTCCCCTTAGCTGCCACTTGAGGGAAGCCAGCGCACGGGAGCAGCAAAGCCGGGGTCCTGGACAGCAGTTGGCTTCTCAGCAGAAAGAGGGCTGACGAATTGTTTAAAGGGTCAAAGCAGGACGCCCTCCACAGGCTGGGGATTTATGAGTAGCTGCCAGGCGCTGCTCTGAGAAGTCCTGCCGTGGGCATGGGTGGCAGCAAAGGCCTGAGGCAGGCAGAGGATGGAAGAGGCGCCCAGGCAGACCGTCCAGCCAAGGTTTCTGTCTGGAGGGGATGGGCAAGGCCCCAGGGGGTGCTGGGAGACAGAACCACCTCGGGAGAGGCGGGGGAGGCACATGAACCAGAAAGAAATGCCCTGAACTTCTGTCAGGGGTGCCTGCCTGCGGCCTTCACTGTCCCAGAGCTACAGGCTTGTTCTCCCCTGGGTCAGATCCCGTCCTCTCCTCGGTGGCCCAGCATGCACATCAGTGGGCCAGATGGTGGAGGGGGTAGCCCGTGTACCTTCCACAGGTGGAATTAAGTCAGGGCTCTCTGGTGACGAGTGATAGAAACCCCAGGTCAAACCAGCTTAGGAAAAAAATTTTTTTTAGTGATTTGATCTTAAAACTAAAAGTACAGATATAGATTGGCTTCAGACAGGGTTGAATCCAGGTGCTCCAATGATGTCGTCAATGAGTGATCTCAAGATGGCCCCAGCAGCACGAGGTGCACCGCCTTCAGCCGTGTCCACGCCAGTGAAAGAGGGCAACTGTAATTTGGGTCTCGTTAGCCAGGCCTCGGCCACGTGCCTAACCCTGAACTGACGGCAAGACTGGCGAGCCAGGCCACGGTAGCCCCCACCCGAGCAATGACCGACATCTGCCCAACTGGGGAAGGGGTTCCCTCTTCCGAGGGCCTGGGAGGCAGGGCGGCAGTCAGCCCTGCCCTGCTGTGCCTCCCTCCAGATCAACGACGAGAGCGAGCTGGAGGCCCTGTGCGCCGAGATTGCCTCCCAGCACCTGGCCATCGAGAGCCCCGACGGGCCCAGTAAGCCCTGCTGCCGGTTCACCTACCTGACCATGGCGGGCGAGGAGGTGGAGCTGTGCAGCCGCGGCCGGCACATCCCTGTGGCGTGAGTGCGCGGGGGCCTAGGTCAGGGGACCGGCGGCTTCCACTGGGGGGAGGGTGTGAGGCAGGACGGTGGGCGTCAGGAAAGATGGTGGAATATCTTCAGTGGAAGGACTTTATTCAGAAACACCAGCTCTGGGGCGGGTGACACCCAGAGCAGGAGAGGAGTTCACTGAGGTGCCAGGCCTGGGAAATCTGGGTAACGGCCTGGGGCCTCTGCCCGAGCGGGTGTGGCCCCCAGGCCCCGGAGCAGCCTCCTGAGCGTCGCCCCTCACCCGCGACCCCCGCAGGTGGGAGAACAAGGACATCTACGCAGCAGCCATCCGGAGCCTGCGGCTGCGGGAGCTGCAGAACGTCGAGTGTGTGACAGCCGTGCGCGCGGGCCTGGGCACCATCATCCCCCTGCAGCTGCTCACCATGCTCAGCCCGCTGGAGATGGAGCTGCGGACGTGCGGCCTCCCTTACATCAACCTCGAGTTCCTGAAGGTCAGTGGCTGGGCCGGCCGGGCTGACAGGCATGTTGGCAGTGGCCTGTCATGTCTTAGTGCTTCCTGGGCCCCAGCACTCTGTCCTCCTCACATGTGAGAGGAGCTGTGCTCACCCCCATCTCACTGCTGTGTAAACTGAAGCTAAGACAGGTCACTTACCCAAGGTCACCCAGACAGGAAGTGGCAGATCACCTGCCTCCAGAGCCCATGAATTAAGTCACCAGCCTGAGGTGAAGCCCCCTCCACTGTTCCACCTGGCCCGCTTTTGCCCGTGCCAGCTGGGAGACCTTGCCCAAGTGACTTCACCTCTAATGGGAACAGTGACAAGACCTGCCCAGCGGGGTCAGTGGGGTAATGTATGGAGAGCCCCTGCTGCCGGGCCTAGTGCATAGGCCACAGTCACACAGACAGACGCTGTTAGAACTGCCTTTGTGGTCCTTGTCATCATTGTAACCTCCCTGTGTCCTGCAGCTGTCGATTCCCTGCTGCACCCTGCCCCGGGATTGGGCCCAGCCTTGTCGGGGGGGCACTGGGTTAGAGGCCCAGGCCTGCTCATGTCTGCGGCCTTTCTTCCCCAGGCCCACACCATGTACCAGGTGGGCCTGATGGAGACGGACCAGCACATCGAGTTCTTCTGGGGGGCACTGGAGATGTTCGCCCAGGAGGAGCTGTGCAAGTTCATCAAGTTTGCCTGCAACCAGGAGCGCATCCCATTCACCTGCCCCTGCAAAGACGGGGGCCCTGACACAGCCCATGTGCCCCCATACCCCATGAAGATCGCCCCCCCGGATGGCACAGCAGGTACTGGCCTCCCCTGGTCATGTTCCAAGTAGGGACACATGGGCCCCGTTTGGAGCTGGGGCTGCTAGGCCCTGCATGAGGGGGGAAGAACAATGGACACGGACCCGGAACACCAAGGCCCAAATGTAAATGAGAGAGAGGCCAGGGGGTGGTGGGGCGGGCTTGGGGCCATGTGCTTCCCAAACCTGACCTTCACCAAGTGGCAGTATAGGCCCGACGCTGACATGTCTTCTGAAATTTTTAAAAGCTTAAAATCCAGAAGTGTTTTAATCTTCCAACTTTTAAATGCAGCAAAATAAATTTAAAAAATCAAAACTCTTTGCCAGCCAGACAAACCTGCCTGCGGTCAGATTCTGTCACGGGTCAGCCATTTGGTACCTGTACTGTACAGCAGCTGTGTATCTGCCCTTTCCTCTTCCAGAATCCAGCCTCCCAGGCCCTCATTCCCCGACTGGGCCTTGGGGTTGACTTGGAGCGGCCCGGAGAGGCAAACCAGAGGCAGAGGGTCCAGCCAGGCCTACCTGGGATCCAGTCCCACGCTCTAACGCTGGCCCGATGTCTCTCCTACAGGTTCCCCAGACTCTCGCTACATCCGAGTGGAGACCTGCATGTTCATGATCAAGCTTCCCCAGTACTCCTCTCTGGAAATCATGCTGGAGAAACTTCGTTGTGCCATTCACTATCGCGAAGACCCCCTGAGTGGCTGAGGGGAGGGAGCCTGAGTTAGGCTGTCTCCAAGGCACCGCTCTGCTGGCTTAGGAAGCCTGCCACTGCGGGCACATCCCTCCAGGGCCCTGCGTGAGGAGTTGGCAACATTCTGCTTTTCCGAACCTTTGTCCACATTCCAGGACCTCCTGGAAGACTTAACCTTATGTATTTGTACGTTTCGTGATGGGTTGGTTCTTTTGCTACCTATTTGTGGTATGTTTGTAGGATAGTTTAGTCCCCAGACAGCTCCTGTCTCATTTGATCTTCCTGGACGTGTTCCTTCGTGGCCACCAGGTTCTGATGCTGTGAGGCCCCAGTTGGTTCCACATCACAGAACCACCCAGCAGGAAGCTGGTAGTGAGATGCCCTTGGCCCACAGAGCATCCTGTTCTTTCTGCAGAGCGTCTTCACAGACAAGTCTGTGGCCAGCCCTGCCCCTCCGCCTTGAGCTGGAGTTTCTCCTGGACGTGGCTCCTGCAGGCCTCTTTCCATCTTGAAATGGTTGGGCCAGTTACCCAAACATGGGAGACACACACAGGGAGCTTTACGTGTTAATCTTCCGGCTTTAGACCCTTGTCCATGGTCTGGGTTTTCCTGAAGAAAAGCCCACAGTGGTTCCCCCGTCCTTTCCCACCCAGACAGCCCTCTCTGCTGTCCGACTCTTCTGGGCCCTGGTCCGACAGTTTCCCACTGAGTGCTGCCCAGGATTAGAAGACCAAAGGGTTCCTCCCTGACCTTAGTACGCAGAGCCAGGCCAGGTGCGTCCCAGCTCAGGAGTTGAGAGGACCCCTGGAGCTAGAGGGACAGTGCTCAAGTTGGGGGCCTTTTTCCGAGACTCAGAACAGGAAAGCACATGATTCAAGCCTACCCCACTTTTGTACTCAGAAATGTCCCTTCCTCACTACGGTATTTGTGATGTGAGGAGCAGAGGAAAGGCTACACCCCATTTTAAAAAGAGCTGTCTGAGGTGCTCTGCTCAATTCAGGGCCTACCGCAGTGACTAAGACCTTCAAGTCCAGATGGAGACACCAGGGTCCTTCTGCCCCTCTGGCCGGGCCCACCCGGCACCCCCTCCCCACCCCATGTGAGTGTGTGCCAGGGCTGAGCTGCTGCAGCCCACCTGCTGCCCCAGTGCATTTGTGCCCCGAGTAGGTCTTTGTCCACTGGTACTTTGTTCGAGAGCAGCATATGCCATCTTGCTGGACACTGTCATTTTGGGCCTTGCCAGTTCTCACAGAATCACATCACTGTATTTATTGTATAATATTGTGAATATTGGAAGTTCTGAGTGAGTGCTGTCGAGAAGGCTTTGGAGCGTGAATGCTGGCGAGAGAGGATTTGCTCCTCCTCCGTCTGCCGGGGCCCGTTGGGAAGATGTGTGGATTTTCGAGTTAGACGCATTAGCATCCACCTCCTCCCTGTTATTCTTAGGAGATGCATTAAGGACCATTATAGAAAAGATTCCCTGACCTAAGGAAAGGGTAAACCTGGATGAATCGTTCCGGTTGCATCGGTTACATTTGATGCAGGATCAGTCATGTCTGGAGGTGCCTGCAAGCAGTTTCCCTAATTGGAAGGAATACGGTCGGCCATTGCCTCCTGGGGGCCATAGCCCCCTTGACTGGGGGGTCACACCAGGATGTAGTCCTGACAACAAGGATCCTCTTATTTCATTTCTGCATAATGAAAGAGCCTTTGGATTTACTAGAAGTGGTTTTTCCTCCCTGTATTTTTAAATCTTGGTCCCCCCCACCCCCATCCTTCCCATCCCTTGAATGGACTCAGAATTGTCAGCTACCTCCCCAAGAGGGGTTTGGGAAGCTTCTGTTGGCCCATCACTTGACTAGATGACAGCTGTGAGTAAGATACCTGCTGCTAACACGACTGCTTCTCCCAGAGAGCACATTGAGGTCCAGACAGATCCAAACCTTGGCCCTAAAAAAATGTGTGCTGTAAAGTTACTTGATGTATATTTATTATAATTATTTATGGTTGCATCTAACAAACTTTTCATTCAATTTGATGCTATTTACACCATTGCTGTGTAAAAGAAGCTCATGACAGGAAAAGTCACACCAATAAATAACCTTCCTCTAATTTTGATTTACCTTAAGAGTTGTGTGATCATCTACTCTTGCTGAGAAGATTCGAAGGCCAACATGCTTGGATGGCTCTGATACTTGAGGGTCGCCAAGAAGCTAGGAATTAAAAGTATTTCTAATTATTATGGTCTCTTTACACTTGATGTGATTCTTACTCCATTATGCTTATAAACTACCCCTTGCCCCCCACTCGACTCCCTATAGTCTATGGTTTTCATACAGAAAGTCTGATTAAAGGGATGGAAATCCAAGGTCAAAGGTAAATCTAACCCTGCAGGTTCTGCCCACTCCTTGTCCTGGAGCTGGTCTGTACTCTTGTGCCAGTGTGAGGATTTTCCTCAAGTGGACTGTTGCACTGGAAGAGTCTGGGCCTCTCTTAGACCACGTGTCCTCCTTTGGGCACAGGCAGTGGATTTAGAACTACTTTGTGCAAAAGGAAATGCAGGGAAGCGGTAAAGACTTAGCTCAGAACTACTATCCAAAATCAGTGCTCTGCCCTCTTCTCGCTGTCCTGTGTCCGTCCCACACATACCGCACCACACACACACACAGAACCAAAACACATTGTAAAGGGAAGGAATTGGAGGCCTCATGTGCCAGGGAAAAACAAGGACTGGAAACGCATGTAGGAAGCAGAAATTCAAGTCCCCACCACCCTGCAGAAGGCCGAAAGTTATTTCTGGAAAAACTACCTGAGATGCTCAGGGCTCCAGCCCCTGCCCCCACCCCACCCCAGGCTCCTACAGCAGGCTGGAAGACCCTGCCCTGAACTAACCCAGAGGAAAAACCTACAGATCCTGCCAGCCTGGGCTCTCCAGTGAAAATGCCAGCCTACTGTTCAGTGAAAGTGAACAGTGAAGAGAGCTCATCACCTTCAAGTGCCTCACTCTTGAGTATATAGATAGCCCAGAAACATCAGAGGTTTGTGCAAAAGTACAACATAAAAATACCAAAACAAAAATAAACAAATCCCAGGAAATAGTACAGAGAGTAGAACAAGATATCCAAGAAACAACTAAGGCACAAAGTGTAAATATTGTGTCCATTAAGTAAGGGGAGAAAAAGGCTGTGAGAGAAGATAAAAAACAAAAGCTTTGGAAAATAATGTCAGAAATAATATGATGAAAGGATAAAATTGAGGAAATCTCCCATGAAGTAGGGCAAAAAAACCAAAAGAGAATATGAAGGAAAATAAAAAATGTTCAGTCTAAGAGGGCCGACATCCAACTATAACTGGAAATCTGCAAAGAAAGAACACAGGAGAGAAATTACCAAAATAGTAACACAAGAAAATTCTGAAAAAAGAGGACATGAGTCTCCAAAGAATCTATACCAACATACAACATGGGGAAATTTCAAAACACCAGATAGACACCCTAAAAAGCTTCAAGGGAAAAAACCAGTTACATGCAAATCAGAATGGCATCAGATTTTTATAACAATCTAGAAAGTAATGCTTTCAAGACACTTCTAATTCTAGCTAACATAGATAAACAGAAACCAAACCTTACCCTCCCTTCTAAAACAAAACAAAAAACCTGACAAATACACCATCAGACAACAGGCATGAAGGACAGAGACCTGAGAGAAGAGAAACAAACGTGGTGGGCCCTACCACTGCCTCTGCTTACAGTTGGGGCAGAGTTGTCAGCAGCAAAGGGAGGAGAAACTGAGGGTGGAACCCAACAGTCTCCCTGAGATGAGAAGCCAAGGCATCCAAGGAGACCAAAGCAGCTAGTTTACAGGGCAGGGTATCAACAAGGAAAGAGTTAGTTATACAGAGAGAGAGCTCTATAGATCTGCTGAGAATCCCACTCAAGTGTTCACTGAGTACTGATAATCCCATGCATGTAAGGAAATTGCCAGAGGCTGGGGAAAGAACCAGCCAAAAGGATTAGAGCTGTCAAAGAACAGGAAATAGTTCCTTTTCCCAAGAGCCAGTGTGGAAAAACATCACAGTTTATGGGGCATCAGTTTTGCTTTAGTAGTGGAGCAAAATTAGCCCTAGGCTACTCACTGCTCAGGTCCCACTTAATAAAGCTTAAAAGTTTGATCTAGAAGGATCAAACTGTTTCCAAGTAACTAAGTATGAGAAACAAAGCTCAAGAATATTTATAGGAATACAAAAATACCCAGCACCAAAATAGGTAGAATTCAGAATATCTGGCATCCAATCAAAACCACCAGACATGCAAAAACTCAACACAAGAAGACCCAGAAAGTACACAAATGATAAATTAGTGAGCAGGGGAATTAAAACAGTTATTATAACTACATATTAAGTAGCGACCTGAGAAATATAAAAACCCAAATTTAACTTCCAGAGATGAAAATTACAATGTCCCAAATGAAAACTACACTGGATGAATTAACAACAAATCAGACTACAGAAGATTTAGTGAACTTGGAGACATATAATAGAAACTATCCATCTGAACACAGACAAAAGAATCCAAAAACGTGAAAAGAGTACCAATAAGCTATGGGGCAACTTCATGTGGCCTAATATACGCGTAAATTTAATCCCCCAAAGACAGGGAAAATGGAGAAACAGAAAAAAATATCTGAAGAAATAATGGCTGAAATTTTTCTGAATTTGGTTGAAAACTATAAACTCAAAGATGCAAGATGTTTAGTGAACTTAAAGAAGCAAAGAAATAGGTAGTAGTGATGGTTGCAGAACAATGTGAATGTACTTAATGCCACAGAATTGTACAAAGGCACATTATAACCAAGTTGCTTAAAATCAGTGATAAAGTGAGGAGGAGACAAGATGGCGGAGTAGGACTTGAGCTCACCTCCTCTCACTTAAAAACAAAAATCACAACTAACTGCTGAATAGCCATCGACAAAAAAAGACTCAAACCTACCAAAAAAGATATTCTACATCCAAAGACAAGAAGCCACAACAAGATGGTAGGAGGGGCACTTTCATGATATAATCAAATCTCATACCTGTCAGGTGGGTGACCCACAAACTGAAAAATAATTACATCACAGAGGTTCTCCCGCAGGAGTGAGAGTTCTGAGCCCCATGTCAGGCTCCCCAACCTGAGGGTCTGGCATCAGGAGGAGGAGCCCCCAGAGCATTTGTCTTTGAAGGCCAGTTGGGCTTGAGTGGAGGAGCTCCACAGGACTGGGAGAAACAGAGACTCCACTCTTGGAAGGTGCACACAAGGTTTCATGTGCACTGGAATCCAGGGCAAGGCAATGACTCCATACGAGCCTAAGCCAGACCTACCTGTGGATCTTGGAGGGTCTCCTGGGGAGGCAGAGGTCGGCTGTGGCTCACTGTGGGGGCAAAGACAACGGTGGTGGAGGCCCCAGCCAATATTCATCAGCATGACCTCTCCCAGAGGTCACCATTTTGGCACTGAGACCTGGCCCCACCCAACAGCCTGCAGGCTCCAGTGCTGGGACACTTCAGGCCAAACAAGCAACAGGGTGGGAACACAGCCCCACCCATCAGCAGACAGGCTGTCTGAAGTCCTCCTGATCCCACAGCCACCTCTAAACACACCCCTTGATACAGCCCTGCCCACCAGAGGGACAAGACCCAGCTCCACCCACCAGTGGGCAGGCACCAGTCCCTCTGACCAGGAAGCCTGCACAAGCCTGGACCAACCTCACCCACCAGGCGGCAGACACCAAAAGCAAGAGGAACTATGATCTTGTTGCCTGAGGAACAGAGGCTACAAACACAGAAAGTTAGACAAAATGAGACAGCAGAGAAATATTTTCCAGATGAAAGAACAAGATAAAATTCCAGAAGAAAAACTAAGTGAAGTGGAGCTAGGCAATCTTCCTGAAAAATAATTCAGAGTAGTGATAGTAAAGATGATCCAAGATCTTGGAAAAAGAATGCAGGCACAGACCGAGAAATACATGAAATGTTTAACAAAGAGCTAGAAGATTTAAAAAACAAATAAACAGAGATGAACAATATAATAACTTAAATGTAAAATACACTAGAAGGAATCAGTAGCAGAATAAATGAGGCAGAAGAATGAATAAGTGAGCTGGAAGACAGATTGGTGGAAATCACTGTTGTGGAACAGACTAAAGAAAAAAGAATGAAAAGAATGAGGACAGTCCAAGAGACCTCTGGTATAACATTAAATGCACCAACATTCACATTTCTCTCTTCTCCCAGAAGAAGAGAGAAAGGGCCTAAGAAAATATTTGAAGAGATAATAGCCGAAAACTTCCCTAACATGGGAAAGGAAACACTCAAGTCCAGGAAGTGCAGAGTCCCATACAGGATAAACCCAAAGAGGAACACACCAATACACGTAGTAATCAAATTAACAAAAATTAAAGACAAAGAACTCATATGTGGAATTTAATGTTTTTTAAATGATATAAATGACCTTATTTACAAAACAGAAACAGACTCACAGATTTCAAAAACAAACTTATGGTTACCAAAGGGGAAACATGGAGGGGGCAGGGATAAATTAGGAGCTTCGGATTAACACACACACACTACTATACGTAAAATAACAAACAAGGACCTACTGTATAGCACAGGAAACTCTACTCAATATTCTATAATAACCTATATGGGAAAAGAATCAAAAAAGAATCAATATATGTATATGTATAACTGAATCACTATGCTGTACACTTGAAATTAACACAACATTGTAAATCAACTATACTCCAATAAGTTTTTAAAAAAATTAAAGACAAAGAGAAATATTAAAGGCAACAAGAGATGGGCTTCACTGGTGGCGCAGTGGTTGAGAATCCGCCTGCCAATGCAGGGGACATGGGTTTGAGCCCTGGTCCGGGAAGATCCCACATGACATGGAGCAACTAAGCCCATGCACCACAACTACTGAGCCTGCATGCTGCAACTACTGAAGCCCACATGCCAAGAGCCTGTGCTCCGCAGCAAGAGAAGCCACCGCAATGAGAAGCCCATGCACCACAACAAAGAGTAGCCCCCACTCTCCACAACTAAAGAAAGCCTGCACGCAGCAACACCAACACGGCCAAAAATAAATAAAATAAATAAATTTAAAAAAAAAAAGCAACAAGAGAAAAGCAACAAATAACATACAAGGGAATCCCCATAAGGTTATCAGCTGATTTTTCAGCAAAAACTCTGCAGGCCAGAAGGCAGTGGCATGATATATTTAAAGTGATGAAAGGGAAAAACCTGCAACCAAGAATACTCTACCCAGCAAGGTTCTCATTCAGGTTCAATGGAGAAATCAAAAGCTTTACAGACAAGCAAAAGCTAAGAGAATTCAGCACCACCAAACCAGCTTTATAACAAATGCTAAAAGAGCTTATCTAGACAGAAAAGAAAAGGACAAAACTAGAAGATAGAAAATTACGAATGGGAAAGCTCACTGGTAAAGGCAAACATACAGTAAAGGTAGAAAATCATCCACACACAAATATGATTTCAAAACCAGCAATTGAGAGTACAAATGCAGGATATTGGAAACGCATTTCAAATTAAAAGACCAGCAACTTAAAACAATCTTGTATATATATAGACTGCTATATCAAAACCTCATGGTAACTGCAAACCAAAAATCTATATGGGAATAACCTTCTGTCTGTTTAAATTATTATTTATTTATTTATTTTGGCCGCACTGCACAGCTTGCAGGATCTTAGTTCCCCAACCAGGGATTGAACCTGGGGCCATGGCAGTGAAAGCGCCGAGTCCTAACCACTGGACTGCCAGTGAACTCCCAAAGACACTTCTCCTATTTAAATCTCTTTAAAAGATAATTGACTGTTTATAAAGAAAACAACAGTGTATTGGGGATTTGTAACAAAAGCAGAAATAACTATGACAATAGCTCAAAGCCTGGGAGGAGAGAAATGAAATATGCTGTTGTAATATCAAACATGAAATGGCATAATATCACTTGAAGGTAGACTGTGAAAAGTTAAAACTGTATATTATAGACCCTATGGGACTTCCCTGGTGGTCCAGTGGTTAAGACTCTGGGCCTCTACTGCAGGGGGCACAGGTTTGATCCCTGGTTGGGGAACAGAGATTCCCACATGCCATGCAGCGCAGCCAAAAAAAGTGTATACCATAAACCCTAAAACAACTACTTAAATAATACAATAAACAGTAATAACTAATAAGTCAACAAAAGAGGTACAGTGAAATTATAAAAAGTATCCTTTTGGATACTTTTGGAAAGCAGAAAAAGAGAAAAAAAAGAGAGACAGAGAAAATTATATATTTAAACCCAATCATATCAATAATCACACTAAATGTAAATGGTCTATACACCTCAATTAAAAGACAGATTGTCTGAATGGACCCAAAACCAAGACAAAAAACAACAAAAAAAAATCCCAACTATATGCTGCCTTTGAGAAACCCACTTTAAATATATAGATACAAATAGGAATAGGAATAAAAATAAAAGGATGGAAAAGATGTACTGTGCTAACACTAAGAAAGCTGAGGACTGTTAATATTATTAAGATTGCTATATTAATATCAAAGTATATTTCACAGCAAATATTACAAATACATTTCATTTCATAATAATAAAGGGGTCAATTAAACAAAAGCACAACTATCATAAGTATTTATACATGTAATAACAGGACCTGAAAATAATGGAACAGAAATTATAGAATTATAAGGAAAAACAGACAATCCTCAATTATAATAAGAGATTTCCCACTCAATAATATATAGAACAAGTAAACAGAAAATCAGTAAGGATATAAAGGCTTGAAAACCACTATCAACCAATGTTGACCTACCTGCCATTTATATAACATTCATCCAACCAAAACAGAATGCACATTCTTTTCAAGTACATACAGAACAATTATGGCCTGGAGAATATTCTACGGACACAAGAAGTCAAGATAAATTTTAAAAGATTCAAGTCATACAGAGTATGTTCTCTGACCACAGTGAAATTAAATTAGAAACAATAACAAAAACAAATCTGGAAAATATCCAAGTGTTTGGAAACTAGATTACACACTAATAAATAGCCCATAAATCAAAGAAGAAATCAAAGTTCTTTAAACTGAATGAAATGAAAAGACACATCAAAACTTTGTGAGATGCAGGTAAAGCACTTAACAGTTATATTAAAAAAGAAGTCAGATCTCAAATCAGTGACCTCAACTTTGACCTTAAGAAACTAGGTAAAGGGCTTCCCTGGTGGCACAGTGGTTGAGAATCTGCCTGCCAATGCAGGGGACATGGGTTCGAGCCCTGGTCTGGGAGGATCCCACATGCCGCGGAGCAACTAGGCCCGTGAGCCACAACTACTGAGCCTGCGCATCTGGAGCCTGTGCTCCACAAGAGAGGCTGCAACAGTGAGAGGCCCGCACACGATGAAGAGTGGCCCCCGCTCACCGCAACTAGAGAAAGCCCTCGCACAGAAACGAAGACCCAACACAGCCAAAAAAAAAATAAATAAATAATAATAATAATAATAATAATAATAATAAATTAATTAAATTTTAAAAAAAAAAGAAACTAGGTAAAGAAAAAATTAAGCTCAAAGTAAGCAAAAGAAAGGAAGTGATAAAAATCAGAATAGGAAATCAATGAAATGGAAGCAGAAAAACAGTAAAGGAAATCAATGGAATCAAAGTTGATTTTTTGAGATCAATATAATTGATAAATCTCTAACCCAGTAGTTGCCCTGCTATGGCCCATAATCCAGCTACCTGTTTTTGTAAATAAAGTTTTATTCACCCATTCATTTGTGTATTGTCCATGGCTGTGTTCACTCTATAACAGCGTTGTTGAGTACAGTAAGTCCCGTCCAAATGGACAAGTTCCATTCTGAGAGCGAGTTCATAAGTGCAACAAAAGTTAGCCTAGGTACCCAACTAACACAATTGGCTATATAGTACTGTACTGTAATACGTGTATAATACTTTTCACACAAATAATACATTGAAAACAACACAAGAAATAAAACATTTTTAATCTTACAGTACAGTGCCTTGAAAAGTACAGTAGTACAGTGCAACAGCTGGCATACAGAGGCTGGCATCGAGGGAACAGGCAAGAAGAGTTACTGACTGGAGGAGGGAGAGGAGGTGGGAGACGGTGGAGCTGAAGGATTGCCAGCAATAGGAGACATAGGGCAAGCTGCTATTTCACTCATGCCTGACGTTGATGGCACAGGTTCTGGTTCCTTGCTGGATTCAATTCTATCTACCCTCCTGAGAAAACGATCCAGTGATGTCTAGCTCCTTTTTTCTCGTCATAGGTGACATGGTAGCACTGGATTGCATTTTGAATGGTTGCTGTAACCTTCGTGTACCGTTCTACATTTGGTTCCTGTGCCTCAAAAACTAACAGTGCCTCCTCAGATAAAGAAAATTCCCTTGCCATTTCCTGCATCGTGAATCTCTTCGGTTCTTCATTTACTTCTTCTTCCTCTTGTCTCTCTTCGTCCTTTCTCTGGGCCTCCAATTCCTGGCGCTTCTTAGCAGTACCAGCTAAATCACCGCTGCTTTTACGCTTGCTTCTAGACATCCTGGGCTTGAAATAAAGATACTGTACTACTGTACTCTATACAGTACTGTACAGTACACAGAAACACAGCCACTTGTAGAGGATGCACGCACCTGACAATGTACACCAGACACGTGAACTAACTTATATGACTGGACATGCAAACTCATGTTCGCATCTTTGAAAGTTCGCAACTTGAAGGTTGGTATGTAGGGGACTTACTGTAGTTGAAATACACATAGCATAACCTGCAAAACCTTAAATATTTACTATTTGGCTTTTATCAAGGAAAAGTTTGGAGATCGCTGCTCTAGCCGAACACATTAGGGAAAGAGAAAAGACACAAATTATCAACCAATGAAATTAAAGAGGTGACATCACTACAAACTTTACAGATATTTTTAAAATAATAAGGGAATATTATGAATACCCTATGTTAATAAGTTAAACAACTTATTGAAATGGACAAATTCCTTGAAAGACACAAACCATCAAAGTTCACTGAAGAGGAAATAAATAGGGAATTCCCTGGCGGTCCAGTGGTTGGGACTTGGCGATTTCACTGCCATGAGCCTGAGTTCCGTCCCCTTTTTTGAACCTACACCGCCTGCAGTGGAAGCATGGAGTCTTAATCCCTGGACCGCCAGGGAAGTCCCCCTTTTTCTTTATCTCAGTATAATTCAGACCCGGATTCAAGTCCCAGCTGTCATGAATTAGCTGCATAGCCTATGCAAGTCACTCCTTTCCATATAAGAAATTGGGGCAATTCTTCCTACCTTTCCCACCCCCACTAGGTTGTTGAGAGAAAAACAAATGAGCTCAAAATGACCTAAGGTATTAGATGGTCCAGGGCAAAGTATGAGGTGCTGAGGGGTAATGAATAATGCTGCTAAGGTTCAACAACTCTCAGGACTGACGCTTTTGAGGAATCTGCCTTCCTCTCTTCAGTTGGAGACAGCCCCCAGCCCACCCCAAATCATCCCCAGAGCTGCAGCCACCTGTCAGTTTCCTCCAACTCCAGTAAAAGAGAAAACTATACCTTGAATGTCTGGCACTCTGAGAAGGATGATGCTGGATCTGCTGGGGTTCCAAGAAGCCCACAGAAAACCTAGCCCTGCTCACCTTCCCCCATTCTTCAGAGCTGACTCCAGTCCACTGTGGTCTCCCTAAGGTCTCCAAAGAGCAAGCAGGAGAAGGAACCACAAGACTCAGCTGAACTCCAAGTACAAACTTTATTTCTATCACAAGGATGTTAATAATTATAATAATAATAATAACAGTAAAATAAAAAGAGGGGGAGGGGGCTCTGATACTTGGTTTTCAGAGCAAGCCATGAGCTTAGGCCTCACTCCTGATTAGCGCAGAGCCCAGCATGGCCCTGGAGGGGACAGGGAGCCCCCGGCCTTTCCCATCAGAAGGCAGTGAAGGCAAAGGAGCCATGCTCCCCATCAGAAAACAGAAGGCAGTGATGCCAAATGCCAAAGAAGCAGATTAAAACAAATCCCGTACATAGTCCGCTCACCTGTGGCTCAACTCATCTCCAAACCTCGTTCCTAACACATATTGCAACTGGCCTGAACACTTTACCAAAGCTCCTCCATGCACACCAGAGGCCCAAATTCTAGAGTGAGGATGGGCAGTACACAGGAGAGGCTATCCAAAAGTTCCCCAATTTAGGCCACCACAGGAAGAGCATCACCTCACTGGTGGGGACCAGGTTTCCAGAACCCTCCCTCTTTCCACCAGGACCACACAGCACCATGAAGCAGTGGTGACAGTATGTCAAAAGATGAAGCCCTGGTGGGCCGAGAGGCCGTAACTTATGCTGCCAAAAGGCAGCAGCTAAAGCTGAAACATTCTCAACAGCCTCCCTGCTAACCCTCCCTCAAACCCCCAAACTCCCACAGCACAATCTCAAAAGACACAAAATGGCCATAGCCTAGAAAAAGTTAAATCTGTCAGATGGCCCCTGCCCACAGAGCCCAAGGGGCGGGGCTGCACCACGGCAAGTTGTGCAGGAAAGATGGAACCGATGTGCAAGTTCCCTGCAGACACTGTTACTCCTCCTCCTCTTCCTCCTCTGCATCCCCAGCTCCCTGCTGTTTGGGGGGTTTTGCCTGTTGAACAATAGAACACAAACGAAGTTTACGTAGAAAGTAAGAAAGCAGCACTCCTCCTGAAGAGCGCCAGAAATGTCAGGCTTCTATGGAAACCTCCTCATCAAAAGCAAAAGAACAGTCCTCAGCCACAACCGGCCTGATGCCCAGCTGCTTCTCTGACTTCAAGAACCAGGCCAGCCCGCCCACTCCTGAGTCCTCAGTGAGCGCTCTGGGCTGGATCCCGCTCACCTTTGCAGGTCTGCTGCGGTAGCTGGCAGTCGTGGGGGTGACCCGGGGGTTCCTGCCACCTTCACTCCTGCCACTGAAAGAGAAGGATTGGAAACTAGTTCCTGAGATGCCCCGAGCAAAAGTCAGAAAACTCAGAACAGAAACAGCTGGAACCAGACAAAAGCAGCTCTCCAGTAGCAGATAAAACTAATGAATAAAAATCCACACAGAGCAAAGGAACATTTTGAATCAGGCCACAATACAAGCGAAGTCCACACTTCCACGTTCTCCTGAGCCACCCACAAGCTCCACTCCCAGGCTACTGATTCTCACCTTGCTCCGTATCTCCCTGAAGGCCCACAGGGGAAAGAGGGCACAAGGTTTTCTGGGTAGAGACTTCGAGCGGAGTGAACCACTGGAACGTGCCCAGGAGCCAGGGCCCCATTATGGCTGTTTCGACTGCGCCCCTGGATGCCCTGGCTGTCTAAGTTGTTGAGCTTCAGAGCGCGAGGAGGGCTGGGCTGGCACCCAGGCCTGGGGCCTGATGTGGATGTTGGCAGGCGGTTAGAAGTAGCCGTCATAGTGTTAGTGGGTCTGCTGGCAGGGAGAGGACAGGTGGGCCCTTTAGCCACTTCCTGCTTGATACCATCCATGTAACCAGAAGACAGGTCTCCTGAGAAGAGAAAAGAACACCAGCTTTAGGGAAAAGGCTGCTCTTGCTATTAGTGCTGGATTCCAGGCAGGAACAAAAGATGCTGGGTAAAAGATGACTGCCTCGCCCCTAAAGGATGCTGAAACCCATGTCTCCAGGACAGGGTTGGGAACATTAATCCACACTGTACACTTACCGCCTAAGTCCTCACTAACTAGTCAACAATGGTGCACAAGCAAACTTTGAAGAATCATTTCTAATTGGCTTTGGGCTTCTAATAGCAACTGGGTTTCAAAAGCAGTTTTACTTGCCTAGTTGTGAGACTATTACATAATAAGAATACTGATAATAAGTTTGATTACCCTACTCTAGTTGAGCATATTTCAACTAGAAGCAGGGGCCCAGGGCAGCCACAGTAAGGCTGAAAATTATCTTCCAATCATCCACTAAGTGTACCGACAGGGACCAGCGGCTGAATAAGCACTGACTGATAAGCATATCTCATGGCTGTCCCCAAAGCCGTTACCCTATAAAGCTACACACCCGAGACACCTGAGTCTAACACGGGACCACAGCTAGCCCCAAGGGAGTCCCCAGTGAGCTCGTACTGTGCTTGCTAATTTGGGATGAAGGTAAAACCCATTTTAGAGTAGCAGATGAGAAGTGGGAAGCAGGCCCAAGGCAGCAGCAGACCTGCAGCCTTGGCTCAGCCCTGGCTAATACCCTGGTGTCTGACACGCCTCTTGGGCAGCTCTGGTGAGGTCTGTCGAGGCTGGAGATCCTGACTAGGAATCCCCTCCGACATGTGGTTGTTTGCTGTAGCTGGGCGTTGGTCACACTGGTCCTAACAAGAAAAACCAGAATTAGTACCTCTGGACTGAGTCATTCCTAGGAGAGGGAGCAGTGGGAGGAGAGGAAGGAACAGCAGGTTGGGTGAACACACCTTATGGGGAGGCTGGCGGCGGGGGGGTGTGTGGATGGGACAGGATGACTTTGACAACCACTGAGAGGAAGGGCCTGGGACTAAGAGGAAGCACACCTGGAACAGAGCAATCATTCCAACTAGCACTGACAGAAGCACTCTCTGATTTGTGCAGGGATGAAAGAAGGGCTGGTCTTAGGAGCCCAGAAAAGCATGTCTACATTTTGACCATAGAGTATTTGCACCACTGCTTATTTTGTAGTCTCCCGAGGAGACAACAAGCAGTGACTTATCTGCTGCTTGATCCAAAGGCAAAAGTCTTTATTACAGAAATGCAATGTGTGGTGTTCTAGCAACAGCTAGCTATATGGCATTGATTACAGAAATGCCCCTGAAATACCTTCAGTGTTAACTCCCATAACAAACAAGATGGGGCAGAAAACGTATCTTCCACGAAGATGCCGGCATCCTAGACTGCAAAAGCTGAAAAAGGACTTCAGATTAACTAGTTTAACTCCTTCATTTACAGATGTCCCCAGTGAGGGAATGGGACCTATCCTAGGCCAACCATATGGCAAAGCTAGAATTAGATCCCAGTCTCCTGGAATGCAAGACGCAAGTGCCACCCCAACAGGAAGAACCCAAAAGTAGAAATTGTCAATGACCTCAGGGAAATGCTCTTCTAAACCCTCTGGCAAGTCCTCCATGCCTGCTTAAATGGAGTCCTGGCTCCTTGGGCCACAGCTAGTGATGGGATGGTTTCCACTGCCAGAAGGCAGAGAAAGTCCAAAGGCCTGAGGTACTTTATACCTCAGACAGCTCACAAAACAGGACATGGCCAGTAGCCAGATCAGGTATGCACACAACTTAAAGGCCAAAGAGGCATTCTTGGCTCTAAAAGCCTCAGGTTCACTCAGAGGATCAACAGGATGGAAGAAGTGGACAGGTCCTCCAAGTGTTCTTACCTGGTGATGGAACAGCACCTCCTCTTCCAGCTGGACCCCACAGAATTCACATGGGATGATGATGCTGTCCTCCACAGGAGGCGAACTGCTCAGGCCCATCAAGGAGTCTAACTGGTTACTTGCAGCCTGCCGCATCAACTTCTGGAAGGTGACATCAGGGTCCTCCACCCCTTTGGGAGAAGCATTGCCCACACTGATCGGAGGTAAGGCACATGAAGGGTTACAACTTGTCTGTCTCAAAAAACATAGGTTAAAAAAAAAAAAAAGCAGAGGTTAAGGAACAAACTAAATTCTGAAAATATTTTCCAGAAGTCACAAAATTTTAATAATGCTTAATATTGGGGAGAGGGACTAAAAAGGGTCAGAGGAACATAGATGGAACACTCACTTTGCTTTTATCTTAAACATTTCTGCACTGTTTTAATTTTTTTTTTTACTGTGTTTATGTGATTATTCTTTTTAAATTAATTTGAAAAGATTCAAGATTCTTCCCACAGTCATACAGTAAGAGAGGCCCAAATATTCTTTGTTATCCCTATTAATGGATTTTCTCATGCTACTCCCAAACCAAATACTAGATGTATTCAGATGCTGTATTGTTCCACTTATGAGGGGAATGCATGTTCCACCCAGAGCACAGGGACTACTTAACAGCTATGGAAGTGCCAGGCTAGGCCAAACCAAATCAGAGAGTAAGAGTGTTGAGTGGAAAAGTGGATGCCTCCATCAGTGGAGCCACTCTTCAAACACAAAGGCTACTCTCTAATCATTCCTAAATAGCGCAAGAACCTTCAATCATTCAAAATACCTGACACCTTTCATATACCAGGCGTTAAGAGATTCCAGAAACTAAGAAAACCCAGAACCTGTTCTCAAGGAACTTAGCAGAGTGGTGCAGACCAACAGGGGATCAGCAAGACGACACCACAGGGTGAGGATAACAGGCTAAGAGAGCTGTGGGCACAGGACTTTCGGGGAGCACGCAGGTGGGACCTCTGGCCTAGCCTTCAGAGCGTTCCACAGGATGGTTTCCTGAAAGTCATGTCTGAACCGAGTCTATGAGTGAGGGGTGTGTTAAGGAAGCGGGGTAGCTGGCAGAAAAGTAAAGTGCAAAACAGATCCCTGACCCTCCCGGGAACTGCAAGGACTTCAGTATGGCTCCAATAAATCAAATGTACCATGAGATGAGACCAGATTACAAGATGGTCAGTAGAGATGTACACTATCACCACAGAATGGAGTCAGCAACTGGGCCTGCTGGTATAAATGTTACTTTTCCCAAGAGGGAATGAGGCTGAGTTCTCATGCCCACATGTCAGTCACCCCAGGGTTAGAAACACAGTTGCTACTCCTATCACAGGAGTTGTATTAAAATAGTTTGCTCAAGATCTCGTGTGGCCTGCAACACCAATAGGGCCTGCACACATTCCTCCCTAAAGCTTAAAGCCCTCAGGTAATTCACAACACACCTGATGGTCAATCAGCAGTTCCTCTGGGTAGAGCTCCTCACAAAATTCACAAGGCAACATGGTCTCATCAGCTGCACCTAGGTATCAGGCCACACAGTCAGACTCGAACAAAAACAAACCTGATTCTACCTTTTATCCCCCCTGGGGGGTTTGACAGGAAAGTCTGATTTCCTTTGCAATTTCTTAGACATAGCAATTTGTGGGGCTGAAAATCCTTGAAGGGAAACTGTTTAAGAGACAAACCCTAAGAAAAAACTTGCTCTACAGAAAGAGATTTACTTGTCACCATTTCCTGAGAAGCAGTAAATTAGTAGTTTACCCACTATTCCAATTAAGGAAGAAATTTAAATGTGTCATAACCCTAGTCACTAATCTAAAAACCTTCTGTGCATTATTTCAATCCTCAGGAAAAATGTTATGAAGTAGATCCACATGACCCTCATTTTACAGATGAAGAAACTGAGGCTTGGATACTACTGGAAGACAAATATCCTGAAAAGAAAAACCCTCCCAGTACAAAATATAAACAAAAGATGTTGAATAAAAGTAACTTAAATGAGAAAATATTGGGTTGGCCAAAAAGGTCATTCAGGCTTTTCCGTAAGATGTTACAAAAACCCAAAAGAACTTTTTGGCCAACCCAATAAGAGTAATTTTAATCCAGGCATCCCAAAACACAACAGCCTCAGTCAGACTGTTGAACAAGGGAGGGTGAACGATGCGAGGAGGTAAGGAAACTTGCCTAACTAGGTTTTGGCTCTACATAGAAGAGAGAAAAATCTCTACTAAGGTACAGTAACCAGAGTTTGGCCTTTACATGGGTTTGACTAGAGAATCTACATTTATGTTTTTACATTAATTCATATTTATGGTTTTAAGAAGCCCAGGCCAAAACTTCAATTTAAAATTATTCCAGTCAGTAGTATCCCCAGGAGCCTGCTAGAAGCATATATAAATACCCTCAGAGGAACACACCAGAAAACTTAATGTTAAAACACACACACGCACACATGCACGCACACAGAGGGAAGCAGCAAGCTACCGTGAGCGTCAGTAGAAACAGCAAACAGCAAAAAATAGACTTTAGGCATATTTTCAGACACAATAGAAAAATAAGTATTTTTAACATGTTTAAAGATATGACAGGGACTTCCCTGGTGGTCCAGTGGTTAAGACTCTGCGCTCCCAATGCAGGGGCCTGGGTTCGATCCCTGGTCAGGGAACTAGATCCCACATGCCGCAACTAAAGATCCCACGTACCACAACTAAGACCTGGTGCAGCATTCATGCATGCGTGCAAGAATGAATGAATAAATAAGTAAATAAGTAAATGAATAAATGAATGAATGAATAAATAAATAAGAGGTGAGAAAAGCAAATGAACAAAATAAAAAAACAAATTCTATGTCACGAAAAACTTTCAATTTTATATAAATTGTTTAGTGTAAGACTTTAAAAAACTGTAGAGACAGAGGCTAGTGCAGAGTAAACAAACATACCCCTTATGTCAGTCAGAGCACCGGGACCTTCACGGGACTGGTCTGCCTCACATATGACCCTCCAGAAGTCCTGCTCTGCCAAGTTGGGGGCCTGGCCTTCATTTTGCAGACTTAGGGCCAACATGAAATCCAAGTTTGCACTGTCTTCACCACCCTCTTTGAGGGTCTGTCGGCTTCTATTCCTTTCCTGCCTTTCTTGTTCTTCCACTGGGGAAGAAAAAATAAAGCCAGTATTCAAGAAACGTAAAGATGGTGCCATCCCTTAGTTCAAGCCCATGCCTAGCAAATATTCAAGGTTTATAGGAATCTGTGCAGGAACAAAAGAGGCCCAGCCCTTCAGTGCTCATGGGACTCCAAATGTTAAGTGTGCCATGATAAAAGCCTCCATTATTATTCTAACAGTTTTATTAATAAACAATATTAATGAGCTATAACTACGAGATAGGCACTGTGCTAGGCATTTTATATGTATTTTCTGCATTATAGCAGGATGGCTTAAAGCATGGGGTCAGATTGCCTGAATTCAAATCCCAGCTCTACCACTCACCTACCCTCATAAAACTGTTGTGAGAACTAAACGAGTTAATACAGCTAAAGCACTCTGTAAATGCCTTTAAGCACACAGGGTGTACTCAGTAAATGTCAGCTATTAACAGCATTGTCATCCATCAACCCTAACTGTCATCCAGCAAAAATCCAATAGCAAAGAGGTTCTGCTTTTCCAATCTATAGGAAAGTTAAGTATTCTTCCTTACGTTACCCAGCTACAATCAGGTTTCTATAATTAAGATCTATTTGGCTCCAAAGCCCTGTTCCCACTTGCCCTAAGATCTGATACCATTCCAGTTTTCTAATCCCAAACACAACTCACATAGATTATTCTGAATTGGAAACTGGGCTGTCATGCTCCTTTGGTTGGTGGTTCTACTTTGGAAAAGGTCTGATTCAAAGGCTCTCAGGGACCTTCGAGGGAGCCTCATGCGTGGGTCCAGAGCCTCAATTTGTCTGAGTTGGGATGCAATCCAGATACCATCTTGACCCCAAGAATCATCATATGCATTAGGTGGCACGGCAACCTCATCTCTCTTTTCCTCCACATCTCTCCCACAAACTTCAGGGTGAGTCTTCAGATCTTTCACCAGGACATTGCGCCCACAGCTGCCACATAACTCTGTCCGGGCACCACAGTAATCTTCATGGTCTTTCAGTTTGAGAACAGAAAGCTCCAAATCACAGTGCTGGCAAAGGGCAAGTCGTAGAGGACACTCAGTCTCCTGCAAAACAGAATAATGAGGCAGTTAATATGTGACTCTAAGAGAGGCCATGTTTTATAAAGTACAGGGCAAGGAAAGTAAAAAGTATTTACAAAAATATTCTCTTCTAACCCTAGCTTTGCCTGCCATGGTTTTCTATGTATTTAAGAGTCACCGCTTCCCTCTTTGTCCTGCCACCAAGTTCTACAAAGGAAAAGAAAGTCTTATAAGGAAGCTACTCACTCAGCCACCCTACCATCATTTTGTGCACACATTACAAAGTAACCCAAAATCAGCCAGAGAAGCCCAGGAGCAAATAGCAAAAGCACAGCAATTCATATATGCTTGTCAAAGCTCCCCCAGACCAATTTCCCCTTACTACTCCGATTTAAGTACCTGGCAATGAGGAAAAGGGATTGTCCTTTTGAAAGACATTGATTTTTCGAGTCTGCACATTTGTATATAGCACTGGCTTTTTTAAAATTTTATTTATTTTATTTTTGGCTGCGTTGGGTTTTTGTTGCTGAGCGTGGGCTTTCTCTAGTTGCGGCGACCAGGGGCCACTCCCTGTTGCGGTGCGCGGGCCTCTCATTGTGGTGGTCTTCCTTGTTGCGGAGCACGGGCTCTAGGCACTCAGGCTTCAGCAGTTGCAGCACGTGGGCTCAGTAGTTGTGGCTCAAGGGCTCTAGAGCGCAGGCTCAGTAGCTGTGGCGCACAGGCTTAGTTGCTCCACAGCATGTGGGATCTTCCCAGACCAGGGCACGAACCCGTGTCCCCTGCATTGACAGGCGAATTCTTAACCACTGCGCCACCAGGGAAGCCCAGCACTGGCTTTAAATTGACCAAATAAGTCAAGAATCACCAATGAAGATGACCCCAAGAATGTGAATGTATTCAGCAGATGAAGGACAAAACTTTTATACTTAATTTGAAATTGTCACTAAAGCACTAAATAATTAATATTTCTTTAAAAAGATATGAAAGAATATGTTACTATGATATGGACATTCCAAAACTTGGGAACTTAAACTCAGAACTTTCATATAACATCATTTCTAAAGTTTAGACACTTTACAACCACTGTGTCAAAGAGCAAAATTTCTTCTCATACAAATTAAACCGAAGTTTTATTCTAAATGATACTTCAAACATTTTTCACACTGTTTGTATATGCATGGAATATCTCTTACAGAAAACATAAGAAACTGACAAAGAGTGCTTAGGAACAGGGGTGGAAGAGAGATAATTTTTACATATATGCTTTTGTGGCTTTAAAATTATATATCATGTAGCTATAATATCAATTCAGAAAGATGTTTTTTTAAAGAAAAGTTTTATCAGATAAATGCCACTGATTTAAGTTACTCAAAAGCAAAAGAGCAAATAATTGCTGGCACACACCACATAATATAAAGTACTTTGTTAACAACCCTAAAAATTGCTAATAACTCACAAGAACAGCAAATAAAGTGTCAACTTTTTTTTTTTTAAAGGAGAATTTTTTTTTAACTCTTTAATCTGTGGTCTACTACTGTCATAGCCTGACATGCAGGAATGTTAGGAAATACTTTGTACGTGTACCTTTATAATGATTGGTGTTATCACCATATGACTCCCAGAAATAGCTGGGAGAAAAAGGAGAAGAGGGGGACAACTGATTGGAGTTGTTTTATGCAGCAAGTAGATGTTAAGAGCCAAAGAAATACTTATTATTATTGTTAATATGACCTCAATCATAACCCCCCTTTTGCTGGTGAGGCCTAGTAAAACATAAGTCAAATGCTTAGAAAAAATAATGACAGTAAGAGTGCTAAATTATTTATGAGATGTTTATCTCTGAGCTGTGGGGTCATGAGTAGTTCTTTCTTTTTATATTTTCCAAGTTTTCTACATTGAATATGAATCACCTTTTAAAATTATAAATTAATAAGTTAATAGTTTTTTTAGATACATAGAACGAAATGCACAAATCATAAGTGCATACCTTGATGAATTTTTACATATGTACACACACTCATGCATGACCACCAACTAAATAGCTGTTGGGATTTTTAACTGGTGAATATGCTCATTCAAAAAAAAAAAATATATATATATACACACACACATACTCATTCAACTACAGCCAATTTTATCTCAACTAGGGACCAAACGATATTCTCTCATCAAATGCTCTCTGAGAATTTCTTTGGGTATAAACAGCATGTCATCCAAGTGATCAAGAAGTCAAAATGAAATTACAAGATGTAAGGCAGGCTGTGTGCTAGAGGTCGTAGCACACCGGCAATCCCAGGCTTGGTTTAGCACTCAAGTGAGCCTGCCAATAAACAAACCCCAGGAGAAATGACTCGGTTCCAAAGGGAAAGGCTCTGAGGCTTGAGCATAAAGCACGGCAGCCATGCAGTCAAATCTGGCAGCAAACAAAGTCTCAAATAGGCTTTGAGAGGCAGTGTGCATGGAGCTGGTGGAGAACAAAGACACAACAACACTGGCTTTCTGCTCTGCATGTGGCTCTGTAATCTCAATAGAATTGGCCCCAAGGTAATTCACTGCCTTCACAGTGCAGGGCAACTAACCTCATGCTTCTTTAACTGCCTCTTCTCCAACTTCTTGTTACATTTGCAGGTCACCTAGGGTAAGAAGCAAGAATCAGTAAGTTATTCGTGACAACATGCTCACTTGCTATTACACAATAGCAAGTATAATCCATTTATTAACATCTAAGTACTTGGTGGTTCACCTGACAGTGTTCTGTAGCCATGTGAGTCTCCATGTCAGATTTGGGAAATGGTTCCTTGCAGATAGGACACATACCAATGTTCCTTTGACAGTGGATCTCATGGATGGTAAAGTTAAACACAGGAATTTCTTTTTTGCTATAGAAATAGATCAAAGAAAAAGGCAAGAATTACTGACATCTATGCCCAGAGGTATCACACGTAAATCTGTCCTGCCCAATCTTTAGTCTCCATTATTTATCTTTAGTGAGTATCTAGTGTATAAGCTCTTACGACTGTTACTACCCCTGCTTTTCAAGAATTAACTCCTGGGCTTCCCTGGTGGCGCAGTGGTTGAGAGTCTGCCTGCTAGTGCGGGGGACGCGGGTTCGAGCCCTGGTCTGGGAAGATCCCACATGCCGCGGAGCAACTGGGCCCGTGAGCCACAACTACTGAGCCTGCGCGTCTGGAGCCTGTGCTCCGCAACGAGAGGCCACGATAGTGAGAGGCCCGTGCACCGCGATGAAGAGTGGCCCCCCCGCTTGCCGCAACTAGAGAAAGCCCTAGCACAGAAACGAAGACCTAACATAGCAATCAATCAATGAATGAATCAATAAATAAATCTTTAAAAAAAAAAAAAAAAAAAGAATTAACTCCTGAAGGTTTTGAGTCTTCTGTGCAACACTCTGAGTTATCAGTGCTAGGCACTATCTCTAAAAGCTCAGCCTCACTTTCTAGATGTCAGAGCTTATCACAACTAACAACATGAAGTCAGATGCCAGGAAGAGCTAGCTGAGCTAGGCTTTTCCAAAACCATCCATGCCCCAAAGCATAATGATCCACTCCAGGATTATTTAAAAAACAGCCTACCATTTATTTTCACTCTCAGTTTCAGGTAGCTTTAATCTCAGTAGATTTTATTCCACTAAAAGTCAAACCAAAAGGAGCAGATGCCAGCTTTGGGATTGTCAGTGGGGGAAGGGGAACTTGCCTCCTTTATGTCCAACCTGTCTTTCAAGGCAGGCTGGACGCTAATTGGGACCAAGTTCTGTGGCTGGGTTGGTATAAACTTCACTGCAGAAATGTACAAAAATGAAATCCTGAACCCCTCTCCCAGAGTACATATACACTCAAACTAGAGGCACATAATATTCAAAGGCCTTCCTTTCACTCATTTGGTTATGACCATTAGAAAGCTCCAATTTCACAGTCTAACTAAAGGATGCATTAAAAGAATGTGCCTGTATGTCACCTAGAATAAATTTTCAGAAAATAAAATACTGAACAGGATAAATATAGTTACACAACAAATCTTTAATAACCCATTTTGCCTCTGAAGCTGAATACTACAGAAACCTTCTCCCACGTTAAGTTGTAGGTAGCTTATTTCTCTTTTATAGTTTTTATCTTCATACATAGTCTAAGAAACATTTCAAAGTAGGATGAATGATGTGCCTCCAGCGATAGTCATACTCCCAATCTCAAAGACCAAGACACCAAAAAATGCAAATTCATTTTTATCCAAAGGTAGAACTATCAAGGCAGCTCTCATACCAAAACTGGAAGGTGATACAGAATAACAGTCAAGTGTGAGAGATGGGAAGAAAACTCAAATGGATGAAGACGGAAATGACCAATGAATGTTTCAATACATTTAACTTCCCCTATTTTTCCAAAATTCCCAGCTTTCTAAGGAAACCACTGGTTTTAAATTAACCCAGGCTAAGTTTTTCGAAAGTGTGGAATATTAAAATATATAGTGGAAGGAGCTATAAATCAAAGTTATCATCTAACTCTATTAAACTAATAAATATTAAAAGTAGTCCCACTATTAAAGATGTTATGAAACTAGTACTCTAAAATATTGCTAGTGGTAGTATAAAACCACTGCTTTTCAACAGTCTACAGGACTTCCCTGGTGGCGCAGTGGTTAAGAATCCGCCTGCCAATGCAGGGGACATGGGTTTGAGCCCAGGTCTGGGAAGATCCCACATGCCACGTAGCAGCTAAGCCCGTGAGCCACAACTACTAAAGCCACCCGCGCACCGCAACGAAGAGTAGCCCCCACTCCTGGCAACTAGAGAAAGCCTGCGCGCAGCATCAAAGACCCAACGCAGCTGAAAATAAATAAATTAATCAATTAACTTAATAATAAAAAAATTTTAAAAATAAACTGTCTACAAATGCATCTCTAGGACCATAAAATTATATGCTTAAAGAGTATTTAAAGACCCTGTAATTACATGTTAAAGACCCAGTAATTCCACTCTTGGGATCACAAAGATTATCATTAGTGTCATAAAATGGTGAAAAACTGAAAACCATTAAAAATATCTAAACTCTAAGGGAACAGCTAGTTAAATATGGTACACCAACAAAGTGCAAGAAGCAAAGCTGTATCCTGATTGCAAATCCTATGTGCACAAATGCCACAAAAAATTAAAGCCAGTAACTACTGCTTACAGTGCTGAGAGTCTACATTCTTTTTTCATAATTTTGACAATAATTTTCTTTTAAAGTCAAGAAAATAAATGTCTCTAGTTTTTATTTTACAGGGCTATTTTGACATAGAGCATTCTACATACATAATGCCACTAAAATTTTAGAATTAAAAAATATTAAGGACCATAACATAAAGAAGCAAGAATCAAAAGCAGCTGTCAGGTTAGGTCACAGAGCATTTACTATTACACATTTTCACCTCTTGGGAAACCTTGAAAGAAAAAGATAAAAGCTATTTTCAACAATTACATGAAACAGTTGCCTGATGGTTTTGCTTTCTTTTTAAATTTAACTGCCAAGGTAGTTCCGCCAAATGTACTAACCAGACAAAATACCAATATACTTGCTACCTAACTACAGATAAAAGCAAGACATTCTAAGTGACATAAATAAGAACACAATTCCATTCTAGATAAAACTGCTAAAAGCCCCAAGGTAGGACTAGCCAAGTTAGAGATGAAATTTCATTTTAGATAGAAATGAATGAAAGGCAAGCCAAGGCTTTCAGAAAAATCCCCAGTAGCCTTCCAAATGCTAAACACATCGAGCCATGCAAAAATAAAAAGTCGAAGCCTTCTAACACTGAAGTTTCTGTTCCCTAGACGCAAACTCTCCCATCAATCAGACAGTACAGTAAGAAAAGAGATAACATGCAAAAAACATCTTCAATCACAACAAACTATTCTTTTTACTGACCCAGCAGGTTTAATCGCAGTTCATATTTTGATGAGTACCTTAACTTTTCTTAAGGAACAACAGGAATATGGCTCTAGAGACAAAATTTTAAAACCTGGAATTTAAACAGGGCTACTCAGACGGGAGGTTTGTGCTGGCTTAGTCAGCTTTCCATGCTAATCTGCTTTTTTTCTTTAAATAAATTGCTTTGGCCTTGAATAACCTTGTTTTCATTAGCTTTCCATTAACTTACCCCCCCCCCCTTTTTTTTAAACTCTCTTAGCATGGTTATTTATATACTGTCTTAGGTTTGAGATTCCTTCATATTGGAGTGGACCGATAAAATAAGAATATCTTAACTGATGTTAAAGCCAATTTGTCTGTTTTCTTATAAAATCACAATGTTTCCTTGTGAATACGTGTATCATTGATTATTACACTTTGCATCAGGAACAGTACACATAAAACCTAAACAGAGCTACAATAGTTTTAAAATGGCAAAAGTGATAGTAGCACAGTAGAAAAAAATACCCTATAAGGCAAGACACCCTCACAGAAATAAAATCTTAATTCCATGCAGGGAAAGAATATTGTGACCAGCAGTTGTTCTGATTATATCCTAATGCTGCCAAGAAGCTGAGCAGAAAGAAAAAGGCAAAAAAAGAAGAAAAATTTTTATCTGGCTCAACCTTTCAACAATCTGGGTCAAACTGTTTTCCTTATCAACATCTCTGAGAACAAATGCATGGACACCAAGAGGGGAAAGTGGCAGGGCGGGGGGGATGAATTGGGGTATTGGGATTGACATGTATACACCAATATGTATAAAATAGATAACTAATATTGAACATGGGAAAAAAAAGAAAGAAATGATTAAAAAAAAAGAAAGACAACCTACTGAATGGGAGAAAATAGTTGCAAACGTATGATATCATTTACATGTGGAATCTAACAAAATATGACCAACTAGTGTATATAACAAAAAAGAAGCAGACTCACAGACACACTGAGGAAACTAGTGGTTATGAGTGGGGGGTGGGGAGGAACAATATAGGGGATGGGGAGCAGGAGGTACAAAGTATTGTAAGATGGGCTCAAGGATGTATTGTACAACACAGGGAATATAGGCAATATTTTGTAATAACTGTAAATGGAAAGTAACTTTAAAAATTGTAAAAAATAAAATAAACTTTTAATTAAAAAAAAAAGAAGAAATAGATGATCTGAATAGGCCTATATCTATTAATGAAATTGAACCAATAATTAATAACCATTCAAAACAGACGAAAAAAAATCTCTGGACATCCCTGGTGGCGCTGGTTAAGAATCTGCCCACCAATGCAGGGGACACGGGTTCGAGCCCTGGTCCAGGAAGATCCCACATGCCACAGAACAACTAAGCCCATGCGCCACAACTACTGAGCCCGTGCGCCTAGAGCCCGTGCTCCACAACAAGAGAAGCCACCGCAATAAGACGGCGCACTGCAACAAAGAGTAGCCCCTGCTCGACGCAACTGGAGAAAGCCCACGCACAGCAACAAAGAACCAACGCAGCCAAAATAAATAAATAAATAAAATTTAAAAATAAATTTATTAAAAAAAAATGAGGTCTGTGACTGACTTTAAAAAAAAAAAAATCTCTCACCTTCTAACACAGTTTGGTAAGTTAAACATAGCACAGATAGTTCTGCTTTGCTTTTTTCTTTTGCTTTCAGTAAGGGAACTTGTATATCATTGAAATACCAGGTTCTTGAGAAATCCCAACCAGGAATCGGCTGATTACTAGCTGAATTCTTAAGTTTCATTTCAGCAAGAAAGAGTTGCTCTTTCTTGTCACTCCTGTCGGTTAAAAACAACAAAATAAGAAAGCTTGACATTCAAGTCTGCATCCAGTCTTTCCACTAACAGTTTTGGAATCATGAAATGATAATGATTAAATTGGACTGCTGGAAGACTTTGACTAGACTTTTTTTTTTTTAAAGCAGTGGAACATTCCTTCAGCAAAATCCTTTATAAAAACAGCTGAGCTGGGGCTTCCCTGGTGGCGCAGTGGTTAAGAATCCGCCTGCCAATGCAGGGGACACGGGTTCGAGCCCTGGTCCGGGAAGATCCCACATGTCACGGAGCAACTAAGCCCGTGCACCACAACTACTGAGCCTGCGCTCTGGAGCCCGTGAGACACAACTACTAAGCCCACGTGCCACAACTACTGAAGCCTGCGGCGCCTAGAGCCCGTGCACCGCAACAAGAGAAGCCACTGCAGTGAGAAGCCCGTGCACCGCAACAAAGAGTAGCCCCCGCTCACCACAACTAGAGAAAGCCAGTGCGCAGCAACGAAGACCCAATGCAGCCAAGAATAAATAAATAAAATAAATTTATATATATATTAAAAAAAAAACAGTTGAGCTGCTCTGATTGTACATGTAGAGCCAAGTTCACACTAAACCTTGCTCCCAATCAACCTCAAGACAGCCACTGTAGCCATTCAGGGAAATCCTGGCAACGCACTTTAAAAAACACTGCTCTAGTCCAAACATTTCATTATATTTTTCAGCATCATTTAAAAAGCAGGGACTCTCCTGGTGATCCAGTGGCTAAGACTCCGCGCTCCCAATGCAGGGGTGGCCCGGGTTCGATCCCTGGTCAGGGAACTGGATCCCACATGCCAGAACTAAGAGCCCACGTGCCGCAACTAAAGATCCTGCATGCCACAACTAAGACCCAGTGTAGCCAAATAAATAAAATTTTTTTTTTTAAAAAAAGCAAAAAAAAGTTAAAAAGTACAATATTTTTCCAGGAAGACAAAAAATAAATTCCCTTACCTATAGGTCAGAAAAGTGAGGTTTCAAAGCAGTCAAGTGACTTGCCAAAAGTCATTAACTAATTAATGGTAGGAACCAGAGCCCTGAGCCTTCATCCCATCAGTCTAGTCACTACTCTATGCTACCTAAACCAACCATGTTGTCGAATTTCTAGAACAGGCAATTTTATCCAAAATTGTTAAAAAAGCTTTAGTCCCACATATTTGCACAACGTATTATATCACTCCAATTTTAACCTGCCAATAAATAAACCAACTCGTTAAAGAACTGTCCTCATTCCAAGAACATTTCTTAGATTTCTTACCAGTTGTCACACAGTCGAGTGTCCTGGCCATCCAGAAATTCAGCCATCTTTAGCTGTTCCTGAAAACAACAAAGGAAGAAGTATGAGCTTTCAATTTCATTTCTGCTTTAAGAATGACATGCAAAACACAAAAACAAAACAAAAAAAAACAGTGCACAGAAAATGTCACCAAAACCAGTGCATTTCATTTAATACCCAACACACTAGGGTTTTACCTTTTGATTTTTTAGTTTTCATTTTAAGATAATTTGACTTGCAAAAACAGCACAAAGAATTCCCACATACCTCTCACCCAGTACATCATAAATAACCATAGTAAAATGACCAAGTGCAGGAAACTAACACTAATACAATACTAAAAACTAATCTACAATTAGTTAGTTTCACAAATAATGCCACTAATGCCCTTTCTCTGGTTCAGGATGCAATCCAGAGTCACATATTGCATTTAGCTGTTATTTCTCCTTAATCTTCTTTGATCTGGGAGATTTCTTCAGTCTTTCTTTCTTTCCTGGTCTCAAGGCATGCAGGATCTTAGTTCCCTGACCAGGGATCGAACCTGTGCCCCCTGCAGTGGAAGCACGGAGCCCTAACCACTGGACCACCAGGGAATTCCTTCAGTCTTTCATCTTGAATAACCTTGTTAAACGAGCTGGCTAGTTATTCTGTAGAATATACTTCAGTTTGGGTTCATTTGATGTTTTCTCATGATTAATACATTTTGGACAGAAATACCACAGAAGTGATGTTGTGCTCATCTCAGTGCATTATATCAGAAAGCACATGATGTTAACAGTCTTATTATTACGGATGATGTTAACTTTTATCATTTAGTTGAGATCGTGTCTGCCAGGTTTCATCACTGAAAATTTTCCCTTCTTTCTCAACAAGATGTCAATACAGAAAGCAAAGCCCTTGCAACTTTAATACCTGTATTTACTTTAGATTATTCCAGCCCACTAAGGCAAGGTAAGAGCCTCGGATGAGGGAAGTGCCCGGTTTTCCAGCAGCAAGGGAGTTGGGGTGACTCGCAGGGCTCGGAGTCGGCCCCACTGAGGGCCAATTCTGGTTCTGCCGCTCAGCGGGTGTGTGATTTAACCTCCCTGAGCCTCAGATTCCTCACGCAGACAACTGACAATATTTTAAAGAGTCACTGGGAGGAGTAAATGAGCGAATGCATGGAAGCGCTTTGGTAGAATAAGTTTCCTTCAAACCTTAGAAGGCGCCCCTCTTAGGGGGTCAGCCAGCACCCCCGGGATTTCCTGTGCCCGAGGGGGTGGAGACATCACCGCAGGGTCCACACCCAGGAGGAGGCGGTTTCCAACTGCCCCCTCCCAGGGGGCGTCCGAGATGGGGAGTGGAGAGGGCACCAGCTTCACAAATAATAGTTGCCATTTACTGTGTGTTCAATGATTGCTAAACGCTTTACATGGACAATCTTTTAATCCAGACCACAACCCTACCAGGTGAAAGCCATCATCCCCATTTCAGAGACCGCGAAAGAGGAAGTCCAGGGAGACAGCCGTCGCACAGTTGTTCCGAGTGGTGACTCGAACACGGGCCCGTCGGCCTAAAGTCCGCACGAGGCCATCCGCGACCCCTGAGGCTGGCAGCTCGGGGCTCGGGCCCAGCCCCGCCCGGGGCGCGGTGCCCACGGCGGCGCTCGGAACTACGGCCGCCTCCCAGCCCCCGCGGCCAAGGCCTGGAAGGGGCGGTGCCGCCAGGGTCTGTCGAAGCTCCAGTTTCCAGAGAAGAAAGTACGGCCTCCCCCACTGGCCAGGGGAGACGCCGCGGCGCGGGCATCTTTCTCCTTACGAGAAACCCCCCGCGACCCCCGGGCCCAGAAGCCCCTCGCTCACACACCCCGCCCTCGGGATGCCGGCCTCCTCCCGAACTGGAGGCCGCAGGAGGTTCCCCAGGCGCTGGCCACCGCTTCTCTCACCTGGGACGAGAGGAACGACGCCGAACCGACCAGCCAGCCAAGCCACTGAGCCTCTTCAGTCAGCCCCCACGCTGAACAACGGCCCCCGGAGCCGCCTCACCACTTCCGACCGTCTTGGAGGAGCGCGCCCATTGGCCAGGGTTGGCCCAAACTCTCTGACCATTGGATAGCACCGTTGTCGCTCCCAGAGCCCCGCCTTCCACGCTCCGATTGGCTCCTCAAGCTCCACGGGGGCGTGTCCCTGGAAGTCCCAACCCATGCACATCTGGAAGGAGGGGCAGAGACCGGGGCTGTGAGCCCAGGTCTGCGCCCAGTAACTGCTCCTGACACAGGCTAATCATATTTGCATGAATAATTCTGTACACACATTACTAATATGCCTTATATATTAAGATAATTAATAGCATTTGTTCTCTTGTCATGAGCCATTAATACTTATTAGTCATTCTTGTTGCTATTATAATGCCCTCGTGCGAGACATTTGCAAGACTCTGCCCATATTTGAGCACTTTGCTTTTTGCAGTGGAAAAGTGAGTGCCTGACACGCAGGCCTGGGTTCTAGTTTCTCCACTTGCTGCCTGTATGGATTCTCTGAACTCCTCCCTCATGAATTAAAAAAAAAAAAATAGGATAGTTAAATATAGCAGAGAACATATTATTTACAATGCAACAATTTAAAGTCATCATTTTTTTTGAAGATTATAAATGCAAGACATTCATGACATAGTGGTAAGCAGGAGAAGCAGGTCACAAAGCATTATTTATTTATAACAGGATAGAATGCTTAGTTTAAATAGGCAGTATATTCTCTGATTCCAAAGATATAAAGTTCAAAATCAGACAAAATTAATCCAAGGTGAGAGAAGTTAGAATAATGGTTCCCATTTGGAGAGTATGGTCTGCAAGGAAATATGAGAAAGATTTCCAAGTCCTGGAAATGTTCTATAACTTGATCTGCAAAGTGGTAAACACGGATGTATTAATTAGTAAATGGTCACTAGGCTGTACAGTTAGGATTTAAACACTTTTCATTGTATGTGAAAGAGAACATACCATGCTATATTGTTCTGCACCTTGACTTTTTTTTGTAGTACTACACATTCTGCCTTAGAGATCTATTCATTATTAGCACATCTATCTAGAGCATCTTCATACTTTTTCAGTAGTGATTCCATTGTATGATGTGCCGTGGTTTATTCAACTAGTTCCCTGTTGATAGACATTTTGGCTACAAGGTGCTGTTTTTGAATACAGCATAACCAATACCTGAAGTCCAGAACTACAACAGCACCAGCCTCATTGATTTGCTCAGCAAATTTAAAGAGGGCACCATATGTGGCAAACAACAGGTCAAGCTCCCTGCCTTCCCAGAAGCTTACCAGGGAGACAAGCGCAATGGTAATGACAATGAGTGTGATACTGCTGTGGTATAATAAAGAATATAATGTCTCTGTTTTTTGTCCCTGGTTCCTGGCACAGAAAAACCTTGGAATTTCCTGAGCAACAGAAGTGTCTATGTTATGCTAATGAGGTGACTCAAATTGAGCCCCTAGATAGCTTCAGAATAGTGGGCTGGTCACCAGAAAGACCAATCACGTGATTAGAGGATTGGACTTTTCCACCTCCAGGGAGGGGAGAGGTCTGGAGACTGAGTTCAGTCACGTGACCACTGATTTCATTTATCGTGCCTTTGGTGACGAAACCTCAATAGAAACTGTGGGCACTTAGGCTGGTGGGAGCTTCCTGGTTGGTGAACCTATTGTGTGCCTGGAGTGTGACTCACCCTGACTCCACAGGGAGAAAGCACCAAAGCTCTGTGTTGCCCCTAAAGGCTACATCCTATGTGTCTCTTCATTTGGCCGTTCCTGATCTCTATGCTTTCTGATAAAGCTGTAATTGTAAGTTTAGTGCTTTATAATAAAGCTGTAATTGTAAGTTTAGTGCTTTCCCAAGTTCTGTGGGTCCTTCTAGTGAATTATCAAACCTAAGGGAGTCATGGGAAACGCTGAATTTGTAGCCAGTTGGTCAGAAGTATGGTTGGTCTGGGGACCCCCTAATGTGGCTAGCAGTTGACACGAGGGCCATCTTGTTGAGAACTAGTAAGATGTTTTTCACTCACAGCAATTAACATCTGACAACAAATGTCTTCAGCTGGGTATCCTACAATTTAATTCAGTTTTCACATTAACTACCTGAGGAGTTAGCATCAGATCCCACAAGTTAAAGGCTCAGTCCCACAACACTGCTCCCCCTTCCCCCACTTAAGATGCCAGTCACAAGCCCAGTTTGTGACCATGCTTCTGACCAACCGGCTATAAATTGAAGGTTTCCACAACTCCCTCCTCGTATTTGATAATTTGCTATATTGGCTCACAGCACTCAGGGAAACACTTTACTTATGTTTATCAGTTTATCATAAAGGGTACAGTTGATCAGCCAGACTAAGAGGTACCTAGGGCAAGGTCTGGATGAGTCCCAAGCACAGGAGTGTCTGTCCCAGTGGACTTGAAGTGAGGCACCCTCCTGACACATGGAAGCTCTCTGAAGGCCATAGTTCAGGGGGTTTTATGGAGGTTCCATTACACAAGGCATGGTTGATTAAATCATTGTGGCCATTTGTGGTTAACTCAATCTCCAGCCCCTCTCCCTTTGGGAGGTGGGCGTAAGGTGAAACTAAAAATTCCAATGCTCTAATCACATGGTTGATTCATCTGGTAACCAGCCCTCACCCTCAAGCTATCTAGGAACCCACCAAGAGTCACCTCATTAGTATAAACTCAAGTATGGTTGAAAGGAGCTTATAATGAGTAACAAAAAACTCTTCTCACCACTAACGCTCAGGGAATTTTCCAAGGGTTTTAGAAGCTCTTAGGCCAGGAACTAGGACAAGTCCAAACATTTATTTCTTATTATATCGCCATATCACAGAGACTGAGCCCATACACCTTTGGAGTCAGGTGCTAACTACAGATGGTTAGTATCAGAATTGAATAAGTACACCCAGCTGGGGGTGAAACAGAACAGTTAAGGTATAAGACCACCCAACCGCCACGGTGAGAGTCCACAGTCTTTTTGGGTCACAACAATTAATTAGGTGTGGTCTCCGACTGCAGTGAATTCAGGTTATTTGTAAACAGGTGTCTGAACTTTGAAACAGATTTTCCCATAGCAGCAGTGTTACAGTGGTGGTTCCAGTCTCAAACTGATCCACAAAATGTTATTCAGTTTATAACAAAAGTTTCCCCCAATTCTGTGAACTAAATAGAATCCTTTCAACAAAAATCCATTTTCACTGATCAGCCAGAGTTGGGTTTTTGCCTTGTAATTAATAATCTTGTCTGATAAAGCATTCTGAGAACGTGTATCTCCTTTCCTCCCCAGCCCCGCCCCACAGAGGTCCTGCAGCCACAGCAACAGAAAAGGAATCATTTTTCCCCTCCTTGAAACTGTTATTCATTTTAACCAAGCAACTTGACCAACAAACTTCTAGGAAACCAACTTACATATAGGAATCCTCATGCTGTGTAATTACAAGGATGGCTATAACTGTTTTCAGGAATAAAAAAAGGATGGGCTTCCCTGGCGGTCCAGTGGTTAAGGCTCTGTGCTTCCACTGCAGGGGGCATGGGTTCAATCCTTGGTTGGGGAAATAAGATCCCGCATGCTGCACTGAGCAAAAAAAAAAAAGAAAGGAATGAAAATAGCAACAAATGATCCCTCAAAAGAAGACCAGTTAAATTATACTTCAGTGGAACTATACAAAAAGTAAAAAGAAGTAAGTATGAAGATACGGGAAATATATTGTTTTATGAAGAAGAAAGTTGAGAAGCGAAATATGTTTAATAGGATTCTCTAATAATATACGTTAGAATAGGCTTAGAAATAAACTGGAGGAATAATCCATTTCCAGTGGTGGCCTCTGAAATGTTGGGTTTATAAGGACTTAGAATTACTTCTTACAAGTGGGTTATTTTTGTAAGCAGAAAGAAAAAAAAAAAGCCATATTTCTCCCTCTGCTCCTGACCTGCACACAATGTACTGACGAATCATAGTCAGATTTTTATACTTGCTGAATGCTTTGTAGGCCTTATTAGTTGAGTGATCTATAGCGTAATATATTTTTTCTTTTTTACCCTATTTATTTTATTTTATTGAAGCATAATTTACAAACAAAACAGCTCTTTTAAGTGCACAGTACAATTTTGACATCTGTAATTATGACTACAATCAAGATACAGAGAGTTTCAATCATTCTTTTCTCAATCCACACCCTCACCCAACTCCTGGCAGCCCATATTAGGCTTTATATACTGCAGAGTGAAATTTCATATATGTGGAATCATACAGTATGTCCACTTCTGTGTCCGGCTTCTTTCACTCAGCATAATGTTTTTGAACTGTTTTTTTTTGTTTGTTTTTCATTTATTTTTGGCTTCGTTGCTGCGCGCGGGCTTTCTCTAGTTGTGGTGAGCGGGGGCTACTCTTTGTTGCGATGCGGGGGCTTCTAACTGCGGTGGCTTCTCTTTTTGCATAGCACGGGCTCTAGGAGACCGGGCTTCAGTAGTTGCAGCACACAGGCTCAGTAGTTGTGGCTCACGGACTCTAGAGCGCAGGCTCAGCAGTTGTGGTACACAGGCTTAGTTGCTCTGCGGCATGTGGGATCTTCCCGGACCAGGGCTCGAACCTGTGTCCCCTGCGTTGGCAGGTGGATTATTAACCACTGGGCCACCAGGGAAGTCCCAGCATAATGTTTTTGAAGTTCACCTATGCTATTGATCATATCAATAACATATTCCATTTTATTGTCTAGTAGCTTTCCATCATATGGATATACCACAATTTGTGTTGATAGAATTGATTCCTGTTTTTAGCTAACACAGATAAAACTGCTGTGAACATTCTGTACAAGCCTTTTCGGAGGACATATGTTTTTATTTCTCTTGGATTAACACTTAGGAGTGGAATTGCTGGACCACATGGTAAGCCTATGTTTTAATTTTATAAGAAACTGCCAAACTGTTTTCCCAAAGTGATTGTACCATTTAAGATTCCCACCAGCAGTGTATGAGAGTTCCAGTTGTTCCACATACGTGCCAACTTGGTATAAATATATTTTGAATAAATAAACAGAAGAATAGTGCTCCTATCTCCTGGGAACAACTAGCTTTCTTCCCCTGCATGGGTGACCCAAAAGTTCCTCTGAATTCAGAATTTACAGTGGGAGGCATCATCCAGGGTAGCAAAGAATAAATTAGAAATAATGGCAAGCTCAAAAGTTCACTTAACTCCCTGGGTTGCCTTGCTTTTACTGGCCTGTACCCAGCAGCAGAAATTTTAAAAAGTTTATCAAACATTTTATTTCTGACCAAAAGAGGCAGGCAGGGTGTGGTGATTACAGCAGCAGCAGAAAGGATTTAGGTGAGTCTTTTTACTAGGAGACAAATCTGTAGAAGAGGATTAGATGCAGTTCCCCTTAGGCAGTGTTTCTCCAACTATAGTTGGAGAAACATCCCCCTACCTCCCACCCACTTGCACCAGAATGATTTGAGGGCTTGTTAAAAAATTTAAATGTCTGATCCCAGACTTCCCCTCGTCTCTCATACCTGCAAATACAACCTGCATTTACAGAATCTGAACTTGGGGGAGCATGACCTGAACTTTTCCCTTCTTGGCTCAGGCAGATTCAGCATTGACTGGAGTGGAATTTTGATAAAGCCCTCAGGATAGGTGTTGCCTTACACTTCCCTGCTCTACCAAACTCAAGTCCCAGCCCGGATGGGGAGGGCGCTCCCTCTCTTCTAGCTATAGCTGTCACTACCCAGTCTGAGAAGCCAGAATGGACTTCCTCCTCCCCAACACTTCCTTGAAGCCCCAGTTCACACACAAACACGACCCCCATCCTCTGCTCCTCTCAGCCTCAGCCCCTGCTCAAGGTTAGGGGTTTTCCTAACTGAATGAGGCTTTTCCTTGTGTCTCTGGCCAACACCCTCTCTTCCCTTCCTCCCCCGTGTACTTCCCAGCAGCTGTCTGGAGTCACATATTCCTGGCCTGGTGCCTCGCACAGACTCTGACACATAGAAGGCACTCAATTCATACTTGCAGAATTACATCAAGGTGTTCCTGACGGTCATCTCTGTCTTGTAGTGGTTGGTGGTTTTCTTTATGGGCTGCTTCATATGAAAATATTAAAAGGTAGGTTTGTTTTCGTTTGGCCAAATCAAATTTGTTTTCATTGAATTGAATTCCGTTTTATTCTCAGGCATCCTATTTTACTTCCCTCAGTTCTTCCCCAGCTCCATCCATTTTCAGGTCCCTGGTCCCACTTGCCTGCATGCTTAATCTTTCTGGCACTTTCTCAGATACAGTGAAGGGCAACTCTGGCAGTGAGCATATACCTTCTTCCTCTCCACCCATCTTCTTGAATACCTCTGGAGGAAGGGACTAATATAGTTTTATTTTTTAATTGGAGACTAGTTGATTTATAATGTTGTGCCAATCTCTGCTGTACAGCAAAGTGACTCAGTTATACACATATATATACTTTTTTTTTTTTTTTTTTTAAAGATTTATTTATTGATTGATTGATTGATTGCTATGTTGGGTCTTCGTTTCTGTGCTAGGGCTTTCTGTAGTTGCGGCAAGCGGGGGCCACTCTTCATCGCGGTGCGTGGGCCTCTCACTCTCGTGGCCTCTCTTGTTGAGGAGCACAGGCTCCAGACGCGCAGGCTCAGCAGTTTTGGCTCACGGGCCTAGTTGCTCCGCGGCATGTGGGATCTTCCCAGACCAGGGCGCGAACCCGTGTCCCCTGCATTAGCAGGCAGACTCTCAACCACTGCGCCACCAGGGAAGCCCTATACTTTTTTTTTTTTTTTTTTTTTTTTTGGCCGCACCGCATGGCATGCAGGATCTCAGTTCCCTGACTGGATCAAGCTCATGCCCCCTGCAGTGGGAGTGTGGATTCTCAATCACTGGCCTGCCAGGGAAGTCCCTATACATTCTTTTTTTAATATTCTTTTCCATTATGGTTTATTCCATGAGATTGGATATCGTCCCCTGTGCTATACAGTAGGACCTTGTTGTTTATGGGACTAATATAGTTTTGTTTTTAGCTGTGTTGGGTCTTCGCTGCTGTGCACAGGCTTTCTCCTCTAGTTGCGATGAGCAGTGGCTTCTCTTCTTGTGCAGCACGGGCTCTAGGAGCATGGGCTTCAGCAATTGTGGCACACAGGCTCAGTATTTGTGGCACGCAGGCTCAGTAGTTGTGGCTTGCAAGCTCTAGAGCACAGGCTCAGTAGTTGTGGCACATGGGCTTAGTTGCTCTGCGGCATGTGGGATCTTCCCAGACCAGGGCTGGGGATTCTTAACCACTGCGCCACCAGGGAAGCCCTGGGACTCATATAGTTTTGATTTGTTTTAGTTTGTATTGGGGTATATGACACACAATAAAGTGCAGAAATCTTAAGGGTATAGGGCAATGAATTTTTCATAACAGCTTTCTTGAGATACAATCCACGTATCATACAGTTCACCCAGTTAAACTCTTTGGTGGTGCTTAATATATTCAGAGTTGTGCAACAGTCTAATTTAGGATATTTTTGCCACCCCAAAAAGAACCTTTGAGCTCATGAGTAGTCACTCCCTATTTCTCCCTCATCTCCACTCTGGGCCTGGCAACCACTATTCTACTCTCTGTCTCCATGGATTTGCCCATGATGGACATTCATATGAATGGAGTCAGAAAATATGTACTTTAAAAATATATATATATTTATTTATTTACTTATTTGGCTGTGTTGGGTCTTAGTTGTGGCATGCGGGATTTTTAGTTGTGGCATGTGGGATCTAGTTCCCTGACCAGGGTTTGAACCCTGGACCCCTGCATTGGGAGCGCAGAGTCTTAAGTCACTGGACCACCAGGGAAGTCCAATATGTACATTTTTCTGACTGGCTTCTTTCACTTAGCATGATGTTTTTAAGGTTTATTCATGTTGTAGTATGGATCAATACTTCATTTCTTTTTTACTGCCGAATGATATTCTTTTATAATGGATATACCACATTCTGTTTTTCCAGTCATCAGTTGATGGACATTTGGGTTTGTTATGAGCTGAAATGCATCCTTCAAAAATTCATATGTTGAAAGCACAGGAAACTATACTCAATATCTTGTAATAACGTATAATTGAAAAGAACCTAAAAAAGAATACATATATATATAACTGAATCACTTTGCTGTACACCTGAAACTAACACAACATTGTAAGTCATCTATGTTTCAATAAATTTTTTAAAAAAATTTATTTGTTGAAGTCCTAATTCCAAGTACCTAAGAATGTGATGTTTTTGGAGACAGGGTCTTTAAAGAGGTAATTAAGTAAAATGAGTCATATTCGGCTCTAATCCGATCTGACTGGTTTCCTTAGAACAAGAGGAAATTAGGACACAGACACACAGAGAGAAGACTATGTCAAGATACAGGCCAGTGAGAGAGGCCAATGAGAGAGGCCTCAGAAGAAACCAACTCTGTTGACACTTTGTATCTCTGACTTCTAGCCTCCAGAATTGTGAGAAAATAAATTTCTATTTTTTAAGGCACCTAGTCTGTGGTACTTTGTTATAGCAGCCCTAGCAAACTAATAAAGTGTTGTTTCCACCTTTTGGCTACTATGATTAATGCTGCTACGAACATTTGTATGCAGGTTTTTGTGTAGACATATGTTCTCGTTTTGCTAGGAGAAATTCCACCTAGGATGGGAGTTTGCACAATGAATTTTTACACATGTATACATGCATGTGACCACCACCCAGATCAAGAAATAGAATATTTCCAGCACCAGTAAGTTCCTTTAGGCTCCTTCCCTGTATGACCCTATTCCCTATTTCTACAAGATAACCAGTCTTCTGACTTCTATCATTTAAGAATAAGTTTTGTGTTCTCACCACAAAAAGGAAATAATTGTGTAAGGTGATAGAGGTGTTAGCTAATGCTGAGGTAGTAATCATATTGCAATATATGAATGTATCAAATCAAATCAACATGTTGTACACCTTAAATTTACTCAATAATTTGTCAATTATATCTCAAATAAACAAATAAATAAATAAGAATAAGTTTTGCCTGTTCCTGAACATCCTGTAAATAGAATAATACATTATGGGGACTTCCCTGGTGGTCCAGTGGTTAAGACTCTGTGCTCCCAATGCAGGGGGCATGGGTTCGATCCCTGGTCATCCCTGGTCAGGGAACTAAGATCACGCATGCCGCATGGCACAGCCAAAAAAATAAAAAACAAAAACAGAATAATACATTATATGGTCTTTTGTATCTGACTTATTTCATGCAATATTTGATTCTTATATTCACTCATGTTCTTGCATATAGCCTTAGTGTGTTCATTTTCACTTCTGTATAGTATTCCAAATAAATTGTGAGCATATCACAATTTATTAACCCATTCTACAGTGACGAACATTTGGCTTGTTTCTGTTTCACCCAAGAATGAATATTCTAGTTCTTGGTTAGATATGACATTCATTTCTGTTAGATATACCCCCAAGAGTGGAATTGCTGGGCAGGGCTGTGGGGTATGCATTTATTTAGTTTTTGGTTATTAAAAGTTCCAGCCATCTATGTATTCATAAATATCTCCAGCTCTCATGAGTTGGTGATTCTCAAGTATTTAATAGTTAGTCCTTGCTTTTTTTTTTTCCACTAGCCTATTAATTTCCACCTATGAGTTTTGGGTTCTATCTTCTATTTCTCAATGACCCCAGGGGTTGATCCATTAGCTGGTCCCCTTATGATGACCCAGAGGGGCTTAGACAATTGACAAGCTAGGAAGGGGAAATAAGGCCTCTGCCAGGGAGTAAAGGAGAGGTTGCTATTAGCAATGACTTTGTTTTTTTTTCTTTTGGCTGTGCTGCACAGCTTGTGGGATCTTAGTTCCCCGTCCAGGGCTTGAACCCCCAGCCCTTGGCAGTGAAAGCCCGGAGTCCTAACCACTGGACCACCAGGGAATTGCTGGGAGGTTGCTATTAGGTTGTCAACCCAGTGTCTGCTATAGGAAAGGCACTCATCATACACACTAACCCTGTTGATGGAGGTAGAACTTTCAGGGCAGTCCTTAAAAAATCCATTTTGTTTGATATTTTGCACATAGTCACAAGTATATTCATCTATTACTGGAGAAATACTTGTGAAACCACTGCTAGAAAACAGTTTCCTAATCGAGGTGCCAGGCCCTGAAACATGCTATGTGTATATCCTCAGGCTCTGTAATGTTTACATTATTTTGTCAATTCTGAAGCAGGAGTCTAGGAAACCAGCTGACTTCTGGGGGCTCATACATATTCATAAGGAGAATGGAGATTGGACCTGAGTCCCCAGAGCATGCTGGGAAATTTTCCAGACCTCCTGGTTACTAGGCAGAATTCCCAGGAGCTGCTGCTCTCTGCCTCCTTGCTTCCTCATCCCTCAGATGCTTGCACAGGGCCCTTCTGGTTCCAGAGGAGGAGACTTATTAGGCTTACTTGCATCATAGTCTGATTATCCAGGAAAGCTCTCAGCTCTCTTACCCCATGCTGCCTAAGAAAGTACTTTCCATTTCCCAGGGGGAAGAACCTTAATGCATAATCACTGTTTTTCAAAGGGTGGTTTGATGGCTGGCAGAATTAGCGTCATTGGGGGAGAGGGGGAAATGCTTGTTAAAATGCAGATTTTCAGGCCCACTTCACACCTACTGGATAAATGGGTAAATATTTCTGTGGCAGGGTCCCAGAATGTTCATTTTAGAAGTTTGTGGGTAATTCTTGTGCTCAATGAACTTGGAGAACCCTCTGGCTTAAGTGATCAATTAAAGGAAAATTAACAACATACACACATTCTTGAAACTATATCCAGTCCCAACCACCTGCTCCCCACAAACGGAATATCTTGCAGTTCTACCCACCTACTCTGTCCCTGCCAGCACTTCAAAAACACTGTTTCTTTCTGCTACAACCTGTCAGACTTCCCTCATCCTTTAAGGCTTGGCTTTGATTTCACATATTCCAAGAAGCCTTCTAAGAACTCTGGGTAAGGTTCTCCTCCTCTTGCCACCACTGCCTCCTGTGATTACCTAATCAGAGCCCCTAGAAAGCTACAGTATTGTTGCCTGAGGAGGTGCCTGTCTGTCCCATTAAACTGAATCAGCTCCTCTAAGGCTGGGCTGACATTTTTTTTATGGGCATGTCTGGTACCTAGCATAGCATGGCACCCAGTAGGCACTCAACAAATGTTGAATAAAGAGAAGAATTATCTATTATAATTTGTGCCTTTTGTGCCCATTTAAGAAATCCTCGCCTACCCCATGGTCACAAAGATATTCTATGTCTTCTTCTAGAAGCTTTATTGTTTTACTTTTTTACATTTAATTCTATGACCCATCTTGAATTAATATTTGTGTATGGTCTGAGGAAGGGGTAAAGGGTTTTTTGTTTTTGTTTTTCTGTGTTTTGCCACACCTGGGCATGTGAGATCTTAGTCCCTGACCAGGAATCGAACCCATGCCCCCTGCAGTGGAAATGTGGAGTCCCAACCACTGGACCACCAGGGAAGTCCCGGGTTTTTGTTTTTTAAGAGATATCCTGTTGCTCCATTTACTGGGGAGCGGGGGAGGGGGTGATTTCTTTCTTCCATTGAATTGCACTTGGGCCTTTGTCATAAATCCAAGGATGTGTAGGAGGCTGTATCCGGACTCTGTCCTACTAATCTATTTGTCTGTCTTAGGCCAATACCACACTGTCTTAATGACTGCGGCTTTATGGTACGTCTTGAAATCTGGTAATGTAAGTCCTCCTACTCTGTTCCTCTTTTTTTGAGATTTATCTTGACTATTATAGGTCATTTGCATATAAATTTTAGAATCAGTTTGTGAACTTCTTAATCAGTTTGTGAGTTTTAATCTCTTATCTTTTATGCTTTATCTTAACCAGGGAACTGACCACAAAGCAGCACTACTTCCTAGAAGCTCCATCTTTCTAAATCAAAGACCACCTCCTTGGCATCCAGCAGCCAAATGCAGCCGACAAGGCTCTCCCCAGAGTTTAGCAACTCAGAGGCTGTATAGAGAAAGTTGACTCAGAACACAGACTCCAGCCAGCTCTGCAGATTCTTTATTTGTGGCCCCCAGCTTTGACCTGCCCTTGAAAGGAGCCTGCAAATTGTTCCATGACTAGACAGAAATGCATATGGAATTTATTATATGATAAAGATGGCATTGTGTACTTTGTGAAAAAGATGGATTATTCAATAAATATGGTTTGAAGCAACAGGAAAAGATAAAATTGGAACCCTACCTCATTATTCACACTGAATAAAATTCCAAACAGATAAAAGATATAAATGTTAAAAATGAAACCACAAAAATACTAGAATTCGGGGACTTCCCTGGTGATGCAGTGGTTAAGAATCCACCTGCCAATTCAGGGGCATGGGTTTGATCCCTGGTCCGGGAAGATCCCACATGCCGTGGAGCAACTAGGCCCGTGCTCCACAGCTACTGAGCCTGCGCTCTAGAGCCCATGAGCCACAACTACTGAGCCCACGTGCCACAACTACTGAAGCCCACATGACTAGAGCCTGTGCTCTGCAACAAGAGAAGCCACGACAATGAGAAGCCCGTGCACCGCAACGAAGAGTAGCCCCTGCTTGACACAACTAGAGAAAGCCTGCATGCAGCAATGAAGACCCAATGCAGCCAATAAATAAATTAAAAAATAATTTTAAAAAATACTAGAATTCGTAAAATAATTTAAAAATAATATTGGGGTGGGAAAACCCTGCAAAAAATAAAACATTTCCTCATTGCCCCCATATCCTAAAAGTCAAAAGGCAAACAATACACTGGAAAAAAATATTTGAAACACCTATTTATGGCATAAGGCTAATTTCCTTAGTATATAAAGGGTGACTATAAATTAATAAGAAAAGTCTGACAAACTGAAAAAAAAAGGCCAAAGGACATGACCAAATTGATAAAAGTAAATGAATTACAAATTGATCTTTAATAGATTAAAATATGCTAGGTATCATTCATAACCTGAGAAACATGAATTAGAATTATACTGAGATGTCATTTTTCACTATGAGATTGTCAAAGATAAAAGATAAAACTTTGAGAGCACACTGTTGACAAGGGAAACTGGAGTTTTCACACACTGGTTGTGAGAATGCAAATTGATACAACCTTTGTGAGGTGAAATTAGAGAATATTTACCCAATATTAGGTTAAAAAAACAACTTTTCTATAAATAGTATGATAACATTTATGGAAATTTTAAAGGAAACAAAACTATCATATATTGTTTATGGATACATACACATGCAATAAAAATATTAAAACATAGAAGGAAGGACACTGGCCAATAGCAGAATACTAATTATTACTGGAGAGGCAGGGAGGTGAGGAGATGCAGAAATGTACCTGCAGTATCAAGTCTATGCTTATAAAATGTAACATTTGTTAGACATGTGTGATATGCATACATGGTTATTATTCTATTTACTTTTACAGATTTTGAAACATTGCATAATTTTTTATTGTACTTTTTTTTTTTTGACTGTGCTGGGTTTTCATTGCGGCGTGCAGGCTGTTTATTGTGGGCTTCTCTCTAGTTGCGGTGCACAGGCTTCTCTAGTTGTGGCTCTTGGGCTCCAGAGTGCACGGACTCAGTAGTTGAGGCACGCGGGCTTTTCTCTAGTTGCAGCATGCAGGTTTAGTTGCCCCGCGGCACGTGGGATCTTAGTTCCCCAACCAGGGATCGAATCCGCGTCCCCTGCATTGGAAGGCAGATTCTTAACCACTGGAACACCAGGGAAGTCCCCAAACATTTCATAATTTTTAAAGTTAGGAAATATAGCTTATAGAGGGATATTATTAGGGTGATGTAAATGTTTCAAAATTAAACTATTACAATGGTTGCACAACTTGGTCAAAATGTACTAAAATATCATTGAATTGTGCACTTGAAACGAGTGAATTTTATGGTATGTAAATAACACTTCAATAAAGTTGAGTATAAAGATTATAAAGATATAGGGAATTCCCTGGCAGTCCAGTGGTTAGGACCCCGTGCTTCACTGCTGGGGCGAGGGGGTTCAATCCCTGGTCGCGGAACTAAGATCCCACAAGCCGCGCAGCAAACAAACAAACAAACAAACAAAATATATATATATATACACACACATATATAATATTGCTTACAAAAATTTCATATTTGCTACGTTTTATTTTTTAAAAAAACAATTAAAATGAGATCCTTCTGGTACGAAAGTGGCCTAGGCAATTTAGCACTCATGTGCCACCTGGTGGACAGACTTGGGTAAAATTCCTTCCTTGGTGTTCTGAAGTATCAGGAGGTGATTTCTGCAGTTTTAACAGAAGGGAGTAATAAAACTAATGTTAAAGATAATAATAGTACATGACTGTTGTTGAATGCTTTCTTTCTGCCTGTTTCTTTACATGGACATTTATTCTTCCCCTTAACCCTATGAAGTATGTCCTTTTATTATCATAATTTTACAAATGCAGAAACTGAGGCTCAGAGATGTTCAGTCACTTGCTTAGGATCACACAGCTGATAAATGTCAGAGCCCAGATTTGGACCGAAGTCTGTTTGATTTCAAAGCCAGAGTTGCTGTTTACTCTATTGTCAAAAGTGCAGGAAATCTGGACTTACTTCCTCGGTGGTCTAGTGGTTAAGACTCGGCACTCCGCTGCAGGGGGCACGGGTTCCATCCCTGGCCAGGGAAGTTCCACACACACACACACACACACACACACACACACACACACACACAAAAGTGCAGGAAATCAACCATGAAAACTATGAAATATGTCACTGTTCTATTTATTCTGTGGAGGGTTAGGTATTGGATCAAGGTAGAAAAGAAAAAAGAAAAACAAAGAAAAACTGAAAAAGTCATCTAGTGGAGATACCCACAACCACCATATCCAAGTAATGCAATCCCCTGCCCTGTGTCCCCCCAGCTACTGGCACAATGCACCTGTGTGCCTAAGCTGCTCTTGAGCAAGAGAGTTTCTCACCAGAGCAAATCTGCCACCAAATAGGACAAGAATGAAGGGCTTGGTCCCCTGTTCTAAGTCAATGAAATGGAAACTACCATATAATGAACATCTGTTGTATACCAAGCATTTTTCCATAATGTCAGCTCTGATGTACAGTAAGAAGGATAGGCTCTTGGCTTCTTTGGGGGGTCATCTCATTTGTTACCTGAAATGATTCAGGCCAAAGGGTGTGGAAGCTGCCTCCCAGGGAGCAGGTAAGGACAGGCCCAGAGCCAAGTGACTGCTTCAGCCTTAGTTTCTGAGGACAAGGGGTAAGAATAAGAAAAGAGAAAGGCCCATTCATTTTGCTTGAATGCCAAACAGGCTTTCACGGTGGAGGGAAACATATTCCACCCGTGACTCAAGGATCTAGAGGTCCCTGTTAGGTAGGTCCATAAGGCTCTGGCCCTGCCAAGTTCAGGGAACAGGGTGACAAGTGTCAGCATTCCTCGGGGTCAGGCCAACAAAGGTAACCTAAGAACATAGCTGAGTAACCACAGTCCTGGCCAGGAGCCTCGTATGTGCCCCCTTTAAGGTGCTGTATTTTTCCATTCTGGGAAATTCTTGAAACTCAGGTAACTCACTGGCTCTTTCACTTGTGCCATAGATGAACCCCATGTCTCCTCCCACCTCTCCCCTTTCCAAGCCCAACCTCAGCCCGGTCCTACCTGGCGACATCACCTCAGAGCAAGCCTGGGGTCAGCTTACTGGAGGCTCCTGACCTTCATTCTTTTTTTTTTTTTTTTTAAGATATGTAAGATACATTTATATAATAAGTGTAATGAAGAACATACTACAGGATAATGGGATACAGTGACGGGGGTGGGGAGGTGGGGTGGACTGGGGGTGGCACTTGAGACTTGAGTCAGTATACACAGCCTTGGGAGGAGGTTGACTTTTTTTTTTTAATTTATTTTTGGCTACGGTGCTGACCTTCATTCTTTTTGGTTAGCATGATTTTGGGAGCATGGAGTTCTCCCTGGGATAGGGTTGCCAGATTTAGCAAATAAATATACAGAACACCTGTGCACCTGAATCTAGTATAATATTGTAAATCAACCATGTCTCAATTAAAAAAATATAGGACACCTGGTTAAATGTGACTTTCAGCTAAACAGTGAATATCATTTTAGTGTAAGTATGCCCCAAATATTGCATCATATTTTATCTGACGACTCTACCCTGGGGGTATTTATTTATTTATCACCCTGGGAGTATTTATTTATTTATTTAATTTTTATTGGAGTATTGTTGCTTTACAATGTTGTGTTAGTTTCTACTATACAGAAAAGTGAATCAGCTGTACGTATACATATATCCCGTCTTTTTTGGATTTACATCCCATTTAGGTCACCACAGAGCATTGAATAGAGTTTCCTGTGCTATACAGTAGGTTCTCATTAGTTATCTATTTTATACATAGTATCAATAGTGTATATGTGTCAATCCCAATTACCCTGGGAGTATTTAGATGGCTTCCATTATTCTAGAGCAGGGGTTGGCAAATTTTTTCTGTAAAGAGTCAGGTAGTAAATATTTTAACCTTCTGGGCAATATGGTCTCTGTTGCAACTACTCAGTTCTGCTGTTGCAGCACCAAAGCAAACACACACAATGCATAAATGAATGGGCATAGTTGTGTTCTATAAAATTTTACTTATGGACAATGACCTCTGAACTTTATGTAACTTTCACATGCTGTGAAATATTATTCTTCTTTTGATTATTTTTCCTCAACCGTTTAATAATGTAAAAATCATTCTTGGCTCATGGGCTGTACAAAAATAGTAGTAAGCTAGATTTGGCCTGTGGGTCATAATTTGCCCACTTCTGACCTAAAGCAGAAGAATGAAACTTTTGTCTGAATTCAGATCACAAGAGGATTTGTAAAGACACAGCTTGCTGGGCCCCACTCCCAGAGTGTTTGATTTAATAGGTCTGGGATAGTGCCTAATAGTCTGTGATTCTAACAAGTTCCCAGGTGATGTTGATGTTGCTGATCAGGGACCATGCTTTGAGAACCACTGATCTGGGAAGGAACTTCCCCCAATGCCAAGCTCTCTATCTGGGGTATTTTAAAACCTCCTCAGCCTTAGGAAGGATTTTCCATGATGATCACAGATTATATCTTCATTGGAGGGACCCCCGCCCATCCCCCAACCATCCCCATTCTCAATGAGAATTTCTCTGTGCACTTTGCTTCCAGGATTTTCTCTTTCAGCTAGCCTCAGGACAGAATTGGGATGAGAATTTCCAGTGCATTTGGTTTAAACCCCCCCCCCCCGGTTATTAAAAAATGCATTTAAAAATCTTTTATTTTGGAATAATTTTAGGCTTATAGAAAACTTGAAAAGAGGGTAGAGAAAGTTTTCATATACTCCTCAACCAGTTTCTCTTAATGTTAACATCTTACATTACCATGGTACAGTCATCAAAGTAAGAAACCAACATTAGCACAATATTATTAACTAAACTCTAGACTTTATTTGAATTTCAACTGTTTTTCCACTGATGCCCTTTTTTCTGTCCCAGGATCCCAACCAGGATATCACATTACATTTAGTTGTCATGTCTCCTTAGACATCCCTGGTCTGTAACAGTTTCACATTGTTTATTTTTTATTTATTTATTTATTTTTTTTAAGAAATTTACATTTTTTAAAATAAATTTATTTATTTTATTTATTTATTTTTGGCTGCGTTGGGTCTTCGTTGTGGCATGTGGGCTCTTCATTGCGGTGGCTTCTCTTGTTGCGGAGTACGGGCTCTAGGGCTCTAGGCGCGCAGGCTTCAGTAGTTGTGGCTCGAGGGCTCTAGAGCGCAAGCTCAGTAGTTGTGGCTCACGGGCTTAGTTGCTCCGCGGCATGTGGGATCTTCCCGGACTAGGGCTTGAACCTGTGTCCCCTGCATTGGCAGGCAGATTCTTAACCACTGAGCCACCAGGGAAGTCCCACATTGTTTATTTTTCATGACCTTGACAGTCTTGAAGGGTACTGGTCAGAATGTCACTCAATTTGATTTTTTTGATGTTTTCCTTATGACTAGTCTGGGTTTATGGGTTTTCCAGAAAAAATACTACAAAAGTGAAGTTCCCTTCTCATCACCTCAAATTGGGGTACATGATATCAACATGAATTTTCACTGGTAATGTTAACTTTGATCCCTTAGTTACGGTAGTACTTATCAGGTTTCTTAGCTGTGAAGTTATTATTTTTCCTTTTCTATACTCAACTCTTTGGAAACTGGTCAATAATTAGAGCCCACACTCAGGAGGGAAGGGAAAAGTTAAGCTTCACTTTCTGGAGCAGGGAGTATCTACACACATTGCGTGGAATTCTATAAGGACAATGAATCTCTTCTCCTCCATTTATTTATTTGATAACATTTATATCAGCATGGGCTTAGTATGGTTACATATTTTATACTTTAGGTTATAATCCAATACTGTGTTATTTATTTTCTTGTTCAAATAGTTCTAGTTTTGGCCCTTGGGAGTACTTTCAGGTTGGCTCCTGTATCCCTTTGACATGTCCCCCCTCCATCCTTTTATATTTTGAGCACTTCCCTTCTTTCTGTCAATACAAGATGCTTCAAGCTTATCTGGTATATTCCTGCCCTGGCCCTTGAATCAGTCATTTCCCCAAGGAGCCCTGTTTTCTTTCATTGGAGAGTGGTATTAGAAACGAAAATCTTGGTGTTAGGTGTGCTCATTGCTACTAAAATTAAAAAAATAATTATAAACAATTCAAACAGTAAGGAAAAGTTTTTAAAAATTAAGTTAATAGGCCCCTAAATTCCATCATTAAGAGAGGAGGAAGCTTGACATTTGTAAATGTCCTTTTAGATCTCTCTCTAGATATATATGACATCTGTCTTTTATAAATAAATATTTTATTAAAAAAAATTTTATTTATTTATTTATTTTTGGCTGTGCTGGGTTTTCATCACTGCGTGCGGACTTTCTCTAGTTGTGGCGAGCGGGGGCTACTCTTCGTTGAGATGTGCAGGCTTCTCCTTGTGGTGGCTTCTTTTGCTGCAGAGCATGGGCTCTAGGCATGCGGGCTTCAGTAGTTGCAGCACGCGGGCTCAGAAGTTGTGGCTTGTGGGCTCTAGAGTGCAGACTCAGTAGTTGTGGCACACGGGCTTAGTTGCTCCGTGGCATGCGGGATCTTCCTGGACCAGGGCTCGAACCCGTGTCCCCTGTATTGGCAGGCAGATTCTTAACCACTGGACCACCATGGAAGTCTAGTCTATGTTAGCTAGATAGCTATCTGTCCACATAATTTTTTTTCATGCCATCCATACTCTTCTACAACCTGCTTTATAAACTCAACATGTCATGGGCATCTTTCCATATCTATAAATGAAGCCCTACTTCATTCATTTTAATGGCTGCCTTTTTCCATTTCATGGTGTATCATAATTTATTTCATCAGTCCCTCTTGATGGATAGTTAGGACCTTAGGATTGTTAGGAAACAATCTCTATTTTATATTTTTCTGTGGTCTGCTGATTATCTCCTTGGAATAAAAGGATTTTATTTTGGCTCAAAAGGCTTGACATTGTTTACCTTTTTTTGTGTGTGTGATTTTTTTTTTTTTTTAAAGTATTTGTTTATTTATTTATTTATTATTATGGCTGTGTTGGGTCTTCATTTCTGCACGAGGGCTTTCTCTAGTTACGGCGAGTGGGGGCCACTCTTCATCGCGGTGCGCGGGCCTCTCACTATCGCGGCCTTTCGTTGCGGAGCACAAGCTCCAGACGCGCAGGCTCAGTAATTGCGGCTCACGGGCCCAGTCGCTCCGCGGCACGTGGGATCCTCCCAGACCAGGGCTCGAACCCGTGTCGCCTGCACTGGCAGGCGGACTCTCAACCACTGCGCCACCAGGGAAGCCCTGTGTGTGTGATTTTTGTAAACAGAAATTTAAAGACCTTTTAGAAATTAAAAATGTAATAATGCTCATTATAAACGAATCAAACAGTGCAGCTATGTATGAAGTAAGAGGAGAAAACATCTGCTCTCCTAAGAGGTAACCACTGTAATACTCTTGGTGTTAACTGCTAAGAGTGTGGATTTTGGAGTGAGACCACCACAAATTTCACCACAGACTACTGTGTGATCTTGGGCAAATGACCTAATATGTCTATGCTTCAAAATTCTCATTTTAAAATGAGGATCACAATAGTACCTATTCCACCAGTTTGTGAGAATGAAATAAGATGATGTATGTAAAAGAGCTTAGTACAGTTTCTGGCACATAATAAGAGCTCAATAAACACACACTATCATTATTGCTACTATTACCATTACAGTTTTTTTTTTTTCCTGGGGATGTATATTTAAAATTTGAATAGCAATTTCTAACTTGCTCTTCTGGTGGATTCTAAAATAATTTCATTTATATCCCTTAATTAGTTACTTTTCAAAGAGGGGTCCTTGGATCGAATTAGAACCTCTGGGGGTAGAACCCAGGAAACTCATGTTTATCAAGTTTCCCAAGGGACTCTAATGTCCACTAATGTTGGAGAATCATTTTCTTACACCCTAAAAGACCCAGAAAGGGAGAGGGATGGAACACCAATAAAAGGGGTCAACCCCAGCTGGTCAAGGCTGACACTGGGGACATTTACTGGGTTTGAGACAGCATAGTGGAGGGGTTAACTCTGGTTCTGTACTAGAAGGACCTAGGTTTGTTTATTTATTTATTTATTTATCTATGGTTGTGTTGGGTCTTCGCTGCTGCGCGTGGGCTTTCTCTAGTTTCGGCGAGCGGGGGCTACGCTTTGTTGCGGTGCGCAGGCTTTTCATTGCGGTGGCTTCTCTTGCTGCGGAGCACGGGCTCTAGACGCGTGGGCTTCAGTAGTTGTGGCACACAGGCTCAGTAGTTGTGGCTCGCAAGCTCTAGAGTGCAAGCTCAGTAGTCGTGGCGCACGGGCTTAGTTGCTCCGCGGCATGTGGGATCTTACCGGACCAGGGCTCGAACCCGTGTCTCCTGCATTGGCAGGCGGATTCTTAACCACTGCGCCACCAGGGAAGGGAAGCCCCTAGAAGGACCTATGTTTGAATCACAGTTACTAGTGTGGCCTTTGGTCATGACCCCACCGAGCCTGGCACACCTGCCTGGCTCCCTCCCTCTCCCACTTTCTTTAAGTCTGACAGTTGTCACTTTTTCAGCTAGGCTATCCTTGACCACACTATCTATATAAAATTGCCTCCCGGGACTTCCCTGGTGGTCTAGCGGTTAAGACTCCGAGCTCCTAATGCAGGGGGCCCAGGTTCCATCCCTGGTCAAGGAACTAGATCCCGCATGCTGCAACTAAAGACCCCGTGTGCCGCAACTAAGACCCTGTGCAGCCAAATAAATTAAATATTAAAAAAAGAAAATTGGGGCTTCCCTGGTGGCGCGGTGGTTAAGAATCCGCCTGCCAATGCAGGAGACACGGGTTCGAACCCTGGTCTGGGAAGATCCCACATGCCTCGGAGCAGCTAAGCCCGTGTGCCACAACTACTGAGCCTGAGTGCCACAACTGCTGAAGCCCGTGCGCCTAGAGCCTGTGCTCCACAAGAGAAGCCACCGCAACGAGAAGCCCGCGCACCGCAAGGAAGAGCAGCCCCCACTCGCCGCAACTAGAGAAAGGCCGCGCACAGCAACGAAGACCCAACTCAGCCAAAAATAAATACATAAAATAAAATTTAAAAAAAATCTACCTCCTAGGGAGATACTAGGGCTGTTACGAGTATTAATGAGATAATACATTTGGAGCTTGCAGCACAGTGTCTTGGCATATACTGACTGAATTACTTTTCCCCTCCACTTTTATTGAGATATAATTGATAAATAAATTGACTGGATTACTATAGATCTAAGGTGCTGCTTAGTTGGCTCAGCACCGGGATAGGGGTGAAGGGATCTTGAACTTTTCTGGCAGATTTCTACTGTTGGTCAGCACCTCTTTCCCCTGCTGTCCCCTGGGTCACCTTCCCAGAGGAGTTCCCGGGTCCTCAACAATTAATCAAAGACAAGTCTAACTGGTCCTTCAGCACAGAGAAGAAACAGGATAAGCAGTAGCAGCAGATCCCTAACTTTGACCAAAACTTTCTCCCCTCCTTTCCTCACTCTCCAGCATGTGACTCGGAAGGGATTTTAATAGCAACGGCCGCTTCTACCAGCTAGGTTGATTCCACCAGCGAAGGGGAGGAAAAGGATCCATTGAAGTGACAACTGGGGGTCGGGGGGGGGGGGCGGTGCGGTGTGGGTGTCGTCCCTTTCCGCGCCGGCGCGTTCTGTCACAACCCCGCGACCATTGCGACAGAAGAGAGAGAGATCGGCGCTGGCCCTTTAACAGCCCCTTCTCGGGGGCCTGCCCCGCGCGTGCGCACTGCGGTTCTGCGCTTGTCATCATGGCGACGCGGGGCCATGTGCAGGACCCTAACGACAGGCGCCTCCGGCCCATTTACGGTGAGTACTTGGGGCCAGTCTGGTTGCCAGCCAGAGGCGCCGAGGGCTGCGGAGCCCGGGGCAAAGGCCCGGGAGGGGCGCTGAGGGGCCGGGAGCAGGGCTGGCGGGCACAGGGGGCGGGCCGCGCGGGCCTCTAGGCCGCAGCCACGGGCCTCGCGTAAGCGCCGGCCTGGCCTTCCTGAGCCCTGAGGTGGCAGCGGCGTGGTCAGGGCAGTGGCATGTCGGCAGAGCTGGCCTGACAGGCGAACCCTGTGAGACACTTCCTCTCGCAGAGACCTGCGCTACCCGCAGCCTACGTTGTCGGGGCCACGCCAAGGGAGACCCAAGGTCTGCCCGCAGGTGGAAGCTGGCTCCGGCGTGAGGGTGGGACACCCCACTTGAGGGAAAATTCCCCGCTCAAGACTTTTTACCTATGGGAACGGGGCCTAAAGTGTTGTCCGACTAACTGTACTCGGTGCACATGGAGAAACAGAGGTCCCGGGAGGGGAAGGGGCTGACGCAAGGTCACCCAGATCGAGTCGGGAGCAGGCCTGGATTTGAGGCTCCCAATCCAGAGCTCTTTGGCGGAGGAACAGCTGCTCTGGGCACACGTGGGAGGCGGGGGCGGGGTGGGGCGAGGCGGGTGGGGGGTGGGGGTGGCTTGGGCCCAAAATAGCGGTGAAGCGACTGTAATAGCTCGTGTCGAGGGGCATGCAGGGCTTTTCGTTTTTGCAGCTTCTCTGGTTTTTCTCTGCAGTTTGCCTTCCGCATGCTAAGTGGATCCTCCTCCATAACGTTGACCTCAACCCTCGGGCCTTAAGACCTTGATGGCATTCTGCTATACCGGTTGTGAAAAATCACATATTTGAGTCAGGGAGAAACACCTCTTCAATGACCGAGTTGTTCTATAATTGGATAGTGGTCCCTTTTGTATTTCCTTTCCTCTTAGATGGTTGTGTGGTCTTGGTCTAGCTCAGTTCATGGTGAGGAAGGCGTCAAGTTCAGTGGTTTTTGCAGAATTAGACCTCTTGTTTGTAGTGTGGATGTTACTAAATGGAGGCTTCTTCGCATAGCTGAGATCATTTAACTTTTTTGGAAGGAGGTAACTATGATTCTGGTACAATTGGTAGTGCTTTTTGTAATTTGTATGATGCTTTGCTCTTGCATCTCATTTCAACAACAACCTTGTGAGGTGGGAAATAATAATAACAGCTAACGTGTATAGGCTGCTAATTATGTCAGTCACTGTCCTTGGTCTTAATTATTTAATCTTCACACATCCTTCGGAGGTGGCTACTTTTCCCCAGTCCCACTTCCCTCTCTCTCCCCCTTTTCTTTCCACAGATGAGAAAACTGGGGCTTTACTGATGTGTAATTTGTCTAAGGTCACTCAGCTAACATGAAGCTAGGATCTTAACCCCTGTGGAATGTCCCAGGCTTACTCTTTTAACCACTGTGCTAGAAATCACCTCACTTTGAGCTGGAGACACTGACTTGCCAAAGGTCACATAGGTGGAGAGTGGTGGATTTCCATTTTCCCAGGGCTAAATGTTCTCATGCCCTCCAGTGTACATTTTAAAGGGCAGAGATGAAATATGTAAGGGTGCTTGAGGGTAAGAAATTAATCCAGGGTTCACAATTGGTGGCTGGTTACAGCTCTCTGCAGCAGCTGCCTGCAGATTTTTTCTTTTTTAACTAAAAAGATTGAATACTTTTAGGAATAATTGGATTTCTAAAATTGTTCTTGAGGACCAAAGAAAATGCCTTTGGTGTCCCATAAGTCACTTAGAAATAATAATGTTTTGAAACTATCCAATAAGAAAAACCTCTAGTCTGTTTCACACTGGTAGACATCAGGATATGTTAACCAGATGTGATAGGTCATATTCTCAAAACTGAAGCCAGAATTATGTAGCTTTTGTTATAGTTACATGGGAAGAAGATTAGAAAATACTTACTTTAGGAATTCCAAGGCAATTAATATAAACTGACAGAAATAGGAAAAGAAAGACAGTCCTTGACTTCAGCACTTTTGACTTTTGACCTCTAGACTTTGGGACAGCCTCTGCTTTTGTGTTTAAATATATTAGTATCCCTAAACCACTATCGTTCTTGAATTTAGACCTTCATTAGCTGACAGATGAACATGCTTATGCATGGTGGTGCTTGCCCACCAGACAAAAGTTCAACAACACTCAGTCTTGACTGAGTGCTTATTTGTGTGCTAACTGTCCTATTAGGTAGATAAGATTATTGTGAGCATAGTAGTAAACTGAAGGCCAGAGATTAACTTGCTCAGAATTGCAGCTAGTAAATTGTAGAGCTGGGATTTGAACACAGGCATTCTCACTGGAGAGCTCAGCCTTTCACTGAGTTCAGATCCCGCAGCATCACGATCTTTATGCAGCATTATTTATATTGCCAAGGTTTAGGATTTTACAGCTGTTAGAAACTTTGCCTATGACCTCAGCTCTTGCTGATACTCTTGAAGATAGAAGTGGACAGGGTCATTAATTGTGAAATTATGGTGGGTTGAAATTCTATTTTTGGTGTCTAGGTATGGAATAGCTAGTTGATTAGTTGAACATCTTCGGAGTGCTTCTCTTTACTCATAAATTGGTAAGTTTGGGTATTGCATTTTTGGTTTTTGAAAACCACCTTGACCTTCCAGAACACCTACTTTATTATTCTTTCTCCTTTTGCTAAAATTATTCTCTTGTGCTATGTGGTTCTGAATAGATGTTGTATCCTCATGTGACTTGGTGAGCCCTAGTGCTTTCTTCTACCATTATTGTTTTAAAATGTTTTTAGTGGTTAGGGGATGGGTAGAGTTGGAAGATGATCAGGTATGGCACTTAATAAATTTTATAGAGGACTTCCCTGGTAGCGCAGTGGTTAAGAATCCGCCTGCCAATGCAGGGGACACGGGTTCAATCCCTGGTTCGGGAAGATCCCACATGCTGCAGAGCAGCTAAGCCCGTGCGCCACAACTACTGAGCCTGAGCTCTAGAGCCCGCGAGCCACAACTACTGAACCTGCGCTCTAGAGCCTGTGAGCCACAACTACTGAAGCCCGCGCACCTAGAGCCCGTGCTCCGCAACAAGAGAAGCCACCGCAATGAGAAGCCCGCGCACCGCAACGAAGAGTAGCCCCCACTCGCCGCAACTAGAGAAAGCCCGTGCACAGCCCCAACACAGCCATAAATAAATAAATAGATAGATAGATAAATAAATAAGAATTTCTGTATAAAAATAGTATAAAAAATTCATTTATTAAAAATTTTTTTATAGGATGCAGGAATCGCAAAATAAAAATAGAGGTTTCAAAGTTCCATAATCTTTAGAATACACGCACACACATTTACTTTTATGGCACAGGATCCTTTGTTCTAATCTGTGTTACTTGCAGTCTTTTTTTTTTTTAATACTTATTTTTTAAATTTTATTGGAGTATCGTTGATTTACAACGTTGTGTTAGTTTCAGGTGTACAACAAAGAGATTCAGTTATACATATACATATATTCATTCTTTTTTAGATTCTTTTTTCATATAAATTATCACAGAATATTGAGTAGAGTTCGCTGTGCTATACAGTAGGTCCTTGATGGTTCCTGACTTACAGTCTTGCTCTAGCCTGAATCAGGTGTAACATATTTCCCAGCTGTGTTTCCTGAATGATAGTCACTTCTTTGGTGCGTTAGGACATTTCCCTTCCCATGCGTGGCCAAACTCCAGGTAATTATTCTGTTATAGTTCGTTATTAAAACTTCCCAGGTCTTCGGTCGGATGTTGTATGTATTCTGAGCCTTCTGTTGGGCCGTGTTAGCTCAGCGAGTCTCATCCTTTGCCCAGGCGGGGCAGGGCGTCTTGGTGAGTGAAGATTATCTTGCCTTTCTGTAGAAAAGTCACTTGGCACAACCTGTTTTCTCCTGTTCTGAAATTATGACCGTTTTCCTGTTCTGAAATTATGACCATTTAAAAAGCTCTTACACTTTTAAATTCTAAAAACATTTTAAACTTAAAAAGACAGATGTTAATGCACAGAACATTCCTGGAAGAATGCAGAGTAGAGGGTAGTGGGAGCATAGGGCAAGATTAAGAGACTAATAATTCTTTTCATGTTATACCTGTATGAACTATTGGATTTTTTTTTTTACTATGACATGTATTATTTTTATTATTTAAGACATTAATTTTTTTAAAGATCAGATACTGTATGGTTTCATTCAGATAATGTTCTTTTTTATATAAATTTATTTATTATTTTTTAAAATTATTTATCTATTTTTGGCCGCGTTGGGTCTTCATTGCTGCGCGCGGGCTTTTCTCTAGCTGCGCTGAGCTGTGGGCTACTCTTCGTTGCAGTGCGCGGGCTTCTCATTGCCTTTCTGGCACCCAAGTCCAGCTCTTACTAAAAAATTGCTCAGATGTAAACCGAGTGTTTGAAACATTTTCCTGAGGGCAGAATATTCTTGTCCACGTTCTCTCCCCCTAATAAACAGTGATGACTGGCGCACAGCCTTCTCAGCAGGGCAGATGGCCAGGGAACACATTTGGTTTGGGATGATTTACCAACACCAAATGCAGCAGGCCTAGCCTGGTGGTGTTGAGGCAGTCAGTGCTGGAACTACCCCAGTGCACGCCTGATGGTGGGTGTAAATCAGGTTTTAAAGATGCATACTTCCTTCCTTTTCATTCTTTTGTTCATGCTCTTGCTTCTGTCAGAGCATCTGATTAATACTTTAAAAATACTGCACTTAGTATCTTCTTGAGAATTAGGAGAAACCAGTTGGCCATTTGGGGTATGTTTTCTGTGTGTTCACTGAAGTGATTGGATTGTGGCAAGGTAGTAAAGAAAAGAAAAATAAATTTCAAACTTGTTCTTTGTCTCCTTAGGCTCAATGAGCTATCTGTACTTATATAGTCTCTTGCTCTAAGAGTTCTGTCTAGAGAAATCGAGGCAATGAAGGGTGCAGACCTTCAGAGCCAGACTGAGCTGGGTTTCACTCTCTGCTATGATTTTGTCAATTAACCTACCTCCCTGAGCCTCTTCTGTAATATGGAGATGCTAACGGTACCTTGCTGGGTTTTGAGTAGATACCCAATAAATTTGTGTTCCCTCTGTCTTCACCCTTAAATGTCTGGGGTTTTTTTTCTTAATTAATTAATTAATTTATTTATATTTGGCTGTGTTGGGTCTTCGTTGCTGCACGCCGGCTTCCTCTAGTTGTGGCAAGTGGGGGCTACTTTTTGTTGCTGTGCAAGGGCTTCTTATTGCGGTGGCTTCTCTTGTTGTGGAGCACGGGCTCTAGGCATGCGGGCTTCAGTAGTTGTAGCACTCGGGCTCAGGAGTTGTGGCTCGCGGGCTCTAGAGCGCAGGCTCAGTAGTTGTGGCACACGGACTTAGTTGCTCCGCAGCACGTGGGATCTTCCCGGACCAGGGATTGAACCCATGTCCCCTGAATTGGCAGGCGGATTCTTGACCACTGTGCCACCAGGGGAGTCCCCTAAGAAATTAACTGAAAAGACTAAAAAATCTAACTTAATAGCAGGAAGCCATCACTAATAATTGGTTCTTTGAACATCTTGTTGTGGTCACTTTGTATGTATATATCTCTCACTCCCCTGATAGACTACTCAATTTCTAGAAGATTTTTTTCCTATACAGTTTGTTCATTTATGTATTCCTTTCTTCATTCAGCTTATTTATTGAGAGCCTAATATGTGCTAGGCACAATGTAGATTCAGGGAATGAGAGAGTACCAGACAGCACAGACATGATTTCTGCTTTCAGGGAGCTTGTAGTTTCAAGAGGTTTTTTAAACAATAGTATACATAATCATTACATTTGTGTTAAGGACTTTGAAGGAAAAGTACCGGTTACCATGAGAGCACACACTATGACATCTCGACTGTTGGGAACATTTCAAGAAAAGGTTCTCTGTGGAAGTGACATTTTACTTTGGAAAAGAAAAAAGAGCAAAGGTTAGTCAGGTGATCAGATGGAAAGGAGTGATGGTCAGAGTGTGTAAGAAAGATGGACAGAGAGAGTATGTACTTGATGACCTAAGAAAAGACTTGTGTGGTTGGAATGTAGAGAAGGGTGAGATGAGGCTACAGAGGTAGAGGGACTCAGCTTTGTAAGCCATTTTAAGGATTTTGAAGTTTGTTTTAGAGACAGTGGGAGGGATTACCTGGCTGTCCAGCGGTTAGGACTCTCGCTTCCATTGCAGGGGGCATGGATTCAGTCCGTGGTCGGGGAACTAAGATCCCACATGCTGTGTGGCCAAAAGTAAATAAATAAATTTTTAAAATTAAAAATAAAATAAAATAGAAATAATATGTATCATTACCATCAGTGGAATACCTGTCACTTGCCCTGAGAAAACAAAACCATAAAATTAAGTACACACAGTGAAAACAAAACAATGTTATTAAGGTCTTAACTAGTTTCTGATAGTTGTGAAACTCTAAATCTGAGACCTGTTCCTTCTCCATTAAAAAAAAAAAAAAGGCATTAGCAAGTGTTAAAGAAATGACAGGCTGATACCAACCTGAGACTATCTCCTTAATATAAAGGAAATATTACAAAAGGTCAGTTTTCTCACTATCCATGTTATCTAGTGCTGCCTGCAAGGACCACTTAAAAACATTTTAGTTGGAGTGATAACCATGCTTTGAAAAACACTGCTTTAAACTGATACAACATCATCTTATTATTTCCTATGCCTGATTTGTGGACGGCTGACTTGGCTTACTCCTCATATTAAGGGAACAATACCAGTCCTCATGGTCAAGCCACAGTTACCCTTGAGTAAGTTTTAAAAAGGCTAAAAAAACAGACTTAGGGTATCATTTTTATTGGTCTGTTTTCTCCAAGGGCTACATAATTTATTTTTTAAATAAATTTATTTATTCATTTATTTAATTTTTGGCTGCATTGGGTCTTTGCTGCTGCACTCGGGTTTTCTCCAGTTGGTGAGAGTGGGGGCTACTCTTTGTTGTGGTGCGTGGGCTTCTCATTACGGTGGCTTCTCTTGTTGCGGAGCACGGGCTCTAGGCGCGTGGGCTTCAAAAGTTGTGGCTCCTGGGCTCTAGAGCGCAGGCTCAGTAGTTGTGGCGCACGGGCTTAGTTGTTCCACGGCATGTGGGATCTTCCTGGACCGGGCTCGAACCCGTGTCCCCTGCATTGGCAGGCAGATTCTTAACCACTGCGCAACCAGGGAAGCCCGGGCTACATAATTTATATTACAGAGTCAGCGATGTAAAATAGAAATAAACTTTTCCCAAGAGACTCAGCAACCAATTAATCAGCAATCACCTAGGTGTCCAGGAAGGGGGACCTTGACAGCAGTCTAAATGTGGTGAGGTGTCTTAGTTAAAATTAAAACCCTTCTGGGTGCAAGGAACAGAAACCCTTTGACACAAGCTCAAGTAGAGGGAGGTTGTTTATAAACCCTTGTGGGAGCTTAGGGCAGAAATGCAGTGTTCTAGAGCCTGATGGAAACTGGAAAGCTGTCAGGATCTGAAGCTTCTTTCTCAGATGCTCATCTCTGCTCTTATCTGTTTGTGTCTATTCTTTTCTCTGCTAGGTTCTTCAAACTGTTTTTTTCTGCTTACTCCTCAGTTTACCTGGGGCCCAACATGTTGGCTTTGTGGCCGCACCAAGCTGAGAATAGAGTAGGGAGAGGTCATTAGCCTCCCCCCACAAGCTTAATCAGCACTGCCCCTTCCCCAATTTTTTGATAAAGATAATTGACATTCTTTATTCTTTTATAAATGTTATATGAATGAAGAGTCAAGAGATAACTCCTTTTCTTCACTCCCCATTAACCAACGTACGTCTCCCAAGGCTCCTTCCAAATGGAGATTCTGGAGCTGCCACTGGTAATCTCAAACTGGAAATATTTATTGCCTTCCAAATGGGTTCTCCATAGCTTTCTTTTCTTTTCTTTTGTTAATATTTATTTATTTATTTGGTTGCATTGGGTCTTAGTTGTGGCAGGTGGGCTCCTTAGTTGTAGCACGTGGGCTCCTTAGTTGCAGCTTGCCAGCTCCTTAGTTGCGGCACGTGGGCTCCTTAGTTGTGGCATGCGAACTCTTAGTTGCAGCATGCATGTGGCATCTAGTTCCCCGACGAGGAATCGAACCCGGGCCCCCTGCATTGGGAGCGTGGAGCCTTATCCACTGTGCCACCAGGGAAGTCCGACTCCAGATTTCAGTGTTGTAATTACAGATTGCCAGGAAGAAACTTGATTTACTCAGTTTGGGTCAAATGTCCACTCCATTGGGCTTCAGTTGCATGACCTAGACATGCTCATCCAATTCTACCCCTTCAGCAGAGTCTGTGGAAACCATGCCCACAGAAGAGGGCGTGGGTACAGTGTATTTATATATCAGAGCCTTGTCAACAACAGAGGGAAAAGTTCAATATCCTTGTAGTCCTAACCTCTGGTCTGATCCATCTATGGGCAGATCCTCAGAGCTGGGGTTTCATCAAAGATACCTGCTCTTTGGGAAGACTTCAAGATATGTTCTATGAACCTGGAGTCTTGCAAGACTGAGTCAGACGTAACTTAGAACTCACTCAGCATGAGATCAGCACCAGGTTATTAGGAAGAGAAGATATCATTTATTGAGCTGAAATGTCTCTGTCAGATATTCTGTAAGGACAAATGGTGGCCTATCGGCTGAGATGAGAATTTAAGAAAACTGGTATTAGATATTTGGGTATTCAGGCCAAGATTGTGATTTCTGTGATTCTCTAATCTCTCTACCTGAGTGTTAAGTCTTTGATCTTTTCTAGATTGTGATTCCCTCCAGAGTGAGGCTTCTTAATCTTTTTACCTAGCATTATTGGTGCTCATCAACATTAGGTGCATTGAAGAAAAACTAAAGAGATGAAACTCATGTGTTCATGTTGCTGTCTGTTAAAGGTTGTGGTAAAGTATTCATAGGAGAAAAATTGAAACTGTTAGGTAAAATGATAGTGTATTTCTGTTATTTGGCCCTGGGCCACCAGGGCCACAGATGATCTTGAGTTGTCTGTACCTCCTCTGTCCCTGTTGCTGACTTGGGACCTTGATGAGCAAAGAGGGACCAATAGTAGTAGTAGATTGTGAACTAGCCTGAGTTCAGTCATCTTTCTGTATTTCGAATCTACATCTACCACCCTATTTCCCATTTATAACACTCTCACGTTCCTTTTCTAGAAATGAATCTTTGCTTTTATTATATTTTTTTAATTAATCGACTTTATTTTTTAGAGCAGTTTTAGGTTAAGTTTACAGAAAAAGAGTGGAAAGTACAGAGTTCCTATTCACCCCCACACACCTCTCTTCTCCCCCAGTTTCCCATGTTATTAACACTTGCATTAGTGTGGTGCATTTGCTACAGTTGCTGAGCCAATACATATGTTATTGCTAACTAAAGTCCATAGTTTACTAGTTTACATTAGGGTTCATTTGTGTGTTGCACATTCTATGAATTTTGCAAAGGTATGATGACATGTATCCTTCATTACAGTATCATACAGAATAGTTTCACTGCACTGAAAAATCCCCTGTTCTCCACCTATTCATCCCTCCCCCAGCTCCTGGCAACCACTGATTGTTTACTCTGCCTATAATTTTGCTTTTTCCAGAATGTCATACACTTGGAATCATATAGTATGTAGCTTTGTCATGTTGGCTTCTTTCACTTAGCAATATGTATTTAAGAGTCCCCCATATTTTTTTTGTGGCTTGCTAGCTCATTTCTTTCCTTTCTTTTTTTTTTTTATAAATTTATTTATTTATTTTTGGCTGCGTTGGGCCTTTGTTGCTGTGTGCGGGCTTTCTCTAGTTGCGGCGAGCGGGGGCTACTCTTCGTTGTGGTGCGCAGGCTTCTCATTGTGGCGGCTTCTCTTGTTGCGGAGCACGGGCTCTAGGTGCGTGGGATTCAGTAGTTGTGGCACTCGGGCTCAGTAGTTGTGGCTCACGGGCTCTAGAGCACAGGCTCAGTAGTTGTGGCGCATGGGCTCATTTCTTTTTATCACTGAATAATATATCATTGTATGGATGGATATACCACAGTTTGTTTATCCATTTGCCTGTTGAAGAGCATCTTGGTTCCTTCCAAGTTTTGGCAATCATGTATAAAGCTGCTATAAACATTTGCGTGCAGATTTTTGTGTGAAAGTAAGTTTTCAGCTCATTTGGGTAGATAACAAGGAGCTGGATTATATGTTTAGAGTATGTTTAATTTTTTAAGAAACTGCCAAACAGTCTTCCAAGGTGTCTGTGCCATTTTGCATTCCCACTAGCAGTGAATGAGAGCTGCTTTTGCTCCATGTCCTCACCAGCATTTGGTCCATAGATTAATTTGAGTTGTTTATGTTTTGTCTGTCCCTATGCTGATTTGGGACCTTGATGAGCAAAGAGGGACTTGGTAGTAGTAGTAGGTTGTGGACTGGCCTGTGTTTAGTCATCTTTCTGTATATAGAATTGACAGCTACCACCGTTTCCCATCTAAAACACTTGTCATTTTCTTTCAGATCCTCTCATCTGAAAATTAATCTTTGCTTTTCTTCCTTAACACAATTTTATAGCAGGTCTCCATATGCCTTGAATTTTGGAATGGATGCATAGCTTAGGGAACCTAGAAGTCAATTTTTCTTCAAAGTCAGCGCTAGTTTCTATTTCAACCAGAGTGTATGAAAGTGCTGCTTTCCCTACATCCTTGTCTACTCCTGATATTGCTGGATTTACTCCCCCACTCACTATTCTCTTCTTATTTTTTTCTTCAACGAATTATTCTTAACTCTGTGGCATAGTAAGACTCACTGAACATTTTATTGAGGGAACATGGTCCATTTGGTAGATTTGAAGCTTGAATATAATAAAGGTTTTTTTTTTTTAGATATTTTAATTTTTGTGTAACTAAATGCATTTGTTTCCCATAGGTAAAAATATTAGTGTCATCTATCATCTAAATATATTTGGTCTCGAATCTTCATTAAGGATTAGTATAACTGGATTATATTGCTTTTGGATGAGAGATGACTGTAGAAATTTAAGATTGTGTTCTGGACCATCCTAGCCATTTAGAGTTAAAATCAGCTCCATGATGTTTTTAATACCAAATTAGGGTACTTTCTGAAACAGCTGATACTAGCCTATGCATTTTTCATATTTGTTTTTGAAGGAATATAATAACTCATAATTTCTGTTTTCATAGATTACCTTGATAATGGTAATAATAAAATGGCAATTCAGCAAGCAGATAAATTGTTGAAAAAGCATAAGGATCTTCATTGTGCTAAGGTAAGTTCATTTGCCCTTGAGTTACTTATGTTTGGTGGGTTATATACTGTAATCTTTAAAGGGAAGAGGTGTTTAATCTCTTTAGTGACTATCTGTGTTTTTCAGAGTATTTTTTAGGCCATTTATTTGCCTGATCACTTAAATGAAATGCCATAAAGAGTATTTAATTAAACGCTAGCTGCTTGTTTTTTTGGGCATGACTTATCTAATTTAATTATTTTATTTTCACAAAGTCCTTTTTTTTTCCCCCACAAAGTCCTTTTAAGCAATGTTGTGCATTCTTTTTGTTTTGTGCATTCTTAATATGACTGAAATAGGAAATAATCTTTTTTTTTTTAAGGGAACTTTATTTTTATTTATTTATTTATTTTTGGTTGTGTTGGGTCCTCGTTGCTGCATGGGCTTTCTTTAGTTGTGGCGAGTGGGGGCCACTCTTTGTTGTGGTGCTCAAGTTTCTCATTGCGGTGGTGTCTCTTGTTGCGGAGCACGGGCTCTAGGTGCTGGCTTCAGTAGTTATGGCTCGCGGGCTCTAGAGCGCAGGCTTAGTAGTTGTGGCTCATGGGCTTAGTTGTTCCGTGGCGTGTGGCATACTCCTGGACCAGGGCTCAAACCTGTGTCCCCTGCATTGGCAGGCGGACTCTTAACCACTGAGCCACCAGGGAAGCCCTGGCAATAATCTTTATTTGCTGATATTTTTAGTAAAATAGTTTAGTTGATTCACAACCTAGGCATACCTTATAACTTACTTTGTGATTTCAAATTGGCTTTCTCTGGTTCATATTTCCTTTTCTGTCCTTTTAAAACTCATTTGTCTTTTCTTTCTATCAGGTTTTAAAGGCAATTGGTTTACAGAGAACTGGAAAGCAAGAGGAAGCCTTCATCTTGGCGCAGGAGGTGGCAGCCCTTGAACCCACAGACGACAACTCGCTGCAGGCACTGACTATTCTTTACCGGGAGATGCATCGACGTATGTTTCTTTCTTTTCATTGTTTTTAAAACTGTGCTTAATTTTTTGGGTATTTCTGAGTTCTCTGTTTGTCTGATTTACTTATCACTCATGATTTGATGGATGGCAACAGGTAAAAAATGCATTAACCATGGCTTGCAAAGGCTGTAGGCAGAGTGGATATTTTACATGTATTAGGATCCTTGAATTGGAATGAGGACTTGAATTTCATTTATGGCATTTTGATTTGCTAAATGAAAGAGTTGCCTTTTTTTCCACTTTTTAATATGGAAAATTTCAAACATAGAAACAGAGAATAGCATAATAAATCCCTTTGTGTCCATTTCTCACCTTCAGCAGTTATTGAGACATGGTCAATTTTATGTATACCCCTCTGCCTGCCAGATTATTTCTAAGCATATCCTAGATAGTCTGCCTAGTTTCATCTATAAACAAAGTTTTTCATTGTTGATTTCTTAAATATTTTATTATGAAATACATATCTTTAATAATACATATTATAGAAGAATATGTTTTATGTAGCAATAGAACATTTGATGTGGAATAAATGAACATTCATAAACCTACCACGCAATTTAAGAAATAGAGCATTATCAGTACAGGCATACCTTGGAGGTATCATGGGTTTGGTTTCACATTAAAGTGAATATTGCAGTAAAGTGAGTCATATGAATTTTTTGGTTTCCCAGTTCTCTCAGCCTTCATAGAATTAAAGAGAGAGTCAGGGTCTTGCTCTGGGTCAGGCTTTGGCTTAAGGGAATATTGTGGCTAGTTTGATCTTCTATCCAGACCACTAAAACTTTCTCCGTTTCACTTTTTTATCATTTATGTGTTCACTGGAGTAGTACTTTTTTTTTTTTTTTGGCCGTGCCTCACGGCTTGTGAGATCTAGTTCCCCGAACAGATGTTGAACCTGTGTTCCCTGCAGTGGAAGGTCGGAGTCCTAACCACTGGACCTCTAGGGAATTCCCTGGAGTAGTACTTTTAATTTCCTTCAAGAACTTTTCCTTTGAATTTACAACTTGGCTAACTGGCACAAGAGGCCTAGCTTTCAGCCTGTCTTGGCTTTCGACATGCCTTCCTCACTATGCTTAATCATTTCTAGCTTTTGATTTAAAGTGCCAGACATGTGGCACTCTTCCTTTCACTTGACGCCATTGTAGGGTTATTAATTGGCCTAATTTCAGTGTTGTGTCTCAAAAAATAGGGAAGCCTGAGGAGAGGGAGATAGATGGGAACGGCCAGATAGTGGAGCAGTCAGAACACACACATATTTGTTGATTAAGTTCAAGGTCTTATATGGTTGTGATTTGTGGTGCCCCCAAACAATTACAGTAGTAACTTCAAAGATCACTGGTCATAGATCACCATAACAAATACAATAATAATGAAAAAGTTTGAAATATCGTGAGAATTACCAAAATGTAACACAGAGACACAAAGTGAGCAAATGCTGTTGGAAAAATGGTGCCAGTGACTTGCTTAGATGCAAGGCTTAGCCACAAACCTTCAATCTGTAAAACACACAATATCTGCAAAGCACAGTAAAGGGAAGTGCAATAAAATGAGGTATGTCTGTACTAAGAAGACTCCCTGTGTGTCCTTCATCAATCTCATTTCCCCTTTAACTTCCTAAGAGGGATTTGCTATCCTGAATATTTTTTATTCTCTTGCTTGTCTTTAAATCTTTATCACATTTGTTTTTCTAAGTAATACATTAGTAGTTTCACTTATTTTGGACTTAATATAAATGGATTCATGCTGTACATTTTCTGTGACTTGCACTTTTCATCTAATATCCAAGTGGTTGTAGTTAATTCATGTTTACTGCCACAGATACTTCACTGGGTGACTACACTAGAATCTAGAGTGGAGGTGCTAGGTCATAGGGTATGTGTAGGTTCAGCCTAAAGAAAAACATGGTGTCAACTTGTCTTCTAAATTTACCTTCCCATTAGCAGTGTATCAGAGTTCCAGAGTTCCACATCCTTGTCATTGGTATTCTTTTTTTTTAAAATTAATGTGATATTTATTTATTTATTTGCTCTGGGTCTTAGTTGCAGCAGGCAGGCTCCATAGTTGCAGCTCACCAGCTCCTTAGTTGCGGCACGTGGGATCCTTAGTTGTGGCATGTGAACTCTTAGTTGCAGCATGAATGTGCGATCTAGTTCCCTGACCGGGGATCGAACCCAGGTCCCCTGCATTGGGAGCTCGGAGTCTTAACAACTGCACCACCAGGGAAGTCCCGTCATTGGTATTCTTAGACTTAAAAAATTTTGCCATCAAGCCATCATGTTGTACTCCTAAAAATATACAGCTTTTGTCAATTGTTTCTCAGTAAAACTGGAAAAAATAAAATAAAATTTTTGCCAACCTAGCAGGCAGAAAATGTTATTTTATAGTTCAGTTTTGTGTTTCATTCTTATAAAAGATAAAACTTAAGAGTTGAGGTATTATATCTGATTATTTAGGGATTATGTTGATTTAGGGGTATGGATTCTCTCCCAGCGTTTCAAAAAAATAATTATCTATCCTACAAGTATTGGTTGAATGTTTTTCTATGACAAGTATTGTATCAGAGTCAAAGATGAAAGGTATTCTTTGCTTTCATGTTACTCATAGTCTATGAGGAAACATAGATCAGTAGATAGTATGTTGCATTATGTATTAATAAATTGTATAAGAGCATTATTTAAAAGATTTAAAGATGGCAGAAGGAAGCAGTGATCAAACTGGGATGGAGGAGCAAAGATCGTGTTCAAGGAAGGATTACATTTGAACTGGGTCTTGGATGATGTTCACTCAGTAGAAAAGAGAGGAAAGGGGGATCCAGGCAGAGGGAACACTGTTAAAGTCATGGAGGTCTGATACAACACAGGGAATCTAGTGGAACTACTACAAGTAGTTTGATGTAGCTAGAGCATGAAGTGCAGGAGGGAAGAGTTTGGAAGAAGGCAGAAAGGCTAGATAGATCCTGGAGGGTCTTGTTCATTGTAAACGTCATGGGGAGGTCTGACCTATTCCATGCTTCATCGGAAAACACCTAAGCAAGGTAAGAGTAATGAGCAGATGAGGCAAAGCAAATACTTTCTTCTTCCTTAATGATAGGAGACATCTATTTCCTCCAAATAGGAAAAAAATTAAATGCTGTTAAGATTTGTTATACTTCAGTAATTAAAGAAAATTCTATTTCTCTTTGTTTTAGCGGAGTTAGTCACAAAACTTTATGAGGCAGCTGTGAAGAAAGTTCCCAATAGTGAGGAATATCACTCTCACCTCTTCATGGCCTATGCCAGAGTGGGCGAATACAAGAAAATGCAACAGGTAACTTGATGCCCAAACCTCCTGGGCTGCAGGATTTTCTATTAATGTGGTTTAACTGCAGTGGTATGTGTGTCTGCATGTGTGTGTTTGCATATATGTGTAGAAGTGAATCTATGTATTTGTGTGTGGAGATCAGCCAGTTATTTTTTGTGTGTGTTTTAAAGATGAACAATTATTCAAGTTCTTTAAATGTTTTCTTTGGGAAATGTGATTGTTCCTTTGTGGCCTGATGGTATGTTTTGTTTGGTTCTGGTAAGTTGGCTGCAGATTGTCTCACTGCATCAGATTGCTGTTATATTTTCAGAAAATGGGCAGAAATCCTAGAGCAAAAAATGAACAGACTATAGAAGGATTAACTGTAAAAGCTTACATCTATTTTGTAAATTTAACTGTTTATATAGCCTGCTAAGATTTTTAAATCCATGGGGGGAAAATCCCTATTGCTTGGAATGCTTGTTTGTTTTTTTTTTTTTCTGGATGCAGCTTATCTGCCAGTTAGCACATTTTAGGTGCTCCTTGTATACATGTGAAGGAGCCTCATTTGGATACATTTGGACTAATAGGTGCATAAAACTGATATCCCAGAGAAATGAAATTTGCACTCTTAAGCTCATAAAGGGTTATGATGTCAAGCTAGACTTTTTAAAGAAATGCTTTGTTTGTGGGTATAATATGTTCGGAAGGCTGAGCTTTCCTACTTGGATTTTTATTTTGTCTTGTTTACTTGAAATATCAAACTATAACAGTAGACAGGTAGACCAGGGAGGGTGGAAGATACTATATTAAGATAAACCCTTTCTCTTTCAAATCAATTTTTGTATTTGCTTATGTAAGTTTTTAAATTGGGAGAGTTTTTTTTGGCCCAAATGTAATTCTTTGAAGAAATTTTATCATTATTTTATTTATTGTTGGAGTATTGATATGTTCTCAGGAAAAATATTCACAGATTATAATTTTTCTTTTATTGTAAAATGGGTATATATTTTTTAAATTGGCAACACTAACATATATACATATAAATCCTTAGTATCATTTTTACTTCTAGGAATATGTTTTTTGTTTTTTGTTTTTTAATTTATTTTATTTATTTATTTTTAGCTGCGTTGGGTCTCCATTGCAGTGCACGGGCTTCATACTGAGGTGGCTTCTCTTGTTGCGGAGCACAGGCTCTAGGCACGCGGGCTTCAGTAGTTGTGGCGCACAGGCTTAGTTGCTCCATGGCATGTGGGATCTTCCCGGACCAGGGCGCGAACCCATGTCCCCTGCATTGGCAGGTGGATTTTTAACCACTGAGCCACCAGGGAAACCCCTAGGAATATGTTTTAAGTAAAGTATATTAAATGTACATTAATACAGACATAGTTAAAGAAATTGTAGTTCACCTATATGGTAGAAAAAAATGCAACACCCGGCCCCCCCCCAAGTGGTACTGTGTGTCTTTATTTGTTGACATAGAAAGATATTCCCAATATATGTTAATTGAGAAGAGCAGGTTGTAAAATGGCCTTCTCTCACTCCCCTCCCCTCCCCCCTTCCTTATTAAGTATATGTACCGAAATGTTGCCAGGATATAGGGCTGTGGATACTTTCCATCTTAATTAATGTTCTTTCTTTTTTTTTTTTTTTTTTTAAGCATGTGTTAATTTTATGATCCCACGAAATATATTTTTGAAATATATATTATACACACACTTACAAAATAACAAAAAGTACAAGTTCATGCAATAGCAATATTAAGGTAAATTTTGAAAAAGGGAAAAAAATAATCTGCCACTTGAACAGATTATATTTTTGTATGGTTTAACTTTACATGTTGCCAGAGATATATACAATTTTGCATCTTGCTTTTTGGAGACATTGCTTTGATGTGGCTTAGTAGTTATGGTTTCTTAATATGTTTTAACCATAGCTTGCTTTTGCATTATTTTAGTCTAATATATTGGAAGAATGGAGTCCTCTAGTGTTAAATGTCTTAGAATGGAATGTCTGATTTTTATTCTGCCTTTGTTGCTGCTTAAGGTAGTTACAGTTCTTAGCTTATATGTATGCTTATTTTGAAAGGGGAATGTCAGTCAGGGGTAATAGGTATTTTATAAATTACATGTTATGTTTCATAAGGGCTTCTGTTTTGTTCACTGCTGAATCCTCACTTCTTATAAGAGCATCTGCATGATAAACGTTTGTTAAATAAATGAGTGATTTGCATAAACTGGTGGAGGTAGGAGGGAGGGAAGCCAGGGAATCAGAAGATTTAAGGACTTCTGCCCCACAGATCATCTCTGGCAGGTAAATTTAAAACCACCTTGAATAAAGAGTTGCTAGTCATTCATATGGTGACTAGACTTTCCTTTTTCTGTAAGTGACATTCCTATTCTCTGAGTCACCAGTTTGCAGCCATGTTTTTCAAATTTCTCTCTGGTCAAAAGTTTTCTGTAGCAGCAGAATGCTATCACCTATAAGACAGTAAGGTGTGGGCATGAAATTTCTCTTTTATGTTAAAAGTTCATGTTAATTTAATATTCTATTCCTTTTTATTTCTGTGTGTCATTATAAAAATGTTTTCTTTCCCCAAGTTATCAAATAAAATTGGTTTTCTAACACTTTCCATTTCATTTCTCCAGTTTGGTGTTAAGAGCAGGGACCTCAAGCCATTCTAGACTCTCCTTCTCATCCTCTATGTCCATTTTGTTTCCAGATCATCTTGATTCTACCTACACAGTGTCTTTGAGGTCTCTCTCTCTCTCTCTTTTTTTTCTTTTTTTTGGCCACGGGGCTTTCGGGATCTTAGTTCCTGGATCAGGGATCGAACCCATGCCCTCAGCAGTGGGAGCTTGGAGTCCTAATCACTGGACTGCCAGGGAATTCCCTGAGGTCTCTTTTTCTATTTGATCTACCTCATCCTGGTTTAGTTCTTCATTGCCTCACCTCTTCTTTCTCCCTATTTTCTTTCTTCACAGTACTGCTAAAATACTCTTCCTAGAAGAGTATAGATTTATACATATCACTCGCTTACTCTGTATAGACTCCTTTTGGAATGCCTTATAACAAAGGTACCTCTGTCTACCTTTTAGCCCTTTTCCCTTCTCCTGCTCTTAATTTTTTGTTTCAGCTAGATGTCCTACTTGTTCTTGTCAACACATGTCTTTTCTTTCTTTAATGTTTTTGTTTAATTACTCATTTTGCTCCTACTTCGAATTGATTCACTCACTTATCCATTCACCCCAAATAATTGTATTATTTGTATATGTATTCTTTTTTTTTTTTGCTGTATATGTATTCTTACCCTCCATCTTTGCCTATAGACATTCTGTTTCACCTTCAAGGTCCATCTGAAAGACTGCTACTTTGGAGAATGCTCTTACCTACTTTTCCTTAAAAAAAGAAAAAGAAAGGAATAAACAAACTTACTAACCTTGCCTTCCTTGGAAACACCCTAGTGTGGTGTTTTTGTATAGGGTGTTTTTGTTTTTGTTTTCTTTTTTTTTCTTTGGCCGTGCCACTTTGCTTGTGGGATATTATTAGTTCCCTGACCAGGGATCGAACCCGGCCCCCGGCGGTGGAAGTGCCGAGTCCTAACCACTGGACTGCCAGGGAATTCCCTGTATAGGATGTTTATTTTTATTGCCAAGAATATTTTAGTCGTTTGAATATTTGTCTTATCTCTTTCCCTCGCCTTGGGGATCGGGACTCAATCTTTGTATCTTTGGCAGGAATAGACATTTCCTTCCACTTAATAGGGGCTCCATGTATTTTTTCAAGTGGATTGAAGATAGGCAAAAGATTAAAAAATAAAATAGTAACTGTGATAATTAGCTGACAGAGTTCTTAGCATTGATTACTAGTTGGCAATTATGGACAGATTCTCAGTTTTACATGAATAGATCTACTTTGCTCCTTTGTGCCATGTTCCTACTTCTAAGTATTTGCATATTATACATTTCACAATGAGAGGGTTCAGTTCTAATTAATGGTATATTGAAAGAACCTGAATATTTTCCTAACCTAAGAATTATTTTTTGAATTATGTCAGAGTAATTTTATCTGATTTTGAAGTTTAAATATACTGTCTGGATTTCTTTGTTTTACTATAACTGATTAGTGCAATGGCTTCAGTAAAGTTTATTGATATACATTCATAACCCAACTTTTGTTTTTGCTTGGTAGTCTACCAGAACTATATTGGATTGCAGTATTCTCTAGGAACACTGGGCTTCAGTTTGAGAAAATCTGATTCAAAAGGTGAAATATCATTCTTGATGTTGTAAAAATTCACCTTTGGGATTACCTCTATTGTTATCCTATAGAGAACAACCATCAAGTTACTAGGCACTTACAGTAACCAGAATATGTAAACATGTTGCTGTTTTCCTAGGAAACTTCTTGCCGCATGTCTAGGTCATTAATTACCCTCTGTATGATGTTTTCTAAATTAAGTATTTATGGCTCTCTCTCTTTCAGGCTGGAATGGCTCTATATAAGATTGTCCCCAAAAACCCTTACTACTTTTGGTCTGTGATGAGCTTAATAATGCAAGTGAGTATGGCATTCAGAATGGGATTGAGATTTGTTTTTATTTTTGTATATAGTAATTGTCCTTAATGTGTCCTCTGAACATCTTGGGTAATGTGTTGCAGCGTGTGTCAAATAGGGATGTGACATATTGTCAGTTGATTTTTTTTGAGTTGAGGAGTTTTAGTATTCTTTTTGAGTTGATATATTGGTTTATTTATGTGTAGCACAGAGTGTATTTCCCCTGAATCTTAGATCCATTACTGGGTTACTTGATCAAGTATGAGCCTCGAAATGTTTGATATTTTAACTTGAGGTTTGTCTTTAAGGCACTATTGTTGGTTGTTGAACAGATCATTGAACTGGGTGACCTTGTTTCATCACTTCTGCTTTCTGAGCCTCAGTCTGCTCTTTTGCAGAATGGAGATGCTCATCTCCCAGAGCAGCTATAAGTACCAAAATAAGATACTGTGTATGAGAGGATGGGGAGGAAGGAGTTAAAATGTAGCAGTTAAGAACAGAGAGGCTCTGGGTTCAGACAGGTCTGCTTTCAAACATTGGCTTCACCAGGTCTCTTGAGCTGTTGGGGAATCTTTTAACCTTAGTTTAGCTATAAAATAAGCATAATAGCTACCCTGAAAGGTTGTTTTCAGGGGGTAAATGAGCTCTGAGCAGAATCTTTGGCAATGTTAAAATGATTAATATCATGCTAAGGTAACTGTAGCTAATAGTAAGCCATACTATAAATAGAAGGAATTGGCATTTCCCTTCTAATATGTGAAGGTCTCAAGAAGACATCTCAAAGGTTTTTGACTCTTCGAATACCTGGTACCCTTTATATATACTAAATGGTATAAACATATCCCCTCTTAACATATTTCTAGAAAAAAATGTATGAATGGCCTAATATTTAAAAGTTAGGTCATATTGTGGAAACATGTATTTCAAGAATGCATAAGATAAGAATCTTTAGTAAAGAAATCTTCTATAAAGCAAACCACTCTCTAATGTATCTTCTTGGCAAGTTCAAATTAGGTCTGATATTTGACATAGTGGGTTGATAATTATGTGCCAGAGTCACAATAATGGTCTGCATGGTAATAATATAAATAGTGCAAACATTTATCTTTTCTCCTTTAGTCTATATCAGCGCAGGATGAAAACCTCTCAAAAACGATGTTTCTGCCCCTTGCTGAGAGAATGGTAGAAAAAATGGTAAAAGAAGACAAGATAGAAGCAGAGGCTGAAGTGAGTAATTTAAGCCCCACTTTGTATTTGCATGTTTTTGATGTTGTTATAATATTACGAACTGTTGCTTTATTCCATTTAGAGAACTGGGTCCTCACTCTTGCCTTTTGTGTAAATGTGAAGCTTTGGAACTCCCTAGCCTAGGTATAATGAGTGGAGGAGCTGTTTCTAGCATGTTTCCAGAACGTACTCTCTGCTGAGATATAGACAGGAGAGATACTATGGTCTGATTCTCACTGTTAATTTCATCTTATTTGAAGATATAGTGTTCTTTTCTGTTAGATAGCTTTTAAAAAACATACAAATGACTTATCTTTTTATTATTGAAAAGTTTCAATGGTTGCACTTCTTGTTTGTTTTTTCTGTAAGGTTGAACTTTATTATATGATCCTAGAACGTTTGGGAAAGTACCAGGAAGCCTTGGATGTCATCAGAGGAAAATTAGGAGGTAATTTTTAGAGTTTTCTTAAAGTTTTTTTTGTTTTGTTTTCCTATTTAAACATGACAAATTTTATTGTGGAAAATTTCTTCCACATACAGAAACAAAGATATAAAGTCTTTAAAAAATCACTTGTGATCATTTTAGATTCTTCCAGGTTTTTCTGTATTTATTTTTAAAAAATAATTTTTAGTTGAAAATAATTCATGGGGACTTCCCTGGTGGTGCAGTGGTTAAGACTTTGCGTTTACGATGCAGGGGGCCTGGGTTCGATCCCTGGTCAGAGAACTAGATCCTGCATGCCACAATTAAGATCCCACATGCCGCAGCTAAAGATCCCGCATGCTACAATGAAGATCCCACATGCGGCAACGAAGATCCCATGTGCCGCATCTAAGACCCGGCATAGCCGAATGAATGAATGAATGAATGAAAATAATTCATGGATTCAGAAAATTCAAGGAGTATGATTTTACCCCAGATCTCCAACCCTCTGCCCTCTACATCCTTCTCCAGTTACCTGTTCTGTATATCCTTCTAAAGTAGTATCTTTCCCCTCCCCCTTCCCTTTTTTTTGTTTTTGGGGTCCTAAGTTTTATTCAAGAACTCATACAAAATATTCCAGATAATTGAGTTTTGTTTTGTTTTGGTTTTTTTTTGATGTGGACCATTTTTTTTGAAGTCTTTTTTGTATTTGTTACAACATTGCTTCTGCTTTATGTTTTGGTTTTTTGGCCATGAGGCATGTGGGATCTTAGTTACCTGACCTGGGATCAAACCTGCACCCCCTGCATTGGAAGGTGAAGTCTTAACCACTGGACCGCCAGGGAGGTCCCCAGATAATTGAGTTTTAATCCTCATCTTCCTCCTCTTCTTCATCTTTTTTTTTTTTTTAAATAAATTTATTTATTTATTTATTTTTGGCTGCTTTGGGTCCTCATTGCTGCACGCGGGCTTTCTCTAGTTGCAGCGAGCTGGGGCTACTCTTCGTTGCAGTGCGTGGGCTTCTCATTGTGGTGGCTTCTCGTTGTGGAGCATGGGCTCTAGGTGTGCGGGCTTCAGTAGTTGTGGCACGTGGGCTTCAGTAGTTGTTGCTCCCGGGCTGTAGAGTGCAGGCTCAGTAGTTGTGGTGCACGGCTTAGTTGCTCCGCGGCATGTGGGATCTTCCCGGACCAGGGCTCAAACCCATGTCCCCTGCATTGGCAGGCGGATTCTTAACCACTGCGCCACCAGGGAAGCCCCTCTTCTTCACCTTGAGTAGTCTGAAAGTAATGCAGTTCTTAACTTTCTTTGCTGTTAGCAACTACGCGTAACCAATCACATAAGTTATTCTTCTTCAAATATTTTTTGGTGAGATATTTCAAATACCTTTTGGAAAAAGCCACCTCAGAAGTTACAGTAATCTTGCTTTTGCTTCTTTTGTTTGTTACAACACCTCCACCAAGATTCCCAGATTTTCCATTCACTTTGATTCTCTCTTGAAGAAACTGCTCAAAATTGGCAGCATCCATGATTCTACCTTCTGCAGGATGGGTACAGTCTAGAGTAAACTTCAGGACCTGCTTCTTTTTTTTGCCCCCCTTCACCACAAACTTTTTCCCGGGTGCCATGGTGGCAGCGGAGGCAGAAAGGGGCCCCCTACTTTTTTAAACCACAATTGAGAACATACTGTACCTTGACCCTAAGAGTAATCTTACTCAGCACAATGTTCTTATTAAATATTTTTTTTCTTTAAAATTTTTAAATGTTTATTCTGTCTGTCCTATGAAGGCATTTGAGTTTGTGACCTTTGCTCTGCATACTCTTAGACCCATTGTTTTTTTACCTAAACAGTGTGTCTTAGAGATATACCTCACTACCTCACTCTCTTTAATGGCTGCCCAATGTTCCATAGTATAAACGTAGACAGTTTACTACATAGCTTATCCTTGAGGGGTATTTAGGCTATTTGCAAGGAACATCTTTGCTATAAGCCAAATTGCCCTCTAAGAGGCTACAGTGTGCATTTCCACCAGCTGTATTTGCTATTAGATTGTAAGACGGCCTGTTTCTTTGCATATTTACCCACCTATGTTATCAAAATGTTAGATCAAACTTTTTAAAAAAATATTTATTTATTTATTTATTTGCCTGGGCCGTGTCTTCGTTGCCATATGCTGGATCTTCCTTGCCGCATGAGGGATCTTTAGTTGTGGCATGTGAACTCTTAGTTGCGTCACATGGGCTCTAGTTTCCTGACCAGGGATCAAACCCGGGCCCCTTGCATTGGGAGTGTGGAGTCTTAGCCACTGGCCCACCAGGGAAGTCCCATATCAAACCTTTTATGTTTTTCAATGAGATAGGTAAAACATACCTTATAGTTTTTATTTAGTTATGAGGGAGGATGATTATTTCTTCATTTATTTAAAAGCCATTAATATTTTCTTTTTCTCTGAGCTGCTTTTTCTTATCCTTTTCCTATTTCTAAAAATTTGGTTAATCTGCTTATTGATTTGCAAGAGTACTTTACATGTTAAAGAAGTTAGCTCTTTTCCATTGTTGTGAAAATACTTCCTCCTTTGTTGTTGGAAAACTGATTTGTATGAACTTCATAGATAGCGTTAACTATTCCCTTATTTTTGGACACCTATGAGATTTTGGTTCCTAAATATTTACACATCTTTGATTTCCTTAGGAGAAATTCGTGGGAATGCAGTTATCGTTTTGACAACCCTGTTTTTTTAATCGTGCCTTTATGGTTATTGGGAGTAACTAACTGTAGATGAGTAGCCTCAGAACTCTCATTAGGTCCAGCCATTAAAAAGACTTTGTTTTTTACAAGTATGCATATCCTTTACTAGACTTTGTGCTATCACAAAACTGTAATAGTAACTGAGTTAACTACTTTAATTATATAAAATGTAGGAAGAGTTTTGTTTTTATTTTTATTTTTAATGTTACTTTCTAACTTCAGCCTCCTTGCAGGTGGGTTCAAGTCAACTTTCTGTTTTTATTCAGTTAGGTTGTAGTTGTATGGATAATTACAATTTAGATTCTCTATAGAAAATTCATAATGTAATTGTTGGCATCCTTAATCTGCTAAACCATTCTAAAAGGACGGGGCATATCTAATTTGTTCAGAAATACAGTCCTAGTTTTTTTGTTCCCAGCTGTTGGAAGAGTTTGATTCATCTCTGTTCTTTTTTTATCTTCCTCATAACATCTCCCCTTTCTCATCTCATTCCAGTCCAAGCTTATTCAGTGTTTTGGAAGTGTATGGATGGTCTGTCTATGGTCTAAATATATCAGGTCTAAATATACCAGTCCTTAGATGCTGTTGGGATTTTATGTGTATCCCACATACTAGATCCTCAACTCAAGACATTCTGGATCCTTGTATTTTACAGAAGAAAAGGATTAAAAAGTTTAGTATCAGAAATATACGATTTTTCTTTTCAGGAAAGTAATCTTTAGTGAGATAGTAGTTTGTACCTAATAGTGGTCCCATTTTCTAAGAGAGTGAATAAGAAAATGTGACAGTTTCCTTCTTGTATATGGATTTTGTTCTGGTTTCTGAGCAGAAATGAAACCAGCTTACCAACTTTTATAACTTTTAATTGTAGAGAAGTTAACAAGTGAGATTCAGAGTCGGGAAAATAAATGCATGGCTATGTACAAGAAGCTGAGCAGGTGGCCAGAGTGCAATGCCCTTTCTCGGCGCCTCTTACTGAAAAAGTAAGTAGATGCTTCTTTTTGGACTATGAGACTGGAGTGGGGCTTTCAGGTCTCACCATTGATTTTTTTGGTCTATATCTTTTGAGATTTCTGGGCATAAAGTGAAATCTTTTAGTTGTGTGTTCTGGATATTTTTTTAACGTTTTTAATGAGCCTTCATCTTTCAGTAAAGAGGTGTAATGGAACTTATGCCACCAGGGTGCTAAGTATTCAGAATGAATGCTGAAAAGTCATTAATTTGTCAAACTCAATATTGGTCTAAAAGAGAGAGCCTCCCCTTAGCCCCCCTAGAAAGCACTAATGTGGGGAGTTTTCTGTTAAGAATATTAGTTTTTTATTAAGGGCTGCATGAGCTTTTTTTTTTTTTTTTTTTTTTAATTTATTTTGGCTGCGCCAGGTCTTATTTGCGGCACGCGGGATCTTTGTTGTGGCAGGCAGACTTCTTAGTTGCAGCAGGCAGACTTCTTAGTTGCGGCATCCCGACTAGGGATTGAACCGGGCCCCCTGCATTGGGAGTGCGGAGTCTCATCCACTGGGCCACCAGGGAAGTCCTGAAAATATTAGTTTTTTAGACCTGGTCATTTTATTGAAGGAAAGAGTAGTTTCTTGAAAATGTTTGACTTTGAAAATGCCTCTGGAGTTGTTGCCCTTTTAGGGCTGTAGAAGAAACCCAGAGGGAAGGTTGGGCTTCTCCTAGTAAAGACTAAAATATAACTTAGAAAATAAGTTGAATAACATGGTTCCTCAGGCAGATTTGTCACAACTTGGGTTTAATCCTGTGTGCACCATTCAATCTGATTTTAGCTCAGATGACTGGCAGTTCTATCTGACTTATTTCGATTCTGTCTTTCGGCTGATTGAAGAGGCCTGGACTCCTCCTGCTGAAGGTGAACAGTAAGTTGTCTTCTTTCCTGAATTACAACACTTTTTAGTATGGTGTAGCAAAATGATTTCATTGTAAGCCTAATTGAATTCTCTTTTTCTGTCTCAATAATGTATCTCTTTCAAAGCAAGACTTTTTCCATTTTTAAATTTTAAAATAAATACGTGTTCATTGTAAAAATCTTAAATTAGTACAGAAATGTATGGTGTGGAAAGTGTTAGTTCCTAGTTTTCCTATCATCCCAGGATGATTTTTTTCTTTTTCCAGTTTTATTGAGATATAATTGACACAGAAATAACTCTTGATAACAGTTTGGTGTCTCCCAGATTTATTTGGAAAAGACAGTTTGGTGTCTTTTCTTCCGATTTATTTATATTATGCATATACTAACATAATTATTCTTATTTAACATAAGAATGCAGTTATGTTATGTGTAATGGTTTACAACTTTGTATTTCACCCCCTAAAGTGTATCTTGGGCATCTTTCCATATATGGTGCATACAGATCTGATTAATTCTTTTTAATGACTTAAGAGAACTCCATTTTAGAAATGTACCAAATTCATTTAATCTGTCTGCTGTTGATAGATACTTGTATTGTTGCTGATTCCTGTTTTGGGGGCTATTACAGACAATAGCACAATAAATATAAATGGGCTCTTTTAAAAAAGTGAATAACAAAATAGGATTTATGATACCAACTATGAACTGAGGCTTACTTTATAATATTAAGTAAGTCATCTAATTTTTCTCAGCCTCATTTTTCTAGCAATAAAATTTACTTATGTTTTTAATTAGGTAATATTTTATATATGCAAAATTATTCATTCTTTAAGAAAGAGGTAGAGGTCGTTAGTCACTCTGCAATAATCAAATGCCAAAATTGGGAGGAATCATATGCCATGTTAACTGTCAGAATATGCTCATATTTCTCTTTTATTCTAATTTGTGTTGTTTTATAATTATCAAAGTACTTTCTGTTATTTTTCATTTGTTTCTTGAAATCAATTTGGCTTGACTTTAAGTTTTAGGATGGACAATAGAGGCACAAAATACCTTTTTCATGTGTTTATACCTAGCTCTTTAGAAGGAGAAGTACATTATTCTGCAGAAGAGGCTGTGAGATTTATAGAAGATCGGATAACAGAAGAATCTAAAAGTTCTCGCCATCTCCGAGGACCACATCTAGCTAAACTGGAGCTGATTAGACGTTTACGACGTCAAGGTTTTAATGATGAGTACAAACTGGGTAAGAAGCTGTAATGATATTTGGGAACCCTGGAGAAGATACAGGGATGCTCTCAGTACCCAAGTGCAGTATCTATTCTCTGAAGCCTACAGTGGTAAAGTTGTGTTTGAGAAGCAAATGTCTTCATAACCTGAAAATATTAACTAATGAATGGATCACTTATAAAATTAGCCCTCAATCACACGTGCAGCTCGGCTTAACTTTAGCATCTCTCCCTATTCCATCAGTCTTCGTCAGGCGTTCTTTTGCTGACCCAGCAATAATGTCAAAATCAATTTCAAAGTAAATAGCCAGTTTTATAAAAGTTTCAGGATTTCAAGAAGTGAATGAAAGGTTTCTTGAAAATCTACTCTAAGCACTCACAAAACCATTGACGAAATAACATCTGGCAGAGTTAGAGCAGTTAAAGAGCAGTTAACAGTTGAGGAGAAAATTTATTAGGACAATGACAAGATGGGAGAGAAGTATGATTTGGATAGTAAAGCATTAAGAGAGGCCTTCAGGAAATTTGATGAAGCCCTTAGAGGTTTTTGTAAAATGGTTCTTTCTGAGCTTACTGCATAAGAAATAAATGTTGTCATATTGTACTAATTCACAGTTTTATGGGGAAAAAAGCACCACTCCCCCCAAAATCAGTAATTCTTTGCTCATACTAAGAATTAGCTTTAGTTTTAATTATACCCTAAATTTTTTAAGTTTAAGAGAATAAACTTTAAAATTTTTTTACTTTCATTTTTTTAAGATAAAGCTCCAAAGAAACCTTTTTTTCCCACTCATCATTATAGAAATTTAGTTCTCATTAAAAGTTGATTAACTTTAAGGAGGTTTTTTTAGGGACCAGTTGTCCTGAGATGATGAACATTTCTCAATACCTAAAACCTATGCTAGAACATCTTTGTCCATTTTAATCATGTAATTAATGTTCTTTGCAGCTCATTCTAAAATTAACTGTGGCTATCTCTCTGTCATTCCCTATGTAGATTATTCACAACCAATTTTGAATTCCATGTTGACTTCTTTCTTTGGGTCTACCTCAGTCACTTTAGTTGGTGTTTGTTTCAGAATTGCAAAGGAAAATTTTTATGTGACCTTCAGCAAAATATTGTTAAAGTATATTGCAAAGAATTGCTTTCTTAAGATTTCCCTGATGGTCCAGTGGTTAGGACACCGTGCTTCCACTGCAGGGGGCCTGGGTTCGATCCTTGGTCGGGGAACTAGGATCCCACAACCCGCCTGATGTGGCCAAAAAAAAAAAAGAGTTGCTTTCTTTCCAAAGCTGGATATAAACCTATTTGGATCTGCTTTCACACTTCCTATATTCATCCCCTGTCTTTCTCTTCTCTCTCACCAGCCTGAATCTTACAAATTGGTGAATCTTACAAATTTGTCTCCACACACAAAAAAATTTTTTTTCTTTTTTTTTTACTAGACCAGTGGGTGATTCTTAGTCTCTTTTGGATCACAGAGGCCTGTGAGAATCTGATTAAAGCCATGGAATCTCTGTTCCCAGAAATGTGTGAGCAGGACCAAGACCTAAAATCTTACAGAGACCTTGTTAAAAATCTCTGCTTCCTAAGTCTAGTCCAATTTGAGAGTATTTTACTTTTATTATTTTTATTTTTAATTTGAGGAAAAATAAAATGAACTGGTAGCTTTCTGCATATCCAGGTTTAAATTTTCCATAGTGAGTGACTTTGGAGTTATTGGCCCGTGGCTCTTCCCATTTATTTTCTCTTCTGTTGGTGTGCCTGTTAACAAACACTACCTTTCATTTAGTTAACATATATTTAATATTTGTTAAGTAGTTCAGGAACTGTTGTGGAGAAAAGCATGTTTGTTTAATGTTTGCATATAAACTTAAGTCTTTATTTAACCTTCAATGAAAACTTTTAAACTATTTAAACTTTAATTGAATGAAAAACTTCACATTTCCTCAGTGTAATAACAGGTAAACTGAGTTTTCAAGAGTCAACTCCTTTTTAGTATTTATTTTTAAACTGGCAAGCTGTCTTCCGGCCCTCATTGTCATCCTCATTCTCATTCAAGCAAAATTTTCATTTAATTGAAATAAATGTTTTTCAAGTCAGACTTCTCACTTAAATTAGAGATTGCTTCAGTCCATGAATAATTTAGTGATATTTCCCCCCTCGCTCTCTCTTAGGTGATCCAGAAGAATTAATGTTCCAGTATTTTAAAAAGTTTGGGGATAAACCTTGTTGTTTCACAGACCTCAAGGTGTTTGTTGACCTCTTGCCTGCTACACAGTGTACAAAAGTAAGCAGAGTTCTGTTGGGTACCTGTATTTATTGCAACTAGGTTAAGTGTTTGGGTTTCCTTTCTAAAATGGGTGAAAGTGGTGAACATGAGATATCAAGATATTGCTCTATCAAGCCAAGTAGTCTAGGTGCTATCAGATTAAAGGCATGATTTCTTGTAAAGTTGAGCCGCAATGAGAATAAGCCCCTGGTAGATAATTGGATTCTTCTGTTCTGTGTGTGTGTGTGTATGTATGTATGTATGTGTATATATATTTTTTTGAGATAATTGTAGATATACATGCAGTTGTAAGAGAAATAATACAGAGAGATCTGTATACCCTTCACCCACTTTGTCCCAATGGTAAGATCTAGCATAAGTATAGTATAGTGTCATAATTAGGAAACTGACATTGATAAAATCCACTGACTTATTCAGATTTCATCAATTTTACATGCATTCATTTGTGTGTATATGTGTGGTGTGTTTGTGTGTGTATATTTAGTGCCATATATAGTGCGTATGGATTCATGTGACCACCACCTAGACAAGATGCATAGAAGTTTCACCACCAGGGTCCCTCCATGTGCTCCCTACACTTTTTTACCCACAGCCACCTCCCTGTATCTCCTCCTTTCCCCATCCCTCTCCCTCGGCAACTACTGATATTTTCTATTTCTATAATTTTGTCATTTTAAGAATGTTATATAATGGAATCATATTATTTTTAACCTTTTGAGATTGACTTTCTTTACTCAGCGTAATTCCCTGGAGATTCATCATGTTGTTACGTGTACCATGTCCATTCCTTTTTATTGCTGAATAGTATTCCATGGTATGGATGTACCATGATTTCTTTAACTTGTTGAAGAACATGTGGGTGTGTCCAGTTTTTGGCTATTACAAATACAGCTGCTGTGAACATTTGTATGCAGGTTTTTTTATGGGAACCTAAGTCTTCATTTCTCTGAGAAAAATGCCCAGTAGTTCAGTTGTGGGGTCTTATGGTAGCTGCACATTTAGTTTTTTAAAGAAATGGCCAGACTTTTCCACAGTGGCTATATCTTTTAAATTCCCATTAGCAATGTGTGAGTCATCTGGTTTCTCTGCATCCTCATCAACATTAGGTGTTGTCACTATTTTTTATTTTAGCCATTCTAGTAAATGTGTAGTGATGTTTCATTATGGTTTTAATGTACATTTCCCTACTGGTTAATGCTGTTGAACATTTTTTCATCTGCTAATTTGCCATCTGTATTTTCTCCTCAGTGAAGTGTCTGTTATTGTCTTTTGCTCATTTTCTAGTTGATTTATTTTTTTACTATTGAGTTTTGAGAGTTCTTTAGATATTCTAGATACAAGTCCTTTGTCAGATATATGGTTTCAAATATTTTCTCCCAGTCTGTAGCTTGTCTTTTCATCATCTTAACAGGATCCTTTGCAGAGCAAAGTTTTTTTTTTTTTTTTTGCCATGCCATGCAACTTGCGGGATCTTAGTTCCCCGTCCAGGGATCTAACCCAGGCCCTGGCAGTGAAAGCACTGAGTCCTAACCACTGGACCACCAGGGAATTCTCAGAGCAAATTTTTAAAGTTTGATGAAGTCCAGTGGACTTTCCTTTTAATATCTTGTCTTTGATTTGCTCAAAACTGTAGCAGTTAATTGCTGATTATGTCAAATCATGATTCATTCTTGCTGAAGCAGTCTGAGACTCTAAATCTAAGGGATTTTAAAAAAATAAACTTGAAGGCCTAAATAGACATTTCTCCAAAGAAGACATACAGATGACCAGCAGGCACATGAAAAGATGCGCAACATCGCTAATAATTAGAGAAATGCAAATCAAAACTACAATGAGGTATCACCTCATACCAGTCAGAATGGCCTTCATCAAAAAGTCTGCAAATAATAAATGCTGGAGAGGGTGTGGAGAAAAGGGAACCCTCCTACACTGCTGGTAGGAATGTAAATTGGTACAGCCACTATGGAAAACAGTAGGAAGTTCCTTAAATAATTGAAAATAGAACTGCCATATGATCCAGCAATCCCACTCCTGGGCATATATCTAGAAAAGATGAAAACTCTAATTCGAAAAGATACACACACCCCAGTGTTCATAGCAGCACTGTTTACAATAGTGAAGACATGGAAGCAACCTAAGTGTTCATCAACATATGAGTGTATAAAGAAGATGTGGTATATATATATTCAGTGAAATATTACTCAGCCATAAAAAAGAATGAAATATTGCCATTTGCAGCACCATGGTTGGACCTAGAGATTATCATACTAAATGAAGTAAGTCAGACAGGGAAAGACAAATATATGATATCACTTATATGTGGAATCCAAAAAATAATACAAATGAACTTATTTATAAAACAGAAACAGACTCACAGATGTAGAAAACAAACTTATGGTTACCAAAGGGGAAAGGGGGGGAAGGGATTAATTAGGAGTATGGGATTAACAGATACAGACTACTATAGCAAAATAGATAAAAAGAATTTACTATATAGCACAGGGACCTATATTCAATATCTTGTAATAACCTATAATGGAAAAGAATCTGAAAAAAATAAATAGCCACATCACTTTTCTGTATACCTGCAACTAATACAATATTGTAACTCAACTATACTTCAATAAAATTAAAGAAAAAAAAAACCTTTAATTTTGGAATAACTTTACATTTACAGGAAAGTTGTAAAGATAGTAAAGAAGGTTATACTCTACCCTTCGCCCAACTTTCCCCAACATTAACATCTTAAATTACAGTGGTACCTTTGTCAAAACTAAGAAACTAACTTTGGTACATTACTGTTAACTGGCCTCTAGACTTTATTTGTATTTCTGTAGCTCTTCCATTAATGTCCTTTTTCTTTTCTGGGATCTAAGCCTGGGTACCATATTGTAGTTAATTGTCATCTATTGGGAGTTTTTGATGTGATAGAATCAATGTAAATCAATTATATGTATATCAACATCATGTAAAGAAATACTGATACATATCAAGAGAGTCTGTGACTTTGGTCAGCTTTACTCATAAAAAACTCTAATTAGTGAAGGTTGGAAGTCTTCCTATCACAGGGCTACCACAACCTGTTCTTCCAGAAAGCCTCTATCCTCCCCATATGGAATGAGTGAAACTCAATGGGAGCACAGTGGCAATGACTAGAGTATTTGTTTGGTGACCATATCCTTAGCTCACCAGCACTTGATACTTTGGCAGTCTTGAGGTTACACATCTAAGGCAAATGGAGCAGTGCATTCTCAAACTGGTAAGGAGCCAGTGGTCTCTACTGGGTTCTGAAATGACTACCACTGTTCACTTTGGTTTAGAAAAAGTTGTTCTTGGGTTGCTGTGCTTATAGGGCACAGGCTAAGCTTTAGAAGTTTTCTAGATAAATTGTAACATATCCAGAAAAGAGGGTTCTGGGTTATAGAAAGACTTGAAGCCTATGAGAGAGAATTGGTTGAGTGGAAGAGATAGGTTTGGTATGGTGATGACAGAGTACTTTATTTCTCATAATTTGAAAAGCTCTCCTGTAGAAGAGGGAAGAGAACAGGGCCAGCAAGAAGTTGTTTCAGGGAATTAAGAATTTGGCTCAGTGAGAGAAAGATCTTTTTTATAGTCACAATTCTCTAAAAAACACTGTGTGAGTTTCATGTTACTGGAGGGATTTAAGCAGAAAATAAAACCACGTGGGAGAGATTCATTCACTAAGTGTTTGTTGCACATATTATGTGCTAAGTGCTAAGGTAGGGAATGATTGATCATGTTTTGTAGTGCTTACTGTCTTGTAAGTTAAAGCATCAAATGATGGGAAAGCATTAGAGGAATGCTTATATTGCATTTAGCTGAGATTCATATAGGTTTGCTAGCATAAATTTTAGTACCAGAAGCTCTGCTTTATTGGCATGTTTGAAAATCTTAGATCACCTCTGTGACCCCATATACTAATAATCTACTGGGAGGAACCCTCTAGAAATAGTGAAATACTAGCAGTGATGAGGTGGTCATTGTTCAGTGAGACAAAGGATTTAAAGCTGTTGCAGTGAGTTTTGTAGTCCTGTGTAAATTTTTAATTGAGAGGGGTAATTTTGCTGCCACAACTTTTTAAATGTAGGATGACTTCAATAGCTAAAAATCCTGCCACTCAGCAGTATGTTTGTCAGAGGATTGCAAACTGTCCAAGTAAGGTTCAGACTGAGAACTGTTGTCCCAATGAATTAGGAGACGCATTCTAAAATGGGACTGGCCCCTAAGAGGGGGCCATTGAGTCCAGTTATCCTGAAGAGGCTCACCCATAGAGACGTTTTTATATTTTGTTTCCTTTGCCTTGGGGTTTTAAGCTAACAATAAAATAATTCCAGTTTTTAAAGAAGCTTTTTGTGTAGCAGTGAAACTGTACAGACTAGAATAGCAAATGAACGTATTGTTTCATGACAAAACCTGTTTGGAAGATTCTTTAGCATTCAATAAAGAAAGCCTTAATAATAAACATAACTAGTATATAAAATGGCTTACAAGAATGGAAGAGCTGGCAATAGAAATTATATAGGCATTTAATCAAAAACATGAACACTAGTGTCACAGTTTCTTTGTTACAAATGTGATTATCTGATCATAATAATTAAAATTAAAATTCATACAATTGTAGAAAATTGAAGTAAAGTCATTACAGATGTGAAACTACATGTTGAGTAGGATTTTTATTTTAATTTAATTTTTGTTTCCAAAAATTACATGTATAAATTGAAAAACTCAAATAGTGCTACAAGGCTTATATTGAAAAACAATTGCAGCTCTTTGCCTTCTCCAGCCCTGATTCTGGCTCTGTACAGGCAAATCACTTTCAACCCTTAACTGCTTCTTCTGTTATTTAACTCCATATTTCTAAATTATAGGCTTATTTAGCTATTTGTTTATTTTTACAGTTATAGTCTTCATCTATTGGTATCTTACTGTGGAAGGCAATAATTTTGTTCATAACATCCCACTTCTCCCCTTACCTACTTTTCCCCCAGTATAGTTTAGTAATTATGCAGTATTTATATTTTAATGACTAAATATTCACAGCTGAGCCACTTTGTATATGGAGATTACCTTTCTTAACTTTCTTTCTTGGAGTTAATATTTTTTTGTTCAGCTCACCCCAATCAATCTGACAGAACCATAAAAGTTTAAAACTCCTCTTAGAGTATTCTGAAACATGAGGTAATAGATCTGTTCCATTCTCCCCTTGAGTCTACAGTGTCTCTGGTTCAGTATCTCCTGGGGGTAAAGAAAACCTGTGGCTTCTGCTGGGTTTAGGAAGTCAGTCACTGAGCTTGGGGAGGGGTCTAATTTCTTAGAATTTAGCAAATTCTTCTGTTTCAGTCCCACCAGCACTTTAGCTTTCAGACGTACCTCTTGCCCTTAATTTCTGAGTCTTCCAAGGTTCTGTGGCTGGAAGAGGCTTGCTGCTTATTGGTGGTCTCCCCATTCATACTGTTGGATTTCAGCTTTCTTGGCCCTGTACATTGGTTATTACTTACCACCTGCCCTTCTGCTTTTTATCTTTTGAAATCTTGTTAATGTTTATCATTTGCTGTCATCTCTTCACATGTTCTTGATCCTTTTGGGTTGATTCCTTTTTTGTTCTTTACTGTCATCCTAATAGGATCTTGGAAGGGAGTGAAAATAGCCTGTGTTTAATACATGTGTAACTGGAACTGTTTTTTTTTGCTTTAAAAATAATTTATTAGTTTTGGATCACAAAATATAGGGAAGACACAAGGGTGATGCCTGTGACCCCTTGGCTGCACTTCCCATCCATAAACACCTTTTAGAACCCCAGACTCGTGCTGCCCAAGCATTCTCTCACATCCTAACAGCTGCAGAGTATAGTATACGACCATGTGGGAAGTTTAAACAGACACCCTGTACATGATGCAGGGGTCCCTTCTCACTTTTGCCAATATTGCAACTGTACTGGTTGTGGAACTGGTGTTCTTAAAAACTTATACCGAATTTAGAGAATTAAAAACATTTTATTGCAAGATGTTACCATTGGGGTGGAATTTCCTGGCAGTCCAGTGGTTAGGGCTTCACGCTTCCACTGCAGAGGGCATGGGTTCAATACCTGGTCAGGGAACTAAGATCCCGCATGCCGTGCGGTACGGCCACAGGAAAAAAAAAATGTTACCATTAGGAAAAACTGGGTGAAGGGTACATAGGATCTGTCTGTGTTATTTCTTACAATTGCGTGCAAATCTATAATTATCTCAAAATTAAAGCTTTAATCAAAAAAACAATTTAAGGCTATTGACAGGACAACCATTCCTTTCAGTGTATAATGTTTCCTTTAAGAATTTATTTGTAGTATATCAATATAATAGGTTTGTTTTGGGGTAATTGTTCTTTTTTACAGTCTTCCTAATTAAACTTTTTCATTGCTACATTACATATTATGTCAATGTGTTGTAATTTAGGAAACATTTTCACGGTTCTTTTAATCTTTTAGTGCATATACTACATGGTATTAACATAATACTTTTGGCCAGCAGTGAATGCGTGTGCCAGTTTCACTGGAGTTTTACCAGCACTGTGTGCTGTTAGAAGTGTTTTTGTCTTGGCAATTTTGGTAGATAGAAAATGGTATACTAAAGGGGTTTTAATTTGTATTTTTTCTTGATACCTTTTTCTAGACCATTTCAGTATTTGTTAATTGTGGCCTACTAAAGACTAGTTCTGTTTTGAGACCTGTACTTCTTTTTTTTTCTTTCAACTTTGCAGTTTATTAATCAGTTACTTGGAGTTGTTCCTTTGTCAACACCAACAGAGGATAAGCTGGCACTGCCTGCTGACATCAGAGCTCTGCAGCAACATTTGTGTGTGGTGCAGCTGACAAGGTTACTTGGCTTGTACCACATGATGGATAAAAATCAGAAATTGAGTGTGGTCAGAGAATTGATGTTAAGGTACCAGCATGGACTAGAATTTGGTGAGCAGCCTTTCAAAATGTGCAGTAGTTCCCTGATCTGCTAAGATTTAGAAGTCAGTTTTTTATCTCTCATAGCATGCTGTTGTAATGCTTTTGGCAAGGAAAATATTTTGTCAAGTGGGAACACTATCCAGGTAATAAAATGCAAAGCCTTTCTTAAGCTTGGAGTTTTAAAAATTATAATTGGCTCCCAGATATCCATATTCTTCCTGATCTGGCCAGCCAACTCTTTATCACAGTGGGGCTCAGATGAATTGCAGAGTTTATGATAATTGTCATATTTTCTGCTTATAGGCCTTAATATTCTGAATATATAGACTGTGTAAATGAACAAAAAGAATTGTAAATTGTGAGATAAATATTTAGTTTAGAAGTAGATGATCTTCAGATTGCTTAGATATGTGTGATAAAATAGAAATTGTCTGATTAGATGATATTAGTATTTCTCTAACTGTATTCTAAAAAATTAGGTGAAGTAATGAGCATAATATTACATTAGTTGTACATGGCTCTTGGATTCTGTTCTTTTCTTCACCTAAAACCTCCTTCCAAATCTTGCTGCTCTCCTTTTGGGACCATTTGGAATACCACCTCTATTCTGGAACCCTTCCTTCTGCTCCAGCTGAGTGTGGTCTCACCTTCTTTTGACTCTTTTGATTCATGGCTTATATTTTTCTTCTGGTATTTACTCCATTCTTATTAGTTTCTTTTCCTCTTTTTCTCTTCTTCCTCCTGTCACTTTCTTGCTTTAAAAAAAACTCCTTTGGGGCAGTAATAATTGAACAAATCTTAAAATACAGATATGATTTTTTTTTTTCCCTATAGGGAAATCCTGTTTGAAAACCGAATTGCAATTTTCAGACTATTACTGTCTCCTTGCTGTCCATGTGCTTATTGATATATGGAGAGAAACAGGTAAAGAGCAGTGATTTCAGTTTAACTTTACTCTTTGTTTTTATTGACTATAAATCCTTAGACTAAGTATATAATCCAAGAATTTGATTTATGCCTTTAGGTTTTTCTTCCTTGCCCTTCTCCAGGGTGCTTCTAGAAGAACCAAAGCCTCCAAGTATCCTCCTCTCTGTAATCAGGATAATCTTAAATCAGTGGATATCTGTTCTGTTTTAAAATATTTCTGAATAGTGAGTAAACAACCTATTACAAAGTTACAATAATTAAAATACAGAGAAACTGATTCAGGCATAGATGTATGGGTCCATGGAATAAAATAGCCATTTTTGTTCACTTCAATTTATATAGGAAAATACACTTTTTTTGGAATATAGTTCAGATTAGTCCATTTAAGACAAATATATACTGCATGGTAAAGGAAGCATCATGTGTCATTAAGCAAGAGAAGGATGATTCAAAAGATGGTACTGAGATTGCCTTTTCTTTAGGTCTCACCTTCTGACATTTTCTCTTATTAGCAGTTTTTGAGAAAAAATAACTTTAGCTACTTATTGCATATTATTCATGAGAATAAACTGCAGAAGAAACAGGGCTGGGAGACAGTGCTGTGCAAGACAGACACAACCCTGCCCTCATGGGTCATTTAACCAAGCACTCAATTTTGATACTATCTTCCTCATGCTTAAAATCCTTCAGATATGCCCTATTTTCCTGAGGATAAAGGTCAGCCTTATTTGGATGGTTTACAATGTTCTCTATAATCTAGTGTCTGTCTACATCTCCAGATTCTTAGTACTTAAAGCCCTGATTCTACTTTTTGGTTTTTTTTTTTTTTTTTGCTACTATCACTGAACATCATGTTACCTCTCTTTGAAATAACTTTCTTACCTCCTTCATCTCACTTTTACTCAAACAGTGCCTCTGACAAGCCTGTCTTGATTTCACCCCCTTCCTCATTGCAGATTTTATGCCCCTTCTGAACTTTTGTAGGACGTTGTGTATACCCATATGATAGTACTTGTTATACTGTATTGTACCGGGGATGGGGATGAAATCCTTTTCATCAGAGTACTTGGTATCTGGAACCCCACATTCAGGAGGTTGCATAGGGCTGTAAAAGTCATCTTAATGTAAAACCATTAATGAACTGACTACTTAGTAATTTAGCCCCTACTCAGATACCCTTCCCCACTTATTCCTGGCATCTATTCTTGCTCATAGTGACTGTGGCTTTGCTAATCTCTTGGTTTTGGAGCAAGATATCTGACCATGTAATAGTAATAACAGTTAACAGTCGTGGATCATCAGGCACTTTAAGGTGCTTTATATGAATTAGCTAATTTTAAACCTTGTAACAATACAGTTAAGATTGTACAGTTTTACAGATGTGGGAAATACAGGGCAGAGAGAAAGAAGTTAGGTGGGTTGTCCAAAATCATACAGTGCAAATACATGGGAAGTTATAGATATTATATATATATAGATGCAAGGTTTCTTGAAGTCAGTGAAAGTGATGTTGAATGTTCCAGTTGTAGGCTGGAACAATAGTCATTGTTCAAGGTGGATCTGACAAAAATTAGAAATGTATAGAAAATTGGTGAGGATGTTGAAAGAGACTGATTTGAATGTGACAGGATTAAGAAGAGCATTTTAAGATTAAATTGATGGTGCTCTCAAATATTTTTTGCAAAAAAGCATTTCTTTATGATTGTGCTGCAAAAATAAAATGGGGAGTGAAGGGTGTCATTTTTTCTCCTCTAGTTTTATTGAGCTATAATTGATACATTACATTGTATTAGTTTAAGGTATACAGTATAGTGATATATTGCAAAATGATTACCACAATAAGTTTAGTTAAAGTCCATCACCTCACATAGCTACTTTTTTTTTCCTTGTGATGAGAACTATTAACATCTACTCTCTTAGCAACTTTCAAATACACAGTACAGTGTGGTTATCTATAGTCACCATACTGTACATTATATCCCCAGAATTTATTTTTCTTTTTATTATATCATTTTGTTATATTATAAAATTTGATTTTAAAAATTTTGTCCCCCAAATCCTCATCAACCCTTGATGCTCTTTGATTTGGCATAGAGTTGTAGTTAAATTCTAAATTTTGCAAAATAAAATAAGATGATAAATGTCATCATAATGTTGGGTTTAATAGTTCAGAAGTGTAAATTAAACCTTTTTTTTTTTTTACTATTTACTTTGAAATTTTGTTTCCATTTAAAAGAGATCTTTAAGAAGTTTTTAAAAAAATTTCTGATACTGGTTATCTTTGAATAACTAGGACTTAAAAAAATTATTATCTATAATTGTCCAACTGTCTCTTCTACTCAATTCTGAACCTCTTGAGGCCTGGAACCACCTATGACTATTATCTCTGGGTGTTATATCTAGTGTTACTGCAGAGTTTAGGTCACTGAGTGTTGAATTAAATAAAATTATGATTGTGAAGACCAGGTAGCAACATGGGAAAACAAAATCGGGTGTATGCCATGATTACTACTGTGTAAAATTGTGCTGCAAAAATAAAATGGGGAGTGAAGGATGTCATTCTTTCTCCTCTAGTTTTATTGAGCTATAATTGATACATTACATAATAATGTTATATATACATAATTGATAGTAATCAATACATAATTGATTATGTATACATAATTGATAGTTCACAAGCAGTACATTAATCACAGTGGTAGTTTGAGTAGATCATGGGTGGTTTGCATAGTTTGGGTAGGATTATGGATGATATTTATCTAAATCCCCAATTTTTGGTTATGTCTTATTTCTTTTCTCTTGGAAAACATATAGAATATAATTTTAAAAGCTCAGTGCATGGAGCTTTTTATTTTAGCTGTTTTTTCTAACTGTAAAAGTAGCTTGTAAAAATTTGGCAAATGGTTTATTTTAATCTCGCTTTTCCAACTTCCAAAAGACTAACGTTTTTGCATATTTCCTTCTCTCTTTCTCTGTGAATGTTTTATATACTTGAGATGAACTCTTCATACTAGTTTGAATTCTGTATGTTTTACTGATCATTATTGCATAATTATTTTCCCTTGCTGTTAAAAACTCCTTGTTAATGTTAAATGGCTGTATGGTGTTTCCCTGTGTGGGTGTAACTATAGTTTATGTAATCATCCCCCCATTATTAGTACAGTGAATGTTTTTGTATATAAAGCTTTATCTGCATTTCATATTATTTTCTTCAGATAATTTCATAAAAGAGAAATTACTTTTTCTTTAAGAATATTGATGCATGTAACGTTTTGAATTTTAGTAGGCCAAAAAAGTGTATCATTTTAGTTTGGTTATTAATGAGCAGTTCTTTTTTCAAATATTAGTTGACATCTGTTAGTAGAGTTACATGTGGAAGAAAAATGATGTCAAGAGAAAGCATCTGTCTGGGGTCTTGTAGAGAAAATCCTGTACTGGGAAGGTTGGTGGATTCTAGTTCTTCAAAGTCCATCTCTTCTCAGAATCTAGGATCCTGTGAGATTCCAGACTTCTCTTTAAGACCTGGCAGCTCAAAGTTTGCATCATTTTTGCAGATGCAGGTTTAAGAACTGAGGTAACTATTGAGGGACTGTCTTTTCAGGGAAATTCCCTATTTTGGTTACAGGTGTGTATCTAAAATTTGTTCTCTGCCACCCAACCACATCCTTAGAATAGTTAGGGGAGGTGATGGTGTCAGTTAGTTTTTATTTTTTAGTTTTGAGAAACCCCCATTTGCTGTCAAGGTCCGTGGATAATGCTGTTATATTTTGGTTCTAGGTGATGAGACCGCTGTGTGGCAGGCCCTGACTTTGCTGGAAGAGGGACTAACTCACAGCCCTTCCAATGCTCAATTCAAATTGCTGCTTGTTCGAATCTACTGTATGCTAGGGGCATTTGAACCGGTGGTGGATCTGTATTCCAGCCTTGATGCTAAGCATATCCAGCATGACACCATTGGGTTGGTAGTATATACTCTGAATAATGAGCAGCCAGCTACAACAGTGTGGGGTCCTCATATATGGAACTCTAACATTTTGATTTTAGCAGAAAAGTTGTTCCTGGTATTAAGCTTTGTAGATTAATCACCTGTTATGACCCATTGCAAAGCAGAAAGAGTTTTATCTTTCTCAGCATTTTGTGGTAATTTCAAATTTGTACAATTTAGAAATGGTTAAAAAAAAAACGTTTTCCCCAGATACAGGTAACAGTTATATACTTTGAACTCTTTTTCTTAGCACACATTGTTTTCAAGTCTTTACTTCTGCCTTGCAGTTGCGGTTGACACTTGTATGTTACATGTTGACCCCAGAGATCCTTTGAATTTGTATTTTGACTATTCTTTGTGATGAATCAAGGGTATTTTCTCTGTGTCCTGTAGAGCTGTTTTAGGAAGACAATATTCTGTTCTCTAACAACTTGTGTTCCATTAATCATCTGAGTGTAAGAAAGCATGGCATAGAGCTTTAGGTCTCCCACAAAACTGAATTAACTTTGCTGTTTTTTAAAATTTGATTCTGTGAATTAGATCATTTCTATGGCCGCATGTTTTAACTTTTCGTATGGCTAGCTGTTTTTCTACCATAGTAATTTGAAGTGTAGTATTTGATACTAGAGGTGGGTAGGTATAACATTTTTTTTCTTTCCTTCCGACCTAGTTATCATTTGACCCGATACGCCGAATCCCTAGGTCAGTATGCTGCTGCATCCCAGTCCTGTAACTTCGCGCTCAGGTTTTTCCACTCCAACCAGAAAGATGTAAGTGAAAAAAAATTTTATGTTTTAATATGGTCTTGGCCTGCTGAAAGAACATGATTCAGAGAGCGTCTTCCCTCGGGTCACAAGTACACATATTAAGGTGCACCACACTGTACTCACACGTGCCCTTAGTCTATAGCTTATTGGCCAAGGCTGTTAGGTAGAGGTAAGGAGTTTTTGTGGTTGTTCGAAAGGGTATGTTTAATAGAATCCATGAGAAGGTGCATTTAAAACTGGGTATTAGCAGAATACGAAGTGCCTCTTAGGTCTGTGTTTTAATCTCTAAAAGACTTTCTAAGGGTATAAGAAATAGCCCATAAGAGTGTATAGCCTGGGATGCCATATATGATTTTGCGATAGCAGTGGTTCTCGCTTACTTTTATTGATTTCTGAAGTTTATAACCACCGTGTTCTTTATCAACAGAGTATACTTATCTTTTCTTACAATTATAAAATTGACCAAGTTCAGGACACTTTAAGAAACTTAGGTCCGTAGTATGTTTTTTAAAGTAACAATAAACAAGATAGAGCTTTTATGTGCCATAATGAAAGGATGGGATTTGCACCATATTTTTCACTGCAAGCAGATGTGATCTGCACTTGTCAGTTAAGCAGAAGTTATTGTGGAAAAACCATATGGTCTCTACTCAGTCGAGGTATGTAAAACCACCCCGGAACATATGTGGAGATAAGGTGCATCTCTACAGTGGTCACACTACCTGCTTGCTTCTCATGTGCTTCTAAGACTCATCACCTGGAATTTCGCCATGCCAGGTATCTGCCCATAGTGTTCCATTTTTCATGGTCTAACAGCAACTAAGAAACTTGGCAAGGAAGCTGGTTTCTAAGGTTCTTCTTGGCAAAGCACTCATGAGGATTTTTTTTAAAAACCCTTTTGTAAATATGACTGCTATACCTAATTTATCTTCCATCTAATTCTTTAAGCTTGTGTTAAATAGAAAGCTGGGACAGGGCAAAAGCATTTCTGACCAATAGAATATAGGTTTGTTGTTCTCAGCTTGCAATAATTATATTCTGACACACTTCAGGTCATGGCCTAGAGGGCTGGTGTAGCACGGGGTGGTGATCTTTGCATCATCAGTTGGCTTTTGAGCTCTATCCCTTTCCACCCATGGCTCCACTTCCCAACAGTGATTGTATCTCTGTTCAAACCTCATTTTGTGCCCTAGCTTCTGATCAGGGAGAAACAGAAGTGGGCATCAGCATTTGAACATATTGCTCAGAAGCTGCTAGCCCGGGTTCACTGTCAGAAGGGCATCTCTAGGACCTTGGTTCTAAAATCTCTTAGCATAAGTGGGCAGTTGAGTTATAAATCTGTGAGTTTACACTGTATATTCAAGTATCTGTGCTTGAGAAAAACAAATATCGTATATTAATGCATGTATGTTGAATCTGAAAAAATTGGTATAGACTATCTTATTTCCAAAGCAGAAATAGAGACATAGACATGGATACCAAGGGGGAAGGGGGGAGGGTGGGATGAACTGGGAGATTGGGATTGACATATCTACACTATTGATACTATGTATAAAATAGATAACTAATGAGAACCTACTGTATAGCACAGGGAACTCTACTCAGTGCTCTGTGGTGACCTAAATGGGAAGGAAATCCAAAAGAGAGGGGATATATGTATACGTATAGCTGATTCACTTAGCTGTACAGTAGAAACTAACACAACATTGTAAAGCAACTATACTCCAATAAAAATTAAAAAAAAAAAAAAGTATCCATGCTTGCCCTTCTCTGTTTTCAAGAAGTTTCACTAACTGAGGAAAAAATCAAAAGAAATGTGTATTTCAAATCTCATTTTTCTGGCTCTGATTACTGTGTTTCTAAGGAAGAGGTTAAGTAAACATTTGATGTAGTGAAGAATCCTTTTCAAAGTTTTGTTTCTCAAATAGCTTGATGTGGATGTGGGGGTTAAATAAGGGATTAATCCAAGCCTGGTGTTTGGTTTTACTCCAGTTTTCAATCATCCAGCATTCTAGAAGAACTATATTGTTCATGAGTTGGTCAATAAAGGCACATTATTTTATACTAATAAAAATCAAGCTTTAATTTTTCTTCCCACAAATACTGTGTCTGAAGAAGTGTTTTGAAAACAACACACGCACGCACACACAGACACACACACACACACACACACAAAACAACCGAAAGTATTGTAATAGGGAAAGGAGATCCCCAGGAGTGATTTGAGAGGGCATGTTGTCCCCAGTGGCTTTTCGTATCTTTGTTTGATATTTTGCTGATGGTTGTGTGTGACAGGAGTGACTAATTCATCTGAATGTACGTGATGCTGAAGCTGATAAAAGTAAAGCATTTTATTAATCTGGGACTAGGACTCTCTTGAAATTTATTTTTATTACTACTAACTAAGAAAACAGCTATTTAATCACATTAAAGTAGATAATTGGGGAGAGAGCATGGAGGGGGCTAGGTCCTGGAGGTAAAAGCAAAACACAGTACAGCAAGGAAAACATACCTTAAACTGTAATGCCCAGCCCAAGTCCCAGAATAGGAAAATGGAGACTGTGGTGTGGACTGTTTCCTACAGGAGTTTGAAGCTAAGAAAGATCATGATTGTAGTGTTATACTGTATGTGTTAAACCTTCTGATAGTATTAGAAATACGTCTCTGGAAAGCTAAAGCTCTATGCTCTACATCTTTTATTCTTGGTAGTTTTTGGCACCCCCAGATGGTTTTTCCTTGAGTGACTGATGTATTTCAATTACCAACTAGCTCTTTGAAAGAACATCTACTCCTTAAATGGAAAATCTGCTTTGTAAGGCTTTGTGCTGTGGGATTGAAAGTTGTATTTGGACGTCGATGTAGGGGTTTTCTTTTTGGAAAGGTCGTTGTCTGCTGTCATCTTATTTGGAATAGAGTTTTATAATATAAAAACTAGAGTTTAGATTTACATATCTCCAAAAGTAACTTACATGTTCATACTTTTAAAAAAATTGCCTTTACACGTGTCTATTTTAGGTATTCATGAAGATCATTATTCAAGGGTTTGATGTCCATGTATTTCGCTAATTTTTACAGTGACCAGGGTTCATTTCAGGAATCCATATGGGATCTCAATAGCCTCATTGGTGCATGAATGAGTAGAAATGGGTACAGACAACATTCTCTGATATTCAGAAGTCTTTAAAGTACCCATGGCTTCCAGTTTTGCCTGCAGTTCCGATAGGTCGTTGTTTCTTCAAATCATGGTGCTTCCTCAGTCTGTCCTATTGGTAGCTGCCCAGGCCCTTTTCTAGCTCTGCACTGATACTTTACTGCAGTATTAAAGGAGGACTATCTTAAAAAAAGAAGCCAGAGAACTATAGTTGCCTTCTTAGTTTGTTAAAGGACTGCATTCCTTTTTTGTGGCCCCTTATTTTTCTCTTGCCTTTTTTCTAAAGTCGTATTCCATGGACCACTCAGAAGTTAAAACTTCCTCTACACTTGGTAAGGCTGAGTTCTTTCCTTTAGTCATAGCATATTTTGGAACTGTAATTAATAAACTTGATTGGAATCACCAAAGTCAAATTTTTATCCTGATTAGTTGCTGGATCATATGTTCCTAACCAGCCGTTTTTTTCAAACTTAAGGTCCTATTGCAAGGGCTGATGGTAAACCTTGCTGTTTTCCAAACCAAGAGGCCATTGGATAGGCATATGTGTTTAGGGTATCCTGGCCTCTTCTTGACTGAGCGTATCACTGCCCTTTAATCAAGCTAGAAGGTACACTTGAGCTTTTTCAGATAGTCCTTCTTTAAACCTGCAGGATCACAAGTAATCTTTTTAATTTTCTTGTGTCCGTCCGTCTTTAATTTCTCCAGATACTGCAGGCAAACAGCTCGCCGAGGTGTCCCATGGGGGTTTAAAAGCCGCATCGAATGCAGTTGAATTAGCGCCCGTGGCGCAATCCCGCGGCCTGAAATGAACCCTGCGAGGCTGTGTATCAGAGGGTATGTTGTTGACTATTGGCCTATTTTCCTGTTGGGCAAATTACTCGGTCATAATGGAGATGGGGGCAGAGCTGACTGAGGCTGTGCAAAAAGACTGTCTTTTCTAGAAAGGATCTTTGGGGGCAGACATCAACTTTGAGTTTAGTACTTTACTTAGCCCAAAAGGGTGCCCTTCTGACTTCTGATCCTGATGGCGTAGGCCCACACCGATGAAATGTTCTTCCCTGAGATTTTCTTCTGTTGTGCCAGAATTTCTGTTTAGGATTCTTTATCTTGCCTCTGTTCATGTTTCTTCTGTATATATGTATTAATCTAATTAAAGCACGTGGTGTATGTTATGGGATTTTCTAGCATAGTAGTTTGGATGGACAGGTAACATCCTGTTACCTGTTTGGATGGACAGGTAACATTTTTGCATTTTCTGTCCTCAGAATGGATGATGACATGAATTTTTATAGGTCTTTTGTTTGGTGTCTTCTATCTTGATGCAATGCACATATTCCTATGTTTGTGATACATTATTCAGAAGTAAACAAAACCAAGGAGCAGCCTGTCTTTTTTCTGAAGGACAGTAAATTTTATTTGTGGTGGTGGTGGGATGGTTATATTATTCTGGTGTTTTGGGAACCTTTGTATAAAACAAAGTTTATCTTAGATGCAGAAAAACATGGAGTAATATCCCTTCCACAATGGCACTAACCAAAACCTTGACTGATGTGGTATAACAAAACCTTCAGTCCTGTTGAAATGAACATAACTGCTAGGAGAAAGTCTACGTGGTGGTAGCAGCAGCTAAATATTATTAGTAGTAATATTAGTGAAGAAGACATTTGACTCCAGTATAGGATAGAAGAAAAATATCATTTTTAAAAGCTGATATTCTATTTGGTGACCAAGAACTTTAAAGATTAGATTCAACATCTTAATTTTAGTTTGAGTGTTGTTTTGTTTTGTCTGGCAAGGTTTGTCTTCGTTGCCTGACATGTGAAATGTTTATACCAAGGTGATGTCTTTCCTTCCCAGACCTCAGAATATATTATTCAAGCTTACAAATATGGTGCATTTGAGAAGATCCCAGAGTTTATCGCTTTTAGGAACAGGCTGAATAATTCTCTTCATTTTGCACAAGTCCGTACTGAACGGATGTTGTTAGACCTTCTACTTGAAGCAAATGTGTAAGTATTGCGCAAGAGCTAATAAGGAACTAAGAGATTAGATCAGATGCTGAGAGCCATTAATGGGCCTCATGGGTGTCATTAGCGGGCTTAAGCTAAAGAAAAATGGGAAAGAAAAATGTAGGAGGGAACAGGGAAGAAAGGGGAAGGTGCCTGTCATGGGGAATGATAGGGTACTGCCAGCACCATCCCAGGTTCCATACAGAAACCAGCTAGGCCGTGATCATCATCCCTGGCCCATATTATGTTTACAAGCTTCCCCATACCCTGCAAACATGGGATTTCAGGAATTAATGCTGATGAACTTTATTTTGGTTGGGCCTCCAGATGCCTTTCTTTTGCTGTGTAGCAGGCCAGAACCATTGCTTGGTTGTATTCACGTTATATGAGCTTTTACTTCCTAATATTAAAGCCTTCCTTTCTTCACTCTTTCCTTTTCTCTCTTTCTAGTAAAACAAAGTCTTGGCTAACATGTTTTCATGACTATTTTATTATTGAATAATACTTAAATAAATTTTCATTATCACAGATCAACCAGCTTAGCAGAAAGTATAAAGTCAATGAATCTTCGGCCAGAAGAAGATGACATTCCATGGGAAGCCTTGCGAGACAACAGAGACTTAAATGTTTTCTTTAGCTGGGATCCAAAAGACAGGTAACTTGAATTTAACCCCAAGCAATTTATTTTTAAAGAATCAAGATGAATTTAAGAGTTCTATATATTATATTATATATTACGTATATATAATAACATTTTTATTGTAGGGATCAGAAAATATAGGTAAGCCAAAGGAAGAAAAGAAAACCTCACCCCTATGTTGAGATTACTGGTTAATCTAAAAGTTAATTCCTCCTTCACAGCATACATGAAAACGGATTCCACATGGATTAAAGATTATATGTTAAAACTTAGAAGAAAATATAAAAAATATTTTTAAATGGTTGGGAAAGTCTTTCTCAGCATTACATCAGATCTGGAAACAAAGGATTTGACCTCTAAATATTAGTCTTCTATATAGAAGTAAATTTGTTAACAAGTTCTAGAGGTATCTGGTAAATTAGTAAATTTCTTCATATATATTAATATCCTTCACATATACAGAGAATTGGTGAATTGGTAAATTTCTTCATATAAATATCCTTCACATATACAGAGAACTCAATAAATCAATAAGAAGAAGATAAATGAAAAACAAATGGGGCAAAGGGTTTAATAGGAAATTAAAGAAATGTACTTTACAGCAATAAAGATTTGTATTTTAATCTATCAGACGAAGATTTAACCTATCACATAAAAAAAAATTAATCCTTGTTCTCAGCTAGGTTATGGGAAAGTGGTTGTTGTGAGTTTACATGGCAGTAAAACTTTATATAACCTTCCTGTAGGGAATTTTAGTTATATGTATCAAGATTGAAAAGGCTGTGTACCATTTAATTCAGCAGAACCACTTCTAGGAAAGTGGAAACTAAGGAATAAGTGCACAAGTATGCAGAGACATGTATACAAGGTAGTTCTGAATATACTGTAATTTGGGGGCTGCCAAGACTACATTCAGTGATTTGCCAGGACTCATGGGATTCTACATATAGTTGGACTCACAACTAAGTTTTTTTTATAACAAAAGGATACATGACAGGATCAGCAAAGGGAAAGACATACAGGTGGAGTTTGGAAAACTCCATGCACAGACTTGCCGGTGTTCTCTCCCTCCTACGAAGGAATATACTGAGCGTGCTCCTTTCTCCAGCAGCAAAAAATGTGGTATTTCTGTGCAATATTTCTGCCCAGAGAAGCCCATTAAAGATTTGGTGCCCAAGGTTTTCATCGGCTGGTGATGTAGGCACCCTCAGTCTAGCTTGTACCAACATTTCAGACTCCCAGAAGGAAAGCACTGTTCACCCTTAACCACATAATTTGTATGAACAATCTAGGCAGGTGAGCCACTCTTGTCATTTAGGGAATGGTTGGCCTGCTAGGTTCCCAGACATCAGGCAAGGGCCAACCTTGCAAGTAGGCCCTTCTGAAGATAATAGCCTCAGGGATGCTATGTTAACTTTTTTTTTTAAAGAATATTTGGTGGGGGGATTTTTTATTTATTTGTTTGTTTGTTTTTATTTTTGACTGTATTGGGTCTTTGTTGCTGTGTGTGGGCTTTCTCTAGTTGCGGTGAGTGGGGGCTACTCTTTGTTGCAGTGAGTAGTCTTCTCACTGTCGTGGCTTCTCTTGTTGCGGAGCACGGGCTTTAGGCACGCAGGCTTCAGTAGTTGTGGCACGTAGGCTCAGTAGTTGTGGCTCGTGGGCTCTAGAGCACAGGTTCAGTAGTTGTGGTGCACAGGCTTAGTTGCTCTGCGGCATGTGGGATCTTCCCGGGCCAGGGATCGAACCCATGCCCCTTGCATTGGCAGGCAGATTCTTAACCACTGCACCACCAGGCAAGCCCTATGTTAACTGTTTTCTGTACACACTGTCATAAAAGATGCAGTTTGCAAAATAGTATAAACAACTGTGAACCCATTTTATCTGTTTAAAGTATATTACATAAATATTTGTAGTTCATTTTCGTACATCGTATTGCAAAAGTCTGAAACGATCTATACCAAGCATGTTAATATTGTGGGTTCTCCATCAGTAGTAATGTTGTAGTTATGACTTGTTGACATTTCCGTTACAAACTTTAATTTTGAATTGTTTATGCAAAATAACTGGATTTATGTTGTATTAGGCTGAAAGTTGACAATTTTGGCTACCATTTGTGGATTTTGACTTAGATTCATTATGCATATCAGAATCTTTTTTTTTAATAAGAGCGTGGAAAAACATTTGTTGTAAACTGCTCTTTAACAAAGAATATTTAGTTTTTTTACACAAAGTTTGACTGGCAGTTAATAGTGTGAAGCAGATCATATTTGTATTGATTGAAAAATGAAACTTAGAAACTTAGATTTTAAAAGTAGTGACAGTGCTTAGCTTACTATTATTTATCATTTGAATCATTTAAATTTAGTGAGAATATTAATTGAGAATGTTTTTCTTTCTAATTTTTATACTCTGTAAATCATGGCCTTAAAAATAATAATGCATAATGAAACAATTCCAACATGAAAAGTGTTTTTTACTTTTGTTACATAAAACTAATTTGAGTGCTTACTTAATATACCTTGAGTGGTTATCTAGTAAATCACTAAATAGATGGTATCACTCAACAAATAATGTTATTATTTTCTGAAGGAATAAAGATTTCCAGTCATTAAACAAAAACTAAATAATCAAGTGTTCTGTATCAGGAATTCTAAATATGCCTTTCCAAGATCATTTTTAAATTATTTTATTTATTTATTTATTTATTTATTTATTGGGCTGTGTTGGTTCTTCGTTTCTGTGCGAGGGCTTCCTCTAGCTGCGGCAAGCGGGGATCACTCTTCATCGCGGTGCGCGGGCCTCTCACTGTCGTGGCCTCTCTTGTTGCGGAGCACAGGTTCCAGACGCGCAGGCTCAGTAATTGTGGCTCACGGGCATAGTTGCTCCGCGGCATGTGGGATCTTCCCAGACCAGGGCTCGAACCCGTGTCCCCTGCATTGGCAGGCAGATTCTCAACCACTGCGCCACCAGGGAAGCCCCCAAGATCATTTTTATGTGTCATTTTTACCCTGAAAGTTTTAACTAATCGAAGTGATGGTTTAAAATAAATTTTAGAAAACTTAGGATAGCATGGATTCTGTTCCTATAACAGAATCTCAGTGGAATGTTTTTCCCAAGACTAATACAAATTTAATCTGATTTTTTAAGACTTTGTTAGCTTCCATTTAAATGATAGTATAGGGACTTCCCCGGAAATCCCGTCCAGTGGTTAAGACTCCACCTTCCAATGCAGGGGGTGTGGGTTTGATCCCTGGTCAGGGAACTAGGATCCCACATGCCGCGGGGTGCAGCCAAAAATTAAAAAAAAAAAAAAAAAAGATAGTACAAGCATATACTCTTTGGTAGCATTTTTTGTTCTTCAGACAAACGGAAGTGATTTTAATAAGGCTTAATAATATTTAATGGCAACCTTCTGTTCTATTTTAAAAATCTAGTCTTTTGACCACTTTGACTTTTTAAATACATGACATCTTTACCAAGTGCACTGAAGGTCTATTATAGGGAGAACTGGTTGGGAGACAATAAAAGTTTTTATTGTAAGTCATTCATTTAATTAAAAAACATTGCAAATACTGCATGTTGTTATTCATATAAAATCAGAAAAAGGACATTCTTATCAAGTTCCAAAATTTGTATATACTTTTAGGTCATAAGAGTTAATAGTTTTATTTATGACTTTGTAGATTATGTTATTTATGTGTGAAACAAAGCAGGAAAATATATTGAGAAAGAATTATATTTATGGAGGAGTTTTTTAATGTGTTACATTTCTTAAATGTAAACATATATTTCTTTTTTTTTTTTAACATCTTTATTGGAGTATAATTGCTTTACAATGGTGTGTTAGTTTCTGCTTTATAACCAAGTGAATCAGTTATACATATACATATGTTCCCATATCTCTTCCCTCTTGCGTCTCCCTCCCTCCCACCCTCCCTATCCCACCCCTCTAGGTGGTCACAAACCACCGAGCTGATCTCCCTGTGCTATGCGGCTGCTTCCCACTAGCTATCTATTTTACATTTGGTAGTGTACATATGTCCATGCCACTCTCTCACTTTGTCCCAGCTTACCCTTCCCCCTCCCCATATCCTCAAGTCCACTCTCTAGTAGGTCTGTGTCTTTATTCCCGTCTTACCCCTAGGTTCTCCATGACCTTTTTTTTTTTTTTCTTCTTAGATTCCACATATATGTGTTAGCATACGGTATTTGTTTTTCTCTTTCTGACTTCACTCTGTATGACAGACTCTAGGTCCATCCACCTCACCACTTAATGCGTACTTAAGTAATGTTTAAGGAAACCAAAGTAATGCATTGTTGTGCATGTTGGCAGTGTCAAAAATAAAACCATTTTGGTGGTTAAAAAAAAATATTGTGGGTTCTTGGTTATCAGAGCCCGTTTTCCTTTTATTTTTTTACTTTTCTGCCATTTGAATTTTTTATATTATGTATTTTATCATCAGAAAAATGAATCTCACGTAAGGGGAAAACAACCTGTTAGGTAGGTTATCTTCCCCATTTTATGGATACCGAAATGGGGACTTGGACTGTTTTGGTTTGTCCAAGATCATTCAGCTATTAAATGAAAGCTGGGACCATTCAAAGGCGTCTTGACTGATGAAAGTGAACTTTGAAAGCTTTAAAGTTAACATGAATAAAATGGATGGTTTGCGGATGTTTCTTTTTAAGGGATGTTTCTGAAGAACATAAGAAACTTTCCTTGGAGGAGGAGACAATGTGGTTAAGAATCCGTTCCTTAACCTTGAGGCTGATCAGTGGACTTCCAAGTCTTAACCATTCTGTTGGGCCAGAGAACTCAGAGAAGACCACTGAGAATGGAGTATCCTCCCGGATTGATATTTTCCGTTTGCTCCTTCAACAGCTGGAGGTGGCCCTGGAGACGGGAAAGCGATTTATTGAGAAGGACATTCAGGTATCATCAGTGCGTATTTATAATCAAAGCTGCAATAATATGTGACTGTCTTTTTGAAAATAGGAATTGGGGATGGGTGAGTAGTAAAGAACAGTATTTTGTCCCACTTTATGGCATCTACAGGAAAAAGACAAACTTCTTAAACTTGGGGAATTGCAGAGGCTTCCTCAATATCCAAACTGGATAGTGAGGAAAAGCAAAATAGCTTTTTTGTGATGGTAAACTTTTTAATACCTGTCAACAAATTAATACAGCGTTTCTGTTTTCACCATAATGATTTGGTTATTATTAGCTTGCTGATCAGTGCTTTGTAACTTAATCACGGAGATAGATTTTTATCCAGTTCCTTGTTTTCTCATTTTGTATTTTATGAATTTAAATTTCAGTGGATTTAAAGAACATTTAAAGAACTTTTTTTCCTTTCCAGTATCCTTTCCTTGGTCCTGTACCTACCAGAATGGCTGGATTCTTTAATTCTGGCTGTTCTCAGTGTCAGACCAGCTCTTTTTATCTTGTTAGTGATATTTATGAGCTGGACATCAATGGTTTAGGTAAGTGTATACTTGCATGAGTATATTTACAGGGTCTTTGTCACTGAAAACTTAGTAAATGCAACAAAATATCTATAACCTCACATATTTGGAAAAATTTGGAGGAGATGGGAGCTGGAAGCTGTTCTAGAATGTCTGGTTTGCTATACAAGAAAGTCCATTAAACAGTTTACAAAATAATGTTTAGAAGCTTAACTCCGTTCCATATTTTTTTTTTTAATCCACCCTGCTGCGCCCCCCACACCCTGCCCCCGCACCTCTAAATGCCACTCACTCCCTTTCCCTCATTTTCCCACTTTTGTTTTAAGTCTGTTCCATATTTAAAATCATTTTTTAGGGCCAAAAGTTGAAGAAATCCTTGATTTGTTGAAATATTGTTGGATTTCAAGTTGAATTCTTTTCATTCATTCATTTAAAAATTTTTTAAAAATTGAAGTATAGTTGAATTACAATGTTATGTTAGTTTCTGGTATACAGCAAAGTGATTCAATTATACCTGTATATATATACATGTATTTTCATATTCTTTTCTGTTCTGGTTTATGATAGGATATTGAATATAGTTCCCTGTGCTATACAGTAGGACCTTGTTGTTTATCTGTTTTATGTATAGTAGTTTGTATCTGCTAATCCCAAACTCCTAATTTATCCCTCCCCCATCCCCTTTCCCCTTTGATAACCATAAATTTGTTTTCTATGTCTATGAGTCTGTTTCTGTTTTATAAATAACTTCATTTGTATCAGATTAAATTCTTTACTTAAAAATGAAGGCCTAGGGACTTCCCTGGTGGTCCAGTGGGTAAGACTCCACGCTCCCAATGCAGGGGGCCGGGGTTTGATCCCTGGTTGGGGAACTAGATCCCGCATGCATGCCGCAACTAAGAGTTTGCATGCCACAACTAAGAAGTCTGCATGCTGCAACTAAAGATCCCGCATGCCACAACAAAGACCTGGTGCGGCCAAAATAAATAAATAAATATTAAAAAAAAGAAAGAAGAAGGCCTAAACTTTGTAGAGAAAAGATTTTTTTCTAAGCTGTCAACCCAGCGAGAGTCACAAATACCATATAGGTCATGTTTTTTTGTTTGTGTTTTGTTTTTCCCAAGTCATAAGGTTTGTGGATCCTGTCATTTAGAGTATTTGAAACACGTAGATTTCTGGTCCTCCTAGAGAATCTTAGGTAGTGCTTTTGGCAGAACGGTAATTAATACCTTTCTTTGCCTTTTTTCTTTCCCTTTCTCTTTCCTTTTCTCCTTTTCTTGTCCTTCATCTTTCTCTCAGTAATGGAATTTAGAGGCCTGTGGGTCTTAAGAGAAAAGAAAATGTTCTTGCCTATGCTTCCAGGTATTGGTCTTGCTTCTTTATCTTACTAAAAATTGAATTGAAAGTTTTTCATTGTGTTTCAATTTTAGAGGATACAATGGAGATCCAGGAGCGAGTAGAGAATAGTCTTAAGTCTTTACTAGAACAGTTAAAAGGTAAGTGGTCTTACTGTGGATTCCCATATTGTATCTGATTGTCTGACAATAGCTCTTTTTTCATAGAAACTTGTAAGAGGTTTTGAAAAATAATAATGCACACATTTTGGTATTTTTAAAGACTTTGTTTCTAACTTTAAAAAGTTTTGATTACAAAAGTAGTAGACACCTATTGTAAAACAGTACACAAGTGGGTATGGTCTTTTCCCCTTCCCAGCCCCATTCCTGCAGAGGTAAGTAGGTATGTGCTGTTGAGTCTGTATTTCTACATACCACCAAACAGTCATACATGTGTGTATGGAAATACATAGTAGTGATTTTTTAAAAAAATATATCAGAGGATATAATACATGCTTTTCTGGCTTTAATTGTTTGTTATCTTGGACATTTTACCATGTCAGTTATATACACACCCCATTTGTTTTAAGGGCTGCATAATATTCCACAGTATTGTATCAGTGTACCAGATTTATTTATATGCTCTGAGTACATAATATATTATGCATAACAATGCTGACATAAATATCTTGGGACACAATTGTTTGGGTACTTATTTGAGTATTTCCTTGGAGTTAAATTCCTAGCAATGAAATTATTTGGTAAAGAATATACATATGCGTTTTCTTTTAACTCTCTCAAATACTTAAAAAAATTATTATTATTTTATTTAACTATAGTTGATTTACAATACTGTGTTAGTTTCAGGTGTACAGCTTCAGATTCTTTTCCATTATAGATTATTGTGCATTTTAAATCTATAAGGGTCTTTCTTTTTAGGAGCCTAAAAAGTCTTTTATTTTGTTGCTCAAATGAAGACTGAGAATTAAAAGATGATCAAGATTATGAGAATAAACCTGGTATTTGTTATGAAGGTTCATTTCTACCATGCACATTGGTTTTTTAGTCTATAATGGCACAAGTTCTTTTTTTTTTTTTTGGCACAAGTTCTTTTAAACCATCCACTTGAAATCTTATTTTTATTGTGCCAATGGCCTATCTGGAAAGGCGTAGCTGGTGTTTATTTATTTTTTAAACAGTTATCCCATATTTTATTTTATTTATTTATTTTTTAAATTATTTATTTATTTGGTCGCGCTGGGTCTTAGTTGCGGCAGGCAGCCTCCTTAGTTGTGGCTCGCAGGCTCCTTAGTTGCAGCACGTGGGCTTCCTTAGTTGTGGCATGTGAACTCTTAATTGCGGCATGCATGTGGGATCTCGTTCCCTGACCATGGATTAACCCAGGCCATCTGCACTGGAAGCGTGGAGTCTTAACCACTGGACCACCAGGGAAGTCCCCGTAGCTGGTGTTTAGACCCTAGAATATATAATTTATAAGTCTGCCTTTTATGTTTTGAAGACAATAGAGCAGTAGTCATGTGGCTTTTTAAAGAGCTTAAAATAGGGCTTCCCTGGTGGCACAATGGTTGGGAGTCGGCCTGCCAATGCAGGGGACACGGGTTCAAGCCCTGGTCCAGGAAGATCCCACATGCCGCGGAGCAGCTAAGCCCGTGAGCCACAACTGCTGAGCCTGTGCTCTAGGGCCCACGAGCCACAACTACTGAGCCCACGTGCCACAACTACTGAAACCCGTGTGCCTAGAGTCTGTGCTCTGCAACAAGAGAAGCCATTGCAATGAGAAGCCTGCGCCACAACTGCTGAGCCTGCGCTCTAGGGCCCACGAGCCACAACTACTGAGCCCACGTGCCACAACTACTGAAACCCGCGTGCCTAGAGTCTGTGCTCCGCAACAAGAGAAGCCACTGCAATGAGAAGCCTGCGCCACAACTGCTGAGCCTGCGCTCTAGGGCCCACGAGCCACAACTACTGAGCCCACATGCCACAACTACTGAAACCCGCGTGCCTAGAGTCTGTGCTCCGCAACAAGAGAAGCCACTGCAATGAGAAGCCTGCGCACCGCAATGAAGAGTAGTCCCTGTTCGCCACAACTAGAGAAAGCCTGCGGGCAGCAACAAAGACCCAATGCAGCCAAAAACAATAAATAAATAAAATAAATAAACTTAAAAAAAATAAATAAAGAGCCTAAAATAGATATTCTTTGGTGTTTGTTTCATTGGGGTGGGGGAGCTTTCTGGATTAAATCTTTATATTTGCTTATTCTTTATTAGATTGTGCATTGTGTTCCTAAAAATAACATTGAAACAAAAGCTGAATAAAACCATAAAATATTTTTCTGTTTTCAGATGTCTTCAGTAAATGTAAAGGTGATCTTTTAGAAGTTAAAGATGGTAACTTGAAAACACATCCTACTCTTTTAGAAAATCTAGTCTTCTTGGTTGAGGTATGTTTTTGTTCTCTTTGTGAAAAACTCAATTTTCCTTAATTGTATGCAGGATTAATTTTTCAAAAATGAACAGGTAATAGGCACCTTATGCCTGTAATTTAACCCCTCACTCCCACCTTTTGTTAATTGAAAAGCAATTTCAATTTTCTGAACTAATTCCTTCCAAGGATATCAGGAGAATTTCATTCATAATGCTAGGGTAAAACTTCTTGAAATTTGCTTTACAAATCTCTAAAGATTCCTCAGATTCACTGCAAATCTAGCTCTCTTCTGTTCATTTTCCTTTTTGACTCAACTATTATGTAGTTTAAGTTAATTCTGCCAGCTTTCTAAATTTGTTGCTGCTGTTCACTAATTGCTGAGATTCTGCATTATGAAGGAGAATCCAGGAGCTGATGTAGCAAAACACTTTGTTTCTTTTAGCCAGAGAGAGAAAGAAGAGGATCACAACACTCATAATCCATTATCTTTTTTCCGTTTATTTTGTCACATGTTTGTTTACTTTCTTTTTCTACTAGTCTGTAAGCTTCCTGAAGGCAATATTCTCTGTTTTGGTGACATTTTAAGTGCCTAAGAGATACTTAATGAGTGAATGAGAAATAATTGCATGTATATATGTACATGAATACACTGTAGCATAGGTGAAGACGTGTAAACACCTAACTTAATTCAAAGGAGAATATGTGCTGACCAACTGGGGAGATTTCTTCATATACAATTTAAGGTTTGCAGGTGAGGCAGTATCTTATCTGGATGGAGAGGTGGGTGGGGAGAGGCATATTTTACAGAACCTTTGGATTCCATACCTAGGAATTTGGACTTTTCACTTCAGTGAAAAGGATGTTAAATGGATCCCCATCTCCTGCAAGGAAGTGAAAGAAAATTGGACTGAGTAGAGCAGGTGTCCTGAACCCCCAGGCCACGGACTGTTAACCAGTCTGTTAACAGACTGTTAGGAACTGGGCTGTACAGCAGGAGGTGAGCAGCAGGTGAGCGAAGCTTCATCTGTGTTTACAACCGCTCCCCATCACTTGCATTACCGCCTGAGCTCTGCCTCCTGTCAGATCAGCAGCGGCATTAGATTCTCACAGGAGCGCAAACCCTACTGTGAACTGCGCATGTGAGGGATCTAGGTTGCGTGCTCCTTATGAGAATCTAATGCCTGATGACCTGAGGTGGAGCTGAGGCAGTGATACTAGCACTGGGGAGTGGCTGCAAATACAGATTATCATTAGCAGAGAGGTTTGACTGCACAGAGACCATAATAAATCAATTGCTTGCAGACTCATATCAAAACCCTATCAGTGAGTGGCAAGTGAAAACAAGCTCAGGGCTCCCACTGATTCTGCATTATGATGAGTTGTTTAATTATTTCATTATACATTACAGTGTAATTATAATAGAAATAAAGTGCACAATAAACGTAATGTGCCTGAATCATCCCCAAACCATCCCCCCGTCCATGGAAAAATTGTCTTCCACAAAACCGGTCCCTGGTGCCAAAAAGGTTGGGGACCACTGGAGTAGAGGATGAGTTTAGAGCTGGGAGAGCCAGAAGAAAGAATAAAGACAGTATTCTGAGTAGGAGATGAAGAAGACCTGGATCAATGTGGTGATTGTAGAAATTAGAGTGGAGAGTTACAAGAGAGCTTGAAGAGATTTGCATAGAAGAGCTGTTTGCACAGAATTTGTTTAGTTCATAATCTTTGTTCTTGATAGATATCTTGAGTGTAATCCTTATTGATGAATTTGCAATTTTTCCGCTTTCAGACTATTTCTATTATCCTTTGGGTGTCCAGTTACTGTGAGAGTGTCCTGCGACCATACAAATTAAATTTACAGAAAAAGAAGAAGAAGAAAAAAGAAACCAGCATCGTCATGGTAATAACAGAGAAAACACAAGTAACAATCTGGCTGCATGCTGCCTTTTCTTTTCACTGTTTTCCTGCATTTTGTAAGAGATCATAGGACCCAGTATGCATTCATTTTCTCTCTCCAGCTTTTTAAAAAAATAATACACCTGCAGAAAAGCTGAAAGTCTAGTATAATGACACCCAGACATCCTTACCTAGATTCACCACTTGTTAACAATTTGCCACATTTGCTTTATCTCTCTCTCTCTCTCTCTCTGATTCTCTACCTCCCCCACCCCCATTTGTTGAACCATTTGAAAGAAAAGTACAGACTGTGATACTTAACACACCAGGGTAGAACAGGGGAAGTCTCCTACAAAACCATAATACTCAAGATATTTTCACACTCAAGATATTTAATATTGGTAACAATAATATTATAATGTCCATATTAACCTTTTCCCTGTTATCCCAGTTACATCCCGTATCGTCTTTTTCAAAATACTAGAATCCTACTAAGGATCTGACACAGCTTTTAGTTGTCATTTCTCTGTACCTTTCTTTCATCAAGCGTACTTCCTTAGCTTTTGTTTGTCTTTATTGTTGAAAAGTCTAGCTAGGTTTTTGGTAGACTATCCCACAGTCTGGATTTGGCTAATTGTTTCCATAGATTTAGGTTAAACATAGATGCTGTGTCCTTTTTAGCAATTAAATTAGGAGGCACTAATGTTGTTATGTCCCATTATTGATAATTTCAGATTTAATTATTTGATAAAGGAAGTATCTGCCGGATTTCTTTATTGTAAGAGTGTCTTCCCTCCCCATGTAATTAATCTGTGAGATGATGCTTTGAGACTCTGAATATCCTGTTCCCCACCAGCCTTTCACCCACTGGTTTTAACACCCATTGTTAGCCTAACTTGCATGAATCATTTATTTCTTTGGTGGTTCCACAATGGTGATTTTAAAAAATTCTACCAATCATTTATCATTTATTAACTGGCATTCTGTAAAATAGAGCTGTATATATATGTATTTTTTAACTTTTTTTAAAAAAATTAATTTATTTATTTATTTTTGGCTGCGTTGGGTCTTCGTTTCCGTGCGAGGGCTTTCTCCAGTTGCGGCGCGCGGGGGCCACTCTTCATCGCGGTGCGCGGGCCTCTCACTGTCGCGGCCTCTCCCGTTGCGGAGCACGGGCTCCAGACGCGCAGGCTCAGTAACTGTGGCTCAAGGGCTTAGTTGCTCCGCGGCATGTGGGATCCTCCCAGACCAGGGCTCGAACCTGTGTCCCCTGCATTGGCAGGCAGACTCTCAACCGCTGCGCCACCAGGGAAGCCTGAGCTGTATATTTTTAATATCATTATTTTAGTATCACTGTGGACTCATTCCTTTTTAAATTTACCTTGTAAACCATTATCATCATTTTCTTTTGGATGCACAGATTTGGCTAATGGGAGCCACTTTAAGCTGGTTCCCGTCCTTGAACATCATTGGTCTTTGAGCCCTTACTGTCTGAAACAACAAAAATGCTCCAAGCACTTTGTACTCACCCACTGAACTGAAATCAGACATTTTTTTCAATGAGCCCTGGTTCCTTTATGGGGAATGGTATTCAAAATACCAAGATCTAGTTGTTAGGTATACTAATTGCTATTAGGGTTTTACTCTTTCTAGTTCATGTCTGTGAAGAGAGGAAATTTATTTACACACACACACACGCACACACACACAGTTTTAAATAATTCTTACTGATACCTCCAGTTTCAGTCCAATATCAATGTTCTTCCTTCCATTCCTTCCCTCATTCCATATTTGTAGTTTTCTTTTCAGAGTAAGAACCATGGTTCCCAACAGCATCAATATATTTATTCATTTGCTGTTTTACAATAAATACTAAATAGTTTTGGAATTAGTACATTGGTTCCACTACCAGTTCCAATAACAAACCCACTAAATAAAGTTCAAATTTTTGCATTTCTTTTTTGTCCTTAGAATACGTTCCAGTGAATGTAGACAGTTGAGGTACTCTGTAAAAGCAGTGGAATTAAAAACTCAGATTATATTATTAGTGTGATGTAAATAAGATTCATCTATTTCTGTTTGTATTCAATTTTGGAGTTTCCTCCCATCTTAATTGATTTAATTTTTGCATGTGTAAAACATTAACATAATTTATATCCTTTTCATAAGGAAAGATGTTTAGGATTTATTCTCTAATGGCATGCTGTTTTGTTAATGTTTGAACTTATCTTATTAATGGAAGATTTTTGTTCACTATAGGAATACAGTAACCATTGTCGTTTGAAAATGTTGATGGTTTTATTAGTAATACTAACTTCCTGCACAATTCAGTAACAATTCAGGAATTTTTTGGATTTGACACTTGTCCTGGGTGTTGCCATTCATTCATTTCTTTCCTTCACTTTGTTCAAGATAATTTAACAGATCATGAGTGCAAAGTTTGAAAGAATTGATCAGAGTTGCATGATTACTTTCTCTTCTAATGAAAACCTACACTCCTAGTACTTGTCAAATAGCTTTTGGTATTTGGATTTTGTGAGAGTTTTTGTAGTTATTGCTTTTCTAATTTCCAAAAATGAGAATAGCCGCCTATTTTTCTGATTGTCAGTGTAACCTAAATATATGAATAAAGTGAAGATCACCCATTTCCCCAGCAAACAGAGATAGCCACTGCATACAAACCAGAATCATTCTCTATAGAAAGTTTTGCAACTTTGCTATTTGTTTTTGTTTTCACTTAATAGGGTATCTTAGACATCTCTTCATTTCAGCAAATATGGATGTATCTCATTACTTTTAATGGTTATGTACTATCCTGTTATATTAATATACCATAACTTATTCCCATTGTTGAATGTTTAGTTGGTTCTGATTTTCTTTTAATATTATAAATAGTGCTGCTATTAAAATATGGACAAACACAAGATGAATTTATAATATGATTTCCTTAGGCTATCTCTTAGATCTGACATTACTATGTATACAGGTTTCCCCTGCTATCCAGAAGTATAGCATTCCTTTGAAACCTTTCATAAGCCCAGGTGGCATAAGGGGAAGAAGCAATTACCTTAGGACACATCTTGCTAATGGATGCACAAAAAGTAAATTGAGATAAAGCACAGATGCTTACAGACATAGTTCACTGCTGTGGCGGCTTGATGTTGAGTGGCACTTCCGGTGCCACCGTTGCTGCTCAGGGTGTGCGCTGCTTCTGTAACAGCTTGCTGCAAATGCTTTTCACCTTCTTTTTCCTGTGAAAGCGAAAATCCTTTTTGGATTTCTTTTGGTTAGCCAAAACAGGTACTAATGTAGGTCTTTCATGAAAGCTAAAGTGGCATAAAGTGAACTTTCAAAAAGCTGGAGATACCTGTTTTTACATTCCCCAGTGGTGTGGTGTGTCTGTATCCTTACCCATTTGATAGGCAAACATTGGAACTCTCCTTTTTCCAATTTGCGTTAAAAAAATTCTATTGATGTTGCACCTTCAAAGAAGACTTCTTGAGTGAAAAGCTGGCCTTACTAGTTGATTGGCTAGGTTTCTTGTGTTTATCTGTTTTTTAAATTGTATCACTGCTGGGATTTCTTTGATATATTTTCTGTTTCTGTCTTTGCCCAAGTTTCCTATTGTGGTAGTAGTATTTTTTCCATTGATATGTTTTGAGCTATTGGACTCTTAACATAGTAGTGTTAACATAATCCTTTTTCATATATGATGCAGTTTTTTTTCAGTTTGACATGTCTTTTAACTTGAGTGATTTTTTTGGTCAAATATAGTAACTTTTAAAAAATAAGATTTTTTTTCATGCCTAACTCCTTTGAATTAATGCTTAGATCATTGGTTTCATGGTTTTAACCTTTTTCTAATGGGATTTGGACTCCAAATTTGCTGCTAATCACCACTTTATGTTTATCCCACAAATTTGGTACTTCATATCTTCATCTGACATAGCAAACATTTTTTTCTAATACTTGTGATTTATTCTTTGACCATTGTTTTGTTTAGGTGCTATTCAATAATTTCCAAATGTATGGTGATTTAAAAATTTTTTTTAGTTTTTGTACAATTTTTAAAGATTACTTTCCATTTACAGATATTACAAAATATTGGCTATATGCCCCATGTTGTACAATACGTCCTTGAGCCTATCTTAACCCAGTAGTTTGTACCTCCCACTCCCCCACCCACCTATTGCCCCTCCCCCAAGATTTTTTTTAACTGTTCTTAGGTTAGTATTATGTTTAGAAAGACCTTTTCAATTTATGATCGCAAAAGCCACTACCTAAATCCTCTTCTGGTGCTTCGATGGATTTTTTTAAAAAATTTAAGTATTTAAATCTGTCTGGAATTTATTTTGTTATTTATTATTTTATTTAGTTTATATTTCACAATATGTCTAGCTAGCTATTCAGTACCATTCATCCACTTGAAAACCACTGTTTTGAAAGGTCACCATTTAAATTCCTTTATATTCTTTGCTCTATCTTGGGATTTGTGTCCTTTCAGTCTTTGTCAATTTACTTATATACCAGTCCCATCTGGATTTAATGTAACTTTATAATATACTCTCATATCTATTAGGGCAAGTTCCCCTTAACGGCTGTTTTTCAGAATTTTCTTGATTGTTGTCACCCATCATTTTTTCCATTAGAATTTAGAATTTCTGTTTCTGTTATTAACATTACAGGAAATCTCAAAGACATAAAGAGAAGAAATGAAGTCTTGGGTCTTCTCATCTCCTTTAGTGTTCTAGGAGATTCCCAACCTGAAGTTGAATAATGACCAACTAAGATTTTTTATTCTTTTTTTCACCTCCGCTTCCCCAGAGTGAAATAAAACCACACTGGAAAAAAGTCATCATTACTGAGTTAGCATTTGGTGGCTATTAAATTTACCTTGGTTTGAGAGACTCTTTTAATATCCAAAACTATATCTATCCTTGTTACTATTTTTTTTTGTGGGGACCACACCACACACCATGTGGGATCTTATTTCCCCAACCAGGGATTGAACCCGTGCCCCCTGCTGAGGAAGTGCGGAGTCTTAACCACTGGATCTCCAGGGAAGTCCCATCCTGTTACTATTAATAGAATTAAGTAATGCTATAGCATGAAATTAGTATATCTTATGTGATAAAGCATGGGAGAAATATGTTTGATAATCTTTCAACTTTTTAAAAATCTTTTTTTCCAGCCACCTGTGTTTACCAGTTTCCAAGACTATGTTACTGGGCTTCAGACTTTAATTTCGAATGTTGTGGATCATATTAAAGGACTTGAAGCACATCTAATTGCACTTAAACTTGAAGAACTTATTTTAGAAGACACTTCCCTCTCACTGGTAAGAGACTACATGGTAAGAGACTATAGTTGATCAGCAATAAGTTATATATATAGATATTCAAGTGTTCTTATTGTTATCACAGGGACAAGTTAATTTTCAATTCATTATTCTCTCCTATGGGACTTGTGATTAGAAGGTGCCTGGCACTGGTTTTTTGCTGTGGTCTTGGTGGTGGTGGTGTCTCCTCCCCCTTCATCCCCCCTCCCGCTTTCCACCTTTGAATACATTTTTGGGGGTGTTCTTTTACTGTGAAAACAACTGATGAATTGTTGAGGAGTAGAATTAGTATTGTCCCTGTTTTGAGCACCATAGGAAACCAGCCATACTTTTGAGATTCAGGGACAATCTCCTTGACTGAGAACTTACCTGCTGTTGGATTGGCTGGTTTCTTTGCCAGCCCAGCAATTATCACATGGAAAAGGAAAGATGCTGGACATCAGAACTAATTATGTCAGTAATAATGAGGCCAGAGCAAGCCAGCAAAAAAGGAATGGAAACAAGTACGGAATCAAAGGTACTAGTCAGTTTTCTCCTGATCATTATTTTAAGCTAGTTTCTTAAAATTCTGCTAGCAAAATCCCTGATAAAGTCTCACTTTAAAAAATGTGGATTCTTTTTAAAAAGTTAGTTAAATAAAACAAACAAATGGTGTCAGGTGAGTTAACATGCACCAGCTTGGAGTAGGTTTAGGATTTTGATAGGAGCCAGAAGAGCAATGGTGGAGCCACCTGATTCTGGCTAGTTGTTCCAGTGATGAAACTCCGATCGTGAGGAAATGCTTTCCTTGAGTAGTTTGTCTGACCTAAGCCTCTGCTGATGAGGAAGCTCATCCAGCAGTCTGAGGGCAGGCATCATCCTAGCCTAAGACCTCCACCCAGGCCCTTCTAGGGAAGGGAGTGAATGGAATCTTGCTTGGCACACCAGCTTTAAAAGGTTGTAAGCCCCTCTTTTGTAAAATGTCAACATGTTAGAGCTTTGAAAAAAGGGCTTACTGTGGGAAAGGGCTCAGAACATTTAACATTTCCAAAGACTGATTAAAGAAAGCAGACAAGTGTTGGCTAGAAGTTTGGTTTTAGCCAGTTAAGCTATGTATTCAACTGTTTTCTTATGTACATTAGAATGAATATAGACTTCAGTGGTAATTAGAGGTACTGATTGATGGATTATTAATTCTTTAGTATTTTTGTCTTCCTTTTTTTAAGCCTTACATTGTTTTGGAAAGTAAAATATGTACATGGTAAAAAAAAAAATTCAAAGAGTAAAGAAAGAATATCCAGTGAAATGTCTCCTTTTCATTCTAACCCATTCCCTAGTTCCCTTTTTAGAAGGAACTGCTTGTTATCAATGATTTCTTGTGTAATCTTCCTGAGTTAGAGAACCCATTTACAAGTACGTTATGACCGTGCCCCTCCCCCCCACATCTTGCCTTTAAACACAAATGATAGCATATTATACATATTGTTTAGTCTCTTGTTTTTGTGTTTAGTCTCTAGGAGATCATTACATATAAGTAACTTATCTACCTTGTTCCTTTTAACTGCTCTGTAGTGTTTCACTGTTTCTTTACAGACAAATATGTATGCTTGTTACAAGAGAATTAGAAAATAGAGAGTAGCACCTCCCAGTTCCCAGCCCCAAATGAGTCCCAGTCCCACCATCCAGAACCACCTCTACCTCTCCCTCTTCTCTATCCCCTTAACACATTTGTGTCTGCCATTAGCCTTTATGACTTCCAGGTACTTGGTTACCCAGTAAAGGCCTAGTAATTAAATCCTTGTGAAACTGGTACATCCCAGGCAGGAATCTGCCTTCTTCCCCCATGTACATGCCAAAAGGTCCTTGCTGGTCCTTTTGGACCCCTTTTACCTATAAAGAGATCTGGTAATTCATAGTAGTAGATTTGGAGCTGTTTAACTTTTGACTTTTTAGATTAAATGCAAACTCATTCTGTGCTCTAAACTCCCATCCCCTTTTGTGAATAGTATAGAAAAGTAAGAACTCGAAATTATAGTACCTATTTTTTAAAATCTTAAGGATTGCACACTTGGACAGATGTCACATTGCTTCATGTGGTTGGGCTTTGCTGGACATCTTTGAGATTTTCAATAAGTAGATATAAATTTATTGAGCTCACTATTGTTGAGCTTAAAGCTTGTAGAGATATAATGATCAAAGACCTGGCTGTAGAGTAGAGCGATGCATACAAATTACTAAATTGGAGATACAATATAGGCACAAAAATCTGAGTGAGTCAAAAAGAGTCTCACTGGAAAGGGGACATTTGAGGATTAATAAATTTTCACCAGGCAGACAGGAATGGAGGAAAGGAATCCCAAGCAGGAGGAGGCACAGACAACAGCACAGAGGCAGGAAAGTGAATTGTGTGGTGCACCATGAGTCATTTGGCAGAGCCAGAGCCCATGGTGATTTCGGACGCAGGCAGCAGTAAGCGGCAGCTTGCAGCAAGCAGCAGTGAGCAGTAGCAGGAAGCAAGATCTTAGGTCCCAGACCAGGAGTCCTAACCACTGGACCACAGGGGCCAGCAGCTAGGGCCTGGGGCCCTAGTCCTTACGTGCGTTGGCAAGAAAGAATTCAGGCAAGGAGGCAGAAGGTAAAGAAAAGTAAAAACTTTATTGGAAAAGTAAAGTACATGCAGAAAGATGCACGGGCGAACTCAGAGAGTCGTGCCTTTGGGAAGTTTAAATCCTTTATAAGGTGTCAGTCTTCCGGGTCTTTGTCTTCTTTTTGGCCAGTTGTATTGTTTTTACCCCAGGGCTAATTTGTTTCTGGACACTCCCCTGGGTGCGCACGCACCCCTAAGTTAAGATGGATCCCACTGCAAAGGCCTCTGGGAGGAGATGGCAGGACTTACTATGGTCTGGCATCTCCTGCCTTTTTGACGCTGTGTAGGCTTTTGCGCCTGCGTAGTGTTTCCCTTGCCCCAAGGATGGGAAGTGTGTGACCTCTGGATCATTTAATAGGGTTTAGTCCCACTCTGTCCCTGCCATAAAAATGCCCAATGTCCGGTTATTTACCCTGTTCCTGCTGCTGGTTTTTATATTGAGGTGCACATCTCGAAATACAGACAGGAGTCCAGTCATAAACATGTAGTCCTGGAGCCCGTTTGTCTCTTGCTTCAGGAAGTGTAAACAGGGACTGGTAATGAATGTCCGGCCTGGAGCTCATCTTCTCACCCCATGAGGTGTGAACAGGAGGCCAGTTGTAAATGCCTAGCCTGGAGCCCATCTATCTCCTGCCTCAATGGTATGTGGGAAGGACTGTTGGATTCAAAGGTGACAGGCATAGTAGCCCTGCTGTTGTCAAGAGGATTGAGTGGTTGTTCTTGTTGAAAGATCTATCTGCCTCCTGAAATGAGGAATAAGATTTCTCATTTTGATTATTCTAGAGGTTATCCTTAACTCTGGGCTACTTTCTAGATTTTCCAAGCCCTGGTTCTGTCTTCATCTTTTGACCTTGGAAAAGTCGCTTAACCTCTTTGGGCCTCAATTTCTTTATTTGTAAAATGGAAATCATAATAATGTTAACGCAAGCTCACGTGCCCAGTGCACAGTGAGCCCAAACAAACTGAAACGTTGGAGTTTGGAGCAGAGAAAGGTTTATTGCAAGGCCATGCAAGGAGACGGTTGGCTCATGCCCTGAAAGCCCAGAACTCCCTGAAGGGTTTCAGCAAAGCATTTTTAAAAGCCAGGTGAGGGAGGAGGGTCGCAGGGTGTGTGATCAGATCGTGCACAGTTCTGTGATTGGCTGATGATGGGGGAACAGGGTGGTGTCACAGGGGTTAACTTTATCAGTCCTTAGGCTCCAGGAGGCCTGGGGGCTCTGTGCTCATGGTCATCAAGTAGTTAACATCTTCCATTTGGTGGGGGGATTGATTTCACATCTGCAAAACAATTCAGGAAATTTGCATCAAATACTGTTATCTAGGTACTTCAGAGAAGAGCTAAAGCAGAGGATATGGGGGAAGGCCTGTCCCAGGAAGGCCCCATAGTGCCCTGCTCGGATACAATAATACCTACTTCATAGGGTTGTAGTGAAGATTAAACAAAACAATAATGGCTTTATATTGCCTTATTTTGTTAAAGTCATGATACATATAACATACTGAGCAGCACCGGCCACCAAATATTGGATCCATGTAGTGCTCAGTACTTTCTTTTGGGTTTAAAAAAAAAAAAGAAAAAAAAAACAACTTCAGTTCCATTTACATTAGGTTCACTTTTTTCTTTCCTTCCTTCCTTTCTTTCTAAACTTGAAACACAATGAACAAGGCCTCTGGAGTACTACCTCTAGTCCTGGTCCCCTTTCCTCTTCCCTAGCGGTATCCACTGAAACTGGTTGTATGCCAAGACACCCCCCCCTCCTTTTTAAAATATTTATTTATTTTGGTTGCACCAGGTATTTGTTGCAGCATGTGGGATCTTTTAGTTGCAGCATGTGGGCTCATAGTTGTGGCATTCGAACTCTTAGTTGTGGCATGCGTGTGGGATCTAGTTCCCGAGTAGGGATTGAACCTGGGCCACCTGCATTGGGAGCACGGAGTCTTATCCACTGGACCACCAGGGAAGTGTCCCCCTCCCCACCCTTTCTTAAAAAAAAATCTGGTCTTAATGTAACTTTATAATGTACTCTAACATCTGTTAGGTGTTTTTAAAGTAAATTATATACACTTTATTTTATTCAAAAGCATTGTTTTTTTCACTCAACCAATATTCAAGGTTCTGTTCAGGCTAATGCATCTAGATCAATCTTGTTCTTTTAAACAACTGTATAGTGTTCAAAATATGAATGTACCACAGCCATTGGACATATTTTTAGGTTGTTTCTGTACATTTGCTTTTACATATAGTACTGAATGAAATATATTTGTGTACATACCTTTTTATGCACTTGTTGGGTCATAAAGTGTGCTTATCTGGTTTCTTTTGGGCTTTAAAGTACTGCCAACTTCAGGTAAAGCTAACCAGTTTTCAGGCAACCTTCTTTCTGTGTTTGAACACTCCATCCCCTTTATTTTTTGTGCTTTCTACCACAGGTCAAACGTGCAGCAAATATTTAACTCACATATTTGAGCAGCCTTAGGAAAACTGGTCTTTTTTAGTTGTTTGGCCTCTGGAACACGATCGTGGACTTTGTCAATATGGAGGGAGGCCTGTCAATATTGTAACTAGAAAAGATGATACTGGTAAATTTGATGCCTTTAAAAAGTGGCTGTGATAAGTCTAAATTAATAATAAATTTCTACTTTTTTTCCGATGAAACTAATAATAAGAAATCTCAATTTTTCTACTTTGTACAGCTCATAACAAAATAGTAGTGATTTTATGGCTAAAGTACTTAGTAATAATTTTCTAACTTTTTTTCTTGATGAAAACTAGAAATGAGAAATCTCGCTTTTCCAACTTGATATAATTTATAACAAAGGTTACTTGAAAGATTGGTAATGCTAAAGCAACAGGGGTCTCAGTGAAAAGTCACATGGAAAAATATACATCTGTGATGAGTTTAGCCATCTTTGCATTTAATGAAATTGAAAATGACCCACTCTATTCTGATAGAACTTGCAGTGAGACCAGAGGTAGTGGTAATTTTAACTTATACCTGAGGATCTCTAATCTGGGGGAATGCTTTCTGAGCAAGACCACTAATTCTTGTTTCCTTTGTAGGAAGAGAGAAAATTTTCAAAGACTGTACAAGGGAAGGTACAGAGCAGTTACCTGCACTCACTTCTGGAAATTGGGGAGCTGCTGAAAAAAAGACTTGAGACTACAAAGAAACTAAAAATTTAAGTTAGTGTGAACCACAAGCACTGATGACTCTACAACAGAAAATGACATCATCTTCCCAGGCAAAAGCTACATCTGGTTGACCATCATTTTAATCCAGAACTTCCTCATAAAATGCATGAAGGACTTTGATCGTGAATTAATTTTTTAGGTATTAAATGTATACAACTGATTAAATTATTGTATATAAACCAGAAGCAGGACCCTCATCTGGGTTTGACCACTTTTTATACATGTTCATATGCATATGGCAGCCACAAGAGAACCCCACTCTTCTTCTTCCCTTCTATCACCAGAAACATCTGGTGGGGTGGGGGGAAAGCAGCAATAGAAATTAAGCATAAAGCATTGACCTCAGAGCAGCTGAATGGCCCTACCATTATATCAGTGCGTGTTTTGGTCTGGTCCTTGAGCCTTAGGAATCAGAAAGCAGAAGAAGAGGGGGACCATGATTGGGAGCAGGCCTTCTTTCCACATTAGCAGTTTAGTTTTGAGGCTTCCTCAAATGCTTGGCTCCCACAGAACCCAAGGCAGGTACCCAAAGGGCCTCAGATGAAATTTGGCATAAGCACCTGCCACTGAAGGACATCACTCAGATGCCCACAGGCTGTCTTTTTTCAGCTTAATAATCCCAGTGGCCGAGACATCCCCATCCTAGCTCCTGTGAGAGTTAAATCAGAAGTAGCCTTCTGTTACCTTACAGCTGTTTGGAGGGGAAAGTAATGCAGACCACTTACAAGCCTGCTGAGGACTAGCTTGCTGTCTTTCGTCTATTTGGGAAAGATGGGAATCACTGTTTTAAAGAAGAGAGGTGTACATAATTTATGCAGGCAAGTCTAATACCAGTGTTATTGGTTTTGTGAGCTATATATATATGTATATGCTTTTACATATATACGTATATTTTCAACCATATATACATGTATATGTAAATGTATATACATGTATATATGCTTGAAAGATTTAATACTTTAGTGTTTTGTAAGTGGGAGGTTTGGGAAGGAAGAAAGGAAGGAATGTATATTAATATGGATTTAACCTAGGTTTTAAGATTTAGGCTGGCAAAAGAAATGTTATCAATTGGGCTTGAGGTTCAGTTTACTTTTTTCACACTTGAGAATTATTACCAGGATGGTGTTTACGTTGTTCATCTGGAGCTCCCCAAGACTGTGGCTTCAGAGGTTGGTTTGACAGAAGAGATAAACATTGCTCTTGAAAATGTTACACATTTTATACAACTGCTTTGGTAACTTTTTTGTGTTTGAATCTGTGCCTCTGTTTTTGGTCTTTGTTACCCAAATACCGTTAAAGTTAGTAATTCTGAAAAGCAAAGAATTGAATTTGATGAGGAAATTCAAGTATCTGATGGAGGATTGGTCTTGAAGACCTTCAAGGTCCTGCCAACTCACTTCTCCAGTGAGATGTGATACTTTTTTCTTTTAAAAGCAACCAAAAAAGAGCTTGGAAAACCTCTGTATGCAAAGCAATTGCATTTTGTCCCTATCATTTTGACTTTCTTAGATTCACAATTTGGTGGGGTGATTAATAACTGTCTCAACTTATAGGGAAACTTTTTTGAAAATTACTGAATTACCTGGTCAAAATAAGACTTGTTGGAGATCCTAGTCTATTCAGTAATTTAATAAAAAGTTTTGATGTTAATTGGTAGCCACAACTGTCATACCCCATCCCAAAAGAAAAGAACTGCCTTGAACAAGATGAATTAAAAATTCTGATTGATTCTGAATCTAACTTAATAACATCATAATTTCATAAAACTATGGTCTATTTAGATGGAACTTTGTGTATGGGGTTGGGAGTATGTGTGTATGGCATGTGTTCTTGAAATGATGTTTCTTTGAATATCCAAAATTACTATACATAGAAATAGAAATGTTCTTTAAAACAAGTCTATTAACTGACAGTGATCATTCTAGCATATGTGTGCTCAGTGGGCTGGCCTTGGTCCTCAGGGACAGTGTGTGACTCCAGTGGTCTACCTACCTAGTCTCTTGCCTAGGGGCATCTGGGTCCTCTACTGGTTTTAGTGACAGATAATGTTACGTTGGGGTTATGCTTCCTTTGTTACATGTTGATTTCCCTACTAAATGTAGCATTTCAATTAGATCCAACCTCTTACATTTTGAGATAATTGTAAAAAGAATGAAATTATGCAGAAATGGCCAATATCTTTTATTGATCTGTTCTTTTGGAAATTGTCATGCACTATAAATTGTGTACAGTTAAAAAAAAAATATATATATACACACATATATTCTTACATGAGTAAAAAGCACCCTCTCCAGCAATTGTATGTAATTGGTATTTGAAGAGAATTCCCAAATAACTCATTGCTGCTGCTGCTGCTGTTTTTAGTTTGTGTGGGTTTTTTGTTTTGTTTTTGTGTGGAAAATTGATATTTAAAAAAAAAAAAAGGAAAGGAGAAAAAACACGACTACTGTTTACAGACTGAAAAATTACTGCTTTTTATACTACTGAGATCCTAAGTTAAGACTCTCCAAAGCAAACATTTGGTTTAAATCATTTATCTGATGTGGATAAAAGGTAGAGAACTTTTTAGTGTTCTCCACATAATGGAAAATGTACAAATGCCTAGCTGTGTTGCCCATCAATTTTGTATATTTTCATAATTTTAATTGTTCAAAATTGCATTATATTTTGCAATCACTATGTTCAATCTGGATTTGTCTTTCATTCTAACTTTTAATATAAAAAGGGGTTTCAATGTATCTACAGCCTTGTTATTGAAACTCTTCCTACTTTTTTGCTGTGATTTATTAATATGGGAAGCATGTATTCTTCCTTCTTCAGAATTAAGTGAAGCATAGCAAATCTACGTTAAAATGGATGGGTTAATTTATTTAAACACTTTGATCTTAAGTTGGCATTTCTGCCTGGTTCATTTTTGTTCAGATTCCTAGAAGCCACAAGCTTTTAAATGGTATAAGTCGTCTCAATTTTGTATTGTTATATTCCTCAGAAAGATGGTAATATTTGTGAATTTAACATTATTCCAAGGCCACTGGTTATTTTGTTTAAAGTACCTTGCGTGCTCGCATTCATTAATTCAACATTTATGTGTTGAGCACTTATTTACTACGTGCCACATTCCGTGTTAGGCTCTGCTGATATAATGGTAAATGAACTCTATATCCTAGTTAGTGGCTGAAGTGGGGGAAGAGACAATAAAAATAAATATTAGTTTGTAATTAAGTCCTAATTAATAAAATATGTCAGGATATGTGACACGTGGGGTCACAAGAGGACCTCTTGAGTGGTGCCATCTGACCTGAATGATGAAGAGTCAGCCATGGAAAAGCGAATACAAGTCAAAGGCCCCAAGGCAGGAAACTGCTGAGCATGTTCCAGTGACTGTAAAAAAAGGCTCAAGTGCCTGGGACTTAATGAAAGGAGCGGAAAAGGGGTACAAATTGAGATAGAAGGTGCAGTGGCGATTAGAGCAATCAGGATTTTGTAGCCAGGGGAAGAAATGAGATTTCTACATTTAGTGGGAAGTTACTGGAGGATTGCAGGCAGGCTGATGACATGATTTGTCCAAGGGTATGTGAACCCATAGATCATTTATCTATGGGCTGAGATCATTTATTCAGACACACAACACAGTAGAAAGAAGAGCGGTTTGTTTTTCCTCCTAGTTTCCTTTCTGTCTTATGATACTAAATGCCCTTATTTGAGCCCTGAAAAAGTTTTTGCCTGCTTCTTCAGTTATGAATTAACTCTACTCCAACATTCTCTTTTTCCTTTAACAAAAAGTGGGCACTTGGATATACCTCACTGCCATTTTTGACTTTCCCCAGAAGGTGGGCTCAGGTTTATACTTTTTCATGTTCCCTGTTTTTCAGATGCTGTCACTGCCTCGATGCAGACATGTATTTCATAGCAACAAGTGGAGGCCAAGCAACCATGAGCCAAATGCTTATAAAAATTAGTTGTGGGGTACCTATAGCAGTTTATGCTTGAGGAACAGAGCTTTTTTGCAACCTCAGCTTCCATGTATCTCAGCAAAAGTGGGTCCCAGGTAATGTACTATTTTCCATATGAGAAAAGCAGTTATTGCAGATAAGGCTACTAAGACCACCCAGTGGGGTTAAGGGATAGATTCAAACTCTTAAGCACCGATGAAATGAGCTAAAATCCACAGTGTCCCACGTCCCCCCTCCCCGCCTCATACACACACTCCATCTCACATTCTTCATCTTGATGGCCATGTTCAAATTCTCAGATTCTGTCTTGGCTCTCTTATCGAATAATCAATCTCTCCTGAAGCAATTCAAACGCCTACATATATATATATATTTTATGTGTGTGTGTGGCACCAATTAGCAAGAATTATTAGTAAATTAAAATTGTCCTTGGCACTGTTTGAGAAAACTTGCAGGTTCCTTAGAACAGGATTCTTCATATTGGATCCAGGGGCTCATGTGCTTCAGTTTATCTGGAAATTCCCTTAGTCTGATTAGTAGCATCTGAGCCACAATATTAGTGATTATATGCTAAGAAGAAGAGGGAAGGAATCCATTTGATGTGTTAGGGAAGATTTTTATGTGGCATATGCAAATCACTACAGATTCTAAACTAGAAACAGGGAGGGCCTATCTTTAATGAAAAATACTTCACACAAAGAGCCTCTGATGTATGATAATCTACTCCTGTCCAATAGCCTGTGTTTCTTCAACTCAAGACCCTAGGCTTATAAATAATGATACCCAGCATGGACCCATCCAATGAAGTACCCGTGGATGTGTTGCCCCTTTTCTTTCTCTTACAATTGAGATGAGACCACATTCAGGGACGGAATGCATTTAGTTTTAGAGTTCTCTCCCTACCTGTCACTTGTCTTATTCTGATTTCCATAAGACAATGAATACTTAATTCTTTGGAAGTGACCCTGTTTTAGGTAGATGAGAAAAAATTAGAACAGCTCAAGCAAGTTTACCAGTGAGAAACATGCAAAAAGATCTTACAAGTTTTTCAATTAGAATTGAAATAATGAGTAGGGGACATATTGACATTGTTGGGCCTAATATATAGTTATTCTTTTGTCAAATGTTAAGAGTATCTATGCTGGCTATGTCAGGTGTTTAGGTTTGAACATCTTTTATCTAGTTTATTTGAACTGTTAGCTTAAGCTGCACAATTTTTTTTTGTTCCATCCAATTAAACACATGGGTTTTCCTGCATTTTTTGTTTCCAGTGATTTTAAATACCCAATCTGGCTGAAATGGAGGAACATAGGCAATCTGAGGTTTTATTTGCCAACTCTGCTCAACTTAAATTTCTTTATGTGGGTGCAATTAGATATATTTCAGGAGCTGCAGTTTGATATTTTCAAATAGTTTAATATGAAAGTTTGGATGTTAACATGTAGCTTACTATTGCAGATTATTGCTCATCACTCCTAAGAGATCTGAAAGTCAGTACAATGCTCTCTGCTTTTTAAAAGTTAGTACTTATTGAGTAACTAACAGTGACAAAGTGACTTAGATGGAAAACTATCCCTTTCTAAAAAAAACTTTCAATTGGACTGAATTGTATCATTTAGCTGTCTAAATCCAACTCTTAAAAAAACCTACCAGGTTATATTGGTAAAACTAAGAATTTGCTGAATGTATCCCATGGAGTATGGAAAAGAACTATACTGCCATTCAATTTTAAGGACCAGAAAATGGACAATGCCTTTTACCACTCGCAATCAGTCCACCTGAATCTGAACACCTGTGGAAAGTAATAAAGGTAGGCCTTGAGCCGGGACTAGTTTCCACAGTGTTACCAGGGTAGTCTGTTACCCTGGTAGAGCAGAGTCCACACCACCTTAGATTAAAAAATAAATTCAAAGGAGAAAGCAGGTCATAGGCCAAAGTATAATTTGTAAAAGAAAACTGAATGGCTTCAGGTCCATTTAACCAAAACACAGAAACTTTAATTGAATCAGAATTATATCTGTCAAAAACCTGGGCAGTACACTCTTCTTTATAGCACCAATTCCTTCTGAGGGGGAATTTCACAAGCCATCTGAGTAAATGTTCCAGCTATACCCGACTGGTTACAGAGATGTTCCAAGCATAGTCACACCAGCATCAATATCTGGGCATACTCACAGATTTCTGGTTTAGTGCCACTTTTCCTACCACTCTCTTATATCCCAGGAAGATCTCACAGCCAGCAGGTAGCTTACCCCTCCCCACCCCACCAAACCCTTGAAAACCCTGGAGTGCCTTTTCATAGCTCCTGCTTCTCGGCCCCCTTCTTCTGGAAGGCAGTCAAAATGTTTAGGCTCTTCTGGAGCTCTTCCTTCTTCCCATCGCTCATCTTGTTCTTCTCAATCAGCTTGGTGATCCGGGTCATCTCTGAGGCTGGGAAGTCCTCACCGTGGTCTAAGATCTTTCCCATGATCTTAAGGTATTGCTCGGCCCACTTCTTCTCAGCCTCCTTCACACTTGCAAGGTTGTCCTGGCCCTGCTTCAAGAGGGCCTGGCGGGCCTCCATACCAGAGGCCCTGATGAACTCTCCAGCAAGGGTGTCATACGCAGGCAGGCAACCAGGCATACCTAGGTAAACCCCATGTCCCTTTAGCCAGCGCTGGATGGCTCCAACCTTAACTGCCCCACTATATAGGACTGGGTTCTCAAAGTCCCCATCCCGGAAGAGGTAGAAGACTGGGTAGTTCTCCTTGTCCAGCTTGTACTTCTCACTCAGCTCCATATTCAGCTTGTCACCATAATCTGTGAATAGAAACCAGAAACAAGGAATAAGACATGAGGAAGGTATGGCAGGAGGTTGCTGTGAGGCCCATCTGAGCTGAGGGGAAGAAGAATCTCGGCTGTTTGAATTCCTCCTCTGCTACTTCCTACCCATGTGGCATTAGTCAAATCCTTTAATCTCTCTGAACTTCATTTTCCTCATCTGAAAAAGGGGAATTCTGCATATTTATTATATGCCCACTATGTGCCAGGGACTGCTCTAAGTGCTGGGGACTTAGTTGTGATTTAGAGTGATTAAGAGCATCAAGCTCTCTCACCTCAAGGAGCTCATACTCTTCAAAGAGTGAGAAGAGAGATAATCAACAAATGAACCAAAGTGATTAGTGCTATGACGAAAATAAAATGGTGATATGACACAGTGACTGGGTGAGAAGGCCCACTTTGGGCAGTCATGGAAGGCCTCCCTGTGAAGATGACATGAGCTGAGGGACCTGAATATGTAGGAGACATATCAGACACATCAATAGCAGACACATCAATTTGTGGGAAAAGTGTCTCAGGCAGAAAGGACTGCAAGTGCAAAAGCTGAGGCAGGAATGAGCTGGGTATATTTAAGGATTACAAAGTGTAGTCTGGCTGGAGCTTAGTGAATGCGTGGTAGGTAACGAACTCAGTCCCTACCATTTGAGGGCTGTTGGGAAGACCCAATGAGGGGATATGTGCACTTAACCTGGCAGAGTTAAGTGTTTAGTATGTGGTAGCTGTTAGTATTTGCTATGTCTTTCCCAAAAGGCAGTAGCAGCCCCAAGGGCTACAACTGGTTTCTTACACCTGGCCAAGAAGAAATGGCCAAGACCACCTATTACTGGGTAGTAGTATAGGAAGTGCGGGGTTCCAATCCTAGTTCTGGCACTTTATAATCCTGAGCAAGTTACTCTAAGCATCTGTTTCTTCATTTGGGGAGTCATAAAACTTTCTTCACAGAGTTGCCACAAGGATGACATACATGTAAAACACTTAGCACAGTGGCCTGGCACATAATAAACATTTCAGAAATGTCAGCTATTGTTAATATTATTAAAGCCCCAAAGGAGTGGACTCACAGTTGAGTTAGACTTGATCGACTGCCCTGAAGAAGTGTGACAGCTACTTCTATCCAAGACCAGACTCAAGAGCTCACTAGGGAACTGTGGCATCTCAGCTGGGAGGAAGCAGAGAGGGAAGAACCTACTGCATTCCTCCTAAGAATACACACTTAGGAGGAGTTCTGAATGAGCCCCTTGCTACCCCACAGCCTGAGACAAATCATTTATGCTCCTTGAGCTTCAGTTTTCCTCAAGTATAAAAAGGAGATAATGCATCTCGCTTCTCAGGCGAGGTTCAAGTGAAAATTAAAAATGCAATGTCTGTGTACATTTTTACAGACTGAAAAACCACTAAATGTTGGCAACTATGTATTAAAGTTGTCCCTATCATTGAGAGCTACCCTTGGTTTAGTGGCAGCTCTGGTGGATTTGAGCTAAAGCCCAAACCCAATAGTTGTGGTACAAAAGAGCTGAAATGAAGATGGAAAAACTGACTACGCTGTCCCCGAGGAGGCAAGGCACCCCCTCTGACTACAGTCCCCTGCAAGGAGAGCACCAAGCTCTCAAAGTAAGTTTGATGTCAGTGTGGGTGAAGGGTGAAGGATGGTGAATTCCCTCCCCTCAGGCACCTGCAAGGCTGAGCTGAGGTTCTGTGGTCACAGAATCTGCTCAAGCTAAGCTTGCCGTGGGTACCAGACTCCTTGAGAGGACATGACCCCATTTATACTCCTCGTGTGTGGCTCAGACAGAAAGGCACTGGGTATTCCCCCTACAAGTAGGGAAATAATTCCTAGTTTCCTCCCCCTCTGCCCTCCTCAGTCATCCCAGACTTGTCCATACCTGAGATGCCCACCTCTGCCACCAAGAGATCATCGCTGGAAGCCGAGTGTTCAGCCAGATGCTTGAACTCATCCTGCTTCTCACCATAGGGGTACTGGGTGTCAAACTTCACCAAGACGAACTTGCTTTTGGGAATGACCTGAGGGCATACAGAGCTGAGCAAGTGGGGGTTCCCAAGGACCTTTGGGGCTAATTCCCTTTCCCAAGGGACCCCTGTTTAAGAAACATAGTGGAAAACAAGCCCACAAGGGAGACAAGCTCTCATATACTAACCTTCATTCATTCATTCACCATCGATTCACTTAACAATTTGACGGTGTCTACTATTGAGTACCCCATTAAGTAGTTGCTCACACTAATCAAACTGTCTGGAACAAACAATGCTATAGATGTACTAAGGCCTTCTCCTCCAGTGGCCCTTTTGGTAAGGCTAAGGAAATGCATCCTTAGCACACGCTACGTTGGCCCCCGTCGTGCCCATCATCCCAGGGGCCTTTCTCTGGCAATGAACCAGAAATCTGACCCAAACCAACCAACCGTCTATAAAGGAGTTGGCACCGCGGAGGATGCTCTGGCTAGGAAGTCCAGAGTTTGCACTCTGCAATTTCAGGGCTCATAGGAAGTTGCTGAGAGGCCAGGCTTGGGACAATGTCCCCTCCCTACACTACAGTTTCCTTGAAGTTAGATCTCTAAGACCTAAGCTGTCAGGGTCCAGACTTCTATTTCAGTTATGGTAAAATTTACATCACAGGGATTTATTACATTAACTGTGTTGCACAACCATTACTAATATCTAGTTCCAGAACATTTTCATCACCCGAAAAGGAACCACATATCCATTAAGCAGTCATTCCCCAATCCTCCTTCCCCCAGCCCCCGGCAACCACTAATCTGCTTTCTGTCTGTATGGATTTGTCTACTCTGATGGACTCATAAAATAAGTGACCTTTTGTGTCTAGCTTCTTTCACTTAGCATAATGTTTTCAAGATTCATTCATGTTGTAGCATGCATCAGTATTTCATTCCTTTTTATGGCCAAATAAATATTCCATTGTATGGATATATCATATTTTGTTTACCCATTCATCAGTAGATGGACATTTGGGTTGTTTCCACCTTTTGGTTATTTGTGAACAGTGCTGTTATAAACATTTGTGTACAAGTTTTTGTTTGAACACCTGTTTTCATCTCTTTTGGGAATATACCTAGGAGTGGAACTGCAGGGTCATACAGCAATTCTATGTTTAACTTATTGAGGAATTCCAAAACTTCATTTTGATGGTTTCACCCAATGCATAGATTTTATCTAATAAGCTGCCTCTGGTTGGTAGTACAGCCTCCCCTCCTCCTACAACTTTTAATTTTTCTAATCAAAGTCATCACTACGGGTTAATTTTTCATCACAGGCAATCCCTGCCATAATTAAGTCAATCTGACATCAGTCCAGCTTTTGTTAGTCCTTGTTTCTTACTGTGGGTTGCTGTCCATTTCGTTTTAGGTTTTAAAAAATATTTAACAGCGCCGGAGGACACAAGGGAAGAGGGAGAAGGGACCAGAACAGGTAATCTTTAAGTGGTCACTGACCCCAAAAAGTCTGAGTTCTGCAGTCTAAGAGCAGGGAAGACTTAAAAATATAAATCAGATCACATCCCTCTGGCCCATTTGGCCTTATTTCAGTTCAACACACCAAACATTCCCACTCAGGGCCTTTTCATTTGCTGTCTCTGCTGGCTGGAGTGCCCTTTCCCTGGTTCTTTCCATGGTTGTCAAAGCTCAGTTCAAATGTCCTCTCCTAACGGGGAGGCCTCCCCCACTCATACCATCTAATTCTGCTTCATTTCCATCATACTCTAGCAGGCTACTTTCTTCACTGCATTAACCACTCTCTGAAATCCTTATTTGCTTGTTGCCGGTCCTCTCCACTAAAATATAATTTATGAGAATAAGGACCGTCTCTGACCTGTTTTCTGCTGTATTATCCCTCGTGCCCAACAGTGCCCTGGCATGTGGCAGATGCTCCGAAAATATCTGATAAATGAACAAAACCAGGGCAGGCTTTGATAGCAGATGCTACATATCCAGGGAGAAAATTTTATAAAAGAACACATGAAAACCTAACTTCAAGGGGCCTACCTTTATATTATGGAATAATATTAATAATCATACAGTGGTGTAACACTGAAATAGAATTGAGAGGCCTTCATCTTTTATTTTCACCATTCTTAGCCATCAGCAGAATGGTTTTGAATGGCAAACATTTGCATAGCTAATTTTTTCTTGTTCTTTTACTCAACCTGTACCTCTTAACTGCTTTAGAAATCTCTCTCGGGACTTTCCTGGTGATCCAGTGGTTAAAACTCCATGCTTCCAATGTAGCGGGCACGGATTCGATCCCTGGTCAGGGAACTAAGATCCCACATGTGGCACAGTGCGGCCAAAAAAAAGAGAAAGAAATAGAAGTCTCTCCTTTCTTCATCCTTGAGGAATCAGCTCCAACATAACCTACATTTAGTTAACTTGCTTCTTCAATGTATAGATGAATTCATTATTCATTTATTCATTCAATAAAAAGGTAGTGAGGACCTAACATGTGCCAGGCACTGTTCTAAGTGAACACAGCAGTAAAGAAAACAGACAGGGTTTCTCATTTAGTGATGGTAAAGGGCAAGAAACAAAAAAAGACACTGGAAATCACTGAAAGGCAAAGCATGGAACAAGTCTCCTGGATATGGTAACCTTAGGAAGCTCCCCTTTTGCTCAATAGTGATGGAAGAGAGTGAGATTTAGAAAGGGACTGGAGAAAACATTTGTTCATTCATTCGACAAATTATTATTGAGCATCTTCTATGTAACAGGTAACCTGCTAGGTTGTGCAGATGATCAGTGAACAAGATACACAAGGTAGTTCTTCACAAGCATATAATATTCTAGTGTGGGACACAATACACTAGACAAGAAAAAAAAATCAGTGATGCGTGCTCTACAGAGAACTCAAACAGGGTAACGTGACTGGCACTTTAGACTGGGGGAGGGGGAAATGTGAGAAGGTAACATTTAATCCAAGCCTGAACGACGAGGAGCAACCAGCCTTTCAAAGATTGGGCAAAGAATGTTCTAGTCACAAAGAACTGCCAGTACAAAGGGCCTAAGGCAGTAATGAGCTAGGAACAGCCAAAAGGACAGAGGGCACGGCATGTGTGGTTGGAGCAGAGGGGACAAAGAGGAGAATGGTTAGGAGATGAGAGGAGAGGGAAGCAAGGGCCAGATCACATAGGACTTAGGCTACTGGACTGAGAGGCTCCAGAGTGAAAACAGGGAGGCTAGTGAGGAGGCTACAAACCATAGCGTAGACTAGAGTGGTAGCTGTAAAGATGGAGACACACCAATTGATTAGGAAATACTACTGTTACAGTGCAGTTTCCCTCTAAGTCACATTTGGTCTGTGATGTTACCCCATATCCATGTTTGGGTGGTAGGGGTGTCACTTTGCCAGGAAAGCCCCCCAAAGCAAAGGGTGCTGTGGGGTGTGTGCCTGACAATCAGCCAGTCATACCTACACTTTTAAATTCTTGTAACTTTGCATTCAGTGAGCCACAGGTGCCAACTCCACAAGGAACCCTTTCGAAAATACGAAGAGTTAAACCACTTGAGATAGATTTAGAGATTTAGAGCTCCACTTCTTGGTTTCACTTCCCAGCAATGGGTACAAATAAAGAAAATAAATTAATAAATCTCAACACTTAGCTTGCCCATCTCATAGGCGAAGTTAAAAAGGTGCCAGTGGGTGTAACATTAAGGGATTGGGACTGCATTCAGCCTACAATATTTCCAACGTCCATTTACCGAGGCCAAGACCCCAATTCTGTAAATATGAAAGCGGGGGTAGAGGCTAATCCTTCCTTCCACGTCTCGACCCGATTTTATTTGTCACCAGGCCCAATACACTCACTGTAGGGTGGTTGAACCGAAGCTTATTCTTAACTCTCGCACTTTTTAAGGAGACGCAGAATATCTGAACAGTGGCTGCAATCCAAGCCAAAGGGAGAAGGGCGCTGAAACGCAGGCTAACGAGCCGCGTTTCCACCCTTGCCCCACCACAGACGGGTGGCGTCCGCCTAGTACCGCCCTCCGAGTCTCCTACTTGGGATTTGAGGATTGGATCTCGCCCGGCACCGCCCTCTTCCCATATGCGACGGGAAGAGGCACCCGGCTCCCTCGGCTGCACCTCTGCAGTTCTCTTGCAAAAGAGGAAGCAAGTGCAAATACTGCAAAGGTGCGCAGGGACCCTGGAACACGTATGCTCCATGGTCATGATACGGCCTCGGCCCAGACTCCAGCAGTCCTACAGGACGGTGGGAAGTCACGGGATTGTCGCTACAGACCACCTCCTGCCAGCTCTCTGTCCCCTGTGTCCCCCACGGGTGCGCGCTCCCCTGGGCAGTCTGGCTGCACCTGCGCGCTATGTCCCCCGCCCCGTTACCTTGTAGAAAGTGATTGTATCCAGGGGAAGGGCGCCCTTGGTGTGTAGGCCGCTGCCGCCTTGCGGAGCAGAGAGGAGCAGGAGGAACAGGAGAAGGGGAAACAATTGGGAGAGAGAAGCGGCGCGGGGAACGGCGGCAGCCATAACGCCGGATTCTCGCAGTAAGAACTAGGAAGGCTGTAGTGGAGCAAGCGCGGAGCCGGGAGTCACGTGGCTAGGAAGGCGGGCACGGGTGCGCGCACGTGTACAGCCAGGCCGGCTCACTCCGGCCTAGGGTGAGAGGGAGGGGCCACGTGAGGGGCGGGGAAATGGAGCTGCCGCGCGTGCGCACTCGGCGAAGCCCCCAGAGGGCATAAGGTGAGCGGGCCTGGCCGCGTGGCAGTGTGGGGGATGGACGGCAGTGCCGGGGAGGCTGGGGGAGGGGAGGAGGAAGAGGAGGAAGGCGAGACTGCCGCGCACGCGCACGCGCACGCGCACTCAGCGAGGCTTGCTACCAGCCTGCTCTTTTCCCGTCCTCCTCCGCGTGAGCCGCGGCGCGAAGCGCGTGCTCGGCGTCCTTGCAGCTCTTCGATGGCTATCCTCTTTTTCGAAGATGACGAGGCCAGCCGTCATTTCTTCCTGCCTTTGGTCCGTCAGGCAGTCGGTTGGGACCTGTTGCTACCTTCGGTTAGTCTGTCAGTCTGACTGTGCTACTACCCCTCAGTCAGTCATACTCCTCTCCCTCCCTTAGCCACGACTCGAGTTGGTCAGTGAGACTCAGCTGTTCGTCAGTATGGCAGTCAGGGCCACTCCTGCCGCTTCCCAGTCCGATATGAGACCTACTCTATGGTGAGTGCCTCACCAGGGAGGCTCCAGGCTACTATAAAAACAGGCTTCCCTGAAAGATGAGTACCCGTCGAGCTGTGTCCTAGGCTCTCTGAAGATATTTTTTAAAAAAATCCTAGTAATTCTCTTCAACAGGTGTTTGTTCAGGATAGTTTACACCACATCCTGGTTTTTGCCTGCGGGAATACAGAATCGAGAGGAAAGAGATAGCAGTGTACTGAACAAACTCAGTGGTGGAAGGAGATGTGGGAATAGTAATATAACCATTACAGTGTAATCGGTAGAAAATAAGACTATATTACAGTCTCGTGAAAGCACAAATGGAGATTCAGTCAGCCCTGCTCAGGAATGTCAGGGAAAGTTATAGACGGGAGATGACTTTTGAACTGGATCTTGAAAGAAGAGGAGGTGTTTGCAGGGCAAACACCAAAGGATATATCTAGCAAGGGGGAAAGCATGATGAATCTGTGAAGGTAAATGGGCACGTTTGTAAAGGGTCTTATCAAGCTAAAAGGTTTGGAGCCACCAGAGGCTGTAGCTAGGAGAGTGACGTTAGATTTGCTGTCACTCAGGAATAAAGGGGATGCATTGGAATGGAGAAAGCTGAGGTCAGGGAGGTTCACTGCAGTAGTCTAGGTGGGAGAGATTAAGGTCCTGTAATAGGACCTAATAGTAAAGATGAAAAGGTGAGGTTGGAATTGAGAAACTTTTATAGGGTAGAATTCACAAGACTTAATGAACAAATGGATATGCTGGCAAGAGAATAAATTGTAGAATGCATTATAAGGGGCTTAGCACCAAGTTAACCATTGCATGTATCCAATAAATGTGTGTGTAGGTATGTATGTATGTATAAAGTAGTCATCAAAGATAATAGCCAATCTTGGGCAGCCAGTTTAGATAGAAATTTTGAGAGTCCTGTGTGTATGTGTGTGTGTGTGTGTGTGTTGGGAAGGTTCAGAAAAATTTATTTTGAGTTTGCCCTAATAAATTATTAAATAAAATGCACCACATAGACAAATGAATAGAAGTTAGAAGAAGGGATAATTACTGTGAGCTAAGGTGGTTAAAGAAAGCTTCATGTAGGAGGTGGAAACGGAGAACATTTTAGGTGGAGAACAAGTGAAAAAAGAGCAGAAGTGGAAATGAGCATGATGTTTTGGGGAATGACTGGCTAGCTTGAGGGAGTTCTCAAAACGGTAGATAGTAAGACAGTTTTAAGCCCAGGTAGGGGAGAATCTTGAAAATCAAATTAGGAAATTGCTATTTTGTCCTGTAGTCAATAAGGAGCTATTATCCACTTCTGAGTGTATAAATGCTTTGAGCACATCTACGGTAGTTACTATGATTGATCAGGAGTGACTTTTTAGTCATGATTAGTTTAGAAGTAGGTTTTGAAAAAAGTGCAAGAAGTGGATTGGTTGGAGAGGGAAGGGAAATATTGGTACTTTTGTGATGAATTGCAAAAGTGCAGAAATTGTCTTAATGCTGCCTTTTAATAGTGCCCTGGTCCCAGTCAGTTACCTCATGGTATAATTAGATTCTTGGCTTCAGGACCGTGACAACAACAATCTACACAAATAAGCCAAGTATAACTCTCCATATTTAGGAAGTCATAAAATCCCACAGTTGACTCTGTTGTGGAAAATCAAAAGGCTCACCCTGGGTGAGGTAGGAAGGAGGAGGTGGCAAGGCATGTTACTTGAGTGTGCATATGACTCAATGTAGCAGCTGGAGTAAGGAAGAAGGAAAATGGCATGGTCTGCTAAGACAACTAATACATAAATTCTCCCATCTTTTTTTCTAACGTCATCAAGCTGGTGAGCCCCAAGTCGCACTGACATCTTTGCTATTTCTCATATACACAAGGCATGTTCCTGCCTCAGACCCTTTGTGCTGGCTTTCTCCCTCTAGAACACTTTTCTTCAAGATATTCATATGGCCGGCTCCTTCATTTCCTTCAAGTCTTTGCTCCAATGTCAGCTTCCTAAGATCTACCCTGACCATACTTAAAAAAAAATCGCTCCTCCCTGATGCCTCCCTGCTTTCCATCTCCCTTCTCTCTGTTATTTTTTTCTCCATAGCACTCTTCAACTTAACATACTGTATAATTTGCTTATTTTCTTTTTAAAAATTGATTAATTAATTTGGCTGCATTGGGTCTTAGTTGTGGCACACGGGATATTTCGTGGCGGCACGCGGGCTCTTCGTTGCGGTGTGCAGGCTTCTCTCTAGTTGTGGCCTGTGGGCTCCAGGGCGTGCAGGCTCAGTAGTTTTGACGCACGGCTCTCTAGTTGTGGTGCATGGGCTCCAGAGCACACGGACTTAGTTGCCCCACGGCATGTGGGGGTCTTAGTTCCCCCACGGCATGTGGGGTCTTAGTTCCCCGACCAGGGATTGAACCTGCGTCCCCTGCGTTGGAAGGCGGATTCTTAACCACTGGACCACTTAAGGAAGTCCCTGCTTATTTTTCCAAGTATCTATTTCCTGTGAGGGATGGGTTTGTTTTTGTTTTTATTTTTGTTTTGTCTTTCTGGTTCACTGTTATATCCCCAGCACCTAGAACAGTGTCTGGCACATGGTAGATGCTCAGTACATTCTTGTGCAGTGAATAAATGAATCAAGTCAATGAGAGAGGAACTATTCCATTGCTGTCTCTCAAAATTCCATTGGTCCTTTCTGCGTTCCCTTCTTAGATCACATATTGTACTTTGGAGCTATCCCATCCCTTAGAGCTAATTGCTTTTCCCCTGCAGGGTTTTGGTGATATTAACACTAGTTTTTTGACATAGATGTCTTAATGAACACTCAAAGCAGATTTCATATTAAAAAATTGTTATAGAAGGAAAATTTACTCCACAGTATGATTTTCTCCAAGCCCCAACCTCCTTTAAGAAGCTTTCAATATTTTTTTAATAGCAGGATTATTCACATCATACCAATTTTTTAAAAATATTTAATTAATTAATTTATTCGGCTGCATTGGGTCTTAGTTGCGGCACGTGGGATCTTTCGTTGCAGCATGTGGGCTCTTCATCGCCGCCTGTGGGCTTCTCTCTAGTTCTGGCGTGTGGGCTTGAGAGCGCTCAGGCTCTCTGGTGGCATGCGGGCTCTAGAGCACGTGGGCTCAGTAGTTGTGGTGAGCGGGCTTAGTTGCCCCATGGCATGTGGGATCTTAGTTCCCCAAGCATGGATCGAACTTGTGTCCCCTGCATTGGAAGGCAGATTCTTAACCACTGGACCACCAGGGAAGTCCCAAGAAGCTTTCAATATTTAATAACTATTTACTTAACATCTTTTACGCACCACACACTCTTCTGGAGGCAAGGATTACACTGGTGAACAAAATAGATGTTCTCCCTGCAGTCCTAGAGGAGAGGCCAACATTAAATAAGTATAGAAATAAATATATAATTACAAATTGTGATGATTTCTAAGAAAGAAAAGTTGAGGGCTTATGAAAGAATATGATGGGGGGGATTAATTTGCATTGAGGTGCATGGAAAACCTCTACAAACAATTATATTTAAGCTGATATAAGACCTAAAGCATGAATGGGATTCAGCTCTCAAGGAACTTACCCTTGATTGATGAAACAAACATTAAATAATTATATAAATATATTTAAATTACAGATTACTATGTGTTAGGAAGCATTTTAGGAAAAAAAACTAGTATGTGCAAAGGTTCTAGAATGAGAAAGAGGGAATTCCCTGGCGGTCCAGTGGTTAGGACTCGGTGGTTCCACTGCTGGGGGCCCGGATTCGATCTGTAGTGGGGGAACTAAGATCCCCCAAGCTGCATGGCGTGACCAATAAAATAATACAGAATGAAAAAGAGCTTGAAATATTTGATGAACAAAAAGAATTCCATTCTGGAATCTGTCTTTTAGTAATAAAAACATAAGCAAAAAAAAAAAAACATCAGCAAAGAAGGAGATTATATATGCGGGGATGTAGGGATGTTTACCACAGAATTGTTTGCAGAAGGAAAAATAAATAAAGGAAATTAAGAAAAACAAAACCTGAAAACAGCCTACATGTCCATCACGAGAGGAATTGTTGGATAAATTATCTTATGTGGAATACTATACAGCTATCAAAATTGATTAGAACTGTTTATATTAAAGTGGAGAGATACCCATGAAATAACAGGTGAGGACAGCCATGTATACAGAAATATATGATCCCATTTTAAAAAACCTACCATACATACCACTGTAACAACAACCTCTGTATATATGTGTGTGTGTGTGTATGTATGTATGTATATATATATATATATATATTTGGATATGTTTTAATGAGGATAGAGGATGATGTAGAGAAATATACCAGGCTTTTTGCATTGGTTACAGTTCAGGGGAGTGGAGAGAAAGAAAATAAGACTCTAACAAAAGGAAAAAAGGTTATTATGGAATAATGTTGAGCAAAAATGTAGAATATAAAATACTAGCTATAGAATTACTACAAACATGTAAAAATTGAATATGCATAAGGACGAAGACTTAAAGTAACAAAAGTGAAACTCATTTTGACTAGATGAGGTTGCAGCAAACTTTTTACTTTAGATTTCTCTTATTTTAATATTGTTTTTTCAATAAAGTAACATTAAAAAAATGCATAGAGATTTTAACATCCAGGGATCAGATCATTTCAGCAGAGATGTTTTTCTTTCTTCTTTTGTCCCATGTTCAATTCATGTCATTTTGTATTATCTTATGCACTGTCATAAGCCACCTGAAATATTATCTAGGTCAAAGTGGGATGTAAATAAGTAAATAAAAATAACCTAATTCTTGCCAGTCTCTTCCCTTTTTAATCTATCCTGCACACTGCCAACATGTTACTCATGATAGTATCATGTAAAAGGATAATAATAACACTTGCTTCATAGGATTGTGAATGGATTAAATTAATGTATAGGAAGCATTTAGAATAGGGCCTGGCATATACTACATACTCACTAAGGACTAGTTATATGGTAATTATGTCATATCATTTATTTGCTCAGAAGTTTATAATGGCACCTCTGCAGGATAAAATTCAAATGCAAGAACCTCTACAATCTAGTTGTAAATAAAAATGCCACTTATAATATTACATGTAGGACTTCCCTGGTGGCGCAGTGGTTAAGAACCTGCCTGCCAATGCAGTGGACGTGGGTTCAAGCCCTGGTCCAGGAAGATCCCAGGATCTTCCCAGGATCTTAGCTGCCACGGAGCAGCTAAGCCCGTGTGCCACAACTACTGAGCCTGTGCTCTAGAGCCTGCGAGCCACAACTACTGAGCCCACTTGCCACAACTACTGAAGCCCACGGGCCTAGAGCCTGTGCTCTGCCACAACAGAAGCCACCACAATGAGAAGCCTGCGCATCGCAACGAAGAGTAGCCCCCGCTCGCCACAACAGAGGAAGCCTGTTCACAGTAATGAAGACCCAATGCAGCCATAAATAAATAAATAAAATTACATGTAGCTACTGAGCTCTTGAAATGTGGCTAACCTGAATTGAGACATAAGTGTAAAATACACCCTGAATTACAAAGTACAAAATTAAGAAAGTGAAATATTGCAGTGATTTTTATATTGATTATATGTTAAAATGACAAAATTTTAAATATTTGGGTTAATAAAATATATTATTAAAATTAATTTTACCTGTTTCTTTTTACTTTTTAAAAAGTTTTTTAGAAACTTTTAAATTACATATGTGGCTCACATTACATATTTATTGGATAGAATGATTCTAGAGTTTTAAAGTAAAATGTTGCTAACTTTTTCTTTTATAAAAAAATTTTGCTCTCTTTTCTTATTGAAGTATAGTTGATTTACAATGTTGTGTTAGTTTCAGGTGTACAGCAAAGTGATTCTTTTTGAGATCCTTTCCCATTATAGATTATTACAGGATATTAAATATAGTTCCCTGTACTATACAGTAGGACCTTGTTGTTTACCTTTTTATATATAGTAGTGTGTATATGTTAATCCCAAACTCCTAATTTATCCCTCTCCCCTCTCTCTACTTTGGTAACCATAAATTTGTTTTCTATGTCTGTGTAATTCTGTTTTGTAAATAAGTTCATTTGTATCTTTTTTTTTTTTTTTTTTTGGCTGCACATCACGTCATGTGGGATCTTAGTCCCCGACCAGGGATTAAACCCATGCCCCCTGCAGTGGATGCATGGAGTCTTAACCACTGGGCCGCCAGGGAAGTCCCTGTATCATTTTTTGAGATTTCATATATAAGTGGTACCATATATTTGTCTTTCTCTGTCTGACTTATTTCACTTAGTATGATAGTCTCTAGGTTGATCTATGTTGCTGCAAATGGCATTATTTCATTCTTTTTTATGGCTGAGTAATATTCCATTGTATACATATGCCACATCTTCTTTATCCATTCATCCCTTGATGAACATTTAGGTTGCTTCCATGTCTTGACTGTTGTAAACAGCACTGCTGTGAACATTGTGGTGCATGTATCTTTTCGAATTAGAGTTTTCTCTGGATATATGCCCAAGAGTGGAATTCCTAGATCATATGGTAACTCTATTTTTAGTTTTTTAAGGAACCTCCATACTGTTCCCCATAGTGGCTGCACCAATTTACATTCCCACCAACAGTGTAGGAAGGTTCCTTTTTCTCCACACTGTCTCCCGCATTTGTAATATCTAGTCTTACATTTAGGTCTTTAATCCATTTTGAATTTACTTTTGTATATGGTGTTAATGTTCTAATTTCATTGATTTACATGTAGCTGTCCAGTTTTCCCAGCACCACTTATTGAAGAAACTGTCTTTTCTCCACTGTATATTCTTGCCTCCTTTGTCATAGATTAATTGACCATAAGTGCATGCGTTTATTTCTGGTCTTTGTGTCCTGTTCCATTGATCAGTGTGTCTTTTTTGTTCCATATTGTTTTGATGACGGTAGCTTTGTAATATAGTCTGAAGTCAGGGAGCATGATTCCTCCAGCTTAGCTTTTCTTTCTCAAGATTGTTTTGGCTATTCGGGGTCTTTTGTATTTCCATACAAATTTTAAAAAATTTTGTTCTAGTTCTGTGAAAAATGCCATTGGTAATTTGATAGGGATTGCACTGAATCTGTAGATTGCCTTGGGTAGTATGCTTATTTTAACAATATTGATTCCTCCAATCCAAGAACATGGTACAACTTTCCATCTGTTTGTGTCATCTTCAATTTCTTTCATCAGTGTCTTTTAGTTTTCAGAGTACAAGTCATTTGCCTCCTTAGGTAGGTTTATTCCTAGGTATTTCATTCTTTTTGATGTGATGGTAAATGGGATTGGGTTACCATTTCATCCTAATCTCTGTCCAGTTGATATTTTAGACCCAAGTGCAGTATACTTGCATTTATTTCTATTAACTTTTATATTATTATATTATTAAATGAAACTCATTATTCTAAAGTATAAGATCTATCCCTCACAACTTTGGTACATTCATTCAATAAATACTGAATGCCTATTTTAGTCACTTTTAGGCACTAGAAATATTGAGGTTAATGAGACAGATAAGTTGCCTGGCCCCAAGGAAGTTACAGTCTACTAAGGAGAAATAGGCACACAAACAAACAAGATATTTTGGAGTTTGAATAAATGTTACATCTCTGAGGTGATGACATTTGACCTGATGCTTGAAGGATGAGAAGGAGCTCGTCATGTGATTATCTGGGGGAAGAGCATTCCAGAGAGGGAAGAGCTATTGCAAATTATCTGAATTGGAAAAGTATTTGACATGTTGGATAAACACACAGTGGTGGGCAGACACTAAGATAGCCCCCAATGATGCCTGCCTCTTGGTATTCACACTGTTGTGTAATCCTCTCCCCTTGAGTGTTGACAAGATCTGTGATGAATAGAATACAGGAAAGGAGATGGGATGTCACTTCAGTCATTTGCTTACATAAGATTGAGACTTCCATGTCGCTAGGAGGGCATCTTGCAGAAGTCCACATGGCAAAGAACTGAGTGTAGCCTTGCACCAAGAGTTAGTTAGGAACTGAGGCCCTCAGGCCCGCAACCCTCAAGGAACTGAATTAGACCAACAACTGTATGAACTTGGAAGCAGATCCTTCTCCATTTGAGCCTTCAGACGAGACCCAGCCCTGGTCAACATCTTGGTCATAACCTTGTGAGAGACACTGAAGCAGAAGACCCAACTAAGCTATTCTTGAACTCCTAACTCACAGATGCTGTGAGATAATATGTGTGTTTTAAGCCGCTAAATTTGTGGACATTTGTTATGATGCAATAGATAAGTAACACACATATTTGATAAATATGCTCACTGTATTTTCTTTCAAGTTATTGATGAAAATGTTTTACAGAACAGTGTCAAGTCAGAATGCTGGTTCACTCCACTAGAAGCCATTTTTAAGTTGATATTTATCAATTAGTTAGCACTACCTTAGGTTTATTTAGAAATGCCCTTAATTGTGCTTCTACTTGGTCTACATTTTCTTTTCTTTTCTTTTCTTTCTTTCTTTTTTTCTTTTGGCCACACTGCTTGGCCTACGGGATCCTAGTTCCCGACCAGGAATCGAATCTGGGCCCCAGTGGTGAAAGTGCTGAGTCCTAACCACTGGACCACCAGGGAATTCCCAATATATTTTCTTATTTTTATATCATGAATTTCTCACAAAATGTTTTGTCAAAATACCATATACACTGTGTCTAGTAATTCTGTCCAAAAAGAATGGGGTTAGTCTGGCATGATTTTTTTTATAAATCCATGTTGAATTAATGGTTACTTTTTTCTAATTCTTTAAAAACACATCTTGGGACTTCCCTGGTGGCACAGTGGTTGAGAATCTGCCTGCCAATGCAGGGGACACGGGTTTGAGCTCTGGTCCAGGAAGATCTGAAATGCTGTGGAGCAACTAAGCCCGTGCGCCACAACTGTTGAGCCTGTGCTTTAGAGCCCGCCGGCCACAACTACCGATCCTGCGTGCCACAACTTATGAAGCCCATGTGCCTAGAGCCCAAGCTCTGCAACAAGAGAAGCCACCGCAATGAGAAACCTGCGCACTGCATCAAAGAGTAGCCCCCACTTGCTGCAACTAGAGAAAGCCCGCACGCCGCAAGTAAGACCCAACAATGAAGACCCAATGCAGCCAAAGATAAATAAATAAATAAATAAATAAATTGATAAAAACACATCTTTTGGATAGTTCATTCTAGAATCTTGTCTGAGATAAATACTAAGATCTTTGCAGATTCTACTATCCTTTCTCCTTATAAAAAATTTTTAGTTATCAACAGCTTTCTACAATTTCTACAACTTCTAGCAATTTCTACAATTTTCTACAATTTCTAGCAATTTTTGCAGTTTTACATGAACTCTCAGATTTCATTCAGTGGTTTATTGGGTTAACCTTCAAGTTTTACCAAAGCCCTGGAGTGTAATTTGTTCAGGCCAGGAGTGCTGTATTCATTTAGAGCTGTCAGGTGCTCTCTTACAATCTTTATCTTCAGTTCCCTCTTACAATGTTTTACACTTTTTATTCTAAATATTATTCTTTTCAGTAGGAGAGACAGAAACATGTTATCCATTAATCATTATACCATGAGTTTCAGCAATGGGATATATCCTTCCTTGCTTTTGTCCCAAACTTCATTTTTTTGGGTGACAGCTTTATTAAGATATAATTTATGTACCATACAATTCATCCTTTTAAAGTGTACAATTCAGTGGTTTCCGGTATATTCATAGAGTTGTACAACCAGCACCATTATCTAATTTTAGAATATTTTTATCATCCTAAAAAGAAAGCCTGTGCCCATTAGCAGTCACTCCCCATTCCCTCCCAAACTACCTTTCTAGCTCTAGGCAACACTAATCTACTTTCTGTCACTGTAAATTAGCCTGTTTTGGACATTTTTTAAAATTAATTAATTAATTTATTTGGCTGCGTTGGATCTTTGTTGTGGTACACGGGATCTTCCTTGCAGCATGTGGGATCTTTCGTCGTGGCGCTCATTGCAGCGTGTGAGCTGTTTGTTGCGGCGCGCCGGCTTCTCTCGAGTTGTGGTGTGCGGGTTTTCTCTTCTCTAGTTGTGGCGCAGGCTCCAGAGCACGTGGGCTCTGTAGTTTGCGGCACGCGGGCTCTCTAGTTGAGGCGCGCAAGCTCAGTAGTTGCAGCGCATGGGCTTAGTTGCCCCGCGACATGTGGGATCTTAGTTCCCTGACCAGGGATCGAACCCGCGTCCCCTGCATTGGAAGGCAGATTCTTAACCATTGGGCCACCAGGGAAATACCCTGTTTTGGACATTTTGTATGAATGAAATCATACAGTACATTGTCTTTTGTGACTAGCTTTTTCACCTAGCCTAATGTTTTCAAGGTTCATCCATGTTGTAGCATGTATCAGTACTTCTTTCAATTGCTAAATAATATTCCACTATACTGATATAGCATATTTTATTTATCTGTTCACCAGTTGATGGACATTTGTGTTGTTTCTACTCTTTGTCTATTATGTATAACACTGTTTTGAACGTTTGTGTTGAAGTTTTTGTGTGGACATATGTTTTAATCTCTTGGGTATATACCTAGAAATAGAACTGGGTTTATACCTAGGAGCTGAGTCATATAGGATATGTTTAACCTTTTGTGGAACTGGCAAAGTGGCTGCAATATGTTATATTTCCACAGCAGTGTATGAGGTTTCCTATTTCTCAACACTATTTCTCACTTGCTATTTTCTTTTTATTATAGCCATCCTAGTAGGTGTGAAATGTCATCTCGTGATTTTAATTTGTATTTCCCTGGTGGCTTATGATGTTGATCATCTTTTCATGTGTATTAGTTATTCGTATTATTTTGGGGAGAAATCTCTAATTTAAAACCTTTGCCCAGGAATTCCCTTGCGGTCCAGTGGTTAGGGCTTGGTGCTTTCACTGCCAGGGCCTGGGTTCGATCCCTGGTCGGGGAGCTAAGATCCCACAAGCTGTGAGGTGCAGCCAAAAAAACAAAAAACAAAAAAACAAACCTTTGCCCATTTTTAAATTGGGTTGTGTTACTGAGTTGTAGGAATTCTCTATATATTCTACATAAAAGTCCCTTATTAGATATATAGTTTACACATACTTTCTCCTATTCTGTGGGTTGTCTTTTTTACTTTCTTGATGGTATCCTTTGAAGAACTAAATTTTCTAATTTTGAAGAAGACCAATTTATCTATTTTTTTCTTTTGTTGCTTGTGCTTTTGTTGTCATATCTGAGAAGCAATTGCCTAATAAAAGAATTCTTTTGATGTGCCATTAATTTTTTAAATTACCTTTCCCTATTTTCCCATTAACCAGTTTCCTGTTAAGAGTACTGTATGTGTTAAGAGTGAGAACTATGATCAGACTGACTGAGTTTGAATGTTGGTGTTACCAGTTGATAATTCTGTAACCAGAGGGAAAATGACACAACTTCTTTAAGCCTCAGTTTCTTCATCTGTAAAATAAGAATAATACTTCTTACCTCAAAGGTTGTGTTGAGGATTAAAATGCTTACAGAGAAACCAGTTGATAATTGGTAGCTATTATTACTAGAAATTTTCTTTAAGTACTATTTCTGCTTAAATTAAAATACTTTACTACATAGGTGTTTTTCTTGACTTTGTATCCACTGCAGTAACTCGCTCATGGTAGAAGTTTAATGAATATCTGTTAACTGAAATTGATATGTAATATATAGTAGTAGCCCATTACATTGAGAACTGAGGTGTGTTTGAGCTTGCTAAGGAGCTAAGTAAAAAGAAAAGACAAAACTGAAAATAAATATCACCCACTTCATCATTTGGGCTTGGGTTAGCTCTTATAGAAAAGGAAATGGGAGAATTATGATTCCAAAGACATTTCAAAGGGGAACAGTGCTAAATATACAGAAGGGAGGGGCTTAATTTAGAGAGAAAAATAGAAAAGTAAATCCCCAAATGTTGGTTGGTGGCATAAGACATTTTAGAATAGATGCCAAAAGAGAAAAGTTCTCTTGTCAAGAGCAGCAGACTGATTTGCCATGGTTGTTCTCTGAACAATCTGAGATTTGTTCTTGACTGAGACAAGAGTCCTTTGTCCAAAAGCATTCTCTTATCACTTGGTGAGACTGTCATTAGTCCCCTCACCCTTATTAGATAGACTTCTGATTAGAGGCCTCAAAAGACTCCCTAAGATTTTATGGTAGGGATTTCTGATCCAGAAATATACTGGTATTTTAATTTGTTTATCTAATAATGTAAGCAAAGTGATTAGAGCCTACCTCTACTTAACAATGTCCTGTATTCCACTGCACATGGTATTCTTAATTTCATATGAATAAATGAATAATATATTTAAATTACTCAAGCCATGCAAATGATCTAATTTATATTATCAATAAATATTTGTAAAATGTATGAGAGTATGGTTAGATGAAAGATAAATGGTTATGTAAATGAAGCGTTCTTCCTTCTGCTTTCTCCTTCCCCCAATTTTTGTCCAAATTTTACCAGTTCTTCCAAATAATGTTCAAATGCCAATCAGTGTATATTATTTTTGTGTACAGATTATTTGAGATTTGGTATTCAAGCTATTTTTCCTACTATATTATAAGCTCCTGGAAGTCTGGGTCTGATCTTTTTTGTCTTTATATTTTCCATAACACAGCGTTTTACACAAAGTTGATATATAAACATAAGCATATTCAATGAATTGTGTAATTTAGTAATATTATATTTACATTTATAAATGTAATATTACTACAAATATAATATTACAAATATTATATAATACATTTATTATATTTATGGTGGGAATTTTGGTACAGAATATTTAAGAAAACATTAGTATTATGAGACATTAATAACCCTTTCTCTTCACATCTTTTCCAGCTATTACTAAAAACTTACTGATTGAGTAAATATATAGCCTGTCTTCCCCAACACAGGCTTGTGTCCCTAAACAGGGACAGGTTTCAAATAGACCTCCCTTCTTCCCTGTTTTTCTCTCCCTTTTTTCTATTCTATTTCTCTCTTGCAGCTCTATTTACCTTTTCATGGTGACTCATTCTCTGTACTTTTTATTAGTCCTACATCTTGCCCCTTTTTACAGTTCCTAATGCTTTTTAGAACTTTGTTTCCTTGTCACCTGCTCTTTCTATTTTTGTTCTTTCTGCTTGCCTTTCTCCTCCACTTGTCGCTACTTTCTCTCCTTGCCCTCCAGATACAGGGCAGGATTGGGTAGGGAGGAGCCCAGCTGGGTTAAGGGTGGAGCTACCTGTTTACTGCTTGGGATTCAGAACCTGACCAGGAAGGATCAGGCTGCTTGAATTTAGCTGAGGCTGAAGTCCCTATGGCCTTCCTACTGGAGGCTAGCATTTTGGAGGACAATTGGAACTTGGTGAGACTAGAAGCAGCCCCTCTCTTCGTTTTTCGATCCCCCTTCCTTCCTCCCTGTTCTGTATTTTTCACTCACAGCATCTCTCTCCATACTAACTTTTCTTCTTCCTTTTCCCCTGTTGCTTACTATTCTGTTTTTTCTGTCTAGCTCTCTGTCAGTCAACTTTATTTAGTATTTGTTTGCCTCTTCTGTTACCCATTCTTTCCGCATATCTGTCTGTTCTGTCTTAAAATTTAACTTTTTCTGCCTCTTTTCCATTTTATTCTTCCCTTTATTAATTTTCTAATCCAACTCTCTTTTTTTCCTCCAGTCATTTTCTATCCACCTGTCTATTCTTTTTATCTTACTGTTTCCCAGCAATGTAGCAATAAGGGAGGAAGAAAGGAGCCACCCTGGCTTTCCAGGGGCCTATTCACCCTTTTTACTCATTCTCAGACTTGTAGTGTGTTTTGATTAGGCACTGAAGAGTTTGTGCTCTGCACAGATAGTTAACAAACAGTGAAATTAGAGAAAGGTTGAATATTAAATTTAAAAGGCTTAATTTTATTCTTACTTTCCCTTTTTATTTAGTTATTTTCTGCAATACAGTGGATACAGTTTGTTATGGCTACTCTGAGGTAAGTTTATTTAACCTCATGTAATGTAACTGTTTGAACTAGTACAAGCAAAACTGGAGAATTCTGAAGTTTCTATATTTTTTCCCTGGGGACTTGCTTTTACTCATTAGTTAGAAATGCTGTTCTTTACCATGTTGACATTATCTGATTAATAAAATGTAATAACATCAACAACAATAATAACAAAAAAACCAGATTGAAGGGTAACATCTGAAAATCAAAGGACAATTTGGTCAACAGGATTGATTTGCAAAATCAGTTGTGAAGTGCTCACTTTGGTAGCACATATACTAAAAATTGTAATGATACAGAGAAGATTAGCATAGCCTCTGCTTAAGGATGACACACAAATTCGTGAAGCATTCCATATTTTTAAAACATTTGTGCAGTTTATTTTACATCAATTATATGTCAATAAAGCTGTAAAAAAAAGTAGCAAAAACAAAGGAGCGCCAATTGTCCTGTTTAATGATAGTCTTTTATCTCTGCCAGTGTTATAGGTTCAAGTTCACTTATTGCCTATGCTGTATTCCAGAACATACAGAAATCTCCAGAGGTGAGCAGTCTCTTTCTGTGTTGGATTTGAACTTTTAGTGACTTAGCCTTTGAAATAAAAAAGAGAGGTGTCCCCTATAAATGATGGAATAATCCTATGAATTGCTTGTAAATTTGTCATTTTGATATAATACATTGAGATATTTTAGACATTGCCCCAAAGATCTCCCTTTTCTTTTAGGTAGTTATTTTAACTATAATTTTGAATACTGAGGAATTGACTAAATGTGGATTAGTGGATAAATGTAGATTTTTGGGGGTATGCATTAATTATTAAAGTCAAAGAAACAGAGTATTGTTTGAAGCCTATATTCACTCTAAGCATGGTAGGGTCCTGCCTAGAGGTGAGTTTTCCGATGTTGATATCTTGGTAAAATTGCTAGTGGGGCTGGAAATAGTTCAAAGACTGCTATACAAAAGGTATTTATTTTGCTGTTCTGGCCTTCTAGGCAATTACAATTTAATGGTGAAACTAGAACAAAAATACATCCTATGTAAAACTATTCATACCAAAAAAGTCTAGTTAAAAACCTTCCTTTTATTGAGGTATAATTGACAAATAAAAATAGTATATACTTAAGGTATTAAAAAAAAAAAAACCTATCAGGGAGTTCCCTGGTAGCCTAGCGGTTAGGATTCTGGGCTTTCACTGCTGTGGCCCAGGTTCAATCCCTGGTCCCACAAGCTGCATGGTGTGCTCCCCCCCCCCCCAAAAAAAGAAAAGATTTTAAGAAAAATGTAACAAAACTGTTTTTCTAATCAGGCCAAGTGGCACAAAATTAAGCAAAATGTAGTTTAGGACATGTATGAGAGAGCTTTTGTAATGTGGAAAATGACACATTTAGCTTAGCTGTGGCTAAGGTCTCATAGCTAGTAAGTGTTAGAGCTAGAAGTTGAGGCAGACTTGTCTTGTTCCAAAGCCTCTTCTCACATACACTTTTAAACCACTGAAATATAATGTCTAATGAAAAGAGAATTTTGAATTTCAGAGGTAGAATGTGCCTATGTAAGTAAAACTAGAAAGTAGAAGTCTTGATATTGTATTGTCAGTTGCCTGCCAAAGTAATCTTAGGCCACACATCTTCCTGTGATGTGGATTTCCCTAATGTTTCTTTCCTGAATGTTTGTTGAAATTTGAGTTCAGATGTGATTAAGTTAATAAAGTATAAGTTACATTGTGGAGAGAGGTAAGCAGAGATTCTCAGTACTACTGACCTTTTGGGCTAGATGGTTATTTGTTGTGGGTGGCTGTCCTGCATCTTAGGATATTTAGCAGACTTTACCCAATAGATGTAGCAGCAACCTTCCTCACCCAGTTGTGAGAACTAAAAATATCTTCAAATATTGCCAAATGTCTTCTGAGAGAGGCAGTCACTCCTGGTTGAAAACCACTGCTCTAGGGTGACCTCTGCCATAACAGTGGGTTAGAGCTTTATAAAGATGTGGGGTCTAGTTTGGCCTGGGATGTGACCTTTAATTTCTCTGGTTTCGGTTCTCATACCTTTCACATAACCAGAGCCTGAAGGACCTTAGTAATCAATAATTCAGTGGTTCCTACACATTCTGCTTTTTTGGTGTAGGGAAGATTCCAATTTTTCCAGCTTAAAAATGTCAGCCATGCTCCACCATTTTCCTTTATTTCTTCATCAAATAACATTTTTAACAGCATAAACACATGGAAGGCATAATCTGAAAAACACAAAAATTATTAAATTAATGATTATAGTAAATTGGAGAAATCCATGGGAAATCTTTGAGGGGACTAGCTGATTAGACAATAACTCAGAGAGGCAACCTTAAGAGAGAAGAAAGTAGCCCAGGCCAGCCAGTGTTAAAGAAAAAAAACAAAAACAAAAACTCGAGGCAGATATACTTCGCTGCACTTGTGTGAAGTGCACTTCATTTCCTTGTGAAGGTCACTTTTGATATTCTTTGTAACTTGATTTCACTAGAAATATTAGGAAGCAGTGTTTTGGAAGAGTATAAATATGAGTTGCTTTAGGTGTTTTACCTTACCAGGTTAGACCTGGACCCAGAACCTCCTTGGAGAAAGCCTTTCACACAATGCATTCCATCCCTGCACCTTACTTTGCTCTTGATTTAAATGAGACAAGTACAAGTATATTTAAAGTTTTTGCTTTCATATTTAGGATCATGTCTTAAGCTTTTTCATCTTATTACCATGCACTATGCTGATTGTATTTTTATTTAATTTAAAAAAATTTTTTTAATTTTTAAAAAAATTTTTGGCTGCGCTGCACAGCATGTGGGATCTTAGTTCCCCAACCAGGGATCAAACCTGTGCCCCCTGCAGTGGAAGCACGAAGTCTTAACCACTGGACTGCCAGGGAAGTCCCTTTTTAAAAATTTTTTATTTTTTGTATTTTTCTTAAAGCGTGACCTGTATCATACATTTCTCTGTATTACCTTCGACCTAGTATCTTGTTAAACATAGAAGGGGTGAAATCTTTTTTAATTTCAATAATAGGTGCTCAGTTAAGTTTTGTTGTTTAATTGATTGATTTTATCTCCTGTTACTAGAACTCATGATTTTCCAACCATGAGTGAAAGTATATAAACCTCTTTTTATCCTTTATTTCTGTGCCAAAGACCTTAGGTGTGTTTTAATTGGCCAACAGTTCCCTATATATAAGGCTATTTATTGACTCAATGACCATAATTATGTTCTTGCTCACAAAAGCTGCTTGGCCGCCTTTCTGCTCCAGAGTTTATTTTGTATTCAGTTTTAATTTTTTACCCATTAACAGTTATAAACTTGTGATAGGTCATAGGCCAGTAAAATCTATGAATATGCCACCTGGCTGGAACCTTAACAGGCTTCCTTGTAGCAAAGGATATATATTGTTAAAATAATAATATCTGATATTTAGTAAATACAGTTTAAAATATTATTTCACTTGTTTTTGTTTGTGTTAGCCAAAGCAGCTTGACCATTTACCCCTATCAGCAAGGTATTAGCATCTTAACTTTCCTCTCATTTGGAAGAAAAGTATGAGAAAAATTCCCTTTTGTACAGGTGAGGAGATTAGTTCTTATATTAGGTAGTATCTGATGATAACTTAGTAATTTTTTTGCAGGGGGCGCACATGCCAGGGACCGGGCCGGCCTGTGGACCCAGTGGTGGGGGCACCAAAATTTTTTAAACTTACTTTTTTACTGTGAGATATACCAGCCATGGTTTAGAAGGCATAAAACTCATGTGTGCTATATAATGGATGGCTATAAACAAAACCTGGGACAAGAAATAGGAATCGCTCGTATCCCCAAACATTCCTACTGTGCTCCTTCCCAGTCACAACCTCACCTCTAGCAGTAACCACTATCCAGATTTTTGCTTAATCATTTCTTGGCTTTTATGTACAGTTTTACCAGTAATGTATATATCCCTAAACAATTTAGTTTTGCATTTTTGAACTTGACATAAATGGGATAACACTGTATTTTTTGGTATGTATTGCTTTGTGATTTGCTTTTTTCCCTCAGTATCACTTCTGAGATTTGTCCATGGTGTTGTGCACAGCTCTGGTTCATTTCTTTTTCACTGACGCTTAGCATTCTATATTATGAACATACCACAATATATCTATCTGTTCTGCTATAAACAATCTTGTACATGTCTTCTGATGCACACATGCAAAAGTTTCTCTAGTGATTTTACCTAATAACAGAATATAGGATATTCATATCCCCTAGATAATGCCAGACTTTTTCCAAATAGTTGTGCCAGCAGTGTATGAAATGTCCTATTGCTTCATGTTCCCATTAATATTTGATATTGTCAGACTTTAAAAATTTTTGCCATGGGTGTGTAATTTTCATCTCATTGTAGATTGATTGATTGATTGACTTTTGGTCTCCTTATAGCTTTAATTTTTTAATTTCCTTGATTACTAATGGGGTCAGGCATATTTTCACATTTTTACAGTCATTTGGATTTCTTTTCTTAAGTACCTGTTCAAATCTTTTGTCCATTTTTTTCTATTGTTTTTTCTTATTGCTTTGTAAGAGTTTTTGTTTGCTTTGTTTTTTTAAAATAAATTTTATTTATTTATTTATTTTTGACTGCATTGGGTCTTCGTTGCTGCCCGTGGCCTTTCTCTAGTTGCGGCGAGCAGGGGCTACTCTTCACTGTGGTGCACGTGCTTCTCATTGCAGTGGCTTCTCTTGTTGCGGAGCGTAGGCTCTAGGTGTGCGGGCTTCAGTAATTGTGGCACGTGGGTTCAGTAGTTGTGGCTCATGGACTCTAGAGCACAGACTCAGTAGTTGTGGCACACGGGCTTAGTTGCTCTGCGGCATGTGGGATCTTCCCGGAACAGGGCTCGAACCCATGTACCCTGCGTTGACAGGCAGATTCTTAACCACTGGACCACCAGGGAAGTCCATGCTTTGTTTTTAATATTGTTTGGGTACTGGTCCTTTGTTAGTCATATGTGTTACAAGTATCTTCTCCCACTTTGTGGCATGTCTTTTCACTTTCTTTACAGTGTCTTTTGACACAGACATTTTTCATTTGAATGTGGGCAAATTTTTCGACTATTTCTTTTAGATCTTTTTGTGTTTTGCTTAGGAAAAACTTTCCCTAACCAGTAATTAAAAACATTATCCTATATTATCTTCAAAAAAACCTTTATAAATTTTGTCTTTCGTATTTAGGTCTTTAAACCAGTTGGTACCGATTTTTGAGCGTGTGAGACAGAAAGTAGGGGCCCAATTTAATTTTTATCCATATGGATATCCAATTGTTCTAGTATCACATTTTGAAAAGACTGTTCTTTCTCCATTCATCTAAAAAGCCACCTCTATCATATATCAAAAGTTTAGGGCTTCCCTGGTGGCACAGTGGTTGAGAATCTGCCTGCCAATGCAGGGGTAAACGGGTTCGAGCCCTGGTCTGGGAAGATCCCACATGCCGCGGAGCAACTGGGCCCGTGAGCCACAACTACTGAGCCTGCGCATCTGGAGCCTATGCTCCGCAACAAGAGAGGCCACGATAGTGAGAGGCCCGCGCACCGCAATGAAGAACGGCCCCCGCTTGCCGCAACTAGAGAAAGCCCTTACACAGAAACGAAGACCCAACACAGCCAAAAATAAATAAATTAAAAAAAAAAAAGTTTATAGGGGCTTCCCTGGTGGCGCAGTGGTTAAGAATCCACCTGCCAATGCAGGGGACATGGGTTCGAGCCCTGGTCCGGGAAGATCCCACGTGCCACGGAGCAACTAAGCCTGTTCGCCACAACTACTGAGCCTGCGCTCTAGAGCTTGTGAGCCACAACTACTGAACCCACGTGTCACAACCACTGAAGCCCACCTGCCTAGAGCCCATGCTCCGCAACAAGAAAAGCCACCACAATGAGAAGCATGCGCACTGCGATGAAGAGTAGCCCCTACTTGCTGCAACTAGAGAAAGCCCACGTGCAGCAATGAAGACCCAATGCAGCCAAAAATAAATAAATAAATAAATAAACTTATTTTTTAAAAAAACGTTTATATATATATTCTTAGGCTTGTTTTGGGCTCTCTATTCTGTTCCATTGGTCTATTTGTCCATCTCTGGGCTAGTACCACTGCATCTGCTTTATATTGTGTCCAGCTTTATATTGTTTTGATATGTGTAGGACAAGTCCTCCTTCTCCTTTTTCTTCGAGTGTCATAGTTAACTTGATATTTTGTATTTCAATATCAGATTTAGAGCCAACTTTGTCAAATTCCACAAGAAGATATGTTGATACATAATTGAGATTGCATTTAATCTGTGTGCCAATTTAAGGAGAACTGACATTTTCATAACATTGGATCTTACAGTCCATGAGCATGGTATATTTCTTCACCTTAGATCTTTGGTGTCTTTCAATAAACATATTATAATTTTCTCTACAGAAGGGCCAAAACTATTTTCAGGAAAGTGGGAGTGGGGAGGCCAAAAGGAGACGGATACTAGAAAATGAGAAAGACAGACTTAAGCAATGTAGATAGAAATTGAAAGACAACATATACAATTCATGCTGATATTTTTCTCCACCTTGACTTTCATTGATATGAAAACCTGTAAAATGAATAAGGTCTTAGGATCTAGTACATAACGTGATAATAGTTGATAACACTATTGTACAATTGAAATTTGCTCAGAGAATAGAACGTACATGTTCTCACACACATATGCAAAAAGGTAAATATGTGAGGTGATGGATGTGCTCATTAACTTGAGGGAAATCCTTTCACAATGTATATGTACATCAAATCATCACATCACTTTACCTTGCAGGTTTATTTGTCAATTATACTTCAATAAAGAAAAAAAGAAAAATGCAAATTAAACTCTGTGAAGATTAAAAAAAAGCCTGTTTTCGTTTTCTTTGAGTTCTCAACCATATCCTAAAACACTCAGGTGATAATCTCATTACTTATTGTTAGAAGATGTTGGCTGTGCAGCTAGAGCACTTAAAATTTCCCATTTGTGGTATGTCTCCATCACAAAATTTCTCATCTTTTCTCTCTTTCCTTGAGGAAGAAGTTCCAATGCTAATACATCCATGAGTACTCTGGTTCCAGAACAGTTGGGATAGTTGTGATTACAGATTACTTCCTACCTGGAGTATTCCTTTATATTCCCCAGTCAACCAATAGCAGAGGCCCCAGAAAAATTATGCCCAGTTTTCTACTGGAAGGGTAAAACATAAAAGTAATTAATTGTTACATTCTCCTGTCTATATCATTTTTGAAATTATGAATTTTATTGCTTTACAGATACGGCCACTCGTTTATCTGAGCTTCTCTGACCTCCTCCTGGGGATATACTGGCTCATTGCGGCACTTCTCTATGGAACTTCAGCAGCCAATAAGGACATTGTCTGCTATAACTTGCAAGCAGTTGGACAGGTGAGTGCTACTAGATTGTGATAGTACCTTGTACGAAAGGCACACGCTGATTTAAATAAGAAGCGAAGATAATCCATCCTGGGAAGCAGGACCCTTTTGTTTATTGTTACACTTTGAAACAATAGCTTTTATTGTTTTTCCCCATTAAAAAACTACTTATTTATTACAGAAAATTTGGGAAATTCAGAGAAGCAGAAAGATAATTAAAATCACCCAGATATAATCATTCTTTAATATTTTATGTATATTATATATTTCCAATCTTCTTCTCTGTAGGTATATGCATTTTAGAACAAATAAAACAACACATTAATACCTTTTGTAATCTGCTTTTATTATTCAACATAGTGTGACCATATTTCCATGTAATGGAATATATTTCTACATCTTTTGAGATTATTGCATGTTTTTTATTACATTAATAAACATTAACTTTTGGAAATACTACATATGATTATATATGAGTTATATATCTTTCATAGATTTTATCAATGGATTAACCCACATAGTACCATCAGTATATAATGTTTCTGAGACTTGGGATGTGAAAAAAGTAGAGGTTAATATGCAGTCTGTACTCACTGCTGGATGCTTCCTCTGGGATTTGTTACTAGAGGGGAAATTTGTTTCAATTTAGTAGGAAAATACTAACATGTAATTAGTGGTATGAAGTCCATGTACTAATAATATGTTACCTATCTTATATAAATTTATTTATTTTTTTAAACACGTGTGTGGGTTTTTAAAAATTATTTATTTATTTATTTTGGCATTGGGTCTTCATTGCTGCGTGCAAGATTTCTCTAGCTGTGTCGAGTGGGGGCTACTCTTCGTTGCGGTGTGCAGGCTTCTCATTGTGGTGGCTTCTCTTGTTGCGGAGACAGGCTCTAGGCGCATGGGCTTCAGTAGTTGTGGTATGCAGGCTCAGTAGTTGTGGCACACGGGCTTAGTTGCTCCGTGGCATGTGGGATCTTCCCGGACCAGGGCTCGAACCCATGTCCCCTGCATTGGCAGGCAGATTCTTAACCACTGTGCCACCAGGGAAGTCCCTCATATAAATTTAAATATCTCAGAGACATACTTAACTCAATCCTGATAATAACCTCATAAATTAAATAGAGTTAAGGCTGTATTGTTTTCTCAGATAATAATAAAAAACAATATTGTATCTGAATAATAATATTATAGTCTTGGAAGTAAAAAAAAAAAAATCTGCATTGGAATCTTGGACCTGATTAACTTGGTAACCTTACGCAAGTACTTAATCTTTCTGAACTTCAGTCTCCTAAATCTGTAAAATAGTCATTAATAATATTTACCTTGTGCTTAGCACAGATGTGAGTAATGTTACTTTATTTTTTTGAACTTTATTGAGCTATATATTCAATAAACTACATGTATTTAAAGTGTACATTTTTTACGTATGTATGAAATCATCACCACAATCAAGATAATAAACATTCCTATTTCTATCACCCCCCCCCCCAAATTATTTCAAGTGTTTTTTCCTTTACTTCATAGACTGGATGCATTGTAATAGTTGTTTTTAAAAATATTGGTTGGATGTTTCCAATATCTGGCTCATTTCTAAATTGGTCTTCTCCCATGAGAATGAGTGACATCTTTCTGTCCTTTGTATATAGAATGTAATTTTTGTCTCATCATCTTTAGGCAGTGGTTCAAATCTTAGTCTAATTCTCTAAGCCTTGGCTATGCTGGTTTGGGACTGTCATGTGCATGCATGGTGCAGGGGTTAGGCTGGGACTTGTATGGAATCACACACAGAATTAGGGCATCTTCTTTTCTGGCTCTATCATTTCTGGGATTCCCCCCACACTTTCCTGCCTGAAGAAAGCCCTTCTGTAGTTTCTATAGGCTAAAAGATGGGATTTTATTAGCGTTTTAGGTGCCTACATTGAGCAACATCACGATTGGGGTACACACTTGAGGCAAAACTGTGAGAGAGAAAAAGAGAAAAAGTTTGGGAAACTTATTTCTTGCAGTTCACTTCTCCAGATTTGACTCCCTTCTGTAATCCACTTGCTTTTTTTTTACTTTTCAGAGTCCTCAAGTAGTTGATTTTTATATTTTTTCCAGAGTTTTTGTTTGTAATCAGTGGGAGAGATGGGCTGTAGAGTGCTTAAACACAGTAGCTTATTTATTTAGTTAGTCAGTTAATTTTAGTTTTTAAAATTGTGGTAAAATACATGTAACATAAAATTTACTATTTTAACCATTAAAAATTTTAAAGTTGTGGTAAAAATACATAACATAAAATTTAATGTCTTAGCCATGTTTAAGTGTACAGTTCAGCAGCATACATTCACATTGTTGTGCAACTATTCACTGTTCACCTTCAGAAATTTTTATTATCCCAAACTGAAAAACTCTGTATTCTTTAAACAATACCTCTCCATTTCTCCTACTTTCCAGCCTCTGGTAACCACCATTCTACTTTCTGTCTCTATGAATTTGACTACTCTAGGTACCTCATTATCAGTAAAATAATACAGTATTTGACCTTTTGTGTCTAGCTTGTTTCACTGAGTTTAATGTCTTCAAGGTTCATCCATGTTGTAGCATGTGTCACAATATTTTTTTTTAATTAAGGTGTTGATTTATAATATTATATTAGTTTCAGGTGTACAACATAGTGATTCAATTTTTAATTGATTACACTGTTTAAAATTATTATAAAATATTCTATATTTTATAATATTCTCTGTGCTTTATAATATATCCTTGTATCTTATTTATTTTATACATAGTAGCTTGTACCTCCTAATCCTCTACCTGTTTCTTGCCCCTCCCCCATCTTTCTTCCCACTGGCAGCCACTTTTTTATTAGGTATATCTGTGAATCTGTTTCTGTTTTGTTATATTTATTTGTTTTATTTTTTAGATATCCACATATAGGTAATAACATACAGTATTTGTCTTTCTCTGACTCATTTCACTAAGCATAATACTCTCCTGTTCCATTGGCAAAATTTCATTCTTTTTTATGGCTGAGTAATTCCATTGTATATATGTACCACATATTTTGTATCTATTCATCTGTTGTTGGACAATTAGGTTTCTACCATATCTTGGCTATTTTAAATAATGCTGCTATGAAGATTGGGGTGCCTATCTTTTCAAATTAGTGTTTTCTTTTTCTTGGATATATACTCAGGAGTGAAATTGCTGGATCATATGGTAGTTGTATTTTTAGTGTTTTGAGGAACCTCCATACTGGTTTCCAGAATGACTGAGTCAGCTTACATTCCCAAGAACAGTGTACTAGGGTTCCCTTTTCTCCACATCCGTAACAACATTTGTTATTTGTGGTCATTTTGGTGACAGCCATTCTGACAGGTGTGAGGCAGTATCTCATTGTGGTTTTTATTTGCATTATCCTGATAATTAGCAGTGTTGAACATTTTTTTGTGTGCCTATTGGCCATCTGTATGTCTTCTTTGGAAAAATGTCTATTCAGGTCTTCTGCCCATTTTTAAATTTGGTTGTTTGGTTTTTTGATATTGAGTTGTTTGAGCTGTTTATATATTTTGGATATTAACTCCTTATCAGACATATCATTTGCAAATATTTTCTCCTATTCCATACGTTGTCTTTTCATTTTGTCAGTGGTTTTCTTTGTTATGCAAAAGCTTTCAAGTTTAATTAGGTCTCATTTGTTAATTTTGCCTTTGTTTCCTTTGCATGAGGAGACTGATCCCCAAAAATGTTGCTATGTCAAAGAGTGTTCTGTGTATGTTTTCTTCTAAGAGTTTTATGGTTTCCGGTATTACACTTAGGTTTTTGATCCATTTTGAGTTTATTTTTGTATACGGTGTGATGAGATGTTCTAATATCATTCTTTTACATGTAGCTGTCCAGTTTTCCCAGCACCACTTATTGAAGAGTGTCTTTTCCCATTGTATATTTTTGCCTCTTATGACAGATTAATTGACCATAAATGTGTGGGTTAATTTCTGGGCTCACTGTTCTGTTCCATTGATCTATGTGCTTGTTTTTGTGCCAGTACCATACTGTTTTGATGACTGTAGCTTTGTAGTATAGTCTGAAGTCAGGGAATGTGATACCTCCAGCTTTGTTATTTTTTATCAAGTTTGCTTCAGCTCTTCGGGGTCATGTGTGGTTCCATATAAATTTTAGGATTATTCGTTCTTATTCTGTGAAAAATGTCATGAATATTTTGATAGGGATTGCATTGAATCTGTAGATTGCTTTGGATACTATGGACATTTTAACAATATTAATTCTTCCAGTCCATGAACATGGTGTGTCTTTCCATTTCTTTGTATCATCTAAAATTTCCTTCATCAGCATTTTGTAGTTTTAAGAATATAGGTTTTTCACCTTCTTTTTTAAGTTTATTTCTAGGTATTTTATTCTTTTTGATGCTATTTTAAATGGAATTGGTTTTTTTTTTTTTTGCTTTCTCTTTCTGATAGTTCTTTATTAGTGTATAGAAAACAACAGATTTCTGTATATCAATCTTGTGTCCTGCAACTTTACTGAATTCATTGATGAGTTCTAACAGTTTTTTGGTGGAGACTTTAGGGTTTTGTATATGTAGTATCATGTCATCTGCAAATAGTGACAGTTTTACTTCTTCCCTTCTAATTTGGAAGCCTTTTATTTCTTTTTCTTGTCTGATTGTTGTGGCTAGGACTTCTAGTACTATATTGAATAAAAGTGGTGAGAGTGGGCATCCTACTCTTGTTCTTGATCTTCAAGGACATGCTTTCAGCTTTTCACTGTTGAGTATAACGTTAGCTATGGGCTTGCCATATATGGACTTCATATATTGAGGTACGTTCTCTCTATACCCAATTTGTGGAGAGTTTTTATCATAAATAGATGTTGAATTTTGTCAGAAGCTTTTTCTGCATCTATTGAGATCATCATATGATTTTTATTCTTCTATTTGTTAGTGTGGTGTACCACATTGACTGATTTGTGGATTTTAAACCATTCTTGCATTCAGGAATAAATTCCACTTGATCATGGTATATGATCCTTTTTCTGTATTGTTGAATTTGGTTTGCTAATATTTTGTTTAGGATTTTTGCATCTATATTCATCAGAGATATTAGCCCATAATTTTCCTTTTTTGTAGTTTGTCTAGTTTTGGTATCAGGGTAATGGTGGCCTCATAGAATGAATTTGGAAGTGTTCCCTTCAATTTTTTGCAACAGTTTGAAAGTGATAGGTATTATGTCTTCTTTATATATTTGGTAGAATTCCCTTGTGAATCCATTTGTTCCTGGACTTTCTTTTGCTGGGAGTTTTTGGATTACTGATTCAATTTCACTACTATTGATCAATCTATTTAGGTAATCCGTTTCTTCTTGATTCAGTCTTGGAAGATTGTATGTTTCTAGGAATTTACCCATTTCTTCTCAATTGTCCAATGTGTTGGCATATAACTGTTTGTAGTATTCTTTTATTATTTTTTTTAGGTTTCTGTGATATGAGTTGTAATTTCTTCTCTTTCATTTCTTATTTTGCTTATTTGGGTCCTCTCTCTCTCTTCATTAATGAGCCTGGTTATAGGCCTATTGGTTTTGTTTATCCTTTCAAAAAAACAGCTCTTGGTTGCATTGATGTTTTCTATTTTTTCTTTTTGCTCTCTCATTTATTATATCCTCTTTGATCTTTATTATTTCCTTCCTTCTGCTGACTTTGGGTTTTGTTTGTTCTTATTTTTCTAATGCCATTAGATGGTAGTTTAGGTTATTTATTTGAGATTTTTCTTCTTTCTTGAGGTAGGCCCGTATCCATATAAATTTCCCTCTTAGAACTACTTTTTTGCCTTTTGTAGATTTTGGAATTTGTATTTTTATTTTCATTTGTCTTGAGGTATTTTCTTTCTTCCTTGATTTCTTCATTGACCCAATTGTTTTTTAGTAGCATGTTCTTCAGTCTCCATGTGTTTGTGTTTTTCCCATTTTTATTCCTATAATTGATTTCTAGTTCTGTATCATTCTGTTCAGAAAAACTGCTTGATATAATTTCTTTTTTCTTTTTAATATTTATTTATTTATTTTGGCTGTGTCAGGTCTTAGTTGTGGCACGTGGGATCTTCGTTGCAGCATGTGGGATCTTTCATTGCAGCACACAGGCTCTTCATTGAGGTGCGCGGGCTTCTCTAGTTGTGGCACGTGGGCTTCTCTCACTAGTTGTGGTGCATGGGCTCCAGAGCACGCAGGCTCAGTAGTTGTGGCATGTGGGCTTAGCTGCCCCATGGCATGTTCAATCTTAGTTCCCCGACCAGGGATCGAACCTACATCCCCTGCATTGGAAGGCGGATTCTTAACCACTGGACCACCAGGGAAGTCCTAATTTCTGTACTCTTAAATTTGTTGAGACTTGTTTTGTGGCCTAGCATGTGATCTATCCTGGAGAACGTTCCTTGTGCACTGAGATGCCTGAGAGCCACACAGTGAGGTTATGGGTAGAGAGAAAGCATGGACTTTGGGCTCTACTTTTGCTAGTGTTTGAGGTTAGAGTGTCTAGGGTTTTGAGGGTTTACTCTTTATTGGCTAATTTACAGCCTAAGAGTAGGAATTAGGGTAAGGGAAGGGAGAAGTGGATCACTCAGTTGTCAGTTAATCTAGGTTACTCAGGACTTTCTGAAAGAGAGACCTTTGTGAGTGGGGATAGCCTAAATCCTTATCTGGTTGTTTTTCTAGTAGCTGTGTCTTACAGCTGGCAATATGTTTGAGATAGATGTCTTTTTTTTCCTGTTATAAACCTGTTTATTATAGTTTTCTTAAACATTTTACTACATGCATTACAGAATGGGTATTGCTTCTAATCATTGTAATAACATTGTGCTGAACTCAGTAAGTAAGCTCTGTTAGAAACATCTTTATTACAAGTCGTCTTAACCACTTCACTAAATGCATTAATGGAATGTATATCCTTTACATTTCACTGCATGAACACTGTGCTGAATGCAGCTTTCAAGTAGCTCTGTTAGTAACATCTTTTTTTTTTTTAAAGTTTTATTGATTGATTGATTGATTGCTATGTTGGGTCTTCGTTTCTGTGCTAGGGCTTTCTCTAGTTGCGGCAAGCGGGGGCCACTCTTCATCACGGTGCGCGGGCCTCTCACTATTGTGGCCTCTCTTGTTGCGGAGCACAGGCTCCAGACGCACAGGCTCAGTAGTTGTGGCTCACGGGTCTAGTTGCTCTGCGGCACGTGGGGTCTTCCCAGACCAGGGCTCGAACCCGTGTCCCCTGCATTAGCAGGCAGATTCTCAACCACTGCGCCACCAGGGAAGCCCTGTTAGTAACATCTTTATTACAAGTGACACTGAATGGATATCACTTCCATTTACTAAAATAACACTGTACTGAATGCAGCTTACAAGTAGCTTTGTTTGAAACATATTTATTACAAGTCTTTTGTAATGAATGCCTTCCTTGGCAATCAAAAAGCTTAATGTCAGATACTTACACAATAATAATGTGATTTATTTCCAGAAAACATACTTTGTATGCTTTTGAAATTATTAAGACTTATTTTATGACCCAGAATATGATCCATCTTGACAAGTGTTCTGTATGCAATTGAAAAAAAATGTGTTCTAAATGTTGATCATGTCAAATTAGTTGACAGTGTTGTTCAAGTCTACTAAATTCTTGCCAATTTTCTGTCTACTTATTGTATTCATTAGTAAGTGAGAGATATTGATACCTCTGACAATAATTGTGGATTTTTCTATTTCTCCTTATAGTTCTATTAGTTTTTACTTCATGTATTTTGAAATTCTATTATAAGGGGCATAAAAATTTAGGATTTTTATGTCCTCTTCATTAAGTGAACCAGTTACTATTATGAAATGACCTGGTTTATCCTTGGTAATATTCTTTGCTCTAAAATCTATTTTTCCTGATATTTATATAGCCATTTCAACTTTCTTTTGATTATTATTGGCATGCTTTATCTTTGTACTTCCTTTTATTTTAACTTAATTGTGTATTTATATTTAAAGTACATTTCTTGATACTTCCCTAGCGGTCCAGTGGTTAAGACTCTGTGCTTCCACTGCAGGGGGCATGGCTCGATCCCTGGTCAGGGAACTAAGATCCCACATACTGCATAGCCAAAAAAAGAAATAATAATAATAATAATAATAAAACAAGAGCTTAATAGTTTCTTTTAAAAAAAATGAAGTGCATTTCTTGTAGGTAGCATATATTTAGGTCTTACTGTCTTATCCAGTCTGACAATGCTGTCTTTTTTATTTGGCTGCGCCACGCAGCTTGCAGCATCTTAGTTCCCTGACCAGAAATTGAACCTGGCCCTGGAATTGAAAGCGTGGAGTCCTATCCACTGGACTGCCAGGGAATTCTCAATGCTGTCTTTTAATTGTGGTGTTTAGACCAGTTACATTTAATTTGATTGTATTGTGGCATTTGAATCTGTCATTTTGCTATTTGTTTTCTATTTGTTCTGTCTGTTCATTGTTCCTGTTTCCTTCTTTTTTCTGCCCTCATTTGGATTTATATACTATATTTTATTTTTACCTTTTATCTCCTCTGTTGGTTTATTAGCTAAAACTCTTTGTTGTGTTACTTTAGAGGTTATGTTGCATGGTTCATAGTATACATTTTAACTTATCACAGTTTGACTTCAAGTGATACCGTATTTCTTCACATACATGTGAAGGATGAGAATCTTACAACAGAATTCTGCCATTTCTCCCTTCCTGGACTTTACGCTATTGTTGTCATGCATTTTTCTTTTATATATATCAGAAAGCCCACAGTACATTGTTTTTTTTTTTTTGCTCAAACTGTTAATTGTTATTAAGAGATTAAATAATAAGAAAAAATCTTTTATACTAACCCTTCTGGTGTTTTTCATTCTTTTGTGTAAATCCAGATTTCCATCTGGTGTCATTTTTCCTCTGCCTGAAGCACATTATTTAACATTTCTTGTACTGTGGATCTGCTTTTGGATGTTTGAAAATGTCTTTATTTCACCTTTGTTTTTGAGAGTATATTTGCTGAGTATATAATTCTAGATTGATAAAATTTAAGTCACAAAATTTGCTCCACATCTTTTTGCTTGCACTGTTTCCATCAGCATATCTGGTATTATCCATATCTTTGTTCCTGTGTACATACCTTTTTTTAAAAACTGGCTGTTTTTTAAGATTTTTCTCTTAAAAATGAACAATTTGATTATGATGTGCCTTGATGTTATTTTCTTCATATTTTTTGTTTTGGAATTAATTAAGCTTTTGTATCTATGAGTTTATAATCATCATCAAATTTGGAAATTATTTGTCCATTATTTCTTCAAATAGTTTTTCTGTTCCACTCTTTTGCACCACTTCCACTCCTTTCAGGCCTCCTATTATCTATATTTTGGGCTACCTGAAACTTTCCCACAGTTCACTGATGCTTTTTTTGTGCAGTTTTTGGATTCTTTTTTCTCTGTTTTTCATTTTGGATATTTTCTATTGCTATGCCTTCAAGTTCACTAATCTTTTCTTCTGCAGTGTCTAATCTGTGTATTTAAAAAATCTCATCCATTTTAGTTTTTATATCTAACAGTTCAATTTAGTTCTTCTAGAGATATTTTCCATGTCTCAACTTATTAAAAATATACAATACAGTTATAATAACTGTTTTATTATCTTTTACTGCTAATTCTAACATCTGTTTCAGTTCTGAGTAGGTTTCAGTTGATTGATTATTCTCCTTAGTATGGGTCATGTTTTCCTCCCTCTTTGCATCCAATCTTTTATTGGATGCCAGAAATTGTGAATTTTATCTTTTTGGGTATGAGATATTTCTCTGTTTCTATAACAAATCTTGAATTTTTTTCTTTGATGCAGTTGAGTTACTTTGAAATAGTTTGAATCTTTCAGGTCTTTTATGATTTTTTTACATGGGTCTGGAGCAATGCTCAGTCTCAGGCTAATTATTTCTCACTGTTGAGGCAAGACCTTCCTGAGTACTCTGCCCTGTGCTCTGATAAATTTTTTGAATCTTGGTTGTGGAAACAGGCACTATTCTTTTTTTTTTTTTTTCTGCAAAAACCTTTATTGTTTCCATTTGGTCCAAGGCATGGGAGAGGGCTCCGCGGTGGTTAAAAAGCTGCCTAGTGGGTGCAGAGAGGGACTTCAGGCAGAAGCCCTGACACCAGAGGGGCTCCTCAAAGTCCGCTGGACTCTGGAGGCTCCTAGTCGTGCTTGAGGGTGAACCTTTCAAAGAGATACTCGCCCAGCCCAGCTGGGGACCAGCCAGCTTGTGGAGGTTGGCTAGGTGGTCACCCATCTTCTTGATGAGTTTCAACTCCTCGTCTAGGAAGTGGCTCTCCAGGAAGTCACAGAGGTGGGGGTCTGTGTGGGCAGAACCCAGGGCATGCAGATCCAAAAGGGCCTGGCTCAGGTTCTTCTTTATGAGAATGGTGGCTTCCATAGCATCCTGGGTTTTACCCCACTCATCTTGAGATGGCTTCTATACTTCCTGGAAGAGGGCATAGCTGCCGCACTTGTTTTGCATTTTCAAGAGACACTTGGCGCCTTCCCACTTCTCCTTGGCCAATTCTCAGAAAAGGTGGCCCATACCCTCCAAAGCCACATCATCGCAGCTGAAATAGAAGCCCAGAGAGAGGAAGGTATAGGAGGCCTGCATATGCATGCTGACAGGGCGGTTGACAGTGGCCTCCACCTCAGTGGAATAATTCTGATGAATCTGGGAGCTCATCGTTGATTGGTAATAAGGAGTTAAGCTCAAAAAATGGTGTTGGCTGGTTCTGAGGATAGCTGAGTGGCTGATCCTGAAGGTTGCAACTGGAAAAAAGTTGGAGGGTGGTCATAGGCTGGCTCAAGGGGCATCCCTGGGTCTGTTCTGTCCAAACACTGTTGAAGCAAGAGACAGATCTGCGGCACTTCCGAGCACATGGCCAGACAGGCACTATTCTTAGCCTTATGTGATCTCTAGATACCATTCTCTCTATTTCTTTTAGATGGTTCTTTCCCCAGCTTTGGGTAGTTTCCTTATGCAAGCACACCAATCAGTAGTTGGTTGAATACTCCAGGAGGACCCTCTGCAAATCTCTAGGGTTCTCTGAGCATCTCTTTCCTCTCTGGCACTCTGTTCTATAAACACTAGCTGCCTTGGTCTCCCTGGATTCTCTGGTCTGTCTCCTCAACTCAGAGTCTGCCATGTTCTGCCTCAGTTTCCTCTTCCTATACTGCAGCATGGAAATTCTCTCTAGGAGGTAAGCTGAGGAGATTGTATGGTTCATGTTATGTTTCCCATGTTTCAGAGATCACTGTCCTCTGTTATCTGATATCTAGTGTCTTGAAAACCATTGTTTTAAATGTTTTGTCAGGGTTTTTTTGTTTGTCAGAAAGGTAAATCCAGTTCTTGTCACTCCATCTTGGCCAGAAGTGGAAGTCCTAGTTTGTTTTTGTGAAGTTCATAAAGTGTATTTTTAAAAAATTTTTTATTTATTATTTATTTATTTTTTTAAAATTTTTGACTGTGTTGGGTCTTCGTTTCTGTGCGAGGGCTTTCTCCAGTTGCGGCGAGTGGGGGCCACTCTTCATCGCGGTGCGCGGGCCTCTCACTATCGCAGCCTCTCTTGCTGCGGAGCAGAGGCTTCAGACGCTCAGGCTCAGTAGTTGTGGCTCACGGGCCCAGTTGCTCCGCGGCATGTGGGATCTTCCCAGACCAGGGCTCAAACCCGTGTCCCCTGCATTGGCAGGCAGATTCTCAACCACTGCGCCACCAGGGAAGCCCCATAAAGTGTATTTTTTAACCACCTATGTGATGATCATTAGGCCAGGATTCATTGTGTTATTATTGTAATATCAAGTGTTTTTTAAATCACAGGTGCTTGGTACAAATGTCATAAATAAAGCTCAGGGACTGAGATTATGCTAAAAAACTTCAGCCTTTTGATATTCAGGGTTAACTTGGCAGACTCAGGAGAATATATTATATAAATAATTCTTAGTAAATGTCTAAATTATTCTTTAGAAAAGAAAAAAATGTCCAGATTCTTCCAAATTAAAGTAAAACTTTTAATATTCCCCATTGCATTTCCTCCTGATAAATTCTGCCAGTTTGGAGGGAAAAAAAATACTATTTAATGTGGCTCTTTTCTTTTTTGTTGTTGTTGTCCAATGTGCTCTCTTTTTTAAAAATTGAAGTATAGTTGATTGACAGTGTTGTGTTAATTTCTGGTGTACAGCAAAGTGATTCAGTTATACATGTATATACCTATTCTTTTTCGTATTCTTTTCCATTATGGTTTATTACAGGATATTGAATATACTTCCCTGTGCTATATAGTAGGACCTTGTTGTTTACCTATTTTGTATACAGTAGTTTGTATCTGCTATTCCCAAACTCCTAATTTATCCCTCCCCTACCCCCTTTCCCCTTTGGTAGCCATAAGTTTGTTTTCTATGTGTGTGAGTCTATTTCTCTTTCATAAATAAGTTCATTTGTGTCATTTTAGATTCCACACAAATGTGATATCATATGGTATTTGTTTTTCTCCTTCTGACTTACTTCATTTTGTAAGATAATCTCTACGTCTGTCCACGTTGCTGCCAATGGCATTATTTTATTCTTTTTTATGACTGAGTAGTATTCCATTGTGTATATATACCACATCTTCTTTATCCATTCATCTGTTGATGGACATTTAGGTTGCTTCCATGTCTTGGCTATTGTAAATAGTGTTGCTGTGAACATTTGGGTGCATGTATATTTTTGAATTAGAGTTTTGTCCAGATATATGCCCAGGAGTGGGATTGCTGGGTCATATGGTACTTCTATTTTTAGTTTTTTAAGGAACCACCATACTGTTTTCCATAGTGGCTGCACCAATATATATTCCCACCAACAGTGTAGGAGGGTTCACTTTTCTCCATACCCTCTCCAGTATTTGTTATTTGTTGACTGTTTAATGATGACCATTCTGATCTGTGTGAGGTGGTACCTCATTGTAGTTTTGATTTGCATTTCTCTAATAATTAGCAGTGTTGAGCGCATTTCCATGTGCCTGTTGGCCATCTGTGTGTCTTCTTTGGGGAAATGTCTATTTAGGTCTGCCCATTTTTTGAATGAGTTGTTTGGTATTTTGCTATTGAGTTGTATGAGCTGTTTGTATATTTTGGATTAATCCCTGGTCAGTCGCATCATTTGCAAATATTTTCTCCCATTCTGTGGGTTGTATTTTTATTATGTTTATGGTTTCCTTTGCTGTGCAAAAGCTTTTAAGTTTGATTAGGTCCCATTTGTTTATTTTTTGTTTTTATTTTTGTTGCCTTGGGAGACTGACCTAAGAAAACATTGTTACGATTTATGTCAGAGAATGTTTTGCCTGTGTTCTCTTCTAGGAGTTTTATGGTGTCATATCTGATATTTCAGTCTTTAAGACATTTTGAGTTTATTTTTGTGTAGGGGGTAAGGGAGTGTTCTAACTTCACTGATTTACATGTGGCTGTCTAGCTTTCCCAACACCACTGGCTGAATTATACACTCCATTGTATATTATTGCCTCCTTTGTTGAGGATTAATTGACTGTAGGTGTGTTGGTTTATTTCTGGGCTCTCTATTCTGTTCCATTGATCCATACATCTGTTTTTGTACCAGTACCACACTGTTTGTTTACTATAGCTTTGTAGTATTTTCTGAAGTCTGGAAGGGTTATGCCTCCAGCTTCATTCTTTTTCCTCAGTATTCCTTTGGCAATTCTGGGTCTCCTGTGGTTCTATAGAAATCTTAGGATTATTTGTTGTAGTTCTGTAAAAAATGTCATGGGTAATTTGATAGGGATTGCATTAAATCTGTAGATTGCTTTGGGTAGTATGGCCATTTTAACAATATTAGTTCTTCCAATCGAAGCACATGGGATATCTTTCTATTTCTGTGAATCATCTTCAATTTCCTTTATCAGTGTTTTATAATTCTCAGTATATAGGTCTTTCACCTCCTTGGTCAGGTTTATTCCTAGGTATTTTCTTTTTTTTGATGTGACTTTAAACGGGATTGTTTTCTTACTTTCTCTTTCTGATACTTCATTGCTTTTTTTTTTTAAACAGATGAACACTTTATTTATTTATTTATTTATGTCCACATGTTGCTTGTGGCATCTTAGTTCCCCGACCAGGGATTGAACCCAGGCCCTCAGCAGTGAAAGTGCAGAGTCCTAACGACTGGACTGCCAGGGAATTCCCGATACTTCATTGTTAGTGTAAAGAAATGCAACAGATTTCTGTATGTTAATCTTGTATCCTATACCAAGAGTTGCTTCTTCCTAGTCCTGAAAGTGGATTCAGTTTATCTCTCTGTTTGGCAAGGTTTCAGAACCTCATTTTTGATACTTTCCTATGGAGAGATATGTTTGATAAGATAGAAACTTCTCTTGACAAGATAGGTTGACTGTGCTGATCTGTCGAGGCATTAGTGCCTCCTTCTCCCAAAATTTGTCAGAAATTGCCTAGATGTTCTGTTCTAGATTTTTGGCTAGTTACAGGAAAGCCAGAGCTGGTCAGAGAGAATTAGCTCAATACAGCCACAGCACCCTTATGCCACTTCACTGAACTGGAACAGAAGAAATCAATCATTTACCAAAAGCTCACAGGCCCAAGAGAGCTGATGAGAAGATAAAATATGCTCCAACTGTATAATCCATTAGAAAAGAAATAGTAGAAAGTACACTGAATCAGAGATTAGGAAATCTTGGTCAATATCAAACCAGAACTGCATTGTATATAGTTCAACACCTCTTTTTTTTCTTTTTTTTTTTTTTTGCCATGCCACATGGCTTGCGGGATCTCAGTTCCCTGACCAGGGATTGAATCCGGGCCACAGCAGTGAAAGCCAGGAATCCTAACCACTAGGACACCAGGGAACTCCCTCAACACCTCTTTAAGAGTTAAGGTTCTAACCACCCAGTGAGACCTCTCGTCTCTGAAGTCTCTTTTTAAACTGAATATCACTGAAGCCTGAAACTTTCCAAGTCTGGCTTAAGTATAGTTTTCCACCAGCCCTAGGTAAACAGGCAGAGCCATTTTCTTTTTTTTTTTTTTTTTTAATTTTAATTTTATATTGGAGTATAAGTGATTTACAATGTTGTGTTAGTTTCAGGTATACAGCAAAGTGATTCAGTTATACATATACACATATCTATTTTTTTTCAAATTCTTCTCCTGTCTGTCATACAGAGTGAAGTAAGTCAGAAAGAGAAAAACAAATATCATATGTTAATGCATATATGTGGAATCTAGAAAAATGGTACAGATTAACCTATTTGCAGGGCAGGAATAGAGACAGATGTAGAGAGTGGATGTGTGGACATGGCGGGGGGGGAATGAGGGGTGGGATGAATTGGGAGATTGGGATCGACATATATACACTACCGTGTGTAAAATAGATAGCTAGTGGGAACCTGCTCTATAACACAGGGAGCTCAGCTTGGTGCCTTGTGGAGACCTAGATGGGTGGGATAGGGGTGGGTGAGAGGGAGATCCAAGTGGGAGGGGATATATGTATACATATAGCTGATTCACTTCGTTGTACAGCAGAAACTAAGACAACATTGTAAAACAACTATACCCCAATTAAAAAAAATTATTTTCCCATATAGGTTATTATGGAGTATTGAGTAGAGTTCCCTTTATATATAGTAGTGTGTATATATGTTAATCCCAACCTCCTAATTTTTCTCTCCCCCCATCTTTCCCCTTTGGTAATCATAAGTTTATTTTCTAAGTCTGTGAGTCTGTTTCCGTTTTGCAAATAAGTTCATTTGTATCATTTTTATTTTTACATTCCATATATAACTGATATCATATGATATTTGTCTTTCTCTGTCTGACTTATTTCACTTAGTATGATAATCTCTAGGTCCATCCATGTTGCTGCAAATGGCATTATTTCATTCTTTTTTATGGCTGGGTAATATTCCATTGTATATATGTACCACATCTTCTTTATCCATTCCTCTGTCAATGGACATTTAGGTTGCTTCCATGTCTTGGCTACTGTAAATAGTGCTGCAGTGAACATAGGGATGCATACATCTTTTGGAGGTTAATCTCTTGTCAGTCATTTCATTTGCAAATATTTTCTCCCATTCTGTGTGTTGCCCTTCGTTTTATGATTTCCTTTGCTGTGGAAAGGATTTTAAGTTTAATTAGGCCCCATTTGTTTATTTTTGTTTTTATTTCCATTACTCTAGGAGACGGATTGAAAGATATTGCTGCAATTTATGTCAAAGAGTGTTCTGCCTATGTTTTCCTCTAGGAGTTTTATAGTATCTGGTCTTGCCTTTAGGTCTTTAAACCATTTTGAGTTTATTTTTGTGTATGGTGTTAGAAAATGTTCTAATTTCATTCCCTTACAGTAGCTGTCCAGTTTTCCCAGCACCACTTATTGAAGAGACTGTCTTTCCTCCATTGTATATTCTTGCCTCCTTTGTCATAGATTAATTGACCATAGGTGTGTGGGTTTATTTCTGGGCTTTCTATTCTGTTCCATTGATCTGTAAGTCTGTCGTTGTGCCAGTACCATACTGTTTTGGTTACTGTAGATTTATAGTATAGTCCGAAGTCAGGGAACCTGATTCCTCCAGCTCCGTTTTTCTTTCTTAAGATTGCTTTGGCTCCTCAGGGTCTTTTGTGTTTCCATACACATTTTAAGATTTTTTTGTTCTAGATCTGCAAAACATGCCATTGGTAATTTGATAGGGATTGCATTGAATATGTAGATTGCTTTGGGTAGTATAGTCATTTTCACAAAATTGATTCCTCCAGTCCAAGAGCATGGTATATCTTTCCGTTTGTGTCATCTTCGATTTCTTTCATCAGCATCTTATAGTTTTCAGAGACAGGTCTTTTGCCTCCTTAGTTAGGTTTATTCCTAGGTATTTTATTCTTTTTGATTCGATGGTAAATGGGATTATTTCCTTAATTTATCTTTCTGACCTTTCACTGTTAGTGTATAGAAATGCAGCAGATTTCTGTGTATTAATTTTGTATCCTGCAACTTTATTGAATTCATTGATGAGCTCTAGTAGTTTTCTCGTAGCATCTTTAGGATTTTCTATGTATAGTATCATGTCATCTGCAAATAGTGACAGTTTTACTTCTTCTTTTCCAATTTGGATTCCTTTTCTTTCTTTTCCTTCTCTGATTGCCATCACTAGGACTTCCAAAACTATGTTGAATAAAAGTGGCAAGAGTGGACATCCTTGTCTTGTTCCTGATCTTAGAGGAAATGCTTTCAGCTTTTCACTGTTGTGTATGATGTTAGCTCTGGGTTTGTCACATATGGCCTTTGTTATGTTGAGTTATGCTCCCTCTATGCCCACTTTCTGGAGAGTTTTTATCATAAATTGATGTTGAATTTTGTCAAAAGCTTTTCCTGCATCTATTGAGATGATCATATGTTTTTTATTCTTCAGCTTGTTAATGTGGTGTATCACATTGATTGATTTGAGAATACTGAAAAATCCTTGCATCCCTGGGATAAATCCCACTTGATCATGGTGTATGATCCTTTTATTGTATTGTTGGATTCGGATTGCTAGTACTTTGTTGACTATTTTTACATCTATGTTCATCAGTGATATTGGTCTACGATTTTCTTTTTTTGTGGTATCTTTGTATGGTTTTGGTATCAGGGTGATGGTGGCCTCATAGAATGAGTTTGGGGGTGTTCCTTCCTCTGCAATTTAAAAAAATAGTTTCAGAAGGATAGGTGTTAACTGTTCTCTAAATGTTTCATAGAATTTGCCTGTGAGACCACCTGGTCCTGGACTTTTGTTTGTTGGGAGTATTTAAATCACAGTTTTAATTTCAGTACTTGTGATTGGTCTGTTCATATTTTCTGTACCTTCCTTTTCAGTCTTGGGAGATTGTACCTTTCTAAGAATTTGTCCATTTCTTCTAGGTTGTCTATTTTATTGGCATATAGTTGCTTGTAGTAGTCTCTTATGATCCTTTGTATTTCTGTGGTGTCCATTGTAACTTCTCCTTTCTCATGTCTAATTTTATAGATTTGAGCCCTCTCCCTTTTTTTCTTAATGAGTCTGGCTAAAGGTTTATCAATTTTGTTTATCTTTTCAAAGAACCAGCTTTCAGTTTCATTGATCTTTTGTATTGTTTTCTTCATCTCTATTTCATTTATTTCTGCTCTGCTCTTTAGGATTTTTTCCTTCTACTAACTTTGGGTTTTCTTTGTTCTTCTTTCTCTAGTTGCTTTAGGTGTAAGTTAGGTTGTTTATTTGAGATTTTTCTTGTTTACTGAGGTAAGATCGTATTGCTATAAGCTTCCATCTTAGAACTGCTTTTGATGTGTCACATAGGTTTTTTTTTTTTTTTTTTTTGCAAAAAAAAAGCCCCAGGTAAGATTTATTTACAACATTGTAAATTTACAACATTGTAAAGCAATTTACAACATTGTAAAGGAACTATACTCCAATTAAAAACAAAAAGATTTATTTAACGTGGTAGGCGTGCTTGCCTATTCATAAGTTCATTCCAGTCTGGAACACAGGAGGATAGTGCTACTAGCATATCTGCTGCACCATTTAATCCATTCCTTTCCTTTATTTTTAACTGGGTTAAGACTGAAAATCCTAGTTCACACAAACTAGTTGTTGTGAATGGTAATAATAGCAGGATACTCTTTTGACTTATCAAAGGAAAGTCTTCCTTTATCTTAATCCAAAATGCTGATAAACTTAGTGTTTCATAATCATTCTTCAATGTATATGAAGAACTGAGCTTCAATAATTCATTTTCTTCTTCAGGCACCAAGTTTAACTCAATTATTGATTCTGGGTTTCGAAAAGCAAACGGATCTTTTATGCAACAATTCTGTCTTAATGTTTCAAATTTCTCTTCTGGGAATAAATGGTTAAAAGTTTGACATAGAGAAGTGAGATGCAACAATATCTCTAGTTTTATTTCTTCCAAAATGTTTTCATTAACAACATTCTTTTCAATGTGCTGCAAAAACCTTGGAAACATGTAGTAGCTAGGATGGATGCTTTTAAGCCTCACTTGCCACAACAATAATGCCTTCTGGAATCCTTGGATACGTTTGGCATGTTGGAATATATCACTGTTTTTCCCCTGTAGCTTTAAATGTAGTTCATTAAGGATTCCAAAAATATCAGTTAAATATGGCAGTTTCGTTACCCAAATATCATCTTCAAAAATAGTTGCCAAATGAGATTTCTTTTCAATGCGAAAAACGTGGATCTCATTCCTGAGTTCGTAAACGCTGCTTAGTATTTTCCCTTGAGACAACCAACGAACTTTGGTATGATACAGTAAGTGGGTATAATTAGCTCCAATCTCCGAATAAAATGTTCCAAGAAATCGGCTATTTAGTGAGCTTCCTTTAATAAAGTTAACAACTTTCACTGCATTTTTCAATACTTCCATGAGCTTCTGTGGAATCTCTCTGGATGCTAATGCTTCATGATGTATAAAACAGTGATTCCACACAGCACTAGTAACTTGTAGCAATTTTTTAATTACTCTGCTCTGTTTTCCAGTTATGTTTGCTGTTCCATCACTTGTAATTCCTTTGCAGTTTTTCCAGTTTAATTTATACTGACCAACAATGCACCTTTCTAATTCTGTGAAAATATCTAATCCACTTAGGTGTGAGGTTAAGTTTAAACAACACAAAAAATCTTCCATAAAATCGCCTTGCCACGCATATCTGACATAGACTAAAAGTGCTGTGCAGCTTCCAGTATCCGTGATTTCATCAAGCTGGATTGCAAAGTCTATTGCCGACTGTAACCGAGTAATAAGCATTGCCTCTAAATGTTCGGCAGCCGTACAAATTTGAAGAGCTATTGTGTTATCACTAGGAATAGTTTTTAATTTATCAGCAGATTTATCATAAAAAATTGTATGCACCATATCCAAACATGCTGGAAGAATAATTTTTTCAGCATCTGTGTGAGCCATGTTCTCTTTTGCCACATGATAAGCAACTAAATATGATGATAATGTTTTCTCACTAACAGTAGTAGAGCAACTAAGAAATTGTGTTGATGACTTTACATCTATTTTCTTTCTTTGAAAGTATTCAAGAGGCTTATCAATAAGTTCAGCATGCTGTGTTTCTAAGTACCTTTTTAATTTTGAAGGTTTTAAGCTTTCATTTGTGAGAATATTATTACAAATAACAGACTGAGGTCTGTCATTTTCAAAGGGGTTGTCACATTTGATAAAACCGTATTTTAAATAATCTTCATTATAACGTCTTGCAGTTACTTTTTTCTTTTTGAAATGTGGCTCAAACGAAGTTGATGTTTGCAGATTAGAGTGAACATTTTTCTCAATATTGTCACTATTCATACTTCGAGATCCAGCAGTAGAACTTGAACATGTTTCTGCATATTTCACTTCATTATTCCTCTTTCTTTTAAAAAAGAAATGATCCATTTTAAAAGCAATTTTGAAAAGAGGCAATTATAATATTTGCCACTAACTATAATTGCCATTCATGTGTGTATGTGTGTGTATATATATATATTTTATAGCCTAGATAACATCTTTCCAAAAAATGCAGTTTGCAGCTGAATCTCAGTGGAACATCTCAGACTTTATATCCAGTTGCAAGTCATGGTAATATATCAACTAGACTGCATATCAGCCTTGTTATTATGAAAACCAAATAAGACATCAGCAGACAAATGATTGAAAAACCATTTCTTAGGCAATCAATATACATCCTATTCCTCATATACCCTCCATCAAATATCTTTCCACATATTGAAACTGACCTTAGTATTCCTTGCAAGGTATAAAATTCTGACAAAGGATTCATGCAAAGCACTCTGATATTTTATATTTTATTTTGTTTTTAAAAATGTTCCTTGTGACTCACAAAATTGATTTCATGACCTACTAAATGGGTCACATGCATAATGTGAAAAACACTGATATAGAGACGTTTTCCTCTTTTGTGTTAGTGGGTTGACTACGCCTGCTTGATGATCAAAGAAACTAGCTGATCTGCTAAACTGTTAGCTGATACAGGAACTTTCTTGAAGTCGTAGGTATATATCATTCCTGATACTTTTTGATGGGAATGGTTTTTAAGAGTGCCAGTATGGTCTGATCTCATGAGGTTCCAATGAGGTTTTCCATGGCTAGGTCAACTATAAGGTTGGAGCTGGTGACATATTTTTAGAACTGTCTTGGAATGCATCCTTGACCTCCAGCCCAGCACCATGAACCTCGCGTCTTGCCTGCCGACCCGTGGTGCCTCGCTCCCCATTCCCTGCACAACACCACTTCCACTCTCACCTTGGCACCCAGAGAAATGCTGCTTCCAGCCAGAGAAGGGCTGGCTCCGTTGTGGTTTTGGATCGTCATACTTTCATTTTCATTTATCTCTAGGTACTTTTTTATTTCCTCTTTGATTTCTTCAGTGATCCATTGATTGTTTAGTAGCATATTTTTAGCCTCTACATGTTTGTGTTTTCTACAGTTTTTTTTTCTTCTAGTTGATTTCTAATCTCATAACATTGTGGTCGGAAAAGATGCTTGATATGATTTCAGTTTTCTTAAATTTACTGAGGCTTGCTTTATGGCCCAGCATGTTATCTATCCTGGAGAATGTTCCATGTGCAGTTGAAAAGAATGTGTATTCTGCTGCTTTCGGATGGAATGCTCTATTAATATCATTTAAGTCCGTCTGGTCTAATGTGTCATTAAAGGCCTGTGTTAGCTTATTGATTTTCTGTGTGGATGATCTGTTCTTTGATGTAAGTGGGGTACTGTAGTCCCTCACTATTATTGTGTTACTGTCAATTTCTCCTTTTTTGGCTCATTTGATGGGTGCATATATATATTTACAATTGTTATATCTTCTTCTTGGATTGATCCCTTGATCATTATGTAGTGTCCTTCCTTGTCTCTTGTAACATTCTTTATTTTAAAGTCTATTTTGTCTGATATGAGTATTGCTACTCCAGCTTTCTTTTGCTTTCCATTTGCATGGAATACCTTTTTCTATCCTGTCACTTTCTGTCACTATGTGCCCCTGGATCTGAAGTGGGCCTCTTGTAGACAACATGTATACGGGTCTTGTTTTTTGTATCCATTTAGCCAGTCTATATCTTTTGGTTGGAGCATTTAATCCATTTACATTTAAGGTAATTACCAATATGTATGTTCTTATTGCCCTTTTGTTAACTGTTTTGGATTTGTTTTTGTAGGTCTTTTTCCTTCCCTTCCCCTATTGTTCTCTTCTCTTGAGACTTGATGACTATCTTTAGTGTTGTGTTTGGATTCCTCTTTCTTTTTTGTGTGTATATCTATTGTAGATTTTTGGTTTGAACTTACTAGGAGGTTTTGATATAGTAGTCTATGTATATAAAAGATTGTTTCTAAGTTGCTGGTCTCTTGATTTCAAATAAATTTCCAATATCCTGCATTTTTACTCTCCTCATGATTGCTGGCTTTGATATCATATTTATTTATGGATGATTTCCTAACTTTACTGTATGTTTGCATTTACTGGTGAGATTTCCCATTTGTAATTTTCTTATTTCTAGTTGTGTCTTTTTCTTTTCCACCTAGAGAAGTTCCTTTAGCATTTGTTGTAAAGCTGTTTTGGTGGTGCTGAATTCTCTTAGCTTTTGCTTGTCTGTAAAGCTTTTGCTTGTCTGTAAAGCTTTTGACTTCTCCCTTGAATCTGAATGAGAGCCTTGCTGGGTAGAGTATTCTTGGTTGTAGGTTTTTCCTTTTCATTACTTTAAATATATCATGCCACTCCCTTCTGGCCTGCAGAGTTTCTGCTGAAAAATCAACTTATAACCTTATGGGGATTCCCTTGTATGTTATTTGTTGCTTTTAATATTTTCTCTTTTTCTTTAATTTTTGGTCAGTTTGATTACTGTGTGTCTCAGCATGTTCCTCCTTGGGTTTATCCTGTATGGGATTCTCTGCGCTTCCTGGACTTGAGTGAGTGTTTCTTTTCCCACGTTAGGGAAGTTTTTAGCTATTATCTCTTACAATATTTTCTCAAGCCCTTTCTCTCTCTCTTCTCCTTCTGGGGCCCCTATACTGCAGATGTTGGTGTGTTTAATGTTGGTCTCTCAAACTGTCCTCATTTCTTTTCATTCTTTTTTCTTTTGTCTGTTCCGTGTCAGTGTTTCCACCATTCTGTCTTCCAACTCACTTACCTGTTCTTTTGCCTCACTTATTCTGCTATTGATTCCTTCTAGTGTATTTTTCATTTCAGTTATTGTATTGTTCAACTCTGTTTGTTCAGTATATCTTGTAGCTGTTTGTTAAACATTTCTTGTATCTTCTCCATCTGTGCCCCCATTCTTTTTCCAATATCTTGGATCATCTTTGCTGTCATTGCTGTGAATTCTTTTTTGGGTAAATTTCCTATCTCCACTTCACTTAGTTTTTCTTCTGGGGTTTTATCTTGTTCCTTCGTCTGGAACATATTCCTCTGCTGTCTCATTTTGTCTGACTTTCTGTGTTTGCTGCCTCTGTTCTGCAGGTTGCAAGATTGTAGTTCCTCTTGCTTTTGGTGTCTGCCCGCTGGTGGGTGAAGCTGGTCTAAGAGGCTTGTGCAGGCTTTCTGGTGGGAGGGACTGGTGCTTGCCCACTGGTGGGTGGAGCTGGGTCTTGTCTCTCTGGTGGGCATGGCCATTTCAAGGGGTGTGTTTAGACGTGGCTGTGGGTTCAGGAAGACTTAGGCAGCCTGTCTGCTGATGGCTGGGGCTGCATTCCCACCCTGTTGGTTGTTTGGCCTGAGACATCCCAGCACTGAAGCCTATAGGCTGTTGGGTGGGGCCAGGTCTTGGTATCAAAATGGCAACCTTCAGGAGAGCTCATACCAATGAATATTCCCTACTACCACCTGTGTCCTTGTCCCCACAGTGAGCCACAGCCACCCCTGAAAGGAGAACTTCCTTTTTCTTCCCTCTCCTGACTGGGATCCAGTGGAAAAGGGCGGATTGAGAGACCCTTGTTTCTTCCCTTTTCACCTGTCTATAGAGTGGAAATTTCCATTCAGAGTCATTTTTTCATATAGCCAGTCTGGATCTTCTGATAATCCATTACTGTTTACCTATTTAACTTGAGAACACACCCAGGCATCAGTTTTACAGAATCAAAGTTTCCAAGCACTACTTATGAGATCATAACTAGTTAGTTAGTTAAGAGATCACCTTGAGTCTGGTACCACAGCTAAATTTCTCCTTAGACAAATTCAGATGAAAATATTTTAAGTAGATCTTTAGGACCTAACCTTCACCTTTACCACTACTCAGTTCGTAAGAATTGTTTAAGAATACTTTCTATTTTCTCCACTTTTGAGCTGGGAATTAGATGATATAATTGATTATTCTATTATTACATTAAAAAGCTAAAGGAAAACTTTCTCTACTCACAACATTTCTGACACCAAATGTGTTGTTCCCAACCAACCAGTTCCTCAAGTCTCCAGACACCAAATGAGTATCCTACAATTCAGGTCTAACACTAACTACCTGGAGTTAGCACAGATCTCACAGGTTAAGGGCTCAGTCCCATAAGACTGGTCTCCCCTTCAGACACCAGTTGCAAGAAGTGGGTGCCCAGGTTACCCTCTCTTCTGTCCAACTTGGCTACAAATCAGGGTTCCCATGACCCCCTCCTAAGGTTTGGTAATTTGCTATTAATAATATAATTATAATGGCTCACAGAACTCAGGAAAATACTTAACATTTACCAGTTTATTATAAAGAACATAATGAAGGACACAGATGAATAGCCAGATGAAGAGAGAGATACGGGGACTTCCCTGGTGGTGCAGTGGTTAAGAATCCGTCTGCCAATGCAGGAAACATGGGTTTGAGCCCTGGTCCAGGAACATCCCACATGCTGCGGAGCAACTAAGCCTGTGTGCCACAACTACTGAGCCTGTGCTCTAGAGCCCATGAGCCACAACTACTGAGCCCGCTTGCCACAACCACTGAAGCCCGTGCGCCTAGAGCCTGTGTTCCGCAACAAGAGAAGCCACTGCAATGAGAAGCCTGCCCACTACAACGAAGGGTAGCCCCTGCTCACCGCAACTAGAGAAAGCCTGTGCGCAGCAACGAAGACCCAGTGCAGCCAAAAATAATTAATTAATTAATTAATTAATTAATTTTTTAAAAAAGAGAGAGAGAGAGGGCGAGGTCCAAAAGGGTCCTTAGCACAGGAGCTTCTGTCCCCATGGAGTTGAGGTGGGCCACCCTCCTGGCACATGGATGTGTTCACCAACCCAGAAGCTTTCCGAATTCCATTGTTATAGAGATTTTTATGGAGTCTTCATCATGTGAGCATGATCAATTATTAACTCAATTTCCAATCTCTCTCCCCTCCCCGGAGGATTGGACATAGGGCTGAAAGTTCCAAGCCTCTAATTATGGCTTGATCTGTTTGGTGACCAGCCCCAGTCCTGAAGCTAGCCAGGAGTCTACCACGAATCGCCTCATTAGAACAAAAGACACTCCTGTCACCCAGGAAATTCCAATGGTTTTTGAGCTCTGTGTCAGCAACCAGGGACAGAGACCAAATATATATTTCTTTCTTTTTTTATCTTTTTTTTTTAACATCTTTATTGGAGTATAATTGCTTTACAATGGTGTGTCAGTTTCTGCTTTATAACAAAGTGAATCAGCTATACATATACATATATCCCCATATCTCTTCCCTCTTGTGTCTCTCTCCCTCCCACCCTCCCTACCCCACCCCTCTAGGTGGTCACAAAGCACCGAGCTGATCTCCCTGTGCTATGCGGCTGCTTCCCACTAGCTATCGGTTTTACATTTGGTAGTGTATATATGTCCATGCCACTCTCTCACTTTGTCCCAGCTTACCCTTATATTTCTTATTATGTCACAAAAGCAAACCCAAACTTGACTCTTTTCTCTTTTTCCATGTTACTGGAGCATCCTGGTACCTAACTTAATACTCTGTAGAAACCTGCATATCAAGACAGAAATACTTCCCTAAAAATGGAATATTTTCATCATTTAGGTTTTTCTTTTTAATAGATATTTATTGGAGTATAATTGCTTCACAATACTGTGTTAGTTTCTGTTGTCCAACAAAGTGAATCAGCCATAAGCATACACATGTCCCCATATCCCCTCCCTCTTGAGCCTCCTTCCCATCCTCCCTATCCTACCCCTCTAGGTCATCACAAAGCACCGAGCTGATCTCCCTGTGCTAATGCCTGCTTCCCACTAGCTGTTTTACATTCAGTAGTGTATGTAAGTCGATGCTACTCTCACTTTGCCCCAGTTTCCCCCTCCCACCCTGTGTCCTCAAGTCCATTCTCTATGTCTATATCTTTATTCCTGCCCTGCAACTAGGTTCATCAGTACCATTTTTTTTTAGATTCCATATATATGCATTAGAATACAGTATTTGTTTTTCTCTTTCTGACTTACTTCACTCTGTATGACAGACTCTAGGTCCATCCACCTCACTACAAATAACTCAATTTTGTTTCTTTTCATGGCTGAGTGATATTGCATTTTATATATGTGCCACATCTTCTTTATCCATTCATCTGTAGATGGACATTTAGGTTAGTTCCATGTCCTGGCTATTGTAAATAGTGCTGTGATGAACATTGTGGTACATGTCCCTTTTTGAATTATGGTTTTCTCAGGGTATATGTCCAGTAGTGGGATTGCTGGGTCATATGGTACTTCTATTTTTAGTTATTTAAGGAACCTCCATACTGTTTTCCACTGTGGTTCTATCAATTTACATTCTCACCAACAGTGCAGGAGGGTTTCCTTTTCACCACACCCTTTCAAGCATTTATTGTTTCTAGATTTTTTGATAATGGCCATTCTGACTGGTGTGAGGTGATACCTCATTGTAGTTTTGATTTGCATTTCTCTAATAATTAGTGATGTTGATTATCTTTGCACGTGCCTGTTGGCCATCTGTATGTCTTCCTTGGTGAAATATCTATTTAGGTCTTCAGCCCATTTTTTAACTGGATTGTTTGTTTTTTTGTTATTGAGCTCCGTGAGCTGTTTGTATGTTTTGAGATTAATCCTTTGTCTGTTGTTTCATTTGCAAATATTTTCTCCCATTCTGAGGGTTGTCTTTTTGTCTTGTTTATGGTCTCCTTTGCTGTGAAAAAGCTTTTAAGTTTAATTAAGTCCCATTTGTTTATTTTTGTTTTTATTTCTCTTACTCAGGGAGGTGGGTCAAAAAAGATCTTGCTGTGGTTTATGTCAAAGAGTGTTTTTCCTATGTTTTCCTCTAAGAGTTTTATTTTGTCTGGTCTTACATTTAGGTCTTTAATCCATTTGGAGTTTACTTTTGTGTATGGTGTTAGGTAGTGTTCTAATTTCATTCTTTTACATGTAACTGTCCAGTTTTCCCAGCACCACTTATTGAAGAGGCTGTCCTTTCTCCATTGTATGTTCTTGCCTCCCTTGTCATAAATTAGGTGACCATCTGTGCGTGGGTTTATCTCTGGGCATTCTATCCTGTACCATTGATCTACATTTCTGTTTTTGTGCCAGTACCATATTGTCTTGATTACTGTAGGTTTGTGGTATAGTTTGAAGTCAGGGAGCCTGATTCCTGCAACTCCGTTTTTCTTTCTCAAGATTGCTTTGGCTATTCGGGGTCTTTTGTGTTTCCATTTGAATTGTGAAATTTTTTGTTCTAATTCTGTGAAGAATGCCATTGGTAGTTTGATAGGGATTGCATTGAATCTGTAGATTGCTTTGGGTAGTATAGTCATTTGCACAATATTGGTTCTTCCAATCCAAGAACATGGTATATTCCTCCATCTGTTTATGTCATCTTCGATTTTTTTCATCAGTGTTTTATAGTTTTTTGAGTACAAGTCTTCCGCCTCCTTAGGCAGGTTTATTCCTAGATATTTTATTCTTTTTGTTGCAGTGGTAAACGGGAGTGTTTCCTTAATTTCTCTTTCTGATTTTTCATTTGTCGGTGTATAGGAATGCCAGAGATTTCTGTGCATTAATTTTGTATCCTGCAACCTTACCAAATTCATTGATTAGTTCTAGTAGTTTTCTGGTGGCATCTTTAGGATTACCTATGTATAGTATCATGTCATTGGCAAGCAGTGACAGTTTTACTTCTTCTTTTCCAATTTGTATACCTTTTATTTCTTTTTCTTCTCTGATTGCCATGGCCAGGACTTCCAAAACTATGTTGAATAAGAGTGGCGAGAGGAGAGTGGACATCCTTGTCTTGTTCCTGATCTTAGTGGACATGCTTTCAGTTTTTCACCATTGAGTGTGATGCTTGCTGTGGGTTTGTCATATATGGACTTTATTATGTTGAGATAGTTTCCCTCTATACCCATTTTCTGGAGAGTTTTTTTTATCATAAATGGGTGCTGAATTTTGTCAAAAGCTTTTTCTGCATCTATTGATATGATCATATGGTTTTATTCCTTAATTTGTTAATGTGGTGTATCACATTGATTGATTAGCGTATATTGAAGAATCCTTGCATCCCTGGGGTAATCCGACTTGATCATGGTGTATGATGCTTTGAAAGTGCTGTTGGATTCTGTTTGTTAGTATTTTGTTCAGGATTTTTGCATCTATGTTCATCAGTGATATTGGTCCATAATTTTCTTTTTTTGTGATATCTTTTTCTGGTTTTGGTATCAGGGTGATGGTGGCTTCATCAAATGAATTTGGGAGTGTTTCTCCCTCTGCAATTTTTTGGAAGAGTTTGAGAAGGATTGGTGTTAGCTGTTCTCTAAATTTGTGATAGAATTCGCCTGTGAAGCCATCTATCTGGTCCTGGACTTTTGTTTTTTGGAAGATTTTAAATTACGGTTTCAATTTCATTACTTGTGATAGGTCTGTTTATATTTTCTAATTCTTCCTCGTTCAGTCTTGGAAAATTGTACCTTTCCAAAAATTTGTCCATTTCTTCGTGGTTGTCCATTTTATTGGCATATTGATGTTTGTAGTAGTCTCTTGTAATCCTTTTTATTTCTGCAGTGTCAGTTGTGATTTCTCCTTTTTCATTTTTAATTTTATTGATTTGCGTCCTCTCCCTTTTTTTCTTGATGAGTTTGGCTAAGGCTTTATCAGTTTTCTTTACCTTCTCAAAAAACCAGCTTTTAGTTTTATTGATCTTTGCTATTGTTTTCTTCATTTCTATTTCATTTATTTCTGCTCTGATCTTTATGACTTCTGTCCTTCTACTGTCTTTGGGTTTTCTTTGTTCTTCTTTCTCTAGTTGTTTTAAGTGTAAGGTTAGATTGTTTATTTGAGATATTTCTTGTTTCTTGAGGTGAGATTGAATTGCTATAAATTTCCCTCTTTGAACTGCTTTTGCTGCATCCCATAGGTTTTGGGTCGTTGTGTTTTCGTTGTCATTTGTTTCTATGTATTTTTAAATTTCTTCTTTGATTTCTTCAGTGATCTCTTGGTTATTTAGTATCGCACTGTTTATCCTCCATGTATTTCTTTTTTTTACAGTTTTTTTCCTGTAATTGATTTCCAGTCTCATAGCGTTGTGGTCAGAAAAGATGCTTGATACTATTTCAATTTTCTTAAATTTTCCGAGGCTTGATTTGTGACCCAAGATGTGATCTATCCTGGAGAATGTTCTGTGTGCACTTGAGAAGGAAGTGTATCTGCCACTTTTGGGTGGAATGTTCTATAAATATCAGTTAGAACTATCTGATCTATTGTGTCATTTAAAGTGTGTGTTTCCTTATTTATTTTCTGTTTGGATGATCTGTCCACTGGTGTAAGTGGGGTGTTAAAGTCCCCTACTATGATTGTGTTACTGTCGATTTCTCCTTTCATGGTTGTTAGCATTTGCCTTATGTATTGAGGTGCTCCAATGTTGGGTGCATAAACATTTATAATTGTTGTATCTTCTTCTTGGATTGATCCTTTGATCATTATGTAGTGTCCCTCCTTATCTCTTGTAACAGTCTTTTTTTTAAAGTGTATTTTATCTGATACGAGTATTGCTGCTCCAGCTTTCTTTTGACTTACATTTGCATGGAATATCTTTTTCCATCCCTTCACTTTCATTCTGTATGTGTCCCTACGTGTGAAGTGGGTCTCTTGTAGACAGCATATATATGGGTCTTGTTTTTGTATCCATTCAGCCAGTCTGTGTGTTTTGGTTGGGGCATTTAATCCATTTACATTCAAGGTTATTATTGATATGTATGTTCCTATTACCATTTTCTGAATTGCTTTGGGTTTGTTTTTGTCGGTCTTTTTCTTCTCCTGTGGTTCCCGCCTAGAGAAGTTTCTTTAGCATTTGTTGTAAAGGTGATTTGGTGATGCTGAATTCTCTTAGCTTTTGCTTGTCGAAAAGCTTTAGACATCTCCATCGAATCTGAATGAAATCTTTGCTGTGTAGAGTAATCTTGGTTGTAGGTTTTTCTCTTTCATCACTTTAAGTATATCATGCCACTCCCTTCTGGCCTGCAGAGTTTCCACTGAAAAATCATCTGATAACCATATGGGGATTCCTTTGTATGTTATTTTCTGTTTTTCCCTTGCTGCTTTTAATATTTTTTCTTTGTATTTAATTTTCGTTAGATTGATTAATATGTGTCTTGGTGTGTTTTTCCTAGGGTTTATCTTGCATGGGACTGTCTGTGCTTCCTGAACTTGGGTGACTGTTTCCTTTCCCATGTTAGGGAAGTTTTCGACTATAATCTCCAAATATTTTCTCAGACCCTTTCTTTTTCTCTTCTTCTGGGACCCATATAATTCTAATGTTGGTGCATTTAGTGTTGTCCCAGAGGTCTCTGAGATTGTCTTCAATTCTTTTCATTCTTTTTTCTTTATTCTGCCCCTCAGCAGTTATTTCCACCATTTTGTCTTCCGGCTCAGTTATTCATTCTTCTGCCTCAGTTATCCTGTTATTGATTCCTTCTAGTGTATTTTTCATTTCAGTTATTGTGTTGTTCATGTCTGTTTGTTTGTTCTTTAGTTCTTCTAGATGTTTGTTAAACTTTTCTTGTATTTTCTCAATCCTTGCTTCCATCCTGTTTCTGAGATTCTGGATCATCTTTACTATCATTGCTCTGCATTCTTTTTCAGGTAGATTGCCTATTTCCTCTTCATTTATTTGGTCTTGTAGGTTTTAACTTTGCTCCTTCATCTGTGACATATTTTTTTGCCATCTCATTTTTTTTTTTTTATGAGTGGGATTGTGTTCCTGTTTTATTGGTTGTTTGGCTTGAGGCTTCCAACACTGGGGTTTGTAGGCTGTTGGGTAGAGCTGGGTCTTGGTGCTGAGATGAGAACCTCTGTGAGACCTCACTCCAATGAATATTCCCTGGGGTCTGAGGTTCTCTGTTAGTCCAGTGGTTCAGACTCAGAGCTCCCAGCGCAGGAGCTTCCCCCCGACCCCAAGCTCACGAACCAAGATCCCACAAGCCATGTGGGGTGGCAAAAAAAACACCAAAAAACAATAACAAAGTAAAAAGTAAAATTAGACTAGGAAACTAACAGACATGATAGAAAGAATGTAAAAATAAAAATATAGGTAAATCACAACCGGAAGGTACATCAGTACCACAATAGTAAAAAAGAGGAGGAGGAAAAAAAAAGAAAAAAAAAAGGGCGAGGTTTGGGTGGTGGGCAGGGCCAATGCTTAGGACCCCTGTGGGCTGTGGGCGGTGGGGCTTAGGCTCAAGGAACAGAAGGGGCCCAGGCATGCCCCCGACCCCTGTTCTCAGAGGGCAGCAGACCTCACCTGGGAGCCCAGCAGTCTTCCTGGGCTCGAGTGGGCAAGGCAAACGCCCTCTTCTCCTCTCCTGCTCCTCTGGTCTGGGGTCTGGGAGGGCCCCTCCTGCCTGACTCTCCTGATCTTCCTGGCCTCCCTCCTATGGCCCCAGGACCAATGTGGCCAGGAGGGTAAGGGGGTGCCTTGGAGGGCAGGGTACCAGCCTGGGAGCACAGCAGGCTCCCCGGCCCGAGTGGGCCAGGCGATCACCCTCCGCTCCTCCCGGAGAGTCCCTCCCGCCTGCCTCTCCTGATCTCCCTCACCTCAGGGTCGCCGATCCTGTCTGGCCTCCACGCCTCCTCCCCACCTCAGTCCCCCTACGTCCTACCGGTTCACTCTGGGGTTCCTCCCATCTCCTTGGGCGTCAGAGTCCCCCACCAGCAGCCTGCAGGCACCCTAGTTGTGGGAATAATAATTGATACTTAAAAAATGGGCAAAATATAATCTCAGAATAAAGGATGGTTTCTTTAAATCAGTAAATTTAGCCGTATGAAAAACTTATAACATAGCCTATATTTTTCTCAGTATTTCTTAGACTAATGACTGTTTTGTCAGGGATCAACACTAATTTCTAAACCAGCATTTGGAAATTATTGTACTAAATCTCCTTTCAAAGTTTTTTCCAGGTTTAGGATGCTAAAGCTTCAGGACACATGAATATTTTTCTGTTTTGAGCTTTTTCTCCTCTACTGGGGTGGATGTGGGGTGCAAATTAGAACCAGGCTTATTCACTTCTTATAACTTCATTATGTGCCTACAGTTATTGGGTTCCTGCCTGATTCAGATAATGAAAAGAGTTTTGTAGGAAACCCAGAGCTGACTGGGGAGAGAACTGGCTCAGTATAGCTGGGTCACTCTTACGCCACTTCACTGAACTGAAACAGAAGAAATCAACCATTTACCAAGAGCTATTCTTGTTACTGACTGGGATCCTTGGACTCTTTAATCAATGGAAATTGATAAGAGGCCAGACAAGAAATTCAGTCAAGGCTTTATTGGGACTCGTGCTGTAGCATGAGGAGCAAAAACAAGTAACAGGTGCCCTTGCTCGTGGGATGGGTGGTAAGCTGGTGAGGGTAGGGGTGGATCCGTGGGTTGGGCAGGAGGCCAGCTTAGGTGGTCTGCCCACCCCCTTGGTGATGCTGTGTGCAGGGATCATGCGCAGTACCTGCCTTTGCTCCCAGCACCTCAGAAATGGCAGTTGATTCGTGGCCTTTTTGTATCTTATTGTTCATAATTGCCCCAACTCCATATGCATGCAGTTATTTTTAGTCCCTTATAGTTTCTTTGTATTCTGTTGCTGGAGGAGATGTTCCTCCAGGTGCAAGTACAAGCACTCTGGTAAAGGGCCCCAGGTCCCAGCCGATCTCAGTCTTTTGTTCTGGAACTTACCTGAGGAGCAAAGTAAGTTTGAGAACCAAACCATCAGAAGTAATTTTAGTCTTGATTAATAAGTTGAGATGTGGGGTTTTCCAAGTGCTGTTTCTTTGTGAGCTCAGGCAACCAGCTAAGTAGATGCTACAGTACTGGAATAGTATTTGGATCAGAATACTTTGTCTAGACTACAGCATCAGGCTCAGAAAGATGGAATCTGATCCGTAGTCTAAAATACTGAGATTTAAAAAATTCTGTTAGATGACTAGCTCTCCACTGAGAGGATTAATTTGGTTGTGTATGATTGTCCCCCAGATCAATCTTGGGGTCAGGAAGAAATTCATGCTTTTCCCAAAAGGGTCTGGAAGTATTACTGTGCTAATATTTTTGTTTATCAAAGATAACTGCTATGGAGAAACAAGATAGGGGGGGAAATGACAGTGCCAGACACTGCCCTAGTCAGCCTCTCTTATTTATTCTTGGCTATTCTAGTGTTTATTTTGGCACAAGTTGAAGTGTCAACAGTCATCTTTTCTGAAGGAACTGTTTCATTTCCTGAAAGAATGTGCTAGTCAGGTAATTTAGAGATACCAGTTTGGATTGCAAATGACTTGAAGTTTGTAGCTTAGAGTTAAGGCAAAGAATTTGGAGTCAAACAGACCTTTGTTCAAATCCCAGCTCTGATTATCTGTGTGATTTTTAAGCAGGTTAATTTCTCTAAGTCTTAGTTTCCCCATGTAAAATAGGAATAATGATAGGATTCTTTATTAGATTAAATTAGATAAAAAATGCAAAGTGCTTGCCCTTAGTGTAAACTATTGTTGTTTTTTAAATTATAATTATTTCTGGAGGTAAAATAGGATCTCTGCTTACCTCCTTAAGAACAGAATTGACCATCAGGCCTTTCTTTTCCTCCACGTAGTTACTTATCTGTTACTTTCTGAATCTGTCTGGCCATAGAAATCTGGGTCTAGTAAAATATTCTTTCATCTAGGATTAGATTTCATGATCTTTGCTAGTTAATGTATTCTCACTGCCCCTCTGACCTCTTGGACTTAACCTGCCTAACTTCAAGGCTTAAATTTTAGAGTGGCTGGGGGTTTAAATAACATTATTACTGTGATTTTTAGGGTCTTCTAATGGATTAAATATCAAAAGAGTTCAAATAATTTTTGCTATTTCATAGCTCACCTCCCTGGATTAATGCTATGCTGAGAGTCACTAGGCCATTCTATATGGGTATATTTCTGATCCTAGCCCCCTTGAGCTAGCTTTTACCGCTTTTAGCCAACATCTGATTAATGCCATGGCACCATGTCTGATCTGTAGCAGAACAGATTTGTATCATGACCAATTCCCTTTGTTAGGAGTAAGCACTCTGAAAAGCAGCAACAAAAATCCCTTGTACCCTAGATCCATGTAATAGAAATAGCTTTACCTGTCATCCTAAGTGTCTTGGGATGTCTCGAGTCTACGTTAGAGTGGAACTCTCCCATCTTTTTTTCTGTTCCTCAGAAAATGGGTTCTGACTGCATAGAGGCAGAATTAAATTGTTCAGAAAACCTCATCTGAGAGTATTTTTATACTTAATTGTACTCTGTCTCTATTTTCTGTGATAAGGTTGGGCTGCCATCTTTTCAAGACAATTTTACAAAGAAGTAGAAAACTACATGTTTGAGATAGTTTTAGATATGTTCATCTTGTAAAAGAGTGCACTAAATAAGCTATTGAGGTCTCATTTATGAAGTTTTTTGTTTTGTTTTGTTTTTTTAATTTTATGTTTATTTATTAGTATTGGCTGTGTTGGGTCTTCGTTGCTGTGTGTGGGCTTTTTCTAGTTGCAGCGAGCGGGGGCTACTCTTCGTTGCGGTGCGCGGGCTTCTCACTGTGGTGACTTCTCTTGTTGCAGAGCACGGGCTCTAGAGCGCACAGGCTTCAGTAGATGTGGCGCGTGGGCTCAGTAGTTGTGGCTCGTGGGCTCTAGAGCGCAGGCTCAGTAGTTGTGGCGCATGGGCTTAGTTGCTCTGCGGCATGTGGGATCTTCCCGGACCAGGGCTTGAACCCGTGTCTCCTGCATTGGCAGGCGGATTCTTAATCACTGCGCCACCAGGGAAGCCCTGAGGTCTCATTTAGATATAGGCAATTAAAAAAAAAGTCTGGTTGAAAACCAGGGCTCTGGAGTTACCTTCTTGGATCTGCCTCCAGCTGGTGTAGGAGAGATTTTGGGCAAATAACGTTTTACATTAGTTTTTTATTAATTTAGTAATAGAAGCAAAATACTTTCTGCTACCTAACAGACCTTAAGTCACTTTAAAACACTAATTCACTTATAGTCTTGGTTTTCTCATCACAAAAATTGGGTAAATAAATGTCAGCATATATGTTACAGTACTTTTCAGTTATAAAGCATCATACAAATATAAGATTGAGTGGAATGTTCTTGTTTGTCTTCCCTATTATAGATTCTCCTTTGTACATGGTAGCCATTCAATAACTATTTGCCTCACTGGGATTTTAGGAAAATAAAGATGATGGATTTGATGAGTCTTAAGTTTCTCAAAAGAATACAAAGTAGTTAAGATGATAAATTTATGATTAGTCACTTCTGTTTGACATTGTAGAATGTTAACATTAATCACAATGGTCAAGATTATTGACAAGAATACCTCTCAGGCTTTAACAAACTTTTAAAACTGAAAATTGCAAGAAAGGTCAAATTTAGAATGTTTATGTGTCTGTTGTGAGGGTGGAGGAATGTATCGGATATAATGACATCCTGATTCCCTCTACTGGGCTTAAATGAAATTACCTACTGCTTCATAAGACTTCTGCCTCAGCATGGAAGCAATAGGAGAGGGGAAGACAAGGGAATCAGATCACATTTAAAATTTTACTGCCAGTGTTGGAGAGCCATGTAATTTAGAGGACATTATTTCCTATTATAGACCATCACTTCTCTCACATGTTTACCTTAGTAATGATGGTTAAGTTTGGGGGATCTTTCTCTACAGATCTTCTCAGAAAGCTAAACTTGCACCTGCCTGTGGCCTTGGATAAAGGAACTCAAAATTATTAGATAAATATTTATTGAGTGTTTACAATGTGCCAGTCACTATACTACACTCTGGAGCACACATTGATGAAAAAGATAAATAAATTTCCTACCCTCATGGAGTTTACAGTTCTAGTAATAATCCACCTCATGTTGTTGAGTGCCTGCTGTATATAAAGCTCTGTGTTAAGCTTCTAGAAGGTGAGATTGGCTATGTGTATGGTGGTATAAATATAGATACAAATATGGTTCCTCACCTCAGGGAACTTAAAACCTAATGGGAGGATGGACATATATACTTTATATAAATCATTACAGCACAAAGCAAGTTCAGTTCTTTAATAAAAGTATAAACTAGGAATATGAAAGAAGTGATTGATTCTAACTGGAGAAATTGAGAAAAATATCACAGAAAGGGTAACAAAACCAAAAGTTTCACTTAACCAAAAGTTTCAGCCTCTTCTTACTATACATCTTAGGAACAAAATGTATTTATCTAAGGTTCCTCTCTTTCATTTTATTCCTGAGCAACTTGAACAGTAAAATGATCTGAAGCCAGGCAATGTAAGGAAGGATGTAACATCAGGCCTCAAGATAAGTGGTGATAGAAATGTTCTTTATCTGCGCTGTCCATTATGGTAACCGGTAATCACATTGGGCTATTGAGTACTTGAAATATGGCTAGAATGAGTGAGGAACTGTATTTTGTTATATTTCATCTTTATTAGTTTAATTTTAAATAACAACATGTGTCTAGTAACTACTGTATTGGACAGTGCAGATCTAGGTAGTACGTGACTTTATGGTTAGCCACTGAAAAATGGAGACCTGGCATTTTACCCAGTGATCTCGTTCAGGCTGTTTGTACACGAACTCATGTAGTTCACCCAAATTCTTGCCACTGATTTCCTTTCTGACCCTGAGACTGCTGCACCCCATGTATTTTTGTGACTCAACTGACATCCATTATTTTCTGTTATTTTTAATAACAGCTTCCCTGTTAGTTTTATTTAAATATCACAATATAACTTGCAAAATCCCTGTCAATAATGACACATACTAGTTTTTGGATGTTTAAACTATGTGCCATGGACTACAAAAAGTACTTTATATATATTATTTCATGCAATTTTTACAGCAACCCTACAAAGGTAGATACTTTTATTCTTGTACTGAAACTGAGGCTTAGAAAGGTGTGGGAAAAGTATTAAGAAAAACTCCTTTCTCTGTCTCTGTGGACAAATGTGACCTTGAATTAATTTTCTACTCTCTTCTCCTGGATACCTGATAAGATGGAACATCAGTTCTGTTACCAGGCAACATTGATTATGGTAAAAATGACCTCTGCTAGATAAAATACACCTAGACCAGGAAGATTGTAAATAAAATATAAATATCTGTTAGGAAGTGATATCTTTAGGCTTCTCTGAATACAGTGAATCTTGGAATTAGGTATGTTCCTTACAGAGAACCTGGAAGCTAAGTTCATGGACAGTAAACGAGATATTGGTTCCTATTTGAGACATAAACCAAGGTGGTTTTCACACCCTGATAATGACAATGTGATTGTGTCCTCTAATACTTAAGCTTTCACTTGGTGTGGGTGGGAGCAGTGACTAGTTCCTGGAGTGCTACAAAGTCTTCAATGAAGAGAAATGCCTGATACTGCCCTGCTCGTACACTGTGTCTCCTGGCCTGTATCTTTCTGAGTATAAAATGTGGCTAATGGTAGTCATGTGAGTTTGATTGTTTGGCTGAGTCTGGTGGACTTTGCAAGAGGTGAAGGAATTTGACCCACAAAATATGTAAATGAGCAGTTCCCAGAAGAAGTACAAAGGCAAATAAATGAAAATATGTTCAACCCCACTAATAATTAAAGTATAAATTAAGGTGATAATGAGATGGCAAAAATTTAAAAGACAGATAACGCCAGCTGGTAAGAATGTGAGAAAACAGGCATATTTGATGGAAATATAAATTGGTAAAAAAATTTTTGGTAGGCAATTTGGTGACATCTCTCAAAATAATAATTTTTCATATCTTACAGCAGTTTTACTTCTAGGAATCTAGGAAATATATGCACAACTGGGCAAAGAATTGCAAGGATATTCATACATAATTTTTTATAATAGCAAAAAGTTGGAACCCAGATATCCCTGTTAGGGAATGATTAACTAAATAATGGTACATGCAAGTAGTGAACAGTATCCATCCTTTAAAAGTAATGTTCCCCCAATAAACTAACAGATGGAAGTATTGAACACTGACAACTGCTTATATTACAAAAAGAGAGAGTATCTGGTATTATGTGTCTCCGATGGAAGAACACAACACAAACTATGAAGTATTACTGGCAAAAAAATATCAAATCTGAATTTGACCTATTGGGATGGTGGTATATATCTAATATATGGGAAATACAGAGACAGAAAAATATGATAAACTATACCATAGTGTTATCGACCAGGGTTCTTGGCCTAATCAATAGAAATTGATAAGAAGCCAGACAAAAAATTCAGGCAAGACTTTATTGGGGCCCCTGCTGCAGCAGGGGGAGCAAAAACAAGTAACAGGTTCCCTTCCTTGCTCCCTGAGGGTAGTGAGGGTAAGGGGTCGGGCAGAGGGGTAGCTTAGGTGGTCTGCCTATCCCCTTGGTGCTGTGTGGGGTTTTGGTCTTTTTGTATCTTGTTCATAATTTGCCCCAACTGCACATGTACACAGTTATTTTTAGTCCTGTGTAGTTTCTTTGTATTTTGTTGCTCGAGGAGACCCAGGTGCAAGCACTGCAGCAAAGGGACCTGGTTCCCAGGTCCTGGCCTGTCTCAATAGGGATGCAATCAGAAAAATCCAGACTGTGGGGAACTATAGGAAAAAAAAAAAAATCTTATTTCTTCAATTTAAAAAAGACCAAAAAATGGAAGGGGAACCTGGTGATTAAAAGATATTTTTAAAAATCTGAATATCACAGAGGCCGGATTTCTGGAAAGGTGCTATGAAGAGCCTGGCAGACACTCTCCCCAGTGAAGCAACTATTTAACTGTCAAAATTATAAACAACACAAAACGAAAAACAACTATTTAAAGCCCCTGGGAATTTTCCTAAAGACATATAACAAGTGGAGGAATATTTATTCAAAGTGCTGAAGGAAGAATTCTGCCAACCAAGAGAGTCCTATACCCAGCAAAACTATTTCGTACAAATGAAGATTAAATAAAGGCACTCCCAAATGAATAAAAATGGAGAGAATTGGTTGCTAGCAGACTTTGTACAAGAAATATTAAAAGAGAGAATTCCCTGGTGGTCCAGTGGTTAGGACTCCATGCTCTCACTGCCAAGGGCCTGGGTTTTTGGTTTTTTTTTTTATAACTATTTTTGTGTGCTAGTTCTATCATATGTGTCATTTCTGGGTCAGGTTCAGTTGATTGATATTTTTCCTCATTATGGGCCTTAATGTCCACTTCTTTGCATGCCTGGTAATTTTTAATTGGGTGCTGGATATTTTTGTATTCCTATATATATTCTTTTTTTTAACTTTTAAAATTTATTTATTTTTTTATACAGCAGGTTCTTATTAGTCATCAATTTTATGCACATCAGTGTATACATGTCAATCCCAATCGCCCAATTCATCACACCACCACCACCACCCCTCCCGCCGCTTTCCCCCCTTGGTGTCCATACATTTGTTCTCTACATCTGTGTCTCAATTTCTGAAGGGCCTGGGTTTGATCCCTGGTCAGGGAACTAAGATTCCACAACCTGCGTGGTGTGGCCAAAAAAAAAAAAAAGAAAAGAAATATTAAAAGAAGTTCCTTAGGCTGAAAGGAAGTGATGCAATACAATAATTTGAATTCACATGAAAAAATAAAGATTTCCAGTAAAAATAATTATGTAGGTGATGGTGAAAGACAGTGTGATTACTTATTTCTTTTTCTTTCTTCTCAATTCTTTTTTTTAACATCTTTATTGGAGTATAATTGCTTTACAATGGTGTGTTAGTTTCTGCTTTATAACAAAGTGAGTCAGCTATACATATACATATATCCCCATATCTCCTCCCTCTTGCGTCTCCCTCCCACCCTCCCTATCCCACCCCTCTAGGTGGACACAAAGCACTGAGCTGATCTCCCTGTGCTATGTGGCTGCTTCCCACTAGCTATCTATTTCACATTTGGTAGCGTATATATGTCCATGCCACTCTCTCACTTTGTCCCAGCTTACATTTAAAAAGCAATCACATAAAACAGTATCTATAAAATTGTATTATATTGTTGGGCCTATAACATACATAAATATAATATATTTAACAATAACAACACAAAAGTTAGGGTGGGTATAAGCCTATATTGCAGTAAGAACATTTTAATAGATGATAAATCATATGAATAAATAAAGGGAACCAAAAGTGATAAATAAGAAGGTTAATATTATAACTTTATAGATTTGTGCTCCCCTTTCTTCTCTTAGGTTCATTAAAAGACATTATAGAAAGCAATAATTGTAACAATGTATAGTTAACATATACAGATGTAATATGAATAAAAAATAGAAATAAAAAGGAGAGTAGATGGAGCTATATAGGAGTAATCTTACTGGAATTAAATTAGTATAAATATCTATCTAAAGATTATATAGGAGTATATCTTATTGGAATTAAGTTAGTATAAATCTGAGGTCAGTTTTGATAAATTAAAATGTACATTTTAAGCCCTAGGGCAACCACTAAGAAAATAGCTCCAAAAATATAGTTTAAAATAATTAAAGTGAGAGAGTGGCATGGACTAATATATACTACCAAATGTAAAATAGATAGCTAGTGGGAAGCAGCTGCATAGCACAGGGAGATCAGCTCGTTGCTTTGTGATCACCTAGAGTGGTGGGATAGGGAGGGTGAGAGGGAGATGCAAGAGAGAAGAGATATGGGGATATATGTATATGTATAGCTGACTCACTTTGTTATAAAGCAGAAACTAACACACCATTGTAAAGCAATTATACTCCAATAAAGATGTCTAAAAAAAATAATTAAAGAACTCAAATGGCTCACTAGAAAATATTCATGTAAGCAAAGAGGAGGTAATAAAGGAGAAACAAAGGAGAACGTAGACATGAGTTAAATAGAAAATAAATGGCAAATATCAGATAAAATACCACTATATCAATAATAATATTAAATGTGAATGGATTAAACAATTGAATCAAGAGGCAGAGATCCAACTATTTGCTGTCAATCAGAGATAAAATTTTTTCTTCCAGTTTTATTGAGATATAATTGACATATAGCACTGTGTAAGTTTAAGGTGTACAGAATAATGATTTGACTTAAATAAATCAGGAGTTGATTACCGTAATAAGTTTAGTGAACATCCATCATCACATGTAGATAAAAATAAAAGAAAAAGAAAAAGTTTTCCTTGAGATGAGAACACTTAGGATTTACTCTTACCAACTTTTATATATAACATACAGCAGTTTTTGTTTGTTTGTTTCTTTTAATTTATTTATTTATTTTTGGCTGCGTTGGGTCTTTGTTGCTGCACACAGGCTTTCTCTAGTTGCGGCAAGCGGGGGCTACTCTTCGTTGCAGTGTGCGGGCTTCTTATTGTGGTGGCTTCTCTTGTTGCAGAGCATGGGCTCTAGGCGTGCGGGCTTCAGTAGTTGTGACGCGCGGGCTCAGTAGTTGTGGCTTGTGGGCTCTAGAGCTCAGGCTCAGTAGTTGTGGCGCACGGGCTTAGTTGCTCCGCAGCATGTGGGATCTTCCCGGACCAGGGCTCAAACCTGTGTCCCCTGCATTGGCAGGCGGATTCTTAACCACTGCGCCACCAGGGAAGCCCCATACAGCAGTTTTAATTATATTTATCATGTTGTACTTTACATTTCTAGTACTTATTTATCTTATAACTGGAAGTTTGTACCTTTTGACCACCTTCATCAATTCCCCCTCCTCCCACCCCTGCCTCTGGTAACCACAAATCTGATCTCTTTTTCTATGACTTTGTTTTTTGAAGCATTATTTACTTACAAACACTATGTTAGTTCCTGATGCACAAGATAGTGATTCTACATTTCTATACTTTACAAAATGATCACCATGATAAGTCTAGTTACCATTTGTCACCATACAAAGATATTACATTATTATTGACTATATTCCCCATGCTGTACACTTCACCCCAAGATTCATTTATTTTGCAACTGGAAGTTTGTACCACTTAATCTCCCTCACCTATTTCACTCATCCTGCAACATCTCTCCACTCTGTCAACCACCAGTTTGTTCTCTGTATCTGTGACTCTGTTTCTGTTTTGTTATGTTTGTTCATTTGTTTTGTTTTTTAGAATCCACATATAAGTGAAGTCATTCAGTACTTGTCCTTGTCTGTCTGACTTATTTCACAGACCATAATACCCTCTAGGTCCATCCATGTTGTAGCAAATGGTAAGATTTCATTCTTTTTTTATGGCCAAGTAATATTCCATTACACACACACACACACACACACACACACACACACACACGCACACACACACATGCACAGACACTATATTTTCTTTATCCATAGGCATGTAGGTTGCTTCCATATCTTGCCTATTGTAAGTAGTGCTGCAGTGAACATATGTGTGTATATATCTTTTTGAGTTAGTGTTTTTGTTATATTCAAAAAATACCCAGAAGTGGAATTGCTGGATCATAAGGTAGTTCAATTTTTAGTTTTTTTGAGGAACCTTCTTACTGTTTTCCATAGTGGCTACACCAATTTACATTCCCACCAACAGTGCACTAGAGTTCATTTTCTCCACATCCTCTACAACACTTGTTATTTGTTGTCATTTTGATAATAGTCATTCTGACAGGTGGGAGGTGATCTATCATGGTGATTTGATTTTGTATTTCTCAGATGATGTTGAGTGATGTTGAGTGATCTCAGTGATGTTGAGAATCTTTCTTTTTTTTCTTTGCAATTAATTTACTTGTTTTATTTTTTATACAATTTTTAAAGGTTACTTTCCATTCACAGTTATTATAAAATATTGGCTATATTCCCTGTGTTGTACAATACATCCTTGAGCCTATCTTATACCCAATAGTTGTACCTCCCACTCCTTCATCCCTGTATTGCCCCCACCCACTAGTAAATACTAGTTTGTTCTCTATATCTGTGAGTCTGCTTCTTTTTTGTTATATTCACTAGTTTGTTGTATTTTTAGAATCCACATATCGTACAGTATTTGTCTTTCTCTGTCTGACTTATTTCACTTAGCATAATGCTGTCCAAGTCCATCCATGTTGCTGCAAATGGCAAAATTTTATTCTTTTTTATGGCTGAGCAGTATTCCATTGTATGTAGATACTATTTCTTCTTTATCCATTCATCTGCTGATGGGCATTGAGGTTGTTTCTATGTCTTGGCAATTGTAAATAATGCTGATATGAACATTGGGTTGCATATGTCTTTTCAAATTAATGTTTTTGTTTTTTTCAGATATGTACCCAGGAATGGAATTGTTGGGTCGTATGGCAGTTCCATTTTTAGTTTTTTGGGAAACCTCTCTACTGTTCTCCATAGGGGCTGCATCAATTTACATTCCCACCAACAGTGTACAAGGGTACCCTTTTCTCCACATCTTCGCCAACATTTGTTATTTGTTGACTTTTTGTTAATAGCCATTCTGACAGGTGTGAGGTGATATCTAATGGTGGTTTTTTTTTTAACATCTTTATTGGAGTATAATTGCTTTACAATGGTGTGTTAGTTTCTGCTTTATAACAAAGTGAATCAGTTATACATATACACATGTCCCCATATCTCTTCCCCCTTGCATCTCCCTCCCTCCCACCCTCCCTATCCCACCCCTCTATGTGGTCACAAAGCACCAAGCTGATCTCCCTGTGCTATTCGGCTGCTTCCCACTAGCTATCTATTGTACGTTTGGTAGTGTATATATGTCCATGCCACTCTCTCACTTTGTCCCAGCTTACCCTTCCCCCTCCCTGTGTCCTCAAGTCCATTCTCTAGTAGGTCTGCATCTTTATTCCTGTCTTGCCCCTAGGTTCTTCATGACCATTTTTTTTTTTAGATTCCATATATATGTGTTAGCATACGGTATTTGTTTTTCTCTTTCTGACTTACTTCACTTTGAATGACAGTCTCTAAGTCCATCCACCTCACTACAAATAACTCAGTTTCTTTCGTTTTTATGGCTGAGTAATATTCCATTATATATATGTGCCACATCTTCTTTATCCATTCATCTGTTGATGGACACTTAGGTTGCTTCCATGTCCTGACTATTGTAAATAGAGCTGCAGTGAACATTTTGATACATGACTCTTTTTGAATTATGGTTTTCTTAGGGTATCTGCCCAGTAGTGGGATTGCTGGGTCATATGATAGTTCTATTTTTAGTTTTTTAAGGAACCTCCATACTGTTCTCCATAGTGGCTGTATCAATTTACATTCCAACCAACAGTGCAAGAGGGTTCCCTTTTCTCCACACCCTCCCCAGCATTTATTCTTTGTAGATTTTTTGATGATGGCCATTCTGACCGGTGTGAGATGATACCTCATTGTAGTTTTGATTTGCATTTCTCTAGTGATTAATGATGTTGAGCATTCTTTCATGTGTTTGTTGGCAATCTATATATATTCTTTGAAGAAATGTCTGTTTAGGTCTTCTGCACATTTTTGGGTTGGGTTGTTTGTTTTTTTGATATTGAGCTGCATGAGCTGCTTGTAAATTTTGGAGATTAATCCTTTGCCACTTGCTTCATTTGCAAATATTTTCTCCCATTCTGAGAGTTGTCTTTTCGTTTTGTTTATGGTTTCCTTTGCTGTGCAAAAGCTTTTAAGTTTCATTAGGTCCCATTTGTTTATTTTTGTTTTTATTTCCATTACTCTAGGAGGTGGATCAAAAAGGATATTGCTGTGATTTATGTCATAGAGTGTTCTGCCTGTGTTTTCCTCTAAGAGTTTGATGGTGTCTGGCCTTACATTTAGGTCTTTAATCTATTTTGAGTTTATTTTTGTGTATGGTGTTAGGGAGTGTTCTAATTTCATTCTTTTACATGTAGCTGTCCAGTTTTCCCAGCACCACTTATTGAAGAGGCTGTCTTTTCTCCATTGTATATTCTTGCCTCGTTTATCAAAGATAAGGTGACCATATGTGCGTGGGTTTATCTCTGGGCTTTCTATCCTGTCCCATTGATCTATATTTCTGTTTCTGTACCAGTACTATACTGTCTTGATTACTGTAGCTTTGTAGTATAGTCTGAAGTCAGGGAGCCTGATTCCTCCAGCTCCATTTTTCTTTCTCAAGATTGCCTTATCTCTTCGGGGTCTTTTGTATTTCCATACAAATTGTGAAAATTTTTGTTCTAGTTCTGTGAAAAATGCCACTGGTAGTTTGATAGGGATTGCATTGAATCTGTAGATTGCTTTGGGTAGTAGAGTCATTTTCACAATGTTGATTCTTCCAATCCAAGAACATGGTATATCTCTCCATCTATTTATATCATCTTTAATTTCTTTCATCAGCATCTTATAATTTTCTGCATACAGGTCTTTTGTCTCCTTTGGTAGGTTTATTCCTAGATATTTTATTCTTTTTGTTGCAGTGGTAAATGGGAGTGTTTTCTAAATTTCACTTTCAGATTTTTCATCATTAGTGTATAGGAATGCAAGAGATTTCTGTGCATTAATTTTGTATCCTGCTACTTTACCAGATTCATTGATTAGCTCTAGTAGTCTTCAGGTAGCATCTTTAGGATTCTCTACGTATAGTATCATGTCATCTGCAAACAGTGGCAGCTTTACTTCTTCTTTTCCAATTTGGATTCCTTTTATTTCTTTTTCTTCTCTGATTGCTGTGGCTAAAACTTCCAAAACTATGTTAAATAATAGTGGTGAGAGTGGGCAACCTTGTCTTGTTCCTGATCTTAGTGGAAATGGTTTCAATTTTTCACCACTGAGGACGATGTTGGCTGTGGGTTTGTCATATATGGCCTTTATTATGTTGAGGAAAGTTCCCTCTATGCCTACGTTCTGGAGGGTTTTTATCACAAATGGGTTTTGGATTTTGTCAAAAGCTTTCTCTGTATCTATTGAGATGATCATATAGTTTTTCTCCTTCATTTTGTTAATATGGTGTATCACGTTGATTGATTTGTGTATATTGAAGAATCCTTGCATCCCTGGGATAAATCCCACTTGATCGTGGTGTATGATCCTTTTAATGTGCTGTTGGATTCTGTTTGCTAGTATTTTGTTGAGGATTTTTGCATCTATGTTCATCAGTGATATTGGCCTGTAGTTTTTTTTCTTTGTGACATCTTTGTCTGGTTTTGGTATCAGGGTGATGGTGGCCTCGTAGAATGAGTTTGGGAGTGTTCCTCCCTCTGCTATATTTTGGAAGAGTTTGAGAAGGATAGGTGTTAGCTCTTCTCTAAATGTTTGATAGAATTCACCTGTGAAGCCATCTGGTCCTGGGCTTTTGTTTTTTGGAAGATTTTTAATCACAGTTTCAATTTCAGTGCTTGTGACTGGTCTGTTCATGTTTTCTATTTCTTCCTGGTTCAGTCTCGGAAGGTTGTGCATTTCTAAGAATTTGTCCATTTCTTCGTGGTTGTCCATTTTATTGGCATATAGTTGCTTGTAGTAATCTTTCGTGATCCTTTGTTTTTCTGCAGTGTCAGTTGTTACTTCTCCTTTTTCATTTCTAATTCTATTGATTTGAGTCGTCTCCCTTTTTTTCTTGATAAATCTGGCTAATGGTTTATCAATTTTGTTTATCTTCTCAAAGAACCAGCTTTTAGTTTTATTGACCTTTGCTATCGTTTCCTTCATTTCTTTTTCATTTATTTCTGATCTGCTCTTTATGATTTCTTTCCTTCTGCTAACTTTGGGGGTTTTTTGTTCTTCTTTCTCTAGTTGCTTTAGGTGTAAGGTTAGGTTGTTTATTTGAGGTGTTTCTTGTTTCTGAAGGTAGGATTGTTTTGCTATAAACTTCCCTCTTAGAACTGCTTTTGCTGCATCCCATAGATTTTGGATCATCGTGTTTTCATTGTCATTTGTCTCTAGGTATTTCTTGATTTCCTCTTTGATTTCTTCAGTGATCTCTTGGTTATTAAGTAGCGTGTTGTTTAGCCTCCATGTGTTTGTATTTCTTACAGATTTTTTTCCTGTAATTGATATCTAGTCTCATAGCATTGTGGTCGGAAAGGATACTTGATACGACTTCAGTTTTCTTAAATTTACCAAGGTTTGATTTGTGACCCAAGATATGATCTATCCTGGAGAATGTTCCATGAGCACTTGAGAAGAATGTGTATTTTGTTGTTTTTGGATGGAATGTCCTATAAATATCAATTAAGTCCATCTTGTTTAATGTATTATTTAAAGCTTGTGTTTATTTATTTTCATTTTGGATGATCTGTCCGTTGGCGAAAGTGGGGTGTTAAAGTCCCCTACTATGATTGTGTTCCTGTCGATTTCCCCTTTTATGGCTGTTAGTATTTGCCTTATGTATTGAGGTGCTCCTATGTTGGGTGCATGAATATTTACAATTGTTATATCTTCTTCTTGGATTGATCCCTTGATCATTATGTAGTGTCCTTCTTTGTCTCTTGTAGTAGTCTTTGTTTTAAAGTCTATTTTGTCTGATACGACAATTGCTCCTCCAGCTTTCTTTTGATTTCCATTTGCATGGAATATCTTTTTCCATCCCCTCACTTTCAGTCTGTATGTGTCCCTAGGTCTGAAGTGGGTCTCTTGTAGACAGCATATATATGGGTCTTGTTTTTGTATCCATTCAGCCAGTCTATGTCTTTTGAATTATCGATATGTATGTTCCTGTTCCCATTTTCTTAACTGTTTTGGGTTTATTATTGTAGGTCTTTTCCTTCTCTTGTGTTTCCTGCCTAAAGAAGTTCCTTTAGCATTTGTTGTAAAGCTGGTTTGGTGGTGCTGAATTCTCTTAGCTTTTGCTTGTGTGTAAAGCTTTTAATTTCTCCGTCAAATCCGAATGAGATCCTTGCTGGGTAGAGTAATCTTGGTTGTAGGTTTTTCTCTTTCATCACTTTAAATATGTCCTACCACTGCCTTCTGGCTTGCAGAGTTTCTGCTGAAAGATCAGCTGTTAACCTTATTGGGATTCCCTTATGTGTTACTTGTTTTTTTCCCTTGCTGCTTTTAATATTTGTTCTTTGTATTTAATTTTTGATAGTTTGATTAATATGTGTCTTGGCATGTTTTTCCTTGGATTTATCCTGTTGGGACTCTCTGTGCTTCCTGGACTTGATTAACTATTTCCTTTCCCATATTAGGGAAGTTTTCAACTATAATCTCTTCAAATATTTTCTCAGTCCCTTTCTTTTTCTCTTCTTCTTCTGGAACCCCTATAGTTCGAATGTTGGTTCGTTTGCTATTGTCCCAGAGGTCTCTGAGACTGTCCTCAATTTTTTTCGTTCTTTTTTCTTTACTCTGCTCTGCAGTAGTTATTTCCACTGTTTTATCTTCCAGGTCACTTATCCGTTCTTCTGCCTCAGTTATTCTGCTATTGATCCCTTCTAGAGAATTTTTAATTTCATTTATTGTGTTGTTCATCACTGTTTGCTTGCTCTTTAGTTCTTCTAGGTCCTTGTTAAACGTTTCTTGTATTTTCTCCATTCTATTTCCAAGATTTTGGATCATCTTTACTATCATTATTCTGAATTCTTTTTCAGGTAGACTGCCTATTTCCTCTTCATTTGTTAGGTCTGGTGGGTTTTTGCCTTGCTCCTTCATCTGCTGTGTGTTTCTCTGTCTTCTCATTTTGCTTAACTTACTGTGTTTGGGGTCTCCTTTTCACAGGCTGCAGGTTCGTAGTTCCCGTTGTTTTTGGTGTCTGTCCCCAGTGGCTAAGGTTGGTTCAGTGGGTTGTGTAGGCTTTCTGGTGGAGGGGACTAGTGCCTGTGTTCTGGTGGATGAGGCTGGATCTTGTCTTTCTGGTGGGCAGGTCCACGTCTGGTGGTGTGTTTTGGGGTGTCTGTGGCCTTATTATGATTTTAGGCAGCCTCTGTGCTAATGGATGGGGTTGTGTTCCTGTCTTGCTAGTTGTTTGGCATAGGGTGTCCAGCACTGTAGCTTGCTGGTCATTGAGTGGAGCTGGGTCTTGGCGTTGAGATGGAGATCTCTGGGAGATTTTCGCCATTTGATATTATGTGTAGCTGGGAGGTCTCTTGTGGACCAGTGTCCTGAACTTGGCTCTCCCACTTCAGTGGCAAAGCCCTGACGCCTGGCTGGAGCACCAAGAGCCTGTCCTCCACATGGCTCAGAATAAAAGGGAGAAAAAAAAGAAAGAAAGAAAGAAGAAGATAAAATAAAATAAAATAAAGTTATTAAAAAAATAATTATTAAGAAAAAAAAATTTTTAAGTAAAAAGAAAACAAAACAAAACCAGACAGGCAGAACCCTAGGACAAATGGTAAAAGCAAAGCTATACAGACAAAATCACACACAGAGGCATACACAAACACACTCACAAAAAGAGAAAAAGGGAAAAAAATATATATATATCGTTGCTCCCAAAGTCCACCTCCTCACTTTGGGATGATTCATTGTCTATTCAGGTGTTCCACAGATGCAGGGTACATCAAGTTGATTGTGGAGATATAATCTGCTGCTCCTGAGGCTGCTGGGAGAAATTTCCCTTTCTCTTCTTTGTTCGCTCAGCTCTTGGGGTTCAGCTTTGGATTTGGACCCGCCTCGGCGTGTAGGTCGCCTGAGGGCGTCTGTTCTTCACTCAGACAGGACTGGGTTAAAGGAGCGGCTGATTCGGGGTCTCTGGCTCACTCAGGCCGGGGGGAGGGAGGGGTACGGATATGGGGCAAGCCTGCGGCGGCAGAGGCCAGCATGACGTTGCACCAGCCTGAGGCATGCCATGTGTTCTCCAGGGGAAGTTGTCCCTGGATCATGGGACTCTGGCAGTGGCAGGCTGCACAGGCTCCCGGGAGGGGAGGTGTGGAGAATGACCTATGCTTGTACACAGGCTTCTTGGTGACTGCAGCAGCAGCCTTAGCGTCCCATGCCCATCTCTGTGGTCCGCGCTGATAGCCGTGGCTCGTGCCCGTCTCTGGAGCTCCTTTAAGTGGCACTCTTAATCCCCTTTCCTCACGCACCAGGAAACAAAGAGGCAAGAAAAAGTCTCTTGTCTCTTCGGCAGCTCCAGACTTTTTCCTGGACTCCCTCCCGGCTAGCTGTAGCGCACTAGCCCCCTTCAGGCTGTGTTCATGCAGCCAACCCCAGTCTTCTCCCTGGGATCCAACTGAAGCCCGAGCCTCAGCTCCCAGCCCCCACCCGTCCCAGCGGGTGAGCAGACGAGCCTCTCGGGCTGGTGAGTGCTGGACGGCACCAATCCTCTCTGCGGGAGTCTCTCCGCTTTGCCCTCTACACCCCTGTTGCTGCACTCTTCTCCGTGGCTCCAAACCTTCCGCCTTCCACCACCCTTAGTCTCCACCTGCAAAGAGGCTTCCTAGTGTGTGGAAACCTTTCCTCCTTCACAGCTCCCTCCTGCTGGTGCAGGTCCCATCCCTATTCTTTTGTCTCTGTTTTTCCTTTTTTCTTTTGCCCTACCCTGGTAGGGAGTTTCTTGCCTTTTGGGAGGTCTGAGGTCTTCTGCCAGCGTTCAGTAGGTGTTCTGTAGGAGTTGTTCCACGTGTAGATGTATTTCTGATGTATTTGTGGGGAGGAAGATGATCTCCGCGTCTTACTCTTCCACCATCTTGAAGCTCCTCTCTAATGGTGGTTTTGATTTGCATTTCCCTGATGATTAGCAGTGTTGAACACCTTTTCATGTTTCTGTTGGCCATCTGCATTTCCTCTTTGGAAAAATGTCTATTCAGTTCTTCTGCCCATTTTTAATCAGTTTATTTGTTTTTTTGATGTTGAATTGTATGAGCTGTTTATGTATGTTGGATATTAATCCCTTATCAGTCATATCATTCGCAAATGTTTTCTCCCATTCTGTAGGTTGTCTTTTTGTTTTGGTGATGGTTTCCTTTGCTGTGCAAAAGCTTTTAAGTTTAATTAGGTTCCACTTGTTTATTTTGCTTTTATTTCCTTTATTTAGGTAAAGGATCCAAAAAAATATTGCTGTGTTTATGTCAAAGGGTGTCCTGCCTATGTTTTCCTCTAGGAATTTTATATTATCTGGTCTTACATTTAGGTCTTAAATGCATTTTGAATTTATTCTTGTATATGGTGTTAGGGAATGTTCTAATTTGATTAACATGTAGCTATCTGGTTTTCCCAGCACCACTTATTGAAGAGACTGTCTTTTCTCCATTGTATATTCTTGCCTTCTTTGTTGTAGATTAATTGACCATGAGTCAATTAATCACCAATCACCATAAGTGCATGGGTTTATTTCTGGGCTTTCTGTCCTGTTCCATTGATCTGTGTATCTATTTTTATGCCAGTACTATACTGTTTTGGTGACTGTAGCTTTGTAGTGTAGTATGAAGTCAGGGATCATGATTCCTCCTGCTTTGTTCTTCTTTCTCAAGATTGTTCTATTAAAGGTCTTTTCTGTTTCCATACAAATTTTTATTTTTTTAATTTTTTTTTAAATCAGTCATCAATTTTATACACATCACTGTATACATGTCAATCCCAATCGCCCAATTCAGCACACCACCATCCCCACCCCACCGCAGTTTTCCCTCCTTGGTGTCCATACGTTTGTTCTCTACATCTGTGTCTCAACTTCTGCCCTGCAACCCGGTTCATCTGTACCATTTTTCTAGGTTCCACATACATGCGTTAATATACGATATTCGTTTTTCTCTTTCTGACTTACTTCACTCTGTATGACAGTCTCTAGATCCATCCACGTCTCAACAAATGACTCAATTTCATTCCTTTTTATGGCTGAGTAATATTCCATTGTATATATGTACCACATCTTCTTTATCCATTCGTCTGTCGATGGGCATTTAAGTTGCTTCCATGACCTGGCTATTGTAAATAGTGCTGCAATGAACATTGGGGTGCATGTGTCTTTTTGCATTGTGGTTTTCTCTGGGTATATGCCCAGTAGTGGGATTGCTGGGTCATATGGTAATTCTATTTTTAGTTTTTTAAGGAACCTCCATATTGTTCTCCATAGTGGCTGTATCAATTTACATTCCCACCAACAGTGCAAGAGGGTTCCCTTTTCTCCACACCCTCTCCAGCATTTGTTGTTTGTAGATTTTCTGATGATGCCCATTCTAACCAGTGTGAGGTGATACCTCATTGTAGTTTTGATTTGCATTTCTCTAATCATTAGTGATGTTGACCATCTTTTCATGTGTTTCTTGGCCATCTGTATGTCTTCTTTGGAAAAATGTCTATTTAGGTCTTCTGCCCATTTTTGGATTGTGTTGTTTGTTTCTTTAGTATTGAGCTGAATGAGATGTTTATATATTTTGTAGATTAATCCTTTGTCCGTTGATTCGTTTGCAAATATTTTCTCCCATTCTGAGGGTTGTCTTTTCGTCTTGTTTATGGTTTCCTTTGCTGTGCAAAAGCTTTGAAGTTTCATTAGGTCCCATTTGTTTATTTTTGTTTTTATTTCCATTACTCTAGGAGGTGGATCAAAAAAGATCTTGCTGTGATTTATGTCAGAGAGTGTTCTTCCTATGTTTTCCTCCAAGAGTTTTATAGTGTCCAGTCTTACATTTAGGTCTCTAATCCATTTTGAGTTTATTTTTGTGTATGGTGTTAGGGAGTATTCTAATTTCATTCTTTTACATGTAGCTGTCCAGTTTTCCCAGCACCATTTATTGAAGAGACTGTCTTTTCTCCATTGTATATCCTTGCCTCCTTTGTCATAGATTAGTTGACCATAGGTGCGTGGGTTTATCTCTGGGCTTTCTATCCTGTTCCATTGATCTATGTTTCTGTTTTTGTGCCAGTACCATATTGTCTTGATTACTGTAGCTTTGTAGTATAGTCTGAAGTCAGGGAGTCTGATTCCTCCAACTCCGTTTTTTTCCCTCAAGACTGCTTTGGCTATTCGGGGTCTTTTGTGTCTCCATACAAATTTTAAGATGATTTGTTCTAGTTCCGTAAAAAATGCCATTGGTAATTTGATAGGGATTGCATTGAATCTGTAGATTGCTTTGGGTAGTACAGTCATTTTCACAATATTGATTCTTCCAATCCAAGAACATGGTATATCTCTACATCTGTTGGTATCATCTTTCATTTCTTTCATCAGTGTCTTATAGTTTCCTTCATACAGGTCTTTTGTCTCCCTAGGTAGGTTTATTCCTAGGTATTTTATTCTTTTTGTTGTAATGGTAAATGGGAGTGTTTTCTTAATTTCTCTTTCAGATTTTTCATCGTTAGTGTATAGGAATGCAAGAGATTTCTGTGCATTAATTTTGTATCCTTCAACTTTACCAGATTCATTGATTAGCTCTAGTAGTTTTCTGGTGGCATCTTTAGGATTCTCTATGTATAGTACCATGTCATCTGCAAACAGTGACAGTTTTACTTCTTCTTTTCCAATTTGTATTCCTTTTATTTCCTTTTCTTCTCTGATTGCCATGGCTAGGACTTCCAAAACTATGTTGAATAATAGTGGTGACAGTGGACATCCTTGTCTTGTTCTTGATCTTAGAGGAAATGCTTTCAGTTTTTCACCATTGAGAATGATGTTTGCTGTGGTTTGTCTTATATGGTCTTTATTATGTTGAGATAGGTTCCCTCTATGCCCACTTTCTGGAGAGTTTTTATCATAAATGGGTGTTGAATTTTGTCAAAAGCTTTTTCTGCATCTATTGAGATGATCATATGGTTTTTCTTCTTCAATTTGTTAATATGGTGTATCACATTGATTGATTTGTGTATATTGAAGAATCCTTGCATCCCTGGGATAAATCCCACTTGATCGTGGTGTATGATCCTTTTAATGTGTTGTTGGATTCTGTTTGCTAGTATTTTGTTGAGGATTTTTGCATCTATATTCATCAGTGATATTGGTCTGTAATTTTCTTTTTTTGTAGTATCTTTGTCTGGTTTTGGTATCAGGGTGATGGTGGCCTCATAGAATGAGTTTGGGAGTGTGCCTTCCTCTGCAATTTTTTGGAAGAGTTTGAGAAGGATAGGTGTTAGCTCTTCTCTAAATGTTTGATAGAATTCACCTGTGAAGCCATCTGGTCCTGGACTTTTGTTTGTTGGAAGATTTTTAATCACAGTTTCAATTTCATTATTTGTGATTGGTCTGTTCATATTTTCTGTTTCTTCCTGGTTCAGTCTTGGAAGGTTATACCTTTCTAAAAATTTGTCCATTTCTTCCAGGTTGTCCATTTTATTGGCATAGAGTTGCTTGTAGTAGTCTCTTAGGATGTTTTGTATTTCTGCAGTGTCTGTTGTAACTTCTCCTTTTTCATTTCTGATTTTATTGATTTGAGTCCTCTCCCTCTTTTTCGTGATGAGTCTGGCTAATGGCTTATCAATTTTGTTTATCTTCTCAAAGAACCAGCTTTTAGTTTTATTGATCTTTGCTATTGTTTTCTTTGTTTCTATGTCATTTATTTCTGCTCTCATCTTTATGATTTCTTTCCTTCTGCTAACTTTGGGTTTTGTTTGTTCTTCTTTCTCTAGTTGCTTTAGGTGTAAGGTTGGATTGTTTATTTGAGATTTTTCTTGTTTCTTTAGGTAGGCTTGTATAGCTATAAACTTCCCTCTTAGAACTGCTTTTGCTGCATCCCATAGGTTTTGGATCATCGTGTTTTCATTGTCATTTGTCTCTAGGTATTTTTTGATTTCCTCTTTGATTTCTTCAGTGATCTCTTGGTTATTTAGTAACGTATTGTTTAGGCTCCATGTGTTTGTGTTTTTTACGTTTTTTTCCCTGTAATTGATTTCTAATCTCATAGCATTGTGGTCAGAAAAGATGCTTGATATGATTTCAATTTTCTTAAATTTACTGAGGCTTGATTTGTGACCCAAGATGTGATCTATCCTGGAGAATATTCCATGCACACTTGAGAAGAAAGTGTAATCTGCTGTTTTTGGATGGAATGTCCTATAAATATCAATTAAATCTATCTGGTCTATTGTATCATGTAAAGCTTCTGTTTCCTTATTTATTTTCATTTTGGATGATCTGTCCATTGGTATAAGTGAGATGTTAAAGTCCCCCACTATTAGTGTGTTACTGTCAATTTCCTCTTTTATAGCTGTCAGCAGTTGCCTTATGTATTGAGGTGCTCCTATGTTGGGTACCTATATATTTATAATTGTTATATCTTCTTCTTGGATTGATCCCTTGATCATTATGTAGTGTCCTTCCTTGTCTCTTGCAACATTCTTTATTTTAAAGTCTATTTTATCTGATATGAGTATAGCTACTCCAGCTTTCTTTTGATGTCCATTTGCATGGAATATCTTTTTCCATCCCCTCACTTTCAGTCTGTATGTGTCCCTAGGTCTAAAGTGGGTCTCTTGTAGACAGCATATATATGGGTCTTGTTTTTGTATACATTCAGCAAGCCTGTGTCTTTTGGTTGGAGCATTTAATCCATTCACGTTTAAGGTAATTATCGATATGTATGTTCCTATGACCATTTTCTTAATTGTTTTGGGTTTGTTTTTGTAGGTCCTTTTCTTCTCTTGTGTTTCCCACTTAGAGAAGTTCCTTTAGCATTTGTTGTAGAGCTGGTTTGGTGGTGCTGAATTCTCTTAGCTTTTGCTTGTCTGTAAAGCTTTTGATTTCTCCATCAAATCTAAATGAGATCCTTGCTGGGTAGAATAATCTTGGTTGTAGGTTCTTCCCTTTCATCACTTTAAGTATATCATGCCACTCCCTTCTGGCTTGTAGAGTTTCTGCTGAGAAATCAGCTGTTAACCTTATGGGAGTTCCCCTGTATGTTATTTGTCATTTTTCCCTTGCTGCTTTCAGTAATTTTTGTTTGTTTTAAATTTTTGCCAATTTGATTACTGTGTGTCTCGGCGTGTCTCTCCTTGGGTTTATCCTGTATGGGACTCTCTGCGCTTCCTGGACTTGGGTGGCTATTTCCTTTCCCATGTTAGGGAAGTTTTCAACTATAATCTCTTCAAATATTTTCTCTGGTCCTTTCTCTCGCTGTTCTTCTGGGACCCCTATAATGCGAATGTTGTTGCGTTTAATGTTGTCTCAGAGGTCTCTTAGGCTGTCTTCATTTCTTTTCATTCTTTTTTCTTTAGTCTGTTCTGCAGCAGTGAATTCCACCATTCTGTCTTCCAGGTCACTTATCCGTTCTTCTGCCTCAGTTATTCTGCTATTGATTCCTTCTAGTGTAGTCTTCATTTCAGTTATTGTATTGTTCATCTCTGTTTGTTCCTTAATTCTTCTAGGTCTTTGTTAAACATTTCTTGCATCTTCTCGATCTTTGCCTCCATTCTTATTCCGAGGTCCTGGATCATCTTCACTATCATTATTCTGAATTCTTTTTCTGGAAGGTTGCCTATCTCCACTTCATTTAGTTGTTTTTCTGGGTCTTCCTTCATCTGGTACATAGCCCTCTGCCTTTTCATCTTGTCTATCTTTCTGTGAATGTCGTTTTTGTTCCACAGGCTGCAGGATTGTAGTTTTTCTTGCTTCTGCTGTCTGCCCTCTGGTGGTTGAGGCTATCTAAGAGGCTTGATGGGAGGCTCTGGTGGTGGGTAGAGCTGACTGTTGCTGTGGCGGTCAGAGCTCAGTAAAACTTTAATTCACTTGACTGTTGATGGGTGGGGCTGGGTTCCCTCCCTGTTGGTTGTTTTGCCTGAGGCAACCCAACACTGGAGCCTACCTGGGCTCTTTGGTGGGGCTAATGACAGACTCTGGGAGGGCTCACGCCAAGGAGTACTTCCCAGAACCTCTGCTGCCAGTGTCCTTGTCCCCACGGTGAAACAGAGCCACCCCCTGCCTCTGCAGAAGACCTTCCAACAGTAGCAGATAGGTCTGGTTCAGTCTCCCCCAGGGTCACTGCTTCTTCCCCTGGGTCCCGATGCGCACACTATTTTGTGTGCTCCCTCCAAGAGTGGGGTCTCTGTTTCCCCCAGTCCTGTCGAAGTCCTGCAATCAATTCCCACTAGGCTTCAAAGTCTGATTCTCTATGAATTCCTCCTCCCATTGCCGGACCCCCAGGTTGGGAAGCCTGACGTGGGGCTCAGAAACTTCACTCCAGTGGGTGGACTTCTGTGGTATAAGCGTTCGCCAGTCTGTGAGTCACCCACCCACCAGTTATGGGATTTTATTTTACTCTGATTGTGCCCCTCCTGCCGTCTCATTGTGGCTTCTCCTTTGTCTTTGGATGTGGGGTATCGTTTTTGGTGAGTTCCAGTGTCTTCCTGTCGATGATTGTCCAGCAGCTAGTTGTGATTCTGGTGTTCTCGCAAGAGGGAGTGAGAGCACGTCCTTCTACTCTGCCATCTTGGTTCCTCTCTCTCCATACAAATTTTTAAATTATTTATTCTAGTTCTGTGAAAAATACCATTGGTATTTTAATAGGGATTGCATTGAATCTGTAGAGTGCCTTGGGTACTATGTTCTTTTTAACAGTATTAATTCTTCCAATCCATGAACATGGGATATCTTTCCATCTGTTTGTGTCATCTTCAGTTTCTTTCATCAGTGTCTTAGAGTTTTCCAAATACTGGTCTTTTACTTCCATGGTTAGATTTATTACCAGGTATTTTATTCTTTTTGATGCTATTGTATGTGGGATTGTTTTCTTAATTTCTCTTTCTCGTAGTTCGTTGTTAGTGTATAGAAACGCAACAGATTTCTGCATATTAATTATGTATCCTGAAAATTTATGGAGTTGATTTATGAATTCTAATAGTCTTTTGGTGGTGTCTATAGAATTTCTATGCATAGTGTCATGTCATCTGCAAACAGTGACAATCTTACTTCTTCCTTTCCAATTTGGATTCCTTTTATCTTTTATTTCTTTTTCGTGTCTGATTGCTGTGGCTAGGACTTCCAATACTATGTTGAATAGAAGTGACAAGAGTGGGCATTCTTGTCTTGTTGTTGATCTTAGAGGAAATGTGTTCAGCTTTTCACTGTTGAGCATGATGCTGCTGTTGGCTTGTCATAAATGGTCTTTATAATGTTGAGATATGTTCGTTCTATACCCACTTTGTTAAGAGTTTTTATCATAAATGAATGTTGAATTTTGTCAAGCTTTTTCTGCATATGTTGAGATTGTCACATGATTTTTTTTCTTTTATAAATTTATTATTTTATTTATTTATTTTTGGCTGCATTGGGTCTTCACTGCTGTGTGCGGGCTTTCTCTAGTTGTGGCAATCAGGGACTACTCTTCGTTGTGTGCGGGCTTCTCATTGCAGTGGCTTCTCTTGTTGCAGAGCATGGGCTGTAGGCGTGCAGGCTTCAGTAGTTGTGGCTCACAGGCTTCAGAGCACAGGCTCAGTAATTGTGACCACGGGCTTAGTTGCTCCGTGGTATGTGGGATCTTCCAGGACCAGGGCTTGAACCCATGTCCCCTGCATTGGCAGGCAGATTCTTAACCACTGTGACACCAGGGAAGCTCCTGTCACATGAGTTTTGTTCTTCATTTTGTTAATGTGATGTATCACACTGATTGATTTGCCGATATTGAACCATCTTTGCATCCTGGGATAAATCCCAGTTGATCATGGTGTATGATCCCTTTAATGTATTTAGCATACTTTTGTGGTCAGAAAAAATGCTTGATATAATTTTTATCCTCTTAAATTTGTGGAGTCTTGTTTTGTGGTATAGCATGTGATCTATCCTGTAGAACATTCCATGTGCCCTTGAAAAGAATGTCTATTCTGCTGTTTTTGGGTGTAACAGCATGTTGATATCTAAGTCCAACTAGTCTATTGTTGCCTTATTGATTTTCCATCTAGATGATCTATCCATTGATGTAAATGGGGTGTTAAAGTCCCCTACTTATTATTGTCAATTTCTCCCTTTATGTCTGTTAGTATTTGCTTTATATATTTAGACGCTTCTGTATTGGGTGCATATATGTTAATGAGTGTAGTAGCCTCTTCTGTGTTGATCCCTTTATTATTATATAATTCCCTTCTTTGCCTTTTATTATAGCCTATTAAATGTTTTAAAGTCTATTTAGTCTGATATGAGTATTGCTACCCCTGCTTTCTTGTCATTTCCATTTGCTTGAACTATCTTTTTCCATTTTGTCACTTTCAGTCTGTGTGTGTCTTTAGCCCTGAAGTGAAGTCTCTTGTAGGCAGCATATTGAAGGGTCTTGTTTTTTTCATCCAATCAGCCACACTGTGTGTTTTGATTGGAGTATTTAGTCTCTTGACATTTAAAATAATTTTTAATAGATATGTACTTATTGCTATTTTATTGCTTGTTTTCTCATTGTTTTTATAGTTCTTCTCTGTTCATTTCTTCTTTTAGTTTCTTCCCCTATGTTTGATGATTTTCTTTAGAAGTATACTTGTGTTTCTTTCTTCTTAGTTTTTGTGTATCTATTGTAGGTTTTTGATTTGTGGTTACCATGGGACTCATATATGTTGACCTATAATTATATCAACTTGTTAAGTTCAGACACATTCTAAAAGATCTACATTTTTTACTCCCCTCCCCCACATTTTGTGTTTTTGATGTCATATTTTACATCTTCATGCTTATCCCTTATCTATTTATTGTAGTCATAGTCACTTTTACAATTTTTTATCTTTTATTCTACATACTGGCTTATTTAATGGTTGATCCCCAGTCCTTACCATATATATATTTGCCTTTCCTAGTGGGATTTCCCCTTTCCTGTAGATGCTTATTTCTTTTTCACTTAGAGAAGACCCTCAACATTTCTTTTAGGGTAGGTTTAGTATTGATGAACTGTTTTAGTTTTAGCTTATCTGAGAGATTCTTTGTCTGTCCTTCTATTCTAAATGATAGTCTTGCTGGGTAGAGTATCCTCAGTTGCAGGTTTTTCCCTTTCAGCACTTTGAATAATCATGCCACTCCCTTCTGGCCTGTGAAGTTGCTGCAGAGAAATCAGCTCTTAGCCTTATGGGGATTCCCTTGTATATGACTTTTTGTTTTTCTCTTGTTGTCTTTAGTATTCTCTTTAACTTTTGCCATTTTAATTATGATATGTCTTGTTGTGGGTCTGTTTGAGTTGATCTTGTTTGGGACCCTCTGTGCTTCCTGTACCTGGATATCTATTTCCTTCTTCAGGTTTGGGAAGTTTTTAGCCATAATTTCCTTAATTACATTTTAGATCCCCTTCACTCTCTCTTCTTCTTCTGGGATCCCTTATAATGTGAATGTTGGTATGCTTAATGTTATCCCAGAGATCTCTTGAATTGCTTTAATTTTTTAAAAAGTTGTTTTTCTTTCTGCTGTTACGATTGGATGATTTCCATTATTCTGTCATCCAGATCATTTATGCATTCTTCTGTATCACTTAGTCTGCTATTCATCCCTTCTAATGTGTTGTTTTTTATTTCAGCTATTGAATTATTCATTTCTGATTGGGTCTTTTTTTATATCTTCTAGTTGCTTGTTAAAATGTTCACTGTTTGCATCAATTCTTTTCCCTAATTCAGTTAACATTGGTAATTTCATTACCAATGTTTTGAATTCTTTATCTGGTAAATTGTTTCTTTCTGTTTCATTATTTCATTTTTTCAGGGATTTTGTCTTTCATTTGAGAGTAGTTCTTCTGCTTTTTCATTTGTGTAACTTTCTCTGCTTCTATGAATTTAGGTGAAATAGTTACCTATTGCAGTCTTGAAGGGGTGTTGTTATGAGGGAGTGTCCCTATACGGACTGTGTGTATCCAATGCCTTTGGTGGGAGATCTGGATTTGACTTGGATGCAAGTCACATTTTTCCTCAGGGTGTGCTGGCATCTGTCACCCCGGGGGGGGGGGCTGGAGATGGAGGGGCTCGAACTGGCACTGTGTGAGGCAGGACTTTCCCTCTGCTCAGTGGCCATCATGACCCTACGTGGGGCAGGGTCTGATCCCAAGTTACTGGAGCAGAACCCCTGAGGGTTGGACTCAGGCTGACTCTGTTCCCTTTAAGTGTGTGTTTTTCTCTCTCCCCACACCAGGACTCTTGCCCCTGAGGAGGGGAGTGCCAAAGCAAGGGGGGCCCATGTGCAGATAGAGGTCTGATGTGCTGCCTGTGTAAGTGCCTGCGACTCCACTCAGATGCAGCCTCGTGTGCAGGTGTCCTTTGTCCCTCACAGCCAGTCACTTTCCCAGCCTCCACTGCTCTCGTCCCTCTTTGCTCCATAGAGCTGGTAGAGGCCTGTGTGGACTCTTGGTGTGTATTGGGAGGTGAGCTGTGTAGAGTGACACCACAGCTTTGTCTTTTGGTTGTTGAGTTGTAAGAGTTTTTAAAATATATTCTGAATAATAGATCCATATCAGATATATCATTTGCAAATATTTTCTCCCATTCTTTAGGTTGTCTTTTCACTTTTTTAATAACGTCCTTTCATGCACAAAGGTTTTACAAAATAATTTATTGAGGTGAAATTCACATAACATGAAATTAACCATTTTAAAGTGAATAACAGTTTAGTGGTATTTAGTACATTCACAGTGTTGTGCAACCACCATCTCTGTCTAGTTCCAAAACATTTCTGTCCTTCCAAAGTAAAACAGCATACTCATTAAACAGTTTCTCCCCATCTTTCCTACCCCCAACACTTGGGAACCACCAATCTGAATTTAGTATCTATGGCTATATCTATTCTATATTATTTGATGTAGTAATAAAATAATTCAAAACGTGACCTTTTGTGTCTGGCTTTGTTCACTTGGCATAATGTCTTTTTTTTTTTTATACAGGGAAGATTTTTTTAAAATAAATTTATTTATTTATTTTTGGCTGCATTGTGTCTTCGTTGCTGCATGTGGGCTTTCTTTAGTTGTGGCAAGCAGGGGCTAATCTTCATTGCAGTGCGTGGGCTTCTTATTGCGGTGGCTTCTCGTGTGGAGCACAGGCTCTAGGCACACGAGCTTCAGCAGTTGTGGTGCATGGGCTTCAGTAGTTGTGGCTCGTGGGCTCTAGAGTGCAGGCTCAGTAGTTGTGGCGCAGGCTCAGTAGTTGTTGCTTAGTCGCTTCGCAGCATGTGGGGTCTTCCTGGACCAGGGCTTGAACCCATGTCCCCTGCATTAGCAGGCGGCTTCTTAACCACTGTATCACCAGGGAAGCCCTAGCATAATGTCTTGAAGGATCGTCTACATTGTAGCATGTATCAGTACTTCATTCCTTTTTATGGCTGAATAATATTCCACTGTGTGTATACGTCATAATTTGCTTACTTATTCTTCTGATTATGGACATTTGCACTGCTTCTATCTTTTCACCTTTATGTACATGCATGTACATGTGATTGAGTACTTATTTCCAATTATTTTGGGTATATACCTAAGAGTGGAATCGTTGGATCATACGGTAATTTTATGTTTAATTATTTGAGGAAGCACCAAATGATTCCCATTTTTGATGCTCTTAATTCCTTTGTGTAGATCCAAATTTCTATCTGTTATTACATTTTTTCCCTGAAGTACTTCCTTTAACATATATTATAGTAATGGTGTGCTTCAGTGTAATCTCTCAGCTTTTGTTTGTCTGAAAAAGTCCTTATTTTTGTCCTTTTTTTGGAAGGTATTTTCACTGTGTATAAAATTCTGGGTTGACAGATTTTTTTTTTCCTTTCAGTATTTTAAAGATGTTGCTCCTAATGTTTTCTGGATTGCATTGTTTCTGATTGTTTCTGCATTGTGTCTGCTATCATTCTCATCTTTGTTCCTATGTATGTAATGTGTCTTTTTGCTTTAGATGCTTTTGGTGTTTTCTGTTTTCCCCTGACTTTCAGTGATTTGATTATGATGTCCCCTTTTTTAATTTGAAGTATAGTTTTTTAAAATTCATTAATTTATTTGGCTGTGCCATGAGGCATGTGGGATCTTAGTTCCCTGACCAGGGAGTGAACCTGTGCCTCCTGCACTGGGAGTGCAGAGTCTTAACCAGTGGACCACCAGGGAAGTTCCTAAATTGAAGTGTAGTTGAGTTACAATATTGTGTTAGTTTTAGGTGTTCAGCAATGTGATTCAGTTCTATATATTTTTTTTTCAGATTTTCCATTATAGATTATTACAAGGTATTGACTATAATTCCCTGTGCTATATGGGAAATCCTTGTTGCTTATCTATTTTATGTACAGTAGTTTGTATTTGTTAACTCCATACTCCTAATTTGTCCCTCCCCGTTCCCTCTTCTCTTTGGTAACCATAAGTTTGTTTCAATTATCTCTGAGTCTGTTTATGTTTTGTGTACAGATTCATTTGTATTATTTTTAGATTGCACATATAAGTGATATCATATATATTTGTCTTTCTCTGACTTACTTCACTAAGTATAATATTCTCTAGGTTCATCCATGTTGCTGCAAATGGCAATATTTCATTCTTTTTTATGGTTGAGTAATACTACATTGTATATATACCACATCTTTTTTTAAAACTTTTTAAAATTAAAAAAAAAATGTTTAATTTTTATTTTTTTAATTTATTCTTATTTAAAAGTTTTCATTTTATATTGGACTATTTTTATTTAGTGTCATGTTAGTTTCAGGTGTACAGCAAAGTGATTCAGTTATACATATATCTATTTTTTTTCAAATTCTTTTCCCATTTAGGTTATTACAGAATATTGAGCAGAGTTCCCTGTGCTATACAGTAGGTCCTTGTTGGTTGTCTGTTTTAAATACAGTAGTGTGTATATGTCAATCCCAAACTCCCAATTTATCCATCTCCCCCCGACCTTTCCCCTTTGGTAACCATAAGTTTGTTTTCTATGTCTATGAGTCTGTTTCTGTTTTGTAAATAAGTTCATTTGTATCATTTTTTTTAGATTCCGTATATAAATGTTTCATCTTTCGTTGTCTAACTTACTTCACTTATTTATTTATTTATTTTTGGCCATGCAACACAGCTTGCAGAATCTTAGTTCCCCGACCAGGGTTTGAACCCAAGCCACAACAGTGAAAGCACCAAGTCCTAACCACTGGACCACCAAGGAATTCCCTGACTTAACTTCACTTAGTATGATAATCTCCAGGTCCATCTATGTTGCTGCAAATGGCATTATTTCATTATTTTTTATGGCTGAGTAATATTGCATTGTGTATGTATAACCACACCTTCTTTATCCATTCATCTGTCGATGGACACTTAGGTTGCTTCCATGTCTTGGCTATTGTAAATAGTGCTACTGTGAACATTGGGGTGCATGTATCTTTTCAAATTAGAGTTTTCTCTGGGTATATGCCCAGGAGTAGGATTGCTGGATCATATGGTAACTCTAATTTTAGTTTTTTAAGGAACCTCCATACTGTTCTCCATAGTGGCTGTACCAATTTATATTCCCATCAACATTGTAGGATGGTTCCCTTTTCTCCACACCCTGTCCAGCATTTATCATTTGTAGACTTTTTGATGATAATCATTACGATTGGTGTGAAGTGATACCTCACTGTGGTTTTGATTTGCATTTCTCTAATAATTAGTGATGTTGAGCATGTTTTCATGTGCCTGTTGGCCATCTGCATGTCCTCTTTAAAGAAATGTCTATTCAGGTCTTCTACCCATTGTTTGATTGGGTTGTTTGATTTTTTTTTTTTTTTTGATATTGATTTGTATGAATTGTTTTTATATTTTGGATATTAACCCCTTGTTCATTGCATCATTTGCAAATATTTTCTCCTATTCCATAGGTTGTCTTTTCATTTTGTTGATTGTTTCCTTTGCTGTACAAAAGCTTTTACGTTTGATTAGGTCCCATTTGTTTATTTTTGTTTTTATTTCTATTGCCTTGGGAGACTGACCTAAGAAAACATTGTTACGATTTATGTCAGAGAATGTTTTGCCTATGTTCTCTTCTAGGACTTTTATGGTGTCATGTCTTATATGTAGGCTTTAAACCATTTTGAGTTTGTTTTTGTATATGGTGCGAGTGAGTGTTCTAACTTCATTGGTTTACATGTGGCTGTCCAGCTTTCCCATCATCACTTGTTAAAGAGACTGTCTTTTCTCCATTGTATATTCTTGCCTCTTTTGTCATAGATTAGTTGACCTATGTATGTTATGTGTCTTTTTGCTGTAGGTGCGTGGGTTTATTTCTGGGCTCTCTGTTCTGTTCTGTTGTACTATATGTCTGTTTTTGTGCCAATACTACACTGTTCTGATTATTGTAGCTTTGTAGTATAGTCTGAAATCTGGAAGCATTATGCCTCCAGCTTTGTTCTTTTTCCTCAGAATTGCTTTGGCAATTCTGGGTCTTTTTGGTTCCATATAAATTTAAGGATTATTTGTTCTAGTTCTGTGAAAAATGTCATGGTTATTTTAATAGGGATTGCATTAAATCGGTAGATTGCTTTGGGTAGTATGGCCATTTTAACAATATTAAGCCTTCCAGTCCAAGCACATGGGATATTTTTCCATTTCTTTGAATCATCATCTATTTCCTTTATCAATGTTTTGTAGTTTTCAGTGTATACGTCTTTCATCTCTGTGGTCTTTCATCTCCTAGGTATTTTTTTTTGGATGCGATTTAGAATGGGATTGTTTTTTCACTTTCTCCTTCTGATATTTCATTGTTAGTGCAAAGAAATGCAACAGATTTCTGTATATTAATCTTGTGTCCTGCTACCTTGCTGAATTCATTTATTAATTCTAACAGTTTTTGTGTGGGACTTCAGGGTTCTCTCTATAGAGTATCATGTCATCTGCAGATAGTGGCAGTTTTACCTCTTCCTCTCCAATTTGGATACGTTTTATCTCTTTTTCTTGTCTGATTTCTGTGGCTAGGACTTCCAATATTGTGCTGAATACAAGTGGTGAGAGTTGGCATCCTTGTCTTGTTCCTGAATTTAGTGAGAAGGCTTTCAGCTTTTCATCACTGAGTATTATGTTGGTTATGGGTTTGTCGTAAATAGCTTTTATTATGTTGAGATATGTTCCCTCCATACCCACTTTGGTGAGAGTTTTTATTATGAATTGATGTTGAATTTGGTCAAATGCTCTTTTCTGCATCTATTGAGATGATCATGTGGTTTTAGCCTTTCCTTTTGTTGATGTGGTGTATCAACATTGATTGATTTGCATATGCTGAACCATCTTTGTGACCCTGGAATAATCCAGCTTGATCATGGTGTATGATTCTTTTTATGTGTTGTTGAATTTGGTTTGCTAATATTTTGTTGAGGATTCTTGCATCTATATTCATGATTACGTTGTGCCTTGGTCTGGTTTCTTCATGTTTCTTATGTTTGGTTTTGTTAAGCTTCTTGGACATGGTGGTTAATATTTTCATCATATTTGGAAAATTTTTGGTTATTATTTCCTCAAACATATTTTCTTTGTTTCTCCCTTCCTGTCTACTCCTTCCGGAATTCCAGTCCCAGGTGTGTTAGCCCACTTGTATTCCACAGCTCACTGAAGTTTTGTTCATTTTTTTTCAAAGTCTTTTTTCTCTAGATGTTTCATTTTAGTTTCTATTTCTGTGTCTTCAAGTTTACTAATTTTTTGCAGTTTTTAATTTTCCATATTTTAAATTCCATATATTTTTCATCTCTAGAATTTCAACTTGGATCTTTTTGATATCTTCCATTTCTCAATGTTGTGCTCATGCTTTCCTCTACCTTCTTGGACATACTGAGTATATTTATAATAGTTCCTTTAATATTTTTGTCTCCTAATTTTTATAATCTATGTTGTATCTGGGTCCATTTCTATTGATTAATTTTTCTCTTAGTTATGGGCCATAATTTCCTGCTTATCTACATGACTTACAATATTTTAGTAGACACCAGACATTCTAGATTTTACATTGTTGGGTATTAGGTTTTATATACATACATAAATTTTATATACATATATAAATCCCCTTTAAATTTGGGGATTTTGTCTTAGATGTAGTTAACTCTGAGTCTGTTTGATCCTTTATTTTTTGAAGGCTTGCTTTTAAGCTTTAGTTAGGGAAGTATTTCTTGTACAGCTAATTTGGTCCCAATAGTAAGGCAATACTCTTCTTATGATTCTACTTTATTATTCTACAGTACTGCCATTCCAGCCTATGGATTAGGAAGTCATTCCACACTGGCTGATGGGAACACAAACTATTCCTTCAGGGATTCCTTTGGAGATTGTTCCACCTACTCCTTTCTGGTGCTTCTTTCTCTTCTCTTCATGGTTTTCTCTCCCATGTTTGTAGATAAATACTTAATCAAAGACTTGAAGGTACCTCTGCATATCTCCAGAGCACTATGTCTCTGTGTGTCTGCCTCTTCTCTGATAATTTGCTTCACGCATTTTAGCTGCCTTGGCCTCCCCAAACACTGAAATGTCTCCTCAACTCACCAGGACAGCTTGTCTCTGTTTGGATTCCCCATCACTGCACTCACTTTTCCCAGCCAGGTAGCTGGGGAACTTGATGAACTCAATTTGTTTGCTTTTCTTCTTTCAGGGATTACTGTTCTGTAATGATTGTTATCCAGTGTTTGAAAACAGGGTGTTTTCACATATTTTGTCCAATTTTTATTTTTTAAGGCTGAAAGACAAATTCTATTCATGTTATTTCATCAAAGGTGGAAGCAGAAATTCCTTCTCTTGGATTTTGTGCTGCTGGTTCATTGTGATCTTGTCAGCTCTTTGATGCTTTTAAAGATTTAAAAAACATTTTATTCAGCATATTTAGTTCTTTTGATTGGAAAGTTTGGTTAAGACAGCCTAGGCTATCATTATTAGAAATGGAAATTCTTATGGCCTTTTCTTTTTTGAAAATTTTTATTAGAGTATAGTTGATTTACAATGTTGTGTTAGTTTCAGGTGTACAGCAAAGTGAATCAGTTATACATATACATATAGCCACTCTTTTTTAAGATTCTTTTCCCATATAGGCCATTACAGAGTATTGAGTAGAGTTCCCTGTGCTATTCAGTAGGTCCTTATTAGTTATCTATTTTATATATAGTAGTGTGTATATGTCAATCCCAATCTCCCAGTTTATCCCTCACCCCTTATCCCCTGGTAACCATAAGTTTGTTTTCTATATCTGTGACTCTACTTCTGTTTTGTAAATAAGGTCATTTGTACCCCTTTGTCCTTTTCAATTAAAAAATAAAATAGAAAAAGATTCTATGATATCCTCATAAAATTAGAACAGTTGGGTGAGAGGAGGTGGATAATGCTGTGGTTCCTCTGAACATTCAAAAGGATAAAATAAGGAAGCTGGGACATATTTTAGGCCTGGGTAGGTTTCCCAGACTTGGCCCTATTTTGCATGGTATGGATAGTAGATGGTAAGTTACTAATAGACCAGTAGGTAGGATTCTTACAGCAGAAAATAATGTAGAAAGTTGAAGGAAGCCATAGTGGGACAGTTATGATGGGCTGTTTTGATTTTCACCTAGATATTCTACATTTCCTCATTTTTCTACACTGTCAATTACATCTGGTACCTGTACAAAGAGCTGAGGATGAAACCCCACCAGAGTGGACAGAGCACAGTTCCACTGGTAAGTTTTATTCAGAGCTAATAGTTATGAACAGTATGCTAAGACAAACCCATACATCCTTGACAAACAGTTAGCACTCAGCACTGGCGGAGTTTCCAGTCTGTTGACATGACTTCCTCTTCTCTCTTGCCATCACCGCCACCACCAACAGGATTTGATTCTAGGAAATATTATTTATAGTATTGCCATTCCTGCCTGGTTCCTTTCAGTAAGGGAAATCCTTCTTGGCTCTATGCCAATCCGTCATTATTTTTAGAGTAAAGAGAAAGATCTTGGAGAGCAGTTAGGGAAAGTGCTCAGCCAGCTAACGTGGGATTTGGGCTACAGGTATTGGAAAGGGAGGGTGTTTGTTCTGCTCTGATGTATTTCTTTGGTATGTGTGGGTAACAGGTATTGGTTTGCAGAAGGGCAGAGGAATTCATGTGTGGTAATCAGAAAACAAGATGGATCCAGGGAGCAACTGTCTTTCCTTCTTTGGTTCACAAAGAGTTTTGGGCACTGTCTATTATTACAAAAAGAGAGGAGAACACAAAGTCAGTGAGTCAGTACATCTGGATTCTTTTTTGTGTATACATATCTTACATGTCACATAGTTCACTTATTTCATGTGTACAATTCAGTGGTTTTAAAAGTAAACTTACCAGGTTGTAAAATTATCATCATAAATCAGTTTCAGAATATTTTATTTGCCCCAATAAGATCCTTCATGCACATTTACTGTTAATCCATTTTCCATACCCTACCCTAGGCAACCACTAATATACTTTCTGTCTCTATAGATGTTCCTTTTCTGGACATTTCATATAGACATTTCATATATCATACAAAATGTAGTCTCTGTGTCTGGTTTATTTTATTTAGCATAATGCTTTTGAAGTTCATTCATTGTAGTGTGTCTAAGTAATTCATTCCTTTTTATTGCTCAATAGTATTCTATTGTATAGTACACTTAGTTTCTTATTTCTGATTCTTTCAGTATATCACTAAGTGATTTAACAGAAGACATTTTTATGATGTTAGCAATTTTCATTTCTTTAAATGTCTTTATGTATTTTAATCTTACTGTACATATCTTACAAATATTCCAGCCCTTTTATTTCTGTAGTATCCATTCTGTTGTGGCTTTTTGAAGGGGAATTTTTGTTCAAGAGCACCATGGAGTAAATGAATCTGGAAATCCTCCCAAAATACTTCTTCCAGAGCCTACAGATCAGTTCTAGAACAAATGAAAGTGGTATACTGTCATGTACATGGGGAAACTCAGCAAATGTTTGTTGAATGAATAAATGGTATTATAGCACTGTGAAAAGAGCATTTGAAAGTGAATCAGGAGATCTGTCTTATAAACCTAGTTCTGTCATTTATCTCCTGTATGTCCTTGGACACGTCATCTCCCTTTCTTGAGTCTCAACTTTTCATCATGAAAATGGAGTGCTGGTCTATGTGATCTTTAATGTCTTCTTCCAGCTCTAAAATGCTACAATACTCTTAAATTCTCACCTGACTGACTTCTTAAGAAGATACTCTTCTTGCTTTTTGTAGCCTTGCTCTAGATGCATACTGCTGGAAAAGGGCAGGAGTATAGAATGCTTTTAAATTTTTTTCTCTCTTTTTTTTCTTTTTTGTTGTCAGGACAAAGTGCAGTAAGGAAATCCTTGAAAAATTAATATGATGAGACCCCCATATCAGCATCCCAGACTAGATACTACAGTCTGTACAAGTACTGTCAATAGAACTTTTTGCAATGATTAAAATATTTTATGTACTGTTCAGTTCTATAGCCACTAGTCATATGTGGCTATTGAGCACTTGAAATGTGGCTGATGTGATTGAGGAACTGAATTTTTATTTCATTTAATCTTTTTTTTAATCTCTATTTTATTTAATCTTAATTTTAATTTAACCACATGGAGCTAGTGGCTACTGTATTGTAGAGCCCAGGACTATATTCTGATCCCTTTATCTCTTGTTTACCTCTGAGGATTCAACCCTTATAATTATTCTTTTATATTTTCAACTTGTATAGTTTCTTAGCTCCCTGCAATTTAGTAATGACCCATGGCTATATATCCATTTGACATGTTTGTTTACATAATCCTACAGTCCTGGAGCTAGAAGGTACTACAAAGAAACAGTTAGTTCAGTTCCCTCCCTTCAAGCAGATTAATGTCAAAAAAGTTCAAGAAATGTATAGATATAGTATTTAAAGTTTTTATTCATTCATTCACTCATAAGCTAAGAGACTAACTGGAATTTGAGAGAAGTTCTTCAGCCACAGAGTTATTCTCTAAAGAAGTAGTCATGAGACCAGAAGCCAAAGATGAGGACAACATGGGGGAATATTATCCTGAGTCTTGGGCTCCTGGTAGCAGAACAAATTAATCTTTTTTTTAAATTGAAGTATAGTTGATTTACAATATTATATTAGTTTCAGGTGTACAACATATTGATTCAATATTTATATAGATTATACTCCATTTAAAGTTATTACAAGATAATGGCTGTATTTCCCTGTGCCATATAATATATCCTTGTTGCTTACAGAGCAATTTAATTTTTGAAGGAAAATAGAAGGAGAGATGTAAGATTAACTCTCATATATAATATTCTGTTGCTTACTATGCATACAAATGCAGTATTGAGACTTCTCTTTATAACCCATGCTAAGACACTAGTTCCAAGAAGACAAACTCTATCCCCAAATTTGCCCCCACTTCCTATTATTCTGTCATTATAGCTTTATATCAGGAGCCTAGAAGATTTGTTTTTCATTTTTGAGTTCTCTTTTAAATACCCCAGGAAGACTTTGGCCCTAAACTATTACTAGTAAGCTTTTTTACCAGAGATTCATTGACAGTGGATAAGAACAACAGTTAAACACAAGATAGCCACCTGATGATGGATAGAGGATAGAATAAAAAGAGAAGAAGAAACGTGAGTGGGAGAGGTCACCAAAGACTAATTTTACTTATTTCCCATTTTACCTGAAGTCGACACTGGCCATTCTACTTTAAATCATTTGCTATTCCTGATCCAAAGTTCTTAGGGCAAATCAGTTACCCACCTCTGATTATTGATTAATTGCTCACTTAATCCTTACTGATCCCTAACAATGGCATTCCAGAATATAATATGATCTCTGCCTTAAAATATTGGATTGGCCAAAAAGGTTATTTGGCTTTTTCCGTAAGATGGCTCTAATAGTGCTTAGTTGTCTTTAAGTTCATTTGAAACAATTTTGTTAGATCGTATTGTGACAGCTGTCATATCGGCGTGCATTTTTTAAAAATTGATCAAAATTGGTGAGTTTTTGTGTAGCCATTTTAATATTGAAGATGGAAGAAAAAAAGCAACATTTTCGGCATACTATGCTTTATTATTTCAAGAAAGGTAAAAACGCAGTGCAAAAAAAGATTTGTGCAGTGTATGGAGAAGGTGCTGTGACTGATCGAACGTGTCGAAAGTGGTTTGCGAAGTTCGTGCTGGAGATTTCTCGGTGGACAATGCTGCATGGTTGGATAGACCAGTTGAAGTTGATAACGATCAAATTGAGACATTAATTGAGAATAATCAACATTATACCACGTGGGAGATAGCCAACCTACTCTAAATATCCAAATCAAGCGTTGAAAATCATCTGCACCAGCTTGGTTATGTTAATCGCATTGAGGTTTGGGTTCCACAGAAGTTAAGTGAAAAAAACCTTCTTGACTGTATTTCTGCATGCAATTCTCTACTTAAACTTAACGAAAACATTTTGTTTTTAAAACAAATTGTGATAGGCGATGAAAAGTGGATACTGTACAATAATGTGGAATGGAAGAGATTGTGGGGCAAGCGAAATGAACCACCACCAACCATACTAAAGGCCAGTCTTCATCCAAAGAAGGTGATGTTGTGTATATGGTGGGATTGGAAGGGAATCCTCTATTATGAGCTCCTTCCAGAAAACCAAACGATTAATTCCCATAAGTACTGCTCCCAATTAGAACAACTGAAAGCAGCGCTTGAGGAAAAGCATCCGGAATTAGTCAACAGAAAACGCATAATTTTCCATCATGGTAACGCAAGACTGCAAGTTTCTTTGATGACAAGGCAAAAACTGTTGCAGCTTGGCTGGGAAGTTCTGATTCATCTGCCGTATTCACCAGACATTGCACCTTTGGATTTCCATTTGTTTTGGTCTTTACAAAATTCTCTTAATGGAAAAAATTTCAATTCCCTGGAAGACTGTAAAAGGCACCTGGAATAGTTCTTTGCTCAAAAAGTTTAAAAAGTTTGGGGAAGATAGAATTATGAAGTTGCCTGAAAAATGGCAGAAGGTAGTGGAACAAAATGGTGAATATGTTGTTCAATAAAGTTCTTGATGAAAATGAAATATGTGTCTTTTATTTTTACTTAAAAACCGAAGGAACTTTTTGGCCAACCCAGTAGAAAAAATTTTGTTTTCTATCATATGAAGACGTTCTGTTCAAAATCTCTCTCTATAAACTCCTAGTGGATATGGGCCATTCTTCTGTAAGTTGTTTTACAGTGTCTAATACAACTGGGAATTTTTGAAATGTTCTTTCTTCTAGATAGGTCTTACATTCAAAGGGCTTTTTTGACTCTGCTCTATTATACTAAACCTGGCCTATAATGGTTTCTGCTGGTCGTCTTATACATAGACTTTTACTCCACCCATATGGTCTGAAAAGTCTACACCTCCCTTGATCTAAAAGAGGAGAGGATTGAACTATTATTAGAAGATGAAGGATTATGGTGTGATTTCATATTTGCCTTTATTCTTAAGAGAATTTGTTGTGGTATCCAAATCTTATATTAAGCTACTTTCTACAGGCCCTCTTTGTGGCTTTTGTTGTACTTCTTAGAATATAGTAATACAGATAAAATTCTGTTATCTTCAGTGCTAGGGAACTATCTATTTCATTGAATTTTTAAAAATAAATTTATTTATTTATTTATTTTTGGCTGCATTGGGTCTTCGTTGCTGCACGCGGGCTACTCTTCGCTGCAGCGCGCAGGCTTCTCATTTCAGTGTCTTCTCTTGTTGCGGAGCATGGGCTCTAGGCACACGGGCTTCAGTAGTTGTGGCTCATGGGCTCTAGAGCACGGGCTCAGCAGTTATGGCACTCGGGCTTAGTTGCTCCGTGGCATGTGGGATCTTCCTGGACCAGGGCTCGAACCCATGTGCCCTACATTGGCAGGCGGATTCTTAACCACTGCACCACCAAGGAAGCCCCCTATTTCATTGAATTTTATATCAAATATTGCTTAACTGAAGCAAACCTGCTGTTGGGAATTTTTGTACTATCAAATGGTAAGTGATGACCTGGTATTTATTGTAATATGATTGGCAATATGCTAAGACATTACTCAAATTTATTCTTTTCATAGGTTATAGGTTATACCTGTCGAGTTAGTCAAACAGCCATCATTTTGTCAAGGTAAGATTTTTGCTTTCCTTCCTAGCAAGGGTGTAGACTCTCGTTAGTCTTGGGTCTAGGTAGGAACAAATAGGAGGACAATGCCCTTATTTCCATTGATTCTGTCACTCCTGGGTCCTCACAGAGCTTTACTAAGTAAGAAACAAATGTGTGATCATTGATTCCATTTTCCCAGGTAAAATAGGCAAGCAATTTGAAGTTTCAGATTGGGTTTTAGTCCCAATTCTGCCATTAACTATGTGACCTTCAATAAATATTTCCCTTTAAGTCTTTTGACTTCTAATTCCTTTTCATATATCATGAAAAGTTGTAATAGGTGGTTTTCAAGATCTTATTCACCTTTATAACATTGGGTGAGACTCTTAAAATTATTAAGCTCAGAAAGGATCTGGATCTCATCTAAAGTGGTAGTCACATTGAGTTGGTTTTAGACTTTATAACTTTTACTCCTAGATCTTTTCCTCTTATAGGGATCTGGATATATTTAGCTGGATAAATAACTGGTTGCTTAAAGCTGAGCTTTGGAAAAGCTCTCAGGAAGGAGCTGATGAGAATGAAGTTATTACTGGTCACCATGAAAAAGTGAAACAGACTGATCACAGAGCTCCTTGGTAGATTTTTCATTTCATGATTACCCACTTGGATTTTTAATCTGATCATACAGCTCCCAGAGACTCTCTGTGAAACTCTGTTAGGGTTTATTCACCCAGGTATAAAATACATTCCCCATTCCACTTCCCCAGGAACTTGAAAAGAAGGTATACTTAAAGTTTTTGAGGTACTTTTCTTGAAGGAATTAAAGGTATATGTATTTGTGGAGAGTGGGTGGGGTGATGGAGTTGGAAGAAGGACAGGAGAATATTTTGCAAAGGGAAAATGGCATAAAAAGTCTGAATATTAGGGTGATAAGTTTTTTTCCTCCCAGCCTGATACCTCTTCTATTGATGATACCTGTATTCTGTTTGGGCAATGCCAGTGAATGTTTCCGCAACTTCAGCCAGAGCCACAGGTAAGTAAGGACCAAACCTATCATTTTTATGATAGACTACACCTATTCTTTTCTGTAAATAAAGATTGAAGAAGACTTTGTACATACATTCTGGCCAAGGTGCTTGTATTTGAAATGGGCTTTGGACAAGTTGTACAGTCAAGGCCAAAAATATATAAGCAGAAATATAACACAAAATGACTAGATGATAATGTGTCGGTGAGAAGGAACAAGGTGTTATGGGCAAGGCTTAGCTAAATGATAAGTTAAATTACATACTCATTAACTTTTGTTACACCAAATAGGTATCTCTCTGGTCTTATACCTGTAGCAGCATTCCTGACCATTGATTCTCTTCCTAGGTGTATCCTGATGTACTCACCACCAACAGCCATGGCTAAAGTCCTGCCTTCTGCCAACACATCAGTCTGTAGCACACTTTATTTTTATGGGCTTATCATTTTCCTGGCCAGCTTTCTACTCAGCCTCCTCACCATTGTGGTATGGTGCCACCCTACTTGCCTTTATGGAAAGAGAGGGGGCGGTTGGGTGGGATGGGGCAGTATTCCCAGGCCTGGGAAAGATGGGGCGGAGAGGCACTTTTTATAGTCCTAGAACTAAGAAAGTGTCTAGTAGATATTGATAATTTAATTACTACCTCAGTCTTTTGGACTTCCCAAGATCAAATGATGAGTGGGGAAAAGAGCCTATATTCATTATGTGAGAATTATGCTCACTCTAGAAATAATGTGTTCCTGTGGATCCTCATGGAGGACCAGACCAGAAAACTAGTATGTGTCAGGTATATTCTTTATACAGTATGATACTCTGGAACACAGGACATCTTCTCTGTTTTAATTTTCTAAATAATTAAAGAGTTTTCTTTTCTCAGTTCTTTATTGACTATAAATTTGCATTTATGCTAGGTCTAACTGGGTTTAAAGTGCTGAGTGACTCAGACAGTTATTAAATACTCATTTGACATCATGAGAATGATGGACAAGTAATCATCCATGGGACAATACATTATTTATATATAACTGCCCAGTACAGAATCAGTAAGCAAGTGAATATGCCTTTTTATTTGTCATATCTACTTTTCAGTATCATTTTCTCCTCTTTTCATATGCTAGTTCAGGGATTATAAACTATCTGGTTGCAGAGCAACTTTATCCCACAGTTTTTTTTCTTTTTGCTAGCACAGCTAACATCTGTGAATGAAATACAGTTGTGGAAAATTTTCTTTGACAATTCAAAAATAAGTTACAGAGATAGCTTAGATCAAATCAGCAGCTTTGTAAAGAATGCACAATGACTAGTTTATATTAAAATGGCCTTGATGGTTTTCATTTAGAACTGATTGACAGGAGAGACAGGTCTCCCAAAACCTGGCACCCTAGGGATTCCTGTTTGCTCCTTCAGAATAACCCAGACTTCAGTGGGCATTCAGGACAGGCATTCTGATGCTTTTGTAATCAGCAAACGGTGAACTGATTCTACTAGATGTAAATATTCTCAAATAAGTTCAAGCCTCTTTATGATTCCTATGTCTGTGGGGAAAGGAAACTACATGGCTAACCTTAACTAATTGGGTTATTAACTTACAGAGTGGATCTGGATTATTAGGAAAAGTTTCAGATTTGGTCAGATTTTATTACCTAATTTACTCCCCACAAAAAGGACATTGAACTGATTTATATTTATTTCATTAACTAAACCATACTCAAATTGCTCCCAAATGGAAGGGAAAAACAATCTGTTTTCCATCTAAGGGCAAGAAGAGACTTCCTAAAACTTTTTTTTCTGGGAGTTGAGAATTTAAGCTCTGTCACAGTGCTAAAGTATTTATTTTAGGGGTATTAAGCACAGAACACTTTCTAACACAAGCTTTATTTATTTATTTATTTTAAACATCTTTTTCGGAGTATAATTGCTTTACAATGGTGTGTTAGTTTCTGCTTTACAACAAAGTGAATCAGCTGTACTGTATATGTAATTCACCATATACATATATCCCCATATCTCCTCCCTCTTGTGTCTCCCTCCCACCCTCCCTATCCCACCCCTCTAGGTGGTCACAAAGCACCGAGCTGATCTCCCTGTAGCACAGCCTTTAATAAAGTGTTTTAAAAGAGAACCTGGTTAGATCTTAGTTTTAACTTCCCATGCATATTGTGATTAACCTCATTGAGAAAAATAAAAGCCTGAGGGTTGATGTAAGGTTTATGTATTGAACATATATAGTTTGACTATTATCTGTCCATTTACCTGGCCAAGCAAAAGATCACTCTAGAGATAATTTTCTCTCAAAAAAAGCCTGGTCTCAGATGATAAAGACAGGAGGATGGTCTTTCCTGCTGTCAGATCCTAAGAGAAGGATCTCTCCAAAATGATAGACTAGACCTGGGAAGTTTTAGTAAGTCTTAGGCAGACTACTCACTGCTATACCCATGTTTAGGTCTTACTCATTCAAGCCCAGACACTTTATAAGAAGTTTCTGAAATCGACTGGCTTTCTGGGGAGTGAACAGTGGGCAGTGATTCACATTGTGGAGCAGCGAGTACGCTTCTACCCAGTGGCCTTCTTTTGCTGCTGGGGCCCAGGTGAGTATCTTAATGGAAAGATTTGGGCAATGAAAAGGGTAACCATTAGATTGTGGTCAAGCAAAATAGTCTCACCAAGAAGGATGACTACAAATTTCTGTCCAGCATGTAAAATTTACCTTCATTCCACCCGTATCTTCTTATGTTTTAGAAATTAAGAGAATTAGATGTGAGATGATATGAGAGGAAATGTACTGACAGAACTCAGAGATATTAACACCTGCCCTTTCTACTACATAAAGTTAAAGTGTGAGGATCAGATAGGATAATGTTTATGAAAGGGCTTGGTAAACATAAGAAGTTAAGAATTGTAGCTTATGATCTTCCTGTAGTATGTCTTGCCACCATTGCTACTCTAATAATCTGCAAAGTTTAATCAATGAGGAATAGCGGTTGGAGATCTGAGGCCAGTGGTTTATATAACTGGTTAATCTCACTGCTAGTCTTCATTATGCCTATAATTCTCACAATGCTTAGGTGTGTATACTGAAAAAAATTATGCTCAGGCAGCCAGGGCTGGCAGCAAGATTTATACTTTGTGTTTTCACAGCTGTCATTCTGATGATCATAAAGATGACTAAGCCACAGGACACCAAACTTCACATGGCCCTCTATGTTCTCCAGGTAACACCTTCAACATCCAGCATTTCTGTTCTTATACTGTCTTATCCTGTTCTCTTACATTGCCATTATTCAGTAAGCACAATTTTTTCCCTTAGGGTATTTCTTTCTGCATTGCAAGAGAGAAAATATATTATTTATATTCAGTTTTGAAGAATGTGGAAATTTCCTCACAGATGAGGTAGATACCTTTGTGAAAGTGCTGCCATGCATTCCAGAGCATGTATATCTCAGGCCTACTTCATTTCATTGATGTGTTTTTTTTTAAGGGATGGGTAACAAAAGACAAGATCTACCAGATAATGTTCTTATGAAACTCTGATAGTGACATGATTCTCTCTCACCCAGAGTGAAATGAATGGGGTAAATTAGCTATTCCAGGTGAATGGAGAGAAAGAAGTAAAGAAAAAATGATTCTCTCTTTTCATCCTTTATCAGATTTAAGAAGGGTTTTTTGGGCTATCTAACTATGGTGATAGGGCAGTTTCTTCAAGCCTAACCTGGGAAATGGGGCAATAAGGAGGGACATTGAAACGACTTCATTATCCTTATGTATATACTAAGAAATATGACTAACTCTTAAGTCATCCATAACAAGGTACGGTGTGAAGAGTGAGTTCAGGAAGAGCTAGAAAAATATTTTTTAAAAACTGACACCAAATTTTGATTTTTGAGATAGAATAAATATAACAGTGATTTATAAATAAGGAATGGAAACTATTCCCCAATTCTCTGAAAACCTGAAGGATGGGCTCCATCACCCCTTCATCTCCTCCAGGCTCTAACAGCATCATCTCAGGGTCTGCTCAACTGTGGAGTATACGGCTGGACACAGTACAAGTTCTACCAACTAAAGCAAGAGGCTCGGCATGATGCAGACACCCAGACACCATTATTATGCTCACAGAAGAGATTCTATAGCAGGGGCCTAGATCCATTGGAGTCTACCATTGCTTTTGCTACTAGCACCTCCACCATTCTTTGAAACTGTAGAATTGGAACATCCAGAACTGGAATGATTCTACACTAATGGTTTGGGAAGAGTGTTTGGGAAGAACATCTTAGGTCTTTTCTAACCGTGCCTTAAACTATGGAAGTGAAAGGGAATGTAGTGCCATGGTTAGTAGCTACTCTAGGTGAAGTGGGTGGGATCTAATCATTATTCTCAGATTCACAAGTAAAGTCACTATTCAGGGAGATGAAGCCACTTTCCACCTAAGAGATAGACTCATATTATTTCAATAAATATTAGATTTGTCTAAGTCTCTTCTACAAGAAATAAATTCCAAGTTATTATTTATATAAAGTATTTCCAAGCTCTCTACTCCATGGTTGTGGGGGAAGTAGTGTGGCATGCAACAACTTTCTCAGGTCTTCACATTGCTATTACTCTCCTTTTGGTTGTACGAAGTCTTGGGTTTACATTCTTTGAAGAGTTTTGGAAACTCAGAAGAAGCAAGGACAGAAGCTGTCAAAAAAAGTGATAGTGGGGGGCGCAGTGGTTAAGAATCTGCCTGCCAATTCAGGGGACACGGGTTCGAGCCCTGGTCGGGGAAGATCCCACATGCCGCGGAGCACCTAAGTGTGTGCGCCACAACTACTGAGCCTGCGCTCTAGAGCCCGTGAACCACAACTGCTGAAGCCCGCACGACCTAGAGCCTGTGCTCCACAACAAGAGAAGCCACCACAATGAGAAGCCCGTGCACCGCAAGAAGAGTAGCCCCCGCTCGCCGCAACTAGAGAAAGCCCGCATGCAGCAATGAAGACCCAACGCAGCCAAAATAAATTAATTAATTAAAAAAAAAAAGTGATAGTGGGATCCTCATACACACCACATCCTAGTCTCTTACATATTCCATCCCATTCTAGGCCTTAACAGTAGGAACCTTCCTGCTCCAGAAAATTAAGGCCAGTCTTTTGAAGTTACCGTGGATAATAAGATTTAAGAGAAATCAGGACTAAAACTCTGAATCAAAAACTTCTCAACTCTCATTTATAAGCAAAAACCCAAGGTAGGTTTCATAGTGCTTGGACGTAGAATTAGGTTGAACCACGTAGAATTAGGTTGAACCGTATGAACTTGCCATTTTTGTAGGTGAAAATGGTCTAATATCATCAATTTTACATGGTTCAATCTGGCTGTAAGTGCTAAATATATGTTTATTGAATGAATGAACAGATGAATGAATGACTAACAAGTAGAATTTAACCTTTGGGGAAAGAAAAGATTCCCACACTGAAGAGGCTCATTCATGGGTAGGAATGTTTAATGTTTCTTCCTCTTTAGTCACATAACAAGTGATGTTTGGTCTCTCCAGTTAAGTCATTAACAAGGCCAAACTGAGGCCAGGGCATCAGATACTGTGATGCCAAAACAAAGGGGAAAGCCAAATGGACAAAAACTGGAATGACAATCAACTAAAACATCTGGAACTAATAATCAGATGCTTTTCACCTGACAAATTCCCTTCGTCAGTGCAAGGCAAAATCCTTAAGATTAGAGAAAATTGACAGGGTAGATTATAATGGGGCATTAGACAGTATACTCTGAAAAGTAAGTTCCAGAGATCTTTCCAAAGGAGTTCTCAATAGAAATGTTAGGGAGCTCAATAATAGCTCTTTAGGTTTTAGGCCATGAGCTTCAGCCTTACTATGGATGGTAACCTGACTTCATTATGTCAAGAACACATCTTGAGGCCTCCCAAGATGTATAGCACAGATTACTGGGTAGCACAGAACAAGAAAGATTGCTTTACCTAGAGAGCTGCTTTAACTTCTTTTAATTTAAAAACTAATAAGAATTCAGCATATAGAAAGACAGATGGAAGCAAGATTCTCATTTCCGTAGACCTTGAGGAACACCAGAATTAAGGAGTCCAATTCTTAAAATGTCCTATCGGTATCACTTCATATTTGACTTTATTACCAGAAAGAAGATAATTATCAAATGTATGTCAGGTTTGTTCATCTTGCTTCTCTGATGAATTTTTTGCATTGACACTGGTCTTAGATATTCTATAGATGTAGGCAAACAAAAAGATAGTAGGAATGAAAAATAATAAAATGTTAGGCAAGATTGGGATTATCAACTCTTCATCATACTGAGAGTAGGAGGGCCACTATTCAAACTACGTAACCCTTGAATTCACATGTAGGAAGGGCATAGACATAGATACAGTGGCAGTTCTTAAAATTTCTGCAAATACCCCTCCCATGACTCCATGACTTGTCCAGTTTATGGTCATAGTGGAGTATAGTTGTATCTATGCAGCTTTGATTAATACAGATCTTCCTTGAACCACATGTTGTATCATCCTTCACCTCCTCCTCATCAGCCCAGTCTGTAGCTTCAAAAAATCTCTGCACCCCAACACCACGTGTTCTGCATGGGGAACTGGGTGTTTGATGTTTTTCAAAGCATAGGAGCCTTTGGATGTTTTCACATAGCAGCCTCCCACTTTTTACACCTTTGGCCTTGCACTTGCTGAAGACTTTAAATATCCCTTTAGATTCACTGCCACAGTTTCCAAACCTGTCTCCCTTGGTATTCATTAATGTTAGCAACTTTCCTGGGCAACCTTTGTGCCCTTTTCAAAGATTTTAACACACAGATTCTCTAGGCTTCAACCCCGGCCTTGGCAACAATAACCTTGTTCCTTGCAAGGAGTGCCATCTTGCTTGTAGGTATCTGTGTGGCAGCACTTGGGGGTGCCATTACAGTATTCTGGGAGGTCACACTTATCCACACTGAGGTGGCAAGTTGTGGTTGCTTTTAGAGATTTGCGGTTTTTGCAGCAAGATCCAAATGCATAATTTAAACCCTTCCTCAGTTGGCATGAGGGCAGACAACAGTGATCCTCTTGACAGTCAAAAACACTGCCATAGTCAAATTCTTCTCCTTTATCTAATATCTTATTCCCACAATATGGCTTTCAAAAGGAGTTTTGGAGCTCAGTTCTATTAAATAAGCAGCCCTCTCTGTGCTTATGCAACAGCTGGTGGAAATAGTGGAAGCTGCAGTTGCTGAAGCCCATATCTACAGTAATAAATTCATGCATAGTACAGAGGTGCTGGCCATGGAACTTGCAGGCCACATGGTCATGCTTCATTCCCAAGTCATGGCCAACCTCATGAGCTATGAAAGCTGTGAAATGTGGTGTATCTTCATGAAAGAAAGATTCAGCACTGGTTGCATTCTTGGCAGTGCAGATAACACTGAGAAATGCATGGTCCTCATACTTCCCAAGAATTTGGCCAATAATCACATGAGCAGCAGCATGTTTCACCCCTCTCAAGAGATACCAGTCTTTCCAGTGTTTGAAATTTTGAAGTGTTTCCTGCAAATTCAGGAAGATTTGCACAAGAGTTTTCTCTATCCATATCCCTAACCCAGTAAGCACCGCTTTCACATTATATCCTTCGTGTACCTGTTGACCAGAGCATGGACATCTATTAACATCTTTGTGGTCTTGGTAACATTATTATTCCACATTTGGAATCACTTATTGTCAACCACAGTCAACTTGTACATACTTGGGAAGTGGCCACATATAGGGCATAGGAACTGAGGAAGGTTCTATTTTTCTCTGAAATTGTGAAGTGCTTAAGAGCTCCTCTTGTTTATCTCCACAGATTACACAAGACTCACCTGATTTTAAAGATATGCTGTAAACCATATGCTCAATATATATAGGCTTGATACCAAAGACAGTGCCATCTAAGGTCAGGATTCCCTTTTGCCCTGAGCAAGTGCTGATTGTCACAAAAGAATCCAGGTCGTCCTCTGAATACTCAGTCATCCTGAATAAAAGCAAAACTAGTTTCCCATTTTGATGTGTATAAACAGGGAACTTCTTGACAAATAATTCTTTTGCTTCAACTTAATAGTATGCCATTTTCCTTGTTTGAGCAGGACATTGGACACCTTTTCTGCTTTTTCTTCTAGTTCTCTGAACATCATCAGGTTCCTAGGGAAGACTATTTCATAATAAAGAGATTCCCACTACAGTGCATCCCTGGAAGAATAGTCACAATTACCAATAAAGTGACATGCAGCTTAATATGGGAAGGGCCCTTTCTCAAATGCCCTAAACGGCATTCCTTGAAGAAACATCACTCCAAACCTTGTCCATGACCACTTGATTTCATAGAAGACAAGACAGGGGGCAGGCAAAGTAACTAACTGGGGTTGTCATTGTCATGGCCCAAGTGAAACAGGAAATGATCCCAGACCTCTGTCTGTGAGTTGACTTCCCTTGGACCCAGATCTTTGTCAGTGACACAGTTGTTTGGCCAAAGATCAAAGCTATGCTGCCTGCCAGAAGGATAGCTGCTCCCACCCTCAGAGTATTACATGATGACACCTACCTTTTGACTATGTCTCTTCCTACTTCTCTTGAGCTCTCTCTCTTCTGGAGTGTCCTTACTTTGCAACCACCCTTAAAGAACAACAGTTTTAGTGCTCCTTAGCTGATCTCCTGCTGTCTTCATAGAGGAGTATACCAAGGAGAGGAAACTTTCAGAGGCCCAGCCAGTACAACGAGCCAGGATCAGGCCCCAAGGAAAGAAAAATATATAACCTCTTCCCTTAGTCCCAGTTCCCATGGAACAGCCTTCCCCTCCTGTCATCCAGTACTCTTTTGAGTCATTGAAACTTAAGTTCCAGAGCAGAGGTTTATGGATTTCTGGGTAGGTCACAGGCCTCTGCTGTTTAATGCCTTTTGCACCATTCCCTACTCTGTACCATACAGCCCATTTCAAACGTCCCATCCTTTTCCTTTTTTTTTTTTTATTATTCACAATATGTTTGTTTATTTGCTCAATCCTAGAATACATGTAAAGTATTTTTAGAGTAACTAACCCATGCCTCTGTGAAAAGCAAATATATGAACTGGAGAACAGTGTTTATTGGGTTGGCCAAATGGTTCGTTCAGATTTTTCTGTAAGATGGCTCTAGTAGTGCTTAGTTGTCTCTAACTTCATTTGAAACAATTTTGGTAGATTGTATCATGACAGCTGTCATATCAGCATGCATTTAAAAAAATCTTATCAAAATTGTTGAATTTTTGTATACCCATTTTAATATTGAAGATGTAAGAAAAAACCAACATTTTCGGCATATTATGCTTTATTATTTCAAGAAAGGTAAAAACACAACTGAAATGCAAAAAAATATTTGTGCAGTGTATGGAGAAGGTGCTGTGACTGATTGAATGTGTTAGAAGTGGTTTGCAAAGTTTCGTGATGGAGATTTTTTGCTGGACGATGCTCCATGGTCAGGTAGACTAGTTGAAGTTGATAGTGATCAAATTGAGATATTAGGGACTTCCCTGGTGGTCCAGTGGCTAAGACTCCGTGCTCCCAATGCTGGGGGCCTGGGTTCGATCCCTGGTCAGGGAACTAGATCCCACACGCTGCAACTAAAAGTTCGCATGCCTCAACTAAAGATCCCGCATGCTGCAATGAAGATCCTGCATGCTGCAACTAAGACCCAGCACAGCCAAATAATTAATTAAAATATTTTTAACAAATCGAGACATTAACTGAGAACAATCAAAGTTATACCACAGGAGATAACCGACATACTCATAATATCCAAATCAAGCGTTGAAAATCATCTGCACCAGCTTGGTTATGTTATTTGCGTTGAGGTTTGGGTTCCACAGAAGTTAAGTGAAGAAAATCTTCTTGACCGTATTTTGCATGCGATTCTCTACTTAAACATAATGAAAACGTTCTGTTTTTAAAACAAATTGTGACGGGTGATGAAAAGTGCATACCATACAATATTGTGGAGTGGAAGAGATCGTGGGGCAAGTGTAATGAATTACCACCAACCACACCAAAGGCCAGTCTTCATCCAAAGAAGGTGATGATGTGTATATGGTGGGATTGGAAGGGAGTTCTTTATTATGAGCTCCTTCCAGAAAACCAAACAATTAATTCCAACAAGTACTGCTCCCAATTAGACCACCTGAAAGCAGCACCTGATGAAAAACATCCAGACTTAGTCAACAGAAAAATGCATAATCCTCCATTAGGATAATGCAAGACTGCATGTTTCTTTGATGACCAGACAAAAACTGTTGCAGCTTGGCTAGGAAGTTCTGATTCATCTGCCGTATTCACCAGACATTGCACCTTCGGATTTCCATTTATTTCGGTCTTTACAAAATTCTCTTAACGGAAAAAATTAATGGAAAAAGTTTCAATTCCCTGGAAGACTGTAAAAGACACCTGGAGCAGTTCTTTGCTCAAAAACATTAAAAAGTTTGGGGAAGATGGAATTATGAAGTTGCCTGAAAAATGGCAGAAGGTAGTGGAACAAAATGGTGAATACGTTGTTCAATAAAGTTCTTGGTGAAAAGGAAAAATGTGTCTTTTATTTTTACTTAAAAACCAAAGGAACTTTTTGGTCAACCCAATATGTTCAGTTCTTTAGCCTGACAGTATGAGGTTGCAGTAATGTTTCCCAAAATTATTTAGATTGGTACTTTTCTATCCAGACCTATTCAGTATGGTCATGTTATTCATTTTTAATTCAGTTAGGGTCCTATGTTACTGTTTGTATTTCATTCTGGTTTGCCCCCACATTTGGGATATTGCTGATGATTTGGAGGGAGTATGTGAAATGTTTCCATGATTCTAAAAGTCAGTACTATACAAAAAAGTGTATTCAAAGCCTTTAACCTGTTCCCATGTCCTTATTCTTTCCACCCACTTCTCATTCATCAATCTCAATAGTACTTGGTTTATTTTTCCTGTATTTCTTTCTGTACAAATAAGCAGATACATATATATTTCCTTGTATCCCCTTTTTTCTTATGTAAATGTAGCATAATATTTTCCACTTTCCTTTCTAAACTTAAAGATACATCCTGTAAATCACTCCATATCAGTTTATAGAAATATTCCTCATTCTCTTTTTTATAGCTACATAGTATTCAGTTTTATAGATGTACCGTAATTTATTCAATCACTCTCCTATGTATGGATTTTTACATTGTTTATATTATTTTGAAATTATACACTATCATCAGCAAATAATATTACACACATATATTTTTGTGGAGGAAAATTCCTAGAAATGAGAAGGTAGTGTTCATGCTAATTGCATATGTAGCTTTGTTTGATATTGCCAAATTCCCCTTCAGAAGGTTTTTGCCAGTTTTCATTTCCATTGGCAGTGTATCAGAGTGCCTATTTCCCCAAAGTCTAAGCAACAGATATTGCCATGCCATACATTTTAATTTTCACCAAACTGATAGGTGATAAGTAGAAGGTCGGTATTGTTTAATTTGTATTTTTCTGATTTTGAGTGAATTTGAAATGTTTTAATATGTTTAAAGGCCATTTTTATATCTTTTAATAATTGTTGGTTAATGTTTTTTCCCCTTTTTCTATCAAGCTCTTGGCATTTTTTTCTTCTCAACTTTCTCCCCCTAGCTTTATTGTGGTATAATTCACAAATAAAATTGTATATATTTAAAGTGTACAATATGATGATTTGATATATATGTACACATTGTGAAATATTTATTTATTGTGAATATATATTTTCTAAAAGGCAAAATAACTAGAATAGTTAAAATAATTTTGGGAATGAGTAACATGGGAGGGACCACTCTACTGAGTTTCAAGACTGTGTGGTATTGGTGATGGGATAAACACATAGATCAATGGAACAGAATAGAGAATTCAGAAATAGAGAACCCACACATGTATGGTCATCTGATTTTTGACAAAAGGGGAAAAGCAATTCTGTGAAGGAAGGAGCATCTTTTCAACAAATTGTGCTGGAAAATTGGCTATACATAGACAAGAAAGAGGAACCTCAACCTAAACCTAACACTTCATACAAAAATCACCTCAAATGGATCATAGATATAAATGTAAAATATAAAACATTTTAGAAGAAAACATAGAATATCTTCAGGATCTAAGACTTGGTGAAGAATTCTTAAACATGATACCAAAAGCATGATCCATTAAAAAAAATCCATAAATTGGACCTCATCAAAAGTAAAAGCTCTTGTCAAGAACCTTAACTTGAGACAGAGACAAGATGGCAGAGTAGAAGGATGTGAGCTCACTGTTTCTTATGAAAACACCAAAATCACAACTAACTGCTGACAACTACTGACAAAAAAAAAAGTGGTGGAACCTAACAAAAAAGATACCCTACATCCAAAGACAAAGAAGAAGCCACAGTGAGATGGTAGGAGGGGTGCAATCATGATAAAATCATATCCCATACCTGCCAGGTGGGCAACCCACAAACTGGAAAATAATTATACCACAGAAGTTCTCCCACAGGAGGGAAAGTACTGAGCCCCACATCTGGCTCCCCAGCCTGGGAGTCTGGCAATGGGAGGAGGAGGTCCCAGAGAATCTGGCTTTGAAGGCCAGCAGGGCTTGATCACTGGAATTCCACAGGACTGGGGGAAACAGAAACTCTACTCTTGGAGCACGCACACAAGGTCTCATGTGCACCAGGACCCAGGGAAAAAGCAGAGACCTCATAAGAGACTGGGCCAGGCCTACTAGACTGGGCTAGTATTGGAGGGTCTCCTGTGGAGGCAGTGGGGAGCTGTGGCTCATTGCAGGGACAGAGACACTGGTGGCAGCAGATCTGGGAACTACTCATTGGCATGAGCCCTCCTGGAGGCCGCCATTTTCTTAAGACCTGACCCCACCCCCACAGCCTTCAGACTCCAGTGCTGGGACAGCTCAGGCCAAACAACCAACAGGGTGGGAACACAGCCCCACCCATCAGCAGACAGGCTGCTTAAAGTCTTCCTGAGTCCATAGCCCTCTAGACACACCCCTTGGCAAAGCCTTACCCATCAGAGGGACAAGACCCAGCTCCACCCATTAGTGGGCAGGAACCAGTCCCTTCCACCAGGAAGCCCATGCAAGCCTCTTAGACAGCCTCATCCACCAGGAAGCAGACAGCAGAAGCAAGAAGAACTACAACCCTGCAGCCTGCAGAATGAAACCACAATCGCAGAAAGTAAGACAAAATGAGACAGCAGAGGATTATGTACCAGATGAAGGAACAAGATAAAACCCCAGAAGAACAACTAAATGAAGTGGAGATAGGCAATCTGCCCAAAAAAGAATTCAGAGTAATGATAGTAAAGATGATCCAAGATCTTGGAAAAAAGAATGGAGACACAGACCGAGAAGATACAAGAAATGTTTAATAAAGACCTGGTAGAACTAAAGAACAAAGAGATGAAGAATACAATAACTGAAATGAAAAATACACTAGAAGGAATCAATAACAGAATAAATGAGGCAGAAGAATGGATAAATGACCTGGAAGACAGAATGGCGGAAATCATTGCCACAGAACAAAATAAAGAAAAAAGAATGACAAGAAATGAAGACAGTCAGAGACCTCTGGGACAACGTCAGATACACCAACATTCACATTCTAGGGGTCCCAGAAGGAGAACAGAGAGAGAGAAAGGACCTGAGAAAATATTGGAAGAGATAATAGCTGAAAACTTCCATAACATGGGAAGGGAAACAGTCACCCAAGCCCAGGAAGTGCACAGAGTCCCAGGCAGGATAAATCCAAGGAAGAACATGCCAAGACACACAGTAATCAAATTGGCAAAAATTAAAGACAGCTCCTCCCCTTGGCTCAGCACAAAGCAAGCATATAAGAACCACAGATGCCTGCTGCTTCCTGGGGAGAGAAAGAGTTGGTAGAGGCCCCTAGAATCTCTGGCCAGAGTTATTGGTGGAGGTCTTCTCCTGTATGAGGCCAGCCTATGAAGACTGAGAGAGGTGCCTGGTTTGTCTGATACACAGACTACAACACAGAAAGTCAAAGATATGAAGAATCAGGCAAAGATGTTCCACATAAAGGAACAAGATAAATCTCCAGAAACTGACCCTAATGAAATGAACGTGTATTATTTACCTGATAGAGAATCCAAAAATATTGTTTTTAAAATGTTCACTGAAGTCAAGAGAACAATGCATGAACAAAGTGAGAATTTCAACACAGAGATAGAAGATATTAAAAACTACCAGACAGAAGTCATGGAGCTGAATAACACAATAATTGAACTGAAAAACAATTCACTAGAAGGGTTCAACATTAGACTAGATCAAGCAGAAGAAAGGATCAGTGAACTTTGGAAATAATTCAGTCAGTGAAGAAAACAGAAAGAATGAAAAACAGTGAAGAAAGCTTAGGGGACTTTTGGGATATCATCAAGCCAACCATTATAGGAGTCCCAGTCGGAAGAGAGAAAAAAAGACCAGAAAGCATATTCAAAAAATTGACTGAAAACTTCCCAGATTTAGAGAAGCAAGTGGACATACAGATCCACAAACCCTAGAGATCACCAAGCAAGATGAATCTAAAGATAATCCACACTGAGGCGCATATATTGTCAAAAGTCAAAGACAGAGAATTTTGAAAGAGGCTAGAGAAAAGCGACTTGTCACATACAAAGAAACAGCCAAAAGACTCTCAGTGTTTTTTCCAGCAGAAACCTTGTAGGCCAGAAAGGAGTGGCATGATATCAAAGAGATATTAGCATTCCCTTGTTCATTGCAGCCAAGATTTACAATAACCAAGATATGGAAACAGCCTAAATGTTCATCAACAAATACAGAAAATGTGATATACATATGATACTATTCAGCCTTAAGAAATAAGGATATCCTGCAACATATGACGACATGGATGAACCTTGAGGACATTATGCTGAGTAAAATAGACCAGTCACAGAAATTCAAATACCTCATTTTTCTACTTATATGAGGTATCTAAATTAGTCAAATTCATAGAATCAAAGAGTTGAATGGTGGTTGCCACAGGCTGGGGTATGGGGAAATGGGGATTTACCAATCAATGACATCAAGTCTCAGTTAAGCAAGATGAATAATTTCTAGGGATCTGCTGTACAACATTGTACCTAGAGTCAACAATACTGTGTTGTGGGTGGGAATGAATTGGGAGATAAGAATTGACATATATATACTAATATGTATAAAATAGATAACTAATGAGAACCTGCTGTATAGCACAGGGAACTCCACTTCGCTCTACAGTAGAAACTAACACAACATTGCAAAACAACTATACCCCAATTAAAAAAAAATACTGTGTTGTACACTTAAATTTTTGTTAAAAATTGTTGCGTTCTTACCACAGTGCAAAAATGAATAAGGTAGAAATGTATAATATGGGTACAGAGGATTTTAAATTATACAAAACTATTTGTGCAACTCTATCATCGCTAAATTTTAAAATCCAAAGGAAAATATGAAAAATTCTTTATGGAGGTAATATAATTTTTTAAAATTATTTATATATTTATTTTTGGTTGCATTGGGTCTTTGTTGCTGCACGTGGGCTTTCTCTAGTTGTGGCGAGCGGGGGCTATTCTTCATTGCGGTGTGCGGGCTTCTCATTGTGGTGGCTTCTCTTGTTGTGGAGCACAGGCTCTAGGCACGCAGGCTTCAGTAGTCGTGACTTGCGGGCTCTAGGGCACAGGCTCAGTAGTTGTGGCTCACAGGCTTAGTTGCTCCGCGACATGTGGGATCTTCCCGGACCAGGGCTCAAACCCGTGTCCCCTGCATTGGCAGGCGGATTCTTAACCACTGCGCCACCAGGGAAGCCTAGAGGTAATATAATCTTAATTCCCTAACTTGATAAAGATGGCATTTTTAAAAGCTCCGAAATAAATTTCACTTTTTCTGAATGTAGATTAAAATAATTTTAAAAGATATATTAGAAGTAGAACCTTGTAGTATATTCAAGGAAAACACCATGCTCAAAAAGAATTTATGCCAGAAACATAAGCATGAGTTTAGCATTAAGAAATGTATCATCGTAATTCATCACACAAAAAGTTAAAGGAGAAATAAATATAAACATATGAATGCATGCCAAAAAGTTGTTAAAATTCACTGACTATTCCTATTTTAAAACTTTAATGGGAAAACAAAGATACTACATAAACATGGTAAAGACCATTTACCAAAATGTAATGCCAAATAACATATTAATTAGTGAAACAATGAAAGTGTTTCCACTTAAAATCTCTTTCCTTTGCCTTTTTGTCCTGGACAATTTGAATTCTACCTATAGCAGATTCTCCCCAGCATAAGACTTTGTCCTAGAAGACTTTGTCCTTTAATTTTTAAAGTTGTAGACCTCAGACTTCTCTGGCCCCTTCACCCCTTACAATCGACCCCTTGCATTCTCCCCAGAATTGAAGTGTCCGAAACTTCAGTTTCAGGTACTTTTTTTCAAATTGGCTCACTATGCTTTCCAGCAAGTATCTGTTGGATATTTGGTTTTTTCCTGTTCTCAGGTCCAATAGGCATCCCATTACTTCTCTCTGCTTTCTCCATGACAGTTACTATTTACCACTTGGGTCTTGGAGTTATCAGAGTTTGTCCTTATACACCATACCTTGGGATTTGTAAGATGACTTATCACCTTTTTTTGTTGTTGTTTGTAGGGTTTGATTTATTACCATCATAGTGCTTTGTCTGTTTTTATGGGGTGATTTGAGATTTTAAAAAATTGCACTGGTGCTGCCACCTTCTGAAAATCTCCCTTCCTTATATTTAAATTTGTTTCGTAGCCTGTAAGAAATTGAATGCTACATCCTATGGTAAATCAGTTTTTTTCATGGACTGTGATATGGAGCCTTACGGAAAGGTTTTTTTTTTTTAACATAGAAAACCCGAATTCAAGACTCAGTTTGTTTATTTGCAAATTTTGTTATTTTTGTCATTTACTCTCTTTGAGCATCAGCTTCTTGTTTGTAAAGTGGAAATAATATCTATATGAGCTTTTCTGATGATTCAATAATATTTGTAAAAATGCTTTGTAAAATAAAAAGTGCTACACAAGCACAGGATATTATTATCAACTTCCTTCACATATTCCCTTTTGACTGAGAACTTTCCTAGGATTTCCCCTTTCCCATGAATTTTTTCCCAGTTTTATTTATTTATTTGCTTATTTATTTATTTTTATTGAAGTATACTTTATTTACAATGTGTTAGTTTCTGGTGTACAGCAGAGTGATTCAGTTATACATATATATACCTATTCTTTTTCGTATTCATTTCCATTATGGTTTATTACAGGATATTGAATGTAGTTTACTGTGCTATACATTAGGACCTTGTGTTTATCTATTTTGTATATAGTGGTTTGTATCTGCTAATCCAAACTCCTAATCCCTCTCCTACCCACTTTCCCCTTTGGTTACCATAAGTTTGTTTTCTATGTGTGTCAGTCCATTTCTGTATCATAAATAAGTTCATTTTGTGTCATATTTTAGATTCTGCATATAAGTGATATCCTATGGTATTTGTTTTTCTCTTTCTGGCTTACTTCACTTAGTATGATAACCTCTAGGCCCACCCATGTTGCTGCCAATGGCATTATTTTATTCTTTTTCATGACTGAGTGTAGTATTCCATTGTATATATATACCACATCTTCTTTATCCATTCATGAACATCCATTCATGTTCATGTTGCTGGACATTTAGGTTGCTTCCATGTCTTGGCTATTGTTGCTGTGAACATTCAGGTGCATGTATATTTTTGAGTTAGAGTTTTGTCCAGATATATGTCTGGGAGTGGAATTGCTGATCATATGGCAACTCTATTTTTAGTGTTTTAAGGAATCACTGTACTGTTTTCCATAGTGGCTCCACCAAGGTACATTCCCACCGACAGTGTAGGAGGGCTCCCTTTTCTCCACATCCTCTCTGGCATTTATTATTTGTAGAATTTTTAATGATGGCCATTCTGACCACTGTGAGGTGGTACCTCATTGTAGTTTTTAAATTATTTATTTATTTATTTATTTTTGGTTGTGTTGGGTCTTCGTTTCTGTGCGAGGGCTTTCTCCAGTTGCGGCAAGCGGGGGCCACTCTTCATCGCGGTGCGCGGGCCTCTCACTATCGCGGCCTCTCTTGTTGCGGAGCACAGGCTCCAGACGCGCAGGCTCAGTAGTTGTGGCTCATGGGCCCAGTTGCTCCCTGGCATGTGGGATCTTCCCAGACCAGGGCTCGAACCTGTGTCCCCTGCATTGGCAGGCAGATTCTCAACCACTGCGCCACCAGGGAAGCCCCTCATTGTAGTTTTGATTTGCATTTCTCTAATAATTAGCGATGTTGAGCATCTTTTCATGTGCCTGTTGGCCATCTGTATGTCTTCTTTGGAGAAATGTCTATTTAGCTTTTCTGCCCATTTTTTGATTGGGTTGTTTGGTATTTTGTTATTGAATTGTATGAGCTGTTTATGTGTTTTGGAAATTAAGCCCTTGTCAGTTGCATCATTTGCTAATATTTTCTCCCAGTCCGTAGGTTGTCTTTTCGTTTTGTTGATGGTTTCCTTTGTTGTGCAAAAGATTTTAAGTTTGATTAGGTTCCATTTGTTTATTTTTGCTTTTATTTCTGTCACCTTGGGAGACTGACCTAAGAAAACATTGCTACGATTTATGTCAGAGAATATTTTGTGTATGTTCTCTTCTAGGAGTTTTATGGCATCATGTCTGATATTTACATCTTTAAGCCATTTTGAGTTTATTTTTGGGTGTGTTCTAACTTCATTGATTTACACGCGCTGTCCAGCTTTCCCAACAGCACTTGCTGAAGAGTCTGTCTTTTCAGGACACATTTTTTAACTGCAGCCTAATTGACCTTACAAGTTTGGGGTGATGACTACCTGTAATTGTTTTAAAGTATCCTATAATGCCCAACATACTCATTTAACATTAAAATTTGGTATGTACTGGAAGTTCTCTTACCCTTCACTTACCTACTCATTTCATTAACTGATGTTCTCCATTCTTTCTGTAAAACAGTGACAGTCACAACTCACTGGACATTTAGCATTAGTAGGCTGTACTTTAATATCTACTTTCCTACGTATCTGCTTCCATCAAGTACCAAGTTATGTTTATTTCCAAACCTATTTGTGCCAGTTATACTTATGACTATGGTACCTATGACTATAGTACCCAATTAAATATTACATAAAGTGTTAAAATGTGACTGTAAAGAGAAAACGTTTTTGCATTGAGTCAAATGATTTGGAAAAGCTACTTGAAAATATATATTATAGCATTAGGTGTGAACACGACAACTGTAAATGGCAGAAAGGCTCTTTAAAAAAAAATCACGAATCATTCTCCATTTACATTTTACTTCCATTAATGAACCAAACAGAAATAAAGGTTCTTACCTACCACATCAAACAATAGTCCAATAGATGAATATTCAAGTTGTTTAAAGTATGTTCATATTAATTTTTAGAATCCCGTTTAGTTAAGCTTTTTGGTTAATCACCTACATAAATACTGTTGATCACTCCTTGAAACACTTTTGCACTTGGCTTTCCAGACGTGACCCTCTCCTGTTTCTTATTTTACCTCCAGTATGGCTCCTCCATACAAAGTCCCAGGGCTTGTACTCTCAACCCTTTGCTGGAACAAAGTTTTTTTTTAATTGAAGAAGATTGTAACAAAGTTCTTACTATATCATCAGGAATATTTAACCCACCATAGAGGTCCAGTGAATTAGCCAGGCATGAAATCCTTTGCGGAAATGACAATGCCTTTCCCCAAATATCTTGATGCTATTTATTTGAATTACATCAAATATAGTAAGCATTTATAATGCCCAAGATCCCACCAGAGCACTTTCTTTGAGGAGCTTATATATAAAATGGACCCATCTTCAAGACATAATGAGTTAAAAAAAAAAGCATGGTACTATTTATGTTATACTTACATACATGAAACAATGCTATATATTTTCTTTCTACCTTAAAAGAAGGTCTAGAAACAAATACACTAAACTGATAATAATGGTTCCCAATGAGGAGGATTAGGAAGTGATTAGGACTACTGATAAAAGGGAACTTTAGCCTTATATTTAATATTTTTACTTTTATAATTTTTTTTTTTTTTTTTTTTTTGGTACACACCACGCAGCTTGCAGGATCTTAGTTCCCCGACCAGGGATCGAACCCGTGCCCCTTGCAGTGGAAGTGTGGAGTACTAACCACTGGACCACCAGGGAATTCCCTAATTTTTTTACTTTAAAAAATAGCTTTATTGGTGTATAATTAAGCTACTACAAAATTCACCCTTTCAAAGCTCACAATTCAAAAGTTTTTAGAATATTGTGCAGATTGTGCAACTATCACTACAATTTAATTTTAGAACATTTTTATCACTCCAAAAAGAAACTTGTTCTGGTTAGCAGTCCCTCCTCACTCTCCCCCTCAGCTTCTTCCACCCCAGCTTTCTGTCTCTGTGGATTTGCCTATTCTGGACATTTAACATAGATAGAATCATATAATATGTGACCTTATGTGACTAGCTTTTTTCACTTAGCATAATGTTTTCAAGATTCATCCATACTGTAGCATGTATCAATACTACTTTCCTTTTTATTGCTGAATAATGGTCTGTTGTATAGCTGTACAACATTTTATTTATCCATTCTTCAGTTGATAGACATTTACATAGTTTCCACTTTGGGGATGAATAGTGCTGCTCTGAACGTTTGTGTACAAATTTTTGTATGGGTGTATGTTTTCATATTTCTTGGATATATATGTTTATAGGAGTGGAGTTGCTAGGTCATATGGTAACTCTATGTTTAGCATTTTGTGGAACTGCCAAACTTTGTTCCAATGTGGTTACACCATTTTTAAATTCCCACCAATGATATGTAGACGTTCCAGTTTTTCCACATCCAGAATCTGTGTTTTTATCTTCAGCATCTAGCGCAGTTCCTGGCATATAAATGTTTCTTGAATGTGAAAGCTTGAATGAAAGAATGAATCAATGAAAAAGTGAACAAATGTATTGAGGTCAGGTTTCATATTTAATAGCAATTCACAGTAAATATATTGACCATTAGTTTCTCAATTTTAATCTTTTTTTATTTTTAAATTTATTTTATTTTTGTCTGTGTTGGGTCTTCGGTGCTGCACGTGGGCTTTCTCTAGTTGCGGCGAGCGGGGGCTACTCTTCGTTGCGGTGCACGGGCTTCTTTTTGCAGTGGCTTCTCTTGTTGCAGAGCACAGGCTCTAGGGGCGCTGACTCAGTAGTTGTGTCTCGTGGGCTCTAGAGTGCAGGCTCAGTAGTTGTGCCGCACGGGCTTAGTTGCTCCGTGGCATGTGGGATCTTCCCAGACCAGGGATTGAACCCGTGTCCCCTGCATTGGCAGGCAGATTCTTAACCACTGCACCACCAGGGAAGTCCCTCAATTTTAATCTTGATTCATAATTCTAGGGTAGGTCAAGGTCCATGGATTTATCGCCTACATTTGATCAATTGACTGTTATTTGGTGTTATGAACTTACATTATTCTGTTAATGAACTTACAGTTAGTCCTATACATATCACAACCAGTTGGGTTCATATAATATTGTTTTGTCTACAAAGACAGATAGATTATAAATTCCTTGGATTCAGGGAACATGGTTTATAATTTCTTTGTATTACCAGAAATAATTGTGGTGATATGCTGGTAAGTGTTTGACAACTGGTACTCAAATTTATATGATTTACCTATTTCTGTGCTGTAAATACTCCCACCACCATGGCCAATTTCAAGCTACCAACATGATATCACTGAACACAGAACTGGTAAGATATGCTACAATGAGCTTTCACCAGCGATATTAACTTGCTCCAGCACATCACTAATACCAAAAAGAAAACTGACGGTGAAATCAAATGACCTAAAATTCCAGTCCTGACTCTGCTACTAATTAACTATGTGACATTGCCAAACAGTTCTCCTTTCTGAGTCTCATATATAAAATTGAGCTATTTCTATTAACCTCAAAGACATTTGTGTTATTAATAAGAAAAGACAATATTGTACAACACAAGGAATATAGCCAATATTTTTTAATAACTGTAAATTGAGTATAACCTTTAAAAATTGTGAATCACTATACTGTCTACCTGTAACATATAACATTGTACATAAACTATACTTCAATTGAAAAAATAAAGAAAAGACATGAGAAAGTACTAGTTTGGGACATCTAATGGATGGTCAGGTATGATGTGAATAGCTCAACCATGGAGCTGGGCCCCGATAAGAGACTTATTAGTCAATACTTGTTGACCACTAAACTCTAGGCAAAACCACATACGCTGAGGCTAACTCAGCTCCTTACTTTCCTTCTCTAAGATCCTTCTTCTGCCCACTCTACCAGTTCCCTCTTCTTGTATAACTTCCTGACAGGTTTTTTTCCCATAAATATTCATTTAAGAAGATAAGTATTACAAAAAAGAAGACAGTTTGATCTAGTTAAATGTAGGTGGAATCTTTGGAAAGCATAAACTGAGTCCTCATTTCAGGGTAGATCCTAGTTAGAAATTTCTGGGATTTATAACTTGTTATGACTTGTGGAGATTAAAAGGATGTAGGATGGGCAGGAAATACCCTATAAAGGCCTAATTTGTTAATATGATATGCAGCAAAGGAAAACAATAGTAACCTGGACAAATATTTATTGACTTTATTTTGTTCTGAGCAGAAGTCTAAAAGTTTTACATATTAGTGATCCACACGATAACCCTGCAGGGTATTTATGATTTATCCGATTTTATGGTTGAAAAAAACTGATGTTCATAGGGTAAAATTAAGTTATCCAAACTCACTGCTAAGAAAGATGAGTAGGATTCAAACCTAAATCACTATGACTTCAAAACCCAAATGATTTGGGCAACCTCTCTAAATAGCCCTAGAGTTGGCCAGTGGTATAGGAAGTGCTATGCCTGGATTAGAAGTTTAGATTCCATCTTAGTGAGTGCAGTGAAGGAGCAGAAGGCCCAAAAGCCCAACGTACTATTCCTAAACCCTTAATGTGGTGTCTGGGAAAATTTGTTAATTTTTTTTTCATAGAGAGATGTCCTCTGAAGCTACCTCTGCAAGGCCTTAGAGGAGAGGGGCAGGCTCCCATAACTCACCTCAGCCTTATCCCCTGCTAACAATAATGAATTCTAGCTGTGGAGTTACTGTCTCTCAGAACCAGCACAACACAAGCAGCCAAAGCTTGAATTAACTCAAGGTAACAGGATTGCTTGAAGCATGATACTGGGAGGTGCTTCTCACCTGGTGTGAGTTTCCTGAACATGTCTGTCAGTCATCCTGAGAGTAGAATTCTGCCAAGAGGAGTGGTGGAGAAGAGAAAGGAATAACAGGAAGATAGCATAGTTGGAGAATAGGGCCCAGAAGAAAATCCTAGATGTACTATATTCAGATTTGTGTATTTAGAAGTATTTTGTTGGCAGTATTATTTGTAGAGGCTAAAAACAAAACCATGGAAACAAAATTCATGCCAACTATTGAAAATGGTTGAATTAACTGTAGAATATACTTAACAAAATACCATGGAATACTATGCAGTCATGAAAAGAAATGATTTAGAAATATAGGATGACTTGCTGAGCTTGCCACTATGCAGAGAAAAGCAAGATTCAAAGGAATATAAATAATTTGAGCTCATTTTTAAAAGATTACCCCTAAAACACACTATATGTATTCTCTCTATATATATACTTACATGACTATGGAAAAGGATATGGAAAGTTGTACACTAAGTTAGCAGTGAATTTCAAGAACAAAGTGAGGAGAGCTGCAGCCAGTGAAGGGGGTAAAAAGAGGAGATGATCATGAAATAAATTAAGATAGCATCTTCTTAAAGGGAGGGAGTCCAAAATAAATGGAGCATGTAGGATAGGATCCCATTTTTAAAAAGTATTTGGGTCTGGGCTTTCTGAAAATAACAGGGATTACAATTCAGAAAACAGGAGATAATGGATGTGTGACATCAATGCGTCAAAACTCAAGAGGCAGCAGTCTTCCAGAGCACAGTAGCTTCCAGCCTCTTGTGCCTCGGTCCTTTACCTGGACCCTCTTAAACAAACCCTAGGTCCCCAACTTCCAACTTTTCTCTCAACAAAATCCTTCCTTCTCAGTGATCAACATTACAATGAGCTCCATAAGGATGTAATTTTGCCTACACTGAAGACAGCTCATCTTTAAGTTTAGTCGAGCTGTATAAATCATGTCTCAACCACTCTAGTGAGGAATAGGCCTTGAGTTTTATCTTAAAATTTCACTGAAAGGTTCTCCCACAAGTAAATGCAAATTTTGCCTTTGACTCTGATTAAGCAAAAACTACTGAGAATTTGAAATGTCTGTAATTATAGTTCATTATGCCACAGGTTTCAAAGACACAAAATCTATCTCATAGGTAAGGTCATAGTCAAAGTATTTAGCTCCCCCCACCAATCAGCATCTGGAAGTAGAAGGATTTTCCATAACAGAACATAAGGTGGTGGAGTGTGCATATTTATTGGGGGAGGGTTATGAAAGATTCATCTCCTCATTCCAGAGTAATCACCTGGAGCCATGACATATATTATGGAGTGTGATAATGGAGCTTAAATATTTTGACAGCTTTATGTATAGAAGCAGGTGAAAAATTATTTTAAAGTTGTTCATCATTTACGTTGCTGGAGGAAGATTGCCTTTTTTTTTTAATTGGAGTAAAATTGCTTTACAGTGTTGTGTTAGTTTCTGCTGTACAGTGAAGTGAATCAGCTATACCTATATCCCTTTCCTCTTGCACCTCCCTCCCACCCCGCCATCCCATCCATCTAGGTTGTCACAGCTCACTGAGCTGAGCTCCCTGTGCTATACAGCAGGTTCCCACTAGCTATCTATTTTACACATGGTAGTGTATTTATGTCAAACCTAATTTCCTAATTCATCCCACCTTCGCCTTCCCCCCCGTGTCCACATGTCTGTTCTCTATGTCTGCATCTCTATTCCTGACCTACAAATAGATTCATCTGTACCATTTTTCCAGATTCCACATATATGCGTTAATTTACGATATTTGGTTTTCTCTTTCTGGCTTACTTCACTCTGTATGACAGACTCTAGGTCCATCCACATCTCTGCAAATGACCTGATTTCATTCCTTTTTACAGCTGAGTAATATTCCATTGTATATATGTACCACATCTTTATCCATTCATCTATCATTGTACATTTAGGTTGTGTAATAACGGAGCTTAAATATTTTGACAGCTTTATGTATAGAAGCAGGTGAAAATTATTTTAAAGTTGTTCAGCATTTTCATTGGTGGAGAAAGATTGCCTTTGTTTTTTGTTGTTTTTTTTTTTTAAGAAAACACTTCAGTGAGATTTTGGTCCACACCCACCCCAAATGATGAATTCTACTCAAGAATGAAATTTGAGCCCATTGCTAACATTATGCTCAGTGGTGAAAAGCTGAAAGCTTTTCCTCTAAGATCAGGAACAGCACAAGGATGCCCACTTTCACCACTTTTATTCAAGATAGTATTAAAAGTCATAGGCAGAGCAGTTAGGCAAGAAAAAGAAATAAAAGCATCCAAATCAAAAAGGAAGAAGTAAAACTGTCACTACTTGCAGATGACATTTTTAAAAAATTATTTATTTATTTATTTATTTATTTATTTATTTATTTATTTATTTATTTATTTATGGCTGTGTTGGGTCTTTGTTTCTGTGTGAGGGCTTTCTCCAGTTGCAACAAGTGGGGGCCACTCTTCATCGCGGTGCACAGGCCTCTCACTATCGCGGCCTCTCTTGTTGCAGAGCACAGGCTCCAGACGCGCAGGCTCAGCGATTGTGGCTCACGGGCCTAGTTGCTCTGTGGCATGTGGGATCTTCCCAGACCAGGGCTCGAACCCGTGTCCCCTGCATTGGCAGGCAGATTCTCAACCACTGCACCACCAGGGAAGCCCCCAGATGACATATTATATATAAAAAGCCCTAAAGACTCAACCAAAATATTGTTAGAACTAATAAATGAATTCAGTAAAGTTGTAAGATATACAAAATCAATATACAAAAATTAGTTGTGTTTCTATACACTAATAACAAACTATCAAAGAGAGAAATTAAGAAAACAATCCCATTTATAATTGCATCAAAAAGAATAAAATACTTGGAATGAAGTTAACCAAGGAGGTGAAAGACCTATACACTGAAAACTATAAGACATTGATGAAGGAAATTGAAGAAGATGCAAATAATAGAAAAATATTCTGTGTTTATGAGTTGGAAGAATTAATATTGTTAAAATGTCCATAATACCCAAAGCAATCTGTAGACTCAGTGCAATCACTATCAAAATTCCAATGACATTTACCACAGAAATAGAACAAACAATCCTAAAATTTCTTTGGAACTATGAAAGACCCCAGATAGCCAAAGCAGTCTTGATAAAAAAGGACAAAGCTGGAAGCATAATGCTTCCTGATTTCAAACTATATTACAAAGCTATAGTAATCAAAACACTATGGTATTGGCATAAAAACAGACACATAGATCAATGGAACAGAATAGAAAGCTCAGAAATAAACTCATACATATATAGTCAATTACTTTACAACAAAGAAGCCAAGAATATACAATGAGGAAAGAACAGTCTCTTCAATAAAGGGGAAAACTGAACAACCACATGCATAAAATGAAACTGCATCACTGTATTATACCATATACAAAAATTAACTCAAAATGGGTTAAAGATGTGAAAATAAGATCTGAAACCATAAAACTCCTAGGAAAAAAACATAGGCAGTAAACTCCTTGACACTGGCCTTGACAATGGCTTTTTGGATTTGACACCAAAAGCCAAGGCAACAAATGCAAAAACAAGTGGAACTAGGGACTTCCCTGGTGGTCCAGTGGTTAAGACTCCATGCTCCTAATGCAGGGGGCCTGGGTTTGATCCCTGGTCAGGGAACTAGATCCCACATGCCGCAACTAAGAGCTTGCATGCTGCAACTAAAGATCCTGCATGCCGCAAGGAAGATCCCGCACGTGGCAATGAAGATCCCACATGCTGCAACTAAGACTCGGCGCAGCCAAATAAATAAATAAATATTAAAAAAGGAAAGAAAAAACAAGTGGAACCACATCAAACTAAAAGGCTTCTTTCTGCACAGCAAAGGAAATCATCAACAAAATGAAAAGTCAACCTATCGAATGGGAGAAAATATTTGCAAATCATATATCTGATATGGGGTTAATACCCAAATATAAAAGGAACTTACACAACTCAATAGCAAAAAAAAAAGTCTAATTTAAAAATGGACAGAGGATCTGAATAGACATTTTTCCAAAGAAGACATAAAGATGGCCAACAGGTCCATGAAAAGATGCTCAACATCACTAATCACCTGGGAAATACAAATCAAACCACAGTGAGATATCACCTTATACCTGTTATCAAAACGACAAGAAACAAGTTTTGGCAAGAATGTGGAGAAAAGGGAACTCTGGTGCACTCTTGGTGGGAATGTAAACTGGTACAGCCACTATGGAAAACAATATGGAGGTCCCTTAAAAAATTAAAAATAGAACTACCATATGATCCAGCAATCGACTTCTGGGCATTTATCCAAAGGAAACAAAAACACCAACTAAAAAAGATATCTGCACCACCATGTTCCTTGCAGCATTATTTATAATTGCCAAGACATAGAAGAAACTTAGGTGTCTATCAATGGAGGAATGAATTAAGAAAATGTTACACACACACATGCACAATATTATTCAGCCATAAAAAAGAAGGAAATCTTGCCATTTGTGACAATATGGATGGACCTTGAAGGCATTATGTTAAGTGAAATAAGACACACAGAGAAAGAAAATACCTTATGATCTCACTTATATGTGGAATCTAAAAGAAACAGAAAAACAAAAGGTTGAACTCATAGGTACAGAGAACAAGTCAGTGGTTGCCAGAGGCAGGGTGTGGGGCATTGGTGAAATGGGTGAAGAAGACCAAAAGGTACAAACTTCCAGTTAAAAATAAATAAGTCCTGGGAATATAATATACAGCATGGTGACTGTGATTAATACTACTGTATTGTATATTTGAAGGTTGCTAAGAGAGTAGATCTTAAAAGTTCTCAACCTAAGAAAAAAAATTTTTGTAATTATGTGTGAATGTTAACTAGATTTATTGTGATCATTTTACAATATATACAAATATGAATCATTATGTTGTACATCTGAAACTAATATAATATGTCAATTATATCTCAAAAATAAAAATTAGAAAAAAGAGCAAGCTTATAAAAGATTGAAGTTTGGACTTAAAAAAGCTAAATTTTTGTCAAACTAATTTAATGCTTTGTGTTCACTGTGGGCATGATTACATCCATGTGAAGTTATGGTAATGTGATCTGAATTTTCAGTAAATTATTTTAAAAAAATTTTCCCCCTCATTGGGCCCCAGAAACTGGAGTGGAGTCTGATTCCAGGCTATGAGGATATTCCTAAAAGCCCTCCTACAGGAATTAAGAAAGGATGTCAGGTCAGGTCCAAGGAGAGAGATGGCCTATCCAAGTCCCCAAGCAGGGCATGACCCCTGGACTCCAATAGCATAATACCTTCAGCATACAAATGTGTTTTCTTTTCCACGTAATTTCCCTTTGTTTCCTCCAAATCTGGATAAAAATCTAGAGCCTGGACTTGGCTGTACTTCCAGGAGCTAAGGGAAAGACCTGGGTCTCTGCTGGCCTGAGGCAGCACGGAAAGGACAATAGCTGCCCAGGAAAGGCAGGTAAAGGATGGCAATAAATCACCGTCAGAGTTCTCAGGGGAGCAGCTGTCTGGGTCATCAGTGACTACCAGCACAGATTATCAGAATGTGTAAACAGCCCTCGGAATTCCCCAAATATAATGAGGACAGGAATCAGACGAAGTGGTATACTCCCTAGAGGTAGTCATACACAGTGCAGAATGAACTATTGTCACCCGAGCGTTATGGGAAACTCTTATTATCCTTGTACACCCCAAGTTATAAGTTACCTGGTCACTCCTGCCCACATTAAAGCTGACCCCTCCCCTACCATAGACTATCCTTCATTGGAGTTTGGGGTTTTATAAACTTTTTATGACTTATTTGACAGTTTATAAGTATTTAGCTGTATTGAATCTGAGCAAGATTTTGGTTGTGCTAGGGAGTGGCAAGAGGCATCCTGCCCCAGGAATGAATTTGGCCCTATATTTTAAGGTTATCTCTAGTTAAAACTTTCACTTGGTAAACATTTATTAAGCATCTACAATATGCTGGGCCCACAGCACTGAATAAGATGGCAATCTGCAACACCATAATGTCAGGATATAATAGGAGGAAAGACATTTTCATCAGTAATGACTATACAATTTGTGGACTCATAGTAGAAGTCAGTTAAGGATATATTGAGTGTTTTCCCTGTCACTTTTTACTGAAGGAAAAGGCTCACGAGGTAGTAGAAATTGTAGATTGAGTCATACTTTGGAAGAGATGCCGGTACCACCACTTACTGGCTCCAGAGAAAATTCTCTTTGGTCTGTTTCCTCATGAAAGATGGAGGTTTCATAGGGTGGTTGGGAGGATTAAATTAAGACAGTGAATGTAAAGTGTTTAACACAGTTCCTGGCACAGAATGAATAATGTTAATATTATACTATTTTTAAAAATATCTTTATTGGAGTATAATTGCTTTACAATGCTGTGTTAGTTTCTGCTGTATAAAATCAGCTATATGTATACATATATCCCCATATCCCCTCCCTCTTGCATCTCTCTCCCACTCTCCCTATCCCAACCCTCTAGGTGGTCACAAAGCACCGAGCTGATCTCCCTGTGCTATGTAGCTGCTTCCCACTAGGTATCTATTTTACATTTGGTAGTGTATATATGTCAATGCCACTCTCTCACTTTGTCCCAGCTTACCCTTCCCCCCTCCCCCTGTCCTCAAGTCCATTCTCTATGTCTGCGTCTTTGTTCCTGTCCTGCCCCTAGGTTCGTCAGAACCAATTTTTTTTTTTATATTCTATATATATGTGTTAGCACACGGTATTTGTTTTTCTCTTTCTGATTTACTTCACTCTGTATGACAGACTCTAGGTCCATCCACCTCACTGCAAATAACTCAATTTCGTTTCTTTTTATGGCTGAGTAATATTCCATTGTATATATGTGCCACATCTTCTTTATCCATTCATCTGTCGATGGACATTTAGGTTGCTTCCATGTCCTGGCTATTGTAAACAGTGCTGCAATGAACATTGTGGTACATGACTCTCTTAGAATTATGGTTTTCTTAGGGTATATGCCCAGTAGTGGGATTGCTGGGTCATGTGGTAGTTCTATTTCTGGTTTTTTAAGGAACCTCCATACTGTTCTCCATAGTGGCTGTATCAATTTACATTCCCACCAACAGTGCAAGAGGGTTCCCTTTTCTCCACACCATCTCCAGCATTTATTGTTTGTAGCTATTTTGATGATGGCCAATCTGACCAGTGTGAGGTGATACCCCATTGTAATTTTGATTTGCATTTCTCTAATGATTAGTGATGTTGAGCATCTTTTCATGTGTTTGTTGGCAATCTGTATTCTTCTTTGGAGAAATGTCTGTTTAGGTCTTCTGCACATTTTTGGGTTGGGTTGTTTGTTTTTTTGATATTGAGCTGCATGAGCTGCTTGTATATTTTGGAGATTAATCCTTTGTCAGTTGCTTCGTTTGCAAATATTTTCTCCCATTCTGAGGGTTGTCTTTTCATCTTGTTTATGGTTTCCTTTGCTGTGCAAAAGCTTTTAAGTTTCATTAGGTCCCATTTGTTTATTTTTGTTTTTATTTCCATTTCTCTAGGAGATGGGTCAAAAGGGATCTTGCTGTGATTTATGTCATAGAGTGTTCTGCCTGTGTTTTCTTCTAAGAGTTTGATGGTGTCTGGCCTTACATTTAGGTCTTTAATCCATTTTGAGTTTATTTTTGTATATGGTGTTAAGAAGTGTTCTAATTTCATTCTTTTACATGTAGCTGTCCGTTTTTCCCAGAACCACTTATTGAAGAGGCTGTCTTTTCTCCATTGTATACTCTTGCCTCCTTTATCAAAGATAAGGTGACCATATGTGCATGGGTTTAACTCTGGGCTTTCTATCCTGTTCCATTGATCTATATTTCTGTTTTTGTGCCAGTACCATACTGTCTTGATTACTGTAGCTTTGTAGTATAGTCTGAAGTCAGGGAGCCTGATTCCTCCAGCTCCGTTTTTCTTATCTCAATATTGCTTTGACTATTCAGGGTCTTTTGTGTTTCCATACAAATTGTGCAATTTTTTGTTCTAGTTCTGTGAAAAATGCCATTGGTAGTTTGATAGGGATTGCATTGAATCTGTAGATTGCTTTGGTTAGTATAGTCATTTTCACAATGTTGATTCTTCCAATCCAAGAACATGGTATATGTCTCCATCTGTTGTTATCATCTTTAATTTCTTTCATCAGTGTCTTATAGTTTTCTGCATACAGGTCTTTTGTCTCCTTAGGTAGATTTATTCCTAGGTATTTTATTCTTTTTGTTGCAGTGGTAAATGGGAGTGTTTCCTTAATTTCTCTTTCAGATTTTTCATCATTAGTGTATAGGAATGCAAGAGATTTCTGTGCATTAATTTTGTATCCTGCTACTTTACCAAATTGATTGATTAGCTCTAGTAGTTTTCTGGTGTATTCTCTATGTATAGTATGATGTCATCTGCAAACAGTGACAGTTTTACTTCTTTTCTGATTTGGATTATTTTTATTTCTTTTTCTTCTCTGATTGCTGTGGATAAAACTTCCAAAACTATGTTGAATAATAGTGGTGAGAGTGGGCAACCTTGTCTTGTTCCTGATCTTAGAGGAAATGGTTTCAGTTTTTCACCATTGAGAACAGTGTTGGCTGTGGGTTTGTCATATGTGGCCTTTATTATGTTGAGATAGGTTCCCTCTATGCTTACTTTCTGGAGAGTTTTTATCATAAATGGGTGTTGAATTTTGTCAAAAGCTTTTTCTGCATCTATTGAGATTATCATATGGTTTTTATCCTTCAATTTGTTAATATGGTTTATCACATTGATTTGCGTATATTGATGAATACTTGCATTCCTGGGATAAACCCCACTTAATCATGGTGTATAATCCTTTTAATGTGCTGTTGGATTCTGTTTGCTAGTATTTTGTTGAGGGTTTTTGCATCTATGTTCATCGGTGATATTGGCCTGTAGTTTTCTTTCTTTGTGACATCTTTGTCTGGTTTTGGTATCAGGGTGATGGTGGCCTCGTAGAATAAGTTTGGGAGTATTCCTCCCTCTGCTATATTTTGGAAGAGTTTGAGAAGGATGGGTGTAAGCTCTTCTCTAAATGTTTGATAGAATTCACCTGTGAAGCCATCTGGTCCTCGGCTTTTGTTTGTTGGAAGATTTAAAATCACAGTTTCAATTTCAGTGCTTGTGATTGGTCTGTTTATGTTTTCTATTTATTCCTGGTTCAGTCTCAGAAGGTTGTGCTTTTCTAATAATTTGTCCATTTCTTTCAGGCTGTACTTTTTATTGGCATAAAGTTGCTTGTAGTAATCTCTCATGATCCTTTGTATTTCTGTAGTGTCAGTTGTTACTTCTCCTTTTTCATTTTTAATTCTATTGATTTGAGTCTTCTCCCTTTTTTTCTTGATGAGTTTGGCTAATGGTTTATCAATTTTGTTTATCTTCTCAAAGAACCAGCTTTTAGTTTTATCGATCTTTGCTATTGTTTCCTTCATTTCTTTTTCATTTATTTCTGCTCTGATCTTTATGATTTCTTTCCTTCTGCTAACTTTGGGGGTTTTTTATTCTTCTTTCTCTAATTGCTTTAGGTGTAAGGTTAGGTTGTTTATTTGAGATTTTTCTTGTTTCTTGAGGTAGGCTTGTATTGCTATAAATTTCCCTCTTAGAACCACTTTTGCTGCATCCCATAGATTTTGAGTCATCGTGTTTTCATTGTCATTTGTTTCTAGATATTTTTTGATTTCCTCTTTGATTTCTTCAGTGATCACTTGGTTATTTAGTAGCATAGTGTTTAGCCTCCATGTGTTTGTATTTTTTACAGTTTTTTTCCTGTAATTGATATTTAGTCTCATAACGTTGTGGTCGGAAAAGATACTTGATACGATTTCAGTTTTCTTAAATTTCCCAAGGCTTGATTTGTGACCCAAGATATGGTCTATCCAGGAGAATGTTCCATGAGCAGTTGAGAAGAAAGTGTATTCTGTTGTTTTTGGATGAAATGTCCTCTAAATATCAATTAAGTCCATCTTGTTTAATGTGTCATTTAAAGATTGTGTTTCCTTTTTATTTTCATTTTGGATGATCTGTCCATTGGTGAAAGTGGGGTGTTAAAGTCCCCTACTATTATTGTGTTACCCTCAATTTCCCCTTTTATGGCTGTTAGCATTTGCCTTATTTATTGAGGTGCTCCTATACATGGGAGCATACATAGTGGGTTTATGCATAAATATTGGGTTGGGTGCATAAATATTTACAATTGTTATATCTTTTTTTTAGATTGATCCCTTGATCATTATGTAGTGTCCTTCTTTGTCTCTTGTAACAGTCTTTATTTTAAAGTCTATTTTGTCTGATATGAGAATTGCTACTCCAGCTTTCTTCTGATTTCCATTTGCATGGAATATCTTTTTCCATCCCCTCACTTTCAGTCTGTATGTGTCCCTAGGTCTGAAGTGGGTCTCTTGTAGACAGCATATGTATGGGTCTTGTTTTTATATCCATTCAGCCAGTCTGTCTTTTGGTTGGAGCATTTAATCCATTCACGTTTCAGGTAATTATCGATATGTATGTTCCTATTCCCATTTTCTCAATTGTTTTGGGTTTGTTATTGTAGGTCTTTTCCTTCTCTTGTGTTTCATACCTAGAGAAGTTTCTTTAGCATTTGTTGTAAAGCTGGTTTGGTGGTGCTGAATTCTCTTAACTTTTCCTTATCTGTAAAGGTTTTAATTTCTCCGTGGAATCTGAATGAGATCCTTGCTGGGTAGAGTAATCTTGATTGTAGGTTTTTCCCTTTCATCACTGTACATATGTCCTGCCACTCCCTTCTGGCTTGTAGAGTTTCTGCTGAAAAATCAGCTGTTAACCTTATGGGGATTCCCTTGTATGTTATTTGTTGCTCTTCCCTTGCTGCTTTTAATTTTTCTTTGTATTTAATTTTTGATAGTTTGATTAATATGTGTCTCGGCATGTTTCTCTTTGGGTTTATCCAGTATGGTACTCTCTGTGCTTCCTGGACTTGATTGACTATTTCCTTTCCCATGTTAGGGAAGTTTTCAACTAATCTCTTCAAATATTTTCTCAGACCCTTTCTTTTTCTCTTCTTCTTCTGGAACCCCTATAATTCAAATGTTGGTTCATTTGCTGTTGTCCCAGAGGTCTCTGAGACTGTCCTCAATTCTTTTCATTCTTTTTTCTTTATTCTGGTCCCTGGTAGTTATTTCCACCATTTTATCTTCCAGCTCATTTATCCATTCTTCTGCCTCAGTTATTCTGTTATTGATTCCTTCTAGAGTATTTTTTAAAATTTATTTATTTATTTTTGGCTGCGTTGGGACTTCATTGTGGTGCGCAGGCTTCTCTTTGCGGTGGCTTCTCCTGTTGCGGAGCACGGGTTCTAGGAGCGTGAGCTTCAGTAGTTGTGGCGCGTGGGCTCAGTAGTTGTGGCTCACGGGCTCTAGCAGACAGGCTCAGTAGTTGTGGTGCACGGGCTTAGCTGCTCCACGGTATGTGGGATCTTCCTGGACCAGGGCTCGAACCCCTGTCCCCTGCATTGGCAGGCGGATTCCTAACCACTGTGCCACCAGGGAAGCCCCCTTCTGGAGTATTTTTAATTTCAGTAATTGTGTTGTTCATCACTGTTTGTTTGCTCTTTAGTTCTTCTAGATCCTTGTTAAATGTTTCTTGTATTTTCTCCATTCTGTTTCCGAGATTTTGGATCATCTTTACTATCATTACTCTGAATTCCTTTTCAGGTAGGTTGCCTATTTTGTCTTCATTTATTTAGTCTTGTAGGTTTTTACCTTGCTACTTCATCTGTAACATATTTTTTTGTCGTTTCTTTTTTTTTTTTTTAATGGGTGGTGCTGTATTCCTATCTTACTGGTTGTTTGGCCTGAGACATCCAGCACTGGAGTTTGCAGGCAGTTAGATAGACCTGGGTCTTGGTGCTGAGATGAGGACCTCTGGGAGGCCTCACTCCGATTGATATTCCCTGGGGTCTGAGGTTCTCTGTTAGTCCCGCAGTTTGGATTCGGAGCTCCCACCACAGGAGCTTGGGTCTGATCTCCGGCCTTGGAACCAAGATCCCACAAGCTTCACGGCGCAGTAAAAAAAAAAAAAAAGGAAGAAAGAAAAAAAGGAGCCGTACAATATCAAAGAATAAAAAACAAAATAAAATTAGATAAAAAATATATTAGAAAAAATAAAACTATAATTGAAACAACTGCAATAAGGTAAAATAAAACCACAGCAGAAAAAAGAAAAGAAAAGGGGGGGGCGGCAAGAAGCCAAAAGGAGAAATCACTAACAAAGTATAAAGAATAAAATGAAATTAGAAAAATAAAAGATTGGGAAAGATAAAAATATACAAGAATCAACAACAATGAATCAACCAGGTAAAACAGAACCCGATCTAAGAGAGGAAAAAAGAAAAGAAAGAAAAAAAAAGCCTTGGCTATGGGGGCAGAGTTTAGCTGGGGGGGGGGTGGAACTTAGGCAGGGGTGGGGTTTAGGGTGGGGTGGGACCTAGGCAGGTGGGGGGGTGACGTTTGAGCATGGGACAGGGCCTAGGCAGGGCGATGGTCAAGCGTAGGCAGGGCCTCTGCTTAGGACCTGGCAGAAGGAGAGAGGCAGCGTGTCCAAAGGAGGGCATCTGGAGTGTGGAGTTCTGGAGTTTGGAGGTAGGGCCCTGAGTGAGGGTGTGTGGGTGGGGTTTAGGCCCAGCTTGTTGGAGGGGGTCTCCGAGTGTAGAGGTGGGGCCTTGGGTGGGGGTGTAGGGGTGGGGCTGTTTACGCCTGGGAGCCTAACAGGCTCCCTGGTGCCTAAGCGGACAGGGAAAGCACTGGCCCTGTTCCCTTCAGTTCCTTTGTGCCCCTCCCCCACCCTCTCCCCCAGGGTCTGCCCCATCCCGCTGGACCCCTAACCATGGGTGGGTCCCCCTGGGTGTAGGAACTCCTTCCCTCCCCAAGCCACCCCTCAGGGGTGCTGGTCCCAGCGGTCCCACCTTTACTTTTGATTCCCTTTCCCTCCCTCCCACTCCCTCAGGACCCACTCGGCTGGAGGGGGCCTAGGTGGGCAGAGGATCAGGCCTGGGATCTCAACAGGTTCCTGGGGGTCCATGTGGGCAGGGGAAACCTGACCACACTCCCTCTTGATCCTCTGCCCTCCCAGTGGTTCCCCAATTTCTCCCTTCTGGTGTGGGATCCCTTCCCCTCCCCCAGCTGCACCTCAGGGGCACCAGTCCCATCCTGCCTCCACTTCTCCTCCCCCTTCACTTCCCCCATGCCCCACGTCCTACCCGGTTGCTGGGGGATCCTCCAGTCCTATTAGGTGTCCGTGGTCCCCCACTGGTACCTGGTAGGTGCCCTAGTTGTGAGGAGACGCAAATTTCACTTCCTCCTAGTACACATCTTGACTCCGCCCCCAATATTATACTATTAATATTATATGCTCTGTGCTCTCTTCACAGAGAAGTATCTGCTACATCCAAAGCTGTTACTTGTAATTGGAGGGATTCCTTCTGATGTCAGTCAACAAGTAATTTCAATAAATAAAAAAAGAAAAATAGAAAAAACAAAATTTTAGTTTAATACATGTACTCAGCACTGTGGTAGGGGCCTCTTTACTGTATAAAATTAGTATAAATACAGTTTCCTAACAAGGTGATGTTCAGCAGACATGACACATCTGATGGTATGAAATTCATCAGAGGAATATTAGTAAAGAAGAAGGGATATTAAATCTTTTCTAGGAGAAAAAGAAATATTTTAGGTAAAAAAGGAGTATGGCTAGGGACTTCCCTGGTGGTGCAGTGGTTAAGACTCCGCACTTCAAATGCAGGGTGCATATGGGTTCAATCCCTGGTCAGGGAACTAAGATTCCGCATGCTGCTCAGAGTGGTTAAAAAAAAAATCTCAAAAAGAATAAAAAATGGAGACAGTAAAAAAAGGAAATGGGGGGCGGGGGGGAGTATGGCTATAGGAAGGACCTGGAAATCTTGGGAAGTAATAAATTGAATATGTGATATATCTTGTTAAACATCTGTCAGATTTGAAAAGGTCGATGACTTAAACACTTAAGTGCCTCTTGACCCTGGGGCAATCAGGGTCTTCTGTGTTATTGGATATAGTCTGCCTTACAGAGTCCCAGAAGAAAATAGACTCAATAACTACATCACATGGAATCTGAAGAGATGTCTAATCTGAATAGGTTTTATTTTTTTGATTAAAAAAACTCCTCATTTCATGAATGCACATTTATAGGACAAATTAGAACAATCAGTCACATAACTGTCCTCACATAAGGTAGCTGTTACTTGAAATGAAAATCCAAGTGATATTAATAAATGCAGGTACCAATAGTAGTGTATGTCAAACAACTTAGATGAAAGATGGCATGTCCTGAAAAAGATTCTGGTGACTGGAAAAGTTAGCCTGAGACAAGGATGTTGATGTCAATAGATGCATATGAAGAGTTCAAATGAAATGCTAAAAAGCAGTAAGATGTTTAATATATAAATAAAATCTTAATTACTAAAATAAATAGTAAAAGTGGGAGAATCCCTCCTCCTACAATAGTATATTTTTATAAACTTTATAATCCTAGTCAGAGCCACTGGAGCTATCAATTCCCACTTGACCTTTGCTTCACTGAGCCTCTCATTCCCACTCAGTGCTTGAGGTGTTTGATGTCTTAGGCTTCTTTCTCCCACTACTTATCTTATGGCTCTGATTCTTGCTCTTCCTCCTCTCTCTCTCCCTCCTCTTCTGGGGGAGCCTCTTCTGAAGGAGCCTGTTCTGGGGGAGCCTCTTCTGGGGCAGCATCTGCTGCAGCAGCCTCTGCTGGTGCCTCTTCTGGTGCAGGAGCTTCTTCTTTTGCCTGTCTACAAATCTTGGTGATGCAAACAATTACGATTATTAATATTATGAAAAAAAGTATAAGAAGTATTATGATCATCGAGTCTAAGAGAGCTTCTTGACGTTTGTTACCAGTGGTAGTGTTTTCATTTCCACCTCCACCTGCTGGCAGTTCATCAGGTTCCATATCAGGGGGGCCACTGTCCACACTACCACCAGTTCCTGGAGTTTTGCAGTTAGGAGGGGCAAAACCAGCCTCACAATGGCAGTGCTTATAATTGTTGCAGACTCCTTTTCCATTACACATTTCCTGTAGATCACAATCGTAACTGAGAACAGAGGAATCTGTGCAGGAGGACTCCATGCAGACTTTGTCTGAGCCACAAAGATTGCCACTCGCTGAATCTCCATAATCAGGGATATCAGTAGTGTCATACTGATCCATGGACCAGCAGTAGTCATCTCCATGAGGGACCTGTATCAGTGTACAGTTGGGTTTGATAATAGGTAGCTGTTGCACATTTGTACATACAACTTTCCCACAAAGTAGATCCTTCTCTGCACATTGAATATATGCTGGGTTACTCGAATTGGGAATACCACAGTTTCCAAACCTATTCCCTTTCATGTTAAATAACCGGTAACAGTCAGGAGAGGCGGATCTTGAAGGGTACCCAAAAATGTCAGCACATTGAACATCATGGTTCCTGCAGTGACCCTCAACACAGAAGTAACCTTGCTGACATGGTGTACCATCTTGCTTGTAGGTGTCTGAGGGGCATTCCCCAGAGTTACCAAGACAAAACTCTGGAAGGTCACACTCCCCCAAAGCAGGACGGCAGCTGTGTCCAATTGGTTCATATTGGCACGAATTATTACAGCAGGGTCCAGGATTACACAATGCATGAGCCTTCAGCAAACATTCTTGGTCACAACACGGGTGAATGTCACAGTCAGAACCACAGTCACACTGCTCATCCTCTTCTACAACACCATTTCCACAGCGAGAGTCCCTCCGTAAGCGGCCTTTGGGCCCAGGCTTGTTAAATAGGCAGGCCCCTTTGTGTTCCCAGAGGAACTGGTAGAAGAAGTCAGAGCTGCAGTTGCTGAAGCCACTTTCTTTAGTGATATTTTCACGCATGAGGCCAAAGGGTTTATCTTTACAAACGCAGGCCGAATGGTCATGCGGAATACCCAAGTTGTGCCCGAGCTCATGGACCATGAGCGCCGCAAACAGGAGGACATCCTCATGGTGGAAGGATTCAACGGCTGCTGCAAAATCACTCGAACAGGCACCACTGAGAAATGCCTGCCCCGTATCCTCTTTAGGATGGTGTCCAGTGATCATGTGGGCAACATCATGCTTCACACGATGGAAGAGCCTCTCTCGTCTCCAGCTATTGAAATTCCTGAGTGCAACTTGCAGGTCCACTGGCACCTCTGTGAGGTCCCCCTCGGTCCAAATCTCCATTCCAGCCAGCACCACCTCTGTGTTTATTCCCCTAGTGAAGCTGTTGGCCAGAGCAATGATGTCCATTACTCTCTGGACTGTCTCATTGACGTCACTGCCCCACATTTGGAACCGCTGGTTGTCGACCACGACAAACATCTCCACGTACTTGGTGTGTGACCACAAGTAGGATGGCACCTGCTGACTGCGAGGCTTGCTGCTCTCTTGCTGCCGGCTGGTGAATGCCACTTGGCTGTCATTGGAAGTGACACTACAGGAGACTGGAGCTTCATGGGCCATGGTGTACAACACATGTTCAAACCGTTTTGAAGAGTGAATGGGCTCAATGCCATAGGATTTTTCCTCCTTAATCAGGACGCCCCTGAGGCCTGAACAGGTGTTGACAGAAACAAAAGAACCTGGGACTCCTTCTATGTAGCCTTCATAATGACAGTCATGTGAGATGAAAGGCATTTCTTGCCCCAGGATGCCATTGTGGTAGCTGAAGACTGGAAAGTTATTCACAAAATAGTCTCTCTTCACCTTCAGGTGAATCAGCTGCTTCTGGCCCTGCATAAATAGCACATAGGAGAGCTTTTCCACTTGGTGTTCCCTTCCTTCCACTGTCAGAAACTTGGGGGTGACTATTTCATAGGAAGAGTAATATACTGATCCCAGGTCACAGTACAAGCTTGGCAGAGAAATCACCAACAGCAACACAATCCTCAAACTGAAACATGAAGATCCTGGCACTGGCCCCAGCCTCAAGTCCCTCTTCTGCTGAGCCCAAGTCTGAAACTTTATCTTACCCTCCTTCAAGGCCACTTGGTTTTTCCATAGAGAAGGCAGTATAGAGGCAGAGTGTGTCACAGACGCTGCCACTGACATGGCCCTAGTAAATCAGTTGGTGATGCAGGGCCTATGTCCAGCAGCAGCAGCTTTCCCTGACACGCAGACCCTCTGTCACAGGTATTCACTTCAGATCTATGCTGGCTGCATGAAGGGTGGCTACTGCCTACCTCTCAGAGGTACAGCCTCTGGCTGTGTCCTTTCTAGTCTTTCTGATCTGTTATGCTTCAGAGTGTCCTTTCTCTGTGACTTCCTTCCACACCATCAACCTCAGTGCTCCTTGGTGAAGGTCCTTTTGATGTTAGAAAGTGATGTAATCATGAAGAGGGACTGCAAACCCTAAAATGCAAGACTGTACCTTGAGAAAGAAAACAAAACCTCTATGCCTTCCTCAACTGTGCCACACGGAACACCCCTCCCCCATTCCTCCTATCGTCCGTTGCTCAGCTGACTCCAAAAGTTCCAGACCAGGAGGCTTGGAGGTGTTTAGTGGACACACTCCATTGCCCATTTCCCCTCTTTTAAAGCTCTTGCTCTGTACCACATGGACATTATAACTGTGGTGTTCTTTATCCCACAGTGAGGCATTATAGTGCTATGCACATCTCACAGACCAGTCAGTTAGATAAGGCCAGTGGGGTGGCTGCCCCGTGCCCCAAGATAAACCCGAGTGCGTTGGTCACCCGTGGAACAAGCGACAATTCCTTTTTTTTTTTAACATCATCAGAATTCAGTTTCTCAAGTTCTGTTTATAACACTGTCCAAAAAAGTGTGTATGGGAGATGCCAACAGAGCAGTCTCCCCTTTGTGCAATTATCATGGGCACATTGGTTGCTATCTCCAGGCCTATTACCATTCTTGGGCTGGTCCTGACATAGCTAGCAGTATCTTAAGATTTTGCCTGTTGAAGACTACGTATCCTAAAAATCTCCCCTATGTTAGTGTATGACCTCCATGTGTTCAGTGCCCACTTTGTTTGTTCATCCTTATACACTCCCCTAGGTCTAGAAGAGTGCTTGTCCAAGAGTAGATGAACAAGAATTATTTATTGAATGAATAAATAGCTCCCAGGTATGGTTGCTGTGGTGTCTCATCTGATGTATCTTATGGGTTTGTACTTGCTTCATGCCTGCCCTGAACATCTGAAAATGTCTTCAGAAAAACCCACGATAACCATGCTGACTAATGGCACAGTCATGATCTCAAAATGTATTGTACTTCTTACTGCATTTTGCTGTTTGGTTCACTCTCCAAATTTCTTCTTGCCTCATATTTCACTGAGAAAAAATAGAAGCAATCAAAAGAATACCTCCACATGTAGACACTGGATGAGTCCACCTGTATCTAAATGTTCCCCCCGCTATAGTGGATAAACTGTCCATACTCCAATCCAAGACCAATCCTTTTACTTGTGCGTGGGGGTGTCCTTCCCTTTCAGTTTCTCATGGACTTCACTCTTCCATTTCTCCCTTCTCTCTTTTACATCTTAAACATCTGTTTGTCCACTGGATCCAATCTTATTATTCGCTGTTATTTCTCACCTTTAGAAAACCATCCATCTCAGCCCACATCACCCTCCAGTCACTGTCCAGTTTCTCCTCCTCTCTGGTTTATAATGAAATTCTTTGAAAGAGTATCGAGAGACATTCTGTTCCAATTTGCATTACTCCTTTTTTCTTTTCTGAAATTTTTTATTTTGACTCATAGCCCAGTCACAAAATGTGCATAAAACATAAATGTATTTTTCAGTAAATTGGTAAAATGAGAACAGCTAAGCCAGACACAAAAGGGCAAATACCATATAATCTCACGATATGAGGTTCCACAAATAGTCAAGTTCATAGAGGCAGAAAGTGGAATAGTTTACCAGGGGTGGGGGAATAGAGTAATGGGGAGTTCTTGTCTAATGCGTGCAGACTTTCAGTTTGGGATGATGAAAAGTTCTGGAAATGGGTGTTGATGATGGTTGCACAACAATGTGAATGTATTTAATGCCAATGAACTGTACACTTAAAAAATGGTTAAGATGATTAACTTAATGTTAAGTATATTTTACCGAGAAAGAGAGAGGGGGAGAGAGAGAGAAACAGCTATGAAAGTACAACCCTAATGAGGTAATCAACAGTTTTAACTTCATAGAAGTCACCTATGTGCCCCTGCCAACCACATATCCTCCTGCTTCAGAGAGATCATGATCTTGTCTTTTATGGTAACTGCTAATCACTTTCTTTATTATTTTGCTTCCTAAATATGCATCCCAGAATCATGTCATTTTATTTTACTTGTCTTTTAATAACAGCTTTATTGAGATATAAAGTCACATGCCAGAATATTCATCCTTCAAAGTGTACAATTCAGTGGTTTGTAGTATGTTCAGAAAGTTATACAGTCATCACCACAAACAATTGTAAAACATTTTCCTCACTCCAAAACAAAACTCCCGTGTCCATTAGCAGTTGCTCTCCATTCTCAGCTCCTTCCAGCCCCTGGTTATCACTACTCTACTTTCTATCTCTATGATTTTGTCTATTCTGGACAATTCATAGCAATGGAATCCTACATGTTGTAGTCTTCTTTGACTGGCTTATTTCACCTAGCATAATGCATTCAAAGATTAGCCATGTTGTAGCAGGTATCAGTACATTTCCTTTTGGCCAAATAACATTCTTTTCATATGGATATACCATATTTTTTGATTCATCAGTTGATGAACATCCTGGTTGTTTCCACTGTTTGACTATTAAAAATAATAGTGCTATGGACATTTCAGTACAAGGTTTTGTAAAGAAATATGTTTTCATATCCCTTGGGTGGATACTTAGAATTGCTTGGTCATGTGATAATTATGTTTAGCCTTTGAGGAACTGCCCAACTGTTTTCCAAAGTAGCTGCACAATTTTACACTCCTGCCAGCAGTGAATGGGGATTCCAATTTTTCCACATCTTCACTGACATGTGTTGTTGTCTGTCTTTTTGATTATAGCCATCCTAGTGGATGTAAGGGGTATCTCACTGCTGTTCTGATTTGCACTTCCCTAATAATTAGTGATGTTGCACAGCTTTTCATATTCTTATTGCTCATTTATATCCTCTATGGAGAGGCATCTATTCACATCTTTTGCCCTTTTAAAATGGGGTGTCTTTTTCTTGTTGAGTTGTAAGAGTTATTCATATTTCCTGGGTACTAGTCTCCATCAAGTACATAATTTGCAAATATTTTCTCCCATTCTGTGGGCTGTCTTTTCACTTTCTTGATGGTGTCTCTTAGAGTGGAAAAGTATTTCATCTTTTTCTTCTGATTTTTTAAATTCTGTTAAAACATTCAGAACATAAAATTTACCATCTTAACCATTTATACATATACACTTCAGTGGTATTAAGTACTGTTATATATTGTGTTGCCATTACTACTGTCCATCTCCAGAACTCTTTTCATTGTGTGAAACTGAAACGCTATACTCATTAAACTATAAATCCCCACTGTCTGCTTTCCCCCAGCCCCTAGCAACCACCATCCGATTTTCTGTCTCTGTGATTTTACTACTCAAGTACCTCATTTAAGTGGAATCATACAGTATTTGCCTTTTTGTGATTGGCTTACTTCACTTAGCATAATGTCCTCAAGGTCCATCCATGTTGTGACATATTGCAGAATTTCCTTTCTTTTTATGGGTGAGTAATATTACATTGTGTGTATATCCCACATTCTGCTTATCCATTCACCCCTCTATGGGCACTCGGGTTGCTTCCTTATTTTAGCTATTATGAATTAGTGCTGCTTTGAACATGGACCTACAAATATCTCTTCAGGATCCTGCATTCAATTCTTTTGGGCTTATAACCAGAAGTGGAGTTGCTGGATCATACGGTCTTCTATTTTTAAATTTTTGAGGAACTGCCATACCATTCCACAGCATCTGTACCATTTTATGTTCCCACCAACAGTGCACAGGGGTTCCAGTTTTCTCCACCTCCTCTCCAACGCTTGTTCTTTTCTGTTTCTTTTTGTTTTTATAGTGGCCATCCTAATGGATACGAGGTGGTATCTCATTGTAGTTTAGATTTGCATTTCCCTAAGGATTAGTGACATTGAGCATCTTTTCATGTGCAGTAGGCCATTCATGTATCTTCTTTGGAGAAATGTCCGTTTGAGTCCTTTGCCCGTTTTTTGAATCAGGCCATTTTTTTTCTTTGTTGTTGTTGAGTTTTAGGAGTAGTCTATATATTCTGGATATTAATCCCTTATCAGATATATGAGTTGCAAATATTTTCTCTCATTCTGTGGGTTGCCTTTTCACTCTGTTAATAGTATTTTTTTTTTTAAGAGAAGACCCTTTTTTTTTTTAAATTTATTTATTTATGGCTGTGTTGGGTCTTCATTTCTGTGTGAGGGCTCTCTCTAGTTGTGGCAAGCGGAGGCCACTCTTCATCGCGGTGCGCTGGCCTCTCACTGTCGCGGCCTCTCTTGTTGCGGAGCACAGGCTCCAGACGTGCAGGCTCAGTAATTGTGGCTCACGGGCCCAGTTGCTCTGTGGCATGTGGGATCTTCCCAGACCAGGGCTCGAACCTGTGTCCCCTGCATTGGCAGGCAGATTCTCAACCACTGGGCCACCAGGGAAGCCCTAATAGTATTTTTTGATGCACAAAATTTTAAAATTTTCATAAAGTCCATTTTGTCTGTTTTTTCTTTTCTTGCCTGTGCCTTTGGTGTCATATCTGAGAAACCTTTGCCAAATCCAATGCCATGAAATTTTTGCCTTATGCTTTCTTGTACGAGTTTTATAGCAAGACAAGTCCTGTGAATGGGGATTTTCCAGGGACCTGTGAGACATGCAAATTAGTGACAGTGCTATGGGGATAGGGCTTTTGAGGGAGCTCCAAAGTGTTCTGCCCATTCCACTGTGTGCTAGGCTGCCTCTTTTCACAGCCATTTTAGTTGAGATGATGCAGTTGAGTTGTAGTTGAGATGACTCGTGGGGACCTGAGGAGACAGCTATGGGAATAGGACAGTTAAAACTTCACATAGAGAGGGCAGACAGCAGAAGCAAGAAGAAATACAATCCTACAGCCTGTGGAACAAAAACCACATTCACAGAAAGATAGACAAGATGAAAAGGCAGAGGGCTATGTACCAGATGAAGGAACAAGATAAAACCCCAGAAAAACAACTAAATGAAGTGGAGATAGGCAACCTTCCAGAAAAAGAATTCAGAATAATGATAGTGAAGATGATCCAGGACCTCGGAAAAAGAATGGAGGCAAAGATTGAGAAGATGCAAGAAATGTTTAACAAAGAAGAATGAAAGAAAAAACAAACAGAGATGACCAATACAATAACTGAAATGAAAACTACACTAGAAGGAATCAATAGCAGAATAACTGAGGCAGAAGAACAGATAAGTGACCTGGAAGACAGAATGGTGGAATTCACTGCTGCAGAACAAAATAAAGAAAAAGAATGAAAAGAAATGAAGACAGCCTAAGAGACCTCTGGGACAACATTAAAAGCAACAACATTCGCATTATAGGGGTCCCAGAAGGAAAAGAGAGAAAGTACCTGAGAAAATATTTGAAGAGATTATAGTCGAAAACTCCCCTAACATGGGAAAGGAAATAGCCACCCAAGTCCAGGAAGCGCAGAGAGTCCCATACAGGACAAACCCAAGGAGAAAAACGCTGAGACACATAGTAATCAAATTGGCAAAAATTAAAGACAAAGAAAAATTATTGAAAGCAGCAAGGGAGAAACGACAAATAACATACAAGGGGACTCCCATAATGTTAACAGCTAATTTCTCAGCAGAAACTCTACAAGCCAGAAGGGAGTGGCATGACATACTTAAAGTGATGAAAGGGAAGAACCTACAACCAAGATTAGTCTACCCGGCAAGGATCTCATTTAGATTTGATGGAGAAATCAAAAGCTTTACAGACAAGCAAAAGCTAAGAGAATTCAGCACCACCAAACCAGCTCTCCAACAAATGCTAAAGGAACTTCCCTAAGTGGGAAACAGAAGAGAAGAAAAGGACCTACAAAAACAAACCCAAAACAATTAAGAAAATGGTCATAGGAACATACATATCAATAATTACCTTAAAGGTGAATGAATTAAATGCTCCAACCAAAAGACACAGGCTTGCTGAGTGGATACAAAAACAAGACCCGTATATATGCTGTCTACAAGGGACCCACTTCAGACCTAGGGACACATACAGACTGAGAGTGAGGTGATGGAAAAAGATATTCCATGCAAATGGAAATCAAAAGAAAGCTGGAATAGCAGTACTCATGTCAGATAAAATAGACTTTAAAATAAAGAATGTTGCAAGAGACAAGGAAGGACACCACATAATGCTCAAGGGATCAATCCAAGAAGAAGATATATTATAAATATATATGCACCCAACATAGGAGTACCTCAATACATAAGGCAACTGCTAACAGCTATAAAAGAGGAAATCGACAGTAACACAATAATAGTGGGGGACCTTAACCCCTCACTTACACCAATGGACAGATCATCCAAACAGACAATTAATAAGGAAACACAAGCTTTAAATGACACAAAAGACCAGATAGATTTAATTGATATTATAGGACATTCCATCCAAAAACAGCAGATTACACTTTCTTCTCAAGTGCTCACGGAACATTCTCCTGGATAGATCACATCTTGGGTCACAAATCAAGCCTCAGTAAATTTAAGAAAATTGAAATCGTATCAAACATCTTTTCTGACCACAATGCTATGAGATTAGAGATCAATTACAGGGAAAAAACGTAAAAAACATGAACACATGGAAGCTAAACAATACGTTACGAAATAACCAAGAGATCACTGAAGAAATCAAAGAGGAAATCAAAAAATACCTAGAGACAAATGACAATGAAAACACAACAATCCAAAACCTATGGGATGCAGCAAAAGTGGTTCTAAGAGGGAAGTGTATAGCAATACAATCCTACCTCAAGAAACAAGAAAAATTTCTAATAAACAATCTAACCCTACACCTAAAGGAACTAGAGAAAGAACAAACAAAACCCAAAGTTAGTAGAAGGAAAGAAATCATAAAGATCAGAGCAGAAATAAATGAAACAGACACAAAACAATAGCAAAGATCAATAAAACTAAAAGCTGGTTCTTTGAGAAGGTAAACAAAATTGATAAACCATTAGCCAGACTCATCAAGAAAAAGAGGGAGAGGACTCAAATCAATAAAATTAGAAATGAAAAGGGGGAAGTTACAACAGACACCGCAGAAGTACAAAGCATCCTAAGAGACTACTACAAGCAACTCTATGCTGATAAAATGGACAACCTGGAAGAAATGGAGAAATTCTTAAAAAGGTATAGCCTTCCAAGGCTGAACCAGGAAGAAATAGAAAATATGAACAGACCAATCACAAATAATGAAATTGAAACTGTGATTAAAAATCTTCCCACAAACAAAAGTCCAGGACCAGATGGCTTCACAGGTGAATTCTATCAAACATTTAGAGAAGAGCTAACACCTATCCTTCTCAAACTCCTCCAAAAAATTGCAGAGGAAGGCACACTCCCAAACTCATTCTATGAGGCCACCATCACCCTGATACCAAAACCAGACAAAGATACTACAAAAAAAGAAAATTACAGACCAATATCACTGATGAATATAGATGCAAAAATCCTCAACAAAATACTAGCAAACAGAATCCAACAACACATTAAAAGGATCATACACCATGATCAAGTGGGATTTATCCCAGGGATGCAAGGATTCTTCAATATATGCAAATCAATCAATGTGATACACCATATTAACAAATTGAAGAAGAAAAACCATATGATCATCTCAATAGATGCAGAAAAAGCTTTTGACAAAATTCAACACCCATTTATGATAAAAACTCTCCAGAAAGTGGGCATAGAGGGAACCTATCTCAACATAATAAAGGCCATATAAGACAAACCACAGCAAACATCATTCTCAATGGTGAAAAACTGAAAGCATTTCCTCTAAGATCAAGAACAAGACAAGGATGTCCACTGTCACCACTATTATTCAACATAGTTTTGGAAGTCCTAGCAATGGCAATCAGAGAAGAAAAGGAAATAAAAGGAATACAAATTGGAAAAGAAGAAGTAAAACTGTCACTGTTTGCAGATGACATGATACTATACATAGAGAATCCTAAAGGTGCCACCAGAAAACTACTAGAGCTAATCAATGAATCTGGTAAAGTTGAAGGATACAAAATTAATGCACAGAAATCTCTTGCATTCCTATACACTAATGATGAAAAATCTGAAAGAGAAATTAAGAAAACACTCCCATTTACCATTACAACAGAAAGAATAAAATACCTAGGAATAAAGCTACCTAGGGAGACAAAAGATCTGTATGCAGAAAACTATAAGACACTGATGAAAGAAATGAAAGATGATACCAACAGATGGAGAGCTCTACCATGTTCTTGGATTGGAAGAATCAATATTGTGAAAATGACTGTACTACCCAAAGCAATCTACAGATTCAATGCAATCCCTATCAAATTACCAGTGGCATTTTTTACAGAACTAGAACAAATCATCTTAAAATTTGTATGGAGACACAAAAGACCCCGAATAGCCAAAGCAGTCTTGAGGGAAAAAAACGGAGTTGGAGGAATCAGACTCCCTGACTTCAGACTATACTACAAAGCTACAGTAACCAAGACAATATGGTACTGGCCCAAAAACAGAAATATAGATCAATGGAACAGGATAGAAAGCCCAGAGATAAACCCACGCACCTATGGTCAACTAATCTATGACAAAGGAGGCAAGGATATACAATGGAGAAAAGACAGTCTCTTCAATAAATGGTGCTGGGAAAACTGGACAGCTACATGTAAAAGAATGAAATTAGAACACTCCCTAACACCATACACAAAAATGAACTCAAAATGGATTAGAGACCTAAATGTAAGACCGGACACTATGAAACTCTTAGAGGAAAACATAGGAAGAACACTGTTTGACATAAGTCACAGCAAGATATTTTTTGATCCACCTCCTACAGTAATGGAAATAAAAACAAAAATAAACAAATGGGACCTAATGAAACTTAAAAGCTTTTGCACAGCAAAGGAAACTACAAAGAAGACAAAAAGACAACCCTCAGAATGGGAGAAAATATTTGCAAATGAATCAACGGACAAAGGATTAATCTCCAAAATATATAAACAGCTCAGTATCAAAAGAACAACCCAGTCCAAAAATGGGCAGAAGACCTAAACAGACATTTCTCCAAAGAAGACATACAGATGGCCAAGAAGCACATGAAAAGCTGCTCAACATCACTAATTATTAGAGAAATGCAAATCAAAACTACAATGAGATATCACCTCACACCAGTTAGAATGGGCATCATCAGAAAATCTACAAACAACAAAAGCTGGAGAGGGTGTGGAAGAGAAAAGGGAACCGTCTTGCACTGTTGGTGGGCATGTAAATTGATACAGCCACTATGGAGAACAGTATGGAGGTTCCTTAAAAAACTAAAAATAGAACTACCGTATGACCCAGCAATCCCACTACTGGGCATATACCCAGAGAAAACCATAATTCAGAAAGACACATGCACCCCAATGTTCATTGTAGCACTATTTACAATAGCCAGGACATGGAAGCAACCTAAATGCCCATCGACAGACAAATGGATAAAGAAGATGTGGTACATATGTACAATGGGATATTACTCAGCCATAAAAAGGAACGAAATTGGGTCATTTGTAGAGATGTGGATGGACCTAGAGACTGTCATACAGAGTGAAGTAAGTCAGAAAGAGAAAAACGAATATTGTATATTAACGCATGTATGTGGAACCTAGAAAACTGGTACAGATGAACCGGTTTGCAGGGCAGAAGTTGAGACACAAATGTAGAGAACAAACGTATGGACACCAAGGGGGGAAAACCGCAGTGGGGTGGGGATGGTGGTGTGCTGAATTGGGCGATTGGGATTGACATGTATACACTGATGTGTATAAAATTGATGACTGATTAAAAAAAAAAAACTGGTCACTTCCCTGCTCTAGTCTATCCTAAAGAGCTTCAGCCTTCAATCCCCAGGCTCTGGGGTTTCCACACATTTTAAGATTCACCTGACAATTTATAAATATGTTCATTTTTTGATCACTCTTTCAGAGGAAGTTCATTCAAATAGCTGTCCTAACCTTTGTTTCCTGCCTTTAACCTGGTCTTGTAAACTTGAGGGTCGGTCATAAAGACAGCAACTAAACATTTTAAATAGTCTATACAACTTACATATTTGCTAAATTTTTGTAAACTTTGTTGTCAAATATTATGAAATCCTAAATAGGTTTTACTGATTGATATCCAATTATCTACCTGACTTTTGGTTTTTAAAGAACACCTTTGAGTTAGCTAAGCATATTTACCCCATACCTAAATCATGATTCCCTTCTATTTCTTCAGGTTTTTTAAAAAAGACTGATGCTTACTAGCTTTTATTATAGTCATCATTAGCATGTACACTTAGGAAGATTGCCATTCTGTTTTCCACTGAAGTGCTTCTCAGCAGAAATCCTCCACATCTTTTTCAGAAGTCTCTAATGACAGGTTTACCCTTGGAGGCCTTCATTTACCCAGTTTCACTCTCGTTCTCAAAGCTCTCAGGCGACTACCAACTAATAGTGTGCTTTCACCATGAATCTTGACCTTCTGGCATACAATGTCCTGAGATTTGATTACCAGCAAATCTCGTGGCCTGGAAACTTACATAACTGAAGGCTTGATTTTGGGTTTTGCTCTGAAGTTCAGTTTTGTTCCACCAAAAGTAATTAACATAAGCTTCTTGAAAGCAGAGGCTAGGTCTTGTCCTCCTTTTGTTTGCTCTTTTCTGCTCACATAGGATTGGGCAGTTAGAAGAGGGATTCAGCAAATGTACCGTCAGGGACTGATGCTCAGGAATTTCCCCAAGACTCAGAACACTCAACCTGTAGCAACACTGCACCTGAGCAAGGTTTCGGTGGTGCCATGCCTAGGGACTAGCAGGGGCATCCATACAAGTTACCCTCCTATTTAAAGGTTAGCCCTGGTTAAGTCATTCACTTGGTAAATTTACTGAGCACCTACAGTGATCTGGGCTCTCAGAGCTGAATAGGATACAAACCTGCCAGTCCATGATGTCAGGATGTAATCGGGGAAAAGACTCTTTCATCGATCATGACTACACAGTGTGGTAGGTTCATGATAGAGATCAACATCCATTTGTAAGGCTTCTGTTTCAGTAGAGTCACTGAGGAAGAAGCCACGTTCTGGGCAATTAAGGACATGTCAGTTGTCTTCCTGCTCACTTTTTTTTACTAAAGGAAAAGGCTCACGAGGCAGCGGCGAATGTAGATTCAGTCATACCTGAGGCGGTATGCAGGTTCCACCCCTTACCAGCTCTAGAGCAAAAGTCTTTGGTCTCTGTTTCTTCATGTACAAGATGGAGGTCTCATAGGGTGGATGGGAGGATTAAATTAAGACAACAAATGTAAAGTAGCACAGTGTCTTGCACAGAATGCATAATGTTATATTGTATATGCTTTGTGCTCTCTTTACAGACAATTGACTACCCTCCAAAGCTCTGTTCCTTTGGACTGTCAGTCAACAATATGTTAACTTAAAAAGGAAATGAGAAATAAATATAATAAGTGAAGTAGAAAAACAGAAAAGGAACAATTAATACTTCCAATTGAACTCCGCACTAAACAGGTTGTCTCTTGCCTAGGTTGCTCCCCTTCCCCCATGCACCCAGACCCAGGGTGATCGGACCTCCCTGGATCAGATGTAGCCCCTTCCAAGAGAGCCCCAAAATAAAGAAGCCTCAAGGACTAGGCTGTATGGAGTCTGAAGTGATGCTTCATCTTAAAATAGCTTTTTATTTATTTTAAATTACCTTTTATTCGTGAATAGCAACTTTTGGGGCAAATTAGATTACTGAACAGATAACATTTTTAAGATAATGTGTTATGAGTGGGATTAATGACCCTGTGATAGTCATAGGTAGAGATAATACTGTGTATCAAACAATGTAGATGGAAGATGGTAGGCCCTGAAAAGTAATTTCAAATCAGAAATTGGCCCAAATGAAAGATGATATTGATAGATATGATTCATGAGAAGAGCTTAAATAAAATTGTTTCATGAAATGGGAAAAAAGCAAAAATATAGAATATTTTATATGAGTTCATATATGAATACATAACCAAATTACTAAAATGAATACTGAAAGCAGGGACGTCTCTGTTCCCATGTTAGTATGTTTCTGTAGACTATATATCCTGGTCAGAGCTACAGGAGCCATCAATTCTCCCTTCACCTTAGCTTCTCTGAGCCCCTCTTTCCCATTCAGTGCTTGAGATATTCGATATTTTTGGATTCTTCCACCAATACACTTCTGCCTTTGGTTATCCTTTTCCTTCACCTGCTACCTCTTATGGTGCTGGCTCTCCTGGTGGTGGGGCCTCCGGCAGGGGGGGAGCCTCCAGCGGCAGCGAGGGGGCCTTCTCCGGTGGGGGGCCCTCCTCTTCTTGGTCCTTCTCTTCTGACTCCTTCTCCCGTAGCCCCACTGGTAGAAACTCCGTTAAGAATCCCTCGCTAGTGGTTTCCTCTGAACTGTCCTCCGAGGTACGCCCTAGGGTCTCTACTGACTCACTTACAGCCCTGAGGGTAATGCAAAATATTAAAATTAACAACAATATTAAAAGAAATGAAGGGAGTATGAAAATTAGCTTGCCAACATTTCTAAACTCAATGCTACGATGAAAAGAACCGCCACCTACACCTCCACTTTGAATTTCAATTGGTTTGCCAGGTGGACCACTGTCTACACTACCACCATCTCCTGGACCTCTGCAGTCAGGGGGAGCATAGCCAGCCTCACAATGGCAGTGCCTAAAATTGTTGCAGACTCCTTTCCCATTACACATTTCTGCTGGTTTGCAGTCATACTTGAGCACAGCATAATCAGTACAAGAGTAATTTACACAGACTTTGTTTGGAGCACAAAGAGTGCCAGTGTGCACATCTCCATCATCAGGGATATCAGTGGTGTTATAGGCGTCCATGCTCCAGCACCAGTCACCTTCATGAGCGACCTGGATCAGTGTATGATTTGGTTTGATTTGTGGTACCTGTCTAACATTTGTACATATAAGTTTCCCACAAAATATATTATCATCTACACACTTCAAATATCTTAACCTAGGTGAGTTGGTAATACCACAGTTTCCAAACCGGTCCCCTTTTCTGTTCATTGAAATGTAACAGTTTTCTGGGGCAGACCTTGCAGAGAACCCATATATATCCATGCATTGATTATCAGGGTTCTTACAGCGACCTCCAGCGCAATAGTGAATTCTATCACACATTGTACCATCTATCTTATAGCTGTCTATGGGGCATTCTCCAGAGGAACCATCACAATACTCTGGGAGGTCACACTCCCCCAAAGCAGGACGGCACATGAATCCCTTATATTTCAGTTGGCATTTAACACAGCAGAGTCCATCGCTACACTCAGCATTCTCCTTCAGCCTACATGTTTGGTCACAGCATGGGTGATTGTCACAGTCAGAACCACAGTCACACTGCTCGTCCTCTTCTACAACACCATTTCCACAGCGAGAGTCCCTCCGTAAGCGGCCTTTGGGCCCAGGCTTGTTAAATAGGCAGGCCCCTTTGTGTTCCCAGAGGAACTGGTAGAAGAAGTCAGAGCTGCAGTTGCTGAAGCCACTTTCTTTAGTGATATTTTCACGCATGAGGCCAAAGGGTTTATCTTTACAAACGCAGGCCGAATGGTCATGCGGAATACCCAAGTTGTGCCCGAGCTCATGGACCATGAGCGCCGCAAACAGGAGGACATCCTCATGGTGGAAGGATTCAACGGCTGCTGCAAAATCACTCGAACAGGCACCACTGAGAAATGCCTGCCCCGTATCCTCTTTAGGATGGTGTCCAGTGATCATGTGGGCAACATCATGCTTCACACGATGGAAGAGCCTCTCTCGTCTCCAGCTATTGAAATTCCTGAGTGCAACTTGCAGGTCCACTGGCACCTCTGTGAGGTCCCCCTCGGTCCAAATCTCCATTCCAGCCAGCACCACCTCTGTGTTTATTCCCCTAGTGAAGCTGTTGGCCAGAGCAATGATGTCCATTACTCTCTGGACTGTCTCATTGACGTCACTGCCCCACATTTGGAACCGCTGGTTGTCGACCACGACAAACATCTCCACGTACTTGGTGTGTGACCACAAGTAGGATGGCACCTGCTGACTGCGAGGCTTGCTGCTCTCTTGCTGCCGGCTGGTGAATGCCACTTGGCTGTCATTGGAAGTGACACTACAGGAGACTGGAGCTTCATGGGCCATGGTGTACAACACATGTTCAAACCGTTTTGAAGAGTGAATGGGCTCAATGCCATAGGATTTTTCCTCCTTAATCAGGACGCCCCTGAGGCCTGAACAGGTGTTGACAGAAACAAAAGAACCTGGGACTCCTTCTATGTAGCCTTCATAATGACAGTCATGTGAGATGAAAGGCATTTCTTGCCCCAGGATGCCATTGTGGTAGCTGAAGACTGGAAAGTTATTCACAAAATAGTCTCTCTTCACCTTCAGGTGAATCAGCTGCTTCTGGCCCTGCATAAATAGCACATAGGAGAGCTTTTCCACTTGGTGTTCCCTTCCTTCCACTGTCAGAAACTTGGGGGTGACTATTTCATAGGAAGAGTAATATACTGATCCCAGGTCACAGTACAAGCTTGGCAGAGAAATCACCAACAGCAACACAATCCTCAAACTGAAACATGAAGATCCTGGCACTGGCCCCAGCCTCAAGTCCCTCTTCTGCTGAGCCCAAGTCTGAAACTTTATCTTACCCTCCTTCAAGGCCACTTGGTTTTTCCATAGAGAAGGCAGTATAGAGGCAGAGTGTGTCACAGACGCTGCCACTGACATGGCCCTAGTAAATCAGTTGGTGATGCAGGGCCTATGTCCAGCAGCAGCAGCTTTCCCTGACACGCAGACCCTCCGTCACAGGTATTCACTTCAGATCTATGCTGGCTCCCTTATGGTTGGGTGCTGCCCAACTGTGAGTCTTACAGACCTTGGGGCTGTGTTTCTGTTCTTGCTTTTCTCTCTTGGCCTTCAGTGGTTTCCTTACTATATGACTTCCTTCCAACAGCAATGGTTTTAATGCTCCTTGGCTAAGTTCCCTTTACACTTACAGAGAGATATACCAAGTAGAAGGCCTGTAATGATTCAGCCAGGACTGTTACTCAGGTAAATTATCCTTATCCTCAACCCAGGGCCACACTACTCCTGATATCCGTTAATCTGCACATTCTTTGAAACCCAACATTCTGGCAGGAGGTCAGGGGGGAGGGGATGGGGATTCTTCGGGGATCTCAGAGCAGGACAAAGTTCTCCGTTGCCCATTACCTCTTTTCCTCATTTCTGTAGTATTGAGGGTACTGTTTTTCAGTCCAGCCCTCCTTTGTCAGGGTCTGGTTTTTCTCCTTTAATTCAAGAAAACTTGTATGTGTATGCACAAATTCTCCCTCATTAATTTTTGTTCATAACAGATGATTTTAGACACTTTGTGTCTGCATATAAACATAATTTTCCTCTAAGAAGTTTTCCTAATGCACAAACATACTAAGTGTTAAATGAAAGGAGTTCAGTTTCACTATGGAGACTTACAAGTGACCAAGATCAAAGTTCAATTCTTCCCAACATAAAAACTAAGTCTGGAATAAAACTAAACTCTGATTAACCAGGTATCTAGTTACCATTTCATCAAGAAAATAAAAATGGACTGTAGAAGAACTTTTTAAAGACTTCTTTGCTTTTGTAACTAAAATTGAACTGTAATGCCTATGGAAGTCCTTGGATTTGATTTTGATGTTGATCTCCTGGTGTATTTAGCAGTATAAATTTAAAAGGAAAAAAGCCCTATTTAACCACATTCCTTGCCCAGTTATTCTCCTTTGCATCCTAAGATAACTAAAGTAAGACTCTACATCTTTTATCTTGCATAAAAATAATTTTATATTAAGTCAAATATCTACAATATAAAACCTTCAAAATAAGGGTTATGGCTATAAGTACCAAACAAAAATGGAGAAATGCCCTATGTAATTAAAAAAAGAATGGAATAATACTACAAGATCTCAGATATAAGCATGAGAGTAGATCAACTCATTATCCCCAATTAATATTTAATTCCTAATACAGATGAAAAAATTAATCATCTGCATCTAGCAAGAAAATTAATACCATCATATCACAAACACATTAAAAAATTTACAGCAAAAATGGTGAAATGATTTCCAGCTGGATTTCTTTTCTCCTTGTGTTCTGTATAAGAGGAAAGCCTCTTAAAATTATGTAACTTGGAAATTATCACAGATTTAAGATGTTCCCCTGTGTCTTAACCAAACAGGCAAGGAAAATTTAAGTCATTCTGTGGGACAAAAAAATCAATAATGAAAGACCACTTCTACTTTTTTAAATAAATAAAAATATAATTAAAATCAAATATCCAATTTTCCAGTTCTCAAATTGAGACACATTTTCTTCAGTAAATACACACGCACACAAGCATTCACACACAGGATCTGATTTAAATCGTTTGACTTCTACTTCAACCAATAATTCCTTCAACTTGTTCTATCTCAAATGAATACAAAAACAAAACTCTTTTTAAAAAGCAGTTCCTCCTATCTATGTTTCAGACAATAAATTTCTGACAGGTGTTCTCCTATAGCTTATACAATACATTAGCCAGAAAAATACAAAAGTTGTTTCACATCAAGCAGATTAATAACTATGGTAAAGTCTAAAGGTATTTGAGTGATAAGTAATGGTTTTATAGTAAGCAAAGGGTTAGCAAATCATGTAGGAAAACTGAAGACTCTAACCTCCTGCCTATGAGAACTGTTCTTACAGTGTGAACTTTCTGCATTAGACAGACAGGCCAAAAGAGACAAGGATGATTTTGTTTCACTTCCAGTACATGCGAATGTTTTATTAGTAAACCTGACTGGTAAAGTTAAAGCAGAATTTGCTACTGGCCTACAAACAAATTCCATAAACAAAACTCTACTTTAAAGACCAAACAGTGCTGTCTTTTGGAAGCTGTTGTTTTGTCAAGGAGCTCTCTGTAGGATAGGGCCCACTTTTGAGTTACACCAGCTAGAGCATCCTCCAGGGTATTCACAAACTTTCAGCATGGACCTGTCTGGACACAGCACTCATTTTCGCGGCCAGTTTAATTCAGACTAAAGAAACATGGGCAACTGCTGCTCAGAGTAAAAGGAAGAATCTTTTGGATACCCTTTTAGATCTTGCCTAAAATTCACCACACAGTGAAGGAAATCATCTTGAGCCTCTAGAAGACACCCAGATAACAAATTTGAGAAGTTAATGGTAGACTGGGCATGCTAGAAGATTCCTCTGAAGAAAAAGAAGAGTAACAAAGTTAATTACTGCCTTCCTCTCCCAAGCGAACACTGAACCTCTGCCCTAAGGTAAGAAAAATAACAGGTATTCAGTTGTTCCAGAAACAAGTGCAGAGTTTTTCCTGATTGTAAGAAGTGATTTTGATTTGTAAGACTGCATTTCACTGAAAAACAATAATTCAACCCTTAATTCAACTCTCAGCTAAGTTTTCTGGTCAGTAAATAAGAAAACATTTTGTTTTTCTCTGCTGCCTGTTAGATTTTGCCATGTTTAAAAGTATTGAATTCTCCTTACCAGGGTATCCATTTGTAGCAGTTATCAATCACTGAAAATTAGTGAGCCTTACCTCAAAAAATGCCTTGAATTTAAAACTCTCCAAAGTAAAAGGGAACCAATGTGTAAGGTAATTTCTAAGAGATACTTAATGTTTTTATCATATATTCCTACAGTCATTCACATACATATGGGACATACTAACCACATGTCACCCTGAAGACATACTCAGCAAAGTGGAGGAGTTAGAAAATAAGTGAGCTCTGTGGGGTTGATTTTGATTGAAGAGAATTTGATGGGATGAAACTGAATAACTGAGCCTACTGACCCTTTTCTTCTCCTCTGTGAATTGGAGTTGGCCTATTAGCGCTCCCATTTACCAACACAGAACCACCAATCAAGAACTGCTAAAAAAATAAATAAAAATGGTTTGTTATGAAAGCCCATATGTACAACAGCAAAGTAGAAAAGTACCCAGCCTTGTTTTCTATTCAAGTATCTGATCTATGGGCCAGAACCATGCTTCCTGAAAATGAAGGGTGCTAAATAAAATACATGCAGCCCAGGGGATGCCACCATGAAACCCAGGCAGAAACGTTAGAGAAAAAGGGTAGCTTTAAGAGAAAAAACTTGGACCATCTTTAGATGCTAACCAAATAGTCCAGTTTTTATGATATGTAACTTTCTCAGAAAAATCATCCCATAAAAGGGGCCAGAAGAACAGGGAAAGGAGATAAGAAGCAGTGGAGCTGGTGAGAGCTGCAGGGAAGGGAGAGGACAAAGTAGGATCTCAAAGGAGGTGGGAGGGCTGAAGCTCTGGTTAAACATGAAAAGAATAAACTCAATAGAGAATCCCATTAGATTTAAGAAATGCACCAATACCTTTTAAAAAAATATGACAAAAAGGAAATGTTACCACTCTTCTCTAGGGAATTAGGGATAAGAGAAATGAGGGCTCAACTGCCTGCCTCTTCCATCATGGGAGGTGGCACCCTGTAACAGGCAGTCTGCAACATGGATCCACAAAAATTTCTTGGCACCAGAGCTAATCCACTGATTGATAGTGCAGAAAGTAAATACACAGGGCAATTGAAACCAGATTCCACAGTACTTGATTCAACTGTTTACTAAGCAGAAAGGTCAGTATAGTTGGTCCTTTGCCTACCACTGGGAAATGGTTTTTGTAGACTTTATTACAAATAAAACAATCTTGCTTGACAATACCATCTGTCAGCTTTACCACATATGACTAAACAATCCTAAAGTAATAATATATTAGGAACTGAGCTTTTCTTAAAAACAAATTAACTATACTATTAGTAAATCCTGTATCTAAATTTATACAGCATCTTTAAGCAATGTGGAAATGAAATTATGATTTATTAATTTACATACAAATTACTTTATACATTAATGAATAAATTTTCAACTTGTTAAAAAACAAAGTCTGAAGCTGTCATTATTGGGATTCGTGGGATGTGGTTTGCTCTTCTATCACTTGCTTCACAATTTCTGCCAGTTTTAGTCGATCTACTTTATCTGTGAATCCACGACCTGAAACCCAAAAAAGAAAAAGGTCAGTCTCCAAACCGTTTGGGAGGTGATAAGATTCTTGACAGGGACCCAATAAGGTACATCTCACCAGTGTCAAATTCACCCTCACCATGGAGGAACCATCACCAACACTGATCAAAAGCAGTTCAAATCCCCCATTTTTCAAGTAGAACTGAGCAGCTTATTAACCTGGCCATAAAAATCCAATGTTCAGTACAACAGCACAGCAAGAAACCACAAAGAGGGAGAAGTTCTTTGTAATATGTATGTCTACAACAGAACTCATATCCAGACTATATAAAGAACTCCTACACATCTATAAGATATAACTCAATAGAAAAATGGGCAAAAGAATAGGCACCTAACAAAATCTAAATGGCCAATAAACATTAAAACGTGCTTAAGCTCATAGTCATCAGGGAAAGGCAAAGTAAAACGACACGCAATACCAGTAGTACTTATTAATCAGAATGATTAAAATGAAAAAGACAATAGCAAGTGTTGGTGTGGATACAGAATAACTAGAACCCTCAAACACTGCTAGTGGAAGTGTAAATTGGTACAACCACTTCGGAAAACTGGTGGCAGTACCTACTGAAGCCAAACAGATGAATATCCCCATGAACCAGCAGCTCCAATCCTAGATACATAAGAGAAATGAGTTCATTAAAATATTCATAAAAGATGTACACAAGAGTGTTTATAGCAGTGCTTTCCTTAAGTACCAAAACTTGGAAACAACCCATATGTCCATTCAACGGTAGAATGGATAAATATAAATACAAAAAATATATATGTGGGGCTTCCCTGGTGGTGCAGTGGTTGAGAATCTGCCTGCCAATGCAGGGGACACGGGTTCGAGCCCTGGTCTGGGAAGATCCCACATGCCGCGGAGCAACTGGGCCCGTGAGCCACAATTACTGAGCCTGCGCGTCTGAAGCCTGTGCTCCGCAATAACAGAGGCCGCGATAGTGAGAGGCCCGCGCACTGCGATGAAGAGTGGCCCCCGCTTGCCACAACTAGAGAAAGCCCTCGCACAGAAACGAAGACCCAACACAGCCATAAAAAAAAAAAAAAAAATTTCAAATTCTCCAGAGAATTCCCCTCTCAATTGCTGTATTAGTTAGGGTAACACTAGCTGCAAAAACAAACAAACCCAAAATAATAAAACAGCTCAAAAAAAAAAATGTATATATATATATATATATATATATATATATATATATATATATATATATATATATATATATATGTGTGTGTGTATACATATGGAGAAAAATATATATATATTTACATATATATATATTTATATACATATATATGAGAATGAATTGCTGCTACACACAACAATATGGTTGAATCTCACAAATATAATCTTGACTAAAAGAAGCCAGACACAAAAGAACATAGACTTCTCTGACTCCACTTACATAAAATATAAAACCAGGCAAAACTAATATATACTGCTAGAAACTGGGATCATAATTACCCTTGTGAGGAGGGAGGTAGCAGTTAAAAGAGGGCACATGCTCCACTACATGTTCTAGGTGCTTGTTACACGGGAGTGTTCACTTTGTGAAAATTCATCAGACGTGCATACCTCAAATGTGATCACTTTTCTGTATTGATATTTCAAAATCTTAAAAAAAAAAAAAAAAATCCTAGGGAAGCTAATCTCCTCCAAGTATGGGAATAGCCAGGATAGCACTTTGGATTTCTCATGTCCAAGAATCAAGCTAGGCAATGAGTTTGCTCCCTTCCCTGAGCATCCTAGACCTTAAGTCTAGTTTAGTCTGCTAAAGTAGAAAGACAGTACAAAAGCAGCTCAAAAAACACACCTGTACCTTGTTTGCCTGTGGGGAAAAAAATTCAATAAGCGGCAGATTTGGCACTCTCTACTCTTCAGTGAAACAGGTCTTCTCTAAGCTAAGCAGATCAGCAGGGCAGACTCTGTGGTATTTTGCCCTCTTTCTCCCCTTCAGAGTATACTGCTCCTTAATGACCCAGTGAACAGCTCAGGTATCTGGAAGGAGTTCTGAGATCTGACTTTTTTTGCCCAAGTGGTATGTGACGGGGGCTCTGCAGCAATGAATCTGCGACACATAATTCATCTGAACTCTGGAAAACAAGCGAAAGGGCCAGATGTCCAGGTACGCCTGGGCAGTTACTGTAGGGCTAACCCCCTGTCCCACAGTATTCCACTCACTTGCCAGCCCTACTTTACTTGAAAACAGTCCCAGCTCAGCCCCCAGAGATCCTACATATTCTAAACACAATTACTTCTCTGCATTCCTGGGGAAAGGCATAATTAAGGCTCCTACCATTCCAGCTGAAGCTTTGCAGAGTATCTCTTAGGAGTTTGCATTCCCGGTTATACTTCCAAGCTTCCTGAACTACTTCATTCAGCTTTTCATCTTCATTCTCTCCTATTGATAAAGATGAAGAAGAAGTTGCATTTTCCTGCAGCATCATGGGAATTTAGTGTCAGAGATGGAAGGACATGATGTCCAACTTATTGAGAAGTGATGATTAAAGGTGCAAGCTTTACCAGACTATCATTACTTCTAGTCCTTACATTACATGTAGACCAGGGGTCCCAACCACCGGGCCGCACAGCAGGAGGTGAGTAGTGTGCAAGCGAGGGAAGCTTCATCTGTAGTTACAGCCACTCCCCATCGCTCACATTACCACCTGAGCTCTGCCTCCTGTCAGCATTATGGTGAGTTGTATAATTATTTCATTATATATTACAATGTAATAATAATAGAAATAAAGTGCACAATAAATGTAATGCACTTGAATCATCCTGAAACCATCCCCCCCCCACCCCCGCCCCCAGTCCATGGAAAAACTGTCTTCCACGAAACCAGTCCCTGGTGCGAAAAAGGTTGGGGACCACTGATGTAGACCACTTCTGGTTTCTCAACTCTTCCTGCTCTGACCACCTCACACAAATTCCCTGATGCCCCCAGAGTCTTAGCTGGGATGATGGGAAATAGGCATCCCATAGGATGTCAGACTATTGCTGAGCAAAAGCACCTGGTTAACTTAAGAGACCATGAGAGGGAGGGAGAATAAGGCTGAGTGGGCTACCTTCTTTCTCCTAAGCTCATTTCTGACTTTGGAAGGCTACCTGAGGCACACTAGTGAGTTCCCTTAAAACCCAAGGAATCTAGGAAGACTGGTCAACTCAACAGTTTCCTGGCCTACTACTTGAAGCATCTCATTCATCTGCTGAGAAAAGCCCATCATACCCCATTAGGTGGAAAGAGAACATACTGAAAGAGAGCTCTCACTCAAAAGGACTTCTGTTTAAGTCCTACCCTGCCCATGATACAAGTAGCAGCCAGGGCCACTTCTGAACTTGGGAGATCGTCTCTTTATATTCACAAGTTAATGACAGCCTTGTACTCTAAGGGCTCTGGATATGGTGTTTCCCAACCTTCCTGACCTTCCCAACCTAATCCTGACCCTGTTCACATTTTCCATTTTCCATCCTCTATCCTGTAATCTCATTAACAAACTAAGAAAATACAAAATTACATGCTGTGTCTGACACTGGCAATTAAACCAAAACTAGAAATTTTACAGGAAACCAAAGGTGGGGCAGAGCCTCACATTTCTGAGTTCCCACCGTCCATTCTTTTCAGTGGGCACAGACTATATAATGTACTTATTTTCTTATAACACAAAGATGAAACAGACAACTTCAAATTAAACCACTCCTTTAGTCATGTGCATGTGCACACACACAGACACGCACAGAGCATTCATAAATGGTGTGACCTTTACCAGCCTGGGGGAGAATACACTGAGCAATCACATCTCGGAGCTTTTCCAAGGCAACATTTGAATCCTCGGCTCCATTCTCACGGTCGTGGATATAAACACCATCCTTTGGCTTGGTGCTTTAGAAGTTTGGGAGAGAGGTAATAACAAGGTGAGACCCCAAAACCCAACTCTTAACAGATGTTAACGCTAAACATAAGGAACAGATTTTTCAGATAAATAATTAACTATAGTTAATTATTTACTATACTATAGTTGGAGTATCTCCAACTTCTGATGCTATTTAAAGAACATACCCTTTCCACCCTCTTAAGAGACAAAAAAGGGCAGACCCCTGGCTGACCTTTCAGAACCCTGTACTCAACCACACCAGCCATGAGGGAGAAGTCAAGAAATAAGCTCAGTTACCCGAGTAATTTCCTCTTCCTTAGAATGGGGTTGTTCACAGAGTGCAGGGGTTTGAGGCTGACTTTCAGGTCCTGGATTCGCATGTTGGCCAACTGTTCCGCATGGGCCTGTTGGATGCCTGCAACCACCGCCTGAATGCAAACACTGTCATCAGTTTTCCACATTCATTTCTGGGCACCTAAAAAGCCAATCTAAGACAGTGGGAAGGAGAATCTCAAAGAACTAAGAAAGCAATTTCATTCTTATGCTGGCAGTATACAAATTTTGATAAGGTAGAGGACTCTTCCCCATGGGTCAGCAGGGCCCAGGGAATACCAGGCCAACAGCTAGCCCTTCTTTCCTATGGGCGGACAGAAATGCAAGTAAGAAATACTAACAAGGCTCATGCTCACAGTCACTGGCAAGGGCAAGTGTAAAGAGAGTCATACATGTACATCAGGGGAAAAGCTAGCAGGCTGCTGCCTGAGAAGCCTCCCTGACTGGCATTTACTCACTGCCCCCATGGTGTAGACAGTCACGTTAGCCCTGATGGCTCAGAACCCCAAGCATTTCACCTGGTGAGCATAGTAGACCCTCACAAACTGATCTATAAGCCAGTCAATTAATTTACAATGAGAAATAACTGTCATAAGGTCTAGCATGCTTCAAGTCTGTCTTTATGACCAGTGCGTTCTCTCACTATGGGCAGACCAATAAGGGAAGGCAAATAATCAGAAAAGGCTTTATAAGAATGAGACGATCCCACTTTTGGATTTAAAAAAAAAGACAAACTCTGTGAGTGTGTGTATGTCTCCCCAGAAGAAGATCAGGAAGAATACATCAAGCCATAGGTCACCTCACCTCTGAGGGGTGAGACTGAGGCAGGGTAACGAAAGGGAACTTTTGCTTTTTATTTTATATACCTCTGTGTTGTTTGAATTTCAACAACAAAATTTGACAATTTACAAAAATAGTTCCTTGGTAAGCATGCCATTAGATCAGGAAGAGTTTGAACTCATTTAAGAGAACTATACTAACTGGCCCTGGCTACACGCCCCCAGACCCTTGAATCTATTTCCTTCTTATCCGTGATAGCCCAACCAAAAAGATGGGAACACCTCAAGGTTGTGAGCTCAGGGTCCATCTCTTAGGCACAGCTTAGATGGACACTGTTCAGCTTCTGCATATGTGGACATTTTTTCTATACTTCCAAAGTTGACCAGCCTGCATCCTGACCACATCATTTCTTTAAAAATGGGAATACACTGTCACATTGCAGTTCCATCTTATAGGCCCAGGAGCTACTCTTCCTCATTAAGATTATGCATATCCATACTTGGCTTCATTATACACTAATCTTGAAGTAACTCCAGAAGGCAATCTTATTTCTTCATTTCAAGATCTTGAGGAAAGCCACACTGTAACACTCAATTGCTAACAACCAGAGGGTATAAGTAATCCTTTTGTATTTTGCACTGACCAAACAAACCATTTCTGGACTACTGGGCACATTTAAACCAGGAAGACAACTGCACACAAATCAGAGATAGCAGAAAACTCTGTTCCTTCTAGCTCTCCTTTCTCTCTCATACTCCAGCTAAACTAAGGGAGGTCTTAGCATTCTTTTTTCCTATTCGCTTACATTACAACTCCATCCCTTCTAAGTCAGTAACACTCAAGTCTGTGTCACTGCCTTTCCCTCTCAGCCACACTCTGATTCCACACCACACATCCCTCTACCACCTTAAACAATATCTAAAACCTAAGAGACTTCCCTTCACCCAAAACCAGCCTCATTCCTGATTTCCCTCCGTCAATGGTGTCACCAGATATGCCACCCACTGTCCCCTTATATCTAGTCAGTCACCAAAAATTGTAGAAATTTGTCTTCAAAAATATTGAGCCTATTCATTCATCTCTACTTTTCTGCTCCTAGAGCAGCTTCTCAGCTTCTAGATTATTGTAGAAGTATTAGGTTGGCAAGTCTGCAAGTCTGACTAACCATCCCTAAATACCTTCCCTGTGGCAAATCTCTTCTCAAAAATCTACAATAGCCTCTCAATTATGTCCTACTAAGACTTAAACCCCTCTGTCTACTTTCAAAGCCAGGCCTGCCACACCCATTTTACCAACTTCCCATCAATGAAGTCAGGCTTCATTACATGAAAAGGGGTTAAATATGTAAAGGGGTTAAAAAATGCCACACAATAGTTAATAACTGTGATGGGTTTTGCCTTCTCTTTGGGAACCCTTCCCTAATTACAGCCCTTCAAAGATGTTCTCTTTTTCTGAATTTCCATAGCATTCACAGAAAATTTAGCATGCAAAAGCTCTGATGTCTGAAAATGTTCCCTCTTTGTTTTGTGTTTATTGGTCTTTCCAACCAGTCTTGTTTAAACTCCTTGGGCAAAAGAACAGTGTCTGATACTGCTCTGTGCCCCCAACCCCATAGCACAAATATGGAGGATAGTCCTTTGAGTGTTCCCTTAGTGTATTTACCAGGCCTTGATCTGGTCTTTTATGGAAAGAATCTCTATATTTCCAATCCTGATCTTTGGAAGACCAGAGATGTTTCTCTGGGAAAGACTGTGTGCTCTGCATTGTTTTGCCTTTAACCCCTCATTGAGTCAAGCCTCAGCATTCCTTCCCAACACAGCCTTTTCGGCCAACAAAATAAGCATCATTCAAAACCTTATCCATCATCAGTTGAGCAGAGGGTAGCACATTATCCAGGGCCTCAGTTGAGTTGAGCCAGGGGTGATCCAACACTCCCTCGATGGTAAGTCTTTCCTCTGGTTTGACCTTCAAGAGCCTGTGGAGAAAAGGCCAACAGGGCTGCCATGCAGTTGCTTCCAGAGGCCGGGAAGTTCCTGGGTCTGGCTCTAACCAGCTCCAGCTTCTGACTTTCCACCGACTCTTACAAGCCTAGGCTTTCTATTTGCAGGACAGAGGTGGGGCTCTCGTCCCTAACCGTTAGTTGTGAGGGCACTCTGTCCTTAGGCAGTTCTTTATATACTAAATAAATTGAGATAAGAATGGTAGGAAAAGGCTTAGTCCAGTGATACCTCAGACTGAGTTCTAGGTTCAGTAAAGTAATCTTACATATGGCTTACAGTTCCTGAGACACTGAATCCCCAGACTAATGTTTCTAGGACAGTGGGCTATAATTTCCAAAAGGGACTCAAAATGCTCTTTTGGCTAACCGTGACTGTAAAATTAGTCGAGGGGTCATACAGTTCTGAAAATCCAGGTTGCTACTTGTGATAAAACTCTTAGATGTCACCATTTGGCAGGACATGAACCCTTTATTCCAAAGACATTCAAAAGCTAAAAATCTAATCTCTGAGAAGGGGATGGCATTTCCTTCTAAGCCTAATGTATTGTTCTGTACCATCGGCTTTTTGACCATAGTTCTTTACATCTTGTACATTTATCCTGATGCAATTCCTAGCTCACCCCAGCATATTCCCTGGGCCTTTTACAGCACCTTCTTCCAAATACATAGCCTCCCATTCCAAACATCAGAGTCAGGACAACATGCCTACTTGCTCTTTCATGTTCTCTGTAACCTTCTGGATCATTGTGAACAAACAGCTTCAGATTCTAAAGAAAGGGTTATTTAGAAAAGAATCTCAATGCTGAAAGAAGATAATCAATGTTGCTCTAGGGACAGGAAATATATTCTACAGAACTGCAAAGAACCAATTAGAGGATACTGATATTTTGGTTAAGTAACTGAGAATACAGCAGGGAAAGAGCATAGGAAGACAAACGATGATTTAAACATTGCCTCCACCCTCCTAACTTTCACTTGTATATTTTAGAAACTAGTCCCTTTTCGAATACATAAACACCTAACCAACAGAACAAGCTCACTTCTGAAAGAGAGTAATCTCCATAGAGAAACAGCTGTACTATTAGGAGACAGTTCCCAGGTACTGCCCCTTTAATGCTTATCTTTATCGCATTACAGATGAAGAAACTGAAACCAAAAGAGGAGAAATTACTCAGTGAAGAACTAGGAATAGGAATACCAGAACAACGTCCAAGTCCCAGGCAGCTAAGCCTCTGACACAGGTGGGTAGAAAAAGCAAAGACACCTCATATTTAGGTCTGACTTCTTTCTTAGTGCTCTAGCTAATTTCTCCAAAGGACTCTGAATGTCAAGTCTCCATCATCCATTCACTAACCCTAATTCTTCTAAACCTTTCCATCTTAATATACACCACAGCAACCAACTAGCAGTAGGAAGGGCAGGAGGTGGGGTCCAGGCCCTGCACAACCAATCACACACTCCCACAGCAGCTAAGGAATGAAAAGCCAAAAGCATCATGGTCATTTTAGCACCCCAGTTCAGTTCCTGGAATCATGTCTGTCCCAAATGACCGGCCTCCGTGCAGGAAGTGTACACCAGGGGGGTTACCATTTAAGGTCCTAAATTAATGCTCACAGATACAATGGCTACCAAGGGACCTGGATTCAACCCTAAGGACAAATTCTAGGAGTGCAACAGGAGGGAGCAAAGCTCCAATTTCACCAAGGTGTGGACACTGAGAACTCTCATCTCAGGCTCCAGGGAAAATTTTCTGTAATGCTGAAATGAGAAGGAGCATGCCTGGGAAACAAATGACTTTCCTTTACCCAACATTCCTTTGTGTTCCACCACTTTTAAGGCCTCCCTGGCCTCCCCCCGCAGTGGCCTGGGGACTCACTTCCTCACAACATCTTTGGCCATCTCTGAGATCTGGCTCCACTCTTCCTCTGGGAACTCAAAACTGCCTGTCATGATCTTTCTCCGCATATCCTTTGGGATAGTCCGGCTGTGGTGTCTGGAGTAAAAAGGAGGGTATCCGCACAACATCACGTAGATAATCACCCCTAGGGACCACAAGTCACAGCTCTGAAAGCAAAAAGAACATGGTCACTCACAGCAGAGGCACAGCTCTAAAATAAAGTCTCTAGGACTGACCCAGAAACAGCCCTTGATATACACAGGCTGATATCTCCGAGAATCACTTCACAGAGACTGTAAAAGCTTCAGGAAGTCTTAAGAGAATTAAGTGCTACCAACACTACACATGTGCACACCATATATACAAGGCCAGTCTGGGGTAAAATAGTCACTTTTATTCTCACTGCTTAGGCCCAAGCTGCTATCTGATTATTATTGGGTACAGATGTAGGATACTTTGTCCCCAGCCAGAAAAGTGATAGATATAAGCCAGCTGGTTGTGAAACATTTACTCTGTCCACCTGGGCAGGGTTGAGGGTGCAGGAACAAAGCAGCTAGAACACAGGTGGGCTGACTCTATAAAACAGCACAAGTCATTTTATAAAGGCCCAAAGCAGTCTGACAAAGATTAGGGATAGGCACTGCAGGGAAAAACAGGAGGCTAAAAGCAATCCTTTGGCCATGAAGGACTCACTGTGCCCATTTGCAAGACCATTCTTGGGGAAGATATTCTGAATGAAACAAAACTGCCACTAACTACCATGTCTGTAGATATTAAGGTGATTTCATGGCCTGTAGTCACAGCATGCTTATTAATAAAGGACTCCTATTTTAATTAAATGTAGCTCTACCTGCCTCGGAAACTGGGTCCTCAGAGGCTTCAACCCAAGCCCCTCCTGAATTGCAGGACAAAAGCAGTGCCCACCTGAGAAAGGCAGCCCAGGGAGCCTGCCACTGTGGCCACACGCTCCTCACACCACAGCTGTGCGCTGCTCTGAGTGAAGCCTGGAAAATGAGGTGTCTCAGGTACTCTCAGCCATGTCTTGGCATCATACTAGTAGACATTTACAGATGACATGACCCATGCTGTAGAACATACTTATAAAATTATAGAGGTGAAAGGAAATCTTAAAAAATAGTTCACATGAGGAAACTGATACTACAGAGATCTTGTCATCTCTAAGGTCATCTGTCAAGAGTGAAACTAAGTGTACCAACCAACATCATACAGCTGAATGGTGGTGGAGTCACAGCAAGTCACCTGGCCTACTGCCTCTTTTTCTTTTTAATTAAGGTTGATGTATTTATTTAACTTTTGAAAATTTAACTACATCTTTTTACATTATTTTTATTTAAAAAATTATTTGCAAATGTAGCAGTCAGTGTTCACTTAGTTGCCAATATAAAGATGATAACTAGACCAACATATATACACATTCAAAAGTAATATGAACTTATTTCAATATATTACTCATCTGTGGAGTGTAAATTTTATGAATGCCGTGCTAATTCACAAACACCACTAGATTCACAACATGGAACAGGAAGAGGAGAAAAAAATAGTACTGGGAAATAATATATCACACAAGAATCCATTGTATTCATGATGAGAAGACCGTATCAAGTAAATTAATATCTCTGTTAGCTAAGTGCTTCTACCACTCAATTCCTGCCTGCATTGGGAAGCAGGAAGCAGTTTCTGACTGACTATAATCAGCACAGCCCTCACTTCCAACCTTCACTATATAAGGGCACAGCTGCCTACAGTTTTGCAAGTAGATCAAGATGGTGTGGAGCAGTTCTTACTTGGGGACTGAACAGTGTTAATCATGAAAGTAGTTGTTTAGAGTTCTGGTCATGCTGTGCCAGTGCCAATGCAAGTGGAGGGTCCTGAGTGCCACAGAAGCCTGTGTGTTCTTCGATATATATGCCTGCATGTGTGCACACACATGCATTAGGAATATGTGGGGCCCTCTAAAGGTGTGGGACCAGGAAGAGCTGGCCTGCCTTTCTACCATCCTCAGCTCCCTCTCTACCATCTATATCACCTGGAGTCCCCAAGCAGCATCATTTTTTTCTGATCTACTCAGTGACTCCAGGACCTCTAGGACCTGTTTCAAGGTCCTATAAACCTCTTATACTTTAGAACAGAGAAGCTTGATGTGTAGGCTACTGATTAAGAACTGTGAAGTACCAGGTAACACTTGGGAGCACTTGCTGTGTGTACTAGACACTGTTCTAAGTTGGGTATTTTATGGGGTTAGAAAGAATGGCACCATAAATGGACAAATAATATTCTCTGAAATGGCCTCCACCTCAAAAAAGCAAGACAAACATATCTTTTAAATGTTATCAGTGGACTGTACAGCTAGCCAAATAAATAACCTCCAGGTGACCATAGCCTTTGGTTCCTGCTGCAAAACCTAAACTAGTATGAATCTTACTTCATCAGACAAATACTTGAATTCCACTCTTCTGCATATGTGGCTGCTTTCAGCCTCTTCGGCAGCAATATTAAGGGATAAGAATAGAATTTGCCACCTTCCCAGAGGGCCACAAACACCTCATAGGAGAAGAGGGGCTACACCCAAGGGGTAAAGATTAGTATCTCCTCTCCTACCTTGTTATAAGTGTAGGGTGTTGGCGAGGTAGGTATGATGCCAGATTTCTCCTTCTGATGCCTTCTCTGTGCCTCCAGTACCTGTCAGAGTTATACCAAAGGGGACAGTTTACTGAAAATCACACCAGCGACCTGCAGCTTGAGACAGACTGCTGGAAGGCTGAAGAGGGTAGTCACTGGCAGTCAACAATCAACAACTGAAAAAAACTCTACATAAATACTTTCAAAAACCTTTTTCTCTCTTGCAATCAGCAATTTATCAGTGTTTGCGTAGGTCAAGGATATGAAGATTAAGTCCCTGAAGGAGATTTATCTCTTCTTCCTCTCGATCTGAGGTTACTTTTACCTAGGGGAGTCCCTTATGCCTTTGAAAGCAGTGAAAGCAGAATGGTGCTGGCCAGCAGTCCAGGTTCGAGGTATTTGTTGCCATGAGGGACTGTAATAGTCACATGGGTCTAGGTGTTAAGTGCTCCAAGGAGGTAACCACTGCCATCCACAGGGCCATCCTCCTGGCCAACCTCTCCACTGTCATGGGTAATGGGACTCCTGGGAACACAAGATTGGCAGACCCCATACAGTTCCTTGAAGGTGACAGGATACTGCAGCTCTCTGCTGGTATGTTTCATCCTTGCACCCAGATCCACTGCTATTGTCTTGGCCTTCATGGCCACAAAGCTGCTGCTGACAGCAGATACTGAAAACTGTTACACCTTGGTCAGCGGCTGCACTGCCTCCTTGGGCAACTTTACCAAGGCCACCTTCAATGCCACCTCTAAGACCTACAGCTATCTTACGCCTGACCTCTCAAAGGGGACTGTGCTCACCAAGGCTCCCTATCAGCAATTCATTGACCATCTTGTGTTGCACAAGGCTCGTGTTTTCACACAAGAATAATAAAGTGAATTAATTAAACCTGAAAAAGAAAATACCACTTATGAGAGCATAAAAAAATTAAGAATAAATCTAAAAAGAAATGTGAAAGACCTGTACACTGAAAACTATACAAATATTGCTGAGCAAAACCAAAGACAAAAATAAATGGAATAATACAGCTGGCTTATGAGTCAGAGGGCTCAATGTTGTTATGATGCCAGTGCTCCCATACTGAACTATATGTTTAAAACAACCCTAGTCAAAATCCCAGCATGCTTTTTTGTAGAAGTAAACAGCCAATTCTAAAGTTCATATGGAAATGCAAAGAAATTTGAATAGCCAAAACAACTATGAACAAGAAGAACAAAGTTGGAGGGCTAAAACTACCTTATCTCAAAAATTATTAAAAAGTGTCAGTAATCAAAACAGTATGGTATTAGTGTAAAGACAGACAAAGAGATCAATGGAACAGAGTGGAAAATCCAAAAATAAACCCACACATATACATTCAACTGATTTTTGACAAAGGCTCAGAAGCAATGCAGTAGAGAAAAGATAGCTTTTCAACAAATGGTACTGGAACAACTAGATATCCAAATGCTAAAAATGAACTTGGATCTATACCACACACATTATACAAAAATTAACTCAAAATGGATCACAGACCTAAATGTAAAGCCTAAAATTATAAAACTTGTAGCAGAAAATCTTTGTGATCTTGAGTTAGATTTCTTGGATAGAAAACCAAAAGCAGAGTCCAAAAAATTTTTTTTAAAAATTAACAAATTGGCCTTCACACCAAAATTAAAATCTTTTGATCTTCAGAAGATGTTGCTACCACCTCACAACAGTCAGAATGGCCATCATCAAAAAGTCTACAAATAGGGACTTCCCTGGTGGCACCGTGGTTAAGATTCCACACTCCCAATGCAGGGGGCCTGGGTTTGATCTCTGCTCAGGGAACTAGATCCCATTTGCATGCCGCAACTAAGAGTTCGTATGCCACAACTAAGGAGCCCACCTGCTGCAACTAAAAAGCCCAAGTGCCGCAACTAAGGAGACTGCAAGCTGCAACTAAGGAGCTGGTGAGCTGCAACTAAGGAGCCCACCTGCTGCAACTAAGACCCAGCACAACCAAATAAATAAATATTTTTTAAAAATCTACAAATAATAAATGCTGGAGAGGGTGTGGAGCAAAGGGAACCCTCCTACACTGTTGGTGGGAATGTAAATTGGTGCAGCCACTATGGAAAATAGTATGTAGGCTGCTTTAAAAACTAAAAATAGAGTTACCATATGATCCAGTGATCCCATTCCTGGGTGTATATCCGGAAAAGATGAAAACACTAATTTGAAAAGATACATGCCGCCCAGTGTTCACAGTAGCACTATTTACAATAGGCAAGACATGGAAACAACTTAAATGTCCATCGATTGATGAATGGATAAAGACGATGTGATACACACACACACACACACACACACACACACACACACACACACACACACAATGGAATATTACTCAGCCATAAAAAAGAATGAAATAATGCCATTTGTAGCAACACGGATGGACCTAGAGATTATCATACTACGTGTAGTAAGTCAGACAGAGAAAGACAAATATCATGTGATATCACTTATATGTGGAATCTAAAAAAGTGATACAAATGAACTCATTCACAAAACAGAAATAGACTCACAGACTTAGAAAACAAACTTATGGTTATCAAAGGGGAAAGTGGGGGAGGGATAAATTGGGAATTTGGGATTAACAGATACCCACTACTATATATAAAATAGATAAACAACAAGGACCTATTGTATAGCACAGGGAACTATATTCAATGTCTTGAAATAACCTATAATGGAAAAGAATCTGAAAAAGTATATATATGTGTGTGTGTGTGCACCTGAATCACTTTGCTGTACACCTGAAACACCATAAATCAACTATGCTTCAATTTTTAAAAAAAGAAAAAAAAAAAAGACACTGTTAAGAGAATGAAAAGATAAGCCACAGACTGGAAGAAAATCTTTCCAAAGCATATATCTGATAAACGACTTATATCCAAAATATATTAAAAAACTCTAAAATTCAGCAATAAGAAAATAAACAATCCAATTTAAAATATGGGGAAAAGATCTGATCCGATACTTCACCAAAGAAAATATACAGACAGCAAAGAAGCACCATGGATGCTCAACATCATTAGTTATTAGGGAAATGCAAATTGAAACCACAATGAAATACTGCTACATAGTCACTAAAATAGCTAAAATTAAAAACACTGCCCAGGGGACTTCCCTGGTGGCACAGTGGTTAAGGCTCCATGCTCCCAATGCAGGGGGCCTGGGTTTGATCCCTGGTTAGGGAACTAGATCCCACATGAATGCCGCAACTAAGGAGCCCATGTGCTGCAACTAAAGAGCCAGCAAGCCGCAACTAAGGAGCCCTCAAGCCACAACTAAGGAGCCTGCCTGCCTCAACTAAGGAACCCACGTGCCACAACTAAGGAGCTGGCAAGCCTCAACTAAGGAGCCCGTGAGCCACAACTAAGAAGCCTGCCTGCTGCAACTAAGACCCAGCGCAACCAAATAAATAAATATTTAAAAAAATTAAAATACATAAATAAATAAAAAATAAAAAGACTGTCCATACCAAATGCTAGTAAGAATGTGGAGGACCTGAAACTTTCATACACTGCTGATGGGAATGTAAAATTGAACACCACTTTGGAAAACAATTTGGCAGTTTCTAAATAAGTTAAATACATCTACCACATGATCTAGCCATTCCACTCTAGGTATTTACCAAAAGGAAAAGGAAATAAATGTCCATCCAAAAATTTGTGCAAAAATGTTTATAACAGGTTAATTTTTAACAGCCAAAAACTGAAAACAACCCAGATGTCCATCAATAGATGAGTGGATAAACAAACCATGGTATATCCACATAATGGAATACTTCCCAGCAGTAAAAACGAAAGAACTATTGATACATGCAATAACATGGATAAATCTTAAACATAATTTTGCTGAGTGAAAGAAAACCCCCCCAAAAGAAAATACCATACGATGTGCTACTTTATATATAAATCTACAGAAAATGCAAACTAATCTATAATGACAGAAAGCAGATCAACTGTTGCCTGGGAATGAAGGGAAAAATAGAGAGGCAGGGAAGGATTATCAAGGGGCACAATAAAATTTTGGGGGGTGACAAATATGTTCACTACCTTGACTGTGGTGATGGTTTAACGAGTGTGTGTGTGTGTATGTCAAAACTTGTAAGTTGTGCAATTTAAATATGTATAGTTTATCATGTATCAATTATATCTCAATAAAAAAAATTTTTTTAAAGAGGGCTTCTTATATAAAACAAATCTCAAAAAGAATAAGCACCAGCTATATATATATGTATATACATATGTATATATATATGTATATATATATACACACACACACACACATATATATATATACATATATATATAAATGACATGCTGGCCATGATGGATTAACCAGTACAACTTGCATTTCCACCATACACAATTAGAATATTGGACAAAATATAAAAAACACCTTTTCTGCCACTGAATAGGCAATACAGATCAGTGAACCCTGAGAGAGAGCAAGCAAATGTGGTAAGTCCAATGAACTACCAAAAGGCACTTTGTGGAATGCAGTTCAGGGAAAGAGAATCTAAGCAGGGCACAGGGGGTTCACAGAGTTCAGCAGTGTGGCTGAAATTAGTGGAGCAGAGTATTAACTGTGGGGAAGGTACACAAAAATCTGCATAAGGATCCCTTTGAGTCTAGCTAAATAGTAAGCTGCACATAGTAGAGCAAGACTCCATGAAGCCAGGGAAGCAACCAGGTACTGGAATGACTACTGGAGCTGTAAGCTAAATAATTCCCAGATGTCACACAAGTCTAGGAGGTATCTGAGCTCCAACTAGCCAGAGTAAAGAGACCTCACTGAACATGTGGGGCATCAATAGAGGACCCAGAAGTGATTCATCTGGGGAGTAGGGTTGAAGTAGCCCTAGAATAAATCCTGTTCTAGACTTGCCCTGACAGAACTTAAAAATGAGTTTCAAAACAATCAAGCTAATCCACAAGTAACTTAACCACTCGCCAAAACAATCTTTAATACTCTTCAATGACAACAAAATCCAGACATTCACCAACATAATATTACAAGATCCAGCATCCAATCAAAATTTACTAGACATGCAAGGAAGCAGAAAAATGTTATCCAGAGCCAGGAAATGGGATCTATAGCCAGGAAGGAAAAAAATCAATCAACAGAAGCAGACTCAGAAATGACAGATGATGCAATCAGCAGACAAGGACTTAAATAAGTTATTAAATATGCTGAGGTACTTAAAGGGAAACATTAACAAAATGAGAAGAGAAACAGATTATATAAATCTGAAGTGAGGAAATTCACAGATTAGACAACGCAGAAGAGTAGTGAAATTGAAAACCTAGCAATAGAATCTAGCCAAAGTGGAGCACAGATAGAAAAAAAAAAAAAATGAAGGAAGAAAAAAAAAAAAGATCAGAACCTCAGTGCTCAGTGTGTGAGCTAACATACATACAACTGGAGTCTCATTAAAATGGCACAGAGAGGTCAAGCACAAAAATATTTGAATAAATGTCTGAAAATTTTCCTAAATTGGTAAACACCATAAACTGACAGATCCAAGGAGCTCAATAAACCCCTAGCAGGAAAAACAAACACCCATACTATAATCAAATGGCTGGGACTGCTGTTTCTGTCTAGGATGTAGAGAGCTGGAAATGGTGTCACTCTCACCCTAACAGCAAGGAAAAACCAGATAAACTATAAAATCATAAACTATAAAATCATCACTTTTCTTGAACTCATCAGAGGTCTCAAAGCAACAAAGTATTCTTGTCCCTTCCAAGAAGAGACAACACATAAAGACTGGCTCATCTGTGACAGAGCCCAGGAGAAAGCATTATAGCATGCCATAAGCATAAAAAGAATTTGGCTAAATTTTTAACAAATTGCTAAAGGCAAAGTTGGGGATAGCAGACCCTTAGGAGCCATGGAAACAAGGGGCATTCGCACCCACTCGCAGGCTCTTCTGCTCTTGAGACTCAAGAAAACAGGACCTGACCAAGACTGAGGCTGGTTCAGAAAAGAGATACCTCTCCACCCATCGTTGCCATCACCCTCCACCAGGCTAGCAAGCACCAAGTAATAAGTAACAGCAGTCCACTGTTAGTGGCAGAAAAAGACTGTGAAGCGAAAGCCCCTCTGAGGCAGAGGCACACAGCCAATGCCAAAGCTGAAGATGGAGAAGAAACATTTAATAAAAAACATAAACCTGTGGCACCCCAAACCCCACCCTAAGCACAAGGTAACAAGAGAGGAGTCTCAAGCCAGTGACACAGTAAAAATAACAATAGCAACAACAGAGCTCAAACTAAGCTCAACTCCTAAGTAGACTGACTCAATTCCCTACCCCCATACTAAAGGACTAACTGCAGAAGCAGCAAGCCAACTTCCAGACTTCCACCTCCATCTCTACAGATCCTACAAAGATTTAAAAGGTTAATAAGGGATTATCATAATTTTATGCCAATAAATTAAAAAACAAATAGTCAAATTTCTTGAAAGACACAAATTACTAAAACTGGCTCAAGAAGAAATATAAAAATTCAATAGATCTATACCTATTTTTAAATTGATTACATCATTAAAAATCCACAATGAAAACTCCAAAATACCAATCTTACACAAACTGTTTCAGAAAATAAAGGAGGAAGACACGTTTCCCAACTAATAGTATGATGTCAGCATTATTACCCTGATACCTTGAAACAAGGCAAAGACATTATGAGAAAAGATTATGGACCAATATCCCTTTTGTTAAAAAACACAAAATCCTTAACAAAATATTAGCAAAACAAATCAATCATCATGACTAAGTGAGTTTTATCTTAGGAATGTAAGATTGGTATAATGCCTGAAAATCAATTAATTCATCATATTAACAAAATAAAGAAGAAAAAATATATCATCAGTTCAACAGATGCAGAAAAAGCACTGGGTAAAATTTAACACATTCCCTTTCAGTAAACTAGGAACAGAAGGAAACTTACTCAACCTGATAAAGGACATCTACAAAAAAACATAACAGTTAATATCATACTTAATGGTGAAAGACTGAACATTTTTTTCTGTAAGATCAGGAACAAGGCAAGGACGTCTGCTCTCATCACTTATATTCAACTGGTAGTCCTAGCCAACACAATAAGGGAAGGAAAAGAAATAAAAGGCAAACATACTGGAAAGAACAAAGTAAAACTGTCTTTATTCACAGATGACATGACTTTGTATGTAGAAAATCTTAACAAATCTATAAAAAAAATCTACTAGAATTAATAAGCGATTTAGGCAAGATCCCAGGATTCAAGGGATCAAAAATCATTTATTTCTCTACAAACTATAAACAATTGGAAAATGAAATTTTTAAAAATAACATTTCCAATAATTTCCAAAAACATAAAATACAGGAAAAAATTTAAGAAAATAGGTATAAAGCCTATACACTAAGAAATATAAATGTTTCTGAGAAAAATTAAAGACCTAAATAAATGGAAAGATATACCATGTTCATTGAGTAGAAGACTTTATATTGTTAAGATGTCAATTCTCTCCAAATTCATCTATAGATTAAAAACAATTCAAATCAAATCCCAGGAGGCTTTTCTGTCATAGAGAATTGAATTCTAAAATTTACAGAGAAATGCAAAGGATCCAGAATAGTGAAAACAATTTTGAAAAAGAATACATCTGAAGGACTTATTACACTATCTGAGGTCAAGACTTAATATAAAGCTACAGTGATCCAGATGATATATAGACATATGTATCAAAAAAACAGAATAGAGCCTAGAATAGAGCAACACATATATGGTCAATTGATTTTCGACAAAACTGCAAAATAATTCAATTCGACAAAACTGTAAGGTAATTCAATGAGGCAAGGATAGTCTTTTCAACAAGTGATATGGAAACAACATCCATAAGGGAAAAAAAGAAGCTTGACCCTTTATACACACACACACACACACACACACACACACACACCTCAAATGGATCATAGTCTAAAATGTAAAAGCTAAAACTATAACCTTTAATAAGAAAACATGAGAAAATCTTCATCTCCATGGATATGGAAAGACTTCTTAGGAACAAAAAGCACTAACCATTGAAAAAAAAAATTGGTGAATTGGACTTGATCAATATTTAAAACTTCTATTCAAAAGATCATTAAGAAAACTGATGGGGACTTCTCTGGCGGTCCAGTGGCTAAGACTCTGTGCTTCCAGTGCAGGGGGCATGGGTTTGATCCCTGATCAGGGAACTAAGATCCCACATGCCAAGTGGCACAGCCAAAAAAAAAAAGAAAACTGAAATGCAAGCCACAGACTGAGAGAAATATTCATAATAGATATGTTGTAGGCAGAATAATGGCCTCCCAAAGAAGTCCTGTTGATTAAATTAAGGATCTTGAGATGGGGGATTATCCTGGATTACCCAGGTGGGTCCAATGTAATTGGACCCGGTCAGAGTCAGAGAGACTGGAAGATGCTACCTACGCTGCTGTCTTTGAAAATGGAGGAAGAGGCCACAAGCCAAAGAATGCAGGTGGCCTCAGAAGCTGAAAAGGCAAGGGAATGGATTCTCCCCTAGAGCCTCCAAAAGGAACACAGTCCTGCTGACATCCTGAACCATTTCAGACTTCTGACCTCCAAAACTGTAAGGTAATAAATGTGTGCTGTTTTAAGTTACTAAGTTTGTGGCAATTTGTTACAGCAGCAGTAAAATATTAATACATATATATGACAAAGAACTTGTATCCAGAATATAATAAAAACAATTCTTATATCTCATTAATAAAACAACACAAAAAGGGCAAAAGATTTGTACCCATACTACACAACAGAATGTTGTACCCATATTTCACAACAGAACAGCCAGTAGACACATGAAAAAATATTCAACAACAGTAGCCATCAGGAAAATGCTATAATTAAATCCATAACGAAATAACACGAACATACCTACCAGAATGACCAAGATTATAAACACTAACAAACATAAGTTGGTGATAAGAATGTGAAGAAACTGGAACATTTACATTACATTAGTGGTGCATACAACCATTTTGGAAAAAGATTTTACCTAAAGGGGAGGGGTATGTCCCCCAAAACTCGTAAATGAATGTTCCTAGCAGCTTTATTCCTAATGGTGAAAAATAGGAAACAACCTCAAATGGCCATCAGTCAGTGAATGGATAATAAACAAATGTGGCTTGGTCATATGATGGAATACTACTTAGCAATAAAAAGGAACTAATTACTGATACATACAGCAACATGGATGAATCTCAAAAACATGCTGAGCCAAAGAAGTGAAACACAAAAGGTACAGAATTCCATTTTTATGAAATTCTACAACAGGCAAAACTAACCAAAACTAACCAATAATGACAGAAAGTAGATCAGTGGTTTTAATTAAGGGGATTAAGTTAGGAGCAGAATGACTGCAAAGGCACACAAGACAGTTTTTGAAGTGATGGAAATGTTTTGTATCTTGACTTTGGTGATGTTCATGCAGGAGTATCCATTTGTCAAAACTCATCAAACTACACTTAATGTAGAAGTATTTTATTGTATATTAATCATACCTCAATAAGGCTGCTTTTAAAAGAATAAAATGCCTGCACCAAATTAAGCAGCCTATAGGTTTATGAAGCTGAGTCCTCCTTCCATTTGTAATATACACCCACTCATGCTGTGGAATGGAAGAAACGTGAGTCTACAGGCAGCTTGGTGACACATCCTACGGAAGAAACAGCACATGCTTACCTGAGGTGCTACATAATATGGGGTGAACTGAGGTGTCATCAAGTCACCTTGGTCAATTTTGGCAAATCCAAAGTCACACAACTTCACTGGGGCATCCTGAAATAAAACAAATGGGAGTCACTGCTCCAGAGTTCTCGGAAAACATTAAAGGAAAATGCAGGTGCAAGACATGTTACCTTGAGCTCTCAGGAGTTTCTAGCTGAGACATGAACCTATGAGTAGCATGTCCTCACTCTGGAGACAATGATTCGTATTTAGAAACTGTTCTTAGTAATACAGAAGTAAGGAATTTCTACCCACTCACAGTTATCCCTGTTTTATAACTTGTAAAGGCAGCACTAAAATCAAGATGCTTCCTGACTCTATTGTCCCATTATCTCTCATCAATCTAGGGTGCTGCTTCACCCTGAACATCAGCTTCATGATAGCCAGAGTAAGTTATCTGGTGGGACACAGTGCACGGGGCATGGACTGGGGCTGGAGAGGAAAACACACCTTATGAGGGTTAACACTAAACACAACCATTAAGTTCCAAGGTAACATATAACAGCATATAGACTCCTGCCCCTTCCCAAAGTCCTTCCAAATAATACCCAAAATCTAAAGTCCTTATGTACAAACACACATCAGTGTCATCCAAAATGATCGATGCCAGGAGTATGGTACAATTTCTCTGAGCCTCTAGCGAGGGAACAGATATGGGAAAAGTAAGCTGCTTGAAGCACTTTGGCCTAAAGCCTCTTCACCATGGATTCAGAGCACTCCAAACAGATACACACCTACACACTGTTCCTGAACTATACTGAGAGTAGCAGCACTAAAATACAGAAGAGCAAGTCATCTCACCAAAGAGTTATCCTTGAAGAGCAGATTTTCAGGCTTGAGGTCTCTGTGTGCGATGTTTAACAAGTGACAGTGCTGTAGAGCCAAAGCTATCTGGAAAGGACATAATGGAGCAACCATATCTTAGAAAAGATAGCTCTTTAATTCCCCTGGTTTAGAGAACTCAGGATGTTAAAAAATGATCCTTACTAAGTCAATTAAGACTGTGGTCAGTTTTCAATTTTAAAGCAGAAATTAAGTAAGACTTCAGATATCAAGAAATAGAAATGAATTAAGCTGTATTTTGTTCAACAAAAAGAAAAAATACAACAGTAAAACAATTCTTTGTCATAATAAACTGATGGTTAAATCCTGTATGAAATGGGAAAAATGAAATACTTGCACTTCCATTAATCTGAGATGTGACAAGTACTGCAAAGCAAACACTGGGCCAGGCAGTCTTCAGAAGGTCTGGCTTCCCCCTAGCAGGGCAGCAGCACTAACGCCTGACTCAAAGGAAACCTGCACTCTTCAGGGAGCCCAACTTGAAGCTCTGCTTTCAAGAACAACAGAAAGCAGCTGAACGGATTTTTCCACCTGATGTTCTAATCTGTTCATCCAACTGGTTGAAAATGTTGCCTGTTTAGGTGGATTTAAACGACTTTGGTTTTACAGAAGATTATCAGAGCTCATCCTTTAGTTCTAATATTTGAAAAATACAAGCTATAATTTTTAAAATTAAATAGAACAGATTTTATCTGTTCTTTAACACTCTGTATGGAATTGCCTTGGCATTCCAAATATCAGTTCCTCCCTACCAGAAAGGAGGCGTCAAAAAATGCTTGAGGCTCACAGAAAATTTGGAAGAATTTTTTCATTAAGAACCAGTGGGCTATGTGTCCTGCTTCTCTCTGCTTTGCTTGCTTGGCCTGAAGAGAAACCTTGAGGGTTTAGCTTTTTCATCTCCTCATGAGGTTATTTCCAGTTGGATTCCTAGTATTGTTTGTGACGTACATCATCCCTCTAGCAATAAAATGTGATGTCAAAATAGAGAGAACATAAAACCAGGAATAACCCAGAATTACAAAGACCTTAGACTACTATTAAAATCTGATGAGAGAAAGGTGACTCATAAGCAAAAAGTATCTTATATGTAATTGCCTTAGAACATATTTTTACACCATACAGTCTTTCAGGTAGTATCACTAGCATTTTATCTCAAAGTCCAATAACAGTGCTTGGAAGCTATACATCTAAAGATTATCTACAATCTAAAAAGGAGTTAAGATTACCTTCCTTCCAGAGTTTATTTAAATCTTATCATAGGCAAACAATTGAAAACCACTTAAGAATACAGGTCCCCCCCACCAAAGCATAAAAGGGGGTCACATTCCTCCTGTCAAGGCATCTTTTCTAATTACATAACAAAGCAGGCAATGAGAGATCAAATAGAGCTTTTCTTCAAGCTTTCTTTTATTCCCCCCAATGAAATTGTGCTTGTTAACCAACACTGTTGGCAGTTTGATTGGTACCCGGGGTTAACTTGCCTGCTTTGTTACTTGGCTGGCTTGCTTCTCTGTAAAGTGCCGGTGCTGGCTGATTCTGTGAAATAGCTCTCCCCCTTCCATCATCTCCATTACAATTAAGAGTCGAGCCCTGTTTGAAAGCATTTGATTTTGTTAAGTTAAAAAACAAAACAAAACAAAACAAAACTGAAACATCAAGTAGCTAACCTAGATACCTCATCTACAAAGTGTTACTACTTCCTAAATCTAGTCCTACCAAGCCCCTTTGAGTTGGATCCCTTGTCACTACCAGCTGGACACTATGAATGAGGACTATCCCTGACCTAAAGGTTTCTAAGAAGCTAAAAGAAAGCAGAAGAATTAGTTTTGAAGACAATGATGATCCTTTTGAAGATTCTGTACTTAACTTGTATATACATTTTAGGGAAGCTACACTGAAAGTGTATCGAAAACAGAATACGACTTTGTATAGGACATGAATATCAAGTCATTCAGTTGGGCTGTCTTGGTTATTCACTCTCGTGTGTGTGTGTGTGTGTGTGTGTGTGTGTGTGTGTGTGTGTGTGTGTGCGCGCGTGTGTGTGTGTCTCCCCCTCTCTACTCCCTGCCCCCACTCCACTAGTTTTCCATACGACCCACAGCATGCCCAGCAAGATAGCCAGATAGGGTTACACAGCTACTAAATAAAAGCAAAAATTCTCATGTTGTCAAAAAAAAAATCCGAATTTTGGTTACCACTCTTTGATATTAATGCTTCCAACTTCCATCCAAATGCTTTCACCAACAGAGCACAATTTTAAGAAATAATCATTTGATTTTCCATTTTTCTTTACAAATTCATCTTTTTCCATCTGGAAAACTCCTACTCACCCCCTTCAAGTCCTCGCCCCCACGTAACCGCTCTGAGACACCTCACCTCCCCAGCCTACAGAGGGCAGCTCTCCTCCTTTGTAAGCTCAGAATATTTTATGCATGCCTCTCCTTGGTACCTATCACACTGCTAGAATAATAGGTTTATATCTCAGTCCCTTCAATGGAAACCATACCTTATTTAACTTTCAATTCCCTGGAAAAGATTTAGAATGACACCCAATGAGCTTGCCAAACATTTGGAGGCTAAAAGAATGATGTTGATTTCTTCCTTTAAAAGGAATGTCAGATTCAGCAATAAGGGCTTTTTGCCATATCAACGTCTAAGACATTGCCTAGAATAATATTTGGTCTCCTTTTGCTAATTTGAAATAGAATCTGTTTTAATTCCACATTACTCAGGGGGGGCCAGGAGAGTGGGTAGGGTATAGATGAAGCAAGGCTGGCAATGAGTTGATAACTGTTGAGGTTGGGTGATGGGTACTTAAGGATTCATTACATGATTCTTTTACAAATGTTTGAAAATTTCCAAATTAAAAAGTAAAGGAGAGAAGAAAAAGAAAGAGGAAGGGAGGGAGGCAGGCAGGGAGGGAGGGAAGGGATGGGAGAGAAAGAGGGCACAAAAGAAAAGAAGACCCCACTACACCTTGGCTTACATATGGAGAGGTGGTCATGTCATAATGACCCTGTGTAGTCTTACCTGGGGCTGGACTCATGAGGAAACTGTACACTGTTGGCAAACACTTCAATGATTTGAACTATATTTGGGTGTGTGGCACACATCATGTGCAGACGTACCTTAAAGAAGAACAGAGGAAATGTTTCTGTACATAGGGGATGCCAACATTTTCTCTCCAAACTTTCCCCCCAAAACTGACCACACTAGGCCTGGGGATGAGCCTATTACAGTAAAAAACCTTATCACCTGGAATGATGTTAAAAAAAAAGTGTTTTCATACACAGATTACCTCCTTAATGCTCTTTCCATTAAAAAAACCTCACCAACAGATTTATTTACTTCTACTGTCCTATCTATTAGCAAATGAAAAATTTGGTAAATAATACATCTTATTTCAGAAATTATTCATATATCCCTAAGCAAAAGAATAAGTCCTTCATTGCATATTATTAACATGTCATCACCACATCCAAATAATTTTAAACAAATGCCTATTATTAAAAACTAGAAATACATCCTCAGAGTTCTGCTGCAACACCATTTCAATACACTATTCACTAGAACCTTCCTCATACTATTTTATCTCCACTCTTTAAAGACCTTTTCCAATAAGCAAAAACTGAAGTAAACCTGAGTATTTTGGGGTGTAAGAATCGCATTAATTGAAAAAGAACAAAAGGTGGTTTGAAAGGAAGCAAGACTTTACTAACAGCTTTTGGTATTGATGGATGAAGAACTGCTTTATAATGATAACATGGAATAGCAAAAAGTATGAATATAAACAGAGTAAGTATGAACATAAAATTCTTTGTGCATCTCTGTATTCTCTCCAGGAAGCTGCCTTACTTGTAAAAAGAATAATTCTTAGGCACTTCAAATATTTAGGCAAATCAAGGCAATAAAGGACCATACCTCATTTCTAGCTTTTGGACGATCAAAAAGAATTTTCAGTGCAAACCGTTCTTGGGTAGATTTCTTCACACACACTCTAGATTTGGAGAAAAAAGTTCAATCAGAAATCATCTAAGTTATAGTGAAAACTAATTTAACAAGCTGTTCTTTGAGAACTGTGCTTCTAATCAAAAATATATCCAGGCACATCAGAACAAACTTGCCCCCGGGGCTAGCAGATGGAAAGGCAGAGAGGCATCTCGCCCACCCTTCACAGGCCTTAGACATGTGAAATCAACTTGATGCTGGCCAAGAAAGACAAAATGGCCTCTGCTGGCTACAAGTGACTCATACAGTGGCTCCATGGTATCAACATCTTAAATGATTCTGTTACAGATCATGTGACTTCGTCACTTAAATATATTTCTAAATGGATGAGAAAAAGCCTATCATAAATACCTCTGCTTGTTAAATTAAGGCTGTTTCACAAATCTGGCAAACCTAATGCTTCTAACTTAAGATGTATTTCGAACAGGTTCTCTTTAGAACAATTGTGTCATAGTTTGCACATGGGTCTCTTACCTAACTGGACCACTAATTCCAGCTCCCAGCTTCTGAGTCCAATTGATATTGTATTCCTCTAAAATGGAGGTTTCCTATTAAAATAAAAATGGAGGAGGCAGAGAATGATTCTCCAGTTAAAAAGCTGAATAGTTAAGCAGAGGTGGGACAACAGAAAACCTTAATGCTCAACATCTCAGCTTCTGAAAGAAGCTGATAAGTAGAGCTTTGTGTAGGGCTTTATAATTACACATTTCGCCTACAGGACTATGCTAGGCATTGTTTTCCAACAAGAGAAGGCAAACTTTAGGATAAAAAGAAATTCTTCAGCTCATCTGCAAGGTCCATGTGAGTAAATACTCGTTGTGTTTTTTTTTTTTCTTGAGTGTGGGAAGAATATATTCTTTCAAAATGTTTCACTACTAAGTACTTATTTGCCAAATGGTCAAGTATATTTTCTGAGATTCTAGAAAGACTGGTCTGATATATGCTGCTATGATATAGAGGTCTATATCCTTGAACAAGTTGATCAAATTGGAATAACTGAATAAATTAAAACTTAAAAGTTCAAATAAAATAGTAATAAATATCGTAGTACATTTATCTAGTTTTCAAGTGTTATTTTGAGTACAAAGATATTCTGTCACGTTCATTGTATAACTATATTCTTCACAGTTTTAATAGATTCCAATAGCTTTCAATAGTTCCAGATAGAGCCTCTACAGTTTAATTAAAGTTTTTATGGAATTACTGTGTAGTCACTAAATATTGAGCTTCTGTTGCCATATGTTTTTAGGCAAGAAAGCCATACACTTAAACTGTGGTAGGCTAAAATTCATTTTTCAGGGTTCCACGGGTAGAACAGAAAACCAACTATAGACCGGGAGAAATTAGGCCAAAACTCATGAGACTATCAAATTGTTTTGTTGCAATGAAAATCTGATAGATTATAATTAGCAACAGAATCCTGATTCCCAGGTATAGGAACAGGATATTTGTCTACGTAACACAAACTCATTGAGCAGTTAGTAAGTGCCAGGCACCAGGATAAGTTCAGAGATGAAAACAGAGCTTCTGTCCAATGAATATGTAAGTGTATAAAACAAGCTTAGAATAGCCTTCATATCCACACCTTCCCTGCTGCCAGTTCTTGATAAAGGTTCCCATCATATAGTAAATGCTCAATAACTATGGAATGAATGACTAGAAAGGTAGACTAAAACCAGGTGATGGAAGGACATTGATTTGCGAGGGACTAGCAAAATCATTACACAAACTCTCTTCTGAAAAACTGTATATCAGGGTTAAGGAGCTTGTCAAAGTCACACAGTGAGTTTTGGGCACTGATAAGACTAGAATCTATGGCTTTGGCCTCTTCCCCAGCATCATTCATCTTTGGCATCATCCCCAGCTATCAGGGGTAACTGCCCAGGCCCCAGCATGAGGATTAGGAATGAATCCTGCCCAATTAGGGAGGTCCCAGGTCTCCACTCACCATCTCCTGAACAGAATTCAAACCTACCCATTTAACCTGTCTACCTCTTTCATGTTTCCACTTCCTATCCTGCCGGATTCAGAAGTATTTGAGAAGACAGGAAGACAGAATTGGGAAGAGAGAATTGGAGCACAGTCTATGCTTCATGGTAGAGTAAACTCTGCCAGGCCTCTAATGAAGACATACACTCATTGGAGACTCAGTGGAAAAGAGAGATTCGTTCTACGGAATTATTTGTTACAGTCAGATCAAAGGACTATTCATATGTCCAGTTCCTGGGATGTAAAAATAATATTAGACCAAATTCTTCACTGCACTGGTGCTTATTAAGATGGTACTCTACCTAATGGACAGCCAAGAAAATTCAAATAATAGAGACTCTGACTGAAGTTTTGACACTTGGCTTTGCAGAAGGTAAGAGAGGCACTAACAGGTCTTTCTACAGCCCTGATCTCTGAACCCTATTTTTCTTACGTCTGTTGTCCTCTTTACCAGGTTTAATTCTTGCACCTTTGTTGATGGTGCCATAAACACTAACCAGTTCTAAGACTTCACTAAGCCCAGCTGGGCAAAAGAAGTAATATTCTCACATCAGCTGACTCTTCTATGTGTAGATGGCATATTTTCTCACATATTTTAATGGCAAAGAGAAGGTAAAAAGGCACGGGTCAATTAAGACACTTTATTGAAGAAAATTATGGACTACCTCAAATGTATCAATGACAAATACACTGACTGGGTTCTGCTAAAGAAATCTATACACTGGGACTTCCCTGGTGGCGCAGTGGTTAAGACTCCGTGCTCCCAATACAGGGGTCCTGGGTTCTATCCCTGGTCAGGGAACTAGATCCCACATGCATGCCACAACTAAGAGTTCACATGCCACAACTAAGGAGCCCACGTGCTGCAACTAAGGAGCAGGCAAGCTGCAACTAAGGAGCCCTCAAGCCACAATTAAGGAGCCCGCCTGGCGCAACTAAGACCCAGCACAACCAAATAAATAAATAAATATTTTTTAAAAAACTCTATACACTGTCTTAAATAAGGATATAGACTCATGGAATGAAGTACAGTTGACCCTTGAACAAGATAGGGGGTTAGGGGTGCTGGCACTGGCACAGTCAAAAATCCACATATAACTTTAGAGTCAGACTTCATATCAGGAGTTCTGCATCCATGGTTTCAAACCACAGATCATTTAGTACTGTAATCCATCTTTACTGAAAAAAAATCCATACATAAGTGGGCCCGCACAGTTCAAATCTATGTTGTTCAAGTGTTAACTATAATTCTTGAGAATTCTTCTAGACCAAGAGTCAACAAATTACAACCCACATGCAAATCTATCTATTGCAGTTTTTGTAAATACTAACATTTAAAAAATAATAAATAATAATAAAGTTAAATAATAAATATATTTCTAACTAATATAAAAATAAGAATAATACAGAAAAAGTGATATTTACTGGATTAAAAAAAGATCCAACTATATGCTGTCTATAAGAGATATGCTTTGGAGTCAAACAGGTTAAAATAAAATGATTTCAAAAATGGTGCTGGGAAAACTGGATATCCACATGCAAAAGAATGAGGTTGAACCTTATATAAAACCATATACCTAGAGACTTCCCTGGTGGTCCACCGGTTAAGAATCCGCCTTCCAATGAAGGGGACATGGGTTCTATCCCTGGTTAAGGAACTAAAGTCCCACACCCCGCAGGGTATCTAAGCCTGTGCGCTGCAACTTCTGAGCCCTTGCACCACAACTACAGAGCCCATGTGCTCTGGAGCCCACGCGCCACAGCTAGAGAGAAGCCCGCACGCTACAACTGGAGAGAAGCCTGCGCACTGCAACAAAAGTTCCCGCGTGCGGCAACTAAGACCTGACAGGCAAAAATAAATAAATATATATTTTTAAAAGTACCAAAAATTAACTCAAAATGGATCAAAGACCTAAATGTCAGATCTAAAACAATAAAACTCTTAGAAGACAACATAGGGCAAGAGTTTCATAACACTGGATGTGGCAATAATTTCTTGGATATAAAAACAGAGGACGGAGCCAAGACAGTGGTGTGGGAAGACACCGAGTTAGCATCTTCCCACAACTAGGGTGCCTGCCGACCGCTGGTGGGGGACCCTGACACCCAAGGAGATGGTAGGAACCCCCAAGTGAACCAGTAGGACGTGGGGGGACAGAGGTGGGAGGAGAAGTGGAGGCCAGACAGGATCGGCACCCTGGAGGCCGGGGAGATCAGGAGAGGTAGGTAGGAGGGGCCCTCTGGGAGGAGTGGGAGAAGAGCAGAGGGCAATCGCCTGGCCCACTCGGCCAGGGAGCCTGCTGAGCTCCCAGGGTGGTCCCCTGCCCTCCAAAGCCCCCTCTAGGCACATGGGTCCTTGGGAGCACAGGAGGGAGACCCGAGAGATCAAGAGAGGCAGGTAGGAGGAGCCATCTGGGAAAACAGGAGAGTAGTGGAGGGTGTTTGCCCCACCCACTTGGCCCAGGGAGACTGCTGAGCTCCCAGGCTGGTCCACTGCCCTCCAAGGTCCCCTGGCCGCATTGGTCCTGGTGCATAGCAAGAAGGCCAAGAGGAGAACCAGAGAGGCAGGTAGGAGGGGCCCTCTGGGACAGGAAGAGCAGGAAGAGCAGGAGAGGAGGAGAGGAGGGCATTTGCCTCGCCCACTAGAGCCCAGGAAGCCTGCTGGGCTCCCAGGTGAGGAACCCCACCCTCTGAGACCAGGGGTGGGGGGCACGCCTGGGCCCCTTCTATTCCTTGAGCCTAAGCCCCATCCACGACAGTGCCCAGGGCCTTTTCCAGACCTGTGGGTCCTAAGCATAGGCCCTGCCCACTGCCCAAATCTCACCCTTGCGTAGGCCCCTCCCTCCACAGGAAGGCCTTTTCCCCGTTTTTTTTTTTTTTTTTTCTCTTTTCTCTCCTCCTCTTTTTTACTACTGTGGTACTGTTGTACCTTCCGGTTGTTGATTCATCTATATTTTTATTTTTATATTCTTTCTAACATATCTGTTAGTTTCCTAGTCTAATGTTATTTTTTACTTTGTTATTGTTCTCTTTTTTCTTTTGCCACCCCACAGGGCTTGTGGGATCTTGGTTCACGAGCTAGGGGTCAGGCCAAAGCTCCTGTAGTGGGAGCTCCATATCGGAACATTGGACTAACAGAGAACCTCAGACCCCAGGGAATATTTATCGGAGTGAGGTCTCACGGAGGTCCTCATCTCAGCACCAAGACCCAGCTCTACCCAACAGCCTACAAACTCCAGTGCTCAAAGCCTCAGGCCAAACAACCAGTAAGAGAGGAACACAAACCCACTCATTAAAAAAAAAAAAATGAGATGGCAAAAAAATATGTCACAGATGAAGAAGCAACGTAAAAACCTACAAGACCAAATGAATGAAGAGGAAATGGGCAATCTACCTGAAAAAGAATTCAGAGTAATGAAAGTAAAGATGATCCAGAATCTCAGAAATAGAATGGAGGTACGGACTGAGAAAATAAATGTTCAACAAAGATCTAGAAGAACTAAAGAACAAACAAACAAAGATGAACAACACAATAACTGAAATGAAAAATACACTAGAAGGAATCAATAACAGAATAACTGAGGCAGAAGAACGAATAAGTGAGCTGGAAGACAAAATGGTGGAAATAACTGCCAAGGAGCAGAATAAAGAAAAAAGAATGAAAACAATTGAAGACAATCTCAGAGACCTCTGGGACAACGCTAAACGCACCAACATTCGAATTGTAGGGGTCCAAGAAGAGGAAGAGAAAAAGAAAGGGTCTGAGAAAATATTTGAAGAGATTACAGTCAAAAACTTCCCTAATATGGGAAAGGAAATAGTCACCCAAGTCCAGGAAGCACAGAGAGTCCCATACAGGATAAACCCTAGGAAAAACACACCAAGACACATATTAATCAAACTAAAAAATTAAATTCAAAGAAAATGTATTAAAAGCAGCAAGGGAAAAACAGAAAATAACATATAAAGGAATTCTGATAAGGTTATGAGCTGATTTTTCAGCAGAAACTCTGCAGGCCAGAAGGGAGTGGCAGCATATACTTAAAGTGATGAAAGAGAAAAACCTACAACCAAGTTTACTCTACCCAGCAAGGATCTCATTCAGATTCCACGGACAAATCAAAAGCTTTACAGACAAGCAAAAGCTAAGAGAATTCAGCACCACCAAACCACCTTTACAACAAATGCTAAAGAAACTTCTCCAAGCGGGAAACACAAGAGAAGAAAAAGACCCACAAAAACAAACCTAAAACAATTAAGAAAATGGTAATAGGAACATACATATCAATAATAACCTTGAATGTAAATGGATTAAGTGCCCCAACCAAAAGACACAGACTGGCTGAACGGATACAAAAACAAGACCCATATATATACTGTCTACAAGAGACCCACTTCACACCTAGGGACGCATACAGAATGAAAGTGAAAGGATGGAAAAAGATATTCCATGCAAATGGAAATAAAAAGAAACCTGGAGTAGCAATACTCGTATCCGATAAAACAGACTTTAAAATAAAGACTGTTACAAGACATAAAGAGGGACACTACATAATGATAAAAGGATCAATCCAAGAAGAAGCTATAACAATTATAAATGTTTATTCACCCAACATTGGAGCACCTCAATATATAAGGCAAATGCTAACAACCATGAAAGGAGAAATCGACAGTAACACAATAATAGTAGGGGACTTTAACACCCCACTTACAGCAGTGGACAGATCATCCAAACAGAAAATAAATAAGGAAACACAAACTTTAAATGACACAATAGATCAGATAGATCTAACTGATATTTACAGAACATTCCACCCAAAAGTGGCAGATACACTTCCTTCTCAAGTGCATTCTCAAGAACATTCTCCAGGATAGATCACATCTTGGGTCACAAATCAAGCCTCAGAAAATTTAAGAAAATTGAAATCGTATCAAGCATCTTTTCTGACCACAACACTATGAGACTGGAAGTCAATTACAGGAAAAAAAACTACAAAAGACACAAATACATGGAGGCTAAACAGTGCACTACTAAATAACTAAGAGATCACTGAAGAAATCAAAGAAGAAATTAAAAAATACACAGAAACAAATGACAGTGCAAACACGATGACCCAAAACCTATGGGACGCAGCAAAAGCAGTTCTAAGAGGGAAGCTTATAGCAATTCAATCTCACCTCAAGAAACAAGAAATATCTCAAATAAACAATCTAATCCTACACTTAAAACAACTAGAGAAAGAAGAACAAAGAAAACCCAAAGTCAGTAGAAGGAAAGAAATCATAAAAATCAGAGCAGAAATAAATGAAATAAAAACGAAGAAAATAATAGCAAAGATCAATAAAACTAAAAGCTGGCTCTTTGAGAAGATAAACAAAATTGATAAACTCTTAGCCAGACTCATCAAGAAAAAAAGGGGGAGGATGCAAATCAATAAAATTAGAAATGAAAAAGGAGAAATCACAACTGACACTGCAGAAGTACAAAGGATTATAAGAGACTACTACAAACAACAATATGCCAATAAAATGGACAACCATGAAGAAATAGACAAATTCTTGGAAAGGTACAATTTTCCAAGACAGAACCAGGAAGAATTAGAAAATATAAACAGACCTATCACAAGTAATGAAATTGAAACTGTAATTAAAAATCTTCCAACAAACAGAAGTCCAGGACCAGATGCCTTCACAGGTGAACTCTATCAAACATTTAGAGAAGAGCTAACACCAATCCTTCTCAAACTCTTCCAAAAAATTACAGAGGGAGAAACACTCCCAAATTCATTTGACGAAGGCACCATCACCCTGATACCAAAACCAGAAAAAGATATCACACAAAAAAAGAAAATTATGGACCAATATCACTGATGAACATAGATGCAAAAATCCTGAACAAAATACTAGCAAACAGAATCCAACAACATATTAAAAGGGTCATACACAGTGATCAACTAAGATTTATCCCAGGGATGCAAGGATTCTTCCATATACGCAAATCAATCAATGTGATACACCACATTAACAAATTAAGGAATAAAAACCATATGATCATATCAATAGATGCAGAAAAAGCTTTTGACAAAATTCAATAGCCATTTATGATAAAAACTCTCCAGAAAATGGGCACAGAGGGAACCTACCTCAACATAATAAAGGCCGTATACGACAAACCCACAGCAAGCATCATACTCAATGGTGAAAAACTGAAAGCATTTCCACGAAGATCAGGAACAAGACAAGGATGTCCACTCTCGCCACTCTTATTCAACATAGTTTTGGAAGTCCTGGCCATGGCAATCAGAGAAGAAAAAGAAATAAAAGGAATACAAATGGGAAAAGAAGAAGTAAAACTGTCACTGTCTGTGGATGACATGATACTATACATAGAAAATCCTACAGATGCCACCAGAAAACTACTAGAACTAATCAATGAATTTGGTAAGGTTGCAGAGTAAAAAATTAATGCACAGAAATCTCTGGCATTCCCATACACCAACAACGAAAAATCAGAAAGAGAAGTTAAGGAAACATTCCCATTTACCATTGCAACAAAAAGAATAAAATACCTAGGAATAAACCTGCCTAAGGAGGCGAAAGACTATACTCAGAAAACTATAAAACACTGATGAAAGAAATCAAAGATGACATAAACAGATGGAGAAATATAGCATGTTCTTGGATTGGAAGAATCAATATTGTGAAAATGACTATACTACCCAAAGCAATCTACAGATTCAATGCAATCCCTATCAAATTACCAATGGCATGTTTTGCAGATCTAGCACCAAAAAAATCTTAAAATTTGTATGGAAACACAAAAGACACTGAAGATCCAAAGCAATCTTGAGAAAGAAAAACGGAGCTGGAGGAATCAGGTTCCCTGACTTCAGACTATACTACAAAGCTACAGTAATCAAGAACACTCCCTAACACCATACACAAAAACTCAAAATGGATTAAAGACCTAAATTTAAGGCTGGACACTATAAAACTCTTGGAGGAAAACATAAGAAGAACACTTTTGACATAAATCACAGCAAGATCTTTTTTGACCCACCTCCTACAGTAATGGAAATAAAAACAAAAATAAACAAATGGGACCTAATGAAATTTAAAAGCTTTTGCACAGCAAAGGAAACTATAAACATGACGAAAAGACAACCCTCCGAATGGGAGAAAATATTTGCAAACAAATCAACGGACAAAGGATTAATCTCCAAAGTATATAAACAGCTCACGCAGCTCAATATTAAAAAAACAAACAACCCAATCAAAAAATGGGCAGAAGACCTAAATAGACATTTCTCCAAAGAAGACATACAGATGGCCAAGGGGCACATGAAAAGCTGCTCAACATAACTAATTATTAGAGAAATGCAAATCAAAACTACAATGAGGTATCACCTCACACCGGTTAGAATGGGCATCCTCAGAAAATCTAGAAACAACAAGTGCTGGAGAGGGTGTGGAGAAAAGAGAACCCTCTTGCACTGTTGGTGGGAATGTAAATTGATACAGCCACTATGGAGAACAGTATGGAGGTTCCTTAAAAAACTAAAAATAGAATTACCATATGACCCAGCAATCCCACTACTGGGCATTTACCCAGAGAAAACCACAATTCAAAAAGACACATGCACCCCAGTGTTCATTGCAGCACTATTTACAATAGCCAGGTCATGGAAGCAACTGAAATGTCCATCGACAGATGAATGCATAAAGAGGATGTGGTACATATATATGATGGACTATTACTCAGCCATAAAAAGGAGCAAAACTGGGTCATTGGTAGAGACGTGGATGGACCCAGAGACTGTCATACAGAATGAAGTAAGTCAGAAAGAAAAACAAATATCGTATATTAACACATATCTGTGGAATCTAGAAAAATGGTACAGATGAACCAGTTTGCAAGGCAGAAATAGAGACCCAGATGTAGAGAACAAACATATGGACAAGAGAGGAAAGTGGGGGGAGGGGGGGGATGGGATGAATTGGGAGATTGGGATTGACATGTATACACCAATATGTATAAAATGGATGAGTAATAAGAACCTGCTGTATAAAAAAATAAAAGAAAAAAGAAAAAATAACCAGAGGAACAGGCACAAAAGAATAGACAAAATGGATGTTATGAAAATTTTAAATTTTGTGCATCAAAAAACACTATTAACAGTGTAAAAAAGGCAACCCACAAAATTGGAGAAAATATTTGCAAATCATCTATCTGATAAGGGATTAATATCCAGAATATGTAGAGAACTCCTAAAACACAACAAAAAAACCCCCAAATAACCCAATTCAAAAAATGGGCAAAGGATTCAGACATTTCTCCAAAGAAGACACATGAATGGCCTAGAGCACATGAAAAAATGCTCAATGTCACTAATCATTAGGGGAATGCAAATCAAAACTACAATGAGATACTACCTCAAACCCATTAGGATGGCCACTATTAAAAACAACAACAACAACAAAACAGAAAAGAACAAGTGTTGGAGAGAATGTGGAGAAAACTGGAACCCCTGTGCACTATTGGTGGGAATGTAAAATAGTACAGCTGCTGTGAAATATGGTATGGCGGTTCCTCAGAAACTTAAAAATAGAATGACTATCTGATCCAGTAATTCTACTTCTGGGTATAAACCCAAAAGAATTGAAAGCAGGATCCTGAGGAGGTATTTGTATGTCCATGTTCAAAGTAGCATTATTTACAATAGCTAATACATGCAAGCAACCTGAGTGCCCACTGATGGATGAATGGATAAGCAAAATGTGGGCTATACATACAATGGACTATTATTCACCCTTAAAAAGGATGGAAGTTCTGCAATATGCCACAACACGGATGAACCTTGAGGACATTATGCTAAGTGAAATAAGCCATTCACAAAAAGACAAATTCTGTATGCTTCTACTTATATGAAGTATTCAGAGTAGTCAAAATCATAGACAGAAAGTAGAATGGCAGTTGCTACGGGCTGGGGGAAAGGAGGCAATGGGGAATTACTGCTTAATGGGTAGAGTTTCAGTTTTATAAGATGAAAAGAGTTATGGAGTTGAATAGTGGTAATGGTTGCCCAACATTATGAGTATATTTAATACCACTGAACTATACAGGTAAAAATGGTTAAGATGGTAAATTTCATGCTATGTATACTTTACTACAAAAATGAAAAAAAAAAAAAAAAAGAATGGAAAAAAATATACCGCAAGTAACCGAAAGAAAGCTGGAATAGCTATACCTGACAACAGATAAAACAGACTTTAAAACAGAAGATGTTAATAGAGAAAGAGAGGAACTTTTTATAATGATAAGAAGGTCAAGGACTTCCCTGGTGGTGCAGTGGTTAAGACTCCGCACTCCCAATGCAGGGGGCCTGGGTTTAATCCCTGGTCAGGGAACTAGATCCCACAGGCATGCCCCAACTAAGGAGCGCAAGTGCCACAACTAAAGGAGCCCGCCTTCTGCAACTAAGACCTGGTGCAACCAAATAAATAAATAATTATTGAAAAGAAAAACAAAAATAATAGTTGGCGATTTCAAAACCTCCACTCTCAATAATACATAAACTAGACAGAAAATCAGCAAGAATGTAGAAAACAACACTATCAATGAACCTGACCTGACATCTATAAAACACTCCATTCAACAACAGGGGAATATATATTCTTCCTAAGTGCACACAGAATATCCTCCAGGATAAATGACATGCTAGGTCATAAGTCTCAATAAACTTCTGAAAATTAAAATTATGTGAAGTTCTCCAACAATAATGGAATTAAGCTATAAATCAACAGAAGAAAATTTGGGAAATTTAAAAATATATAGAAACTAAGTAACATGCTTCTAAATAACCAATGAAGAAGAAATAATAAGGGCAATTAGAAAATATTTTGATCTGAAGGAAAATGAAAACACAATAAGCTAAAATGTATGAGCTGCAGCTAAAGCTGCATTTAGATGGAAACACTAAACACTGCTTTAGCTATCAATACCTCTATAACAAAGGAAGATCACAAATCAATAATCTAAGCTTATACCTTGAAAAACTAAAGAACAAACTATACCCAAAGCAAGGAGAAATATTAAAAAGTAGAGTAGAAATCAATAAAGTAGAAAACAGAAAATAGAGAAAAATCAATGAAAACCAAAAGCTGATTCTTTGAAAGGTCAACAAAATTAACAAACCTTTAGCTAGACTGACTGAGAAAGAGAGAAAAAACACAAGTTATTAACATTAGAAATGGGGGCTTCCCTGGTGGCACAGTGGTTAAGAACCCGCCTGCCAATGCAGGGGACATGGGTTTGAGCCCTGGTCCGGGAAGATCCCACATGCTGTGGGGCAACTAAGCCTGTGTGCCACAACTCCTGAGCCTGCAAGCCACAACTACTGAGCCCGTGCGTCACAACTACTGAAGCCCATGCACCTAGAGCCCGTGCTCCACAACAGAAGCCACTGCAATGAGAAGCCCTGCCGCAACTAGAGAAAAGTCCATGTGCAGCAACGAAGACCCAATGCAGCCATAAATAAATAAATTTATTTTTAAAAAAATTCCATTCTTAATAGCATCATAAAGAACAAAATATTTAGGAATAAATTTATCAAAAGAAGATCTATACACTAAAGACTCAAACACACTGATAAACAGGGGAAAGCCCGGAAAAAAATGGAGAGTTACACCATGTTCTTGGCCTAGAAGACAATATTGTTAAGATGGCAACTGTCCTCAAACTGACCAACAGATTCTATGGAATCCCTGTCAAAACCCCAGCACACTTTTCTTGGTAGAAATTGACAAGCTGATTCTAAAATTTATTTGGAAATACAAAGAACTTAAATAACCAACTTAATTTTTTTATATATAGAAACCTTCAGTTTCCTAGGTTTTTGGGGTTTTTTTTTTTTGAGATTTGTTATTTATTTATTTATTTTTGGCTGCTTCGGGTCTTAGTTGCGGCACACAGGATCTTTCGTTACAGCTCACAGGCTTCTCTCTAGTTGCGGCGGGCAGGTTTTCTCTTCTCTAGTTGTGGTGCGCAGGCTCCAGGGCATGTGGGCTCTGTAGTTGTGGCGCACGGGTTCCAGAGTGCGTGGGCTCTGTAGTCTGCGGCACGCAGGCTCTCTAGTTAAGGCGTGCAAGCTCAGTAGTTGTGGCACGCGGGCTTAGTTGCCCTGTGGCATGTGGGATCTTAGTTCCCCAACCAGGGATTGAACCTGCATCCCCTGCATTGTAAGGCAGATTCTTTACCGCTGGACCACCAGGGAAGTCCTGCCTGCTTAATTTTGAAAAAGAAAAACCAAGTTGGTTCTCATGCTACCCAATTTGAAAACTTACCATAAAGCTTCAGTAATCAAATCAGTGTGGCACTGGCATAAGGATAGTCATATGGATCAATGAAACAGAAAAGAGAATCAAACAAACAAACAAAAACAAAAAAAGAAAAGAAAAAGAAAAAAGGAAAAGAAGAAAAAAAAGAGAATCCAAAAATAAACTTATACATTTATGATCAACTGATTTTCAACAAAGGTAATTCAACAAGCAAAAGACAATGTTTTGAACAAATGGTCCTGAAACAATCCCATTTTGGAAAAGTTTTGCCGTTTCTTAAAAAGTTAAGCATAAACTTACTGTACTACCCAGTAATTCCACACCTAGGTATTTACCCAGAAGAAAATGAAACATATGTTCACACAAAAACTTGTATGGACAAGTTTTATTTATCATTTTATTCATAGTAGCTAAAAACTGGAAACAATCTAAATGTCCATCAACAGGGGATAAACAATAAAAAGATTCCTCAACAATAAAAAGGAGTGAACTACTAATGCATGCACTAACATGGATGAACCTCAAAAGTACAAGTAAAAGAAGCCAAACACATAAGACTACATATTATATAATTTTGATTATTTGGAATTTCTACAGAAGACAAAAGAATAGTGACAGAAAGCAGTCCAGTAGTTGTCTGGGGTGGGGAGTCACAGTAGAGGCTGACTACAATGAGGCAGAAGGAACTTTCCAGGGATGGGGGTGGGGTGGGGGAGAGGGAGGCGAGATAGAATAATTCTAAAACTGGATTGTGAGGACAGATGCACAGCTCTGTAAATTTACTAAAAATTACTGAATTATACACTTACCTTGGGCGAATTTTATGGTATGTGAATTATAACTGCAATTTTTTTAATGTTTTTAAAACTAAGGAAATGAATTTTCATTAAGTTCATAAAGTATTGAAAACTCTGCCATATACAATAGAAAACAAATATGTAAGGCAATCTCTAATCCCAAAATGCTCATTATCCAGGTTTAGCTAAGTGACTTGGGAGTAGTGAAGTCATGGCCTATGGCAGTAGAGACAGAAATGAGAAGACAGAGCCTATGGTTGTAGCCAGTTGGCCTTATCCTAATACCTTAAAGAGTAATAGGATGAGATTTTAAAGTCCAATCCGCCCACTCTCAGGTAATCAGGCAGCAGAAGTTTAAATGTTGTGGTGAGAACCCAGGGAAATAGCTTTTCCAGCTGAACTCCAGAGGTCTCAGTTCTTACCAAATGAGGGAGAGCCTCAAAAAAGCAAAACAATGAATACAACACAATATCACAGACCAAAAGTTTTATTTGACGTGATGCTGGCTTGCTGCCAAGGGAATATATCCTCGTCAGTACTGGTTGTTAGATCAGATATTTTCAACTACACTAATTTGTATCGGTTGGACACACCCAGATTAGTAGGAAGATTCACCAATGACCTGTTAATAAGTACATGAAGAAAAGCTAAAAAGTTTTAAGAAAATTAGGTTGGACAATAGTGACCGACTGAAGAAAACCCCAACTCTTTCTAAACCATTCTTAGGTTGCTATGAGCTAATATCCATTGAGTTCTTATAAATGTTAGGTACTGTAAGCACATTTAGATACATGTGCTTATTAAATTCTCAAAAAAACCCTAAGCTGAGGAGATTCTTTTATCCTTTTCCTATGGATGAGGAAACTAAATGACAAAGAAGTGACTTATTCAAGGACACAGTGAAATGAATGGCCAGGCTGAATTTCAACTCATGAGTCAACCTGGAGAAACTACAACAACCACTAAGTAACACTGCTTCCCCGTTTATACATTTGCCCACTTAGAACTATGTCCCTGTTCTGCTCAGAACTCTCTGAGATTTCCCCTCCTACTCAGGGTCAAAGCCAAAGTTCCTTCAATGGCCTACAAGGCCCAGTGTATACTGTGGCTTCCCATCACCTATCTCTAACATAATCTATACTGACCCACTGCATTCCAGCCACCTTGTTGTTCCTGGGTCACATGAGACCCGCACCTACCCTCAGGGCCTTTGTACCTGCTGTTCCCACTGCCTATAATATTCTTCCCCAAGACAGTCGAGGTTTGTTCCCTCATTCCCTTCAAAGCTCTATGCAAATGTCACCTCCTCAGGAAAGCCTTCCCTGCCTACCCTTCCTAAAATAGTACTCCCCCCTTTTCAATACTTAATTATATCATCTGGCAATGTTTATTACCTAACTCCACCATCTAGATAGAAGCTCTATGAAAGAGGGACATCTAGGAGTCTGGCTTTGCACGACAAGTGCCTAAGATAGCACCTGGCACGAAGCAGATAATACTTCTTGAATTTAAAAATCTGCCAAATGTATTTTGATTCACAACCCAATCATATAACTTTAGGCAATTCACGACGCTGTACCAATAAAATCCAAACCAAAAGAAAAAAAATGTATCTATCAAAGTAGTCTTTTAGAACCTTTATTTGTATTATTTAAAATTTGATCTTCCTTAATGTGTATGTTCTGTTTTGATGCCTCGTTTAAATGGTGAATTTTCTTTGAAGTGACTGATGACTTCTATAAACTTTACCACCCCCCAAATTGTTAGACGTGTAAGTTCTTTATTAGTTATTGACTGTAGTGATTGTGTCTTGATGGGGAAAATAACCCCACGTTGCCTGTCCCTCAAGGGAAAATGAAATTCTTAAATGCACAGAGTTGACTTAATACTGTAAAATAAGTAAATAATGCATATCAAACTTTAAGCTTCAGTGTTCAATTCACATAAGAATCTAATTTCCTAAGTACAGCTAAATAATAACTCTCTGGCTCCTGTGACTGAATGCCTCAATGTCTGCCTGTTTAAAAGAAAAAGAGTAAAAAGCAGGTTTTTAAAAATGTGTCATTTTATTTAGGTCACTTTGGAACACACATATTTGCTTTTTTTTTGGTTAACAGAGCAGTAAGTTACAGAACACCATTAGCTCCTTCTAAATAAACTTAGTGCTACCTAGGAGGAGAAGGAAAAGGAAACAGGAATAGGGGAGGGACCACACGGAAAAGTGAGAACAACTTATTTGCCAAAGGACAGGTCTTGTAAGAAGGCGATCACCTCCTTCTGCAACAGCAGATTTCAAACAAATCTGGAGCGATGGGTAAGGTCCAGTTCTCCAAGTGGTGTTGCAGCAGATCATCTGAAAGCAAATTCTGATGGAACTTGGGGAATGTTCGAAAACAGTAGTGGGGCCCCCCTCCGTCCTACTCACATCAAGTATCTCCTCGCCACTCACCTTCCATTCTAGCGAAGCGGGGAATCATATCCCCGCTTTAAGCAGGTAAGTCGGAGAGAGTCGGATGTCCCTCCCTACACACACAAACCCTTCTCCCCAGTGCTGTAAAACGTAGTCCACGGAACCCAGTGAAAACCGAAACCCGGGAGTTGCTCTAAGTTCTCTCCGCTTTCTGAGGTTGGAGCCGAAAGGAATGTCACAGAAACAAAGCGGGGAGGAAGGGGGCATCTCCCCCTTACCTTGATGGCTTTCTCCATGTCGCTCTCCTCCCACATGCTCCGCGGGGCCCGCACGGCCGGGAGCAGCAGAGGCTGCGCAGCTGCCGGATCCCGCCGCAGCCGAAGGAACAAGGGGCTCAGCACTCGGGGCCCTGGGTCTCGGGGAGACGGGCAGTAGCCGCCCCCGGGGACCTGCGGGGATGAGGGCCCCGACGCCGGCTCGGCCTCGGCGGGCGGCTCTAGGCTGGGGGCGGCGGCGGCAGCGGCCCCCGGGAACAAGCCTTTGTGCTGGGCCCCGCGCGGCCGCCTCCCAGCCTCATCCCCGGCCGGGGAGGCAGGCTCCCGGGGCAGGGCGAGGCGGGGAAGGCCCCGATCCGGGGCGATGTGCTGGGGCTTCGCGGGGCCGCCGCTTAGGCCCGGGCTCGCCAGGTCCTGAGGTGGAGCCTGCGCCTCCGCCTCCGCCGCCGGCACCGCCGCGAAGCCGAGGCCGAGCCCACCGCCGCCGCTGCCGCTGCTCCCGCTGCCGCTTCAGCGCCACACATCGCCGGGACACCCGCGCCGGGCAGCCCCGCCAGCCGCCCGCTTGCCGGCGCTGTGCCCCGCCTGAGCTCCGGGCCGCCCCTCCTGCCGCCCGACTTCGTGTCCCCACGGCTCCACGTGCCTCTCGTCACGGTCCGCTGCGGTTTCCGAGCCGCCCCCGAACCAAGCAGTTGACTTGCAGGCGTCCGCCAAGGCCTCCCCAAGGTGGCGCCACACCCAGGATAGGCCCCCGGGCCCTCCGCAGCGCTGGCGCCGAGTTGATGACGTAAAAGGCTCGGGCTCGCGGGGCGGGGCTATTGGACCTCACCACCGGACTCTAGTGGCTGCGCGAGCGTTTCTCTTTTCTCCCAGCGCCGCGGACGAGATTTGTGGCGCCAGAAACACCCTGCGGAAGGAGCCGGGGATATCGACTCGTGATAGAGAGGACGAAACTGAGGCCACGGGCGGGTCCTGCGGTAACAATTATATATAATAATAGTTATATATACGGAGCGTTTATTTTACGTGACGCTCTTTTCTTCTCTTAGTTCCTTTCTCCTTTATAAAGTAGGCATTTGGCCTTTTCAGGTAAGTATGTGCTTATTACGTGTTAACGGATGCGGTAACTGAGGCTCTCAGAGAGCGGCACTCATTTGCGTACGGCTGAGAAGTGGGCAAGTCCGAACCGGAATCCAGGTTTGTGCTCCTTACACGACACCAACAATCTGTCAAAGAACCTTGCAGGATCTTTTGGTTAATCACCTCTTGATGCCTCTTCATTCATTCACTTATTTACTGAGCACAGCTGTATGCCACGCCTACTCGACCCTGGGGAAACAGTAGAAAAAAGACACGGTACCTGCTCATGGGTCTTATTTTCAGGAAAGGGAAGCAGAAAATAAAGAGGGAAAAAACACAGAGTTTGTGGATACTAAAAAGAAAGTAAACAGGATGCTGAGGTAAGAGAATGACTGGGTGTGGGGACTTTTTCCAAGTAGATGATCAGGGAAGGTCTGCCAGGCCGTAACCTTGAAGCTGAGACCTCTAATGAGAAGGAACTGTCTGTTGGAAATCCAAGGGGATTTCTGAGCAGATGGAACAGCAAGTGCAAAAGTCTTAAAGTGGAAGTAAGGTAAATGTGGTCAAGGAGCAGCAAGATCATTGCAGCTGGAGTAGGGTGAGTAGCAGAGAGTGATAAAGGATGAGGTTGGAGAGGTGGGCAGGGGTTGTATCATATACACCCTTAGGGGTCATGGTGAAAATTTTGGGTTTTATTCTAAGCCACTGGAAGGTTTTAAACTAAAGAGTGATATGATCAAATTTATGTTTTAAAAGATAAGATTCTGCTGTATGGAGAATGAAATATGGGCAAGTGAAAGTGGAGACATGGAGAGTTATTAAAATGCTTTTGGAATAACCCAGATTATTATGAAGCTTGAACTAAGAAAGTGGCAGTAAAGATAGAATAGATGGGTTTATGATATGTTTTGGAGGTAGAGTTGAAAGGACTTCCTGAAGGACTCCACGTGGAAGATGAAAATAAGAAACAAATCAAGGGGACTTCCCTGGCGGTCCAGTGGTTAAGACTCTGCACTTCCACTGCAGGGGTCACGGGTTCGATCCCTGGTGGGGAACTAAGATCCCACATCCCACGTAGCACGGCCAAAAAAACAAAAACAAATCAAGAATAACTTCCAGGAGACTGCCTTAAGCAACTTGCATGGATGGTGGTGCCATTCAGTGAATGAAAGACTCAGATGAGAGTGAAGGCAGGGAATCCAGAGTTCTTTTTTATCTGGTTAATTTGAGGTTCTTGAGTAACGTACCAGAGAATAAGTCAAGTATTTGACTTATTTAGTTGTCCTCTTTGTTGGCCATACACCTACAGTACATTCCTCAACCCCCTTAAAGTGGCCATATGCCTATGCTCTCCCCCAGTGGAAAGTGAGCAGAAGAGATGTGCACATATCCAGGCCTGGCCCAGAAAATCTGTCAACAGATGCTCTTACTTACTCTGCCAGCTGGAAGATGATGACCAGGTTCTGGAGAAGGGAAGGCTTTAAGATGGAAGATACCTGGGTGGAGGAGAACTCTGCCCTGTTGACCTAAACATCCACTCAGCATTGTTATATGAGGGGGGAAAAAAAAAAACCTCTTGTGTTGAGCTTTTATCTATTTACGTCTTTTTATTATAGCAGCTTTGCTTATGCTACCTAATACAAATAAGAACAGTGACCCAGCAGTGAACTTTGGGAGAAAATTTCGAAATGACTTGAATTGACATTATCTATAACAGGAAATAGAAGTTACCTTGGATTCATTCATTCATTCAGTAAGAATTTATCAAGTGCCTCTCTGTGCCAGGCACTGTGCTACATAGTAGAGATGCAGAGATGAAATCCCTGCCTTAAATGTTCTGAGTCTGGCGGTTAAACTTATTGGCTGTTATCTGCACATACTATCCCTCTATCTAGAGACTTACTCTCCCCACCCAACACACACACACAGCCCAATCTCTACACAGTCTTCAACCACATTCTAAATACTATTTTATCAGAAAGAGTAGGCCTGATCCTTGGTTCAATCTAAATCAGATATTCCTATTACCTCATAATTTACTTCCTTGTACTTATCACAATTTTAATTTATATATCCACTTGCTTTTTTTCTTTAGTGTTCTCTCCCACACTAGACTAAATACTCTCAAAAAGGGAAAGAATCTTGTCTGTATTACTGGTCACATCCCCAACACCCAGCCCACTGTAGGTGTTTAATAAATATTTGTTGAAGGAATCAAGGAATGGAGAAGGCAGAGCCCTGAGGAAGGAGAGGTTTCCTCCATTTTTTCCACTTTTTTGCTGGGGAGGTAGTAGACAGCCTAAGATAGCCTTCAGTGATGCCCACCTCTTGGTATTCATGATCTTGTTTAATCTCCTCACCCTGCTTGTGGACTGATCTAGTGACTTGCTTCTAATGATGGGATGGCATGTCTGAGATTAGGTTGCAAAAAGTCTGTGGCTTCCATCTTGGGTACCCCTCTCTTGCTCTCCTATTCTCTTGCTTATTTGCTCTGAGGAAAGCCAGGTCAAAAATGTGAGCTGCTGTATTAGTTTCCTGGGGCTGCCATAACAAACTACCACAAACTGGGTGGCTTAAAACAACAGAAATTCTCTACAGTTCTGGAGGCCAAAAGTCTGAAATCCAGGTGTCATAAGGGCCATGCTCCCCTGAAGACTCTAGGGAAAAGTGGAGTCTTCCAGCAGTCCTTGGCATTCCTTGGCTTATAGGTACATTATTCTAATCTCTGCCTCGATCTCCACATGACCTTTTCTGTGTGCCTCTATGTTCTCTCTTCTTATGAGGACACCAGTCATTGGATTTAGGGCCCACCCAAATTTAGTATGACCTCATCTTAACCTAACTAATTACATCTGCAGAGACCCTATTTCCGCATTCTGAGGTTCCATGTGAACATGAATGGGGGAGGGGATACTAATCAGCCCACTACAGTTGCCCAATAGAGGGCTCCATGTGTCAAGGAACTAATGTCCCGCCAACTGTCAGTGAGAACCTGAGGCCTGGCCAGTGGTCACATAAATGAGCTTAGAATGGATCCTCACCTAGTTGAACCCTGAGATGATTGCAGCCTTGGCCAACAACTTGATTGCAACCTTCTGTACCAGGGGCACCCAGCTAAGCTGTGTCCAAATTCCTGACCCACAGAAACTGTGACATAATAACTGTTTTTAAAGCACTAAATTTAGGGGCAATTTGTCATGCAGCATAGATAACTAATACAGATTTTGGTGCCTGGAAATGGGGTGCTGTCATAACAACTACCTAAAATGTGGGAGTGGTTTGGAACCAGGCAGTGGACAGAAGCAGGAAAGATTTTGAGGAGTGTGTTAGAGACAGCCTAAATTATCTTGAACAAACTTAGTAGGAATCTGGACTTTGATGATGCTGCCAATGAGAGCTCAAAAGGAAGTAAGGAACATGTTATTGGAAACTGAAGGAAAGAGGATCCTTGTTATGAAGTGGCAGAAGGTTTAGCAGCAGTATCGTCTGCAAGTATGTGGAAAGAGAAAATATTCCTAGTGAACTGGGTGATCTAACTAAAGCAGTTACCAAGCAGAAGGTGCTGCCTGGCTTCGTCTTGCTTCTTGTAGTAAAATGGGAGAAGAGAGATAAATTATTGAACAATAAGGAGTCAGGACTTGATGATTTTGAAATTTTTTAGTCTCTCTAGATGGCAACCAGAGCTAAAATTAAGCTATGGCTTTCAAGCAAAATCAAATCCAGGGTCCTGTAAGGAAACCATGATCTGTCTTTGTCAGCTCAGGCTGCTATTACAAAATATATGGCCCTGCAGATGCATGTCCTTCTCACATGCAAAATATATTCACTTCATTCCAACAGCTCCAAAGTCTTAACTCTTCAGAATCAACTCTAATGTCTAAAGTATCTACATACTATTGGACTTCCCTGGTGGTCCAGTGGTTAAGACACCATGCTTCCATTGCAGGGGGCATGGGTTCGATCCCTGGTCAGGGAACTAAGATCCAACATACTGTGTGGTGCGGTCAAAAAAAGAATAAAGCTTTCCTTAAAAAAATAAATACTATCTAAATCAGATATAGGTGACACTCTAGGTATGATTCATCTTGAAACAAAATTCCTCTCTAGCTGTGAATCTGTGAAACCAGATAAGTTATCTACTTCCAAAATACAGTGGTGGGATAGGCATAGGGTAGACATTCTCATCCCAAAAAGGAGTAATCAGAAGAAAGAAAGGAGTAATCAGAAGGAAGAAAGGAGTGATGGGTCCCAAGCAAGTCCAATTCTAGCAAGGCAAATACCTTTAGATCTTAAGGCTCGAGAATAATCCTCTTTGGTTTGATGCTCTGCCCTCTGGATCCACTGGGTTGTGGTCCTGCCTTTGCAGCTTTGCCCAGGCAAGGGTCCTGCCCCCATGACTTCAGATGAAGCCTGTCTGTCCTGTTGAAACCAAGGTGATGGCCCTGATGATTTCTGAATTGCTTTTGGGATCATTCTTCCCCTTTCTTGAATAGTGCACATTCATAGCCAAGTAGCTGTATCATCCTGTCCTGTAGAATCAACATCTGAAAGCCTTCCTTCATTTCTTCCCATCTCAGTCCCCTTCAGTACAAACAGGCAGTGTTTCTGTTCCTATAATCCAATAATCTCTATCATTTGATAGTCCAACCACATCCTTCAGTGTTCTCTTCCAAACACATTTGCTCATTTTTGGGATATGGACAGGCTGAGAATTTTCCAAAACATTAAATTCTGGTTCCCTTTGCTTAACAATTCCTTCTTCAAGTCATCTCTTTCCTTTCACATTTTATTGTAAGCAGTCAGGAGGAAGCAAGCTACTCTTCAAACACTTTATTTATAAATCTCTTCACTGAATATTCATTTTCTTTTTTTCACAAATATGACTTAAATATTCAACTTTGATCTTTTACTTGCAGCAGGATTTTTTCTTTTTTATTAAATTTTATTGGAGTATAGTTGACTTACAATATTGTGTTAGTTTCAACTGTACAGCAAAATAATTCAGTTATTGAATATTCATTTTCATTGCTCTCCAGCTGTACCTTGCAAAAACACTAGGACACAGTTCAGCCAAGTTCTTTGCCACTTTATAACAAGGATCATCTGTTCTCCATTGTCCAACAGCATGTTCCTCATTTCCCTCTAAGACCTCAACAAAGTGGACCTTACCATCCATATTTCTGCCAACACTCTGTTCATGATTATTTATGTGTTTGCTAAGAAAATGGAAGCTTTCTCTCCAGCTCTCCTCTTTTCCTTCTGAGCCCTCACCAGAAACATCTATCTTTCTAGCATGTACTTCCAAATTCTTACAACTTCCACCCTTTCTCCAGTTCAAAAGCTGCTTCCACATTTTTAGGTAATTGTTATAGCAGCACCCCACTTCTCAGTACCAAAATCTGTCGTAGCTTGGGCTGCTATAACGAAATACTGTAGACTGGGTGTCTTTGAATTAGACATTTATGGGTGTGGCCAAGATGATGGAGTGGGAAGACCCTGAGCTCACCTCCACCCATCGGCACACCAAAATTACAACTATTTACAGAGCAACTATTGATGAGAATGACCTGAAGATCAGCAGATTTCCCACAACTAAAGGTGGAAAGAAGGAACTACAGGGAATTCCCTGGAGGTCCAATAGTTAAGACTCTGTTTTCACTGCCAAGGGCCTGGGTTCAGTCCCTGGTCAGGGAACTAAGATCCCACAAGTTGTGCAGTGTGGCCAAAAAGAAAAAAAAAGAAAGGGAACCACAACCAGGCAGATAGGAGGGGCAGAGATACAGTATAGTTAAGACCCACACCTTCAGGGTAGGCTATCCAGAAAAGTCCAGCCCCAAAACGTCTGGCTTTGAAGATGAGAGGGGCTTCTGTATGGGAGAACCAGAGGGCTATAGGAAACAGACTTGGCTCTTAAAGGACATATGCAAAATCTCACATGCTCTGAGACCTAGTACAGAGGCAGTAATTTGAAAGGAGCCTGGGTCAGACCCACTTGCTGATCTCGGAGAGCCTCCAGGAGAGGCAGGAGGCAACTGGGACTCCCCATGGGGACATAGACTCTGGTGGCAGCCATTTTTAGGAGCTCATTCTACCATGACATTGGTTCTGCCAAGTGCCATTTTGGAGTCCTCCTACTAGCCTATTAGTACCAGGGCCTTACCACCACCAGCCAGTTGGGGATCCCAGGATCCCCAAGCTGAACAGCCAGCCATGCAGGGATCTGCCCCGCCCACCAGTGGGCCAGCAGCCTCCACATAAGGCAGGGCCTGGCAGCCAACTGGGCTGGAGGCCAGCCCTGCCTATCAGTGTGCTCAAAGCAGTCAGCCCCGTGACAACAGAAGGACCCATGCAACCCACATGGGGGCACCCCTAGAGCGTATAGCTCTGGTAACCAGAGGAGAAGGTGCTGCTAAGCCCCATAGGACATCTCTTATATAAGGCCACTTTTCCAAGATTGAGAATTGTATCCAATCTACCTAATACATAGAAATAAAAACAGAAGTAGGCAAAATGAAGCAATAGAGGAATATGTTCCAAACAAAGGAACAAGGTAAAACCCCAGAAAAAGACTAAGCAAAGTGGAGATAAGTAATCTAACCATTAAAGAATTCAAGGTAATGATTATAAAGATGTTCAGTGAACTCAGGAGAAGAATGGATGAACACAGAAGCTTAACAAAATATAAAGAAGAACCAAACAGCTGAAGAATACAATAGTGGAAATAAAAAATACACAAGAAGGAATCAAAAATAGAATATACAGAAGAACAGATCAGCAAACTGGAAGACAGAGTAGTGGAAATCACCCAAACTGAACACAAAAAAGGAAAAAGAATTCTGAAAAATAAGAATAGTTTAAGGTACCTCTGGGACAACATCAAGCATACTGAAGTTCACATTATAGGGTCCCAGAAGGAGAAGAGAGGCAGAAAGGGGCAGAGAACTTACTTGAAGACATAATAGCTGAAAATTTCCCTATCCAAGGAAAGGAAGCAGACGTCCAGGACCAGGAAGCACAGAGAGTCCTAAACAAGATCATCACAAAGAGGTCCACACCGAGACACATTGTAATTAAAATAGAAAAAAAAATTAAAGAGAAAACATTAAAAGCAGCAAGGGAAAAGGAACTAGTTACATACAAGGGAACTCCTATAAGACTGTCAGCTGACTTTTCAGCAGAAACTTTGCAGGCCAGAAGGAAATGGCACAATATATTTAAAGTGATGAAATGAAAAAACCTACAACCAATAATATTCTACCCAGCAAGGTTATAATTCAGATTTGAATGAAAGACAAAGAGTTTTACAGACAAGCAAAAGCTAAAAGAGTTCAGTACCAATCAGCCAGCTTAACAAGAAATGTGAAAGGGACTTCTCTGAGTGAAAAGGAAAAGACCACAGGACTTCCCTGGTGGTCCAGTGGTAAAGAATCCGCCTTACAATGCATGGGACGTGGGTTCAATCCCTGGTCAGGGAACTAAGATCCCACATGCCACGGGGCAACTAAGTCCATGTACCACAACTACTGAGCTCACGTGCCTCAACTAGAGCCCGCGCGCCACAACTACAGAGCCCACGTGCCCTGGAGCCTGTGTGCCACAACTAGAAAAGAGAAAACCCACACGCCACAACTAGAGAGAAGCCTGTGCACCGCAATGAAAGATTCTGCATGCCGCAACTAAGACCCGATGCAGCCAAAAATAAATTAAATAAATAAATAAATGATAAAGAAATCTTTAAAAAAGAGAGAAAAGACCACAACTAGAAATATAAAAATTACGAAAGGAAAAATGTAAAGGCAAATATACAGTAAAGGTAGTAGGTCAACCACTTATAAGGCTAGTAGAAAGGTTAAAAGACAAAAGTAGTGGGCTTCCCTGGTGGCGCAGTGGTTGAGAATCTGCCTGCCAATGCAGGGGACACGGGTTCGAGCCCTGGTTTGGGAAGATCCCACATGCCACGGAGCAGCTGGGCCTGTGAGCCACAACTACTGAGCCTGCGCGTCTGGAGCCTGTGCTCCGCAACAAGAGAGGCCACAATAGTGAGAGGCCCGCGCACCACGATGAAGAGTGGCCCCTGCTTGCCGCAACTAGAGGAGGCCCTCACACAGAAACAAAGACCCAACACAGCCAAAATAAATAAATAAATTAATTAATTAATTTAAAAAAAAGACAAAAGTAGTAAAATTATCTATATCCATAATCAGTAGTTAAGGGCTACGCAAAACAAAAAGACATAAAATATAGTTTCAGAAACATTAAATATTAAACACAGTGGTGAGTAAATATGCAGGGTGGTTAGAACGTGTTCAAACTTAAGAGATCAACTTAAAATAATCACATATGTATATATGATTGTTATATATAAACCTCATAGTAACCACAACCCAAAAATCTATGATAGATACACACACAAGAAAGACAAAGGAATCCAAACATAACACTAAGGATAGCCATCAAATCACAGAGGAAGAAAGCTAAAGAAGAAACGAACAAAAGAGAACTACAAAAATAACCAGAAAACAGTTAACACAATGGCAACAAATACATATCTATCAATAATTACTTTAAATGTAAATGGATTAAATGCTCCAATTAAAAGATTTAGAGTGGTTGAATGGTTAAAAAAAAAAAGGCCCATATATATGGTGCCTACAAAAGATTCACTTCAGATCTAAAGACAAACAAATTGAAAGTGAGGGGATGGGAAAAGGTATTCCATGCAAATGGAAATAAAAAGGTTGAGATAGCAATACTTACATCAGACAAAACAGACTTTAAAACAAAGACCGTAATGAGACAAAGAAGGACATTAGATAATGATAAAGGGATCTAACCAATACGAAGATACAACAATTATATATGTACCCAACACAGGAGCATCTAAATACATAAGGCAAATATTAACAAATATAAAGGGAGAAGTTGACAGTAACATATCATTGTAGGAGACTTTAACGTCACATTTACATCAATGGACAGATCATCCAGACAGAAAATCAATAAGGAAACACTGGCCTTAAGTGACACATTAGACCAGATGGACTTAATAGATGTAAATAGAACTTTTTATCCAAAAGCTGCAGACTGAAAATTCTTTTCAAGGGCACATGGAACATTATCCAGGAAAGATCACGAGTCTCAATAAATTTAAGAGAACTGAAATTGTATCAAGCATCTTTTCCAGCCAGTGATAGGAGACTAGAAGTCAACTACAAGAAAAAAATGGCAAAAAATACAAACACGTGGAGACTAAACAATATGCTACTAAACAACCAATTGTTCACCAAAGAAATCAAAGAGGAAATTTAAAAATACCTGGAGACAAATGAAAATGGAAACACAGGGATCCAAAATCTATGGGATGCGGCAAAAGCAGTTCCAAGAGGAGAGTTTATAGTGATACAAGCCTACCTCAGAAACAAGAAAAAAAATCTCAAACAACCAAACTTTACACCTAAAGGAACTAGAAAAAGAAGAGCAAACAAAACCCAAAATTAGTTGAAGGAAAGAAATCATAAAGATCAGAGCAGAAATAAGTACAATAGAGATTTAAAAGGCAACAAAAAAGATCAATGAAACTAAGAGGTGTTTCTTTGAAAAGAGAAAATTTAGTCAGACTCATCAAGAAAAAAAGAAAAAGGGCTCCAATAAATAATTAAAAATGAAAGGGAAGTTACAACCAACACCACAGAAATACAAAGGATCATAAGAGATTACTACAAACAATTATGTCAATAAAATGGACAACCTAGAAGAAACGGATATATTGCTAGAAATGTACAATCTACCAAGACTGAGGCAGGAAGAAATGGAAAATATAAAGAGACCAATTACCTGTAATGAAATTGAATCAGTAATTTTTAAAAACTCCCAACAGGGACTTCCCTGGCAGTCCAGTGGTTAGGACTCTGTGCTTCCACTGCAGGGGGCCCGGGTTTGATTCCTTGTTGGGGAACTAGGATCCTGCAAGCTGCAAGGCACAGCCAAAAAAAAGTGAAAGCAGACAGACAAAATGTCACATACTGTATGACGCCACTTATGTGAAATATCCAGAGTAGGCAAATCCCTAGAGACAAAGTAGATTAGTGATTGCCAGGGGCTGGGGTGGGGGGAGTAGGAGGGATTAGGGGATGACAGCCAAGGAGTACAGGTTTCTTTTTACAGCAGTCAAAATGTTGTAAAATCTATTATGGTGATAGATGTATAATTCTGTGAACATACTAAAAAAATTCAATTGTACTCTTTAAATAAATGGGTGAATTGTATGGTATGTGAATTATACCTCAGTAAAGGCATTTTAATGAGGAAAGGGGGTGGGGGAAGAAGGAAGGAAGGAAGAAAATAGGAAGGAACCATCCTTTCTTGTGATAAATCAGTGTCTCTCAAACTTCAATGCACAGACTGACCCCTGAGGACTTATTAAAATGCAGATTTTGATTCATTAGGTGTGGGGTGGAACCTGGGAATCTGCATTGCTAAGAAGCTGCCCGGTGCTGCAGATGCTGCCAGTTGGTCCTGGACCACACTGATGAGTGAGTTTAGACACCTCCAGGGTGCCCATCACCCAACAGCCCCTGCTTAGGGGATGGGCTTAACATCCAGTGAGTACCATGTGACCCCATCCTGCAGCCACAGCTGACTGGCTCAGGAATGGACTTCTGGGCCAAGCTGGACCTATCAGAAGCTCATGGGAACTGAGACTGGAACATTAAGCCAGCCGTGAGTCGTGTTGTCCAGGCTGAGGCAGTCATCGTCTGCTTCATGAATATTTAAGCAGTGAAAGCCAATCTGCAGAGAAAGGAGAAGGCTGTGGAGAGAAGCAAAGAGGAGCAGCATCCAGTCTCTCTTGGTACTTACTGTCCCTCATCCTGCCCCAAACATCTCCCTTCTGCTTGATAACTCAGATTGACGTCTTGACCCTCTGAGTGTCACCGAGTGATCACTTAATGGACATTTAAGTTGTTTGAAGTTTTCTGCTATCACAAATAGTGCTTGGAAAGAGCACTTAGGAAATAAACATATTTTGTCCACTTGTCCATTTGTTATCTTGGATAAATTTTTAGCAGTGGATTCCTACCAGAAAAGTCATACCACGTTATATTCTCCTATAGTATGAGAGCATGCACTGGTTTTTTACCTAAATTTCTGTTCCTCAAATATAGCATAATAAAATTTGACAGTCTGTGAATGGAAAGTTCTAGCATTTGCTGAACTTGACTCAGTTCAAATCCTTCAGCCTCTCAAGAGTTGGAAGGGACCCTAGCGATCATCAAGTCCAGCGCTGTGCCCACAGTGCAGCTCTGCATTGCTGCGGCTCCTCAGCCCCTGCTGGAACACTTCCCTTGACCTGGCGGGAACCTTCCCACACGCAGCTTTTTCTGCCCATTGCCAGAGATTTCCTGCTTGCCTCCCTCACTGTTCACTGACTGGCTCATGTCTCTCCTTTGGGAGCCACAGAAACATCATCCCTCTTCTGGGATAGCTCCTCAGATGTCTCACTTGGTAGTTTTTTTTTTAAGTATTATTTTGGTAAAAACTGTAAAACATCAAATTTACCATCTTAATTATTTCTAAGTGTATAAATTAGTAGTTTTAAGTATATTCACAGAACTTTTTCATCTTGCAAAAGTGAAACTCTGTACCCATTAAACAGCCACTTCACTTGGTAGCCTTTTGAAGCCCCAAGGGGAAAGTAAGATTCTGAAAAGGCACAATTTCCAAAGAGTTATCTCATTTGACGACTGTGATTCCCACTTTTCAGCTGAGAAACAAGACACAGAGATTACCTCAAACGAGACACAGGAACATGACATTTTGATATAGCTTTAAAAATAAACCATTAAATGCTCAGATGATTATGGTGATGATGGTTTTTATTGTTGTTATTGCCAGGTAATATACTGAACTGATAAACTTATCTCCACCCTTTGCAATGGGATTGAAGAGAGGAATCAGTAGGAGTCAGAAAAGAGTGAAGGGCAGGTGCTATCTTAGTCTATTCGAGCTGCTCCAACAAAATGCCACAAACTGGGTGGCTTAGAAGCAAAAGGAATGTATTTCTCACAGTTCTGGAGGATAGAAGTCTGAGGCCAGAGTGCCAACACGGTTTGGGTGAGGGCCCTCTTCCTGGATCATAGCTGGCACGTAAGAGTCTCCAAGGAGGCAGGGTAGGACCAGGAAATATCACCAGCTTCCCCCAGGATAATCCTGTTCCTCAGATGTTTCTAGTGTTGTCAAAAGCTCCCACAAGTATTGGGTCAGTGTGTTATCAAATGACATTCCCCGTATTAGGTAACTGAACTGTGGTTACATAAGGGAGTATCCAAGAAAAAAATTCAAACACAATAAAGTATTAAGAAGTAAATGGGGGATTCCCTGGTGGTGCAGTGGTTGAGAATCTGCCTGCCAATGCAGGGGACACGGGTTCGAGCCCTGGTCTGGGAAGATCCCACATGCCACGGAGCAACTGGGCCCGTGAGCCACAACTACTGAGCCTGCACGTCTGGAGCCTGTGCTCCGCAACAAGACAGGCCGCGACAGTGAGAGGCCCGCGCACCGCGATGAAGAGTGGCCCCTGCTTGCCGCAACTAGAGAAAGCCCTCACACAGAAACGAAGACCCAACACAGCCAAAAATAAATCAATAAATAAATAAATTTAAAATCATGTCATTCCCCTGCTTAAATCTCCTCAATCAATTCCAATTAAAAAAAAAAAACTGGTTAGTGAGTATCTAACTCTTTAAAAAAAAAAAAAAAAGAAGTAAATGGGCATGATGCCTGCAACTAACTCATAGATGGTCCAGAAAAAAAAGAAAATATATAATGGGAGTTGGTGGGTAAGAAGGGATAGAGCAAATGGGAGAAAATGCTAAAAATGGATGAATTTGGGTAGAGTATATGAGAGATTGTACTTTTCTCAGAACTCTAGTTTGAAATAATTTCAAAATAAAAAATAAAGAGCAAACACAGGTCTTTCTGAAGGAAGTTCAGATCCCTCTCATATTAAGGAAATGAGGGTTCCTGTATGGAAGGGTCAAAGAATGACCTGATACATTTTTTCCTCAGGCAGTGGTTCTCAAAGTGTGGCCGCCAGACCAGCAGCATCAGCATCACCTGGCACTTAGTAGATACACAGTAAATATTTCTTCCTGGGGCCACCAGACTGGGAACCAGGGGTGTATTTCACTGAACATTTTTTTACCGTGTTTATTTATTTCCTTTTCAGAAAAGGGTTAATAAAATCAATATAAATGAACATCAGTTCCCTTTTATTCTTCACAAAAGAGCTGAGTGAGAGCTGGATGTGACTGTAGGGATCGTGAGGAGATGGAGGCCCAGAGGTAATGCGGCTAATTTTTTTAAATTAAGGTTAAACTCACATAACATAAAATTGACCATTTTAAAGTAAACAATTCAGTGACATTCAGTACATTCACAATGTTGTGCAACTATGACCTCTATCTAGTTTGAAAACATTTTCATCATCCCCAAAGGAAACCCATATCTATTATCCATCCCCTTTCCTCCTTTCCCCAGCCCCTGGCAACTACCAATCTACTTCCTGTCTCTATGGATTTACCTATTCTGAACATTTCATAAACATGGAATCAGACAATATGTGGCCTTTTATGTTCAGCTTCTTTCACTTAGCATCATGTTTTTGAGGTTCATCTATACTATAGCATGTATCAGTGCTTCATTACTTCTTTATGGTGGAATAATATTTCATTATGTGAATGAACCACATTTTGTTTATCCATTCATCTGTTGATAGACATTTGTGTTGTTTCCACCTTTTGGCTACTGTGAATAGTACTGTGAACATTTGTGAACAAGTTTTTGTTGGAGTCCCTGTTTTCAGTTATTCTGGGTATGTGACCCTGGCCTCTTGATTGATTCTCTCATTGCATTTGCCTGCTAGGTATTGCCCATGTACAGTTGTGTTGTATGTAACACCATGTTTTGTTTTGTTTTGCTTGTTTTAACCATTTTTAAAATTGAAGTATAGTTAATTTACAATGTTATATTAGTTCCAGGTATATAGAAAAGTGATTCAGTTATATGTAATATATATATATATTTTTTTCAGATTCATTTACATTATAGGTTATTACAAGATACTGAATATAGTTCCCTGTGCTATACAGTAGGTCCCTGTTTATCTATTTTATACATAGTAGTGTGTATATGTTAATCCCAAACTCGTAATTTATCTCCCCGCCCCCCACTATATCCTTTAGTAACCATAAGTTTGAGTCTTTTTCTGTTTTGTAAATAAATTAATTTGTGTAGCACCATCTTTGAAAGACACCAGCCTGGTAGGTCTAGCCTATCAGCTCTCGGAGAGGATACCACTGTAGTTGTACTTATTGGCCACGAGTTGGCGCCTAGACTTAGAAAACGCCTCATCAGCTCGGTTCTCGGGGCTGCGTAGTTCCTTGTGTCCTTCATTCAGCCATTTCCTCTTGGGCACTGGGCAAGGCTAAAGGCAGAAACAGCAGCTTTACACCCAATACTCCTGTGACTGACCCATATCCAAATACCCAGAGAGATTAGGTTATAACCTGAGAACTTTTTGCTTAGACAGCTAGTGTTCTAACTGGTTTCTGTCACTAAAAGCACAAGGAAATTAATGTGTCTAGGATGTCAGAATCAACATTATAGACATTTCTTAATAGCTAGCATTTCCTTTGTTATTTGTCAGTTTAAAAAACAGATTCTCTTACAATGAGTCTAATTCACAGGGACTGGGGGCAAGAAACATTACATTCCTCTGTTTTCTCCAATTCACCCCAACAGGGGTTTTGGCAACACTGAAATATTAAAAGGTCGGCAGTAACTCAGGAAACTCTCAAATCTCTGTCTTCTTCAGATAAGAGCACCAATATTCTTTGGGGGATCCATCCCTCCCTCATTTTCAGCCCAGATGGACTAGAGGGGACTCCAGTCCTGGCCACAAGGGTGGACCATTATGACTCAGGTCTAAGTGAATCATCACATCTCAACCCTCTGGCCACAGTGACTGGTCGAGGGAGGGGCAGGATGTCACATCAACTGGACCAATTAACATGAACCTCAGGGTCTTTGCTGGGGCTAGCAAAAAGGGACTTTCTCCTAGCCAGTGGAGTTGAGTCTGGCTGGGTGTGAGACGAGAGCTGTTGAGGTCAGTTGGCTCTTCTAAGGATCCAGACCCACCAGAACCAAAATGGGTATGGTCTAAAAATGAAGCCCACCTGGCAGAGGTGGAGCCAAGAGATGGAAACTTTTTGAACTTCTGAATCAAGCCATGGCCAAAGCTGAGATGTCAGGATTTTGGAATATAGGAACCATTTTTTTACACTGGTTTGAATTTGGTTTTCTGACACTTGCAACTAAAATATTCTTAATACACTGTCTGTTTAGAAAATCTTCCCAGTACTCTCACCCTACATCATGAGATTTGGATTAAATTGGTGGTAAGGTTAGGCAAAGGAGAGGCATCACCCTAAATTTTGAGGGTACTGTTTCACATCATGGTAGGGATTGCTATTTGCCTCCCCAAATCCATTTTCCTTTTCTTCTTTAGAACTAAGAACTTCAGTTTTAGCCAGGCATGCTGACCCCTGGCTAAAAAGACAATATTCTTTATCCTTCTTTGCAGCTAGATGTGGCCATGTATCTTAATTTTGTCCAAAGACATATAAATGGAAGTTTTGTGGGCAACCTCTGGGAAGTTGCCTTATAGAGAAGAGTGTCCCACCTTTCTTTGTCCTTTTTACCATCCTGCTGCCTGGAATGTTGATGTGATGGCTGGAATGTTAGCAGCCATATTAAACCTTGAGGATGAGGGTCATACTCTAGAGATAATGGAACATTGAAATAGTAGGAACCCAGGTTGCTTAAAGACTTTGTGGAATCACATTAATAGCCCTTAACTGCCCAACTTTGGACTTCTTTTACTTGAGAGAGAAATAAACTTTTATCCTTATTTTAGTTGTTATTTTTGCCTGAGAAACATGGACTGGGAACAAAATCAAGGAGTGGAAGAGTCAGAACCTTGTAACTCAGTGAAGGAGACACCAAACTAGGTAACATAATGCTAGCTTTGCCTCTATAGTTCCTAATTCACTGTTCCTTGTAACCAGTAAAACAAAACATTAAAAGTGTGTTTATTATGATTAACAAAATAAACATTACATTAAAAAAATGTGTTTAGTGCATGGAGGGTGACAAAGCCCCCAACACTGTAATCCCACAATCTGGGAGTGCCTAGTCATTTTATCGTGACACTTCACTTTAGTGCAATCGCTTGTTTCATTATCTCCACAGCTAGACTAAGCATTGGGAGCCAGTAATGTCACCAGCATTACTCCCTAAGGAAGCAGTTACCTAGCATAGTACCTAGCCTATGATAAGTGCTACTTAAGACTTCCTGAAACAAGGAATAGATAAATGAACAGAAGAAAGGTAAAATTTTAAAAATCTAAAAAAATTGCCAGAATGGTTTGTTAACACATTGCTGCAAGGGGATGGTAATCTCAGGTCCCCTCATTTATCTCCTCCAAGTTGGCTTGGGCAGTTCCCAAATCTTGTCAGAGAAGCAGTGAACTGAAGGCTATGAATTTGTTCCGTCTGAACTGCTGGAGGGAGACTCTTGGCACTGGGATGTACAAGGAATCCTGTTTCCCAAAGTAAGCTTTGCCCACCAGTGGTGTTATTGAGATGATTTCAGGTGGTACAAAGGCAAACTTTGTCTTAATGATTACATATTTGTAAATTATCCAAAACTTACAAATATGGCCAAGGAGATAAATGCATGCATGTCCTTTCAAAGTCATGCATAACCCCATTTCACAGGCCCACCCAATGATTTTCTCATTCTCTAGGACAAGGGTCAGCAAGCTATGGCCAGGAAACCAAATCCAGCCCGTGGCCGATTTTTGTACGGCCCTCAAGCTAAGAATGTTGGTTTTTTCCCCATTTTTAAAGGACTAAAAACCAAAAAAGAAAAAAGAATATGTGACAGAGATGTTATGTAGCCTGAAAAGCCTAACACGTTTATCACCTTGGCCTTTTACAGAAAAAGCTTGTCAACTCTGCCCTAGGAGATCATAGCATTGTTTGAATTTGCTGTTAACCAATTAAGAGCTCACTCTGTGACCTATAATTTATATATAGATTTATGTCCAGTACAGCTGCAAATGATTTCTATCTGGTAAAAACAAAATACTCATGGTTAGTTACTGTTTCTTGCTTTATAGGACATTAACCAGTTTTGTATCTAACCTACCAATCTTTTTTTTAAATTAATTTTTATTTATTTTATTTTTGCCTGCGTTGGGTCTTCGTTGCTGTGAAGACCTGTATTAAAATGCCCACAAATGGCCAGTTCCTCCGTGATTTTTGAACCTGCTTCATCGTCTTTTCAGTTGAAGTATAGTTGATTTACAATGTTGTGTTAGTTTCTGGTGTTCAGCAAAGTGATTCAGTTATATATATATATATATATATTCTTTTTCATATTCTTTTCCATTACGGTTTATTACAAGATATTGAATATAGTTCTCTGTGCTATACAGTAGGACTTTGTTGTTTATCTGCTTCATCATCTTATTAATTAATGAGTAAAATCTTTGACCTATGTTCATCTTATATTCACATATGAGTCATGTTTTTAACTTCTGAAAATCAGACTTTGACATGCATTTATTATTGCTTAAGGTAAATATTTAGCAGATAATAGTGGTACTCCCATTTACATAAAGGGCATAAATTATAGGCAAATAACCCAGGCTCAAACCTTCAAGAATTTAACTTCTGGCAAGAAGCCTGGAAAGCAAGTGAAATACATTAAGTACCGTCTAGGGAGCATTCTTCCCTGCCTGCAGTCAGCAGGGGCCCTTCTTTTCCTTCCATGATGTCATTACCTGATCGCTCTCATTGTATCTGGCATCTATATTATATTATAATCATCACTTTTGAGAGTCTGTTCCCCTCACCAGATCCTGAGCTTCTAGATAGTGTCTTTGAAGTCTTATTCGTCTTTTCATCGCCAGTACCTAGCACTCAGTAACCTCCCAGTAAGTGTTTATGATGGACGCATGTGTGAGGGGCGTGACCTTTTCTTCCATCAGGCCCAGCTTAGGCCAGGCGCCCCCTTTTGCACTCTCAGAACACCCTCTTCCTGTTATATCCCTATGTTTAATGCCTCTCTCCCCAGGTAGATGCAAGTGCCATGAGGACAGGGACAGACGTTTCAGCTGACCTGGTGCCACCGCGCACCACCTTAAGCCTAAGAAGCTGCAGAGGAGATGGGAGAACGGGGGTGAGCTCAAAGCTTTGCCCTTTGCTGCTTGGTTCACGTGTAATGGCACTGTTGCTGCTGCTCATCATCAAAGCTAAAATACAGAATCATTTCTTGAAGCAACGTCAACTGGAATATCCCATTACTGATGACTGGTCATAAAATCCTTGTCTCCTCAGTGAGGTACACTTATTTCAGCTATAGAATGATTAATTTGTATACATATATATATATAATCTAAAAGATTAGCTTTACTTGTATTTCATTATTTTAAATTTAGTAACATTGTTTCATCTTTTTTATAATGTCTTCTATTTATGGCAGTTAAATGCTATTCTTTTTTAGATATTGCAATAAGGTATTTTTCAAAATTTTTATCTAAATAAGAGTCAATTTAAAGAAAAAAGTAAATGATAGTACAGGTATATGCATATATGACAAAAATTGTGAAGTGCTATTCAAAGAAGTCCAGTTAGTCTCTAGTGGAATAGGGATCGCCTATCAAGATGTGGCTTAGCCTCAGTGAAATAAAGCCAGGGGTCAACCAATGAGCTCCATCACTCCCTGACACTGTCTGCAAATATTATACAGGTGTTTTTTTCTCAGGAAAGGATCAAACTTTCCCTCAAATTCTTAAAGGAATCTGTGACCCAAATGTGATCACTCACAAACTACTACTGTGATTCAGTTCTTTTTGCTCCAATTCCATTGCTCACTAAGGAATCTTCTGTTTCCTAATTTACTAATAACACTGATTACTAATTTGCCAGGTCCCTTGACTAAAGTAAGGCAGTGTTCTGGATACAAGATTCAAAAGGTCCGGCTATTGGAAATACAGACCTCACTTAAAGTGAGTAAATTGACATCTGGTTTTCAAATTAATCTCTTATGAAACTGGTCCAGCAGGAATCTGTCTCATTGGTTCTGACCAAGTTTTTGAACTTAAAACACTGAGAACCAACCTTGGGTGTCAAGTGTGTGTTTCCTGGTTTACCTCCCTCTCTCTGAGGACGGGCTGGGAGTCTTGTGTAGGTGTCGTCCTCAGTGTGTCGTACAGGGCCTGTCACACATGGGCAGGCCGGAGACATCTGTTAATTACATGCAGGAAACAAAGGCTATTTATGCACAGTAGGGGATGGGTGACAGTTGTTTACACTGTGACATACACACAGAGGGGACAACATATCTATGTGACAACATCTCCTTGGGTTGAGATGGAGGAAGAGTTACCTAAAAAGTGAAGAGCAGCACTGTTTTTAATGAGTTTTAGTCCAGAATACAAAGCAAGGTGCTAGTTGCTACTTCAAAGATGGAACAGTGGTAAACAATGGCTTTTTCTTCCCCCATTAAGGCAAGTTACAGAAGTGTTTCAGATGGACAGGATGAGAAATTTGAATCTATCTTTGAAAAATCACCCTGAAAGCTAGTAGTATTGTTGCAGTTTAAAAGGCTTTCCATATACCCTTTGCCCCACACCCGCCCTATTTATTGATTCAAATTCTGGAACTTTCTTGATCCAAGAGATTTTTCTGGCAGAATTTCTCTTTTGAGACCTTTAGCATGCAACGGTCATTTTTCTTGGTTTTGTTGCTTAATCTCCTTGAACTTTGCATCACTGGATGAGTAAGAAAGCCAGCATGGTTCTTTATGAGTTCTTCTGAGGAACTTTGACTGTGACCTGTAAGAGGGGTGCAGAGAAGCTGTTAAATCTTCATGCTTCCCTTTGGTCTGCAGGCCCCCTCAGCTGGGTGCTGCCTGAGCTGTAAACAGAAGGGCTTTCCTGACTTCTAACATCTCGATGGCCAATGGCCAATCCCAGCAACAGCTAGGGCTGTGTTCTGCATTAGATCACACTCTGCCTCCCCTTGACCTAGTCATTCTCAACCGGGGGCAGCTGTGCCCCCCAGAGAACAGTGGGCAATGTCTGGAGACATTTTTGATTGTCACAGTTGGGGGGAGGGTTGCTACAGGCATCTAATGGGCAAAAGTCAGGGCTGCTGCTCAACATCCTACACTGCACACGACAGCCCCACCACAAAGGATTATCCAGCCCCAAGTGTCCACAGTTCCAAGGCCGAGAGACCCTGACCGAGACCCGTATGTTCCTCCACAAGAATCAGAGCCAGGAAAAGATAATGTGCCCAAGCTCACAGGTGTCTCAGTGTGTTAGTGGGAAGGTTCCAGATTCAGATGGATATGGGGTTGAATCCCAGCTTTCCCCGCTACTGGGCAAGTGGTTCACCTCTGTGTGACTCGTTCCCTCATCTGTAAAATGGGATAACAGCAGTATCTCCTTCATGGGGTTGTTGTGAGCATTAAATGATGTAACATACATAAGACAGTCTAGCACAGATATTGGCACAAAGTAAACTTTCAGTAAAAATAAAAAGAAATTTTCTCATCAGTCCCCCTTGCAAACTTGACTTCTCTTCTGAAAAATCCCTATTTTTGTTAGTGTTGTTATCATTCGAGTTCCTAAAGCTCAAAATACAGGACTTTTTTTTTTTTTTTTTTAATTACAGGACTCTTTATCATGAGCACCAAGCACAGTGTGGGTGCTGGGCTGAATCAGCTTTGCCCCCTTCACCCACATCCTCTAACCCTCCTAAGCCATCAAGTCCTGCCATTTCTTCAAAAGCCTTCTCGAGTTCTCCCCAACATCTCATTTCCTGAGGGCTCCAGCATTCACAGCTTACACTTGGATTCCTCCACAAATCACCTCAACTCAAGCCTCTCCTTTTCAGGCTCTTCTACTGCCCTCCAGTCAATCCTTAAGTACTGCAGTTCCTTGGGGCTCAGTCCTAGGCCTCCCTCCCCCCTCACTCCATACCTAAATAATCTCCTCCATAACTATTGTTTTGATGAACAGTTATAGGCTAATGACATCTCAATGTCAATATCAAATCTGGGTCTCACCTCTTGTATATAATGGAAACATTTCAATAAACAAGTAAACATGTTTACTTTATTCCAGTGATCTTCTTGAGAACTTAGGTTGTATATTATTAGAGTTTCATACTATACAGAGTTATTCTCAGGCTTCCACTGTAGTACTGAATGAAGACCACTGTTTACCTTTTCTTGCTCTGTTCCCCCTTTCTCATCCTGCTCCCATCGCCGCCCCCACCCCCAGGCTGGTTTGCTTGCCCTGTGCCCATTTCTCTTTTCTTAAAATATCATTTGTGAGTATGTTTCCTGGTTAAATTATAATTAGTATTCATTGTAGAGAGAAAATCATTTTTACTTTAGTATCTTTTTTTCCTGTCTTTTTTCACATTGATAAAGATATGTGAGTATCTGTATATGAGCACATACAGTTTTAAAGTTGGGCTTATACTGCATTTATCACTTTGTATCCTGCTTTTTTACTTTAAAGGATAAGCATTTTTCATATCAAATATTCTACAAAAATACTTTAACAGCTACTTAATATTCCATAATTTATTGGGCATTTAGGTTACATCTGATTTTTCCCTGTTGGAGAATGCTGTGATGGCTATTTATGGAAATAAGCTTTCTTTCTATTTCTGATTAGTTCTTCAGGATTGCAGAAGCAAAGGATATGGCCCTTGATATCTAATGCCTCGTAGCTTGATTCTTATTAGAAGTTTTTCCTCGCTGCTTCAGCCCACTGGGATCTTTGCCTCCTCTCAGGTTTTACAGTACTCAGTGTATAACAAAGCCCAGCAAAGGACTGTGTAGGCATAGTGGTGGTCAAGTCCCTACTTATTCCTCATGAGACACAGCAGAGACTGGGTCTTTACCCTCTTTGGTAGCTTCCATGGCTTAAAACAAGAAACTAGCAGTCAATACTGATGGACCCCAGCACGAGGGAGAGGGCTGAGAAGGTGCCCATACTCACAGTTTTCACTTCAGTGTATGCCTGAAGCCCATACTCTCCCAGCTCCCGGCCGCTCCCAGACAGCTTGTAGCCACCAAACGGTGACTGGGCCCCAAACACATCATAGCAGTTGACCCTATAATTTAAGATGAGATTTTAGAAGTAACTCTTGGGGTGGGGGATAAGCATCATACCCCTCGGACCTCCTGTATTGTTCTAAAATTTTATTGAGAAAAATGGATGGGTAGAACCCTACTAATAGCTAGCTATATAGGAGTCAAAAGCAGGCCACATGAAATAAAGCCTTAAGTCATCTCATCCTTCATGATGTGGCCACACATGGATGTCAGTAACGGGGTGCACCACATACTAGCTTCCCATTTTAATGAATCATTTTTGCTAATTGGGTATTAAGCTTTTTGGGGCAATTTTTTTAAATTATTAAATTTTAACTGAATTTAAAACTCACCACTTTAAAGGTGCTTTATAGTATATTCAGTGCTTTATAATGTATTCACAATGTTGTGCAACCATTACCTCTATATAATTCCAGAACATTTATCACCCCAGAAAGAAACCCTATACCCAATAAGCAGTTACTCCCCATTCCCCCCCTCCTTCAGCCTCTGGCAGCCCCTAATCTACTTTCTCTTTCTATGGATTTGCCTATTCTGGACATGTCATATAATGGAATCATATAATATGTGACCTTCTGTGTCTGGCTTATTTCATTTAGTATTATGTTTTCCATGCTGTAGCAGGTTATCAGTACTTCATTCCTTTTTATGGCTGAATATTTCCATTGCACAGAGAAACCACATTTTGTGTATCCATTCATCAGTTGATGGACAGTTAGGTTGTTTCCACCTTTTGACTACTGTGAATAATCTGTGAACATTCAGATACACTTTTTTGTGTGGATGTATGTTTTTTTTCTCTTGGGTATGTACCCAGGAGTGGAATCACTGGGTCCTATGATAATTCTATGTTTAACTTATTGAGAACTGCCAGACTTTTCTAGTGGCTGCAACATTTTATATTCCCAACAGCAACGTGTAAGGGTTCCAGTTTCTCCACATCCTAACCAACACTTGGTATTTTCTGTTTTTTAAATTACAGCCATCGGGGCTTCCCTGGTGGCGCAGTGGTTAAAAATCCGCCTGCCAGTGCAGGAGACACGGGTTCAAGCCCTGATCCAGGAAGATCCCACATGCCGCGGAGCAACTAAGCCCATGTGCCACAACTACTGAGCCTGTGCTCTAGAGCCCACGAGCCACAACTACTGAAGCCCACATGCCTAGAGCCCGTGCTTCACAACAAGAGAAGCTACCGCAATGAGAAGCCCGTGCACCACAACAAAGAGTAGCCCCCACTCGCCGCAACCAGAAAAAAGCCCACGTGCAGCAACAAAGGCCCAACGCAGCCAAAAATAAAATAAAATAAAAAAATTTTTTTAATTAAAAATAAATAAATTACAGCCATCCTAGTGGGTGTGCAATTGGTGCTAAGCTTTTTTTTTTTTTTTTAATAAATTTATTTATTTATTTATTTTTAGCTGTGTTGGGTCTTCGTTTCTGCGCGAGGGCTTTCTCTAGTTGCGGCGAGCGGGGGCCACTCTTCATCGCGGTGCGCAGGCCTCTCACTATCGCGGCCTCTCTTGTTGTGGAGCACAGGCTCGAGACGCGCAGGCTCAGTAGTTGTGGCTCACGGGCCCAGTTGCTCCGCGGCATGTGGGATCTTCCCAGACCAGGGCTCGAACCCGTGTCCCCTGCATTGGCAGGCAGATTCTCAACCACTGCGCCACCAAGGAAGCCCTGGTGCTAAGCTTTTAAGACCAGTGTTTACAAAGATGTGGGCCCTCAGCTCTGGTCTCCTGCTCTTGTTACAGCTTGGTAAGGAGCCCCAGTCATCCATCTGCTTGCCCAAGAACAGCTGCACGGGCATGTGCACTGGAGGGAAGTTTAATCTGGAGGAGAGGGGAAGGACATCCCTATCTGCTATACCACACCCTGACCCAGGAGGAACTAAGCCCAGCACCCCAATTCTGGGATGTGAGTAGTGGATTCCAGAAGACCCCGGCTTGGGGATCTCTACCTGGGTTGCGAGAGGCTGCTGGGAGGCACTTACCACACGGTGCCAGCCTGGAGGGCTTGGGACAGATAATTGGCCTTGTCCAAGTCCTTTGTGAAGACAGCTGCGGCCAGCCCATACTTGGAACTGTTGGCTCTCCTAACGACTTCCTCTATGGTCTTGAACTTCAGAATCTGCATCACTGGCCCAAAGATCTGGGGTGAGAGAGCACAATGGGTGGGTGGGGCAGACACGGAACCACCTGTTACCCAGCTTTCCACAGCGCTAAGCAGATGATTCCAGATGTGGTAACAAGCCCCCAGACACACCCTAACAGTTCCAGAGGGAGACGACAGCTCCCACACTCACTGGAATACAAAGGGAAGGAAGCTAAGGGGACCTTCTATGTGCCACGGACCTTACATACCTTATTTCTAAACAGTCCTGTGAGGTAGGGGCTTGCACTGACAGGTCACATGGAGATTTAGTTTCAAAGAATTTCAGTCATTCAGCAACACTAGATGCTGAAGAAAAAGCTATGAACAAAATAGGGTCTCTGATCTCAAGATGTTCTGAGTTTATCTTATACTTTCCCTGCCCTATTTCTGAGCCATTTCTTCAAGGCATCCTGGTTCCTTTTAGTGGGCTTTAGTGGGCTTTGGAAAACAAAACATGGGAGCTAGGTGTGCTTGTTGCGGTTGGGGTGTGGCTGCTCTCAGCCCTATCAGGGGAGAGACCCCGGGGAACAGATCCTGATGTAGTCAAGTGATTGGCATGCGACCGTGACAAGTGGTGGGAGCCCAGAGGAGCTACCTGGCCTGAGTGGTGGGAGGCAGGGGATCAGCGAAGGCCTCGAGAGGTGATAGTCAAGCTGTGACACCACACGAGCAGAAACTAGCCAAACCAGAGTGAGGGTGAGGAGCAGGGAGGAGGGTTTCCAGGCACCGGCACAAGCAGCACCCATTCTTACAAAATCCCATTCTCCACTAAAAGGAACTAGGACTTCTTGAAGAAATGACTGATTCTAGGACTGGGTGGAGAGTGTCAAGACGGAGGTGCGAGAAGACTGCCAGGAGCCCATCATGGTTGGAGCAAGGACTGCGAGACGGGGCATCTCGCACTTTGGGCACTAGCAAAGCAAAGGCAGCCCCTGCCCTTCTAGAAAATGGATATTTTCCATTACCATCAAGATTAAAAAAAAAAAAAAAAGCATCAAAGTAGTCATGATGGGAAAAGAGGCAGAACTCTGTTGTACTCTCTTACCCTGATTTTGCATTTTAATATTATTTTATTTTGAATTATCCATGAAAGGGGGTGGCAGTATAATGTTTTCCCTGCATAGGGCCGCTAAAGGGCTTCATCCTGCTGGGGGAAGTGGAGTGAGTCTGAAATCCACAAGGGCAGAGTACACATGTCAGATACCCCTGGATCTCCAGTGTCTGCAGAGCACCTTTCACATAGTAGGAATTCAAAAATTATTTGTGGGAAGGGATATGGGGATATATGTATACATATAGCTGATTCACTTTGTTATAAAGCAGAAACTAACACACCATTGTAAAGCAATTATACTCCAATAAAGATGTTAAAAAAAAATTTTGTGAAATGAACGAATGAATGACATGGAGCTGCTGCCCTACGTTCGTAATCAGTGCCAAGGGGGAGAGAAGATCAAGGGACTCTCGCCATGTGGGGAAGTCAGCCCTTTGATCTAGTCCAGTGTCTGCTCACAGGAAGGCCATGAGAAGGGCCGGGAAGAGTCATTCCTTGACTCACAGCTCGCAGGGACGAGAACACACAGGACCTGTAGGCTCTGCCGGGGAATTCAGACGTTCTCCCCAACCACTGGCAGCCATAAGAGGCTGAAGAGGAGAGGCACAAGATCAGAAGTGAACTGCAAATCATTTGTCTTATGCATAGAGCCAGGATTTGGCCCAAGGCCAGCGGATGGGTCCTGGGTCAAGATGCTGGACTGAACTGTCCGCTTCTCCTCCTAGGAGCATTCCCTCGAGCGCTGGAGCCATGCCTACCTCCTCCTTTGCGATGGTCATGCCATCCTGCACGTCTCCAAACACGGTGGGCTGGATGAAGTAGCCACGGTCAGCAGCCGCCCCTCCACCACACAGCAGCTTCGCCCCCTCCTCCTTCCCAGATTTGATGTAGCCAAGGACCTTCTTAAACTGAGTTTCATCCACCTGAGGGAGAAGGAACCCAGAGTTACAGAGATGCTACAGCCATACCTCTCCCAGCTGCAGGCTTAGAACCACACAGGCAAGAAGACAACTGGGAAATGGGCCAGATCATGAATAAGCAAGGCCAAAAACATAAGAATAGATTCCTCCAGACTCATTAGCCCTCAAAGAAATGAATATCAAGCCCACTGTTTTTTTCAAATATGAGATTACTAAAAATTTTAAATAGTAAGAAAATACATTGATGCCAAGGGTATGTTGCATACTCTGTAATATTCATACATTATTAGAAGGACTGATACAACATTATAGGTCAATTACACCTCAATTTAAAAAAAAAGAGAAAGGACTGTAAGCTGGTACAGCTCTTCGGGCAAATGGCTTATTAACATCAGACAAAAAATTAGATGTTCATATCCTCTGACCCAGCTATTTAACTTCCAGGAATTTATTCTACATGTGACAAAGGGACCTGAACAAGGATAGTCACTGGGGAACATCTTACAGAAGCAAAAAGTGGAAACAATCCCAACTATGCATCAGTAGAGGCGCTGGTTAATATGGCACATCCATATATTGGCATCATTAACAACAGATCTGTCCACTGACTGACACAGAAAGACAGCCTAAGATGCTCTGTAAAGAGGGGGGAAGCTTGTAGGATGATATATATTATATGACCCTACTTTTGTTCAAACAAACATGCCAAAATGTAACTGTGTGTATGTGGTTACCTACGAGGAACAGACATGAAGGGGACAAGGGGATCTTATTTTTTACTTTAAACTCTTTTTTATGAAGTTTTTAATACAAATTTGTATTACCTTAATTATATAGCCACAAACCACAAAGAAGAATGAGAGAAAAAAAGACATTGGGATTCACAGCAGCACTATTCACAATAGCTAAAAAGTAGAAACAACCCAAGGGTCTATCAACAGATGAATGGATAAAGAAAATGTGGCCTATCCATTCAGTAGCATGTTATTCAGCCATGAAAAGTAATGAGCCATCAAGTCACGAAAAGACATAGAGGAAACTTAAATGTACATTGCTAAGTAAAAGAAGGCAATCTGGGGGAAAAAAAAAGAAAAAGAGGAAGAAGCCTAATCTGAAAAGGCTACAGACTATATGATTCCAACTATATGACATTCTGGAAAAGACAAAACTATAGAGACAGTAAAAACATCAGTGGTTGCAAGGGTTTAGGGGGAGGGAGGAATGAACTGGTGGAGCACAGGAGATTTTTAGGGCACTGAAACTATTCTGTGTGATACCGTAATCATGGGTACATGCCTTGATTCATTTGTCAAAACCCACAGAATGTACAACACCAGGAGTGAACCCTAATGTAAACTACAGACTTCATTTAATAATAATATATCAATATTGGCTCATCAAATTATAACAAATGTATCACACCAAGCAAGATATGAATAATAGGAGAAACTAGGGGATGGGGAGGTTAGGGGATATATGGGAACTCTGTAGTTTCTGCTCATTTTTCTAAAAAAATAGAATCTATTAATTAAAAGAAAAAAAAGGCTGCCTTGGGCCAGCACTGGAGCTTGGGGAGTAGACACAAGGAACGCAGACGCCCCCAGGACAATGAAGCCTGCAGAGAGGCAGGCCCCCGTTGGCCCCAGAAGTGGGCTCAGGGCCGCGTGCAAGGGATTTGTGGGAGGAAGCATCCCTGACCCAGTGGATTCCTCAGCCCTGGGAGGAGGAGGCTGGAGGAGGCCAGCACAGGGCCCTGTGGAGAGTGAGCCCAAGACAGGCTGGGTCTAAGGCCAATGCTGGAAAAAGGATCAGGATGTGAGAGGAAGTGGTGGGGTGAGGCACTGTGTTTCCTTTTGTTATAATTATTATTGACTATATTTTTATTAGTTAAAATGAATACATGCTCATGGTAAAAAAAAAAAAAAAAAATTTTTTTATATTCTAAATCAAACAGCTCAGAAGAGTATAAAGTGAAATGAAGTCCCTCTGCTACCACGGCCCTCCGCCCTCCTCCCAGAGGTAACTGCGATTAACAGGTATGCGTGTTGTCTTTCTGGTAGATGCATTTATATGGATGGCCAAGGTCCAGGAAACATGCATTCCCTTTCTCACAGCCATTCCTCCTATTTATTATGTGTATGTAATTTACAAAGGGCTTTCCATTATTAATTTCCACTTCACGGCCACTCTGTGAGTTACAAAGGGCAGGCTTTATGGATGAGAGAATGGTGGCTCAGAGACAGCATGTGGCTTCCCAAGGGCACACAGCTGGTACCTGGCAGAGCTGAGACTTGAAGCCAGGCCTGCCGGATTCAGAGTCCAAGGCCCTTTCCTCTTCTCCATGGTGGCTCCGGACACCGAGACCTGCGTGCAACCACGGGGCTTACCTGCGGCCCCTGCTCAGTCTGGCTGTCAAAGGGGTTCCCGACCACACGAGACCTGGCCCGGGCAACACTCCGCTCCACAAACTTGGCATAAATGTCCTCCTGCACAAAGGTCCGGGAGCCTGCACAGCAGCACTGGCCCTGGTTGAAGAACAGGGCGAAGTGGGCCTGCTCCACAGCCCAGTCCACTGCGGAGGCAGAAGGCAACCATGAGAAGAGGATAAGGAGGAGCCTGGCCCCGGTGGCTGCTACCCTTAACCCGTTAACACTACCAACAGCGTTCGTGCCTGCTGGGTGCCAGACTCTGTGTGGGAACAGGGCAGGGCCGATCGCTCCCTTCTCTGAGTGTGGAGACCAAGTGGCAGATAGACACGAAGGAGAGTGGTCATCACCCACTGTGGTAATGGAGCCAAGGGCGGCTGGAGGACCAAACCAGCTGGCCTATGGCCATCAGGGAAGACTCCCTCAAGGAGGACGAATCTGGGAGCACCTCAGCAGGACCAGGAAAAAGGATGTGATGGAAGAAAAGTAGTCTAATCTGAAAGCATGCTGCAAGCTTGTGCAAGTGAGTAGCTCAGCCTGGCTGGATAATAGGGAGCAGAGAGGAGAAAGGCTGGGGGAGAGGCCACATCGTGTAGGCCAGAGGGCCATGCTGAGGAGTCTTACTTTCATCCTGAGGCCCTGGGGGCAGAAACCAAAATCGAGGGATGCTGAGGATTGCGGAACTGAGTGGGACCACAGAATACAGAGCTAGTGGCAGGTTGATATCAGACCTCCCCCCTGAAAACTTACTGTCAGCATCTGACATGATGATATTGGGACTCTTTCCTCCTAGCTCCAGGGTCACTCTCTTGAGGTTACTGTTCCCCGCAGCAGTCTGGATTAGGTGGCCAACCTATAGGGAAGCAGGAACAGAGACAAACTCAGCGGAGGAAAACAAAACCAAATGTTCTCAGACACGCAGAACAGAAGCCCCCACAACCTGAGGGAGTAGCTGGACTACAAGAGACCTGGAGAATTTCACCAAATCTGGCCATTCACTTACCATCACTGCCCCATCCTCTGAGCTCCTAGGATGACAATGACAGTAACGACACGAGCAGGGTCATTGCTGTGTGGCTTCTACAGTCAGTACCACCTACATACCAGACACTGTGCTAAGTGTTTTGTGTGCATTAAGTTCAACCCTCACAACAACCTCAGAGGTAGGGCCGACTCTTTCCCTTGATATAGAAATGTGGGAGCTATAGCTCAGAGTGGTCAAGTCACTTGCCCAAAGTCACACAGTAAATGTGGAATCAGAATTCACATTTGGGCAAACTGCATCCAGCACCAGTTCAGACCTGCTATCCTGCCTCATTCTCACAGTGTTTTAAATGGTATCTCCTAGCACAGGGCAAGGATGGGGTGCTTCTCACCTCCATATTCCAATAGCCTGGTACAAAGACACCCCTGTGCTTATCTGTTGAATGAACACACATACAGTGGTCAAGAAACCATCCCGTCTGACTTCCCTGGTGGCGCAGTGGTTAAGAATCCGCCTGCCAATGCAGGGGACACGGGTACGAGCCCTGGTCCAGGAAGATCCCACATGCCGCAGAGCAACTAAGCCCATATGCCACAACTACTGAAGCCCGTGCGCCTAGAGCCCGCGAGCCACAACTACTGAAGCCCGCACCTAGAGCCCGTGCTCCGCAACAAGAGAAGCCACTGCAATAAGAAGCCCGTGCACTGCAACGAAGAGTAGCCCCCGCTCGCTGCAGCTAGAGAAAGCCCGCGCACAGCAACGAAGACCCAACACAGCCAAAAATAAATAAATTAATTAATTAAAAAAAAAAAAAAAGAAAGAAAGAAACCATCCCATCTGCAAGATTCTCAACATCCCCTTGAGGCATTAATTTAGGTGGTGACTAAGCCAAGAAAGAGCCTGGACTGTGTCATCTAGGCCACAGTTCTGCCCTCCCGCAACTGCCATCTCTGCGTACAGACTGAACATCTGAAGGTATCTTTACCTCGAGGATCATTTTAAAGATCACCTTTATTATACTATTCAGCATGCCTTCTCTAAAGTCATGCAATGAAGCCTTCCAAGAATTCAAGGATAGGAAAAAGGAATTTTGTCCCTGCTTTCAAGGTGATTATGTTTAAGGAATCCCCAGGCATATTATATGTCTTTGTCTCTCCGGGGCCTGGCACAGAGCAGCACTCACTCATTCATTCATTCATTCACTCACTGAGCACTTACTCTGGGCTAGACTTTTGCTGAATACATCATAAGCTTTATCTCACTCTGGCCAACCCCGGGAGGTGGGCACAGTTATTATCCCTATTTTACAGGTGGGGACAAGGAGGCTTTAGGAGGCTGACTTGCCTAAGGTCGCATAGCTAAGTAAGTGCTGCTGAAACAGTTAGTTTGACTCCAAAGCGCATTATCTTCCCCACTACAGCACACCCACAGTCTGTACTGCATAGATACTGCCATCCTCATTTTAAACACAATGAATGGAGCCCCCAAAGACACTCAGTGAATTGCCTCATGTCATAATGGCAAGGCTGGGATTTGAACTCATGTCTCCCTGAAGCCCACTCTCTTTAATCGCCAGGGCAGTGCCAGTCAAGGAGTCTGACACGGCCGAGGTGCTTTGACCTTGGGCAGGCAGTCAGCTCTGGGCTTTATAAAGTCTAGACAGTCCTGGCCTCTTTATCCCACATGGGGTGCCAGGCCACCCCCCGACAGCAGCTGGAGTATCAACCAATCTACAAAGGGCTCCACCCTGATGGTCCCTGCTGGCACACATGGGGCCCCTCACTTGAGCTACTCAAAGGCAGTCCTGGGGCAGACCCCCTTGCAGTACCCAGAGGCTAATCTTATTTTACTTTATTTTAGCTGCGCTGCACGACTTGCGGGATCTTAGTTCCCCAACCAGGGACTGAACCTGGGCCACAGCGGTGAAAGCGCCGAGCCCTAACCACTGGACTGCCAGGAAAGTCCCCCAGAGGCTAGTCTTGAACGCATCATCCTTTGAGGACTGGGGGCGCTTGAGCCAAACATACCACAAGCTTGAGGTCCTAAGATGCCTTACCTCAGTGGAGCCTGTGAAGGCCACTTTGTCCACATCCTCATGGGAGGCGATGGCGGCCCCAGCCGTGGGGCCAAATCCAGGTATGATATTGACCACGCCAGGAGGAAAGCCGGCCTGTAGGCAAACACCAGGGACACTGGGAGTTGTTCTCCCGCTCCAAAGGGTCTGGACGGAAGAATACACATCCCCTCCCAGAAGCTGAGGCAGTCTGCCCAGCACACAGGTGAGCAGTTTTACCGGGTACTGCTCAGGAATTCTAAATGGTGCAGCAAGAAGCCTGTGTTGTGGGATTCCCTGTGCCCTTTGCCCCTGCCCCCATGGCACTCACTTAGAATGGTTTTCATTCTCCAGAGGGGTCTTGCAGTGAAACCCAGTGTAGAAGAGAGGTGGTGCGGGTCACTTCGGCTGAAGTGTGATGAGCAGGGATGAGGGGGGTTCAGTCCCTTCTCTCCAAATACCCACCCCCACTACGGGGGCCCCTCATCAGCACTCCTATAGAGCAAGCCTCTACAAAGGCATATAGAGGTCAAGATGGACGCAAGCCACGCACCTCCTTAATCAAGTTGGCCACATAGAGGGCAGTGAGTGGAGTCTGCTCCGCCACCTTCATCACAACCACGTTTCCAGTCGCCAAGGCTGGTCCCAGTTTCCATGCTTGCATCAAGAGCGGGAAGTTCCACTGCAATCAACAACAGCCACTCCCGAAATCTCAGCCGAGAGCTGCACTGGCAGCAGAAAGTGGCAGCCGGAGAGCAGAAGCAACACCAGGTTCTCTGAGCCTCTCGTGTTCCCCTCACAGCTCAATTGTAGGTTTAAGACAGATGAACAAGGCAGGTGGTGGATGATGATATTAGTGACTCGCATTCATGCTTTTCCATACTAGGCACCATGCTACATCACCGCATTCAATCCTCCCTACTGCCCTAAGACAGCTACTATCACTTCCACTTTTCAGATAAGGAAACCAAGTCCTAGGGGGATAAGTGACTTGCCCAAGGTCACAGAGTTCACCCGTGGCAGCACTGGTTGGCTTTGTTAAAGACCATGTTCTCAACCACTGCCCAGGCCGCCTTCCAACATCACCCCACAGACCCTCCCACCTTGGCAATGAACCTGCCCAAGATTGCTGCCTCTCACAGCACTCCTGATAAACCTTCATTTGTTTATTACGAGTCTAACACTCACCGGGATGATCTGCCCGCACACTCCCACAGGTTCATGGCGGGTGTAGCTGAAGTAGTCCCCATCGATGGGAATGGTTTTCCCGTGGTACTTATCAGCCCAGCCGGCATAGTAACTTAAAAAAAAAAAAAAATCCAAACTCAATCAATGACTGTCAGGGACCCCTGTAAACTCTGGCAAAAAGAGAAGACTCAAACTGGTCCAACTGGGTCTTTCTGATCATTGCCCTTGCTCTGGGCTTATTTCCAGAAAGACTTAACTAACCGCTAGGGTCACAGTAATTCATTCTCGGTAACTAACCTCTAAGTCTCAGAATCACCTGGGGTGCTCATAAAAAACACCAAATTCCAGGTACCCACTTCTGACCTACTCAACTGACTCTCTGGGGCTGATGCCCAGGAATCAGTATTTTTAATAAACATTCAGATTTATTAAACTGACTGTCGCACCAGCCCAGCACCACAGATTAGCATCTGAGAACCATGGATCGACTCTAGTGGGAAAGTGCAAACCCATCTAACAGCTGGCACTTGCTGTGTGCAGAGCATCATACTAAGACTGAGTGAACAGTGACCAGAAACAAATCAATGACTGGGTCCCAACCCTGTAAAGCTTACCATCCAGACACACAGGGACACAAATGGCAAAAACACAGCAAATTAGAGCTGGGGGGAAAAGAAGAGTCATGTGTTTATAGTATGTGATGATTTTCAGGGAAGTAGGAAAAATGAAAGATGGGGGAGAGATGCAACATGCAGTGTAAAAGAGAGATTTCTGAAATGAATGTGTCTGCTGAGGTTAGCCTGAGACCAGACTTGACCTGGGTGTGAACATAGGTTTGTGACGCCAGGGAGAAAAATAGCCACGGAGTTGCCAATCTGTACAAATTAAGGCATCACTGCTCCCTTCTTCCCAGGTCTGTATTACGTGTGTTTGCATGCCTCAGAACAGGTATTTAATGAGCACAGAGGCACTCTGCTAAAACTCAGGAAGGCCTGGGGCTCTGCCTGCTGTTCACCAGGCTGCTCCCTCTGGGGCGTCCTTGCAGAGCGTTCTCAATCTTGGCACTGCTGCCATTTGGGGCTGGAAAATTCTTTGCTGTGGGGGGCTGTCCTGTGCACTGCAGGATTTTTAAAGCATCCCTGGCCTCTATGCACTAGATGCCAGTAGCACCCCTCCCTCCCAGTTGTGACAACCAAAAATGTCTCCAGACATTAGCCACTGTCCCCTGGGAGACGCAATTGCCCTGGCTGAGAAACCCTGTTATGGGGGATAACTACTGTTTTGTTGTCCAACCCATACTTTTCTGGCACTGCTTCTTTCCCTCCACCTCTGTTCACATGGTCACGGAGGAACAGCCATTATTTGAACAATGATCTGTCCACCTGAACCACATCTGGTCAGACTCAAGGCCAGCCAATCAGGGCCCCCGTTCCAGGAATTTGGCACGAGGACTAAGGGACTGCAGCTTAGTCTGGCTGGAATCACTCATACAGCAGCCAGCCCAGGTGTGAGCAACCGGGTTCCAACATGCAGACTGGCCCCAGGAGAGGCCAGCGTAGTTGAGAGAAGAAGGAAGCAAGTAGGCAGCAGTTAGACTCAATGGCCTTCTGGATTTCAGACCCCTCACTCTCCACAGTTGCCCAAGTTAGGCTGAGTGAGTTCCTGTTACCTATGACCCAAGGGCTCTGGCAAAGCTCTTATTCCTCATCTTTTATTTCTTGGTTATTAAAACGTTTATGATTAAACTAAACCCAAAGCTAGCAAGAGGAAGCAAATAATGAAGATCAGAGCAGAGATAGGTGAAATGAAAAACAGAAAAACAACAGAGAGAATCAACAAATCCACAAGCTGGTTCTTTGAAAACATTCACTAAATTGACAAACCTTTAGCCAGACTAAGGAAAAAAGGGAGAAGCACAAATAACTAAAATCAGAAATGGAAGTGGGGACATTATAATTATAAAAACGAGATAAAAACGATTATAAAAGAATACTATGTGCAACTGTAGTCAACAAATTAGATAACCTAGAAGAAATGGACAAATTCCAACTAACATATAAATTACCAAAACTGAAAGAGAAAACGTGTATGAGTCAATTATAGTTTTGTATTGAGGGATGATTCCCAGGAGATGGAGTCTAACTAGAATAGTTTCTCCCACTCCTGTGATCCTTTTACACTGTTCTGTTTCCACCCCTCCAGCAACACTCCCTCCCCTGTGGCACCGCCAAAACAAAGAACAGGAAGCCTGAGCCCATACCGGAGACATCTGAGAACCATGTCCAAATCCACCAGGTAGGAAATGACGTAGGGCTTGCCGTTGTCCAGGGTCTCCAAGGCCTGAGCAAAGAGAAAAAGATCAACACAGACAGGCGGGCACAGGAATGAACCAGCAAATCGGGTGACGAACAGCATTGAGGCTCAGCATGGTCTGAGAAGGGCTGGTGGCCCCTTTGTGCTGAATTTTGAGGCATTTCTGGGCCTCTTCAATGGCAGGGAGCAAGAGGAAGGGGATGGGAGGAAGGATGCACCAACTTCTCATTCAGTCATTTCACTGACATTTTTTTCAAGCTTCTACTCTATGGCGGATCCAGGTGCTAGGCATACAGAGGCGATCATGGAGCTTATAGAACAAAAAGCCTTTGTAAAGCAATTATACTCCAATAAAGATGTTTAAAAAAAAAAAAAAGAGCAAAAACCCAGCAAATAATGACATGAATTAGTCACAAGTGTTAAGAGTGTTAGAAAGTGCCCAACCCAGTTGGAGAAACTCCAGCCTGAGAAGCACCCTTTAGGCTGAAACCTGAAGGATATGTAGGAGGAACGAGGCAAAGGGGAAGGTATGAATGGTGACAAAGGGAAGAGTACCCTGGGCAGAGGAAACAGCATGTGCAAAGGCCCAAAGCTTGGCAGTGAAGAAGCTGAGGGAAAGCTGCTGAGTTGAGCTGTGTGTGTGAGGGCCACAGTTGGGAGATAGAGCCAGATCAGGGAAGGCCTAGTAGATCATGTTGAGGGAACAGGGCTTTATCCTAAGGACACAGGATGCGATGGAAGGCTTAAGAGCAGAGTGCCATGGTATAATTTGCCTTCTAGAAGCTTCACTCTGGCTGCTATGTGCAGTATGGACTAGGGGAGGAGAGGGTATTGCCTCCTGGTTTCTTCTGCCTCTTGCAGACAGGGAGGAGGCCCACCACACAGAGAGAGTCTGGGAGAGGTGTCCATCCCTCTGGGGGGTCTCTCTCCAGGAAGGCTTCCCCATCATAGCCCCCTCCCCACCCGAGTCTCCTCCTTTCTTAGCCAAACCCACTGCATCAAGGGAAACACTAAGAGGCTTCCCAGGTTGGCACAGGAGGGTACCCCAAAGGTGTCCAGCCTACGCCATTCTGGCCAGTTACTTGTCAGCAAGGCACTCCTTTCCTGGCTATCCGTGGGATGTCCATTCGCCATGTGGGATGAGAGGGGAGGGGGCGGAGAACTTACTGCCAGGTAGGTCCGGTCCCGCTCAATCAGATCAGCCAGGCGGTTCAGCAGCCAGCCCCTTTTGGACGCATCCATGCGGCGCCAGGGCGAGCCCAGCTGGAATGCAGCCCGGGCAGCCTTCACTGCCCTGTCCACGTCTTCCTGGAAAAAACCCACCGAGGTACTTCAGGCCTTCTCAGCAATAACCACCTCCAAATGCCTCCTGCCCCGCTGCCGAACATGCCACAGGAGCTTCAATCAATGCCTGTGTGGAAACTGCCCCAAACAGTTCCTCCCAGCCTCAAAAGGGCTCTGTTTGACCAGCTTCAGAATTAAATGACTGGGCTTCTCTCCTTCCCAGCAGTCATGGTGGGAATGAGGATCCTGATGGTTTCCATTTCTGGATTTCCATTTCAAAATCCCCCAAAGAGTTAACGTAGGGAGAGGCACTCAGGGATCAGCACTTAGAAACTGGCCATTTTTCCCCTCTTCCTTTCAAAACAAGCCCAGTGAAATTAACCATTCCTTCTGAGATGACTGGCAGTCTCCAACTAATGCAGGTTTAACCAGCTTCCCTCTCCTTGGGAAAGCAATAAAATCAACACAGCTAGCATTTTCCATATAGGGAGATGTGTATCAGGAGGTAGGGAGCATGGTTTTCATTAATATTAAATACATTTACCATTAGACTACCCTATGAGCCAGAAAAGTAGTCACACTTTCTTTTAGCAAAGGGAGAAAGGCCTTAAATGTGCATATAGAAGACTGTTTTAAAGCAGAGGACAGGAGGCATTCTTGAATTATTTTTAATGCTTTTTCTATTTTAATAAATGAAATGTTTTTTACTGAAAGTCTAATTTTTAACTTTCAAATTAGTATTACTGTTTTTTCATTACTATGAGTATACATAATTAAATCAAAATATACTACAGACACCATAGCTAGATCTCAGGAGACCTGAATTCTGCTGAAGAAGATTTCCATCTAGCTGTGTACTTCCCTTCTCTGACCTTCAACTTCCAGGTCTGAAATGGAGAGATTGGATTAGATGTTCTCAAATTAAATTCCAAGTCTACAATTCTGCAACTGTATGAATTTTTTTATATTTTATTTTTAATAGATCTTTATTGGTGTATAACTGCTTCACAATACTGTGCTAGCCTCCGTGGCACAACAAAGTGAATCAGCCACATGCACACATACATCCCTATATCCCCTCCCTCTCGAGCCTCCCTCCCACCCTCCCTATCCCACCCCTCTAGGTTGTCCCAAAGCACGGAGCTGATCTCCCTGTGCTATGCTGCTGCTTTCCACTAGCTATCTATTTTACATTTGGTCGTGTATATATGTCGATGCTACTCTCACTTCGCCCCTCACCCGCTGTGTCCTCAAGTCCATTCTCTACGTCTGTCTACGTCTTTATTCCTGCCCTGCCACTAGGTTCATCAGTACCTTTTTTTTTTTTTTTTAGATTCCATATATATGCATTAGCATACGGTATTTGTTTTTCTCTCACTTTACTCTGTATGACAGACTCTAGGTCCATCCACCTCACTACAAATAACTCAATTTCGTTTCTTTTTATGGCGGAGTAATATTCCACTGTATTTATGTGCCACATCTTCTTTGCACAACTGTATGAATTCTTGAACCTGGGTACAATCTAGCACTTTTACCTGCAAGGAAGAGTTTCTGTGGTTTCACTTAAAAAGTTTAATTGGCATTTTTAGTTATGAAAGTAATACACACAAAGTTTCAACCATAAAAAAACATGTTAGAGAATGAAACCATCCTTGTGCACCCCCAACCCACTCAGCCCTGCCCTGAGGTTAAGTTACCATATCTCACCTTGTCCCCTTCAGCTACATGACAGATGACATCCCCAGTGGATGGATTGATGGTGGGGAAAGTTCTCTTGCTGACAGAATCATGCCACTCATTGTTTATGAAGATCTACAATGAGAAGGAAGAAAGTCCTCAGGACCAACTCTCAACCTGATACTGACCACCAGCCATGTTTAAAAAAAAAAAAAAATATCAGGAAGAACAAGTAGGAATTAGCTTCAGAGGGATGTGGCCTAGAAGTTAAAAGCACAGGCCTTGGAGACAATCCAAGCTGGAGCACCCACTCTGCCAAGTACTGTGGGTAAGTCATTTGACCTTTCAATGCCCTGGTTTCTTTGACCTGAAAAATGGAGACTATGTTCCTTTCTTATCAGTAATCTGTATCTACTGCTGTGTTACATCACCTCAACATTTGGTAGCTTAAAATGATTTATTATTATCTCTCACAGTTGTGTCCATTGATTAGGCTCAGCTGGGCAGGGCTTGGTCACGTGGTTGCAGAGCGAGGGCACCTGGGGCTGCAGGTGCAAGATACTTTCTTCACTCATATGTCTGGCACCACATGGTTGCTTGAGCTTCCTGACTGTATGGCAGACTCAGGCTAGTCAGACCTCTCACATGACAGCTGGCTTCCCTAGAGAGTGTTCCAAGACACCAGGCAGAAGCTGAAAGGCTTCTTAAGATTTAGCTTCAGAAGTCACATGGCCTTATTTCTGCCACCAAATTCCATTGGTCAGCATGAGTCACAGGCCCAGTCCAGATTCACAGGGAGGGAGAAGAGCCTCCACCTCTGCCTGGGAGGAGCAACGAAGAATTAGCAACCACTGTTCCTCTACCACACTACTGTAGTAGGGTTGTTATGAGAACCAAGTTAGATTATTCTTTCATCCATTCAGTAAATATTTTGTGAACACCTGCAATGGGCCAGGCACGGTTCTAGGGCTGAGGACACAGTGGGAACCAAACTCAGTGAGGAATTTTCCTCTCATGGAGCTGGCGTTCTGGTAGGCACAAAAAATAAAGAAGCAATCAAATATACAAGGCAATCTCAGACTGCAGTCATAAGTGCAAAGGAGAAGAACAGGATCCATAGAGAGTACTAAAGTGGAGGAAGACAGAGAACTCTAGCTGGGATGGTCAGGGAGGGTTTTCTCTGAAGAGCAGACATTTGACTTGAGCCCTGACTGATGAAAAGGAGCCAGCCATGGGAAGAATGGGAGGATGAGCAATCCAGGCAGCAGGAACAGCAAGTGCAAAGGCCCTGGGGCAGGAATAAGTCTGGTGTGTTTGAGAAAAAACAAAGGCGGCCAGAGTTACTGGTGAACCAGGAAGGAAGTGCTAGGAGATGGGGTCAGAGAGGAGGGCAGGTCCTGTGAAACCCTCAGGGGAGCACAGAGCAGAAGTCTCCCAGCAAGCTGTCCCCTGAGGCTGGGGAAACTGGTCTTTCCAGAAGGGGGCTGAGGTCACTTCAGTCACTTTAACCAAGGCTGGGGCAAAGGTCACAGGTGGGGTGAAGGCAAGGACACCCGTCCAAGGCCACTCTGCCTTACTTCCCCAAGGGCTCTCCTGGGCCCCAGCATCCCAACATGGCCTGGCCCCGGCTTAGGACCTGGGAAGTTGTCTGCAGTCACTCAGCCAGGTTCTTTGGAAATGTGTGTGGGTTCACATTAGGTGGCTGATCATCAATTTGAAGGGAAAAGACACCTCTGTTTCTTCCTGCAAGAGAGCTGGGAAGCAGGCAACAGGTAGTTTCCAGTGGAGGGAACAGGTGTAGCAGAAAGAGTTCAGGCTGGAAACCAGGTGGACCCGAGTTCAAGCTGGACTGGGCCACACCCTCCCCACATGCTCCCCCCTCTCTGAGAATCGGCCTCGCCTCCTGGTGAACTTGGAGGAGAGTGAAGCCCATGGGGAGGAGCAGAGATAAAACCCGTGGAGGAAGGAGGAGAGCCTGGCACACAGCCTGTGACCACTCCAAACATCTGTTCCCATTGCCACCCTGAGTGCAGGCTCAGGTTTCACAGCCTCACACCCACCGATTCACTGAAGCACTTTAAGGAGGAGGTCAGCTACAGAGAGAGGCAGGCCGCAGTGGGTGGGGGTGAGCCTGGCTGGCCTTGTAATGTTCCCTTCTGCTGACCAAGATGTCAGCACCTGGTACCATGTGAATGTTCTACCCATCACCTGCATGTCATGGAAATGGCTATTGACTGTTCCTGACTACTCATTATGTGGCAGCCCCTGTACCACAAGCTTTCCGTTACTGGATCATTCCCATTTAAACCTCATAGCAAACCTAGGTGAGCTGCATCCTCTCCACAGTTGGGGGACACTGAGGCACAGAGAGGTCAAGCCACCTGCTCAAGGTCACACAGCAGTGAGAGCAGAGCCCGAATTTGAACCCAGGTCTTCAGAACTCCAAGGCCTGTGCTCTTTGCCCAGTTCTTCCCCCCAGCTCCAGACTCCAGTCAGAGCCCATGTCTGCCTTCGAGGACATCAGAACTCGTTCCCTAATCTCCATCTTTATGGTTTACTTAACTGCCCTGCTGCAAGTTTGATCTTGAGTTTTTATTATGGGTGCTATAAAAAGCACCAGCCTCTAAGCCAGACAGACATGTGTTTGAATCTTGGCTCTACCCCTCACAAGCTGTGACCTTGGGGCCAATCCCTTCATTTCCAGATGCTTCATCAGTTTCTGGGGATGACACATCCGGGGGCTTAAATGTGAGGACTATATTCAACGAGGGGTGTAAGCTCCTAAGCCAGGACCCCACACACAGTGTGTCTCACCACCACAGTCAGTACATTACTCCAGATACCTGCACAGCAGCATACTAAATTAGTTTATCCTGAAAAAGTTTTCGTTGTTATTTTGCAAAGATCAGGAAGTATGAAGCGGAGAGTGGGCCAGTCTGGTTAAACTCCCCAGGTCCTCACCCCTTCCTCCCTGGGCGGGGCCCACACCGTCCCCTGATCTTAGTCTAGGACCCTGGAAGGACCACTCCCTGGCCCCTGTCTGCCTCTCAATGCCCTGGATTTGTTGAGTCACTCTCCAGTGTTGAATTTTCAACAGTCCATCCTCCCTTCTAACTAATAGGATAAGCTGGGGTTTGCAGGAACCTGGAATCTTCCTTCTGTTTAGAGTTCCCACTTCCTTTCTCCTAGAGCCAGACTTTTGTGGTGCCCTCCTTGGGGAGGGGGAGCTAGGGTGAGAACCGTTCTCATACTGAGCCTCTGCCAAAGTTCTGCTTCAAGTGAGGAGAGTTTCATAGTGACTTATCTTGAATAAACACAAGAGTGGACTCTAGGCCGAATGCTTCATAACCTCTCGGCCAGAAACCCAACGCCTAACTTAGATAACATGTTAACTCACTCACCCTGGGAGGGGGTCCTACCGGGCTCACACTTCCCCATTAGTTTCTAGAAGCAGAGAGACAGACAGCCTCATGGCATCAGAAGTTGACACTTTGAATCTGGACTGCTGGCAAAACTCATAGAGCTTTTCCATCAAAATGCTCTATTTTCTCTACATTTTAATAAATACATCTCACTGCATTTTATAAAAGTTGGATTCACTCATCCATGCAGTGGTTAAGTGTTAACCAAGTGCCATTGCCATGCTGGGCACTGAGTGAAACAGCCAAGTCCTGGCTTGTTGAACCAAAGTCCCGGGAGGAGAGACATGATCAACAAGCAAATGAAGAGAGAAGCAGAAACAAACAGGCAACAGTGAGGACCAGAGGGGCTGCCTGAGGCAGGGGCTTGGGGACACGAGGAACCAAAAGGGCCCCGTGGCTGCAGAGTGAGGGTGGGGGAGAGCAGAGGGGGCTCTGGGTTCTGCACCTGCTGTGTGCCAGGACCTGCACTGGTGCTGGGGTCCTGGAGGGAATGGGACAGATGTGGGGAGTGTCCATTCTCAGTAGGGATCATGGACTTTTTTTTTTTTAATAAATTTATTTATTTTGTTTTATTTATTTTTGCCTGTGTAGGGTCTTCATTGCTGCACACGGGCTTTCTCTAGTTGCAGTGAGCGAGGGCTACTCTCCGTTGCGGTGCGCGGGCTTCTCATTGGGGTGGCTTCTCTTGTTGCAGAGCACAGGCTCTAGGCGCTCAGGCTTCAGTAGTTGCAGCACGCGGGCTCAGTAGTTGTGGAACGCGGGCTTAGTTGCTCCGCGCATGTGGGCTCGTCCCAGACCAGGGATTGAACCTGTGTCCCCTGCACTGGCAGGTGGATTCTTAACCACTGCACCACCAGGGAAGTCCAATCATGGACTTTTATTCTGTAACTTGCTTTTATGAGTAAGTTTATCTTGGACGTTATTCCACAGGCATATCTGCCTCATTATTTTAAGCAACATAGCAATCTTCAAAACTAACGGACCGCAATTTATTTAATCATGTCCTACAAATGCGCTTTTAGGAAACGTTTTCACTGCAAGCAGACCTCAGAGATATTTTGGGTTCAGTCCAGACCATCGCAATAAAGTATTGCAATAAAGGGAGTCACATGAATCTTTTGGTTTCCCAGTGCATATGAAAGTTATGTTTACATTATACCACAGTCTATTAAGGGTGCAATAGCATGATATCTATAAAAATCGATGTGGCGCAGTGGTTGAGAATCTGCCTGCCAATGCAGGGGACACGGGTTCGAGCCCTGGTCTGGGAAGATCCCACATGCCGCGGAGCAACTAGGCCCGTGAGCCACAACTACTGAGCCTGCTCCTCTGGAGCCTGTGCTCCGCAAAAAGAGAGGCCACGACAGAGAGAGGCCCGCGCACCGCGATGAAGAGTGGCCCCCACTCGCCACAACTAGAGAAAGCCCTCGCACAGAAACGAAGACCCAACACAGCCAAAAATTAATTAATTAATTAATTAATGAAGACCCAACACAGCCATAAATAAATAAATAAATAAATAAAAATTAAAAAAAAAAATTGGAAAAAAAATGCCAGAAAGGTCCAAAAAAAAAAAAAAATCAATGTGCATACCTGAATTTAAAAATACTTCATTGCTGGGGCTTCCCTGGTGGCAGAGTGGTTAAGAATCCGCCTGCGAATGCAGGGGACATGGGTTCAAGCCCTGGTCCGGGAAGATCCCACATGCCGCGGAGCAACTAAGCCCGTGCGCCCCAACTACTGAGCCTGCGCCTAGAGCCTGCGAGCCACAACTACTGAGCCTACGTGCTACAACTACTGAAGCCCACGCGCCTAGAGCCTGTGCTCCACAACAAGAGAAGCCCCCGCAATGAAGAGTAGCCCCCGCTCGCCGCAACTAGAGAAAGCCCGTGCACAGCAACAAAGACCCAATGCAGCCAAAAATAGATAAATAAATAAACAAAATTTAAAAAAAAACTTTATTGCTAAAAAGTGCCAATTATCCTCCAAGCCTTCAGCAAGTCATAATCTTTTTGTTGGTGGAGGATTTGAAATGTGGTGAGAATTACTAAAATGTGACAGAGAGACAGGAAGTGAGCAAATGCTGTTGGGAAAATGGCGCCAACAGACTTGCCCGATGCAGGGTTGCCACAAACCTTCAATTTGTAAAAAACGCAGTATCTACAAAGTGCAATAATGCACAGCACAATAAAATGAGGTCTGCCTGTATTCCTGACAGTGCTGCTGCAGCAAACATCCTTAGACATGCATCTTTGCAAAGCTGGGGCAGGTTACCATATTTAGAATTACTGAGTTGGAGGATAACATGATCCGTGGCTTCCTCGGGTATCTTCTATTCCAGGCCCCTGCGGATTAGGAACTGCAAACAGAAACTTGTGGAGAGGGGTGAGAAGCTGGGGCGGGGACAGTAGAGCTGGGAGCAGGACTGCAGGACCCTGGAGAGGAGTCTTAACCAAAGCGAGGACAGAGTGATATTCTAGTGCCACCTCCACCCCATGGCAATGGACAGTCATAATCTGCCCAAGGTCGCCAAAAAAGGTTAAATGCCATTCAGCAGCTCCAATTTACAGACTCAGGACCCATTCTAGAAAGACTTTATTTTCAAGCTTTGATGCATGAAAGAATTAGGGATCTGTTACCTAGGAAATCTACACCCCTGGAATATGTTATTTTCCCTAAGGAGTGAGGAAATGCTGTGGCTTTCTATCCTGGGGTGAATCCTGCTGGCAACTGCTTTTTCAGTGGCAGTTGGGTAATTTATGTCTAAGAGAAAACAGATCATAAGGAGAGAAGTTCAGGATAAACATGGAATGCCACCCACATTCACACTTATCCAATCATTTAGGTACCTCGGGATTAGTTTGGGATTAAGGCCAAGGGCAGCCACCTCCCCCAGAATGTCTCCCTGAACATTCTTTCCTCATCCCCCAGGGCCTTTGGTCTCACATTCCTGGACTTTCTATTATTTCTACAAAGGATCTTAAAACTCCTAAACAAGCAATAAAAGCAACGTGATCAGTGTGGAGATATGTCACTTGACTCATTCAGCACACAGCCATTCCAAACCACTGCTTAGCCCAGCACAGGTTTTGGCTCATTCCATAAGAATCTCTCAAGGAAAACAAGATAAATCAAACTCCTATTCTGTATATACCACCTGTTAGCAGTGATTATCTGCAGGGGTGGGATATCAGAGGACTGTTTTTCTTTTCTTTTTCGTTTTTATATTAGCTTATAGGCCACTTATTTTTAAAGAAATAAAACATTTAAAGTCCCCTTGAATCACTGCCCACAAGCAGATTCCCTATGCAGCCCTGCCCTCACGCCAAGGAGCGTTTTCCTTCCAGGACATTTTCAGCCATTTATATGGAGCTATGTTTATCCACATTTGATAGAAAGTCTGTTTTGATAATTTTAATTAGTTTCACATCACTCAGAGTGCTAGACATTTTCCCCTCTTGAAACATTGTTTTTGAGATCCATTATTCATACAGCTCCAGCTAATTCCTTTAACTACTGTGTGCACAGAATTATTCTTTCCTATAGCTGTAACATATGTTGTTCATCTATTTCCCCATGGAAGGCAGGCTGGCTTATTTCTTGGTTTTTGCTAATATGCATCAATGAACATCTATATGTGCCTATGTATATGTCCAGTGAGTTTCCACCTCACATACTTCTGTAATGCTTGACTTTTTGTACTGAGGATGTATTACTATTGGAATCAGAAAATTCTATATAAGGAGATCCTTTTTTAATTCTCTTTTTGTCAGTTTTCTCTTTAGTTACTGAATGTTGTGGTCAAGAGGTTAAGAATAGAGACATAATTTTTTTTTTTTTTTTTCCTGGCCACAAGGCGCAGCTTGCAGGATCTTAGTTCCCCGACCAGGGATTGAACCCTCGCAGTGAAAGCGCAGAGAACTAACCACTGGACTGCCAGGGAATTCCCAAGACACAAATTTAATTCACCCCAAACTCCCATTCAACTTTACTGCAACCTAGCGCAGCCCTCCAGGAAACAAATTACAACTAACAACAGTGCCCGCATAAAATGGAGTTATATCACCAATATATTGTAAGCTCAACAGCATCACTGTTATCTCCTATTTAAGGCTGCAGTAAATACGGAGGTGCAAGAAGCCATGAGCCAGGCACTTGCTAAGGACTGTGCAAGGATGCCTCCCTTTTATCCTGACAGCAACCACATGATGTAGACGGGATTTTTACCCCATTTTACAGATGTAGCAGCTAAGGTACAGAGTTAAGTAATTGTACCACCCTCCATATCCCTCCTTCCTTGCCTTATTTTTCTCCATAGCACCGATCGATCAGCTTGCTCCATACTATGCATTTCGCTTGTCTTCCAGGATGCAAGCTTCCCATGATCAGGGATTCTAGCCTGTTTTGTTGGTTGGAATTGGGGGTGCTGAGGTGTCTTTTGAATGAGTGAACCTGCCCGGATTGATGTTACTGAGTGACAGGCAGCCTGAGTCCAGGGAGTGAAATAGTGTCCAGTGATTTTTCTCATCTTCATTATTATTATCAACCAACATGAACTGGTGATGCTGAAGATGAAAAGTATTAGTCACACCTCATCCAGAGGAATTACTCTGCTGAAACCACACTCCCTTGAGTTTTCCTTTGAGTTGTCTTTCCAGATCTTAATTACTCTCCAAGTCAGGGAAGAAAAAAGGAATGAAAAATGAAAATCAGTTTCCTTGACAGAGCTGTGTCCCTGAAACCCACCAAGGCTGAGAAATGTTGATCTTCATGAAGCCTGGCCATCATCAGCTCCCCATACAGGTCCCTGCTGGTGAGTGGGGGAGGAACTTGTCCTGTAATCTCCCTAACCCAACAGAGAAGTTCCCCCAACCCTGTAGCTCCACCCAGGACAAGTAGAGGCAGGAGGATCCCAGGAAGGTTGACCAAACCACCCCACTCTATAGACTCTTCTGGTTATGAAATAGAGGTGGGAAGGAAAAGACCTATTGCCTGTGCCACCCCCTCTTCAAGGAGAGACCCAAAAAGCTTGAAATGCAACATTCCCCCAAATACCCTTGGGTGAGAAAATCCAGCGCCTACAGAAGTAACTTCAAAGCCTGGAACAGCTCCTTCTGGGGAAACTCCAGACTCCAGAACAGTTCACTGAACATCAAGGAATCAATAATCCCCAGGGAAATGTCCAGGCATATGATCTAGTGTGTACCTAGAGCCCCTGGTAAGAGACTCAAAATGTTAGGATTAGACCTTGGCATTCTTGCCATCAGGTATTGCAACAACTCAACACTGAAAATGGCCCAAGAAGCTTTAAAAGGGGCCTGTTCCAGCAGAGTGTGGATTGCTCATGCATATTGCTTTGCAACCCCTGGGAAGAATAAATAAGATCTGAATGTACTGGTTTAGGAAGACAATCCAGATACATTGTTCAATGAGACAGCTTCAGAACAGTAAGTGCCAGGATCTCATTTAAGTAAAAACAAAAAAACCTGGTGCATGCTCACTTGTCCATGCTCTCACACACACACAGATGCAAAGAAAAAGTCTGCAAGATCACAGACCTACCAGTTAACAGTGCTCTTGAAGGGAGTGCAACGGGGTATTCGGGAAGTTTTACTTCTGCATTTGTATACAGTGAGCAAGGGCTCCTTTTTTTTTTTAATAGCATTCTTTTTTTTTTTCTCTTGCACTGCGTGGCCTGTGGGATCTTAGATTGAACCAAGGGCCCCCTGCAGTGGAAGCATGGAGTCTTAACCACTGGACCACCAGGTAAGTCCAAGGGTTACTTTTATGATCTCAAAAAAATCTGATAAAGAAAAGCAGCTGCAGGAAGATTTCACTCTGCTCCAACTTACCTTATGAACTAAATCTAGAGACCAGGACTCGTGCTATGTACCAGGGCTGTGTGCACGTTTGGACCCTGTTTCCTCACCTCCACATGAGCACAAAGGAGGATGATCTTAATTAGATCCTGTGGCCACAAAGGCTTGTGATGCTGCTGCCTTTCCCTTGAGGATATTTCTGCTTGATGTTCAAGTCTTTCAAGCATGAACTCCTCCTTAAGCAGCCTAAGGAGCAGCAGCTGCTGCCTTTTTGGCTTGTGTTATGCAAAGGGCATCTTATTTTATCTTTTGTTTTTATTCCCTTGCAAATGACCACTTGTAACACCCTTTAAATCACACAGATGTGCCTTTACCCACTGTCTCAGTGCAGATTTGCAGCCGAGCTCCTGACCAGACAAGCAGGTCCCCTGTTGAAAGCAGCCAGCCAGGGGCCGTCTCTACAGCATCCTAAATCAGCAGTGACCCCTTTATTCCCACCCAGAGTTGCAACAATAGTACCATGGAAGATTCTGGTTATTGGCTTACTCTTGGGAGCCTAGATGTGAACCCCAACTCTGCCGCTGACTTGAGTCTTTGGGTAACTCACTAAACCTCTTTGTAACTCAGTCTCTTCATCTGTAAAATGGAGATAATCACAGTACCTACCTCACCGGGCTGTTTAAGGATTAAACGGCACAACAGGTAAATGGTTAGACTGGTGACAGGTGCAAAGGAGGTGCACAGAGAATATGAGCTGTTACTCCTGTTAAGTGCCCACGTGGTGTATGAACCCCTGTGCTCACCCTCTGACCCCTTCCCACTTTATAGAAGTTGAAGCTCAGAGAAGGGCAGCAACTACACTTCTTGCACAAACAAAATGGACTCTCATAACCAATTTCCTTCTCTGTGACTTTCAGCACTTTACCCAAACTCAAAGATCAAAAGAGAAAATATTCCCAAGTCCTGGTTGAGCAAGAAATCAGCTACTGGGAGTCAATGTTATCCTGGAAAGTCCCTCCTTTCTTTGACCAAAGAAAGATCCTTGGAAGGTACAGACACCATTTGGGGATTGCGCTGTTGTAGCGAAGGTCTCCACCCTTTCCCAGTTCCCAGCAGTGGAAGTGCCAGAAGGCCGAGCGGCCGGGCCGTGGCCTTGGCCTCTCCCTTGGCTAACTGGTGAACCTTAGCTGAAAAGTACTCCTTTTTGTTTTTCCTTTTGGACGTTCTTGGACGAGAGCATGAGTCAAGGGATAAAAGACTACGAAAAGACAAAACTGTTCCTGCAAAGAGGGTCGTAAATGGACATGTCCTCTGGGTGGGTGATGTCGTGAAGACTCTGCGCAGACACAGGACAACTAAGGCCCGAAAGCCGAGGACGACTGGGGGTGGGGGAGGGGGCGGGGGATGGAACCCGGAAAACGGGCAGCGGCCAGACAAGACAAATAAGTGGCCAAAGTCACAGCTGGGTAATGGAACCGAGGTGTCAGGGGCGGCGAAGGGGCCAAACTGCTCGCAGGCAGGGAAGGGAAGGGGTGCGGAAACAGCAACTGCAGCAAACCCCTCGAGTCCCAGCTGGATAAACTGAGGCCCGAAGAGATCCAGTCCCTCCCCACCCGGCGGCCTCCGTCCCCAGAGAACAAAGCGCTGGGGCGGCCTCACCTTGTTGTAGAAGACCTCGGGCTGCTGGTTGGGGGCCGGCACGGCCGGGGTGGCGGCGGCCGACAGCAGCCGGCGGCCCTGGCAGGGCCGGGCGGCGGCGAGCACAACTGCGCGCAACATACCGAGGATCGAGCTGGAGTGCCGAGCGGAGCCCTGGCGGCTTGAACTGGAAGGACGGCCGGGCGGGCAGCTTGCGTGCGCCACCTCTCCCTGCCCCTGGCGCGGCCGCCAATGGGCAGGCGTGGGGCGGGGCCCGGGGGCGTACCCGCGCCTTCCCCACGCCCCAGGCGAAGCTGCCGCTCGGCCGCTCGCCGCAATACGCGCGCGCCCGCGGAGGGGGCGGGTGGTGATCGAGGTTGATCCTCCTGCGGGCCCGGCGCTGCACCACGCGTGGCGCGCCGCGTGTGTAGAATGTCAGGACCGGGCGAGTTCACCGCACGTTGGCTGAACCCCTACTGTGTGCCTGAACCCTTAATGTGTACAGGCAAGAACCGAAGCGACCCTGGCCCTGACTTCAGGGGGCTTACACTCTAGTGGGAGAGACCAACCTTAAACCAAACACGAGGTAATTTCAGATTGTGATAAGGGATGTGAAGGAAATGAATAGGGTGAAGAGGTAGTTGGGGCGGAGGGCACTGCTTTTAAATCCCTTGGTCAGGAATTGACACGTGAGACCTGAATTGTTAAGGTCCTGTGACTACGGGAAGCATTGCAGGGGGAGGAACAGCAAGGGCAAGGCCTTGAGATGGGACACCTGAGTTGTGTTGCAGAAAGGGAAAAACTGGAGGCCAGTGAACAAGGGGGAGAGGGTTGGGAGGTGAGGTGAGAGAGGTGGGCAGGGCCAGAGGTGGAAGGATTTTAGAGGCAGTGGTGAGGGGTTTGGAAGGGAAGGATAGATCTCAGAGAAACAGCAGTGAGTGGTCCTGAGCAGAGATTTTTAGTTCCCTGCCCAGGAATTGAACCTGGGTAGCCTAGAAGAAAACCAGAAATCCTAGCTGCTAGACCACCAGGGGCTAGAGGCTAGAAGCAAGGTGGCCCTGGCTCCTTCCCCCGTTTGAAAGCAAGAATGGTTCAAAGAGGCAAAAACTGTAAAATCAGGTACAAAGTTTATTATTAGAAACACAGCACAACTGTATGGGAGAACACACAGAGAAGCAGTTTATTTATGTAAGTCAGAAGTTAGGCAGAAATACACACCCGGAGAGAAAGGGTATGGGCGTCCTCTCTAATGAGGAGGAGCGCAATAAAGAGGTGATTTAAATCTCTCATACAGGAGAGTTCTTCCAGGTCTTTGTTTACATTTGGCCAATTATATATACATATTTTAATGAATTTATTTTTGGTTGGGTTGGGTCTTCGTTGCTGCGCATGGGCTTTCTCTAGTTGCGGCGAGCGGGGGCTACTCTTCGTTGTGGTGCGCGGGCTTCTCATTGTGGTGGCTTCTCTTGTTGTGGAGCACGGGCTCTAGGTGCGCGGGCTTCAGTAGTTGTGGCATGCAGGCTCAGTAGTTGTGGCTCATGGGCTTAGTTCCTCCGAGGCATGTGGGATCTTCCCAGACCAGGGCTCGAACCCGTGTCCCCTGCATTGTAAAGCGGATTCTTAACCACTGCGCCACCAGGGAAGTCCCTTGGCCAATTATCTTGTTTCTTTTTTCACACCTGACCAGTCCTAGGACATCCCCAACATGCGTGCACATCTTTTTGCTAAAATGGATCCCACCGCAGAGACCTGTGGGGGTATGTCCACACTTATTATGGGGTGGCACCCCCTCCCTTTTTGAACCCTAAGGAGCCTTCCTGCAGATGTGCAGACAGGGAAGTTTTCCTTGACCTCAGGAGTGGTCATCTTATCTCTTTACTTCAGCAGAGCTCAGCTTCTGCCACTAGCTTTGTCCTTGGAGTGGACAAAGCTTCAGTTTCACTCCACTTGACAAACACCAGCTGTCTGGCCCAGGGGCCCATCTATCTCCTACCTCAGGATGACTTGCTTGATTTGCATCTTAAACTAACTGGTTTCTCCTTCTTTGGAAAATGGACTACAGGAGGGCAGGGCTGGAAGTAAGGATCTTGCAAACTTTTATTCCATAGACATCCCAGAGCTGGGCACTGGGGACACAGGGAGGAATGAGAGGACATAGGATAGGAAGGCAGATGGATACCAGGTCAAATGTGTGCATTGCAACTAGGTAAATATCAGCAAAAGTCCAGGAAGGAGTGAAGAAACCTGGCAGGAGGAGCTGAGCTGGTCAGAGATAAGTGTTTTGACAGCAGAGAAGCAGAGGAAAGGGGCACATCTAGGTGGCATGTGTCTGGGGAGCTGTTTAAGACTCCAGCCATTGGAGCTGAGGCCAAAGAGGTTGAACAAGGCCCAAGTATGAATTACCAGGCAAAGGTGTTGATCCAACGTCTGAAGGAGACGAGCAGAGAGAGAGAGTTTTGCTTTGTTTTGAAGAGCTAATATGATGTCAAAAGCATATTGTAATAGTTAACAAAGCTGCTAAAATAGATATGCCACAAAATTCTGGTGGCTAAACACAATAAAGTCCCTGCCCACATGAGTCTCACACAGTAGTTCCCCTCCAGGTGACTCAGGTCAAAACCTGATTCCCAAAGTCGCCCTAGGTCTCAGCACCATTCCAGACAACTGAAAGAGAAAAAAGCATTACGGATGGCACAAGGGAGGTTTTTCCTGGGTTGAGCCTGTTTCATTGGCTAGAATTCCGTCATGTGGCCATTCCTCCATGTAAAGGAGTCTAGGAAACAGGCTATGTTCCCAGGAAGAAGGGGAAATAAGTTTGGAGATCAGCTGCAGAGATAAACTGCCAAGTGAGTCTCCCTCTCTTCTCTGAATACAGCACCCAGACCCCACTTCCTGTTCCCCTTCCCCAAGACATCTTGCTTTTTTCACTTAGTAATGTGTGTGGGAGATCTTCTGTAACTGCACCCAAGGAAAGTGCTCTTGAATGGCCATTTAGGTTGTTTCTGATCTTTTGTCATTACAAACAATGCTGCAATGTATATCCTTGACTTGCTTGAGAAATTCATAGAAATGGAACTACTAAGCTGAAGGATATTTACAATTTAAATATAGCTATCGCTATATTATCCTCCATACAGGTTTGATCAATTTATGCCCCACCCCCTGTCATGTCTGAGTTTCCTCACACCCTCACAAATACAGTTTATCAGATTATTTTTTTTTAGCTTTGCTAATCCGGTAGATGAAAAATAGCATTAATTTGAATTTCTCTTCTTAGGAATGAGCTTGAGTGTCTTTGCCTGTGTAAAGTCACATATTCTTCATTTGCTACAAACTAACTGTTCATGTCCCTTGCTCATTTTTCTTTTGGATTGGTTGTTGGTTTCTTTAAAATTGATTTGTAGGGGCTTCACTTATATCAAAGCAATTAACCTTTGTTCTGTCATATGTAGTGCAAATACTTTCTGTCAGTCCTCATTTATCTCTTTACTTAGTCTATAACTTGTTTTTATTTTTGTTTTAGAGATTTTTTTGTTTGTTTTTGCTGGGGTTTTTTGGCCAATGCTTTCTTTTGTGCCTTCTGGCTTTTATAGTATGTCTAGAAAGCCTTTTCCACTCTGAGATTATTTTTTTTTATTTCTCCTATATTTTTTCAAGTACTTTTTTTTTCAACTTTGTTGAGATCTAATTGACATAAAACATTGTGTAAGTTTAAGGTATACAACATGTTGATTTGATATATTAACTAGCACCCCCATCACATCACCTAAATATCATTTCTTTTTTGTGGTGAGAACATTTAAGATCTACTCTCTTAGCAACTTTCGAGTATATAATATTGTTAACTATATTACCAATATAGTTAACTATAATACCATGCTGTATATTAGATCTCCAGAATTTATTCATCTTATAACTGGAAGTTTGTACCCTTTGACCAATATCTACTCATTTCTCCAATCCCCAGCCCCTCATAACCACCATAACCATTCTACTCTGTTTCTATGGGTTTACCTTTTGCAGATTCCAATACAACTACAGTCATACAGTATTTGTCATTCTGTCTCTGACTTATCTCACTTAGCATAAAGCCCTCATGGTCCATCCAGGTTGTTGAAATGGCAGGATTTTTTTCTCATGGTTGAATAATATTCCATCTTCTTTATCCATTCATCTGTTGATGGTTGTTTCTGTATCTTGGCTATTGTGAATAGTGCTGCAATAAACATGAGAGTGCAGATATCTCTTTGGGATGGTTATTTTAGTTTCTTTGGACTCAGAAGTAGGACGGAGAGGTCATAAGGTAGTCCTCCATACTGTTTTCCATAGTAGCTGTACCAATTTACATTCCCACCAGTAGTATGTAAGGGTTCCCTTTTCTCCCCATCCTCACCAGCACTTGCTATTGTTGACTTTTTGTTGATAGCCATTCTAACAGGTGTGAGGTGATATCTCGTTGTGGTTTTGACTTGCATTTCTCTGATGATTAGTGAGGCAAGTCTCTTTTCATGGAATTGTTGGCCATTTGTATGTCTTCTTTGGGGAGATGTCTATTGGTTCCTCTGCCCATTTTTTTAGTCAGGTTATTTGTTTTTCTGCTATTGGGTTGTATGAGTTTTTTTATATATTTTGTATATTAACCCCTTATCAGATATATGATTTGCAAATATTTTTCTCCTTTTGAAGGTTGCCTTTTCATTTTGTTGTTACTTTTGCTCTGCAAAAGCTTTTTAGTTTGATGTAGTCCCACTTATTAATTTTTGCTTTTGTTGCTTGTGCTTTTGGTGTCATACCCAAAAAATTATTGCCAAGACCGATGTCAAGGAGCTCTTTTCATGTTTTGTTTTTTTTCCAGGAGTTTCATGCTTAAGTCTTTATTCCAGTTAATTCGAGTTAATTCTTGCGAGTGATGTAAGATAGGGGTCCAGATTCATTCTTCTGCTTTCCCAACACCACTTATTGAGTATTTCTTTATTTTCTAGTACTTTTATTGTTCATATTTTACACTCTAAAATTTGATTCTTTTATTAATTTTGGTACAAGAAAAGATTTAGAGATCCAGTTCTTTTTCTTTTTCTTTTTTTTTGATGTTACTTGGAGTTCCTAACACCATTTATTCAATAATTAATCTTTTCCCCACCCATATGAAAAGCCATCTTTTTGTACTAAATGCCCTTGAGTAGTTGAGTGTTTCTGAACTATATTCTGTTTCATGGATCTGCCTGTTCACATGCCAGTATGATGCGGTTGTGACCACTATAGCTTTCTTGTAAGTCTTAATCTCTCGTACTAACATTTCTCTTGACCAAGATTTTTAAGCCTGGAAGTGATGAGTTTGCATATGTGCTTCTGCGGGATCCCTCTGGAGACAGCATGGGAAATCAATTGTAAAGAAGAGACAGCCTGGAAGCAGAGAGCTGACATGGGAAATGATGAGGGCCTGGTTAGAAGCAACAGGGATGTTTAGGAGGGAGGGCGTGGAGGTAGAATTGGCAGGTCACTGGGTAGAGATGAGGGTGAGGGAGGAGTGGAAGATGGTGCTGAGATTTCTACCTTCTGCTGTTCACTAAGAAATGGAAGCCAGGAAAAACAGTAAATTTGGTTGTGGGGACAGGAAGGAGAAATGCATTAACATATACACATTCATTTATGCTGAGATGGTGTGCGGTGACATGCTTGGGTCCCCACTGGTGTGCATGGCTGTGTGTATCAGTTTAGCACACGTTGGTTCACAGGTTCATTTATTCTGGTTTGTTCGTCTGTGGTGCTCACCATACCCCACCAGCAGTTTTCTTACCCCTGGTCCCCTAGTTTTGGGGGCCCATCTTCCCCATGCCCATCCTACCCTCTCTGCTTAAGGAAATCTTACCTATCAAGATTCAACTCAAATCCCATCTTCTGGGGAAGACTTCTGTAACCACACTAGCCTCCTTTAGCTGCTTTCACACAATTTTCAGTTCAAGGTCAACCAAACACTGCAGCCTAAGATTAGCTGCATGTACTGAAACCCTAATGTATTTGTGGCTCCATTTGGCTCAGTCCGACCAAAGCATTAAGTATAATTCAACTCTCAACCTAGATTTCTCCCTGACAATCTGTGTTGGCTCTATTCTTTCTTCCATCTTTCTTTCAATCTGTTTTCGTGCTCTTATGTAAGTCTTTATTCTGATTTTTTTTAAGACTTTTTTTGACATGGACCATTTTTAAAGTCTTTATTGAATTTGTTACAATATTGCTTCGAGGTTTTTTGGCCTCGAGGCATGTGGGATCTTAGCTCCCCGAGGAGGGATCGAACCTGCACCCCCTGCATTGGAAGGTGAAGTCTTAACCACTGGACCGCCAGGGAAGTCTCTATTCTGATTGTTTTAATCTCTTTTTTCTCTGGGTCCAACTTTCTCTCTTATTCTCCATTGCCCCTTGTCTATGGAACTCACTGCCAGGAAAGGAACTGACAAAAGCAAATTATCCTTAAAGGGAAGAAGAATGAAGCAGGGGGAGGAACTAAGCAAGCAAAATGTAACTTCTTTTCAGGTACCGAAGAGGGGAGAGATGCGAACACTTTGACATGAATAAATGTTGTCCTCCCACAGTGCTGAGATCATTGGGAGAAGCACCGAGGTGGGTAAGAGATAGTCATTCACTTCCTCTAAGAAAATATACAAAGTCTTAACTTCGAAATACTCCAAAACATTTCATTGTTATGGCCCAACAGTGTGTTTTCAGGTTGAAAAAGATCTACTTCCACCTGCTCTCCAAAAACAGTGGTAACTGAGGTGTCCATCTAAAATGGTGAGATTTTAGCTCTTTGCTTATATAGTCCCAGTGCTGGGACACTGACACTATCAAATGGAAGGTGTGTTTTGTTTTTTGCAAAAAATGGTGGGGGTTAATTCAAAGCAACATTTAAACAGGAAGACATTCTCTCTCAGAGGCAAGAGGAAAAAATGTGATCCAGCCTGTGTGCAGGCTGCCCTCCTTACTTGCGTGCACACACACACACACACACACACACACACACACACACACACACAACTCATGACACGCCCGGCAACTCACCCCGCCCCACCTGCAGCCCAGCCCTTGGAGAAAACACACCCACCACACGGACTGCCCCCTAAGGCAGTGAGGAGGTACCCCCGAGATTCCCCGGCTCTGGAAACATACTCACACACTTTCTTCATGGCAGGACATGCCCTCCTTGGTTGGGTGGGGCTTCTTTTTCCTCTTTCTCCTTTTCTGGGTGAGGCAGCCAGCACCTCTCAGGAAGCCCCTCAGAGATGGTAACAATCCAGGCCTCCAAGTGGAAAGAGCTCTACAGTCTCGTAGTTTAGTTTGAATTCACTGACTAGCTGTGTGATCTTAGGCAAGTCATGTAACCTCTTTGAACCTCAGTCTCCTCACCTCCTAAATGGGCAGAAAAATGTATCTGCCAGTTGTTTTAAGGGTTCAAAATAATACATGTGCAGTTCTTGGCACCTGGTAGATACTAAATACCTAGGAGCTATTACTCCACCCAGGGGCTGAAGTGAGGGGAGTCTAGCCATTCTCTTTGCCCAGCTTCTCCAGATGGGGTCCCCAAACAAGCAGCATTAACGGTGAGCGCGTTAGGAAGGCAGACCTGCTGAGTCACGCTCAGCACTATAACCAGATCCCCGGGTTCATTCCCCTGCACGTTAGCCTGTGAGAGGCTGCAGCCTCAGCTGGTCCAGCTGTGCCAGGCCCTGGTGGGCCCCCCGCACTACTGTATCTCAGCTGAAGCACAGCCTCCTCTTTAACCCCCTCTGGACTCCAGCCACGTGAAACACTGGCATGTACTGCAGGCTTCATATTTAATCTTTGTGGGGCAGCTCATTTAATCTTCAAACAATCCTGGGAGGGAATGCTGTTCTCCCCATTTTCCAAATGAGAAAAATAACCCTACTAGATGAAAACTCACTTCCCTGTTGTCACCCAGCCCGTCTGTTACAGAGGCAGGATTGAAACCCAGGGCCATTTGAATCCAGAAGCACAGCTGACAAAGAGCCTCTCCTTGACCGGACTCTTGCTAGGCTTCTCTAAGCTCTCATCTTCTTCTTCTTTTTTTTTTCTTTTTGTGGCACCGCATAGCTAGCGGATCTTAGTTCCCCGACCAGGGATTGAACCCAGGCCTCTGCAGTGAAAGCACCGAGTCCTAACCACTGGATGGCCAGGGAAGTCCCTAAACTCTCTTCCTGACTGGGCCTCAACCTCAGCCTATAAAAACTGCAGCACAAATGATTTAGTCAACCCCTACTACATCTGAAGACATGAACAAACACTAACACAGTTTCTAATAGCTCAAGGCCACACCGGAGCCTGGCAAATGTGCCTGCCTGAGAAAACTCAAAGCTGCCAGAAGTTACTGTTTATTCCAGCCAACGCCTCAAGAAAGGGCCCCATCTCCCAGTCTCTTTGAGAGGCTAGGAGCCAAACTTCCTTAAGTGCTAGTTAGCAAACCCAGGTAAGTTTCATGTGGACCAGAGCCCTCCACCTTCCCACTTTTTGTAGATTTAGCAGGAAATTCCATGTGTAAACCCCGTCATTGCCACTCCCTGCTCTCTCATTCTCCCTTTAAAATGCCCTCTGTACAAATGGAAGTTGAGATCAGTTTATGCTGGGCCCACTTTCCTATTGAAATAGCATATTACTGATTAATATCTGTTCATAATACTTTAGTGTCTGTCTTTGTTTATCTGTGGCAGCTCCTTACCACTAGGTTATCTATCTAATGCTGCTAAGATACAGAATTCCCTGAAATCATTTCTCTATTCAGCCATCTTGATTAAAAGAACTCTGCTCCCAGAGTACTTGTCCAATAGGTGATCACAGGTTTGGACCCCAGGTTGCTGGAGTCTGGGACTCCTCCGTCTTTCTGCTCTGACGCTCACACACATTGGCATGGTCGATGGAGGGGAGAGGGCTGTAGCCACAAGGCACTGTGGAGGGCAGTATAAATACCAGTCCAGATGTCCCAGAGGTGCTCAACCAATCCTTCAGCCCTGGCCTTGCGCTGGGTTTCCCTGTGACTGCAGAGAGGTGAGCTGCAGCACAGCCCTGGCATCCCCAAGGCATCCCTGGGGAACTCTGAAGTCCCGGGTGGTGACAGACAGGAGCCATCTCTTAGACAACCACTGGGGACTCTAGGATGGGAATGTTGGTGGAGAACGCTGGAGCCTGTTCTTTCAACATCACTCCCAGTGACGTCCTGAAGGGGCCGCATCCAGGCGAGTTGCCTGAAATCTGGTCTCTTACAGCCTCTCTAGGATTATTCTGGAATGGTCTGACAGTATCTGAAATCAGGGCTTGGAGGAGCACAGGCAGCTGTGGATGCCAAGACCACAAGTCGCTGCAGGGAGCATAGGTGGGGGAGAATGGGAAGGGAGGGATGGAAGCCTCTCCAGAGCTGGCATCCTGGATGGAACCCTGAGGCCCGGGGACTGTCACGGGACCGCTGGGGAGGGCTCAGCCCTACAGGAATCTAGCCCCTGATGCCAAGAGACGAGCAGAGGAATGTGTGTTCAGTTGTTTTGGGATAGAAAATTGCTGTGAGAAAAAAAAAAAATCATTAATATGTTATGATCACATTTTGTTCCCTTTCCCAAGGCAGGCTAATAGGAAGGCAGGCTCAGCCGTGTAGGGCTGGTGGCAAGATGTTAAGTGTGCCACAGATATAACTGGTCAGGCACGCTCATCACCACACCAAGCCTGTCCACGCCCAGCGTGCACCCACACCACACGCTGACCCCACTCCAGAGAAGCACAGTGCTGGCACGTCACCACACTAGTTACAGCATTGGCCCACCAGAAATGCCAGCTGTCTGCTGAAGGTGGGGAAAAAGCCAGATAAGGACCAGGTTAGATTTCCTTTATCCTTTAGATTCTTTGCTCATATCTTGTTAAGGCTCTGCCCCCATTCCCCTGGCTTTCCTCCTCTTTTCTTTCTTTTTTATCTTATTTTATTTATTTATTTATTTATTCATTCATTCATTTATTTATTTGGCTGCCCCGCATAGCATGCAGGATCTTAGTTCCCCGACCAGTGATCAAACCCGTACCTCCTGCAGTGGAAGCATGGAGTCTTAACCACTGGATCGCCAGGGAAGTCCCTGTTTCTTTTTTAATTTTAATTTTAATTTTAATTTTGTGGGTGGTTCTTTTGGAGCCCTCTGCAGCATTAGGGAACCAGCTCTAATCCTCCTTTATTCCTTCTTCATCCTGGTGAACTTTGGAAAGCAGAAGGATCTTTTAAAAACTCAAATCAAAGCATGTCACACCGCTATCTAAACTCACATTTGTCACATTTAGAATCAACACCAAACTCCTGACCAAGGCCCCTGAGGCCTCATGAGACCTGGCACCTCCCACTCTCTGTGCTCCTCACCCAGACACACTGGGCTGCCCCCCAGGGCCTCTGCATCTGCTGCTCCTTCTGAAGCACGCTTGCCTGTTCGTGTCATGCACATCTGGCTCAAATGCCTCTTCTGGAACGAGTCCCCCCTCCTGAGCCCGCAGCTCCTCACCCCCAGCAGTGCCTATCACATCACCCACCACAGCACTCACCACAGCACCCTCATCACTCACCACAGCACCCATATCACTCACCACAGCACCCACATCACCCACCATGGTCTTGGACTCTCACCACCATCCCCCACTTGAGATATGGGCCCTTTGATAATGGCAACTTGACCTGTTTGTTTTCCTGCGCATTCCCCAAGGCCTAGACCAGTACCAGGCCCAGAGGTGGGGTGCAACTGACAGCAATGAGTGGAATTATTTCACAGAATAAGAGACCCTGGTTGAGGGGCCGCTGGAGGCCACATCTCTGTGACTCGCATCCTTCAGGCACTGTTCACTGTCCCACCCTTGGGTCTCCCCACTTTGCAGCACAGTATCTGAGGGACACATGGAGTCGCCCCACAGCACTGCTTCTATTTTCATCCCTGCAGCTGTACTACTTAACAAGCAAAGTTAACCTCAGAGGCCATGAGAGAAATTCTAGGGCCACGTGATACACTGGGCCACCGGCCAAAGCACTTCCTTTTTCAAAGCATCTTCCTCCTTCCTAAGGCTTGAAGCAGGAAGTTAGGCTGCTAGAACCCTGCCAGAGTTTGCAAAAGGTTGTTTGCCAGTGTGGCTGGTGTTGTGACAGCAATTCGTTTGGGGGTTTGAATTTAACTTTACCTTTCGTGAGCAACAAGCAGTAGAGGAGGACCTGTCTCCCCAGACCACTGGGGCAAGAATATCTGGGAAACCCTTTCACAACACCCCCATGACTCCGCGGTACCCTGAAGGCCCATTGTCCTGGCTGCAGCAGGTGGGCGCTCTCTCCAGTAAAGCAGTTCCCTCGAAGAGGTCAAGTCTGCAGTGCAGCAGACAAGGGGATGACGGTCCCTGCCCATCTGGTCTGACCTGAAATGGGCAGCTGTTGGCTACATCATCCCAAATCATGAGATTAGCAGTCCAGGTCCTAACAGCCAGTGGCTTATCTCTGCCTGCCACCTGGGTTCATGGGACACCCATTCCTTGAAGAGCTCAGACCTCAGGTGAGCAAGCATGTCCACCTTTCTCCGAGGGAAGAATACTGCTCTCTGAGTTGTAATGGCATATTGCCCACCACCTCCCCTCCCCCCAGAACATTCTGACTATAGAGCAGATGGAGGAGTGGCCCTCACACACCAGAAAGCCATGGTCCTTTGCTGACCTTTTTATGAGCAGCAGTGAGGCAGCCGATTCAGGACCTACCAGGGGTCACCGCGTCTGTGCCCCCCATGCATACAAGTGGGCCGACGCACTGGGCAGGATCCCAAGTAAACTCAAGTACGAGGAGGCAACTGATGTACTGAGACAGGGGCTGAAGTGTGAGCCTTTTTTCTCCATTCTTTTTGTATGACATTGAACATTCGTGACATCTCTGAGGTATATTTTCTTGTTCTTTTATGTTCCCAGAGTTCCTTTGCAAAATAAGATCTCAGTGTTCTGTGTTTTAGACATTCAAAGGAAGAAAACCAGGTGGCAGTGGCTTCATGATTTGGGTTTCATTCCTTTTTCCCAGGAGCACTCCCGCCCTGGGTCTGTAGGCTGCAGCCATCAGCTGGGAGCGGGGGTGGGGAGGCGCGGAGCAGGAGGCCCCATATTGAGAGCAAGCACAGGCACACCACCCCAGCAGGACTCCTAACATTCGTGCAGAGTCCCACAGCCTTTAAGCACCACAGTCAGAGAGAAAGGGGCCTGGCTGCCCAGCCGGGCGCCTGGACTGAAGACCAGCTCTCCACCCTCTGTCCTGAAACCCACTCAGCTCTTGGCTAATCCCCTCCCTCCTTGCCTGAAACAGGCAACTCCAGGCTTCTCACAGAAGCGTCTTCTGTGGGGACCCACCAAGGCTGAGTTCACAATAAGGGTCCCAGGACAGACCTGCCAGGCAGGGTGCAAGTATCACACATATCAGGACTTTCAAAGCACATCATTTAAAGTTTTAGGCACTGCAGGCCCTGCAGGGATGACTGGGCTCCTGCAGGCCTGTGGGTCTAAATGCAGTGCTTCAGCTCTGTCTTGGCCACCGCCGCCCTGTGTACCTCATCAGGGCAAAGTGCAGGGCTCGGGCCCAGGTGAAGAACTGAGCCAGTGGGTAGTTGTTGCTCAGCCCTGCTGCTCCGAAGGCCTGGAAGACACAGGGCGGGATGGGGGGAAGCCCTGGGTGAGCCCTCGTCCCCGAGAGGCCCAGGAACAAGTGCCTGCTCCTAAGATCTCAGAACAGCTCATAACAGCCACCTTCCCGGGCATGTCCCCTGACACCTGTGTGATAACGATGTTCTGGAAGACTTCAGGTGGGCCCGCACTTGCCATCCCAGGGATGCCAGACTCCCCATGTCTGCTCTGCTAGGTGACTTCTGCCATCGGGAAATCCCTCTGTTGGGGCCAGGGATTGAGATTTGGGAAGAAGGCATCCCTGCATGGTTAGGAGGCTGGGCCTGCTGAAAGAAGGACCTAGGTTCCCCAAATCTGAGCTCAGCTCCTTGCAAGCTGAGTGACCTTGGACAAGTCACTTCACTTTTCTGAGCTCTGTTTCCACATATTCAAAATAGAGGAGGGAATAGGACCCTTCATAGCATTGTTCTGAGGAGGAAAAGGAAAGTCACGTGTGGTGAGTGTGCGCAAAGGGCAGCTGAAGGAGAGGGAGTTTTGCATCTGTTGTAAATGATTCAATGGAACCACCGATCCGCTGTCTGTGCTCACCAGAATAGAATGATCAATCACTCGGTTCGCCAGGGATGGGGCCACCATTTTAATCATGGCAATATCCAAACCTGCAGCCTGCAAGGAAGAGGGAGTGTGGTTAGGGGGGCAGACCCGAGGGCCGAACGCTTGGAAGAATGATCAGTTTCACAGGGAAGAGTAGAAACTACAGCTCAGAACCGAACCTGAGGTCCCGCTGGACCACAAGCTCCAGCAGGCAGCCCTGCCTCGTGTACAGTGTGTGTCCAGCACCAAGGAGGGTGGAGGGGGAGGCGGTGGTGACTAGGAGGATGACTCAGGATGTTGTGCAGTGTGAGTGGGCGTGTAGTCTGGCTTGTGCTTTGTTCAGGGTCATGGCCACTCTGTTTCCAACTGGACATTGGACCAAGGCCAGCCAGGACTCTGAGGAATTGAGCTGCGAGGATCTACCATGATTGTGGGCATTCGAGCGAAGCCCCTTATAGCCCTCAAAGCTGGCACTAGAGAACCAAGAAACTGGGAACTTGAGTCTGGGTCACCGCCCCCCACCCCCTTACTGAGGCCTCTCGGCTGAAGGGTGGAGGCCCCATGGAGAGCTGGAGGAGGCAGGGGTCAGCGTGGCATCATCGTGCCTGGAGATAGAGGCCCTCAGAAGAGCCGTTTAAGGAAAAAAGTCACACCTGAAAGTAAAGCTTCTCTTTTGGCTAATTCCCTTGTTTACTCTTAGTTTGCCTGATGCCTGGAAGTCCAGGCGGGGCTGTAGCTGAGGCCGGGGGGCGTGTGGCCCTGTCAGGCCTGCTGTCTTGGACCCCGAAATTCATCGGGTCAATAAAACAGAAAGTTCAGTCCTTTTTTATTGTACCTTTTCCATTTTTGAAAAGCTGCCCAAGCAGTCCCAAGGAGAGTTGGTCAAAGTTATTTATGTCAAGGAGCCAAGCGCTTTCTCTGTGGTTTGCTGAATGGGGAGGGAAGAGTCCGAGTCTACAGATTCAATCCCTCACCGTGACCTCAGGACCTGTCCTCTGTGAGGCCCCTCGGCCTGCTACCTCCTTCCCGCCCCGTCCAGGAGGTGGGCAGCTTTCAGCACCAGCAGCCGGGCCTGCTTGATCTCCACGCGGGACTGGGCAGTGTCGGCCAGGACCGTGCCCTGCTCTACCAGGGGCTTCGCGAAGGCCACTCGGGACTTCGCCTGCGGACACAGGAGACAGGACGGGAGGCTCGGGGCTGTGCCCTGCAGAGGAGGTAGGTGGAAGCACACAGGAGAGGGCTGGAGGGGAAGGGGGGCAGAAGCGGGACCATGCAGCATTTGTCACTTTGCCAGCTCTCCAGCCACTGTAAACTTCCAGGGAGAAGAGCCAGATGCAGACAAAGTTCGTGGGCACTGTGGAGCTGGTCAATGTGGTGGCTGCACAAATTACTTCCGGGAACCCCTTTACTCCAGCCATTCTGCTCCTTCTGAGCAGGCTCGGCTGCCAGGCAGGGACAGTGCTTGATCTGAGCTGCCTCTGGCCCAGAGCTACTCTGCAAACTAGGCAGTGACTGTGGGCGCCTCACACAGGCCAGGAGGATGCCCTCAGGAGCAAAGTGGCTGCCAGAGCCCCCTTGTTGCCAACCGTTATTGCAATGGGGATTCTACAGTCTTTGAAAGCCATAAGTGATCAGAAAAGGTTATAAGGGATCCTTCTCCCCCCGCTTTTTAAACTAAAAATAGTTTTGACACAAATAATATATCTCATGGCAGAAATAGTACACATTTGCAGACAAAAAAAGAAAATACAAACACCCGGTATCCCATCATCTAGTCACTTACACTTAATATTTGGTGGATACCCTTCTACACTTTTTGTACATGCATATACATACATCTGCACTTTTTACCAAAAATGGAGTCATACTCTATATAATGCTTTGTAGCCTGCTTTTTTTTTTTTTTTTTTCATTTAAGAGCATCTCTCTCTATATTAAGAAATAGATTTCTAGGGAATTCCCTGGCGGTCCAGTGGTTAGGACTCTACGCTTCCACTGCAGGGGCACAGGTTCCATCCCTGGTTGGGGAACTAAGATCCCTGTATGCCACGTGGCGCACCCCCCAAAAAAAAAGAAGAAGAAGAAATAAAGAAATAGATTTCTATAGCATCATTTTGGAATTTCACTGCATGCCCATATCACCGTTATCTAGACTAGGCTCTGATTGTTAACCTTATAGGTTGTTTCCAACATATTATAATCACGGCTGTGGTGAGCCTCCTAGTATCAAATCTAATTACTCCTTGTGACCAAGTCCTGTGAGTGGAATAGCCACGTGAATACTATGGCACCGTCTAAGACTTCTGACACGTATGGTCAAACTTCTCTGCAGGATGGGACTGGAGTACTATATACTATACCTGAGCCCTTAGAGAGGAGCATTTTCTTTTCAAAGAAAAAAAAAAAAAACACGGTTGGTCTCAACTCAAAAGGGTGTGAATCTCAGGTTTGCTCAGTAATCCAAACACACTGGACCACTTCTGTTCTTTGTACAGAGTGTCTTGTGAAATATTTGTTTGGTCTCAACGGTTTGCTTCATCTTTGTGAAATCAGTACAACTGATTTGAATTGCTGTTCCCAGCAAGAGCTTTCTTTTGTGTGGGCTTCCAACCTTTGAGGGGGTCACAGAAGAACAACGTTTTTAGGACATGTAGGAGAGGAGGGTGGTGCAGGACTGGATGCTGGAACCCCAGGCTCTCCCAGGTATCTGATTTTTAAAGATGACCTGGTAGAAGGAATGGTCCTCAGTAGGCCATGACTCTGTGGATCTTGGAACCTTGCCCGCTGCTGCCACAGAGCCTGGCCTTTTCCTTCTGGTCACCTCGACAGAGTGAGGCCTATTCTCTACATTTCAAACTTCAGCTAAGTAGCAGATGCAAAGCAAAGACAGGGACGCAGCTTCTTGAAAGAACATCCCCTTGTTTCACCTGCTAAGTCTGCTCTCAGAAAACAGTTAGCATTTGAAGTCTGATAAGAAAACAGATGGTGGTTCTGGGACAGAGACGGGCCTTCATGAGCATTAGGACCCTTTCCGAGTACCCGATCAGCAGCATGCAGTGATGGATCCTTCCGGAACCCAGTTGGCCCTGGAGGATCTCAAAGCCCGGGCCGGGACCCAGGACCATGTTCTCCTTGGGCACGCGCACCTTCTCAAACAGGACTTCACTGTGGCCACTTGAAAGACCCAAAGGTTTCCCCTGAGCAAATTGCCTACCCATTTTCCTCGGATGTGTTATCCCTCGCTTCAGACAGGCCATCTACGGCAATATTCCTGCCCTTTTGTAGGCTTCTAATGGACATGGTTGAAGGGGGAGGGAGGGCAGAAAGGAGCCTACTAAAGATGAAAAATAAATCACAGATTTACAATATCAAATGGATAGTTTGCCATTCCTTTTATAAAACATGCTTCTGCCTTAAGCTGAAACTGCCTAGCAGTATGTGACTCTAACAATGCAGTGATCCTACAGAAACACTGAAGGCAAAATGTGAACATAGTGAGCAAAGAGAAAGAGCCCCTGTGAGAGGACTTCTGGGCCTGGAGGTCGGCTGTCCATCCTGAGGTCTAGAAGAGAAGGTCTGGAGGGTACTTCCTGCCTCCTGCTCTGTCCTCTGTGGCCTCCTTGCCTTGCAGAAACCTGTTTATTTTCTAAGCTTAGAAGAGAAAAAAAAAGTATAAAATCCTGTCTGAAATTTGCCTGGGTTGTTGATACTCATGGATGGAATTGAAATGCAGGAGCATGTGACCTTCCAAATGTCGTCATACCCTTACAAGTGTTACTCCCTGTGCTTGAGCAAGGGCTGCCCAAAGCCTTTTCTGCAGGCTCAGACCCAGACGCACACAGAGAGGAGAGCCGCCCCTGGAGGGCCAACCTGGTGCGTCCTCCAGCCCATACACCGTCAGAGACTGGATGATTTTTATCCCGAGTATCCATGGGAACCAGGAACATGGACTGCTGCTGGTGGTGTGAGTCGTTTTTCGCATAAACACGCAGAGCTGACAGCGAGGATCCAGGATACCTACCAGGAAAGGAGAGAGACCCCATCACCTGACACCAGGGGCATCAGATCTCTTCATAGATGCAGTCCTGGCCCAGGGAAGCCGAAACCATCAAGCAGACAGGGTCCTTTAAGACTTCCCGTGATCAGATGGGGACATGCAGGCCCTTTACCAGCTATAAGAACAATTGGTTTTTGTCCCAGTGAGGAAGGAATCCAACACCATAAGAGCAATTTTTTTAAAAAAGCACCACATCGAGTTGAAAATATAATTGCAAGACAAGAGGCTCAAAACTGCTTCTTTATCACTGGCAGCCTTTTCTGCTTTGTTCCAACAGGCAGTGGAAATATAATGGCTTTGGGTATAATCCAGAATCAGGCCAGCCTTGAACTCTGGGTTCCCTACTTGCTAGTGGGGGGCTAGTACCTTAGGCAAGTGACTCAAGTCACTTCTCTGTCCTAGTTTCCTTCTCCATAACATGGGGATAATAACACGGACCTTCCAGGGAGGCGGGGAACTCAGTGAGGTGAGGTCCGCACAGCACATATGGAGGGCCCTGCAGAGTTAATGCCTAGTGAACGACAGGATTATCACCAGCCCTTCTGACCTCACAGCAGAGGGGGCGCCAGTGAGGAAGTGACCTCCTGCCTTTCCAAAGGGAGATGCCCACGGCAGAACAAGAGAGTGGGGAGTGAAGGAGAGATTCCTAGAACTGTCACATGTGAGGTCACTGGGTGACCGACATAGAACCTCTGATTCTCCCAGGGTTTACTGCCTCTTCTGGGAGCAGAGACAAGATTTTTTTGTGTCAACTGGAAATGAAGCTTGTCCCTCCCACAGTTTCTCAGACAACAGCAGGGCAGAGAAGACATGCTTATCAATGCAGACCCACATAAGTGTAATTGAAAAATGAATTTCAGGCCAAATACCTGAGATCCACCACTTGTGACCATTTATGACATAGAAGCCATCCTCCTCTTGGATGGAAGACTCAATGTTGGTGGCACCTGAGGAGGCAACATGAGTGAGAGCACATTCTGATTAGAGCTGGCAAGTGTCCCACAGTCCCTGACGGCAGAACCCAGATGGGGTCAGGTGAGGGTCTGGCCTGAAGAGAAGGAGTGCCTGTGAGTGACCTAAGCGAGGTACCTGGGGCTCAGTCATAGCAAAACAGGAGCGGGCCTTTCCCTCGAGCAACGGAATCAGCCAGCGGGCCTTCTGCTCCTCGGTGCCGCATCGCACCAGCAGCTGCCTGTGTCTGGAGCAGAACAGTTAAAGATCTGAAAAGGAGAAAAAGCAGAAGGATGATCCCTGGCTCACAGGATCTCGGAAACTGTCAAAGGGCTTCCTGATAGGCAAATTGAGGACAATCTAGCGGGGTTTATTGGTATAGAGATTCTACAGAATGCATAATTCTTTTTTAAACTGAGATATAATTGACCCAGAATGGATAATTTCTTTTTAATTTTATTGAAGTATAGTTGATTTACAGTGTTGTGTTAATTTCTACTGTACAGCAAAGTGATTCAGTTATACGTTGTACATGTACATATATACATTCTTTTTCATATTCTTTTCCATTATGGTTTATCACAGGATTTTTTTTTTATAATTGCTTTACAATGGTGTGTTAGTTTCTGCTTTATAACAAAGTGAATACAGCTATACATATACATATATCCCCATATCTCCTCCCTCTTCCATCTCCCTCCCATCCTCTCTATCCCACCCCCTCTAGGTGGTCACAAAGCACCAAGCTGATCTCCCTGTGCTATGCAGCTGCTTCCCACTAGCTATCTATTTTACATTTGGTAGTGTATATATGTCCATGCCACTCTCTCACTTCGTCCCAGCTTACCCTTCCCCCTCCCAGTGTCCTCAAGTCCATTGTCTACGTCTGCGTCTTTATTCCTGTCCTGCCCCTCGGTTCTTCAGAACTTTTTTTTTTTTTAGATTCCATATATATGTGTTAGCATACGGTATTTGTTTCTCTCTTTCTGACTTACTTCACTCTGTATGACAGACTCTAAGTCCATCCACCTCACTACAAATAACTCAGTTCTTTTTATGGCTGAGTAATATTCCATTGCATATATATGCCACATCTTCTTTATCCATTCGTCTGTGGATGGACATTTAGGTTGCTTCCATGTCCTGGCTGTTGTAAATAGAGCTGCAATGAACATTGTGGTACATAACTCTTTTTGAATTATGGTTTTCTCAGGGTATATGCCCAGTAGTGGGATTGCTGGGTCGTATGGTAGCTCTAGTTTTAGTTTTTTAAGAAACCTCCATACTGTTCTCCATAGTGGCTGTATCAGTTTACATTCCCACCAACAATGCAAGAGGGTTCCCTTTTCTCCACACCCTCTCCAGCATTTATTTTTTGTAGATTTTTTGATGATGGCCATTCTGACTGGTGTTAGGTGATACCTCACTGTAGTTTTGATTTGCATTACTCTAATGATTAATGATGTTGAGCATTCTTTCATGTGTTTGTTGGCAATCTGTATATCTTCTTTGGAGAAATGTCTATTTAGGTCTTCTGCCCATTTTTGGATTGGGTTGTTTGTCTTTTTGATATTGAGCTGCATGAGCTGCTTGTAAATTTTGGAGATTAATCCTTTGTCAGTTGCTTCATTTGCAAATATTTTCTCCCATTCTGACGGTTGTCTTTTCGTCTTGTTTATGTTTTCCTTCGCTGTATCACGAGATATTGAATATAGTTCCCTGTGCTATACAGTAGGACCTTGTTATTTATCCATCCTATATATAGTAGTTTGCATCTGCTAACCCCAAACTCCCAATGAATCCCTCCCCCATACCCCTCCCCTTTGGCAACCACAAGTCCGTTCTCTACGTCTGTGAGTCTGTTTCTGTTTCGTCAATAAGTTCATTTGTGTCATATTTTAGATTCCACATATAAGTGATGTCATATAATATTTGTCTTTCCCTTTCTGACTTACTTCACTTAGTATGATAATCTCTAGGTTCATCCATGTTGCTGCAAATGGCATTATTTCATTCTTTTTTTATGGCTGAGTAGTATTCCATTGTATATATGTACCACATCTTCTTTATCCATAGAATGGATAATTCTTTTTTTTTTAAGATTTATTTGTTATTTATTTATTTATTTGTATTTATTTTTAGCTGCATCGGGTCTTAGTTGCAGCACGCAGGATCTTTGTTGAGGCATGTGGGATCTTTCATTGTGGCACGTGGGCCTCTCTCTAGTTGTGGCATGCGGGTTTTCTCTTCTGTAGTTGTGGCACGCAGGCTCCAGGGCACGTGGCCTCTGTAATTGTGGCGTGCAGGTTCCAGAGCGTGTGGGTGCTGTAATTTGCGGCACACAGGCTCTCTAGTTGAGGCGCATGAGCTCAGTAGTTGTGGCACGTGGGCTTAGTTGCCCCACGGCATGTGGGATTTTAGTCCCCTGACCAGGGATCGAACCTGCGTCCCCTGCCTTGTAAGGTGGATCCTTACCACTGGACCACGAGGGAAGTCCCTAGAATGGATAATTCTTAATGACAGAATCAATCCATCTATCCCCAGGCACTGGAGCAGAAGGCAGTGAAAACTCATCAGCCCACTAGAAAAGGCCTACAGGCAATCAGACCTCTTCATCACCATTTGGACTTAGCAGCCATTCTGTTTACTTAAATGTTCTTGGTTATCTTTTATTGCAAAACCATAACAAAAATTGGGAAATAGTGGCTTAGCCGAGTTTGTCCTATGCTTTGAGAAGAGCGCTGGCTGCATCCCTCACTCCCCCAGCGGCAGTTCCTACCCGGCTGAATGGGAAAGCTGGACGGCAGGTAGTGAGCCAGGCAGCTGGAGGCCACATCGGCAAGGGGGTCGCCTGAGGTAGCGAGTTCCCAGTCAAGGACGGCAAGCACCTCGGCCGTTTCCGGATGGAATAGCACATTGTCCAGCCTGAAAGAGCTACAGAAGGGATGAAGTCAGCGCTAAGAAAACTGACCGCTAGGGTGTATTCTGTGCTGGGCGTCTTCTGCTGACCCCTTCAGAAGCACTCCCCACCCCTCCCATGTGCCCGGGAGCCTGCATGGGCTGCATCCACCAGCTCCCTTGCCCTCTGGCTCAGTCGGGCTCAGCCAACTTGGGCACCAGCAGGTGGTGGGCAGGGGGCCTGCTTATTAATTCCCCACCTCCCTCTCAGCAGAATACTGAGGGATATTCCTCTCCCGAGGGCCACAGCTTTGGTCAGGTAGCCCTCTCTACCTAGCAACCATGTCTGGGTTCTGGTAATTACTCCTTCCCTGAGATGGTTTTAAAACAAGTCTGCAAGTTTTTGACACTCCTGCCACAAAAGGAAGAGTCTAATCCTTCACCCCTGGAAGCATCTCACTTCTAACAATTACAATGCAGGTAGAAGCGGTGCTGAGTGACTCCCGAGACGAGGACAGAAAAGGTGATCAGCTCCCACCTGGCCCTCTCCCCTCAGAACACACACCTTTGCAGCCCTGAGCCACCAGGTAAGAAGTCCAGCTACCCGGAAGCTGCCATGCTGGAGAGACCAGGTGGGAAACCACAGAGACACAGAGAGAGGCTCCAGGAGCTCAGCTCCCTTCTGCCCCCATGCAGGTGTGAGCGAGCCTTCAGGTGATTCCGGCCCCCCGCCTGAGACCCACCTCAGTGGCACAAACAGCCATCCTGTCCACATACTGCAGATTCATGAGTAAGATCATTGCTGTCGCTGCTGACAGGCACACAGTTTTGGAGTTGTGTGTTGTGCTGTAGTTATAACTGGAGCCCGGGCTTGCACCTTTGGACCTGAGGGTGGTACTAACTCCTGCTGTTGCACAGGCCAGGCCCCCCATCATAGAGAATTAACTGGCCCAAATGTCAGTAGTGCCAAAGCTGAGAAACCCTGCTTAAAGGCCACGCACAGGGAGAGCCCATGCAGTGGATAATTCTCAACTGTAAACTGGGCCAAGACCAGCTGCTTAATTTCCCCTTCAAACGCCCTTCCCATTACTTTCCATATCTAGAGCCACACAATTGAATACTGTGCATCCACTTTTAAAAATTGACTCTATGTGCACAAAGAAAAACATCCAAGATACCTTGTTAGATTAAAATAAAAACAAGTAAGACAGCAACAGGCTGTACAGCATAATCCCATACAAATTACAAGAATATTTTGGATGCTTGGGAAAAAAATGAGGAAAGTATATACAAAATTTAACAGTGGTTATCTGGGGAGAATGCAAGCTGTGAGAGGGGAAAGAAATGGCAGTTAAACTTTCTATATTGTTGAAAAACTAAAATTCAACCTAGTAAGTTTGAAGATCTAATTGGCTGGTTTCAACAATTCAGGAATCAGCATTTTATCTAGCAACTAGAAGGGCACTCCTAGGGGTTGTACAAAATGGAACATTTTTATAGGAAGAAGGGTGGGGCAAGGGAGCTCTTAGCAGAAGAAAATAAGGATTATTTTCAGGCCAGGATATCTTTTTGGAGAGAGGTAACAGGCAAGGATATTATCATGCAGATTTCCTCCCCATCCACTGGAGCAGGAGTGAGGGTGGGGGGAATGGAGAGGACCCACGTGACAGATTACCACATTGGTGCTGACCAGAAAATTCCTAACTGGTTAATTAAGATTGCATTTCTGGTGAAGGTCAAAACTGCAATTAGGTTAAGTATGAAATCTAAGTTTGGTACCATGGGCACTAGCACAAGTGATGCCATTTGGGGCCAGTGGTTTTTCTCTTTAACAATATATATTATACATGTCACTATATGGAGAAATCTTTTATTTTCTTGACGTCAAAAGTTATCTTCTACCCTAACCCCACCCCCTTGCACTGCCTTCCACAGAACAAGACCTAATTTTGTTTGGTAAAAACTTTTATATATATCTTGTAGAGTGGGTCCAGTTGTGTGCTGGTAAATGCTTAAGAACTAGCTTCTGGGGTGGAGGGGGAGGTGGTGATTTACAGTGTTCGCCAATTTCTGTGCTGTAAATGCTACAACCACAGCCCGTTTCAAGCTACCACCATGATTTCGTTGAATGTGCAACTGAGAAGAAAAACACGCAATTAGGTCTCTCAAGCCTGAGAAAGCTAGCTCCAGTGCCCATTCCCAGCCATTCTTGACAAATAATTGGATATTGAGCTGCTTTCTTTTTCAAAAGGGTCAGAGTACAATCAGCCATCTGCTGAGCTTTTCTCTTTTTGAGTGGGATAGGCAAGTTGAGAGCCAGAACTGAGTTCTTCCAGACCATTGAGGGGAATTTATGTTGTGATGGGGAACAAAGACAGAGACAGGGAAGGAGAAGGAGATGGGGGACAGGAGGCTGATTTTTTTTTTTTTTTTTTGGCTGCGCCAGGTCTTAGTTGCGGCATGTGGCATCTTTAGTTGCAGCATGCTGGCTTCTTAGTTGTGGCATGTGGACTTAGTTGCGGCATGCGTGCGAGATCTAGTTCCCTGACCAGGGATCAAACCCGGGCCCCCTGCATTGGGAGCGCGTGTCGTGGTCCAAATCCGGGTTGGAAAAGAATTTCTAGACACAAGGCAGAATGTAAAGAAGATAGAATTTATTAGAGGGAAGGGTCGCTGCCAGAACAGTGGGCTGACTTCCTATTCCGAACACGTGCTATTAGTCAGTTTTTATAGCCAGAGAACAAAGGAATGGTCCGAGGTGAAAATTTCATTTACTGATTGGTCGAGGCACATATACCTTCCTTCTATAGAGTGGGATTGGGACAGGGCAGATGCCTTTCCTTATTTGGGACAGGTCCCATCGCCCAGGTGGGCTCAGGAATTTCGTAACCATCGCAACATGGTAGGGAGGGTGATTAAGAGTCCAGTAGGGGGTGTGACCCTGAAACCTTTTCAGGCAGGGTCGTCCTTTGTCCTTGAAGCACCATTGTCCTTGGAGCACCACAGCTCGTAGTCTTGCTCACTGGACCACCAGAGAAGTACCAGGAGGCTGATATTTAGAGAGGAAATTCCAGTGGAATATAGATGTTTAAAGGGAATTGCTGTGATGTTTGCCATGTGGTATGCAATGTCACTCTTCTTCCACACCTTCTCCAAAAAATCTTCAGTAAAACTTTATCGCTCCATCATGTATAGCAGACTGGAACTGGTCTCCTAGCATTGCATTTAAACACTGAATGCAGCCTCAGTATGGACCAACGGTGAGAGCTCTGGTTACCGTTGGGGGCCTTGCCACACCTGGCCACATCTGATTATTTTTAATAATGAGCATGCATTATTCGAGTTGTCAGCAAAAAAAAAATCTAAGTTACCTGCACCTAAGAATGTGGAGTTGACAGTTATTTTCTTACCTGACTCAGTAGAACATGGCATAGAGACCTTTGCACTTGCAAAAGGGAATCAAGTCCTGGAATGGAATATAAACCAGTGGGTTCTGTTTAGAAGAGTGTTTTGTTATAGAAAATAATCTCCCTAAAACTTCTTGTGTCCTTCCATTGTGTTTTTATTACAAACCTTTGGCAGAACCTCAAACATGCTAATAAGCCTCCCTAACAGCTTTATAAAGAGTAGACCCCTGTTCAAACTTGCCCTGTGGTTCAGATTCCTGAGATCGTGCTGATCCTGTGGACTCGTAACTTGGATGGAAGGCATTCAAGTCTCTGGCATGTTCCTCCAATGAGGTGCAAATATGGATTCCTATTATTGCCAAGGTTCAGGGCCTGGACTAAGAAACTGACAGAGAGACAGAGACAGAGAGACAGAAGGAGAGAGAGGGGGGAAAAACACATCTTCATACCTAACTATAGGTATACATTTCCTGGCTTTGGGTACTTGCTTTCTTTATGTCAGTGGTACCTCTCAAGTTCACCCTCTTTGTTGCTCCCAATGATGGATACTCCTGGGACTGGCACCCACCAAACCAGTCTGGGAGAGAGAGTGCCCGAGTTTGCAGCAAAGGCACAGGGACTTTTGCTGTCTGCCTCTGTCAGTGTATTTTCTAGCTTCCAACCAGCCACCCAGTCTTGACCACTTCCCTTCTTTTTGCCTTGGAAAGTTTCTGCCTTTCTAGTCTCTGCATACCAGCCTAGATTGACACATAGTTTTACCTGGGTCCCCAGCTGCAGCTTCAGGGTTCCATCTAATGCTTGCCGACTGGTTCCCACCCCCTTGCTAAGTTCCCTGGCTGTGGACGACTTCCAAGACTTCAGATCCCCAGCACGGCACTGATGGCTAATGTCACGCTATTTTGTATCCTTCGTCTCTCAAAGGTTCTGTTGGCCTAATTTGTGCATCCAGAATGGGCAGTTGGAGTCAGTACAGTACAGAATAATGAGTAAAAAAGCACAAGGTTGGACAGCATGTACACATAGAATGCAATGTGAATTGTGCCCCCTGAAGGAAAATTCCAGCACTGCAGTCCACGTGAATGATTTCCCTTCCATTTCCCCAGGGTTGTGCAACGGGGGCTCTTACAAGCTGTATGACTCTGAACAAGTCAGTTCATCTCTCAGTGCCTCAGTTTCATCATCTATAAAAAGGAGCTAATATACAGCACCTATGTCACAGGACTGTTGTAAGGAGAAATGCTATGTAAAGGCAACATAGTGCCTGGTACATTAAAAATGTTCTATATGAGTTAGTAGTTGTTATTTTCCAAGTATAAACACAATGGCCAACCTTCATTAATCTAAGTTTAAGTTGTATCAGAGATGCTGTCTTTCTACATATTGGTGGGACCAGCAAGCAATACTCCTGGGTTGCTAGAAGTTTGGCTGGGCTGGGCTACAAGATCAAGATGGTCTCACTCAATATTTGGTAGTGGAGGCTGACTGTCATCTGAGGAGCCTCAGTTCTCCTCCACATGACCTCTCATCCTCCAGTTGGCTAGCCCTACACCAGGACTCATGTAAGAGATACCAGAAAAAAAGAAAAAAAAAAAGAGAGATACCAGAAGATCTATTTTTTCCTCCCCTAAATGGTGTGGCATGAAGATATGAGATGTACTAAAAGTAGCAGAATCCCGAGCAGCCATAGGACCACGAGGTAGACTCTGGAGATGATGCCAATACTATAGGAGTTAGAATGGAGAGGCAGAAAGAAAGACATGCTTGGTGACATTCTGTAAGCCACTGGATCAAGCCTTACCTGAAGGGAGCCCTATGTATAGACATTGAGTTATGTGAGCAAATAGATAATAAAATGCCTGTAATTTTAAGCCATCTGGAGTTAGGCTGCAATCAAAAGCACCCTCACTGACAACTATCTCTTATAAGAATAACCTGCTACTTCTTTAGTGGGTAAGAGATGGAGGAACATCAGGCCATGTGTCATTGAAGAGGACCCAACTCCCAAAGCAAGCTCTGCAGGCTCTCTTGGCACTTTAAGGGGTATTCACAGATCCTCCTTGAGCCCCTTCAGTTATAGAAACCCTATGTCTGCGTCCTCCAATGGAATCTTTTAGAGTGTCCTACCTAAGCAAGAAAACCAATTTATGATTGACTAGAAATTTTCATTGTGACTTTAGTCTTTGAAAATCGTTCCTATAGTCCTAAGTGTGAAGAATAAGGCAAGAACAAACAGAGCTAGTGTCTTGGGGCTAATTCTGGGCTCTTACAACCCACATAAAGCTCAGAAAATCATTTATTTTGCATCTCTGGGCCATTGATAAACACAACTCTCCTCTGTGTTATGTTGATCCAAAGACTCAACCTGCAGGATTCAGAAGTGATTTGGGACTTGCAAAAGTGATCAGAGGCGCAGCTGAGCTTATGAGAGTTGATCAGGTAATTCACTTTATTCTCTTACTGCTGCTAACTTATGAAAAGGAAGTGTGAGCTCCATTTTACAGATAAGGCCAACTGAGGCATGTGGTGGTGATTGACTCAGCTATGGCTTAACAAGACAAGCACTAGCAAGGGCGCTCACATTTAATGCTGTGCAGAGCTCTTAAATAACCTTTGTATATAAATTGCCTGTTATCCACCTGCCTAGATGCCTAAAAATAGAACTGGAGTTCTCCTGAGGGGCCGGGAGGAGCAAAAAAAAAAAAAAAAAAAAAAGGAAGGAAGGAGGGAGGGAGGGAGGGAAGAAAGGAAGGAAGGAAGGAAGGAAGGAAGAAAGGAAGAAAGAAAAGGCCAGGGACATTTTAAAATTATAAATCTAGGTCCCTGCAGGGACCTCATTAGTGACTAAATTTTAAGGAGTTATTAGAATTGTCCAAAAATGAATACTGACCCTTCCACAGTTCCATGGATAGACTCAAATACCATGAGCAACTATGCATATTAGCAGATGCCCACATGCCCAGAGTCTAAAGAAAATAAATCAAGAAGTTATCCTAAGAAACACATTCTTCCCCTTTATGAGCATTTTGTTCAGTTTAGTTCAACAAGCATTTACTGAATGCCTACTCCATGCCCAGCACTGAACATTTCATTTCCATTCATACGATGGTCAGCTGTCACCTCATTTTCCTCATCAACAGAATACTGTGTTAGTTTCCTAAGGCTGCCATAACAGAGTACCGCAAACTGAAGAGTTAAAACAATGGAATTTAATTGTCACAGCTTTGGAGGCTAGAAGTCCCAAATAAAGGTGTCTGAAGAGCCATGTTCTCTCTGAAGACTCCAGGGAAGAATCTTTCCTGCCTCTTCCAGCCTTTGGTGGTACCAGGTGTTCCTTGTCCTGTGGCCACATCACCCCAATCTCAGCCTCTGTCTTCACGTGGCCTTCTTCTGCATGTGGGCCTACCTGCATCCTCTCCTCATATTATAAAGATGCCAGTCCTTGGATTTAGGGCCCAGACTAAATCCAGAATGATTTCATCTTGAGATCCTTAACTAGTTACATCTGCAAAGACTCTACTTCCAAATAAGGTCACATTCTTAGGTTCCATGTAGGCATGAAAAAAAATTCTTTTGGTTGGGGAGGACACCATTTTATCCACTATAATGCTGTCTCACAAAAGCATGAGTGAGAAATGCCAGTTTCACCAAAGCTTTTGAGAGGGACCAGGAGAAGGTTTAGATTCAAGGTACCCCACAGCAGATACCTTGAAATCCCCTGTCACAGGTTGGGTTGCTGGAAAGCAGACTCTGAGATGAAGATTAGCATGAAAGGTGTTTATCAAAGAGTGCTCTTGGGACCCCAACCTTTGGGAAGGGACGGAAGGAAAGCAGGACTGGGAAAAGTTGAGTTGTGATGCAGTCACCCCAAAGGCTGGCCCTGTGAAGAACTCTGGAGCTGGGTTGGCCTTTCAGAGCTTTTTGGTCCCCCATCAATTATTGGTTATAGGAATGGGGTGTGACCTTGGGTGAAGTGGCTCTCTTTAGGAAAGGTAGTCCTCATAGGGAGCTGAGAGCTGAGGACTGCCAGCCAGCAATACGCCCAGCAGCTGGGAGAGTAAGTCCTTCATCCTTGAAGGGGGATCTGGACAGCGCATCACAGTTCCGACGGCACTTCCTTACTCACTTCTCTCTTTCTGCAGCTGCCATCAGGGAGGCTTCCCTTCTTCTCCTGTCTCCTCGCAGGGCTGAGGACCCCTCACATTCCTCACCCCCACTGAAGCTTCCTTCTCCAAACTTGCAAATGCAAACCCATCCACAAACAAAGGGTCTGAGAATTACCCCGAACTAAGAGTTACCTCCTTATTAGAAGATATTGAAGGGGGTAATAAATAGCAACCAAGGAGGTGTTTGTCAATGTTGCTTATTGCATAATGGAATACATACTGGATTTTGAGTGAGAAGACACAGATTCAACTGCTAGCTCCACCACTAGCTGTGTACACTTGAGCAAATCACTAGTTTATGAGACAAGAGGGCAAGGATTGTGTCTGCTTTGTTTGTCACTGATTATGCAGAACTTAGGTTAGTGCCTGGCACATAGCTGGCTTCGTAAATACATGAAGGAATGAACAAGCTTTGCCTGAGCTTTGATTTCCTTGGGATAATATATTTTTTAAAATTTTATTGAAATTTAGTTGATTTACAGTGTTGTATTATCTGCTGTACAGCAAAGTGATTCAGTTATATATATATATTCTTTTTCATATTCTTTTCCATTATGGTTTATCACAGGATATTTAGTTCCCTGTGCTATACAGTAGGACCTTGTTGTTGATCCATCCTATATATAATAGTTTTCACCTGCTAATCCCAAACTCCCAAACCTTCCCTCCCCCCGAACCTCCCCCTTGGCAACCACAAGTCCATTCTCTATATCTGTGACTCTGTTTCTGTTTCATAGGTAAGTTCATTTGTATCATATTTTAGATTCCACATATAAGTAATATCATATGGTATTTGTCTTTCTCTTTCTGACTTACTTCACTTAGTATGAGAATCTCTAGGTCCATCCATGTTGCTGCAAATAGCATTATTTCATTCTTTTTTACGGCTGAGTAATATTTCCTTGGGATAATATTGAATTGGTAAAGAGAGGCGAGGTAATAATTCCCAAAGTATGGTCCCTGCAGCAACAGCAGCAGCCCTGAGGAACTCGTTAGAAATGCAAATTATCAGGCTCCACCCCAGATGTGCTGAATCAGAAAATCTAAGGGAGGGGCCAGCATTTTGTGTTTTAACAAGGTCTTTTGTTGATTCTGATGCAGGCTCAAATTCGAGAACCACTAGCCTAGGTTATACCAAGGCAACAAACTCAAAATCTCAATGGCTTAATACAGCAAAGGTTTATTTCCTGCTCACACTAAATGCCCATCTTCTGTTGACAAGAGGCTCTGTTCATCATAGTCACCCTGGGATTCAGGCTGATGGAGCCGCCATCATCTTGAAAGCCATTGGTGGTCATGACCAAGGGAAAAGCTGTGGTGAATCACGAACTGGCTCTTCAAAGCCCCACCAAGCTGTGCTGTCATTTCTGCTCACAATTCGTTGTCAAAAGCAAGTCACACGGGCACATCCAACTGGAAAAGAGTAGGGATTGTCGAGAGGATCAAGTTAAATAGCAGGTAGGGAAGCCTTTGGAGAACGCTTAAAAGCTATCACAATTTAAGAGATTATTTCAATTATTTCTACTCTTGGTATAAAAGGGCTGGCTCCCTGGCTGTTTTGCTCATTACCACCATTATTAAGCGACGGCTGACAAGGGTGGAAAGATGGTGTGGAGTTCTGAAGCTGGAAGTCATTTATCAGATTTTTTTAAGATGCTGGCTTTGAGGAGACAAAATGATAGAAATGTATAAAACACACAATCCACACAATACTTGGCACATTGAAGGTATTTGATATGTTTTTGTTAAGCAAGTGACTTTTCCAACTATTTATACAAATTATTGTGATGATCTCACAGTTGCAAAGATGGAATTGGTTTGGAACAAGCTTTTTGTTTCCGGTCACATTAGATGTAGAGTTCATATGCCTGGTTCACTGGACAGTGTATAGAAGTAGAACTCCATCCAGAGTTCAAATCCCAGCTCAGCTGCTTATTACCTGTGTAACCTGAAGTGAGTTACTTAAGTCTCTATGACTCTGTTTTCTTCTCGGGAAAAATAAGGGTCATAATAATCCCTGCTTCACAGGGTTGTTGTAATGATTAAATGAAACAATACTTGTAAAATGCTCAGAACAGTACCTGCACATAGTAGGTACATAATACATACGTGTAAGCTATTGTACTATTGTTGGTTTTCAACTTGGAGTGAAATCCAACCTCTATCAATAAACTACAAGACCCTGCTTGAACTCTGTCCACCTTCTCCCCCTCATCTGCCCCATTGCTCCTCACTGACTTACCTCTCGAAAACCACACTGGCCTTTTTCTTCCTCAAATAAGCCAAGTTTGTTCCTGCCCCAGGGCCTTTCTACTTGCCATTCCCTCTGGCTGGGCTCTATCAGCAGCTCTGCAGATGGCTAGCTCCATCCTGTAGTTTATTTCTTGGTTCAGATGTGCCCTCCTATGGGGTGATCACACAACCCCAAATTAGCCACCCCTACTGATTTAGTTCTTCTCCCTCACCACCCTGGCATTATTACTCTTTGTAACCATCTTGTTCATCTGTTTACCAGCTATCTGATGTCATCTTCTTAAGAGCAGGGACCTTGAATGTCTCCTTCACCCCTGGAACCCAGACTCCTAAAACAATGCCCAGGGCATTAAGTCAGCGCCCTACAAATGTTTTTTGAAAGAAGGACTCGGGCAGGTCTCTGCTTCCCTTCAGAGGTATTGGCACTCGACTCCATGAGAAGAAAATATCTTCTCTATAAACTTGAGATGACAATGAATTTCTACAGCAGAAATTTTTTCCACATTAAATAAATGGATCCAAAAATGAAGTGCTTCTGGGAGCCATGTGTGGAGGAAGTGCCATTTTTAACAAAGGGCTTACAGGGTCACCGTGCCAGCTGACCCACTGTGCAGCCTCACCACAGATGCCTGGCAAAATATTGTACTCACGGCCAAATTATTTTTGCGCCTTAGTACACTAGAGCGATGTGTGATGTCCTAGCAATTGTGTGTACATATACTTTCGGGAGAAAAATAACATTTATTGTAGGTTTTAAAATTTTCTAATTTCAGAAGAATCACAAGCTCAGTGCAGAAATTTTAGAAAACAAAGAAAAGCAGAAAGCACAAAGAAAACACCAGTCTTCCAAACAGTGAAACAGTTCGATGTGTGTTTTTCAGTGTTTTTTCTGTGAATGTTTTAAAAACGAGTCTGTATCTGCTTTGGAGTTGTGTTTTTCCCTAGTGTTTTTCAGGCGGTGGTGTTAGCAGGATTTGGTGATTGATTGGATGTGGAGAATGAAGGAGAGGAAAGAGTCATAGAGGATCCTGAGGTTTCTCCATTCATGACTTGTTGGATGGTGGTGCAAATAGGATATACAAGCAAAAGCAGATTTGGAGAGAAAAGCAATGTGTTTCAGTTTTGGACCAGATGCATTATGTGGATACTGTTGAGTGACTAGATGGTCAGCTCTGCCATCAAGAAAGATGATGGGGCTGGTGACGGAGACCTGAGTGTCATTGGAACAAAGGCAACAGTCGGAGAAATGGAAATGGATGAGTTCACTCAGGGCCAACTTCTCCATCGGCCCCAGCAGGCCCAGTCCCTAGTGCCCTCAAAAATGTGGGCAGAAAGTGAGTGAAGGGGTATGAACTTGTTAGAAATCAGGGAGACCCTTCAGTTACGTTACTCCTCTAAAACCCCAGGAGCAGACCAGAGGGAGCCTCTGAAGGGAAGCTTGCTTTTTGCTGCCATCTGCTGGCTGTTATTGGAGCAGTTCCCACAAGAAAAAAAAATTCTACCCAACAGTTATGCAGCACCTACTGTATTCAAGGCTCTATGCCAGGCAATCTATAAATAATTCCTTACATTTTTATGCTCCTTTACCAATGATGGAGCATTTTCACATACAGTATTGCAACTTGTCCTCATAGCAATCCTGTGAGGGAGGCCCTGAGCACGTAAAATTATTCCCATTTTGCAGATGAAGAAACGGAGACCCAGCCTGCACAGGCCCTTGCCGCTGGGAAAGAGCAGAGTTCAGGTGAGGCTGGAAACCACGTTATCTGACTCCTAGTTCCCTGGCTACAACCAAATCGATATTACTTCTTTAGTTTTATTCTGGGTAGAAGGCAAAAAAAAAAAACCTAAGTTCTCCAGCACTGAAGGCAAATAAACCCTGAAAAGTGACAAAGAAAATGAAAATGGACCAAGAAGAGGGAGAAGAAAGAAATGGCATCTCTAAAGTTTTTTCCAGCTCAAAATTTATTAATTTCAAGTAATACCCCCAAAGTTTAAGATTTCAGATCAGTGAGAGACAAATAAGAATCAACTAAGATACCAATACTGTATTATTGTACAATTGAAGGTTGCTTAGATTTCTCATCACAAGAAAAAAAAAATTATGTGAGGTGATGGAGGTTAACTAAACTTATTCTGGTAATCATTTCACAATGTATACATATATCAAATCATTCTGTTGTACACCTAAAAGTAATATAATTTTATATGTCAATTATATCTCAATTAAAAGTAAATTTTTAAAAAAGAGTAAAAAGGGGACTTCCCTGGTGGCACAGTAGTTAAGAATCTGCCTGCCAATGCAGGGGACACAGGTTTGATCCCTGCTCCAGGAAGATCCCACATGCCGCGGAGCAACTAAGCCCATGCGCCACAACTACTGAGCCCAAGCGCCCTAGAGCCCGTGCTCCACAATGAGAGAAGCCACCGCAATGAGAAGCACGCACACCACAACGAAGAGTAACCCCCACTCACCGCAGCTAGAGAAAGCCCACATGCAGCAATGAAGACCCAACACAGCCAAAAATAAATAAATAAAATAAATTAATTTTTTAAAAAAAGTAAAAAGGAATCAACTAAGTTCTTCACTTGAAGCTCAGCATTAGAAGGAACCCTGAAAGTCACATAAATTACTCTTCCTTGCAAAGCAAGTGTCCTCTATGTAGTGTCCTCCAGTCTTACTGTGCACACAAACTCCCCGGGGATGCAGCTTCTGATGCACTTGGTCTGGGGTGGGGCCTGAGACTCTGCATTTCTAACCAGCCCCCAGGTGATGCTGATGCTGTAGTTACACAGACTGCTACTTTGAGTCGCAAGGGTCTAGAGCAGAGGCCAGCAAACTTGTTCTGTGGTGGATGAAACATTTGAGGATTTGCAAGTTGTGCAGTCTCTGTTGTGACTACTCAACTCTGCCATTGTGAATTCTCGGTTCTGCCATTATAGCACAACAGCAACCTTAGATGATACATAAAAAAGTGGGTGTGGCTGGGTTCTGAAAAACTTTACTTACAGAAACAAAAGGCTTGCTGGATTTGGCCTTCAGACTATCGTTTGCCCACCCCTGCTCTAGATATTTCTATTCCTGGATGAGCTTTAAGTATGTAGAGAATGTGTTGGCTGGGTTGTATGTGGGGTACTGTCCAGTTGAGATTTCAGGTTCTTTTAAAAAATTTTTTTTTCATATTTATTTATTTATTTGGCTGTGCCGGGTCTTAGCTGCAGCACGCAGGACCTTTGTTGCAGCGTGCAGCATGCAGGATCTCTGGTTGCTGCAGGTGGGCTCTAGTTCCCTGACCAGGGATGGAACCCGTGCCCCCTGCATTGGGAGTGCAGAGTCTTAACCGCTGGACCACCAGGAAAGTCCTGAGATTTCAGGTTCTTAAACCCAAAGGCCATCACCATCACTCCATACTAAGTTGTTCCCATTCATTTAAGCCTTCATATTGGGTATTGGTCTAACATCAGGTTTTGATAAAGTGGTAGAGAATTGAAAATAATATTACTAACACTTACACAGTGCTTGTTATATTCCAGGCACTGCTCTAAGTTCTTTGTGTATATTAACTATTTAACCCTCACAACAACCCTATGAGGAGGCACTATTATCATCTCTACTTTACAGATGAGGAAACTTAGTTAAGTAATTTGCCCAAAGTTGCACCAATAGTAATTAGCAGAGTCAGGCTTTGAATTAAGGCGGGCCAATGCCAGAGTCTTTACTCTTTACTGCCTCATTTTACTACTTCTGAAAAGAAGAAGCAAGTGGTACCAGTAGTTGGGGTCAATGGGTAAAGGGAGGCAGTGAGTGACATGGAGAAAGACGCAAATTCAGGAAGCTGAAAGTTAAAGATAAATTATTTCCTGTTGTATAACTTGCTGAGACCAGACCCTGTTAGTGGGGGTTTTCTTACATTCTATTTTGTCCTGCATTAAATTTCCTTAATGATAGTATATGACTATTATTTTCCAAGAGTCAGAATAGAAATAAACCAAGCATGGGTAATTCTCACATTCAGTTGTATACTGAGCTACCCCTCTTTTTGCTAAAGTGTTTTAAATACTATCTTTAAAACAGAGTCCAGCAGAGCTTGGGAGAGTGAGTTTTCCAAGCAGTTTAGCTGGGCACTTTGAAAACTTTTACCTGCCATGTTCAATGCCCTCCTCCCAAATTGGGAAAACAGAACTTCAAGTGTACCTCCCTATGCCAAGACCAGCCATAGAGTGTGCTGCCAAAGTTTTTCTGTCGAGGCAAGTCTTCTTGTTGAGACTTCTTTATATATACAAAAATAAAGACCATGTCTGTTTGCATAGATCAGAAATTCTCAACTTCAACACTATTGAGATTTTGGACCAGATAATTCTTCGTTGTGGGGAGCTGCTATCTGTGCATTGCAGGATGTCTAGCAGTATCCTGTCCTCCTACCCACTAGAAGCCAGTAGTATCACCCCAGTTGTGACGATCAAAAATGTCTCCAGACATTGCCATTATACCCTGGGAAGTCACAATCACCCTCAGTGGAGAACCACCAGCATAGATCAATGACAGTTTACAATTCAAGAATGCCTACCACCATCTGTTTGTGGGAGTATACGTTGGCACAAACCTTTTTAAGAGTGATTCTGAAAGTAGGCTTTGGAAAGCAATCATTAAAATATTCAAAATATTTGCATTTGGAAGGAAAGGGAAAGGATTTACTATTTATAGCTCCAGGAATATAAAAGATTCATTAGGAATAAAGGTTTGACAATCTATAAGACTTTATTTTCACTGAATGATAGGCACAGATCTGATGGTTGCCAGCTCCCAAAAATCCCTGAAGCAACTGTGTACGTGAGAAGACCTTGAGTAATTGATCTGAGGTGTGGGCATCTGGCTTAACGGGCTTAGTTTACAGGTTATTTCCTGGAATACAGTGATTGGTCCAAGGGTGAGCCAATCAGAGTACCTCTCTAGGGTTCTTCTAACTAATCTGAGGGAGCAGGGAGGGGAAAAGGGTATCTCTCCTCTATGATCACAAAGAGGTAAAGATGGGAGCCCAGCGTTCAATAGCCATGCCCCCACCTACTGAAGAAGCTGTTCTGAGAAAAAGAAGCCAATACATAGAAAACAGCATGGGTGAGAGACACAGAGAATCCTTGCGATGTTCCAGTCTCGGGTTCCAGCCATCCCTGTGGCCAACTCCAACCGGGACGTTCCCATGTTTTCATTATGTGAGCCAATTTATTCAAGCTAATTCATGTTGGATTTTTGTCTCTTGCGACCACTGGGTTTTGACTAAGACATCTTAGCAAAGTTGTAAAGAGAATTCACATAATGACCAGGAGCACTGGTAAAATTTTCACTCATAAATGTCCTGTGCAAACCAGATGGGTACAAATTCAGCTATTTTGTAAATTCTGGTGTGGCTCTAGAAAATGCTTAGCAAATACGGCTGCTTCTTCCCATCTACAGATACCACCACAATGGCTTCCATTGGTTCAAAGGATTTATACTTCCCAAAGCTTTTACATTCATTATCTCATTTGCCTTCCACCATAACTCAGCCAGACAGGGAAGGAGATTTTAGCATCCCCATTTCCAGGTGAGAAGATGGAGCCACCATGTGGCTAAATGACTTTTTTATGTAATGCAGGGATTTCGAATGAGATCAGCAGTTCTCAAATTCAATCAGTCACGAACTGTGTCATGACTGATTTGATGCTAATGGTTAAAGTACCGGGGCTCGAGAATGATTCATCTTTTTAAAGATAATACATTATCCCTGTAACAACTTAATTCTTGCCAGCATTCAATATGCTTTCCTGGTAGGAGAAAAGGAGTGGAATTACAGCTGGCATATTGGGAATTCCCATGGGAGTGTTATACATGTGAATATCCAACCATGTGCATTCCAATAGTTAAAAAAAAAAAAAGAAAGGTTGAGTCAATGGATAAGCCAAAGGCTGAGTCAATGGATAAGCCAACCATAGAGTGGCTTCCAGCTCTAAAATTGGATGATTCACCCAAAAGAAACTATGAGTTGATGGCATTCAAGATCAAAAGAAATCACTTTTCCCTGTCCATGGATCTTATTAAGGATCACTCACTTTAAAGAGTTGTAGGTTGATCATAAAATGTATCATCCAAACCAGGATAGTTTTCAGAGAAAAAGGGGCATCAATGGAATGGAACGTCAGGACAACATATTAAACAGGAATTATGTTGAACAAACCAGGGCTGGAATCACCCTAAGTATATGTAATGCAAGAAAAGTACATTTATATAACTGGAAACTGCCAGAACTGCCCCAAGGAACATCACTCTAAAGGTGAGTTGGATGTGTCTTGGTTTCAGTTCCCCCAAAAGCAGACTCTAAGATAAAGATTTCGGTGAGAGTAGTTTATTAGGGAGGTAAAGGAGAGTGGGGAAGTGAGGCAGGGAAAGAAAGGTAGCCAATAAGAGTGTGTCCTCAAGCCAGCAACTGCTGAGGCCAACTGGAACAGGATCGCTGAGGTGGTCACAGATGTGCCACCCACATTCCCCCACGAGGAAGGACTTGCGCTGTCCGCATGCAGGGAGTGGGGTCAGCAGATGGCCCCCAGCTGTTGGCTCCTTCAGGGCCTGCCTTAGGGGCAGAGAGCTGCCTCATTCAAGGTCATGTCCTTCCCAGAGCAGCCTGCACTGCTGACCAAGCAAGGCAAGGCTATAACAGCTGCCCATTTCCTCCAGATGCGGGACAGTCTGATGGGCAGTCGTCACTCCAGAGCTTCCCTCTGGGTTGGCCAAGCCTTTGTCAAGCTGGTATTGCAACTAGACTTTTCCTTTCCTTTCAGAGGGGCTGATCCTTAATAAGCATTTTGTTTCCCAAACCCCATGTAGACATCTGCTTCTAGAGAACCTATCCCAAAACCATCCCTCTAGGGAAACTCAGTGTATTAATCATGTTTTTTATTTTCTGTATCTTATGATGTTTTGACATCCTGGGGGACCTTTCAGACTTGAGAAGAGACTGCCCTTATAGGGATAGCTAATTCCTAGGGGAGGTGGACTGCTTTCCTGGAATATGTCTAGTCATGCGCAGACCACCTGACCCAGTGCCACGTCCCCACCCACCTGCTTATCTAACTCACATACCAACCCAATATTTCCTCTGTCTTAATCATCCCAGAATCAGGTCCCAGACAACTGAAGACAGCTCCTATGCCCTAGAGCCCGCTGGAATTATTCAAAGGAGCCCATCCTAAACTGTTTAACTGTCTCTCCTTTTCTGCAGAAACTCCAATAAAGGCTCTGGCTTAGGCTTTTCCCTTATTCCTGCTTCTGCCTCCTGATCAAAACCTGATGCCTTCCCTGTGGCCCTGAGTGGCATGGCATGTCCCCTTCTCTCAGGAATGTAAGTAATAAACAGTCGTTCAATGGCATTGGCTTCTCCAGGTCATCACTCAATCTGAGAATGCCTATAGCGCCTTTATTTATAATTGCCCAAATCTGAAAGCAACCAAGATGTCCTTCAAAAGGTAAACAAACAAGTGAAAGCAGTCAGTCTGAAAAGGCTAAACTCTATATGATTCCAACTACATTACACTCTGGAAAAGACAAAACTATAGTCAAAAGTAAAGAGGATTCTAGTAAAAAGAGACAGGAAGAGATCAATGGTTGCCAGCACTTTGTGGGAGGGAGGGAGGAATGAATAAGTAGAGCACAGAGGATCTTCAGGGTAATGAAACTACTTTGTGTGATACTACAATAATAGATATATAACATTACATGTTTGTCAAAACCCATACCAATGTACAGCACAAAGAAGGGCCCTAATGTAAACTAGGGACTTTAGTTAATAATAATGTATCAATATTGGTTCAACAATTGTAACAAATATATCACACTAATGTATGATGTCACTAAGAGGGGAAACTGTGAGAGGAAGGGAGAAGAGGTATATGGCAACTCTCTATACTGTCTGCTCAATTTTCTGTAAACCTAAAACTGTTCTAAAAGCAAAACAAAACAAAAATGTATGAAAGAGGAAAGATGGGGGAAAAATGGATGTTTTTTCCAGGACAGGGGGAAACTTAAATTTTCAAAAAAAATAACAGAGGTAACCCACAAGATACCACTTCACACCCATTAGGATGGTTATACTTTATTTTATTTTTATTTTTATTTTTTGGCTGCGCCAGGCCTTAGTTGTGGCACGTGGGATCTTTTTTTTAGTTGCGGCATGTGGGATCTTAGTTGCAGCATGCATGCGAGATCTATTTCCCCTACCAGGGATCAAACCCGGGTCCCCTGCATTGGGAGCGTGGAGTCTTACCCACTGGATCACCAGGGAGGTCCCAGGTTGGCTATACTTTGAACACACACACGGAATAACAAGTGTTAGTGAGGATGTGGAGAAATTGGAATTCTCATACATTGCTGGTGTGAATGTAAAATGGTGTAACCACTTTGGAAAACAGGTGATTCTCATATGACCTAGCAATTCCACTCCTAGGTAGACACCCAAAGGAATTGAAAGCAAGGACTTGAACAGATACTTGTATGCCAGCATTCACTGCAACATTATTCACAATAGCCAAAAAGTAGAAACAGCCAAGTGTTTGTCCATGGATGAATGGATAAGCAAGGTGTGGTGTATCCATACACCAATGGAATACTCTTCAGCCATAAAAAAGGAGGTACTGATACATGCTACAACATGGATGAAACTTAAAATCATCCTGGTAAGTGAAAGAAGCCAGATAGGAAAGGTCACATATGGTATGATTCGATTTATATGAAACATCTAGAACAGGCAAATCCACATAGACTAGTGGTTGCCAGGAGCTGGGAAGAGGGGGGGATAGGAAATGACTGCTAATGGGTATAGGGTTCTTTTGGGGGTGATGAAACAGTTCTGGAATTAGATAGTGGTGTTGTTTGCATAACATCGTGAATATACTAAAAACCACTGAATTGTTCACTTTAAAAGGATGAATTTTATATTATGTAAATTTTATCTTAATTTAAACACAAATAGCAGAAGTGCCAAACTATTTCTCTCTCCTTCTTTGCTAAGATCTACATAAAAATGGAGCTTCCTAGAAGTAACCTACTTATGGGTAATGCTGATTTATTAAATGGAAAAATTTGTTTTTCAAAGGCTAAACTTTTTAATTTCTAGTTAGTGTTTTATGGAACTCCCTGGTGGTCCAGTGGTTAGGATGCCATGCTCTCACCGCTGAGAGCCCGAGTTCAGGTCCCTGGTCATGGAATTAATATCCCATACACTGTGCAGTGCAGCCAAAAAAAAAAATTTCTAGTTAGTGTTTTATTAAATAAAACTACTGTGCTTGCCCCTTAAGGGAAAAAAATATTACAGCAAAAAACAAAACAAAAAACCCAGATACCTACATGCCTGTGACCCACCGCTTAAACAACAATTTCTTTCTGATTCATGGGATGTAAAGCAGTCACTCAATTTCTAGCATCTGAGATTCCTGGGGAACCCAGTTTCTCAATAGGGATGTTACTGAGAACAGTTTGCCAGGACACCTACAAGCAAAGATTATGTTCATAAACAGACTGCATTTGTGTTAGCACTGGGTGTTCTGAGATGCACGGAGCCTGCTGGGTATACACTTTAAAACACCATCTCTAGATCTATCTTTAGTCCCTGCCTTCCAGCTTGTGCTCATGAAAATAAGTACATCCACATGATAGTGGTTTCCAGGGCAACTTTGACCTTACAAAGCACACAATTCCAGTATGTTGATGGATTTCTAAATGGTGATTTATGGGAACCCTTATGGATATAGGTCCTCCAAGTCTCATTCTTTCATTTAACAAATATTTACTGAGCACCTGCTATGTGCAGGCACTGTTCTAAGCACTGGGTTCAAGAAAGAAGGGGCCAGAGAGTCCTGTGCCTCTGTATCTGCTTCTGGTCACAGAGTCAGTTTATAAACCGACTGCATATCTTTGTGCCAGTCTACAGAACAATGATAAAATGCCTCTGATGTGCCCAGCACAGTGCTAGATGCAGGTAAATGAGGCTCTGGTCCAAGAAGTTCAGAGAAGGGGAAAATGGTCAATAAATAAAGGGAAAATGTTAAACCTTGCTAGTGTTTATTTATTTATGTGCTGCTGTGTTCCAAAAAAAGATTTAAGGCAGCTTACAAGGATACATAAAACAGCCAGATTGCATAAATTATAAGTAGGAGAGAAGGGAGAAAAAGAAAAACAAAATAAGGATGAGGACTGAAATTGGGCCAGAAATGAGACTATATGATAAATTCCTCTATGCCTGTAGCCTGGTATAGGCTCTTGTGTAGTAGATGCAGCTGGGGCCCTGCCCAGAGTCCCTCAACACTCCTCTCTATACACCAAAGGATGCTCATTGCTACACTTGTGACTCTGAGTGAGGGCTTTGTTCTGGCTGTGGAAGTACACCCGCCAGCAAGCAGGATGGCCTGGAAGTTCCAAAGAGTTTGTGTCCCTAGAAACAGCCCCACCCAGTGATGGATGCGTGTTGGTAGAGGAATCTCCCAGCTTCCTCTCCTTCCACTGAGATAATGTGAGGCCTGTTCTCTGCAGTATCCCAGTGCCCTCTGGGGATGCTGAGCTCCACTTGCCTGTAGCAGTCACTTGCTTGCCACATGCCCTTTATTGGTTGTCTTCCTTTCTGTGTCGCCCTTTCCCTCTCCCCATCCTGTTGTTTCCTGGGATCATCGCCCAAATAAACTACCTGCCCTTGAATCCTTGTCTCAGAATGAGCTTCTTGGGGAACCCAGCCCAAAACAGCTCACCGTACCCTCATCTGCTATTTATTGTAGAACTCCAGGCTCCTGCAAAGTTCACTCCCTGTCAGGATTTCTGGGGGTGCCCAGGAGGGAGTCACATATGCTCAGAAACAAGTCTAGTCAGCTCTGATATTTGTGGATTTTTCCTCTTTTTCTCCTATTCTGGACACCCCCGTATCAACCAGGCATGCTGCTACTTCTGCTGCTTATGACCACCTTGACTGATATCCACTTTATCCAAGAGTCATCTCCACCTTGTATCACTGGGTATCACCTTTCCTACCAGGCACTGCTGCCTTCTATCAGGTACTAACTAACACAAGGTGCCAGGTGCCAAAGCAGTTTGATGTTCAATGGTGATGTTCAGTCAAGGCGAGTGCCTCCCAGCCACACTGTGTTCCACCGTGTGGATGAGATGCCAGACCAACATTGCTTTGGGGACCAAGAAGAGGTTTTCATTAAACAACCACCTTAGTTTTTACTTACAGCCATAGCCACATAAAACTCAGGCATGGTAAGTCCATAAGGACTGGTCGTGAGAACTAATCTGAGTGACAGGTACACCACACTCCTCAGAAATCACCCATCCAAACTCTAGCCAAATATTAACCTTATTTTGAGTCTGACTTATTTGACTGATCTGTCTTTCCTTTTGATGAGTTATCTCCTGGGGGGTCTTGGGCCCCTGGTGCAAACAGGGTACATGCAAGGTGTCTTGGTATATGGAATTATTAACTAAAATACTATTGAATATTGGAGGGCATCTACCCAAACCAATCAGTTCTTAGTTCTTTCTGGCAATTATAGAACAGGGTCAGCTGTCCGTTGAAGCTACTACTGGATCATCTGTGTGAAAAACAAAAGCATCTGGTTACTCTTGTGCTCTAAAACCTTCAATGGCTCCCCATTACCCTTAAAATAAAATTTAGACTTCTTAACATGACCTACTGGCTGCTGTTGGCTCCTGCTTGCCAATCCCATCTCCTATCCCTTTCCCTTTTGCTCACCACATCCTAGTCATATGACTTCCTTTCTGTTCTTCAAACACATCAAACTCTCCCCTAACTCAAGGTCTTGGCGTCTGTTGTGCCTTCTGCCTGGACTGCCCTTCCCATGGCTCTTCCTATGGCTGACTCCTTTTTCTTCAAGTGTCAACTCAAATGTCACCTTCTCAAAGAGATTGCCCAGTTACCTGACCTAAATTAGAGACACACACACACATGCTCCCCACCATTTGATAAAGTTACTCTTTACCAAATCATTATATTAATTTTTTTCCATAGAACTTGTCAGAATCTAAGATTATCTTATTCATTGGTTTTCTGTCTCCTTTCACTGGAATGTAAGCTTCCTGAGGACAGGTACCTTGTTTGGTTTTTTGCTCCTAAATACTCAACACCAGTCATAGTGCACACAATATCCATCCAATATGTTGGTGAGTGAATGTACATAAACAAGTGCTTATTTTCTGTTCTCAGTAGCAGAAAGGTGCATACTTTTGGTTCATCCAAAACTGAGAGTATATCATTAAGTATGAGTTAAAAAGCAGGGAGGCCAGCAAACATCCCTTATTTTCCCTCATTTAAAATATTTTAATGATTGTATCATAAGACATTTCCTAGTGATTCTGATCTGTATGAACATCAGTAACTGGCAGGAGAGGAGGAAAGCTTCATCAAACTCCCCAGCTTAATCCATAACCAATTTCTGGTCCAGGGTAAAGTCTACGGAAAGGTCAATAAAATTGGCAAACATTATTTCTAACCAACTTTTTCACACGATAGCAAAAAAAAAAAAAAAAAAAAAAAAGGTCATGGTAAGGAATTCCCTAGCGGTCCAGTGGTTGGGACTCTGTGCTTCCACTGCAGGGGGCATGGGTTCAATCCTTGGTTGGAGAACTAGGATCCTGCATGCCATGTGGCATGGCCAAAAAAAAAAAAAAGTTCACAGTAGGTGCTCAAAAATTTTTTAGAATTAGTATCTAGTTTGAGTTAGATCTTTTGACTAGACCAACACTGTCCAATAGAAATATAATGTGAGTCACATGCATGATTTTTTTCCCCACACACATAATTTTACATTTTCTAGTAGCCACAATGAAAAGGATAAAAAGAAACTGTTGAAATTAATTTTAGTAATACATTTCATTAAACTTAATTTTCCAAAATAGTATCATTTCAACATGTAATCAATATTTTAAAAAAAGAGGGCTTCCCTGGTGGTGCAGTGGTTAAGAATCCGCCTGCCAATGCAGGGGACACGGGTTCAATCCCTGGTCCAGGAGGATCCCACATGCTGCAGAGTAACTGGGCCTGTGTGCCACAGCTGCTGAGCCTGCGCTCTGGAGCCCGCGAGCCATAGCTGCTGGGCCCGCATGCCACAACTACTGAGGCCCAGACACCCAGAGCCCGTGCTCCGCAACAAAGACAAGACACCGCAATGAGAAGCCCGCACACTGCAATGAAGAGTAGCCTCTGCTCACCGCAACTAGAGAAAGCCCGCGCGCAGCAACAAAGACCCAACGCAGCCAATAAATAAATAAATAAATAAATTTTAAAAAAGATAAATTAGATCTTTTACATTCTTTCTTATTTTATACTTACAGCATATCTCAATTGAGATGATAAATTTGTTGTCCGTGCCATGCAGCTTGCAGCATCTTGGTTCCCCAACCAAGGATTGAACTTGGGCCCTGGCAGTAAAAGTGCCAAGTCCTAACCACTGGACCACCAGGGAACTCCCGAGATGATAAATTTGATTGGAAATTATTGCTTTGTATTTAGATTTCAAAAATTTAGACTTGAAAAAGTAGATTCACATACCCAAGGAATTCCAAAAATACTTAAAAGTTTTTCCAATAATGGAATCAAGTATCAGTTTTTAAATTTAACATGGAAATTAATGACATTTTGCTAAGTAAAAGAAGCCAGACACAAAAGGTCACATATTTTATATTCTGTTTATATGAAATGTCCAGAATAGGTAAATCCATAGAGACAGAACATAGATTGGTGGTTGCCAGGGGCTGGGGGAAGGGGAGAGTGAGGAGTAATTGCTTAATGGGTACGGGGTCTTTTCTGTGGTGATAAAAATGTTCTGGAACTGAGTAGAGGTGGTGGTTGCACAGCATTGTGAATGTACCAAATGCCATGGAATTGTTCATTTTAAAATGTTTACTTTTATGTTATGTGAATTTCACCTTGATTTAAAAAATTGAAATTAATAAAATTTAATTAAAATTACAACTTCAGTTCCTCCATCACACTAGCCTCAATCCAAGTGCTCAACAGCACTAGACTGACATTGTACAACACGGGACCAAACTACTCTTATGTCGAGGCCAGGGCTTTTAAAATCATTTATTTCTGTGTTTACAGGACACAGCTTCCCAGCACTTACTGAAAGCTTTCAAGGTGAAGTGTCCCAGTTTATTTAAGCACCACCTGGCAGCCACTGAAGTGTCACGTTTCTATTTCACAAGAGTTCGCCATGAATCTGATTGCTACTGTTCCACATGATTAGCACGTTTTGGGTGACAGATTGTTAAGTCCGTCACACTTTTGAGCATGTTGTGATTCTTTAACAGTTTTTCTGAAGGGCGCCCGGCATCCAGAAGCTTGTGGTCTGTGCTTCAAGAACATTATAAGTCATAATGGTTTCCAGCAGCCATCCCCTCCAGGGAGCTGGAGGGGAGCAGAGAAGGAAGATCACAGAGAGCAGGCACTGTGCTGGTCGGAACACACATGAAAAGAGCAGCTTAAATGATTAGGGGTGTAAAACCTTAAGAAACCCCAAGCATGATTCATAGGACTCTGAAGGATCTGATGAGCTCACATGGCCCATCCCAAATGAATACAAGTAATTTGCTCTTTTCTTTCAACTCCCCCAGAGATAACGATCAACAACCACTCGTTTTTCTCATTGCACTGAATCATACCTCTCAGGTATCAAGAAGTGTTCCTCTAAGACTTTCTTATCAAAACTTCTCCTATTAGTTTATCTTTTAAACCTCCCAGCTAAGCCTGAATATCAGGACCCTTTACCTGGAAATATCTCCTTAGCATTTTCTCATTTTTGATGCTTCTATATCCCAATATGATTCTTCAGTTTGTAGGCTGCCTGGACTGTTTATCCTCTCTCTGTTTTTCTTGCCCCCCACTGCCTTTTTTTCCCCCCTCTTTATCAGATTGGAGAGAAAAGTAAATAAAGTTTCCACTGGTCAGTTTTTTCTTGGCCAGTCTAATAGTAGAAATGTATTCAAATTCTACCTTTCTAATACTGAAGTGATAGCTGTCACCATAAATCTATACCTCTTATTTATTGATAACACAGACGGTGGGTAGTTTCTTTAAACAGCAACGACGACAACAGTAAAATATAAACCATGGTGTCATATTCAGTCCTGTTGCTGACAAAAGTGATGTCTTTTATAGATGCCTCAGGAGGAATGACAAATATTCCCCAAAGAGTGTCTGTCTTTTATACCTCTTTCAAGGTTAAATTTGGCTGTGTGCAATGTCTTGCTTGCAAAATTTTGATTGCAATTAACAGAAGTGTCCTATAGTTAGTGTAAACCAAAAAAAAAAAACCGAATGAGAGAAGAGGAAGTTAATGAAAGGATGCTAGAGGTATTTTGTGGCATCAAAGGAAGAGTTGAACAATTAAAATTTATAAAAGGAAGAAACCAAGGGTGAGTTTTGAGAATTCAATAGCAGCTCATGAACTTTTTCTCCAGAGCACTGCCATTAAAGAACACACCACTTTGTTCCAGGTCTCCTCCCACTTCCTTCCTTTCTATTTCCAATTTCGGATTCCTGGGAGAGAGCCCAGGGTGGGTCAGGTGCCCTTGAACAGACTTGGTGCAAGAGAAAGATGAAACTAGTGTTTAAGAGGGGTGACATTTGATTTGCTCAAATGAGATAAAACACGTAAGGTGAATTGTGTTTTCCGAAGATGGCCACAACCATAACTCCCATCCCACACACTCTTCTGCAGCGTGACCTTGTCACTCCCTCCTCATCAAGAGGTGTTCTAATCCCTCCCCTTGAACCTGGGTGCCTTAATGGCTCACTTGTAACCAATGCAAAAAGACAATACCAGTGACAAAAGTGACAATGCTCTTTGTGCCCCATTATTAGGGTTGACACAGAAAATATAGGACACACGGTTAACTTTGAATTGCGGATACCCAGCAAATAATTTTCAGATAAACAGTGAATATGTCTAAATGGGACATATTTATACGAAAAATTGTTGTTTATCTGAAATTCAATGTTAACTGGCATTATTATGTGCTGATTCTGGCCATCTTATCCAGTATCTATTCTCTCTTTCTTCCTTTTAGTAATAGGAGTTTCAGCCCAGCTAGAGACTGTTTCCATGCCTCCCTGGCAGTAGGAGTGGTCATGTGACTAGTTCTTGTCAATAGAACAAGTGGAAGTGAAGTGTGCCACTTCAGCAACTTGCCCACTCAATTCCTCCATTTCCCGCCTTCTCACAGGATCAAATGATGATGCAGTGCTGGAGAGCCAGCTTGGACTGTGTAGATACAGACAGTACCCACCCTGGTATAGCAGAGCAACAACACAGAAGGAACCTGGGTCCCCATTCAGCTTCCTGGAGCAGAGCTGCCTCATCGCCTTGGACCACGTCCTACCTATGGGCAAGAATGTGAGAAAGAAGGAAATGTCTAACTTGATTAACCCCTGTATTTTGGGTTCTGTTTGTTATAGTAGCTTATTCATGGAAATAATAGAGCTGGGATCACTGCACTGGATCTGAAGGGCCTTACAGTTCCTGTCTACAATCTAGTCATTCAGAAACCCAACAAGATCCAGTTTCCACACATGCAGGGAAGCTGAATTGTATGCTTTTATCTGGATTCCCATGAGGCCTGGCAGCCTTTTGAGATTTCTGCCTTGCTCATTTCCATTCATATGCTTATAGTAATAGGAGACCATCTGGTTCTTGACACCAAAAGCTCCTAAAAAAAATTCTCCCCTTTAATCCTGCACTTTTCATTTATATGTGTCCTTTCTGTCTTCCCTGCTAAGTGTGGGCTCCATGAGGACCAGAAGAATCATTATCTCTCTCCACTGCTATTTCCTAGCACCTAGTGTGGTACCCGACACATAGGAGGTGATCAGTAGAGGATGGATGGATGGATGGGTGGATGGATGAAAAACTAGACTGTAGCTTATAGGAAAGAAGGCTTTATGGAATTTCTCCCTTTAAGTTCTGAATTCCTTCTGTCTTGACATTCTCTGTGTCACTGTGACATTTGAACAGGCCACATTCCCTTTTTCATCTCCAATTGTAGAGGCTTGCCTCAACAGAAGTGTTAAGTCAGGGAAACACGCCTTTAGGGCCTTCCTTTATAGTTTTTTCTACAATCTCACAACCTTCTTCATAAGCACCCAGAGGCCTGACACTATGGACCTTCCCCAATCGTAAACAAAGTTTCCTTTCCTTGGTTCTACTTACTTAGCCTGGTTCATCTAGAAAACAGAGACTGAAACAAAGATTAAAGTGCTGACACTTTATTTAGGAGGTAAAATCCTATGGAGGTGAGGATGTGGGAAAAAAAGAGAAAAGAGGTGAGGAAAGATGCAAAGCAACGTGATGCATTTCCATGCTGGCCACTGATGCCAGTCATTCACAGCAGGAAGCTGAAGCTTGTTTGCTTGAAGACAGATTTTTCCAGAGGGGCCACAGGAGAAACCACAGCTAAGAGCGGATCTGTGAAGGGGAGGAAGGAGAGGGAATGTATCTGCTCAGCTCTCTCCCATTTCCCACTTCCCAGTGGTCAAGACTCATTGCTTGGGAAACTAACTTCCCTGCACTTCCTGGTTGTATAACCTGGCACCTTGCAGCCACCCAGGCTGGAAAATTCCCATGCATGGCATTGCATCAAGGCCAGAAGTAGAAGGATAACTCAGTGTGGGTCGGAAGCTGATCAGGAAAGAAGAAAGAAAATGGTAGTCGAGAAATCTGGAAAGGTTTATAAAGTGCAATTCCCCGGCATGACTCAGGTCCACTCATGCCCTTCCATAGGATAATACTGGGCCACCATTGTGTCTGTAAGAACCACATTGCCCTTACTGTTTCCCAAAGAGGAGAGAAACGAGTTCAGTCAGTTACAGAGTTTGTCTCAGGAAGGTGGCAGTCACAAACTCCAGGAAGGCTGAGACAAGAGGATTAGTGACACAAGTTACAGTCTGTGGTAGAAAGAATAATGCCCCATCCCCAAAAGATATCCATATCCTAATCCCTGGAACCTGTCAATATGTTATCTTACATGACAAAATGCATATACGATAAAGTTAAGGACTTGGGTGAAGGGGACTGTAGCCTGGATTATCCAGGTGAGCCCAATCTAATCACATGAATCCTTAAAATAAGAGAACTTTTCCCAGCTGTGGTTAAAGAGAAACAGGACAACATAAGAAGGATCTGAGTAATGCTACCTTACTGGCTTTGCAGTGGAGAAAGGGGGCCACTAGCCAAGGAATGTGGGCAGCCTCTCAAAGTTGGAAGAGGCAAGGAAACAGATTTTCTCCTAGAGCCTCAGAAAGGAAGACAGCCCTGATGACACTTGATTTTAGCTCAGTGAGACTCATGTTAGACTTCTGACCTAAACAACTGTAAGAAAATAAATTTGTGTTGTTCCAAGCCACAAAGTTTGTGGTAATTTGTTACAGCAGCAATAGGAAACTAATATACAGTCTCTACTGCTATCGCAAATCCTAGGGCCATAATTCATTTATCATCTCCCTCCTCCACTACCCACCTGGATTTCCCTCATCTTCAGCTAGTATTTTTGTTGGTCAGGGTGACTTGCCTGATGAGATACCCAGACGTTCATCCCCAAGGGGTGTGAATGATTAGGTGCCCTTGTCGGGTCACAGTTATTGTAACTGCCCACTAACAGTCATCCCAAGCATAGAAGTATCAAGTGATAACACTAGTGAACCCTCTGGGTTCCAGACATTCTCTATCCTGCCCCTGTTAAGTACAGTTGAACCTTGAACTACGAGGAGGTGAATCCACATACAATTTATAGTTGGCTGTCTGTATCCATGGTTCCTCAGCAACCATGGATTCAACCAACCATAGACCAGATCATGTAGTACTGTAGTATTTACTATTGAAAAATGTCTGAGTATGAGTTGATCCTTGCACTTCAAACTCATGTTGTTCAAGGGCCAACTATAGCAGCAGCCCTAGTAATTCCCCCGGCAATCAGAACCGATTAACCCAGGTAGTGCAGTAACTCCCTTCTCTGTCTGTTGGTTCAGTGACATGAGGAGCCCAAAGTGACTAAGTGTTGTCACAGTGTGCAATTCAGTGGAACACTCCCTGTGTCCCCCAGCCTAAGTGCTCCTCCAAAAATTAGAAACGCTTACCCTAGAGAGCCCAAGTTTACAGGGATGAGAAGCACAGAATCAGCAAGTGGATCATTGGGTATAATTGTGAGAAAGGCACGGTCTCCATCTCTGCCACCCCAGTCACTTTGTTCATGGGCCCATTGTGCAACCTAGGAGGGCATTGGACAACAAGCCCCAATGAAGACAGAATTTCTTATTTTTTTTTTTTTATTTATTTATTTATTTATTTATTTTTGGCTGTGTTGGGTCTTCGTTTCTGTGCGAGGGCTTTCTCCAGTTGCAGCGAGCGGGGGCCACTCTTCATCGTGGTGCGCAGGCCTCTCACTGTCGCGGCCTCTCCTGCTGCAGAGCACGGGCTCCAGACGCACAGGCTCAGTAGTTGTGGCGCACGGGCCTAATTGCTCCGCGGCATGTGGGATCTTCCCGGACCGGGGCACGAACCCGTGTCCCCTGCATTGGCAGGCGGATTCCTAACCACTGCACCACCAGGGAAGCCCTCTTGTTCTTTTTTGTATAACCAGCATAATAATGCTTTTTACATAGTAGTTAATATTGTTTAATTTGATTTATTTATTCAACAAACATTTAGTGAGGACCTACAATGTGGTAGACAATGAAATAAGGTAAAAATATCTGCTAAAGGTATTGGTGCTTATGTTGTGTTGGATTATATGGAAGCAAACACCAAGGTGGAGTTTTGAGGGGGGGGGGCAGGATATTTAAAGGTTGGGAAGAGGCAGAAGGCAAAGTGCAAATGCAAGCTTGACAGAGCCTTGGTTAACCCATGTCTTAGGCCGCTTGGGTTGCTAAAACACAATACCATAGACTGGGTGGCTTATAAACAGCAGGCATTTTTCTCACGATTCTGGAGGCTAGAAAGTCCAGGATCAAGGTGCTGGCAGATTCTGTGTCTGATGAGAGCCCTAGGTCACACAGCTGTTTTCTTGCTATAACCTCACATGGCAGAAGGGACAAGGGAGTTCTCTGGGGTCTCTTTTGTAAGGGCACTAATCATCCCCCAAATGTCCTACCTCCAAATACTATCACCTTGGGGATTAGGTTTCAACAGACAGGTTTTATGGGGCCACAAACATTGGGTCAACCCAGCAGGAAACTCATAGGACAAAACAGCCATTCCTTTATATGTCCTCATCCTTTTAGCCTTGATGCAGGCTGCCCTGGGAAGGGCATGATCTCAGGAGAGGCTGACCCTGAAGAAGCTGACAGCTGGAGGCCATCTGCTGACCGCACTCCTCACAGCTGGGCAGCAAGTCCTTCCTTGAAGAGGGATCTGAATGGGACATCTCTGTGTCTACCAGAGTCCACCTCTTGCTCTGCTTGGACCCTGTCTCCATGTACTCTCCTCCATGGACCGGCTCCTCCATGGCCCCGTGGGTCTCTCTTCTTGAGGGAGAACTTGGAAACGGGAATTAGTGGGCTGAGCCACGGCCCCTGCTGCTGCAGTTGGTCCCTATTCTCTTCCTCCTCCACTACCCAGTCTGGATTCACCTCCATCTCAGCTACCACCTCTGCTGGCTTTGGTGTCTTAGCTGGTGATATGATTCAGACCCTTATCGCTGAGCTTAGCAGGCAGGAAGTTTATTAGAGAAGGCTCTCAGCATGACACCTGTGGGGCAAGTGAAGGAAGCAAGATGGAACAGAGAGAGAAGTTGTGACATAGTCACAGCGAGATTCCAGCTGACCCCTCAGGGACCCCTGAAGCTGGGCTCACTCTTCAGAGCTGTCCCCAGCTGGGACCAAGAGGACTGGACCTTTTCTGCCCCTGCCTTGACCTCTCATTGGATGCGAGCTGCCCTGGGGAAGTGGCCGTGACACTGGGTAGGATGGCTTTCTTCTGCCGAGGGCGATTCCCACACAGGGCTGACAGCTGAGGGCTGGTAACTGGGGTGTGTCAGCTGTGACAAGTGCCCTTCAGTCCCGAAGGGGGACGGGCTGGTGCCAACCACAACAGCCCCATCTGTGTCCAGGACCCAACACTTGCCTCTCCCTGTCGCGGTCTCAAACTTGGCATCAGTCAGTGTTTCTCACTGACTCCTCTTTCCAGGTATTGTTATTGTAGTAAAATACACGTAACAGAAAATTTACCATCTTAACCATTTTTAAGTGCACAGTTCAGTATTGTTAAGTACATTCACAGCATTGTGCAACTAATCCCTGGAACGTTTTCATCTTGCAAGGCAAACTCAATAGCCAGCCATTAAATAACTCCTCATTCTTCCTTCTCCCCAGACCCTGGCAACCACCATCTGGCTTTCTGTCTCTAGAAATGTGACCATTTTAGGTACCTTATATAAGTGTCTTTTTGAGACTGTCCTATTTCACTTAGCATAATGTCCTCAAGATTCAACCATGTTGAAGCACATATCAAAATTTCCTTCCTTGGTAAGGCTGAATAATACTCCATTGGGTGTTTATACCACATTTGGTTTATCCATTCATCCATCAGTAGATACTTGGGTTGCTTCCACCTTTTGGCTATTGTGAATAATGCTGCTGTGGATATGGATATACAGATATCTCTTCAAGACCCTGCTTTAAATTCTTTTGGATAAAAAGCCAGATCTAAGATGTTTTTGTCCAAGATGTTTTTAATCTTTCATTGGCTTAACTCCTTCGAGACCCAGACAGAGGCGAGGATGAACCACCTACCTTCTTGTTAAGGAGGGAATCCTATAAATCAGAACACTCTGGGAGAGTCAGCTTGATGGATATCAAACCTGGCTTATGATTAATTATGAGCCAATATATGCCATCCAATAGTTTCTGTTTTTTCCACCAAAGGGAAAGAAACCATCTGTAAAGGAAATTTCCCACATGCTGCTTGAACTGTTTCACCTTTTGTTATCGTAACCACCAAGGTTAGTTAATCACAAACAGGACTTTGAGAAACAGTCTCTATGATGAAAGAAAATAAGGCAGGCAGGGGCCCAGCTCATTACCATGCTGAAGCTGATGAGGGTGTCTTTGTGTTGATGAGGGGAAAGCATGGGCTGACAAGGGAGAGGTAGACCCTGGGAGGGGAGGTTGGGTGGAGTTAAAAAAATTTTTGCCAAGAATCTAATAGTACATCATTTTGTTGGCCTGATTGTTTTAGGCTAAGCAATACCTGAGATTTCAAACAGCAAAAATGAAAAGTGCATTCTTTATGAATTTTTAAAAACAACTCAGGCTTCTTGTCTAAGACCTATTAATTTGGACAAACACATACATTCAGAGTTTATTTCCTCTGTTTTCATTAAAGTTAAATCCAATCTGTATGACTCAAGCCAAAAGTTAAAAGCAGCATCAGATGTCTTTTGAGCTTTTCTTCACCCCAGGTAGCCAGCTGAAATAAGAAAGTGATAAAAGTAAACTTAAAAATCAGAACTCATTTTCTTAAGGAAATTTTCAACTCTGCAACTCACCCACGCAGAGCTGTATACAAGTGGATAATTGATACTGAATACAATAATGGCAAATTGTATGCATGCTTCCTAAAATAAGCAGAACTGTACCACAGTGGTTGGCAAGGAGGCTTAAAATAAGTAAGTAAATAAATAAATAAATAAAATAACAACTCCTTACCACAAAAGACTCACTTTTAATCATCATTTGAAATAATACCAGATGACTATGCTTCACACCCCGAAGAATGTGTTCTGAAAAGACTAATCAACCCTAAAAGTTACGTTGTTAGGGTTCAATTTTTAGTGAGCTGCAGCATAACTAAAGTTGGTAAATTTATCCTCTTGGGACATTCCCATTTTTATGAGAGCAATTGCATGTGATACTGTATATGTTCTCAGTTTTGTACAATGATTCTATACCTCAAATGACTTCCCTGGTGTTCATTTCAAGGAGAAAAAGAAATTGGCAAAAGCAAAACAAAACAAAAATCCCCAGCACATCTCTGACTTTCTCCATAGTTCCCCCTTTAACTGGCCAAAACATGGACAAATCTAAAACCCCCTTTCCCTTATTCCCTTTAGCACAGGTGAGATCGTCTATAATTTTCAAAAGAAGCTTCACTAGTAAACACAGGAAGTACCAAAAGCAAGAAAAGAAAAAAGCCAAGTTGAAAAATATAGATTTCTGTTTCTGATCCTATAAAAGCTTGCTAGCTTACTGAGACAGCTGGCTCTGATCTGACACCCTGATCAAACAATTTCCTCGCTTAATTTTTCCACTCTTTCTCCTCTGGCCTCTTCCTCTCTCTCCTATATTTGCACCCACCCAAAAGGGAGTCCCACTTACTCAAAACTTCAAGGGAAAAATGAATGGAAGGTAAATGAGGTAAGTGGCCCAAACCTGTGTGAACAATGGACTTTTCACTCTTCTCTAGGTGGCTTTGACATAGAAAGCTTTCCCATCCCTAGGAAATGGTCATGAATTCATTTCTTAAGAGTAACAGTTTGTGGTAATACCTACTTCACAATAGCTATTACACAAGAATCTAATGAGCTTCCATAACCCAACTTATGTCCTGAAGATTTAATCTTAGCTTTAAAGTCAAAGTCCATTTGTGTGAAAAATTTTTATCATGGAAGTCGCAGCTGTCTTTGATATAAAATTGTATCCTTCACTTTTCATTGTCAAAACTTTCCACAGCCGACACAAACCATCCTGATCTGTTTGCAGACATTGCAAAGGCTAGTTACCATAATGACCTAAGTGCTAAATTAAGGGCAAGAACTTTCTGGAAATGTTGTCACTACATGCTGACATATGTGACCAATATAGTGGGTGAGCTTAGGTCAACACACACTAACTTCTGTTTTCATGGTTAATTATAATAGAGATAAGGCATTTGTGTATCATTCATTCATATTTAGATGTTCACCATGGCCACATCCAAGCCGTCCTAGCCCACCTCCCCAGTTTTTTAAAGGTGTCCAGCGAGTCTGTAAACTCAGTAAATGATCCCAGAGTCAGGCAACCAGCATTTTCTGAAAGTTTTCTTTGATGTTTAATTAAAATCCTCAGCGCAATTAGCAAACAATTGATCACCACTGTGATGGTTAATTTTATGAGTCAACTTGACTGGGCTGAGATGCCCAGATAGCTGGTGAAACATTATTTCTGGGTGCGTCTGTGAGGGTGTTTCTGGAAGAGATTAGCATTTGAATCGGTAGACTGACAAAGAAGTTCACTCTCTCCAATCCGTTAAGGGCCTGAATAAAACAAAAAAGCAGAGCAAAGCTCTATTTGCTTTTTTTTTGCTTGAGCTGGGACTTTCATCTTCTGCTGTTGGACAGTTTCTCTTCCAGTTCTCGGGCCTTTGAACTAGGAATGAGATTTACAACAGCAGCCCCCCAGTTCTTGAGCTTTTGGCCTTGGACTCAATTGCACCACCAGCTTTCCTGCTTCTCCAGAAGGCAGATGGTGGGACTTCTCAGCCTCCATAATCATGTGAGCTAATTTCTATCATAAATCTCTCTCTCTCTATATATATATAGATAGATAGATAGATAGATAGATATCTATATATATATCTCCTATTGGTTCTGTTTTCCAGGAGAACTGATACAACCAACCTTCAGTAAAATAACACAGGGTATGTTACTACCTATCTCTGGTTAAATAATTCTCTTCATTCACATTTTCTTTGTAAGTTCTATTTACCAATTGTTTAACCATATTTTGTGATTCTCTGAACCATCTGCTAGTTTTGGCAACATATACTGACTCACAATTAGAAAGTAGCAAAGTGAATGGTGGCCAGTCCATCTCTTTGCTTTAGGCCCCCTGGGCCAAGCCTAGTTTGCTCCAAAAGAAACAATGTCTGTCCTAAGCTTAGACCAGCTCCATTTCATTGTTACTCTTCTGCACCTGCCCCCGAACTACCTTATACTTAATATTCAGCAGCTTGCCCACACCTGGAAACCCCTAATTTAGCCCAAGAATTTCTCTAGTCTCACCCAAAGTCCTGCAAATCTCATAAAACCCCTTGAATTCACAACAAGAGCAAAAGTTCTCTTTCTGTAATGGCCCAGAATTCTTTCAAGGGACAGTAGAGAAAACTATAGACTTGAGAGGTGGCACCAAATGGGCCTCATATGACCCAGGGGTTTTTTCCCTATTGGCCAATCTCAGTCAATTAAATTCTACAATTTGTGAGTGTTCCTTTGGATGTTGGCAATAAATTGCCAGAAAGGTTAAAACATACCTGTGTGTAATCCATTGTCATTATCAGTCATGACTTCATTGGCATCAGTCAATTTCTCATACTGGCTACAGTGACCAGTTCTTAGGAACTTGCAAGCTGGGTTATGTGAAGGCCAGAGCCTGGGGTACTGCCTGTGGGGTGCTGGCTTTGTCTTGCCAGAGCACAAAATCCTGAGGGTGTGGGGTGCCTGGAAGCAGAGGGAGGGGCACTAAATGAAGAGGGAGGAATAGACAAGGTAAATCCCTCACAACTTTGCTTGTGCTTTGAGAATAAGAGTTATGCAGATTCCAACAGAAAAGAAGCAAATGTGTTCCGTGAGGTCAGACTTTGTCTACCAACAAAATTCATATGGTAGTAATGCCTTGGAGAATTTCCCATCAATAACAAGATCAACATTTATATAGTGTTTATTATGTGCGAGGCACTGTTCTCAATGCTTTACATTATTTATTTAATCATTACAACAACTCCATAAGGTAAACACTTTTTTTTTAACTTTTTATTTTATATTGGAGTATAGCCTATTAACAATATGATAGTTTCAGGTACACAGCAAAGTGACTCAACCATACATATACATGTATCCATTCTCCCCCAGACTCCCCTCCCATCCAGGCTGCCGCATAACATTGAGCAGAATTCCCTGTGCTATACAGTAGGTCCTTGTTGGTTATCTTTTTTAAATATAGTAGAAGCGCTATTGTTTTAATGGAAGTACAGTTGATTTTTTAAAAAATATCTATTTGTTTATTTATTTATTTTGGCTGCACCAGTTCTTAGTTGCAGCATGTGGGATCTTCGTTGCGGCATGCATGTGGGATCTAGTTCCCCGACCAGGGATCGAACCCGGGCCCTCTGCATTGGAAGCGCAGAGTCTTAACCACTGGACAACCAGGGAAGTCCTGGAAGTATAGTTGATTTATAATGTGTTAATTTCTGCTGTACAGCAAAGTGATTCGGTTATACATATATACATTCTTTTTAATATTCTTTTCCATTATAGGATGGAACCTTGTTTACCCATTTTATGTAAAATAGTTTGCATCTGCTAACCCCAAACTCCCACTCCATCCTCCCCCACCGCCTCTCCCCCTTGGCATCCACCAGTCTGTTCTCTATGTCTGAGTCTGTTTCTGTTTTGTAGATAGGTTCATTTGTGTCATATTTTAGATTCTACGTATAAGTGATATCATACGGTATTTGTCTTTCTCTTTGTGACTTACTTCACTTATTATGATAAATTCTAGGTCCATCCATGTTGCTGCAAATGGCATTATTTCATTCTTCTTTACTGCTGAGTAGTATTCCATTGTATATATGTACCACATCTTCTTTATCCATTCATCTGTTGATGGGCATTTAGGTTGTTTCCATGTCTTGGTCTATCGGGTAAGCACTATTTTTTTTTTTAATATGAGGTTTTTAAAAAAAATTTATTTATTTTATTTATTTATTTTTGGCTGCGTTGGATCTTCGTTGCTGCATGCAGGCTTTCTCTAGTTGCGGCGAGCAGGGGCTACTCTTCATTGCTGTGTGAGGGCTTCTCATTGTGGTGGCTTCTCTTGCTGTGGAGCATGGGCTCTAGGTGCGTGGGCTTCAGTAGTTGTGACACATGGGCTCAGTAGCTGTGGCTCGCAGGCTCCAGAGCGCAGGCTCAGTAGTTGTGGGTCACGGGCTCTAGAGCGCAGGCTCAGTAGTTGTGGCGCGTGGGCTTAGTTGCTCCATGGCATGTGGGATCTTCCCAGACCAGGGATCGAACCTGTGTCCCCTGCATTGGCAGGTGGATTCTTAACCACTGTGCCACCAGGGAAGCCCTAGGGTAAGCACTATTTTTAAACTCCATTTTCAGATAAGAAAACTGAGCTTCAGAGACATCTATGACCTGGCCCTGGTCTATTGTCTAAAAGGCTTTGAAATCTTTGATTTGCCAGCACATCAAGAGCAGATCCACATTTTAGAATAGGACTCATGTTAATTAAGATTACTACGTCCAGGGACTGACTGAAAAAAAATAGCTCTTCCATGGTGACTCATGGCTTATGTTTTTAAACCTGAGTTCTGCCTCCACAAAACCAATATATCAGCTCCTATATTTGTCCTCATGTAGTGCAATGGTTTGTCCTGTTAAATTTCTGTTTGAGACTCCCTATTATATGGTATCACTGTATCAGCTATACCATAGAGCTGTGCCACACAAAACACAAAATTTCAAAGTAAAACCGCAAACAATATTGTCACTGCTTGCCAATTAAAAGGACAGACTTCAATCAAGAAAATAAATACATTATTCATGGATGATAAACAAAGCAATGTGATATTGGGTTAACAACAACTTTGACAGTCTTAACATACTTGCTTTTTAAAATCTGCAAGAAACAAATGTACCAGCTGAATGCAGTTGAACAAAATCATTATAGGATTAACAGTTTTCTGACCCACTTACTAAAAAAAGCTGAATCACTCAATTGAGACCCAGGGGAAATGCAGATTATACCTTTGCCATACTTGGTTTTTCTTCAATTAAATTACATTCTGTAACCAGTTTTTGAGTCCTTGCCATCTTCATTTCTTTTAATTGGGTGATTTCATTTGCCTTCTTGAATATAAGCCTTTGCAAATTCTTGATTTTTGTAAATGCAAATGTATAATAGAACATGCATCCAGCTTTCTTCTATGCAATTATTTTCTAAACCCATCAGGGAGGCCTGCTTCTCTCCCTAATCCTTTCCTTTATTCGACTGGGGGTGGATGGGTGGAGTGAGCTGTCAGGAAGAGAAGTCCAATGCTCTTTGCTTACAGATGGGAACTGGGGAAGATGGAGGAAATGGTCACTCCACCTGTAGTCACCCTGGCCCAGTAAAAGAGAGGCGCTTCCATTCCCGCAGGCATGGAGCCATGGTGAGCCGTTTCCTATCGCCAGGCCTTGACTAATGCTTTTCCAACTACAGAGAATAACCTTTCTCCTCCTGTCAAGTATTCTAGCCCTTCTCTTCCATCCAGTGTAGCTTCCTTTAAGAAGGTTTCTTCCAGATGAGGAAACTCTTTTCATTTTCAAGCCCATTGATATAACTCCTGACCAACATCTCATCAACAATTCACTCTTAGAATTGCTATGTTTATACTGATTATATGCTTGTCTTATTTCCCTGGACGGGCCAAATGTCCTCGGCCATAGCCAAATCGAAGGGCATGATTGTGTGATTCTCCCTCTTTTTTCTGGCTTTCTTGTTTCTGGCAATAGCACCGTCATTCTGTTGCCCAGATTAGAACCTCAGAGGCATCTCTGCATCCTTCTTTTTCCTCATTTCCACTCCCTAATCTCCAGTCAGTCTCCAAATTCTAGCAATTCTTTCTTTTCAGCCTCTCTGACATCTTTTCTCCATTTCCATCATCCCTTTCATCTAGACTCTTCCAGCAGCATCATAACTGGCCTCCCTGATTCCCAACTCCCACCGTGAGCTCATCCTTAACACCAGTGCCAGATGATTCTCCTCCCTGAACTACAGCTTTATTCAGATCACTTCATGATTTTAAAATCTCCAATGGCCCCCCCATTGTCTTCAGCTCAACATTCAAAGCTACATAGGTGGAAAGACCACAGGTTTTATAAGCAATCTGATCTCTGTTCTAATACCAACTCTGCCCTTCACTAGTTGCAGGATTTTGGGCAAGACCCTGACCCTCTCAGAATGTGTTTCCACATCTATAAAACGGGGGTAATAATACCCAAGTGGAAAGATTATTGTAAGTTTTAAGCAAGACAATGTAAGCCAATCCTTTGGCCACCCGTAGTTGGCACTCAATAAATGGCATCTTTCCTTCTGGGAGCCAATGCCAACCTATCTTTACCTTTACAACTTTATTCTCCTTCCTTGGCTGTTCTCCAAACACAACTTCCTGCCCCAGGGTCTTTGGAGAAGCTGTTCTCTCTACTTGCCTTGCCTTCCATCTTTGCCCATAGAATTCCCTATGTCCTTTAAGGGCCACAGTCATGAAGTGTTCCTTGATCAGTTTTGTCAAATATTGTCAGTGGCATGCCAAGGGGGGAGGTAAGAGTGTGTTGCCACTGACATTGTTTAGAATTGCCGGCTCATAGTGATAATAAAAAGCACACAGACTTTTAGTCTTATGCTACTGTATCTAATAAAATCTCCCTTCTCTGAATTCCCAAAAATGCAAAGCATCATTTATAAGGTATTTAATATACTGTTTAATATAATTCAATACTGGTTATTATTATAGTTATTTCTATTCATGTTTTCTATCCATTATTAAACTGTAAACTTTTTGAGGGCAAGTATCATAACATATACATCCTTGTTTCTCCTACATAACAGCTTCTATGCAATAAATGTTCTGGATAAATGAAGAGGTTAATATCAACCATACAGACCAAGTTAATATGTAACATATCCGGCATTCTGAGATCAAGGTGGCTTTTTTTGGCCACACTGAGCAGCTTGTGGGGTCTTAGTTCCCCAGCCAGGGATCAAACCTGCGCCCTTGGCTGTGAAAGTGTGGAGTCCTAACCACTGGACAGCCAGGGAATTCCCAAGGTGGCTTTTTTTAACATCTTATTGTGTGAGCACTGACTCTGTGCTAGGCAATGTGCTAAGTGCTTTACATACATCGTTCATTATAAAAATGTATCAAGTTCCTACTCTATCCTAAGCACTGTGCTAGGCCTTAAGAAGACATTAGTGAACAAAATTGTTTACTTACACAATGCCTGGTGGTCAGAGAGGTTAACTAACTTACCCAGGGTTATTCAGCTAGTAACTGGGGGAGCCTCAATTGGAAACTGGGTCTTACCCTAGCAACCATGTTCTTAACCACTATATTATATTTCCTCTGGTGTGAGCTATAGAGAAGCCATAGGAGACTGGTGATTGCCCAGTTTGACCACACTCTCTTACACGAGCAATGATGGAATCATTCTCAAGGATAGGGATTTGTATTTTCATAAATCCTAAAGGGCTTTTACAATGTTAATACCAAACCCATACCAACTTCTGATGGTTACTTAATAAATACTTACTGGCTGACTACCTTGATAACTAAATGATCCAGTGGACTTCTTCATGACTTGGGAATTTCAAAATTCACTGTAAAAAATTAATCCCCAATAAAAGCTTATTTCTCCCAGTGACTGTCAAGTATAAATTAAATTACCAATATTAACTGGTGCATTATTCCAACTGTCTTCCCAGAACACTTAACTTGCCTACATATACACCTCAGACACAAACAAAACTACATTCTGCAGAACAGGCAATTAAACCTTGACTCTTCAGAAAATGACATTTCCTCTTATCACAGAAAGGCACCAAGAAGCCCATCTAGGCTTTTTACTAAGAGCAAGAAGGGTAGTAGTAGCAGTGATAACACAAACTATGAAAAATAGATTAAAGGCATTTTGCCTATCCACCAGCAAAAGTTTTCAGTTGTCCTGGCAACTGGATGATATACTACTTCTATAATCAGTTTACTCTGAAAATGACAAAGAAAAATAAAGAGAAAATGGGGGGGAGGGGAATTCACTTAAGAAACAGTGTTATTATGAGCAGTATCAATAAGTATAAATAACTTGCCAGCCAACAGATTAAATCAGAATGTGATGCAGAAAGAATAAGACATAACAAATATTTGGCAAATTCTTGAAATGAAATAAAACTAGGAAGTGTCTAAAAATAGCTTCAGATGAATGATATATGTACAAAACACAACAGTAGTGTGTTTAGGGCCAAGATCATTGAAAAGAAGTAGGAAAATGTGAACACAGAAAATTAAATCACAAATCTTTCTATATTTGGGCATTGGAAGACCCAAAAATACCCAACTCTTGAGCATAAAGCAGTTGTTTTCTGATGAGTTTGAGCAGTGGAGACTGCCAAATCACTAGAAGAGGGAGGGAATGTAGGGAGCAATTTAGTCAATGTTGGGAGCGATTCAGCCCAAAACAGAAGGGTTTTGTTGTTGTTGTTGTTTATTTGTTTGCCTAAGTGGTATGGCTCTATTATGAGCTGGTTTCCAGATGCGAATTCTTAAGAGCAACCAAAGGCACCCTTGGGCTCATATCACAGCCGCTCTTGTGTATAACCCATTTATATATTTCTCAGGCAACAAATCCCATGGTCAGATTGTAGAAGCCTGTTGTTTTAGATCAGGATTTCTCAACCTCGGTGCTACTGGCATTTAGGGACAGATAATTCTTGTTGTTGGGGGTGGGTGGTGCTGTCTTATGCATCGCAGAGTGTTTAGCAGCATCTCTGGCCTCTACCCACTAGATGCCAATAGCAACCCCCATCCCCAGTTGTGAAAACCAAAAATGTCTCCAGATATTGCCCAATGTCCCCAGGGGGCAAAATCACCCCCAGTTGAGAACCACTGGTTTAGAGGATGCAGAGATGATCATCCAGCCCAACCCTGTACCATACGGATGAGGAAACCAAAGCCCAAACACACTGAATTCCTTTCTCAAATGTACACAGCTGGTTAAAGGCAGATCTAATCCAGGACCCTCGGGTCATCACTCTCAGTAACTGCACTATATGCCAACTTTAGTCGTTTGCATACCACTGTCATGATTTTGCTCTACCCAATGACACATTATTATTTATTATTTTTATTTGAGTTGACTATTTTTTAACTTGAGAAATTTATTTTAAAAGGAAATGGAGGGGCTTCCCTGGTGGCACAGTGGTTGAGACTCCGCCTGCCAATCAGGGGACACGGGTTCGAGCCCTGGTCTAGGAAGATCCCACATGCCGCGGAGCAGCTAAGCCCATGCGCCACAACTACTGAGCCTGTGCTCTAGAGCCTGCAAGCCACAACTACTGAGCCCGCATGCTACAACTACTGAAGCCCGCATGCCTAGAGCCTGTGCTCCACAACAAGAGAAGCCAGCACAATGAGAAGCCCGTGCACTGCAGCAAAGAGTAGCCCCCGCTTGCCGCAACTAGAGAAAGCCCGTGCACAGCAACGAAGACCCAACACAGCCAAAAATAAGTAAATAAAATAAATAAAATAAATTTATAAAAAAAAAAAGGAAATGGGGAACTATATTCAATACCTTGTAATAGCCTATAGTGGAAAAGAACCTGAAAAAGAATACATATATAACTGAATCACTTTGCTGTATACCAGAAAACTAACACAACATTGTAAATGAACTATACTTCAATTTAAAAAAAAAAAAAAAGGAAACAGGCATATAAAGGAAAAGAATTCAGACATAGAAGATATGAAAGATCACGGTGTCAGAGGGAGAAACCTGTGCTTTTTTTTTTTTTAAGTCCTCGCAGCTTGTAGGATCTTAGTTCCCCAACCAGGTATCAAACCCGGGCCCCTGCAGTGGAAGCTAAGAGTCCTAACCACTGGACCGCCAGGGAATTCTCTGTGCTCAGTTATTTTATGTATTTATTTATCAAGTACCCACACTGTGCCTACCATGAGCCAGGCACCATTTTAAGTGCTGTACATATATGAAATCTTTTCATCTTAATAACAACCTAAAAGAAAAAGGGAAAAGGGAGTGTGGGTTGGGGTTGAAGGGACCCTGGGAGGATGAAGGGAAAGGTGTGAGGGGCTGCCAAGGTGAGAGCCTAGAGATGGGAGGGGCTGGGAAGGAGTCCCAGCAGGGCATGCTGGGGACCGTGATGGGTAGCAGAGAAAGCACACTCCTACACCAGGCAGGGCAGGGTATCTGCTAAAGACTGACGCTACCGAGCATCAGCCACTGAAGTTAATGTTTTTCCCTTAAAAATCAAGCTGAGAATCAGTAGAGGTACACACACCACATTTTGCAAAATGTTGAGTCAATTCATCTCCAAAAAATATAAAAAGCTTTTGGGTAACATTTTAGGAATTTTTGAGACTTTTATGTTCCCACGACTAGTTCATAAGTAAAATATAAAACTTTAAAAAATGCACACACACTTAAAATTGCTGAATGAAAATACCAAGTGTAGAACTGCTTTATCACGTTTTGCCAGCTCCTCATGTTTCTTCCACACTTAACTTTTCAAAAACAAATTTTCTGGAATATGTTTTGTCTTTTACACTTTCCAGTTTTTGTAGGTCAGGATGCTAATAAAAATAAACAATTTGAGGAAATTCGATGAGTGTTATCATATTTGGAAATATCAGGGTTTCTAAAAAAAAGAAAATTTCATGCTTTACTCTTAGTGATGTGACAGAACTTATGTGGAAATCCATCCATTGCACGTTAAGATGGGTCATACCTAAGTTCACCAAAATATCCAGGTACCAAAAGCAACACTGAAGCAAATATATTATAAAGGAATATAAAAATGATGAAAATGTGAGGCTTAGTAACTAAGAGCAAACACTTTAGAGTTAGACAGCATCATAGTATCACATCCTATATATACTAGTGTTATACACCAGCATTATAGGGTCATTGTGGGGATTAAATGAGATGTCATATAAAGGATTTAAGGAATTAAATGCTAAATATTTTCTAGCCACTATTATTATAGTATGAAGCAGAATAAACTAAATAATAAGCTTCTTAGAAGTCCGAGGGTTTTCATATCTTTGCTTTGATGAGTTTTGAATCCTGCCACTAATTTCCATGTGGGGAGGTACTTGTTCATTCTTCTTAGCTTAGGGTTGACCTGTCTCGAATGGCTTTAAATCAGCAATTTTCGAAGTGTGGTTCGTCAACTCCTGAGGTCCCAAAGACCCTTTCAGAGGGTCAAGGAAGGAAGCACTATTTTCATAATAATTGCAATGATAGTAATTCTAATTTTATTAATAAGAGTAAAACTAATTTCATAATCTCATATTTTATTTCATAATTTCATGTTAGTAGACATAATACTAATTGTCTAATACTATTTTTGTTTTACACTGTGTTGACATTGGCATTGGTAGTGCAAAAGGAATAGCGGGTAAGTAACTCTACTGATACCTTAGCATGATTCATGGCAGTGGTACCAAAGCGAGTTATTGTTCACTACTATGTGCTCACAAGAAGAAGAAGAAAAAAGCTAGTTTCATTTTAAAATGTGCCTGATGAAGCAGTGCTTTTATTAAATCCCAACGCTTGAGTACACATCTTTTTAATATTCCATGTGATGAAATGGAAAGTACCGATAAAGCACTTCTGCTGCATACCTAAGTATGTGTTGTCTTGAGATAAAGCCCTTGTACCATCATTTGAGTTAGGAATTGAACTAGTCACGTTTTTCACGGAACACCGCTTTTACTTGAATGAATGACAGACTTTGGTATTCAGATTTGGGTATTTGGCAGATATTTACTCAAAAATGAATGTAGGGGCTTCCCTGGTGGCGCAGTGGTTGAGAATCTGCCTGCCAATGCAGGGAACACGGGTTCGAGCCCTGGTCTGGGAAGATCCCACATGCCGCGGAGCAACTAGGCCCGTGAGCCACAACTACTGAGCCTGCGCGTCTGGAGCCTGTGCTCCGCAACAAGAGAGGCCGCGATAGTGAAAGGCCTGCGCACCGCAGTGAAGAGTGGCCCCGCCTGCCGCAGCTAGAGAAAGCCCTCACACGAAACGAAGACCCAACACAGCCAAAAATAAAAAAAAAATTAAAAAAAAGAATGTACCTCCCTTTCTGGCAGTGACAACCTCCCCACAAGAACGTGCCTCTCACAAAGGATCTCCCTCATCCCTCTCCAGAGGAGAAGAGGAAACACAAGAAGAAGCACCTGGTGCAAAGCCCCAATTCCTATTTCATGGATGTGAAATACCCAGGATGCTATAAAATCACAACCATCTTTAGCCATGCACAAACAGTAGTTTTTTGTGTTGGCTGCTTTACTGTCCTCTGCCAGCCTACAGGAGGAATAGTAAGGCTTACAGAAGGATGCTCCTTTAGACAGAAGCAGCACTAAAAGCATCCTGAATCAAGATGAATGGGAAACCATCCCAATAAACACATTTTGGATTAAAAAAAAAAAAAAGAATGTACTTAGTCTGTCACTTCAAGGAAAACAATAGACACTATGGTTACCAATGATAACCATAATCAAATTGGAGCTTTCCAGTAGAAATAAGAATTTTGGAAAACTCATACACACCTCAGTGAGCTTTATAGCTTGCCAATACATAAAGACCTTTCTGATGAGATCAGTGGTTATATTAATGAATGGTATTTTAAAATATATATAGTATAATGACATGTGACAATATTTGGAAGATCTGCATAACTCAGTGAACCAATATTTTCCCAATGACTGATACATACTTTTAAAGAATCAATCACACATGGGTAAAAGATCCATTCAAAGTGAAAGGTAGATCAGTGGATTTCCTTGATGTGGTTTTAGATTCCATCTTGCAACTAATCTTTAAGAAGCTATCACTTGTCGAGTTTCGGTGTCTTATCAAAGAAAAATACCTTCAACAATCAGAAAAGGCTATTAAAATATTCCTCCTTTTCCCAATTGCATCTTTGTGAGACCAGATTCTCTCCATATATTTCAACCAAAACAAAACATCACCACATTGAATGGAGAGGCAGATATAAAAGTCCATTTTCTGCCATTAAGCCAAACATTAAAGAGATTTACAAAAATGAAAAACAATGCCTTTCTTCTTGCTCATTTTTTTTTGGAGGGGAATATATATTTTTCATTAAATACATTATGTTAAGATTTAATAGGTTTATTTTAAGTATTTAAAATAAAAATTAAAAATTTTCTGTTTTAATTTTTAATACAGTAAATATCAATATCTAAACCTGTATAAACTAAAGTTTTTTGAGATCTTTGATGATTTTTAAGAGTGTAAAGAGGTTCTGAGACCAAAAAGTATAAGAACCACTATTCTAAATAGTTCTCCAAAGTTGGGCTGGTCTCCTTTGACTATTCACAAGAAGATAGTACTTAGGGCCAAACCTGTAGTAGAAAATGATCACTTCCTAGTCAGGTTAGGCAGGGGAACATTGTGAAGAAGGATCCTCAGAAATTAGAGTTAGCATTGTAATAGTTCATTCTCACAGTAATAGGCAAGTCTAATAGAGTAGCACCATTGAGTTTAAGGAAGGCAAGAAAAAGACCTTTCGGGAAAGAGAGGTTGCAAGTCTGAATCAGGAAAAATAAATAGCTGAAACAAATGCCTTTTGATTAGGAATTCTGTTTGCTCTTGATATGTGTGTCCCTAATCTATTTATAGGAGTAACTTCTCCTTTCCTGATCAAAAAAGACAAAAGAGAGTCTTCAGTTGGGTCTCACCATGGGCCCACAATTTCTGTTCAAGAGGGCATAATAAAAAGTGTGAGAACAGTGCATTGTTGGAATGGTACCATGGTCAACTTTCAAAATTTAGCTCTAAGATTGATGTGGGAACCCCTCTATGGTCTGTCTCCTTTTCAGTCAACAAGAGAACAAAGTCAGCCCTGAGGCTCAGGACCTTTAGGATTCTGACCTTCAGCCTGAGAGTAGAAGGTGATGTATACACCTGAGTATTGTTTAGGCTCTGAATTTAATAAGGACAAAAAGCCATGAGAAACCATTTGACTCATTTCAGCTGCTCTGTGTCCTGAAATACTCCATCTTACTGTAATGAAAAGAATCAAAATATGATCTAACTCAAAAATGGGTTGTTGTCCAAGAGGAAAGGGAATAGTGACCAATTCTAGCTTCAGATGGGATTGTTTCTGAAAATAGAAGACAGAGCATTACCAATGAGGTCAAAGCAAGAACTGACTGGAATCACCCAGTAGGTTCTTCAGTCCTTGGTTTGATCATTGCAGGAAGCTTTCCTGATAGCACCTTGGATATCGATACAGGCCATCTTGATCACAAATTACTATTTATCTTCCTCAACACTCATATGTGAGGAAAGTAAAGAATAACGATATATATGTGAACCCTGGAGTCAGCCTGTCTGGATCTGATCCTGTATCTCTCAAGGCCTCAATTTCCTTCTCTGTAAAATGAGAAGAGTGATAGTACTGACTTTTAAGATTCTTGGGAGGATTATCTAAGATAATGCGTATAAAGCACTGAACACAAGACATGGCACATACTAAGCGCCTAATAAACGGCAGTTATTATGGAGCCTCTTTGCTTCGTATTTCCATCTGTGAGCAGTTTTTTCCGTTATTTCTCAACATAACCCCTTTCTTTCGGGGCTGCTGATCTCTGAGGCATCTGGTCCCTTATATCCCTGAGTCATCATCACTGAGATGCTGGGTTTCTGAAGTCATCCCTCCTACTGCTCTCTAGGGCTCCCTCTCTTGACTGCTTAGCTCTCACGGGAGCCGAGACCCACAAGCCGCGGCTGCGAGTCTCTGTCGGGCTTGGCCACCCGTCTTGGAGAAATGTCCTCAGTCCCCTTGGTGATCACCTAAGACTGAGACCCATTGGACCCAGAGAAACGCCCCAGCCCAGAAGCGGGAGTGAAGCCGGGGATGGGGCCGTGCCCTGAGGTGATAACAAGGCTAGGGGCGGGGCCGTGCTCGGAGGTGCGCGCGAGGCCACACCCCGAGGTGAGAGTGCTGGGGGCGGAGCCACACCCGGTGGACGTGAGGCCGTGGGCGTGGCCGCGTCGGGGAGCCGCCCGAACAGTTAGGGATGCGCCAGCTGTCTCCACTGGCGGCGCGCGCTGCCGCCCCCGGGCGTGAGGCAGCGCAGGGGTTAAGGCCGTCGGCGCCACCTGGGCGCCGCTGAGGAGACCCACGAACCGGCGAATCGCGCGCTGGCCCGGCTAACAGGTGCCCGTGCGCGTCAGGCGCCGGCAAGGGGCGGGGAGAGGGGGCGCGGCCGGAAGCCCCGGGCGGGGTGCGGCCGGCCGGGTGAACTGGAGGAACTGAGGTAGTCAGGAAGGAGCTCGCCGGGCTGCGCGGCGCGCGATGTGGAGCCACCGCCTCGGCCCCTGCAGCAGCCGCTGTCGCCGCCGCTGCTGCTGGGGCTGCCGCCGAGCCGAGGGACATGGAGCGCGGCTGCAGAGAGCGGCCACCGGCAGCAGCAGCGAGCGTCGCAGCGACAGCGGAGCGCCGCCCGCCCCGTGAGGCGCTGCCCGGCCGGCGGCGGCAGCGGGAGCAGCAGCAACAGGGTGGTTGAAAAGCCGGCGGCGGCGTTCCTCCTCGCAACCTCCCCTCCCGCTTCGCCTCCCCTCAGTCTTCGCTTTCTCAGCCTTCCTTTTGCCACCCCCTCCTCCTCCCCAGCGCTCGCGGAGCAGCTGAGCCCGGGGGCGGGGGAAGGGGGCGCGTGCCGCCGGCGCGGGGGAGGGGCGGGGCGGCGCGCGCCGCGCCCAGGGCTCTCGGAGACCCGGGGGGCGCGTGCCGCGGCGTGAGGAGAGGCGCGGGGCGGTGCGACGGGGCCCCTCCCCCTTGCAGCCTGGCGCGCGCCGGCCGGGCCGCACCGCTGCGGGCTCCGCGCGCGCGGGCCATGTCCGCCTTCTGCCTGGGCTTGGCTGGCCGCGCTTCAGCACCCGCCGAGCCGGACAGCGCCTGCTGCATGGAGCTGCCCGCCGCGGCCACGGACGCAGTCGGGAATCCAGCCGCAGCCGCAGCCGCCGCCGCCGCCCTTGTCTCCTTCCCCGGGGGCCCCGGGGAGCTGGAACTGGCGTTAGAGGAGGAACTGGCGCTGCTGGCGGCCGGGGAACGGCCGTCCGACCCCGGAGAGCATCCTCAGGCCGAGCCCGGGCCTCCAGCCGTGGGGGCCGAACTGCAGCCGCCGCCCGCCCAGGATCCCGAGCTGCTGTCGGTGATCCGGCAGAAGGAGAAGGATCTGGTCTTGGCGGCCCGACTGGGCAAGGCACTGCTCGAGAGGAACCAGGACATGAGCCGGCAGTACGAGCAGATGCATAAGGAGCTGACAGATAAGCTAGAGGTGAGGACGTCCCTCCTGGGATGGGTGGGAAGCGGGGGGTTGGGGGGAGCCCAGGCACCCGCCTGCCGGCCCTCGGTAGCTTCGGGAGCCACTCACCCACCCCACCCCATCCCACCTCTTTCTTGCTCATCCTCCCTCACAGAAAACCACCTGGAAGCGGGGTAGCATGGAGGGTTTTGGATTATCAGACGAGGACATTCATTGAACCCACCTGGCTTTCCCACCCTACTCACAGCAAACGGGTCTATGCACGGCTCCAAACACTGTGGGCCGTTCTGTATACATGCTGTACACAGCATCTAAAATAGAGTTTACAGTATGACTAATTTATACAGCACTGAGGTGATGTCCGCACACAGGGAAATTAGAAAGTCGCGAAGCATTTAAAATATGCTCCATGTTTTCAGAGAAGTAGTTAATCACTAATCAGGGTGTTAGCCTAAAGCTTTTCAGCTTTGGAGTTAAGGCCTTCAGATGCCCTTGTCTTAACTTCCCGGCAGCTCAGAGTTGTGGGAAACAAGTGCCCCTAAAGGGGCTTTATATAGCCTTCAAATAGTTAAGGATTAGAAAGTATGGTTCCATTGCAGAAATCAGGTGAGCCTGGGCTCCGCATGTGACCACTGGTTGTGGATTTGATTTGGACCTCAGTATTTATATGCATTTAAATAGTACTTTTCTGTTTCTGTTCTGGGTCTCACACATGCAATTGGATTGCCAAATGCAACCTGTGAGAACCATACAACTTTAACCATTGTTATAAATACCCCTTAAAGTATCTGTAAGATTTCTGCCACTTCTCTGGTCCAAAGTCTTTTGCAGCTATGCCTGTTTGTTTTCTTGACCTTAACTAGAAAAGGGCCTTGAAAGTGATACAGGTTGCCGCCATTTATAAAAATTAAAGAGATTTTTTTTTAAAAAGTGGGGGTAGGGGAGGTGCATCTGTGGCAGTTGGGATGAGCTTATCCTTTTCTGCCTGTGCATTTACTCTTGTTACCCAGTTTGGTTGCAACCAATTCTTTTTATTCTTAGTTAGAAGAGAATAGTACAGCCCTGAATGAGGTCTGAAATTGACCATAGTCTGGTTCCATACCACTGCTGCGGGTCAAACAGTCAGAATGTAGATTCAGAAACTTTTCTATAATAAGAAGTGTGTCTGTATTCCAACGACATATCAAAAGTAAATCAGGGAGGAAAAAAAGGAAACCACTGTAACCCTGTAGTTCAGTTGGCCTCTTAACTAGGTCTGCCAGTCGATGAACTCCTGAGATACCTCTCTGAAAAGTGGTTTGTGAAACCTGTAGGTAGACTGCCAAAAAGCAACCCAGTGAATTGAATTGTTTAATTTTCACTTGAAGTAGAGGTCTAGGAATAAAAGGGTGTCTTTTTTTTTTTTTAAGAGATTTGATTACAGGCTCTATATACAAGTACTACTGCAGAGATTTATGCTTGTGATTTGAAATTCCTTCAGTAAGGGACTTGATTAAAGAGATAGCTAACTTGAAAGGTACATCATATCAGTCAGTTTGATTAGTGATAGATTTCAGGGTAATCCTGAGCGTGCAGTTATACACATCCTGGTTTCCATTTGGAACCTTTATACATGTCTTCAACAAAGGAAAAAGACATTCAAATTCTGTAACAAGAAAGGTTCTATTGTAAAAGAATAAATTACATTTGACTTTTTGCTGTTGACTTGATAGACAATAATAAAATAGTTTAAAACTCTCATTAAACTATTTTAAAAAATCTTCACTCCTCTCAGGTCAGCATATGAACTCTAGTGTTAAAAGTTTATTTTTAATTTCTGGAAGTTGGTTGCACAACAGTATGAATGTACTTAGCACTACTAAACCAACAGTACACTTAAAAATGGTTAACATGGTAAATTTTATGTTATGTACGCCTTACCACAATTTGAAAAATAACATTTTTAAAAAGTGAAATATTGATCGCTAATCAATATTAATGAGTGATGAAGGGGTTCAGTTATACAGTTTCTTCTAGGTATATCTGAAAATTATCATTAAAATTTTTTAGTTTTTTTTTAAAAAGTACACTTAAAATTATCAAGGTATTGTCGTTAGTTTCTTGTTAATTCTTTTAGTATTAATATGAGAGTGACAAATCTCATTAACAGGGGACTATTTCATTTGATACCTGCAAGTGAATTTTCCCTTGCAAATTATACCTGTAAGTATATTTTTTAAGCAGCTTAGATTTTAGAATGTCTACTTGGACAAATTCTAAAGTTTAATACAGCCACTCTGCTAGATTTTCAATTAAATTCAACATTTAGGAGTAGAGAACCAGCCATTACTTTAAAAAACATTTGTAATTTTCTACAAACTATCAGACAGTGGAGTCAAACACATTTTCTCATGGGTTAGTTTGAAAGATAAACACATGAGTGGACTCTGAGAGAATGTTGGTTTGACTATTAAATAATGAGACTGGTTTTGTTTTAGTCCCATCTGCTTACTTACTACTTCAGAATTGGCACCTTTCTAATTTCAGAACCAAGTCATTTTCAAGATCTTTTCTACTTATTCGTTAGCTATTATTGAATACCTCTCCAGTTCTGTGCACCAAACCCAAGATTGTGTTTTGTCATTTAAAACATAAAGTACTTGATCTTACACTGCTCTCTCATTAAAGGCACACTCTTTAAAGTCTTTATTGGTTTAAAGGTTAACATAGAAGTTTTTTAGTTAGGCATCTCTTAGGGTTAAAATGAAGATTCAATTTAATTTAAGAGATTGTAAGGTTTTGGTCATTTTTTTCCACCCTTAAATTGACTATCCTGTATTTTATTCATTCCCTGAATCAGATTTTCACATGCTTAATTTTTTAATATAAATTTATTTGTTTATTTTTGGTTGCATTGTTTATTTCGTTGCTGCACTCGTGCTTTCTGTAGTTGCAGTGAGCGGGGGCTACTCTTCATTGTGGTGCGCAGGCTTCTCATTGCAGTGGCTTCTCTTGTTCCAGAGCACGGGCTAGTTGTGGCTCGCGGGCTCTAGAGCACAGGCTCAGTAGTTGTGGCGCACGGGCTTCGTTGCTCCGCGGCATGTGGGATCTTCCCGGACCAGGGCTCGAACCCATGTTGCCTGCATTGGCAGGTGGATTCTTAACCACTGCACCACCAGGAAAACCCCTCATGTGCTTAATTTTTTTTTAATGCCTTTAGATATTTTATTTCTTCTGCATCTACAGTTAGCCCTTTTGCTTTTAAAACATATCCAGCCAGGGCCTTAGTAGTTTCTTTTTTTCCCCCAGAATATGAACTAAGACAGTAACTTGGGTTTATGCACTTTTTTCTTCAGAGATTAAATCGTTATTTAGTTTTTTAAAAATATGTTTTTACAGTCCAGGATCCCCTTTTTTTCCCATTCTAGCTGAGAGTGAATTATCTCTTACTGCAGATGTAATCTCTTTCCTCAATTACATTTTCTTCCCCCTTCCCTAGGCCAATTCTAATGATTCTAGCACTATTTTTTTTTTAAGAGGCAAAACAAGTAAGGTGAAAATGATTCATAATTGGGTAGTAGATTTAGGTAAGCAAACGCAGGGGTCCTTATTTGCATTCAGTGCTTGGTCCACTTAAAAAATAGTATTTTTCTTTGTATTTTTTAAGAACCATATCCTGGACTTACAAGAATAGTGCTGCTTTTTTGGTTCTTTGCAGAAATCCATGTTACTGGTTGTAACAACCAGTTTTAGGTGGGCTAATGATATTAACTTTTGTTTTTTCAGAGTTTTAAATAAACTTTTTTAGAATGGTTTTAGATTGACAGAAATATTGGAACGATGGTACAGTTTCCATATGCCCTGCCCCCAGTTCCTCTGTTATTAACATCTTACATTAGCATGGTATACTTGCCATAGTTAGTGGACCAATACTAATACATTATTGTTAGCTAATATCCTTAGTTTATTCAGATTTCTTTAGCCTTTGCCAAATGGCTTTTTCTGTTCCAGGATACCACCTTACATTTAGTTTGTGTATCTTCTTAGTCTCCTCTTTCCTGTAACACTTTCTTAGACTTTCCTTGTTTTTGATGACCTTGATAGTTTTGGCATTAACTTTTTTCTCTTTTTATTGAGGTATAATTGACATACATCATTATATTAGTTTCAGCTGTAGATATTACCTTTTAAAATACCGTATAACTGGGGCTTCCCTGGTGGCACAGTGGTTAAGAATCCGCCTGCCAATGCAGGGGACACGGGTTCGAGCCCTGGTCTGGGAAGATCCCACATGCCACGGAGCAACTAAGCCCGTGAGCCACAACTACTGAGCCCCCGTGCTGCAACTAATGAAGCCCACGCGTCTAGAGCCCGTGCTCCGCAACAAGAGAAGCCACCACAATGAGAAGCCCGCTCACCTCAACGAAGAGTAGCCCCCGCACCGCAGGTAGAGAAAGCCCGCGCGGAGCAACAAAGACCCAACACAGCCAAAAAATAATAATAATTAAAAAAAAAAAATACCGTATAACCCCAAGAAGCAGGGAATAGCATGGGCAGAGCCTGACCTCCACACTTGCTGATACTCTGCCTAGAGTTTATTGGTTAATTTAGCACTTAACTGAAAGTATAATTCTAGGAGAAACCTTTCTTTTCTCAGAGTTGACAAAAGGCTAAATTCTGTATGTTCATTAATAGGAAAGTCTTGATTTTTTAAATTAAAGCATTGGGAAACCTGAATTAGGAAGTTTGTCACGTGTGCAAAGAAATGTAAGGACAGAATAGACTGATGAGCACCACCTGTCCTCAACCCTGCTGCCTCCCCACCCCACCCCCCGCAAGTGGATTAGATTGTTTCAGTTGCTTGGTTGGGGTGTTCACTAACAGCTGTTGGCTGAATATTTTTAAGTCTCTGTTCTTTTAGAACACAAACCTAATTTATCTGGCCTCTCTGTAACACTGTGATGACTGAGTTCTTGCTGTTGCCTTCTGCTCAATCTTTTCCATTTTGAAAAAACTCAATAAAACCAAGTATCACAATTTTAGGCTGGTAATTACCATTTCTGCATTTCATCTTTCTGAAGTTTGTATAGTGACTAAAACATTCTCATTTTTGGAAGTTTAGCAAAGTGAGAGAAGCGTAGAGCAGAAAATTTTCATGCTGAGGAGTACAAGTCCCTCTCTTGTCATTCCTTTTCCCCTGTGCTCCAAACTGAGGCTGTATAAAGTATAACTATAATGTGACTTTTTCAACGAATATACCAGAGTGGCTATATCAAAATTAATTATTCCCTTGAAGTGGTCAACTTTGGAGGCTATACAGTTATCTCAGTGAAAACTGCCTTTGCTGATGTTCTCAGAATTTTAATTTTTCTGACTGCTCTGTCATGGTAAATTTGCATCTTTTGGGGGTAAATTAGACTTTCAGAAACATTTACAAGTCACTCAGAGCAAATTAGGGGAATAAAATGGCAGGATGAAATGAGATAATCTCTTTTTAGACGCATCTCAGATGTGAAGTAATGGGACTGATTTTCTTGTATAACTGTGCACTGGCCCTTAAAGCTTTACAAAAGAGGCATTCCAAAAAACATTCGAAAGATGAGAACTTGGGTAGAATAAGAGTGTAGGTTCCCAAGGTGAAAAGATGTTTGAGTATGCTGAAGGTGAAGATTCAAATGCTCATCTTAGCTTGTTGAAACAATCTCAGTGCTTGATATCAACCTTCAGTACATCAGAATTTCCAATAGAACCTAGATAGATAGATAGATAGATGCCTGCCTAGGCCTCATCCCATTCTTAACTGAATCACATCTTTGGAATTAGTATTTAGGTGGATGTATTTTGAACAATTATACCAGAGATTTTCTGACAGCAGCAAAAGTTGAGGACCATTGCTTTACATTTCATATATTCCCTGAGGTATAACTTGGCTTTTTTGTACATACTATGCTTTTTAAGTAGGAGAACATACTTTCCTCTGAAAAGACGAATTTGTATTTATCTCAGAGAAATAAAAAGATGTTCTTATTTCCTTCAATCCAAAAGAGTTCTTTTCTGTCGAGCTGCTACTTCAAACCATCTGTACTTTTCCTGCATACCATTTGTCACGCTGTACAATTTAATACTTTTATCAACCTCTCCCACTAGAATGGAAACTCCATAAAGGTAAGGACCATTATGTTAGTGGCCAGCCTGTAACAGGCACTCAAGAATGAATGAAAGGATCAGAAATAAATATGCAAGGCTAATAAGTCATGATTTAATAAAAGTGGTCCTGAACCTGAACTTGCCTTAATGATTTTGAAATACAGTGCTATATATAGCAAGAAATATTTATTGAGTTGTGATTTAGAGCATTAAACAAAGTCAAGTGACTAAGACACAAATCCCAGCTCTCCCATTTGCTAGTATAGACCTTGAGCTTGTTATTGAATCTCTTATCTTCTGCTGCTTCATTTGTAGGAAAAGGTGGTTAATCTGAAGCATCTATGGAGTTCTTTCTAGCTCTGAAAATTCTGTGATTCTAAGTGCCTGCTATATGCCAGGCATAATAGATGAGAGCAAAAGAAATTTTCTTAAGGACTCATTTTAAGTTGTTTAAATGTATATTTCACCAATTAATAGATGATTTACTAAATTTCAAGTGAGTTCCTAAGTCTAGAACCCCCATTCCTAAGGATAAGAGTAAACAGTAAGTATTTTCAGTAGGAATGACATTCTCTGTGAAATCAGCCTTCCCTACTCTGGAAGAAGGGAATATTTTTGCAGCTGTGAAATGGGCAACTTCTCCTACGTGGCAGAGTGTTTTGTTGTGCTCACTGACTAGGAAAAAGAAAAGTTAGAAGAGTGTGAAAGGAGAAAAAAAATGAAAGGCTCTGGATTTTTTTTTTTTTTTTTTTTTTAGTATTTATTTATTTGGCTGCACCGGGTCTTCGTTGCCACATGTGGGATCTTAGTTGCGGCATGTGAGGTCTTGTTGCCTGACCAGGGATTGAACCTGGGCCCCCTGCATTGGGAACGCGGAGTCTTAGCCACTGGACCACCAGGGAAGTCCCTGGAATTTTTAAAGGTTTTAAAATCCTCTTCATTTTTCACCCAGCACTTAGAGCAAGAGAAACACGAACTAAGAAGACGATTTGAGAACCGAGAAGGGGAGTGGGAAGGGCGTGTGTCCGAGCTGGAGAGTGATGTGAAACAGCTTCAGGATGAGTTGGAGAGGCAGCAGGTTCATCTACGGGAAGCAGATCGAGAAAAAACACGGGCTGTCCAGGAATTATCAGAACAGAACCAAAGGTTATTGGATCAACTCAGCAGGGTGAGTCACAAGTTAAGAGTTTATGGTATAAAATACTAAAAGTTGAAACAGAGTTTCTGTGTAATGTCAACCATATATATAAGGTAAGAGGTGTTGCCTTTGGTATTGATATCAACAAATGAAGTATTTTTCACCTATAAGAATTTCAGCTGTGGTGAACTAGGTGTCAGGAGCAAAGACCCTTGCCTGTCATTAGTCACCTGTTGGACTTTGGCAATCACTTAACTTGGGAGTTTTCTCATTTTTAAAATGTAATAGTTTGCTTAATGAATCGATGTTCCTTGTATCTCTACAAGTCTATGATTCTTTTACCTAAAGAAAGTCTTGTCACTGGTAAAATTATGTTAATGCATTTAGTTCAAATGTTAAATGGTGCCATCTTTAAACTGAAAAGCTTAGGGAAAATTTCTAGAGCAAATGATTTTCATTGGTACTACATTTGCGAATGTACATTCCTTCTTATTCTTTAAATATGAAGGGAGGTACATGTATCTGTACATAAAATTTGTTCTCTTTGTTTCCACATTAAGTAAAAGTTCTTTATTTGTACCTTTATAGAGTGGTGTCATGGAAGTATTAATTAACCAAAGTCAAGATTGTAGAATCATTGCAAAGAAGGAGTTTGAGGGCTGAGCAGGTGGAAATCTAATTTAAATACAGAACATACTTTTTAACAAATGCAGGAATGTTGTTTATGCCCTGGTCTCTAAAGCCACCTACTTTTGAAAATTAAGAGCTGGATTTACTATTGTAGCTCAGACCTTCTTACGAGTTGAAAATAAAACGAGGGCTTCCCTGGTGGCGCAGTGGTTGAGAATCTGCCTGCTAATGCAGGGGACACGGGTTCGAGCCCTGGTCTGGGAAGATCCCACATGCCAAGGAGCAACTGGGCCCGTGAGCCACAACTACTGAGCCTGCGCATCTGGAGCTTGTGCTCCGCAACAAGAGAGGCCGCGATAGTGAGAGGCCCGCGCACCGCGATGAAGAGTGGCCCCCGCTTGCCGCAACTAGAGAAAAGCCCTTGTACAGAAACGAAGACCCAACACAGCCAAAAATAAATAAATAAATAAATAAATAATAAAAATAAAGGGATTCCTTTAAAAAAAAAAAAAAAGAAAAGAAAAGAAAACGAGCTCAGTTACCAAAGGAAAAAGAACTACTCTGATCAAATCCCTAAGCACAAACGTTCGCAGGAGAGCACTGCCCTTGTCCGCATGGTTATGTTTGGTGCTTAGGTCTCTGGGAAAGGCTTAGCTAGGGCAGCATGTGAAGTTATTTCACTAGTTTGTGTCATAGTTGCTTCCCATGGGGACCCTGAGACTGGTCAAAACCTTCATGCCTCACAGGGAAGTGTAAAGTAAATGCTACCACTAGAGAAACGGAGAGGAAGAAGGAGAGGTACGGAAGGGGTGAGTGGAACAGGGTATCTCGAGGGAGATTGGGGGTGGGCAGGGGAGAGACAGAAGGAGAGAGATGCCTAATAACTTGGAAAATAGCTAGTTGCAGGAGCTATCAGATTGTGAAGGTGAGAGTTCAGGTAGGTGGAGCTAAAGATCTTGCCTGCAGGTTTCTCATCTAGGGAATCAAATCACCATTTGACTGGCTGGAAAGGAAGAGCTGGACAGTTCTTCAAGAAGTCATTATAGGGCCAGCTCAGAAGCCTTTCTGACTCAGTTCTAAAACCTTTTTTAGCAACCGGGAAGGGAATCTCTATCTTTGTAAGATTTTATAGGTTTTTTTGGGTTTTTTAAAAAATAAATTTATTTATTTTTGGCTGCGTTGGGTCTTCATTGCTGCGTGCGGGCTTTTCTCTAGTTGCAGCAAGCGGGGGCTACTCTTCGTTGCGGTGCGCGGGCTTCTCATTGCGGTGGCTTCTCTTGTGGAGCACGGGCTCTAGGCGCGCGGGCTTCAGTAGTGTGGCTCGTGGGCTCTAGAACACAGCCTCAGTAGTTGTGGCGCACGGGCTTAGTTGCTCCGTGGCATGCCAGACCAGGGCTCAAACCCGTGTCCCCTGCATTGGCAGGCGGATTCTTAACCACTGCGCCACCAGGGAACTCCAAGATTTTATATGTTTTTGAGGCTTTATTCATTATTCATGAAAGATTAACCAAATAGGCCTGGCCAGATTGATTTATTTGTTCAAAAAAAATAATAATTATTCTGAACTAGTGTTTCTTATGGAGACTTTTGAAAGGAATACAACAAACCAGAACAATTTAAGAGGAAATTATTTCTTGGGAGCTAAGTTCATGTTACAAAATAACGTGAGCAGAAGCCGACTCAACTCTGCTTTCTGATCTGGTGAAAGATAGGTGGCCGGAGAAAGCAAATATTAATATGACATAGCGAGAGCACTGAGCTTGGAATTTGGATGAATGTTGAATCTTGGCTCTGCTTCTCATTAAGTGGGTGACCTTGTTTGTGCTTCCCTTTCCTTATCTTTATTTTTTATTAAAAAAAAAATATTTGGCTGCACCAGGTCTTAGTTGCAGCATGTGGGATCTTTAGTTGCGGCACGCAGGATCTTTAGTTGTGGCATGCGAATTCTTAGTTGTGGCATGCGAATTCTTAGTTGCAGCATGTGGGATCTAGTTCCCTGACCAGGGATCAAACCCAGGCCCCCTGCATTGGGAGCGTGGAGTCTTAGCCACTGGACCACCAGGGAAGTCCCCCTTTCCTTATCCTTATTTTTTTTAATTATTTTTTTAAATTTATTTTTGTCTACATTGGGTCTTCATTGCTGCGCACGGGCTTCCTCTAGTTGTGGTGAGCGGGGGCTACTCTTTGTTGCAGTGCACGGGCTTCTCATCGCGGTGGCTTCTCTTGTTGTGGAGTATGGGCTCTAGGTGTGCAAGCTTCAGTAGTTGCAGCACGTGGGCTCAGTAGATGCGGCATATGGGCCCTAGAGCGTGTGGGCTTCAGTAGTTGTGGCTCGCAGGCTCCAGAGCGCAGGCTCGGTAGCTGTGGAACGCGGGCTTAGCTGCTCCGCGGCATGTGGGATCTTCCCGGACCAGGGCTCAAACCCCTTTCCCCTGCAGTGGCAGGCAGATTCTTAACCACTGCGCCACCAGGGAAGCCCCCTTTCTTTATCCTTAAAATGGAGGTTGGGGACTTCCCTGGTGGCGCAGTGGTTAAGAATCGCCTGCCAACGCATGGGACACAGGTTCGAGCCCTGGTCCAGGAAGATCCCACATGCCGCGGAGCAACTAAGCCCATGCGCCACAGCTACCGAGCCTGTGCTCTAGAGCCCACGAGCCACAACTACTGAAGCCCGCGCACCTAGAGCCCGTGCTCTGCAACAAGAGAAGCCACCGCAATGAGAAGGCCGCGCACCGCAACGAAGAGTAGCCCCCGCTCTCCGCAACTATAGAAAGCCCGTGCACAGCAACGAAGACCCAATGCAGCCAAAAATAAATAAAATAAATAAATAAATTTGAAAAATAAATAAATAAAATGGAGGTAAAAATTTGTACCTCATGCAAGTACTGTTGAAATGAAAATGAGGTAATATGTTTATGTTAAGCAGAATATGAAGTTAAGAATATGTTTCAGTGTTGATGGTTATTTTACTAAGGCAGTATCTTTATAGTTGAGGTTCCTCTGCCTAATTTCTCTGTAGAAAATACTGATAAGCTGTTCCCAAAGGAATATAGGAGGATAACATTTCCACTGGATCTAGATCCTTGTTATCCTCTCTGGCCTTGAATGTAGGCCCTTGGTGAGTTTTGTGGCTTTTTTTTCCCTTTCTCTTTTTAAGCAGGCCAAGCCCCTTGGGTTTCCATCAGCAGCCAGTTTAGATTGCATTTTATTATCATTTTATTAACTGAGTATTCAGGAGCTAGAGGAGTTGGGCACTTTGAAGTGAATTAAAATTCTCCTAGGACAAGTTAACAACCAACAAAAGTAGTAGAAGGCCATGCTTTTCTAAAAATGTATATAATGTGTTTTTATAAGCATGAAATGTATAATATCTAAAATGTAGTATATTTCTGTGATGCTTTTGTCCAAAGTATTTTTTATTGAAGTATAGTTGATTTATTTGTCCAAAGTATTTTTAAATGTATTTCCTTTGCTGCCATGGTTTTTTTGTTTTTTTGTTTTTGTTTTTGTTTTTAAATAACTGCTTTATTGAGATAGAATTCATATGCCATAACATGTACTTTTTAAAAGTGTACATCACCACTATCTAATTATACAATAGAACATTTCACACCCACCAAAAAAGGAAGCCTGTACCCATTAGCAGTCACTCCTCATTCCACCTAACACCCTATCTGACTCCCTGACCCCTGGCAACCACTAATCTACTTTTTGTCTCTATGGATTTGTCTGTTCTGGACATTTCATGTAAACAGAATCATACTTATGTGACTTTTTGTGACTGACTTCTTTCCCTTAGCATAATGTTTTCAAGGTTCATCCACATTGTAGCATATATCAGTACTTCATTTTTGTGGCTGAAGAATACTCCATTGTATGGATATAACACATTTTGTTTATTGATTCATTAATTGATGGACATTTGGATTGTTTCCACTTTTTGGCTTTTATGAATAAGACTGCCATACACATTCATGTTCAAGTGTTTGTGTGATCAGCGTTCTTTTCAGCTCTAAATTAGTATGCTATGAGCGTATGTATCCCATGAGCTTCTGGATCCTCATTATGATGAAGGAAGGGATGGGTACTGTTGTAATTTTATAGCTGAGAAAACTTGAGGGACAGAAAGATATGTGACTTAATTAAGGCTCTTCCGGTTCAAGACTGATGAGGGTTCCTGTGCCTCAATTTCAAATTTCTGAGGCAGCAATTAAGGTCACAGACTTTGGAGCCCAGACAGCCCTGGGACCAGACACCATCTCTGCTATTTACTAGCTGAGTGAGTATGGGAAAGTTTTTCCACTTGTTAAAATCTTAGTTTCCTCCTCTGTATAATGGAAGCAATTACACTATTACTATTATCTGAAGCTGTTATGAGGACTAAATGAGTTAATGTATGTAAAGCTCTAACCACAATGTCTAGCATACAGTGAGTGCTCAATAAATGGTAGCCATCATAATTATCATGTCCTCATCATGTAGATGAGATTTCTGCATCTTGTCCAATGTTGATTCTCTAATTGAGAGAGTGGATGAATCTGAAGTGTCCCCAGCACATATCAGCATGTAAAAATATTTTGTTTAGTAGTCAAATCTCTACTCAAAAATATTTGTGTAAAATTGACCCTCCTAGGAGTTGAGTCAGGTTTATTCTATAGCACCTAGTACCAACACTGTTGCATATATCCTGGGGATACCCTTATCCCAGTTCATTTGCTCATTTGGACAAAATGCCCTCTAAATTCTCTTCTAGCTCCTAAATTTCTGAGACTCGTTTTTGTGAAACTCAGGTTGACATATCTGGAGAGAGTATAATTCACTTTTTAAGTTAGAAAGTCATACTATGATAGCGTTGACAGTGGGGGTGTAGGACATTTTAAACACTTATCCTCCTAATTATATCAAAAGTAGAAAGAATACAGTGGGCCTTACTTTCAAGAGGAAAGGCGAGATATGGGCCATGCTTGTTGCCTAAGAAGAAGGAGATATAAATGCTTAACATGGAGGTTTTTTGAGAATCCTTCTGATACATAAATATAACAGCATTTTTAGCAGAAACTTCCAGAGCCCGCAGATGATTTTCTCCCCAACAGCAGCAGCTAAGATATCAGAGTTCTGATCAGTATTAGAGTCCTGAAGTGGTTATTCACTAATTTAAGCTACTACAGTTTGTAACACAGTTTAGGCACTATAGAAAGTTCTGTTTATATCCTTCACCTATTATTGGTGTGTAAGAGTTTTTTTACACATTCTTGATGGTATTATATTTTCATTTTGTTTATGGAGTCTTTTACCAAACAAGTGTGTTCTTTTAGTGAAGTCAAATTTTTTAATCATTTCCCTTATTATTTGACTTTTTGTGTTTTGCTTAAGCCTGTCCTCCAGGTCATGACGATATTTTCCTGTATTAATTATAATTATATTAATTATAAAAATTTAAGACTTGTTTTTTACATTTAGATCTTTAATCTGTCTAGAATTTATTTTTTACTATGATATGACATAGGAGTCCAGCTCTGTTTTCTATGTGATTTATTGTCTCAGCACTGTCTATATCCCCATGAATTTCTAATGCTGTGTGGATTTTTTAATGAAAAAAAAAATCCTAACATTTAGTCTTGACTGAAGAGCCAAGGTAACTTAAAATAAAAATTTTAGAGGGCTATATAAAACTGTATTATTTTGCTAGGGCTGTTGTAGCAAAGTACCACAGACTGAGTGGCTTAAACAACAGGAAATTATTGTCTCACAGTTCTGGGGGCTGGAGGTTCAAAATCAAGGTGTCGTAAATATTGTTTCCTTTTGAGGGCTACGAGGGAAGGATCCCCTCCAGGTTGCTCTCCTTGCCTTGTAATAGATGGCCGTCTTGCCCCTGTGTCTCCTCCCTCCTTGTATCTGTCTCTGTTTCCAGATTTCTTCTTATAAGAACACCAGTCATACTGGATTAGGGCCCAGCCTAATGACCTGTTTTGGTTTTTTTAATTTTTAATTAAATAGTTGTAAGTTGTAATTAAATAGTTGTATAGTTGATTTACAATGTTGTGTTAGTTTCTGGTGTATAGCAAAGTGATTCAGTTATATATGCATATTCTTTTTCATATTCTCTTTCATTATGGTTTATTATAGGATATTAAGTATAGTTCGTTACACTATGCAGTAGGACCTTGTTATTTATCTATTTTATATACAGTAGTCTGCATCTGCTAATCCTAAACTCCTAATTTATCCCTCCCCCACCCCCACCTTCCGCTTTGGTAACCGTAAGTTTGTTTCCATGTCTGTGAGTCTGTTTCTGTTTCGTAAATAAGTTCATTTGTCTCATATTTCAGATTTCACATATAAGTTATATCATATGGTCTTTCTCTTTCTGACTTCACTTAGTATGATAATCTCTAGGTTCATCCACATTGCTACAAATGGCGTTATTTCATTCTTTTTTATGGCTGAGTAGTATTCCATCGTGTATATACACCACATCTATTTTTTTTAATTGAAGTATAGTTGATTTACAATGTTGTGTTAATTTCTGCTGTACAGCAAAGTGATTCAGTTATACATATATACATTCCTTTTTTATATTCTTTTCCATTATGGTTTATCATAGGATATTGAATATAGTTCCCTGTGCTATGCAGTAGGACCTTGTTGTTTATCCATTCTGTATATAAAAGCTTAACATCTGCTAACCCCAACCTCCCACTCCATCCCTTCCCCAACCCCGTCCCTCTTGGCAGCCACCAATCTGTTCTCTATGTCCGTGATTCTGTTTCTGTTTCAAAGATAGGTTCATTTATGTCATATTTTAGATTCCATGTGTAAGTGATATTATATGGTGTTTGTCTTTCTGACTTCACTTAGTATGATCATCTCTAGTTGCATCCATGTTGCTGCAAATGGCATTATTTTGTTCTTTTTTATGGCCAAGTAGTATTTCCTTGTATATATGTACCACATCTTCTTTATCCATTCATCTGCCAATGAACATTTAGGTTGTTACCATGTCTTGGCTATTGTGAACAGTGCTGCTATGAACATAGGGGTGCATGTATCTTTTTGAATTATAGTTTTGTCTGGATATAGGCCCAGGAGTGGGATTGTTGGATCATATGGTAACTCTGTTTTTGGTTTTTTGAAGAATCTCCATACTGTTTTCCACAGTGGCTGCACCAACTTACATTCCCACCAACAGTGTAGGAGGGTTTCCCTTTTCTCCACACCCTCTCCAGCATTTGTTATTTGTAGACTTTTTTTGTTGTTATTTGTAGACTTTTTAATGATAGCCATTCTGACTGGTGTGAGGTGGTACCTCATTGTAGTTTTGATGTGCATTTCTGTAATAATTAGCAATGTTGAGCATCTTTTCATGTGCCTATTGGCCATCTGTATATCTTCTTTGGAGAAGTGTCTATTTAGGTCTTCTGCCAATTGTTCGATTGGGATTTTTTGTTGTTGTTGAATTGTATGAGCAGTTTGTATATTTTGGAAATTAAGCCCTTGTAATGACCTCTTTTTAATATGATTACCTCTGAAAAGACTATCTACAAGTAAGGTCACATTCTGAGGTATTGAGGTTTGGACTTCAACATATGAATTTCAACCCATAACAACCATTTTGGGGTGTTTTTTTGCCAACAGGTTCAACTCTTGAATCTTAGTACTGTCCGTGTGGGGGCTGTTCACAGTGGTGCCACTTACTTTCTTTCTTTTTTTTTTTTTTTTTGTGGCTGCATTGGTTCTTCGTTGCTGCGTGCGGGCTTTCTCTAGTTGTGGCAAGCAGGGGCTACTCTTTGTCGCGGTGCGAGGGCTTCTCATTGCGGTGGCTTCTCTTGTTGTGCAGCACGCGGCTTCGGTAGTTGCAGCACACAGGCTCAGTAGTTGTGACCTGCGGGCTCAGTAGTTGTGGCTCGCGGGACCTAGAGCGCAGGCTCAGTAGTTGTGGCGCACGGGCTTAGTTGCTCCACGGCATGTGGGATCTTCCCAGACCAGGGATCGAACCTGTGTCCCCTGCATTGGCAGGTGGATTCTTAACCACTGCGCCACCAGGGAAGTCCCTGGTGCCACTTTCTTTGTGGGTTGCATACACTCAATAACATATTTACTCACCAAAGATACTTATGCCTGTGACCATACAGCTAAGGTCTACCATGACCAATGGGGAGAGATTTAGGACCTTTAATTTTATTCTTTGAAAAAGTCCCAGATTCACCTCCCTCCTACTTTTCCTCTCATGACTGACTGGCATTCAGATCTTCTGTGTAGACTAATGAAACCTTTATTATTATTATTTTTTAGATCTTTTTTTTTTTTTCGGCCACGCTGTGTAGCCTGTGGGATCCTAGTTCCCTGACCAGGGATCGAACCCACGCCCCCTTCATTGGAAGTGCAGAGTCTTAACCACTGGACTGCCAGGGAAGTCTCTAGATCTTCTTTAATTCAACATTTGGCAAATACTTAATTGAGCAAGGCACAGGGGATATAGTGGGAAACACAAGGCTTCTGTTGTGTGAAGCTAGTAGGAAGAAAGATTTAAATAACTAAACAAATCCACAAGATAATTACAGATTGTAATAGGTACTATGAAGGGTGATGTGATGGCAAATGACCAGAAAGAAGAGAGTGACTTTAGGAAGGATAGTTAGGGAAGGCTTCTCTGAGGAGGTAACATTTGAGATGAGACCTGCAGGTTAAGGAATCAGCCATAGAAGAGTCAGGGGAACAGGGTTCTTTGATGGATCCTGTTAGATTGTACACTGTCTGAGTGTAGAGACCACATCTGTATTGTTTATCGTTATAAACAGGCAACTAGTAGAGTGGGCATTCAGTAAAAGATTGTTGGTTGTTATTTTTTTTCTTGACTATCTAGGGTACCTAATAAAGAAATTAGAACTCTGTTTTTCTGAAGATTACACTACCCCTCCATGCACTCCATAGAAGACCACTCTTGACTGTTTCAGACTCACTGTTATGCCATATGTGTGCTATGTGAAAACCAGTGGTCAAAGGAACCATGCATGTCAGCGCTGTGACGGGCAGGCTGTAGATAATGGTGACCCAGTTGCCTAGAAATCTAGTGTTGTCTTCATAGATACTCTTTCTGTAATTGCATGAAACCCCAATCTTCCATGAATTGAGAAGAGTGACTATGGAATGGACAGAGCTTTTTTTGTGTATTGATGTAAAACCTGCAAGTACTTTTGCGTTGTGCTATGTCTCTCCGGTGGTCTGTAGGTTGGTCAGTTACTGAGTGACTGGCCCTGTAGTCCTCTGACCTTGCTGGTGGAGAGAGAAATGAGCATTTTCGCTTTTACCAAAAAGTTCTCTTGGGGAGTTCCATGGTGGTCTAGTGGTTAGGGTTCTGGGCTTTCACTGCTGCAGACCAGGTTCAGTCCCTGGTCAGGGACCTGAGATCCTGCAAGCTGTGCGGGGCAGCCAAAAAAAAAAAAAAAAAAAAAGTTCTCTTGTCTCATGGGATGGTTGGCCATTATTTGGGAATCATTATGGCTTTCCCTCCTTTGCTGGGGGTATATAATCTGGACAAAACTGTCTCCAACTGTCTGTCATCTATTCTTAGAACCCCAAATTGTCCAAGGTATGAAGAAGGAGGCAGTCAGAGGTTTCCTTTGGAAAGCTGTATAGTGAGCGCTCTTGAACAGAGCCTCATCGAGGATGTATAATTGCTCAGTGTACAGCCCTGGATGTAAAACTCTTCTGAATTCACCTTAAAAACCATTTATCCCCTTCTTATTATTGTTTTAGTACTGTGCTATATTCTTTTACTTTTTATTTTCCCAGGGCCCTCCCTATGAGTTCCTTCCCCGTTCATTGCAGCTCTACAAGTGTCTCTAACAAACCTCTCCCTGGTTCCTTACATCCAGAATTGTGGTCATATGCCTAGTCACTGTGGCTTTGGGTTACTATCTAATTGTGCCAGTAGGAGAAGCAATATTTGGGGCAATATGCAAGAAGGACTGTTCCAAAGGCTGCGTGAAGCCAAAAAAAAGGTTGTTACTGTAGAATCAGAGATAGGGAAGGAGATAAAAAGAATTCAACAGGAAGTTAGGCCTAGGTCCAAGGCCAGGAGAAACCAAAGCCTGCATTTTTAAACTTGAAGGGCTTAGGCCAAGAAATACCTGGAGGAATAGTCTGAAGATTGGTGATGGAGAAGTTGAAATGAAGGAACAAAGATTCACTTGTAGCTCAGGTGAAACCAGGCAGTTTGAAATCTATGTCTGTGAAAGCCTGGCACCCAGTAGGGTATTCTTTTTGTGAAACTTGGTTTTTCTGTCTAGGAGAGGGGTGGCTTCTTAAGAAACTAAGCCTTATTGAACATCGCTTAGTAGGTATTCAGGAATTTCAATTTTGCCTCTGCCTTAAATTTCCACTTACAGGATTTTAAATTAAGAAAATATGTGTATACATTGTTTTTTTCCAACGGCAAAAAGAATTCATGTTCATGGTAAAATGAAATTCAGACAATACAGAAATGTTTGATGTAAACAGTGAAAATTCTTGATTCTCCATCAAAGAAAGTGCTAATGACAGTTTGGTGTTAATTCTTTTGTATTTTTTTTCATACACACACACACACACACACACACACACACACATACACACTCTCACATGGATAATTTTTTATTTTTGCTTTTTTTCTCAAATAGAATGGTTTTGTTAATTTTTTTTACTTAGTAGATCTTAGACTTTTTTCACACTTTTAAAAAATTTTTATATATTTATTTATTTATTTTTGGCTGTGTTGGGTCTTCATTTCTGTGTGAGGGCTTTCTCTAGTTGCGGCGAGCGGGGGCCGCTCTTCATCGTGGTGTGCGGGCCTCTCACTATCGCGGCCTCTCTTGTTGCGGAGCACAGGCTCCAGACGCGCAGGCTCAGTAGTTGTGGCTCACGGGCCCAGTTGCTCCGCGGCATGTGGGATCCTCCCAGACCAGGGCTCGAACCCGTGTCCCCTGCATTGGCAGGCAGATTCTCAACCACTGCACCACCAGGGAAGCCCGTTTTTTCATATTTTTAATGTTTGAATATAGTATTGCTTGTACATATGGATGTACCATAATTAGTGTAACCATTTCCTATTGAAGAGCATGTGCACTGGTTACAGTATTTTACTGTTAAAAACACTGTTTCAGTGAACATCCTTGTTCATATATCTTTGCACTCATATTATCATTTGTCTATGATGGGTTCCTAGAAGTGGGATGTCTAGGTCAAAAGATATGTACATTTAAGATTTTAATAGATATTACCATATTGCCCTCCAAAAATGTTTCAGTAGTCTGTACTCACCCTAACATTTATCTTTGTTAAGGCTGAAGAACCTGTCATTCTGCGTGCATATGTAGTAAAACTATAAAGAAAACTGAGGTGTTTTTCATCACAGAAGTCAGGATACCGTTTCCCTGAGGAATGAGGTTGGGAGGAGGAGTGGGGCAGGGAGGAGGAGTGGAAGAGGATGTTTGTCATCATGGAATGGTGCTTAGGGAGGAGGCTTCTGGTATGTTCTACTTCTTGACCTTGGTGATAATTACATGGGTGTTTATTTTACAATTATTTGTTAAACAGTACATATGTGTTTTATGTATTTGTCTTTATATGTGTTACATTTTGCAATAAAAAGAAAAAACCAGGCTAAAATGTGAAGGGTTGACAAACTATGGCCCACAGACCAAATTCAGCTGCTGCCTATTTTTGTAAATAAAGTTTTATTGGAATGCAGCCACACCCATTTATTTTCATACTGTTTGTGGCTGCTTTCATGCTGCGATGGCAGAGTTGAGAAGTTGTGACAGAGACTGTATGGCCCTTTAAGAACAAAGTTTGCCAACCTCTGCTCTATGTAATTGAGCTAGAATAAATTAAAAGTTAGACGGAGAGGGGCTTCCCTGGTGGCACAGTGGTTAAGAACCTGCCTGCCAACGCAGGGGACATGGGTTTGAGCCCTGGTCCAGGAAGATCCCACATGCCGTGGAGCAGCTAAGCCCGTGTGCCACAACTACTGAGCCTGCGCTCTAGAGCCCGTGAGCCACAACTACTGAGCCTACGTGCTACAACTACTGAAGCCCGTGCACCTAGAGCCTGTGCTCCTCAACAAGAGAAGCCACCTCAGTGAGAAGCCCGCGCACCGCAATGAAGAGCAGCCCCTGCTCACTGCAACTAGAGAAAGCCCGTGTGCAGCAACGAAGACCCAAGGCAGATTACTCTAGCTATCGCAGGAGAATGGATTATAGGGGCCATGGGTGCAAGCATAGAGGTCAGGGAAGAAGCCACTCGCCAGTGGAGATTTGGTGGTAGCTTTGATTATAGAGGCGGTGAGAAGGGTTCGATGGGGTGTATGTTTTGAAGGTATAATAGAACCAACCAGGACTTTTTAATGGAATGGATGGATGTGAGAAAGGGAGTTAAGGGAAGAATAATAAGAAATGACTCCTAGATTTTTGTCTTGAGCTACTGAAGGAATGGTGGCATCATTAACTTGAGAGACCAAAGACTAGAGGAGAGGGGTAGGTTGGCATATAAAATCGAATAATTATTTTTGGACTAAGTTTGAGCTACCCTTTAAACATCCATGTTAGTTTCACATAAGTAGAGCAATGAGAATTCTGTTGTATTGAGGTGAAATATTGAGTTAAATTTCCCACAGCCATCTGTGCTCTCTCAGTGCCTGAGACTCTGTTTTACCGTCTTCTGTTTGTTGTCAGCAGGAATTTATTCAGAGTGACTGAAGCTGTATTCAGATGAATACCCACTCCCCCAACCTTGACTTCTACCCTCTGTAATCCCCCCTCCTTCTCATTTGTCCCCCACACTCTCAGCTCCTAGAAGAGCCCCTCTTCTGAGCTGGTGTCTGTGGGATGACATGAGTAGGAGGACATTGGTGCAAACAGGTGCTTTATTTCCTGCCTGTTCGGAGCTGTATTCCTCAGTCTGCCTCTAATGTCTTATCCACACACGAGGAAGATAGGATGCGTACTAGCTGGAGCTAACCTTCCCTGAAAAGACTAATTTTCCCCTGAAGAGTAAACAGATCCCTATTCTTTAAACAGCTTATTTGGGATTCGCAGCCCTGCGTCCATATACTTCTTGAAGCAAATTTCTCCCAGGTTTCTTTCTTAAAGTTAAAGGCTTTAAAATCATGACCATTAGTGTCATGGTTGCTCTGCCTGGTGACACACAACCATCCTTGTTTCTAGAACACTTTACAGTGAACAACAACAGCTGTTCATCAAAAGTAGTTTTAATTGCTGAATGGGCTTTTGTTCCTTTTGGGGGCAGGGGGCTGTATTTTACTTCTTAAAGTCTGTTTCATTTACAGGTGTTGTGTTGTAGAAAAAAGATATGGCAGTTTTTAGTCAGCTTATCCTTGAAAGAAGTTTCGAAGACAAAATTATTTCCCAACCAAATAACAGTAGTTTAAATTTCCAAAAGGACACATACGGGACCTCCTCTAATCTCATTACCACTGGAACTGGTAGTAATTATTCTTTATTTGACAGATGAGGAAACTGAGCATCAGAAGTTTAGTGACATTTGCTCAAGGCTTTGCACTGGTTACAGGTTTCAGGATTGGTTTTTGTACCTTTTCAAGGAGGGGTAGTCAGACAGGAACAAAAACCTCCTCCCATGTATTTCCATCTTATTGGCTTGCTGTTTAGTTGATATTTGCTGGACGTTATTGTGTTGGATGCCCCTTAACTTCAGAGTCACTGAGTAAAATGAATCCAAAGGCTTGGGGTCCACTTTTAGCAGCTTCTGTTTGTTATGTCAAGGGTGTGCTGCAAGGATTGAGAAGGATTTGTTGAGAGGCTCACTTCAGCTAGAAGAGAAAACGGGTTTTTGCATATAGGAGCTCTCCTCTGTGAAGACAACATTTTCAGCTTTTTCCAGATTGGTACTAATGCTAATTAGTAGGTTAAACACATTAGGGTGGTAATTGCTTGTTCTTCAGCATATGGGTGTTTTTTTGGTAGATTCATGTCTTGATTATTTGAACCTGCTCGTAATTATTTTCCCAGAGAGAGAGAGCCATTCCTGATTCAGGAGTCTTCAGGTTGGTTCTGTTAGTTACAACTATATCATGTTCTCATTATCTTTTTCAAAAGAGGAGAGCCTCAGGTTCTGGGATATTAAGTCTAAATTTGGGGGGTTGCAAGACCCAAGAGTCAGATAAATCACTGTGGGAGTAGATCTTCTCTCTTTTTTTTAAATATTTTATTTATTTATTTGGCTGTGTCAGGTCTTAGTTGCAGCACATGGGATCTTTTGTTGCGGCACGCAGGCTTCTCTAGTTGCAGGGCTTGGGCTCAGTAGTTGGAGCGCGCGGGCTTAGTTGCCCCGCGGCATGTGGGATCTTAGTTCCCCAACCAGGGATTGAACCTGCGTCCCCTGCATTGGAAGGCGGATTCTTAACCACTGGACCACCTGGGAAATCCTGGGAGTAGATCTTCTTAATGCTGCTAGATTTGACTTAATACATTGGCAGTCAGCTTTTTTTTTGACATTGAAATCTGGATTCCCTTGGTCTCTGTAGACAGCTTAGTGTATTGTGTTGGAGTGATGAAAACAGAGTTAATTGAGCTGCCCCTGCCTGGTGTGAGGTGAGGCCTCTATTTGGTACCTGGCAAATGAATTGCAGGTGGTAGTAAGGTTGGAGTTTACTGGCAGAGAAAAAAAATTGGCTGCAAATTATGCACTCTTTTGTTACCTGTGCTGGCTGTGACCCATAGTTCTGCTCCCTAAATATTGTTACCTTGAAAAATAATGTATGTGTATTCAGTGAGTAAATGTAATCAGCAGAAAAGCAGGTAGTGTTTTGACTCTGATAGCATCTTCCCCATTGCTCTTCATTTGAGTCCAGGACAACGATCCAATGCTATAATATAATTTTTAGAACTGAAAAAGAGCTTTTAGTCTAGCTGGACCAGACTAGAAAATGTTTGTAAAATGTTTTCTTTTCAGAGGTTCTACAAATTTGATTGCATTTTAAAATTTTGTCACTTTGAAGAACTATTACCAGAATACGTATAATGTGCTCTCTTGAGATGAATGTCACATTAAACAGGTAAAAGACCGTTGGTACCTCAGGTTGTGCTGCCAGCTTACCTTGCCTTTGTGCCCTCTCCATTAACTAAACAGTATTATACTGTTGTAAGATGAGCAGTGTAAAAACTGGTGGCATTTGTAACTACTTCACTGGGTGAATTTAAAAATTTATTGCAGTACTTTAGAATCAAAGCTAAATCCACAAATACATCAATATTGAGTAAAGCTACCACTATCATCCTTATCCTCCAATTTCAAATTGTTTTTTTTTTAATTAATTAATTTATTTTTGGCTGTGTTGGGTCTTCGTTGCTGTGCGCGGGCTTTCTCAAGTTGCGGCGAGTGGGGGCTACTCTTCGTTGTGGTGCGTGGGCTTCTCATTGCGGTGGCTTCTCGTTGCGGAGCACGGGCTCTAGGTGCGCAGGCTTCAGTAGTTGTGGCTTGCAGGCTCAGTAGTTGTGGCTCATGGGCTTAGTTGCTCCGTGGCATGTGGGATCTTCCCAGACCAGGGCTCAAACCTGTGTCCCCTGCATTGGCAGGAGTATTCTTAACCACTGCACCACGAGGGAAGCCCTTCAAATTGTTTTTAAAAGACCTAATTATTTTTAATGGGCTTATAAATCGTAGACAGTTAAATTTATAATACATTTAATATTAATAAAAGGTAACCTTTATCTGTATCTGTTTATTGAGCCTTCTGATAAGATTATATATGGGAAAGCATATGGAATGGGAAAAACCTCACCCCACATAACTTGGAAAGCCATTAGTTTAGATCAGTGGTTCTCAGACTATGGTCTGAGGAGCTGTAGGTCTCCAAGAGGTACCTCAGAATAGTTTCAAGGAAGGAAGAGCTGAAAGGGACGTTTAGCTGGTGGATTCCTGTCCCCTTCCCCATTTCCATTTCAACCTGAGCATTTTTATGTTTCTTATATTGAAGTTCTGCTTAATTTTTATTTGGAAAAAATGGTTTTTCAGCTGTGTATTAAAACATGATTTGTAAATCACTAATCCATTAACAAATAGTTAAGAAAGCTGAGGCCCAGGGAAGTTAAGTGACTTGCCAGATCTGCAGTCCTAGTCCTTTGCTGCTTCCAGCGGGGCTCTGACTGACAAATAAAACAAGGCTCTCATTGGGAGTAAATAATATACTGATTATTTGCAATAAAAAAAAACTATTATTTTTCACAAAAAAACCAAAGGAGTGGTTTGCACTATTTGCAGAGGGATAACCCTAGTTATAGTTTTATTAAGTAACACTGAAGTTTCTGTAACAAATAATTCCCCAAATCTCAGTAGCTTAACTGGGGAGTTAAAAACTGGTATTCCAGATTGGTGGGTGGCTCTCATTTCAGGCAGTGATTCAGTAACCCAGCCATCTCCTTCTGTCTTGTGACTGTGCCACCTTCAACAGGTGGCTTCCAAGGTCATAGCAGGAGGGAAAGAGCCTGGAACTTTTCTGGGGACCATGCCTGGAAATCGTGCACGTAGCTTCCACTTATTCACTGGTCACAATTCAGTCTCAGGGCTGCACTCAGTTACCAGAGAGGCCGGGACGTGTAGACCAGCTTTGTGCCCAGGGAGAAGTGGATGGATGAACAGCTAGCCAGTCTCAGCCATAATGCTGTCAGTAGAAAGAACCCTGGACTTTCATTTTCTGTGCTTCAGTTTTCTAAGGAGTTGGAGTGGCTGATTACTAAGATTCTACCAGTTCTAAGTAGGATGGCAGACGTAGTTGTAACAGTGCCACATGCACCATTTTGTTCCAAATAGAGAAGCTGTTGGTCTTTTTGTACTCAGGTGATATCTCTAGAAATTGGGTAAATTCCTTTGAAGCTGTAACCTGATCCAGAATTTCCAAAAACAAACAAAAAAAGGATCTGTTTTTCAGATTGCCCTGGGGTAGTATAAACAGATTCATTTTTATATTAGGTAGGATAACACTAACTGCTGTAACAGATTAACCCTTAGATCTCAGTGGTTTTTGTTTCTCATTTCCATAAAGTCCAAATAGTGTTCCTCTTTAGACATGAAGAAAAAAAAATGGCATCCTGTTTTTTTTGTTTGTTTTTTTTTTTAAATTTTATTTATTTATTTATTTATTTATGGCTGTGTCGGATCTTCGTTTCTGTGCGAGGGCTTTCTCTAGTTGCGGCAAGTGGGGGCCACTCTTCATCGTGGTGCGCGGGCCTCTTGTTATCACAGCCTCTCTTGTTGCGGAGCACAGACTCTGGATGCGCAGGCTCAGTAATTGTGGCTCACAGGCCTAGTCGCTCCGTGGCATGTGGGATCTTCCCAGACCAGGGCTCGAGCCCGTGTCCCCTGCATTGGCAGGCAGATTCTCAACCACTGCGCCACCAGGGAAGCCCTGGCATCCTGTTTTAATGGAAAGAATTGGCCTGGAAAGCGGAAGACCTCAGTTCTAGCCCATGCTTTGTCACTAACTTTCTGAACTTAAATAAATCCTCACTCTGGGTCTCAGTTTGTGTCAGTAAAAAAGGGGATTGAATTAGATGGTTCTTTCACTCTCTAAATGTCCACATATATATCGATATTTATGTGATCTCTATTAAAAAGAAAATTCTTAAGGGAAACATACTCACGTTATGTGGTATACTGGGAGTCTGGTTGCTTTGTAACGCTGCCTTCTTTACATATAGAACATATCCATCCTTCTCTGAGTTCAGGGATGGTTTCTTATCTCACCAAAATTCATTGCCTCTGTATGAGAGACAGAGAGAGGTTGAGATGATTGGTGCCACTACAAAATTTATTTTCCATTCTGGTCATGACATACAAGGTACTTTCCCTGCACACAACTGATGATGTAGGCAGTGAGGAGGTGTTTACATGCTTTTCCTGTTTAAAATTATGCAGCATAGTATTAAGGTTTTACAAACCTGAGATTCCCAACTCTCTATGAATAAGTCAGATTTTCCATATTACCCTAATTTTACTAGTCACATTCAGTGCTGTATGTTTAGCATTTGCAGAACTGGAAGAATTCCCCCTACACACACCTTTCGTCATCAGTTGCTAGGTTACATCTTTTTACATGGTCCCAGTCTGGTGATGTTTCTATGGATACCAGTTATTCCTTCTCCTATGACACTGCTGTGGTCAGGGTCAGATTACAGGCAAGACGTAACCATGATGTCAGAGATGTTTTAGCATATGGCTTTCCATCTATATTAATGATAAGACCTAAGTAATAGATGTCAATTCCATGTTTTCTAATATTATATAAATTAAGGAAATGAGGTATTAACTGAATCTTGGATATACTTCATCACTTAAGATCTTTATTTCATAATTATTTCACAGAAATAAACCTAACAAGTTATGAACTGTGAATAGGAGACCTGTTATACTATGTCCAGCTCATGTACCACACAGACAGCATCTTTCCTCCTGTAGGGAGGGCTACCCAGGGAATATAAGCATTATCTTTGATCTTGTCCTTAAAGTTTAGGGACACTTGAGGATGCTCTTCGTCAAACTCAGTTTATCTAAATGATAAAGCCTGAGGTCTATATTTTATTGCCATTTAGTATCACACATAATGATGTTTGTTTTCCTCCTGAGTTTTAGACAATATGAAGGCAGGGACTGTGTCTTTAACTGGTTTTTATCCCAGCAGTGCTTGGTATAATGCCACACACATGACAGCAATCCAGAAAAGGCTTATTGATCTGAAGACTGAAAGAGTAGTTAATTACCAATTTGACTTTAGATTTCTAGCATAAAGTTTTAAGATGGTGAGAACCCCTTCATATTACAATTTTGAGGGTCAAGCTTAACCCATGTTACTTAGCTTTTACTGTCTGACTCTTTGATCTCACACTTGAGGAAACAACTAAGAGGATGTGACTCATCTAAGGTCACAGAGCAAGAAAAGCTGTGGTTTATGCAAATGTGTGTTATAAAAAGTCTGAAAAAAACAGTTTAAACTCTTTGCAAGGGGCTTCCCTGGTGGCTCAGTGGTTAAGAATCCGCCTGCCAATGCAGGGGACACGGGTTCGAGACCTGGTCTGGGAAGATCTCACATGCTGCAGAGCAACTAAGCCCGTGCGCCACAACTACTGAGCCTGCACTCTAGAGCCTGGGAGCCACAACTCCTGAAGCCCGCGTGCCTAGAGCCTGTGCTCCACAACAAGAGAAGCCACCGCAATGAGAAGCCCGCGCACCGCAACGAAGAGTAGCCCCCGCTCGCCTCAACTAGAGAAAGCCCACGTGCAGCAACGAAGACCCAACGCAGCCAAAAATAAATAAATAAATAAATAAATTTATTAAAAAAACAAAAACAACTCTTTGCAATAAAAATAATTCTTTACTTAAGCAGTAGTGTTTTGTTTTATGCAGTCTGTGTACAGACATAGATTATTGAAGAGGAACTTCAGTGTTTAACAGGAGCTCTGCAAAAAGCGTACCAATTTTGGGGACTTCCCTGGTGGTCCAGTGGCTAAGACTCTGCCCTCCCAATGCAGGGGGCCCGGGTTTGATCCCTGGTCAGGGAACTAGATTCCGCATTCTGCAGCTAAGAGTTCACATGCCACAACTAAAAGATCCCACATGCCGCAACTAAGACCCAATGCAGCCAAATAAGTAAATAAATACATATTATAAAAAAAAGGAGAAAATCATACCAATTTTTATTTAGAGTCAATTCAAAGCCTTGCAGTCTATTTAAATATTTGACTTAATTCCTCAAAAACTAGATTGAAGTTGAACATAGCATAGGATTGAGGACAGTTTTCAAAATTAACATACTATTTAAAAACTGTCAGAAATGAATTAAAAAGTTATTCCTTGAATGCAATGGCGCTTCCTTAAAGTGAAAGGAATTTACTTACCAAACACAGTCCTTTTGTTTGGGAAGAAACAAAGTGAATGAAAAATGTATCTTCTGAAATGCAGACTGCCAAAGGTGTCAGTAATGGACTTTAACTGCCAGTGAGAGAGACAGACAGATCCTAAGAACACTGGGGAAAGTGACAAAGCAGAAGCTGTCAAGAGATGAACTGTAATTCAACATGAACCTCCCCTCCTTCCTGGGACCAGAGAATCAAAGAATCTGCCCCCTCCTTTCTCTTTACACTGCCACATCCTTTGTTGAACTTTATGCAATAATCATCCATGTATCTTCCTGTATTTATGCTCTGCCCCTTCATTTTTTCCCTTTGTCAGCCTTCTTCCATAGAAGTTCTGAACAACTCATTGCCTTCAGGGGACTCCCCTTTGCCAACCAAATAAAGCTGAGGCTCCGTGGCATGGCATTCAATGCCCTGTACCATCTTGGACCTAGCACAGATTTCCAGCCTTGTCTCCCACTACCTCTCTGTTTGTACCCTATGCTTCAACCAGATTAGCCTATTTCCCGAGACTGCCCTGTGCTTTCCCACCTCACATTGTCTCCACCTGTTGCCACCTGTTGGCATCTTCCCCAGGCCTTAAGGCCAAGTTTGTTTGCTCCTTCCTCCGTGGACCTTTGCTGTTTTTTCCCCACCTGTTTTTTTTTTTTTTTTTTTAATTATTTATTTATTTATGGCTGCGTTGGGTCTTTGTTGCTGTGCGCAGGCTTCCTCTAGTGGTGGCAAGCGGGGGCTACTCTTTGTTGCAGTGCGCGAGCTTCTCTTTGCAGTGGCTTTGTTGTGGAGCACGGGCTCTAGGCACGCAGGCTTCAGTAGTTGTGGCATGTGGGCTCAGTAGTTGTGGCTCCCAGGCTCTAGAGTGCAGGCTCAGTAGTTGTGGTGCGTGGGCTTAGTTGCTCTGCGGCATGTGGGACCTTCCCGGACCAGGGATCAAACCCATGTCCCCTCCATTGGCAGGCGGATTCTTAACCACTGTGCCACCAGGGAAGTCCCTTTCCCCACCTATTTTAATCTCTCCTACTGACTACCAAGAGTACTTTAGTACTTTTCTTTTGTCACTTATGTTCTGTTATCTGTTATAGTTAATTCATGTCCTTGATTCTGCTGAGTCAAGGGCTGTGCAGTCAGGGCACCTCCCACAGGGGGCTGAGCACCTTGTTTGAAATAGAGTGAGTATAAGACAACATTCACGGGCTTCCCTGGTGGCGCAGTGGTTAAGAATCCGCCTGCCAATGCAGGGGACACGGGTTCAAGCCCTGGTCTGGGAAGATCCCAAATGCCGCGGAGCAGCTAAGCCCATGCACCACAACTACTGAGCCTGTGCTCTAGAGCCCGCGAGCCACAACTACTGAAGCCTGTGTGCCTAGAGTCCGTGCTCCACAACAAAGCAAAGCCACTGCAATGAGAAGCCTGCACACCGCAACAGAGAGGAGCCCCCGCTGGCCACAACTAGGGAAAGCCTGCACACAGCAACGAAGACCCAACGCAGCCATAAATAAAATAAATAAATTTTTTTAAAAAAGATGACATTCACAAGTCAAGTAGGCATATATTACTTAGTTCCATGGTTCAAGTGTATAGCAAATATAACTGTTTACTAAAAAATTTTACCCAGAGGATTTATATTTTACTTCCTTTAATGCACGCTCACGCTTGCTGAATTCCTTCACTATTGTCTATATCACTGGTTCCGAGTCTTTCAGTATGCTGACCCTCCTCTTTTAAAAATCTAATCTAGTGACCTTCTACAATATTTTTGAACAGCCTTATTGAGGTATAATTTATACTTTATAAATTTCACCCATTGTAAGAGTACAATTCAGTTATTTTTAGCAGATTTATAGAATTGTGCCACCATCACTGTGATTCAGTTTTAGAACATTTCTGTACCCCTACCCCCAGCAAAAGTTCTTCTGTGACCTTTTGCAGTCAGTTTCCACCCCCTGCCCCCGCTCCCACCCTTAGCCCCAGGCAAATGCTGATCTGCTTTTGATCTGTATTGATTTACCTTTCCTGGATATTTTGTATAAGTAGAATCAGACAACAGGTAGTTTTTTGTGTGTCTGGCTTCTTTAGCATAGTGTTTGTGAGGTTCATTTACATTGTAGCACATATCAGTAGTTAGTTCCTTTTTATTTCTGAATAGTATTCCCTTGCATGGATATAGTGTATTTTGTTTATCAGCTCACGGGTTGATAGACATTTGATTTGTTTGTAGTTTTCGACTATTATGAATCGTGCTGCTATGATCATGCATTTGATTCATGTACAAGTCTGTGTGTGGACATTTGTTTCATTTCTCTTAAGTGGAATTGCTGTCTGGTATGTCTCTGTGTAACTTTTTAAGTAACTGCCAAACTGCTTTTCAAAGAGGCTTTATCATTTTATATTCCCACCAGCAATGTCTGAGAGTTCCAGTTTCAACACAAGAGGACCCGTTTTTAATATTAAAAAAAATTGTATTCTCTCACTTGATAGTAGATGTCATTTTAGTATCTGCAGGTTGAAAAAAAAGAATAAAAATGACATTAGGGAATTAGTAATACTTCTAGAAGGATTTATAGCCTGTAATCACAACAGCATTTAATGACATGATATATTTAGTCTACAGGCAGTGCTTTGTGTGCACTCTTTTAGCAATTCAGTGTCCCCCAAGGATCCATGGTTGGGAGCTACTGGTCCAGATGACTTGTTTAGAAATAAATATATGCTATCTTTTTATCCATCTTCTATAAAATAGAGACCTACCTCATAAAGTTGTTTAGAAACTAAAGCATTTGGCCCATAATAGTGACATAATTAGTGACAGCTATTACTACTAGGGATTAGTGTGACTTGACTATAGAGTATAGGCTTTGGAGCCATACAGGTGAGAATTCTAACTTTCCTGAACCAGGCTAAAATAATAGCAGTCTCTCATTTAGTCAAACTGCCTTGGAATGGAGACTGTATGGATTCTTGGAAACACTGCTTTTCATACTTGTTCCTTGCTGACTTCAAAATGCTGTTTGTATCTATCCATTTCATTTGGTCTCATCTTTTTTGGATTGGAACCTTCTTTTCCTCCCCACCCTCAATTTATCAGAGTCACTTAGCAAGTGTTATTCCTGTATTCTAAAGCTAATTCTCATACCTGATTACACCTAAGAATCACCTGGGTAGCTGTTGCACTGAATACTGATTCCTGGGTCCCACCCCCAGAGATTCTCATTACACTGCTCTGGGATGTGCCCTGCACATCAGGTTTTTTGTTTTTTGTTTTTTAAAGCAGGTGACTATAATGTGTGACCAAGGATGAGAATTACTATTCTAATGTGAAACCAGGATTAGTGACAGCTGTTCTTGCCTACTTTAGTATCAGGAGTCAGAGTTACAAGCATCTTAATTCCTTCATTAATAGAGGCATTAAGCAAAATAGAGTCTCTGGGATAGCCTGTTAGCATGACACCAAGCCGCTGGAGGAACCTCTCAGGTTCCACTTAAGTGGCCTAGTCAGTGTCTGAAAGGAGGTTGTATGGAATGAAAGCAAAAACTTTAAGCCATGCTGAAGTCAGGGCATGTTTCATCCATCATCACTCCTTCTAGGAGGCAATATGACATAGTGAGATGGATTTAAGTTTTGGCACTAGATGAATCTGGATTTATTTTGGTTCTGTTGATTACTAGCTGTGTTTGAGTTCAGAGTTCGCAACTACACATTTTTCTCATGTGGAAAAAAATAGGGATTATTAAAAACACAACCAGAGTCATACTATACACCTTACAGGGTTGTTAGCATTGTAGACTATATATAAAGTCCTTAGCATACTTGCTGGCTTAGTAAATAGCAGTTGTAAATATACTACTACTCATGCTGAAGACTGTCTTTGACTTGTTTGTATCTCCGGTGCCATTCACAGTGCCCTAATGCTCAGAAGGTTATAAAATGTGATGATATAGAAAACAAAATTTGATTTTTTAAAATCAATCTGACTGTTCTCCTAGGTAAATAATTAATAGAGATGTGACACTATAAAATTAGTGCTTAGCGAGTGAATATTGCTACATATTATTGTAGTGGCAGTATCCCTTCATTTTTGTTTAATGAAATTCATGGTCAAAGTCATGCAGTGTCATACAACCCAGGGACAAGAATAGTAGCACCTCAGTATTTAGCAAGAGATGCTTTAATAGTTAACAGCAGGTGTGATATAAGCAAGAGAATGGATATGAGGGACAGCTATGGAAAATAATCAGGCAAGAAGTCAATATCAGATAAATCAGAGTCAAAAAGCTTAGGACAGATAGATAAGTGTAAATCAGAACATGTAAGACAAGTACAGTTCATCATGTATTTTTTTTCCTAGCTCTGTCTCCAGAGGACCTAGAAGCAATGATAGGTAGTAATGAGTACCCCTAATGCACAGATTTTACTTCCTAAATATCATTCCCCACTAAAAGGAACCAGCGCTCCTTGGAGAAGAGTAATTCCAAGTCTGGAGTAAGAACTTAACAGGGTGAGCCTGAGACATCATTTTGTGCTAGAAGCAAAAAAGCTTTCAAAATCTAATGGAATAATTATATGTGTACTTCAAGTGAAAACAAGCTAATGGAGTTGTGTCAAAGGACACAGAAGGTAGTTTGAAAGGACCCCCACTGGCTAAAGTTGGGACATTTGGAGCATTAGGCAGAATAATGGCTGCAGTTGATTTATACACATAAATATATAAAATCCATAAGTCCATGATAATACTCAGAAAAGAGAAGCTTCCCCCACCCCACAGTTGTCTGTCTTAAAAATTACTCTAATATCAACTCCTTACTCTAAACACCAATGAAAGGAAATAATTGACCATTTTTCTAGTAGCAACTGTTTTAACGTAACCAAATAACTCTAGGTAATGAGGGTATGTTCTGTTCCCCCCCCCCCAAGATTTTATTTATTTATTTATTTTTATATTTATTTTTGGCTGTGTTGGGTCTTCGTTTCTGTGCGAGGGCTTCCTCTAGTTGCGGCAAGCAGGGGCCACTCTTCATCACAGTGTGCTGGCCTCTTCACTATCGTGGCCTCTCTTGTTGTGGAGCACAGGCTCCAAACGCGCAGGCTCAGTAGTTGTGGCTCACGGGCCTAGTTGCTCCGCGGCATGTGGGATCTTCCCAGACAAGGGCTCGAACCCGTGTCCCCTGCATTAGCAGGTAGATTCTCAACCACTCCGCCACCAGGGAAGCCCCGTTATGTTCTTTTTTATGTAAGAATGCCAGCTAATATTTGTAGAAGTAATGGTATAATTAGGAATCACCATTTCAGCTCCTAATAAAATACCTGATTCAGGTAAAAACCATCTACAGATGATAAAAATTATTAGGTGAGAGGCAGGTGGAGAATTGGAAACATAACCCCACAGATTATTTGGTTATTTCAAGGAGAAGAACACAACTTTACAATAGAGGGATTACCTTAACCTAGTGGTCTATCTTGGCATCACAGAAAGTGGGATAACCAGGCATTATGTGCTTCTTGTTGGAGTGCAGCTTGAGGTAAACACCATCACCTGTGAAGCGTTTTGTGAAAATTGTTTAACCTGAATCTGTTCAAGGCTTTTAGATTGACTTTCAGTTTACAGAAAATACAGAGGTTAGAGCAGGAGCAAACTATGGCCCTTAGGCCAAATCCAGCCTGTAGCCCTTGAGCTAAGAATGGTTTTTACATTTTTAAAGGATTGTTAGAATAAGACAGAAATAAACCAAGAAACAAAAAAGAATATGTGACAGAGATAGTATGTGGCCCACAAAGCCTAAAATATTTATTTTCTGGACCTTTAAGGAAAATTTGCCAACCCTATTTTAGAGGAACAAGTTAATTGATTTTACAAAGAAGCAATTAGGCAAATCTGGAAAGTGGGCATCCCATAGGAAAACTGGCTGGGTCTATTCAATGTCATAGAAAAGGAAAAGATATGGGGTGGGAATTTATTCAAGATTAAAAGAGACTTACAGATGTAGAAAACAAACTTATGGTTACCAGGGGATAAGGGGGTAGAGGGATAAATTGGGAGATTGGGATTGACATATACACACTACTATATATAAAACAGATAACTAATAACCTACTGTACAGCACAGGGAACTCAATACTCTGTAATGGCCTATATGGAAAAAGAATCTAAAAAAAAGATACATGTATATCTGATTCACTTTGCTGTACACCTGAAACTAACACATTGTAAATCAGCTATACCCCAATAAGAATTAAAAATAAAATAAAATAGCCTGAGAAAAAAACAAAAAACGTTAAAAGACTTGAGAATTAATATTGTTAAAATGACCATACTGCCCAAAGCAATCTACAGATTTATTGCAATCCCTATCAAAATACCCATGACATTTTTCACAGAACTAGAGCAAATAATCCTAAAATTCATTTGAAACCACAGAAGACCCTGAGTTGCCAAAGCAATCTTGGGAAAGAAGAGCAAAGCTGGAGGTATCACCCTCCAAGACTTTAGACTATACTACAGAGCTACAATAATCAAAATGGCCTGGTACTGGCAAAAAAAAACAGACACATAGATCAATGGAACAGAATAGAGAGCTCAGGAATAAACCCAGGCACCTATGGTCAATTAATCTACAGCAGAGCAGGCAAGAATATACAATGAGGGAAAGACAGACTGTTCAATAAGTGGTGCTGGGAAAACTGGACAGCTACATGTAAAACAGTGAAATCAGAACATTTTCTCACACCATATTAAAAAAAAAATGGATAAAGACCTAAATGTAAGACCTGGAGCCTTAAAACTCTGGAAGAGAACATAGGCAAAACATCCTTTGACATAAATTGTAACAATATATTTTGGGATCTGTCTGGTAAGGCAAAAGAAACAAAAGCAAAAATAAACAAAGGGACCTAATTAAACTTAAAAGCTTCTGCACAGCAAGGGAAAACATTGACAAAATGAAAAGACAGTCTACTGAATGGGAGAAAATGTTTGCAAACAGTATTACTGATAAAGGGTTAATATCCAAAATATATAAACAGGTCATACAACTCAGTATCAAAAAAAAAAACAAAAAAACCACACAAAGAACCCAATCAAAAAATGGGCAGAACACCTGAATAGACATTTTTCTAAAGAAGACGTACAGATGGTTAATAGGCACATGAGAAGATACTCAACATTGCTAATTATTAGAGAAATGCAAATCAAAACAACAATGAGCTATCACTTCACACCTGTCAGAATGGCTGTCATCAAAAAGTCTACAAATAACAAATGTCAGCGAGGATGTGGAGAAAAGGGAATCCTTGTACACTGTTGGTGGGAATGTAAATTGGTGCATCCACTATGGAAAGCAGTATGGACGTTCCTCAAAAAACTGAAATTAGAACTGTCATATGATCCAGCAATTCCACTTGTGGGTACATATTCAGAAAAAATGAAAACATTAATTCAAAAAGATACATGCACTCCAGTGTTTATAGCAGCACTATTTACAATACCCAAGACATGGGAACAACCCAAGTGCCCATCAACAGACAATTGGCTTAAGAAGATGTGGTATATATATATATAATGGAATATTACTCAGCCATAAAAAGGAATGAAATTTTGCCATTTGTAGCAATGTGGATGGGCCTAGAGAATATTATACTTAGTGAAATAAGTCAGACAAAGACAAATACTGTATGATATCACTTATATGTGGATTCTAAAAAATAAAACAAGTGAATGTAAATAGCAAAACAGAAACAGACTCCCAGATATAGAAGGCAAACTAGTGGTTACCACTGGGGAGAGGGAAGAGGGGAGGGGCAAGATATAGGGGTATGGAATTAAGAGATATAAACTACTGTGTATAAAATAGATAAGCAACAAGGATATACTGTATAGCTCAGTGAATTATAGCCATTATCTTGTAATAACTTTTAATGGAGTATAATCTGTAAAAATCATTGAATCACCTGAAGCTAATATAATATTGTAAATCAACTATACTTCAATAAAAAATATATAAAAGTATATTGGGAACTTCTCCTTCCAGACAAGCTGAAATAGCAGGAACCAGATTACCTTCCTACCTAAAAAAAAAAACAAACAACTATATGAAACAGTAGTTTTCAGGACACTGGGCATCAAACAATGAAGGATAGTGATCCCTGAGGGACGGCAAACAAAAGAGATGAGCCCTACAATTGTCCCATCCTGCCTTGAGTTTCCAGGCTCTGACATCAGGAGCAGGAACTGAGCAGAGCCCAGTAGATTCCCTGAGTTGACATAGAGCTGTGAGTCTAGGGAGACCAGTGCAGCAACAGTTCATAGGACAGAGTATCAGAAAGAAAAGATACATGGAGAGAACCAGAGGTCTGCAGAAGTTCTCTCTTGAATACTCAGCAGAGACTGATTAGCACAAGACATGAGCAAACTAGTCAAGACTGGGAATTTGAAGAAATTAAAAGCGGTGTTGCCCAGTGCTCACACAGTGATGGCAACAGGCACTGTTACCACCAGCTAGACAGGAAAATTTCATAATTCATTAGACATTGGGTAGAGTATTCAGGAAGGTCTTGCCTTTGTAGTAGGGAATAATTAGCTCTAGAGTGAGCAGTGCTCTGGACCTGCCTAACAAATCTTAAAAACAAGATTCAAAAGGATCAAACCATGTCCAAGTAACTTAACTGTTTCCTAGAACAAAGCTCAAAAAGAATTATAGGAATAACAAAGAGGCAAGAAGACATGATCCATAAAGAGGAAAATCAATCCATTGAAACTGACCCAAAGCTAACACAGATATTAGAACTAGCAGCGAAGAACATTAAGAGAGTGATTATAACTTGTACTCTGTATGTTCAGAAGTTGAGTAGAGACACAGAATATATAAAATAGATCCAAATAGAACTTCTAGGAATGAAAACTACAATGTCTGAGATGAAAAATGCACTGGCAGGATTCATTGCAGGTTAGACATTGCAGAGGAAAAGATTAGGGAATTTGAAGGCATAGCAATAGAAACTCTCCACAATGAAACACAAAAAGGAAAAGAAAAGAGCATCAGTTAGCTGCAGGACAACTTCAAGTGGCCTAATACAAGTGTAATTGGATTCCCAAAAGAAAGGGAAGTACAGAAAAAATATCTGAAGAAATAATTGCTGAAAATTATCCAAACTTGATGGAAAGTATAAACCCACAGATCTGAGAGGCTCAAGGAACACCAGACAAAGAAACATGAAGAAAACTACACTGTCAATTAACAATTTATTGCCTTTCAGCTCCAGATGCACCCTTCAATACACACTCTGAGATAAACAAAGGAATTCTTTAAAGTTAGCGTGATGTTAAGCTTTCTTAATACAGGGCTCTGGTGCTAGAGGGACACTGTAGGAGAAAGAAGCTCTCCTGCTGTTTCTGGTGCAGGTTGGGGGTCAGAGGTGTCAGTGTGAGGACATCTGGTGTAGCCTTCCACAACATGTCTTTTTGCAATGTTTGCACCCATGTCCTTTCTTCAGCTCTTTGAACATATAAAGTAGAACCTCCATGTGACCCTGTGCTCTGAAGGCTTCCTTCCCCCATCAACACTCAGACTCTCGCCTGCATGTCGTTGGTTGCCAGTTACCTGCTCCCCACCTGCACTCCACAGCATAGCTTATTGTTTGCCCGGGATCTCCAGACCACCTCTGACCTGACCAAACTAGCAGACTTCTCTGCTATCCAGTGGGCTATACCATACCTCCTCCCAATGAGGTCTGAACCCTTCCACATCTGTACTTTATGGATATTCTCATTCAGATATAGGGTACCATATAGGGTTTCCTTATTTCTTTTAGTTACTCTTTTATCATGGTTAATAACCCTTTATATTAAATTCCCTCTTTTTTTTTTTTTTTACATCTTTATTGGAGTATAATTGCTTTACAATGGTGTGTTAGTTTCTGCTTTATAACAAAGTGAATCAGCTGTACTTATACATATATCCTCATATCTCTTCCCTCTTTCATCTCCCTCCCTCCCACCCTCCCTATCCCACCCCTCTAGGTGGTCGCAAAGCACTGAGCTGATCACCCTGTGCTATGCGGCTGCTTCCCACTAGCTAGCTATTTCACATTTGGTAGTATATATAAGTCCATGCCACTCTCTCACTTTGTCCCAGCTTACCCTTCCCCCTCCCTATGTCCTCAAGTCCATTCTCTAGTAGGTCTGCGTCTTTATTCCCGTCCTGCCCCTAGGTTCTTCATGACTTTTTTTTTTTTTTTTTTTAGATTCCATATATATGTGTTAGCATATGGTATTTGTTTTTCTCTTTCTGACTTCACTCTGTATGACAGACTCTAGGTCCATCCACCTCACTACAGATAACTCAATTTCGTTTCTTTTTATGGCTGAGTAATATTCCATTGTATATATTGCCACATCTTCTTTATCCATTCATCTTAAATTTCCCCTCTTAATCTACTATGTGATTTCTTTCTCCTGGTTGGACCCAACTGCTACATGCACCAAGGCACACAGTAATCAAATTGCTTAAAACTGGTGATAGAGGGAAAATCTTAAAAGCAGCCAGAGAAAAAGACACAGTATGTAAAGAGGAACAAAGAAATGAATGACATCATATTTCTCATCAAAAATAATGTAAGAGGGAATATAATGGAGCACATCTTTAAAGAACTGAAAAGAAATCTTTCACTCTAGAATGCTACACACAGTGAAAATATATTTTGTAAGTTAAGGTGAAAGACATTTTCAGACATACAAAAGGTGAAATAATTTATCAGCAGATTTACACTGTAAAAAAATGTTAAAAGAAGTTTTTCAGGCAAAAGGGAAAATGATACTAGATGGAAATCTGGATCTACATGGAGGAACGGAGAGAGCTAGAAATAGTAATTATACGTAAATACAGTTTTTTTCTTATTATTGAAATGTCTTTAAATCATAATTGACTATTTAAACAAAAATGATAACAGTGTATTATGGGGTTTATAACATTTGTAAAAATAAAATGCATTACAACAATAGCCTAAAGGCCAGAAGGTGTGAAATGGAAGTATGCTATTATAAAATTATTATACTATATGTGAAGTGGAAGGATAACACTTAATGGTAGACTGTGATAAGTTAAAATGAATATCATATACCCTAAAGCAATCACTAAAATAATAAAACAAAGAATTATAGCTAATAAGCCAACAAACAAGATAAAATGGAATCATAAAAATATTTCATTAATTTTTTAGAGGCAGAAAGAGTGGAAAAATAGAAAGAAGAACATATAGCACAAATAGAAAACAAACAGAAGGTGATAGACTCAAACCTAAACTTATCAATAGGTCACATTAAATGTAAATGGTTAAAACACAAGCAGTTAAAAAGCAGAGTCTGTCTGATTGGATAAAAAAGTAAGGCACTAATAGGTTAAAAATAAAAGGATGGAAAAATTATACCATACAATTGCTAGTCAAAAGAAAGCTGAAGTGGCTACATTATTTAATATCAAATAATATAATAAAATAAAGTACATTCCAGAGCAAAGAATATTACCAGCAATAGAGAAGCCCATTTCATAATGATGAAGAGGTCACTCAAGAGGACATAACAGTCCTAAATGTTTATGCCTTTAATAACAGAGTTTCAAAATACATGAAGCAAAAAGTGATAGAACTGCAAGCAAAAATAGACGAATTCACAGTTCAGTTGAGCTCTCTCAATTACTGATAGAACAAGTAAACAGAAAATAAGGATATAGGAGACTTGAACCAACTATCAACCAGGTTAACCTAATTAGACCTAGACTTGATAGACTACTCCACCTAACAATAGCAGGATGTACATTATTTTCAAGTGCACATCTTACCAAGATAGACCATGTTATGGGCCGTAAAAGTCTAAATAAATTAAAAATAAGTGAGGTTTATCCTAAGAATTTAGGGTTGATTTAACCTTCAAAAATTAATTAATATAATTCACCTATTAACAGACTAAAAGAGAAAGACCATATGATTATCTCAGACACAAAGCATTTGACCAAATCCAACATCCATTCCTGATGAAAACTCTCAGCAGGCTAGGAATCTAAGAGAACTTTTTGATAAGGGTCATTTACAAAAAACCTACAGGTAACGTTGTACTTAAATGGCAAAAGACTCCTGAGGTTAGGAACAAGGCAAGGATGTCTGCTCTCTCCACTTCACTTCTTTTTTTTTTTAAATTGAGGTATAATTGACACATAACCTTATATTAGTTTCAGGTGTACAACATAATGACTTGATACTTGTATATATTGTAAAATGATCACCACAGTAAGTCTGGTTAACATCTGTGACCATACGTAGTTAGAAAATTTTTTCCTTATGAAAACTTTTATTAGCTATAGTCACCATGCTGTATATTACATCCCCATGACTTATTTTATAACTGGAAATGTGTACCTTTTGACCTCCTTCACCTATTTCACCTTCCCTTGCCTCTGGCAACTACCAATCTGTTCTCTGTATCTATGAGCTTGGGTATTTTTTTGGTTTTGTTTTTTTTAGATTCCACATATAAGTGAGATCATATGGTATTTGTCTTTCTTTGTCTGACTTATTTCACTTAGCAGATTCCCTCTACGTTCATACATGTTGTTGCAGATGGCAAGACTTCATTATTTTTATGGCTGAATAATATCCCATTGTATATGTGTACACCATATTTTCTTTATTTGCTCATTCATCAGTGGACACTTAGGTTGTTTCCATATCTTGGCTGTTGTAAATATGCTGCAGTGAACATGGAAGTGCATACATCTTTTTGAGTGTCTTTTTTTTTTTTAATTTATCTATTTTTGGCTGCATTGGGTCTTTGTTGCTGCATGCGGGCTTTCTCTAGTTGCGGCGAGCAGGGGCTACTCTTCGCTGCGGTGCACGGGCTTCTCATTGCAGTGGCTTGTCTTGTGGAGCACGGGCTCTAGGATGCGCAGGCTTCAGTAGTTGTGGCATACAGGCTCAGTAGTTGTGGCTCGCGGGCTCTAGAGTGCAGGCTCAGTAGTTGTGGCGCACGGGCTTAGTTGCTCCACAGCATGTGGAATCTTCCCGGACCAGGGATTGAACCCGTGTCCCCTGCATTGGCAGGAGGATTCTTAACCACTGCACCACCAGGGAAGTCCCATGAGTTCTTTTTTGCCTCTGCTGCTTCCCACAGCACCTGAGTGATCAGCAGTCTGGACATAACAAATACCAGTTTGTTTCTAGGTGTCCTATTTCCCAGAGGATCAGAAACTTTAGACTTGAACAGATTTCAGATTTCTCCGATAGAATATGCTTCCAGATATGAATTTAGAATCTACTCTGTTTAAATTTTTCTAGTTTTGGTTTTCACAAATTCAGCAAACGTTTATTGAGAACTGACTACCAGCTACAGTCAAGGCATCAAGTTATCCATCATTTTATCTTATTTTCTGATGCATTTCAAAGGAAGTTGGAGACATCAGTACACTTTACTCCTTAATACTTTAGGAAGTATACCATTAACTAGAGTTCAGCATTTGTTTACAATTTCTTTTGTATTTGTATCTGTAACTTTGTGTGCCAGGCACATGATAGGTGCTTATCAAATGTCTATTGAATATATGAATGACTGAGTCAGATCAAAACACAGAAAGAGAAAGAAGACGGGAGCGTGTACATTCATGAAAGTGGTAGAACCCTATGCAGTTTGCAAAGGGCATTTTGTATCTGCTGTCTTGACAGTCTCAAAATAAAATATCTTCCACCGTATCTTCCCTTCAATCCATTACATGTATACAAAGGCCCACACATACCTGTGTTAGAATATTCCTTTCTCAGAGGCAAAACATTCCATTCTCAGAAGCCAGGAAGAGGGAATCTTTTAGGAAAATGAGGACAGAATAAGTCGATGCTCCTCTTCCTGGTTGTGGCTCTGGGGTCACGCTGGGCATTAGCCATGACAAAAACGAGGAACAGCTAATTAGGGTTTAAAGGGAGGTTTGTTTGTTTGTTTGCTTGCTTGCTTGCTTAGTTGGGGGGGGGGCTTTTGGTCTCAGTATCTCATGGCCTAGCCAGGCTGTCCTCCATAGAGACCTGTCACTTTTAGGCTGACTGATGGGTTAAAGAATGAGCAGTTTCTGCTTATCCAAATTCTGCACATTTTTCCAGGACCAGCTGGCAGTTCAGCTCCTTCGTGAAGACTTCCGTAACCATTCTAGCAGTGATTGCTTCATTTTCTGAGCTCATTATCACTGACTTAGCACTTACTATTCACTGCCTTTGAGATTTTGTTTTAACTTATTTTTTTATTGAGGTATAATTGATTTACAATATTACATTAGTTTTAAGTGTACACATACTGATTCAAAATTTTTTAGATTATATTCCATTGAAAGTTTTTATAAAATATTGGCTGTATTTCCTGTGCTGTATAATATATCCTCATAACTTATTTATTTTTTACATAGTAGATTGTACCTCTTTATCCCCTACCCCTAATCTGCCCCTCCCCCTTCCCTCTTCCCACTGGTAACCACTAGTTTGTTCTCTATATCTGTGAGCCTGTTTCTGTTTTGTTATATTCATTAGTTTGTTTTATTTTTTAAATTCCATGTATAAGTGATAACATACAGTATTTGTCTTTCTCTGACTTTCACTAAGCATAATACCCTCCAGGTTCATCTATGTTGTTGAAAATGGCAAAATTTCATTCTTCTTTTATGGCTGAATAGTATTCCCGTGTATGTGTGTGTGTGTGTGTGTGTATCACAGCTTTTTTTAAAAATTTTTTAAAAATGTTATTGGAGTGTAGTTGATTTACAATGGTGTGTTAATTTCAGGTGTACAGCAAAATGGTTCAGTTATACATATACATATATAGGAAAAGAATCTTAAAAAGAATGAATATAGGTTATTACAGAATATTTAGTAGAGTTCCCTGTGCTATACGTTAGGTCCTTGTTGGTTATCTATTTTATATATAGTAGTGTGTGTATGTTAATCCCAAGCTCCTAATTTATCGCTCCCTCCCATGTTTCCCCTTTGGTAACCATGAGTTTGTTTTTGAAATCTGTGAGTCTGTTTCTGTTTTGTAAATAAGTTCATTTATATCATTTTTTAAAAATTAGATTCCACATATGAGTGATATCATATGATATTTGACTTTCTCTGTCTGACTTACTTCACTTAGTATGATAATCTCTGGGTCCATCCATGTTGCTGCAAATGGCATTATTTTGTTCTTTTTTATGGCTGAGTAATATTCTATTGTATATATGTACCACATCTTCTTTATCCATTCCTCTGTTGATGGATATTTAGGTTGCATCCATGTCTTGGATATTGTAAATAGTGCTGCAGTAAACACTGGGGTGAATGTATCTTTTCAAATTATGGTTTTGTCCAGATATATGCCCAGGAGTGGGATTGCTGGATCATATGGTAGTTCTATTTTTAGTTTTTTAAGGAACTTCCATACTGTTCTCCATAGTGGTTGTACCATTTTACATTCCCACCAGCAGTGTAGGCGGGTTCCCTTTTTTCCACACCCTCTCCAGCATTTATTGTTTGTAGAGTTTTTGATGATGGCCATTCTGACCAGTGTAAGGTGATACCTCATTGTAGTTTTGATTTGCATTTCTCAGATAATTAGTGATGTTGAGCATCTTTTCATGTGCCTTTTGGCCATCTGTGTGTCTTCTTTGGAGAAATGTCTATTTAGATCTTCTGCCCATTTTTTGATTGGGTTGTTTGTTTTTTTGACATAGAGTTGCATGAGCTGTTTGTATGTTTTGGAGATTAATCCCTTGTCAGTCACTTTGCAAATAATACCCTCCAGGTTCATCTGTGTTGTTGCAAGTGGTGAAATTACATTCTTTTTTATGACTGAGTAATATTCCTGTGTGTGTGTGTGTGTGTGTGTGTGTGTGTGTATCACCTTTATCCGTTCACCTGTTGATGGACAGAATGGTGCTTGCTGACACCAGTGTCCACATGGTAGAGCAAGCTCCCATAAATGGCTGCCACCAGTGTCTTTGTCCCTAGGGTGAGCTCCAGTTGCCTCCTGCTTCTCGGGGAGACTCTATAAGATCAGCAAGTGTGTCTGACCCAGGCTCCTTTCAAATTACTGCTTCTGCCCTGGGTCCTGGAGCAGGTGGGATTTTGTGTGCACCCTTCAAAAGTGGAGTCTCTGTTTTCACTGCAGTAATTTTTCATTATCCTAATTTCAAGCTCATATTCAGATTTTCCTAATTGACCTTCAAAGATGTACTTTACTCTTGGTTTGCAAACCAGAATCCAATCCAGGACTATGCATTATGTTTGTTGCATTATATCTGGTACCTTAAGTATTACTTACTATAGTGCAATTCCTCTTTTTCATTGATATGTTGAAGAAACTGGGCCAGTTGTCCTGTAGAAAGTTCCAGCTTCTGAGTTTGTCTGGCTGCCTCCTCGTAGTAACATTTAGCTCATTCTTCTATTCCCTGGCATTTCCTATTAACTGGGGGTTATATATTAAAGCTTGCTGGATTCAAATCAAACATTTCTGGCTAGAAGATGTACATTTATGATGATAATGTGAGATCCTCCATTATTCAGTTGTGTTTTCTCGCTTTTGACAAGACGTAATCTGTGGCGTTTTCAGGCATTGATTTTGAAGGATTCTGCTTTCAGCCCCACCAAATACTGGAACATAATTTCTCATCCTTTGTGGTCGTTGAGCGTTTTGATGAAAATAGCATATCACCAACTAAATTTTCGCATGTAACTTTCCTATGATTCCTATGGTCATATGGTTTTAGTTCATATAATTTAGTGTTCATATATTGGAAAATGAAGCAGTATTAGTTTTAGACTAACATAAATTGTATTTTATCTCTAAAAATGAGATTAAGAAGACTTCAAATGGATAAGATTACCTGACAAACCAAGAATTGTGTTTTAATGAGTACAGGTTTGGGAACATGTGAAGTACAATCAAGGCATGACTGGACTTATTTTTAACTAAAATCATGATACTAAAGTTAACTAAACACAGAGGGGTTTGAGAGCTGCAGCCTGGTGGTGGGTCTCCTTCCCTGGAGTGGGAGTGCTGGGCTTGAACAGAAGTTTCTGGGCCGTTGGTCCCTGGAGAGACCATAGCATGTGACTTTATGACTCTGATTGGCATATAAGATCATCCAAGGGACTCCCAAACTGGAATTTGGCTTCACATGCCAATTTCTTTGAAGGGATGCAGGGATCAGCAAACTTTTTATTTGTTATCTCACCATTGCTGGTGGGCAGGAGTCAGCCTGGCTTAACTGAGCCCTATGCTCTAGGTCTTACAAGCCCCTCCACAAGCACACCCCCTCCTTCCAGAGTAACCACTATCCAGACTTTTATGGTAATCAGTCCTTTCCTTTGTGGCTAGCAGGGGCTACTCTTCGTTGCGGTGCGTGGGCTTCTCATTGCAGTGGCTTCTCTTGTTGCGGAGCATGGGCTCTAGGCACGCAGCCTTCAGTAGTTGCAGCACACAGCCTCAGTAGTTGTGACGCACAGGCTCTAGAGTGCAAGCTCAGTAGTTGTGGTGCACAGGCTTAGTTGCTCCGCGGCATGTGGGATCTTCCTGGACCAGGGCTTGAACCCATGTCCCCTGCATTGGCATGTGGATTCTTAACCGCTGTAACACCAGTGAAGTCCCTTCTCTGATTATTCTTGAAGATAGATTCCTAGCAGTAAAATTAATGGATCAGAAAGTGTAACCATGGAAGATAATTTCAGGACTTCTGTGGATTTACTCCATAATCAGAAGGATAGCCTTTATTCTAGTTTAATTGTTCTACAGTGTAAACTAGCTACACTTTGTTTAGTGTGGCAACAAACTATAGATTCAGTAAGCGATTTCCTTGTATTGGGATCATCAGACTTGTTTTCTTCCTCAGGTTCATCTGGAAATGTATTTCTTTTCTTTTTTTTTCTTTCTAATGTATCCCTCCCTCCCCCCTCCTCCACTTCCCCTTTGGTAACCATAAATTTGTTTTCTATGTCTGTGAGTCTGTTTTTGTTTTTTTTGTTTTTGTTTTTGTTTTTGTTTTTTGGCTGCATTGGGTCTTAGTTGCTGCAGGTGGGACCTTCGTTGAGGCATGCAGGATCTTTCATTGCAGCGCGCGGGCTCTTCTTTGTGGTGCGTGGGCTTCTCTCTAGTTGTGGCATGCAGGTTTTCTTTCTCTAGTTGTGGCACACAGGCTCCAGAACGCGTGGGCTCTGTAGTTTGCGGCACACGGGCTCTATAGTTGAGGCGCTCAGGCTTAGTTGCCCTGCAGCATGTGGGATCTTAGTTCCCCCACCCGGGATCAAACCCATGTTCCCTGCATTGGGAGGCGGATTCTTTACCACTGGACCACCAGGGAAGTCCCTGTTTTTGTTTTATAAATAATTTCATTTGAACTATTTTTTAGATTCAACGTATAAGTGATGTCATATAATATTTGTCTTTCTCTGTCTGACTTTTTTCACTTAGTATGATAATCTCTAGGTCCACCTGGAAATGTACTTCTTTCATGCTTCCTAATACCCATTCATTTGGGTTTATGTAGTAATATGGCTGATTGGCAGGAAAGCTTAGAGCTGTTGAATCTCATTGTATAGAAATAGCAATTATCCATGAACAAATGTATAAATAAAGACATTGATTCAGTATGCTTTGAGGATTCACTTTCCAGAACTTAAGTTCTATCAATTGAATGTTTTAATATGCGTGCTTCTATGTTGTTGCTTTCACGTTAGCAAATGTAAAATGTGTTTGTTCGTTTACCTGTTTCATGTCCTTCCTTGAAAGCAGGGCTGCGTCCTAATCAGTGCCTAACATCTTGCCTTGCCTGTGGTGGATGTTCAATAACTGTGTGTTGGAATATTGGATTACCATGTTATTTGGAATTGTTGCTTTTTGTATTTTTGCTCTTCCTCTTAATATGTCAGGTCTGTTAATGAATGATCATTTTGATTCTTACAGCACCTTCTCCTCTACCTAGGAGCTCTGAGGTGACAGGTTATTTGGATTCTTTTTGGTTTGGAATAATTATTCTGACATTTAAATGAGCCTCTGTCTGAAAGTGCCCAGGTTTTCATTTCTATCTTTTTAAGCTTCCTTGCTCCCGAGAAGTTTCAGGTTTATAAGACTGCAGTTAATTAATAATCTCCACCATCGCATCCCAGATAAGACATGGGAGTTGACAGAAAGGAAGCAGAAACAAATTTGAATAGAATAGTGCTTAGCAGTGAGATAGCACTTTATACTTGAAAGCCTTGGCAGACATTAACTAATCAATTTTCCAACACATTGGAGAAGTCGGAAATGGGCTTTCATTATGTACTTAATGGCTGAGAAAGTGAGATATGCTTTTAATCTCTTAACTCTTCCTGAGAAGTGGACATTCACTTGGAACAACTTACTTTTTTTTTTTTTTTAAGTTTACATGTGTTTATTTATTTATTTATTTATTTTGATTATTTTTGGCTGTGTTGGGTCTTCATTGCTGCGCGCAGGCTTTCTCTAGTTGCGGCAAGCTGGAGCTACTCTTTGTTGTGGTGCACGGGCTTCTCATTGCGGTGGCTTCTCTTGTTGCGGAACACGGGCTCTAGAGTGCACGAGCTTCAGTAGATGCGGCACGTGGGCTCAGTAGTTGTGGCTCATGGGTTCTAGAGCGCAGGCTCAGTAGTTATGGCTCACGGGCTTAGTTGCTCCACGGCACGTGGGATCTTCCCGGACCAGGGCTCGAACCCATGTCCCCTGCATTGGCAGGCGGATTCTTAACCACTGCGCCACCAGGGAAGCCCTGGAACAACTTACTTTGCTTAAAATCATAAAGACATTTTTGTAGCCAAGTTTACAAAATAAATTTCTATTTTTCTTTTTTTTTTAATTTTTTAAAAAATTATTTTATTTATTTATTTTTGGCTGTGTTGGATCTTCGTTGCTGCACGCGGGCGTTCTCTAGTTGCGGCAAGCGAGGGCTACTCTTTGTTGCGTTGTGTAGGCTCCTCATTGCGGTGGCTTCTCTTGTTGCACAGCACTGGCTCTAGGCACGCGGGCTTCAGTATTTGCGGCTCATGGGCTCAGTAGTTGTGGCTCGCGGGCTCTAGAGCGCAGGCTCAGTAGTTGTGGTGCATGGGCTTAGCTGCTCTGCAGCATGTGGGATCTTCCCAGACCAGGGCTTGAACCTGTGTCCCCTGCATTGGCAGGCAGATTCTTAACCATTGCACCACCAGGGAAGCCCCTCTATTTTTCTTAATCTGAATTTTTAAAAAGAGACTCATCCTTTGACCTTCCATTTTTCTCAGGAGACAACTGAGTCAACTTCAAGGCTTATGAGTTTTGTCTTCACGAAGTCAACACACTAGGCAGTTTGCAGAAGCAGTAAGCTCCTCTTGCTCCCTCACCATTTTGGAGAAACAAGAAAATAGAACAGATGCCAACTCAGAACACAAAATAACGTCTGATTGCCCCTGAAGGGTGGTTTGGCTGTGGGTAGAGTTAGTTTGTCCCATGTGTTTGAAGGCCTGAGGAGACCAAGGCCAGATTGCTTACATGAATTGCTTATGTTCACCTAGTTAGGAATGGAGTCCTGTGACAGGTGATCCCTGTCCCAATACTTTTTGGTTCTTAACCTTTTTTCCATCAAGACACATGTTTAATTTGCCCAGAGGACTAGCTCTAACTATAATACAATACCTTTTCTCTTCTAGTCAAGAAAATATAGCGAGTGAACATTTTGAATTTGTGACTATTGAAATTTTCTAAAGAAATGAAATATTTACTTCATTACTCTGTTAGTAATAACAAATGACTTGCAACGTATCTCACAACTGATTATGACCAAACAGTATGTTCATAGTTAGAGCTTTATATAAGATCTTTTAATTAATATTTTTTCAAAATAGTAAATGGACATCGTTAGAAGTCTTTCAGTATGTTTGATTTCTTAAAACAAAAAAAACAAACAAAAGTCCCAGCAGTCTTTGCCTCCCCACTTGCTTACACCAAGCATAGTTCTTTTTATTTTTTTCACTGTTGGTTTTCTTTAAGTCATTTTTTGTCAACTGATTGCCTGTTGTGAGCGAAGCCCTTTCTGAATCCTGGAGAAGTGGCAAGAGGTGAGCCACTCTTTCCTTGAGGAGCCTATAGTCAAATGCTAGTGATTGTTTTGAGGAAATAACTTGTTATACTGGGAAAGTAACTTAACCTCTCCAAAGTTCAGTTTCCTCATGTAAATAGTGTGTTACTAATACCTGCCTAACAGGTATCATTATGAGGACTTCAGGAAATAATTCACGTGACAGCACTTAGCACTGGTACCTGGTGCAGGATAGGCACTCAGGGATTGTTCATTCAGTTTGCATCTGGGGAACCATGTAAGATGCTATCATTAGATAATTAAATTTTGATATGAAGGCCATTTTAAAAATATGAAATGAGAGACAGAAGCAAGAACTGAGAGCTAGGGTTTATTAGGCTCTGTGGAGGATGTAGGGTTTAAAGAGGATCAGAACTTAGATGATGAAGTATAGGTATTATCAGAGTGAGGAATGGATTGGCTCTGATTTGGAGGAAGAGTTTGGGCTCCCCTACTTGTCTCACCAGCTTTTATCCCCACATAGTATCTGTATTGCTTCCCCAGTGACGTCACAGAAAATAATTCTGCACCCAGTGGTAAAACCCTATGGGGCTAATCCTTGTTAGCATTATTGCTATTTCCATGGCAACCATCAGATGATATATAATCTTAGTAAGGCAAGTTGTGAGAAGTATTTTCATCAACAAATGCCCAAATTTACTGGTAGGATGTCCCATAGGAGATCACCCAACCACTTAGCTGCTGTTTCCAAAATCTAAACCCTGTTCTTCCACATTTCCATGTTTGAACATTTAGTGGGAGATATTTTTAAGAAGAAATCTTGCCATGGATTTTTTTCCATAAGGGAATATCATTATGCTTGAATTCTGTTTGAATAGTTTTTGCAAAATGGACATAACCAATAAGGTAAATCTGAGGGGGGAAAAGGCTTTTATATCCCATTTATAGATATTTTTGTGACTATTGATAGAGTTTTGTGACTACTGGTAAGTAATTAGGTACAAAGGTAAAACTGGCTTGACTCATCTTCTGTCAGTTTTACTCAAATGAAAGATTTAAAAATAAAATTCTTAATGTTTAAAAGTAAAATTTTCCTGCTGAAAACTGAACTCATCCTGTAATACGGGGGATTTTATAGAATTTGTTTTGTCCTCTGTGACATTTTAGGAGTATGTTATAGACAACTGTAAGTTGAAAATGAATGACTATATACACGTTTTCCCTGTATTCAACAAATTTGTCTACTATGTGCCTGGCACGGTTCTGAATACTGGGGTTATGGTGACAAACGAAATAAAGGACCTGCCCCTGCTCTTCTGGAACTGACGTCAGGGGCAGAGAGAGAAGCAATACCTCAATTAGCAAGCTAAGTATCAGGTGTGATAGGTGCTCTAGATTAAAATTAAACAGGGAGGTACTAGAGATTGACACATGTAGGGGTCAAGTGAACAAAGAAGGCCTCTCTGATGAGATGACATTTGGGAAGAGACACGAGTGAGTGAGGGAACAGGCCTTGTGAATATCTAAGGGAAGAGCGTTTCAGGCAGCGGGATAGCAAATGCACGGATGGTGATGAAGAGTATGCTCGACAGGGCTGAGGACAGCCGGGAGGCCAGGAGGAGTGGAACAGAGAGAACACAGTGGATAAAAGAGCAGATCAGAGGTGAGGGCGGGTGAGGGCAGGAATCTTTTAGAGTCTTATAAGCCATGATAAGGACTTTGTTATATTTTATTCTGAGTAAGATGGAAAATCTCTAGATTGTTTTGAGCAGTGACATGATATGACTTGGGTTTTTAAAGGATTGCTCTGCTGCTTGGAGAGTAGACTCTAGGAGGACAAGCAAGGCTGGAAGCAGGGAGACCACTTAGGTGATGACTTACTGCAGTCAGTAGTCTAGGTGAACGATGATACTGGCCAGACCTAGGGTGGGAAAGTGGGGACAGAGAGTAGCGGTAGGATAATGGATATTTCTTTTGCTTTATAAATACTCATAATGCTTATGCCAAGCACTGTTCTAACAGCTTTATAAGCATCAACTCATTCATGCTCATAACAACCCTCTGAGGTAAATTTCAAAGGTACAGCCCACAGGATTTGTAGATGGATTGGATGTGGGTAGAAGGGGGAAAAAAAGGAATCTGTGATAATTCCTTTGTGTGGGCCTAAAACTTCTAAGAATGGAGTTGCCATCTCCTGAGAAAGGGAAGATGCAGGAAAAGCGTGTTGGGGTGGAGGGCCCTAGAACGAGGAGTTCAGTTTTCATACACATTGAGTTTGAGATGCACATCAGCTATCCAACTGGATGTGTTGAGTAGGCAGTTAGATAGAGGAGCCTGAAGTTAGGGAAGAGGTCAGGGCTGGAGATAAGTTACAAAAGCGGTCTGAAAGCATTCAGGAAGAAGTGCCCACTGGAGGTCTGGTTGTTGCTGGTAAGCCTAACCAGAGGTAGGTGTGAGGAGTCTTTTCCTGTGGGTGTGGTTGTAGAGTGGCATTTTCATTGGCTTTCAGATCAGACCTGCATTTGAATACTAGCTCTATCATTTACTGATTAAATGACTTCAACTATGTAACTTAATCTCATTTAGCTTCACTTTCTTCATCCTTAAAACATGTTAACAGGACATATCCCATAGCATTGTTAAGATAAAATGAAATAACGTGTTACTTAGAGCAGTGCTTGGACATGGAAAGTGCTTAATAAATATTCATTATCTTTCTTTTCCTCAGATTTAGTTTGTTGCATTCAACCCAAACTAACAGAACATGGGCTTCTCTTCAGGATAAAATAAATGTGAATTTAAATATTTATTTGGCTGCATTGGATCTTAGATGCGGCATGCAGGATCTTTCGTTGCCGTGCGCAGGCTTTTCTCTAGTTGCGGCATGTGGGTGTCAGAGCGTGTGGGCTCAGTAGTTGTGGCACACGGGCTCTCTAGTTGTGGTGCACGGGCTCTAGAGCGTGGGCTTAGTTGCCCCGCGGCGGCACGGGGGAATCTTAGTTCCCTGACCAGGGACTGAACCCACGTCCCCTGCATTGGAAGGCGGATTCTTAACCACTGGGCCACCAGGGAAGTCCCAAATAAATCTGAATTTAAAGCCTACTTCCATATATATACTTCTGGGGGTGCCTACTTAATGACAAGCTCCAAAAAGGATTTCATTCAAATCTATTTTGTATCAATCAGTAATGACCGTATAAAAGAAAGACTTCTGTGAGGTTTATAGAAGGCACAGGGGAAGAAGTTGTGGGTTCTGAGTATTAAAAGATTGCACATGCAAAAGCAGAGTGAAGGTATGTGTAGAAGAACCAATCAGCAAATCAGCAGATCAGTCATAGCTGATTTACGTCAAAGCGTAAGTAAATCCGCCTGAGTCGTGGTGATGACCTATAGGAGGAAATAATGCCCTTTCCTGTGGATGGACTATTTAAATCAAAGGGAATTATCTCATTAATTACCTGATGATCCTGCTGGAAATTTGCTAAAGGGACACTCCTGTGGTTTAGCTTAATCCCACTTCTGTTTTCTCCAGTCTTAGCTTGACTATCTCAAAAAGTACTTAAGGTGTTCAGATTTTATCTCATACAGTAAACATTTGAGCACCTACTATGTGCTGTATACGTTTTTAAGCAAAGATTAATATGAGTTCCAATTCCTATTCTTAAGTTCTTCACAGTGTAAGAGGGAAAACACACATGTAAACAAGTAAACAGAACAGGCTGTAGTAAACAAATAAACAGAATAGAGTATGTAATACTCAAAATAGAGTATTATTACAGGACTGCAAATAATGTAGTCATTTTACCCTAGGAGATTATAAAAGCGATACAGGTGTCACCTCTGAACTGGGCCATTAAGGTTAAGAATTTATCAGGTGAAAATTTTCAGGGAAAGATATTCCAAGAAGGGAGCACACCATAAGCAAAATCATAGAGGCATGTACAGGGAAAAAAGAAAAAAGCATAATTTGATTAATAGTTTTGTTTTTATGGTGGTGGGAAGAAGAAATTGACCACCAGTTTGGAAAGCAAATTTTCCTTAACCCTTCTCCACCTCCAAACAGGAACATTTGAACATTCCAACCTTTTTTAAGGTCTAGATGAGTCCCCGGGTGAGCCATATGACCAAAAGAAATAAAAAACATTAATAATACTAGAATTTTCTTTCTTTATTAGGATTAGCTGTGACAGTTATTTTCTGAGGGAATCCTGAGTGTGTCCCTAGGACAACACCATTTGTCTTCTTGTGAAGGACTCCTAAGTGTCTACTTACCCAACCCATTCCCATCACTGACCTAAATTAAAATTTAAGTAGAATGTCATTCAAAGTATCTATCTTCCCCCTCAGCCTTCCTGTTTATTATGAAAAGGTTCTCAGTTTCTTTTCCAGGTATCTCCATGTAATCTTTTGAAAGCATAAATATTTCGAATTCTGGGAAGTTTGCAGTGCTTTTTGGTATTTTCAACCCTGAGGGAACAGGGAGGCCTATTCCAAGACAGACATGTGCTTGCAGACAATGCAGTTCCTCAGTTTAACTGGATAGTAATTCTTTTAGCTTGGCTACATTTCCATATCCACTCCCCTTTTTTACCCCTGAGACCTTTCAAGGTTTCTCTGTGATCACCACACCACATCCATGGGTAAAAGAGAGTGCCTAGATTCCCTGCATCTCGGCCTCAGTGAGGGCTGTCATTCTCTCCAATCAATCTCTATGCCAAATTTTCTTAGGCTCTTTAAGATCTGCCCTCTTTTGTATTTAATCTTTTAGACTTTCTGGGCCAATGACTTGAACATCAGGTCTTCAATCCAGTTGATCTTTGAGGTTATTAGAGCATTAATAGTGATGCAGACAATAGTAGCAGCAGAACAGCTCGCACATGCAGTACTTACTGTGCACCAGGCACTCTTCTCAGCCCTTTACATAGATTAATTTATCTCATCCTCACAACGGCCTTTTGAGGCAGTTACCACTTTATCCTCATTTTACAAGTGAGGAAATGAAGGCACCAAGAGTCCTGCAGTTTTGCCTGAGGTTACACAATGCCGTAACTGGTAGAGAAGAAAGACCATGTTCTTTTCAGAGCCTGAATTTGGAAGACAGTTTTCCCACAAGAGTTGAGTTTTATTCATCTCTGTATCCTCAATTAAAAGCATAGAAAGCAAGTGTTTTATCCATGTTGGAGTTAGTGCAAAGTGCCAGGCCATCGAGTGAACACAGAGTATTGTGTCATTTTGGTTTAAAAAAGAAAAAAAAAAGACTACATGAATCAAAAGCTTTGATTATGAATACAGTATATTGGCAATATCTGGGGCCTGTTTTATTATATGAGTCCTCATAGAACATTTAAAAATAAAAATTTAAAAATCTATTCTCTCTGACTTCTTCTGAAATACTTTTTTTAAACTAGCAGTAGGGATCTGACATTGAATAATGGCCCTCCTCCAGAAACAAAAGTGGATTAACATTTCTCCTTTTTTTCTTTTTCCATTAAGGTCTTTGATGCTGAGGGATTACGTTTGTGATAATGATGAAAAGGATGATAATAAAACTGTTATTGTGCTCTAATTTTAAAGTTCTTTCAAATAAAACAAAATTAGACATGGCCCCTATCTGGTGGGCGTACACTTTCTAAATGTCAAAGAGCAGCTTTCCACATATCTCATATAAGCAGGCATTCCCTCCCATGAGTAATAAACATTGCTAATGGCATCAGACTTTCCTCATTCTAGGGGATGAGTTTTTGGCATCCCTGAAAATCATCCAATATGTGACTCTTTGTTTTTGTCTGAAAGAAAAATAATGGTATTGAAATGGAAAGAAACTGAAAATAGTAGTCAAGTGCCAACTAGCTGTGTGATCTTAGGCAGGACCTTACTTTCACTCACGCAAATCATATCAAAGGCCTCACTTTGTTGACCCATGCCTCAGTTTCATCAGCCACCAAATTAGGGGTTAGAGCCAGATAGTCTCTGAGGTTTCAACTTTCAAATTGCATGTTATCCTTTGAGCAAATGTCAGTATTCTATTTGGAGTTTTCACTTTATCATAAATAATAGTAATAGCTATAACATATTACATATTTAGTCTGTGCTAAACATTTTATCTACATTATTGTTACCAGAGAGGGACCCCTTCAAGGGCCCAAGAGGGGCTCTTGTCTAACACTCAGAAATGAATTGTCTGAGGAGCCACACGTGCTGATGAAGCAAAAGACTTTATTGAAAAGCGGCGCTCAAGCGGAGAGCAGCGGGGTAAGGGAACCCAGGAGAACTGCTCTGCCTCGTCGTGGCTCGCAGTCTTGGGTTTTGTGGAGATGGGGGTTAATTTCCGGGTTGTCTCTGCCCAGTCGTTTTGCTCGTGCCCATGTTTGGTCTGGCTCAGGGCTTTTCCTGGTGGCATGCACATCTCTCAGTCAGTATGGATTCCAGCGTGAGTGTTTCTGGGAGGTTGGCAGGATATATTATGGGCTGGCATCTCCTCCCTCTTTTCGGCCCCTCCTGATTCTTCTGGTTGGCGGCAGTTTGTCAGTTCCTTGTTCCCTATTGGGACCTTCTCTTGTGAGACAGCTTATGCAAGCAATTATTTTCATGCCTGGCCAGGGCGGACGGTTCCGGTCCACGGTTCCCTAACATTATTTCATTTTAATGCTGGCATAACTGTTAAGGTAGATCTTTTAATCACCATTTTTTCAGATGAGGAAACTGAGGTATAGTGGTTGTATAGTTTTCTCAAGATCACACAGCTGTATTCTTTGTTGTTCCTTCTCTTAAGACATCTACCATATTTTGTCTTGAGCTATTTGTGCATTTCTCATACTACCTGTCAGTATGTACAAATATTTATTCTGTACCTTATGTTGGCTTCTTCATGAGTGTTCATCTCATTCTCCTTCAGCTACTTGAGGATGGAGATTGTGTCTTGTATTTTTTATATACCTCATAGGGACATGAAACTAAGTTTTCGAACTTTAAAAGTTTAAAAAATAATAATAATAACTTCTCTTCCCCCTCAATCTTTCTAAGCTTATGCTGTCTGAGGTTTGTTGTGATTGTTGTATCACTCTCCCCAGCCTCATTATTACTAAAATTTCTGATCTTTATTTGATGTTAATTTTTTTTCTTTCACCTTTCTCCCTAGGTTGGTATCTTATGAATTTACGTATTTTTAAATAAAATAACTTTATTTTCCCTAATTATTAAGATAATGCATACTACTATAGAATATTCAAACTTTATGACACATTTTTTTCCAAAATGAACATCACTAGGAATCTCATCCTCTAAAGATAATCACTGATAGCATTTTGATGAACAGCCTTCCAGGCCTTCTATGCATGTGTGCACTTAAATAAACATATACACGTAATCTTAGGTAAATAGGATCAAATATGCTGTTTTCTTTTCACTTTATATTACATTGTTGAAATCTTTCCATATTAATGCAAGTAATCAGTGCATGGGTGATTCAGTGGTAGAATTCTCACCTGTCATATTAGTGCAGGTAGATGTATATAGCATTCCATTGCACTGATACATCCAATCTGCTAACAGTGGACACTTTGGTTGCCTCCAGTCCTCTACTATTGCAAACAATTGTGCAGTGAACATCCTTCTACATAAATCTTGGGTACAAAGTGAGTTTCATCTGTCTGCATCACATATCTGAACTAAGATAGTATTAATTAGTAAAGTAGTACAGCAGATGTCCATAGCCACACCATTATCATGTAACAGCATAAACTTACAAGAACCCAATAACCCAACATGGATTAGATGGGCAAATGTCTACCTGTAACAGGCATGGAACTTTGGGTTGTTCAGAAAAACAGATTCCCATTAAGCTAAAATAAAATGAAAAGCTTGATCAATATGAAACTTATCTTCATTTTGTTAAAATCTTAAATTTTTCACTCGAAATAATTGTTAGGTGTTTGTTTCTGTGTTTGCTTTGGCTTGGTAGTAAAGTAGTACTTTGCAAAGTCTAGAGAGGATACTCTGTATTCTAAAGTGAAAAATAGAACTTGACAGGAAAACTGACTTTCTGATAAAACATAAACCATTCATTCTCCAAATATGTTTTAAGCACCAGTGATGTACTAAATAATGTGTATACTAGGGCTCAAAGTCTAGCAGGAGAGAGATTAAAATAGTTAATCTAGTTGAAACCCAAGATGAGTGACCAGGAAAAGAAAATGTTTTTCTTTGAATATTTGCAAGCATCAGTACTCTACTTACTATGTCTCAGGTTTGGTTTTGTTTTCTCATTCTCTAACCTTCTCTATCAACTGCATTGCTATTAAAATTTTAAGTCCCTGTTTTTTGTGATTTGTTTTTCCATTCTTTTCAGTCATTCTCCCTAAATTGGTATCTCATTTGTTTACCTTTCAGTTACTCGTTATGTGACCCTTATGCATCCCTTCTGGGCCTCAGTTTCCTTATCTGTGCAATGAGGGAGTTCAAATAACTGGTTTGTTTTTTCTAGTAAGGTCCAGCTCTGACATTTTTAGAACCTAAAGTAGAGACCAGATCTGTCTTCCTCACTATTGTATCCCTAGTTCATAGCATAAATCTGGCCACACAGTAAAAGCTTAATAAACTTTTGTTAACATTTTGACTTAAATTTGGGGGTCTGTGTGTCTACTCTAGTTCTTTGGAGATTTTTACTTTTGTTTTTTTTCATCCTATACTAGCTATACTACTATACATTTAGACTTGATTCTTTTAATTGCTCAAGGGCAGTTTCTGTCAGCCATGAAAGATACTTAGTTCAGTTCAGTTCAGACATTTTTTGCATACTTATCATATGCCAGGCATTGTACTATCCACTGGGAATACAAAAATGAATTAGACTCAGTCACCCCTCACCTTAAAAAGCATAAAATGTGGTGAGGGAGAAGGATGCAAATGGATAACTGTAATAAAATGTAATACGTGCTCTGCTAGAGGTGTGTGTCCAGGGTGCTATGTGAACTCAAAGGATTGTTTTTTATTGCTAGACATCTTGTGTCATTTTCAGTCTGGTCAGTTGTATTTTATATTTTCCTGTTCCACAGAGTTTTTGTTTTTTTTGTTTTATTTATTTATTTATTTATTTATTTATTTATTTTTGGCTGTTTTGGGTCTTCGTTTCTGTGCGAGGGCTTTCTCCAGTTGTGGCGAGCGGGGGCCACTCTTCATCGCCATGCGCGGGTCTCTCACTGTCGCGGCCTCTCCCATTGCGGAGCACAGGCTCCAGATGCGCAGGCTCAGTACTTGTGGCTCACGGGCTTAGTTGCTCCGTGGCATGTGGGATCTTCCCAGACCAGGGCTCGAACCCGTGTTCCCTGCATTGGCAGGCAGATTCTTAACCACTGCGCCACCAGGGAAGCCCCACAGAGATATTTTTAATCATGTCTTTTATTTATCTAAACATAATCACAGTTGTCTTATAATCTATATCTGATAATTCTAGGATCTGAAGTCATTATGAATGTTTCTGTTGTTGTTTGTGCTGGTTCTTGCTCATGAGTCTTTGTTTCTATGGGTATTTTTGTTTTTGTTTTACTATAATCTGCTTATTTTTATTAGAAAATTATTTATGGAAATTATTTGATCTTTGGATGAAGTTACCATCCTTCAGAGATGACTTGTTTTCTCCTGCCAAGTGTCTAATGGCACTACCAATGCGGTATTTTTTTTTTTTTAATAATGTTAGCCTTATAAGGAAGTTAGGGAAAAAAATAGATATTCTCATATACCCTTCTTCTATTTTCCCCTAATACTAACATCTTACGTAACCATAGTACAGTTATCAAAACCAATAAATTAACATTGAGGCAATATTAACTAATCTACATACCTACTGGAATTTTGCCAATTTTCCCACCAGCATCCTTTTTTTGGCCCAGGATCCAGCTCAACCTCCCATATTTAGTTGTCATGTTTATTTTGTCTCCTGCAATCTCTGACAGTTCTTCAGTGTTGGTTTGTTTTTCCTGAAGTTGGTACTTTTGAAGAATAATGATGAATTGTTTTATAGAAGGTCCCTCAATTTGGGTTTGTCTAATGTTTTGCCATGATTAAATTAGGTTATGCAATTTTGCAGCAATAGCACAGAAATGCAGTTGTGCCCTTCTCTGTGTTTCATATTGAGGACATGAGGTGTTGATATATATATTCTTTTTACTGGTGATATTAACTTCTACCACTCGGCTAAGGTAGTATCTGCCAGGCTTCTCCACTGTGAAGTTACTCTTTTCCTCTTTGTAATCAGTAAGTCTTACGGGGAGATACTTTGAGACCATATAAATATCCTGTTTCTTGTCAGACTTTTGCCCACCAGTTATTAGCATTCATCCTCTAGCTCTTTTTTTGTGTGTATTTATTTATTTATTTATTTGGCTGAGCCGGGTCTCAGTTGCAGCATGCGAACTCTTAGTTGCGGCATGTGGGATCTAGTTCCCTGACTAGGGATTGAACCTGGGCCCCCAGCATTGGGAGCATGGAGTCTTAGCCACTGGACCACCAAGAAAGTCCCCATCCTCTAGCTCTTGCCTGAAACAGTTATTACTGTGATGCTTGCCTAATGGTGATTTTCTGTCTCCAATGGTCCTTCTACATTTATTTTTATTTTTATTTTTTTTTAATTTTTATTTATTTATTTATTCATTTATTTATGGCTGTGTTGGGTCTTCACTTCTGTGCAAGGGCTTTCTCTAGTTGCGGCAAGCGGGGGCCACTCTTCATCGCGGTGCCTGGGCCTCTCACTGTCGCGGCCTCTCTTGTTGCGGAGCACAGGTTCCAGACGCGCAGGCTCAGTAATTGTGGCTCACGGGCCCAGTTGCTCCGTGGCATGTGGGATCTTCCCAGACCAGGGCTCGAACCCGTGTCCCCTGCATTGGCAGGCAGATTCTCAACCACTACGCCACCAGGGAAGCCCTCTACATTTATTAATTGGAATTCTTCTGTAAGGAAGAGCTGCCTCTCTTCCCTTATTAATTAATTTATCCAATTATTTACTTATCATTGCAGATTCATGAATATTTATTTTATTCTACGCATTATAATCCATTGCTGTCATTATTTGTTTTATTGATCATATGGTCCCAGCCTTAGCCATTGGGAGCTCCTTCGAGTTGACTCCTATGTCCATTCAGTGTACCTCCATCATTTTTGGAGCACTTCCTTTCTTTCTGGCATCACAAGATGTTCCAGGCTCATCTTGTATTTTTCCTTCCCCAACCCTGGAACAAGCCATTTCTCCAAGGAGCTTTAGTTCATTTATTAGAGATTGGTATATAGAAACCAATGTGAGCAGTAGAATGTCATTACTTTTAGGCCCTCTCAGAAGACAGAATTAGGAAATAAGTATGTAAATGCTAACACATTCATAAACAGATATCTATAATCATTTCTCAATCTCTCCATTTATATATGTATTAAAAACCATAAATTCTTTCTGATGTCTCCAGTTCTAGTCCAGTACCACAGAGTTCGTGTTAGCCTTTCCTCTTCCCTTACTTGTTACTTTTTTTTCCACAAGAGAACCCGGTTCTCATTATCCATGGTACATTTACTTATTTGTTCAATTCTATTAAACACTACAGTAATGTTAGAATTGCTAAACCATACATCTGTGAGAAACAAGTTTATTAACTACAGTTCAGTAGCTCTGTAGAGTTCTTTTTTCCCTGAACCTTGCAGTATACAGTCAAAAGACTGTTTTCCAAAGCTATTTAAGTAAGTTATTTTCTTCTTGGCCCCCTACAGTTGTGGTTATGCTATTTATTTGTGGTGTAGTTAGGTTTATTTGTTACTGTTTGTGTTCCATTGGTTGGTTGTAATAATTTGCATATGTGAAATATTAATGTGACTCTGTCACTATCTTGTCAGCTCTTTGATGCTTTTAAGAAATCTTTTCCACTTTATCCAGTATTTTTAGCTGTTTTCAGTAGGAAGGTCAGTCCAAATAACCTAGCCCACCGTATTACCAGAAATGAAACCTCCTCTTTGGAAAGGTATGGGTGAAAATCTTACTATCTTTATATATTAAGTAAAATATAAATACAAAACAAACTTAACTTCTGAGTTTTATTTTTGAAAGGCTTTGGGAGGAATTGGCATGCTAAAGCCTAGTGAGAACAAAAGGCTATCATACATTTTTGCATTTACTTACCATCTAGTAGATGGCTATTGCTTTTATTACTATAAATAATCAAGATAGCATATTACATGATAAGCCTCCTTTTTACTATCAGTAGGCTCATGGCACCTATTACCAAATTTGAAAGTTTTTAACTATAAGACCTTGAAAGTAAGAAAATACAGACTTCAGGTTAATTGGATTTTCCAGTTAAGCAAAGGCTAATCATAAACCCATTTTCGGTTCAAATTAGTGTAGATTTTCTATTCTAAAGTATAATCATCTACTTTTCTGACTCAGTTTTTCCATTCTACTGGAAAACTTAGGTTTTCTATTCCACTTCTACTAGTAGTAAAGTTCTGCTGCCACCACCAAGGTGACACGTATTCATTATAATTGCAAAATATGGGAAAATCACAGATGCCTAACAATAAGGGAATGGTAAAGGAAATCATAACATATCTACTTGATGGAATATTATGCAATCACTTAAAGTGACGATTAAGAAGTGTAATAATAAATAACATGGAAATGTTTCTGGTACCGTGCTAAGTGAAAAATGGAAAAATCTATATGAGTAATATGATCGTGGGTAATTGTACATACACACATACATACACACGTAGAAAGATTGGGGGAAAATCAACAAAATGTATTTTCAAAACAAACCCATATTCTGGGGTTCTGTTACAGAAACTGAAAATTGAAAAATAGGGACTTCCCTGGCAGCCCAGTGGTTAGGACTATGTGCTTCCACTGTAGGGGGTGCGGCGGGATCGATCCCTGGTCGGGCAGCTTAAGATCCTGTGTGCCGCGTGCTGCGACCCAAAAAGAAACAAAAAACAGAAAGGATAACCTACGGACTGGGAGAAAATATTTGCAAATGATGCAACTAACAGGGCTTAATTTCCAAGATATACAAACAGCTCATACAGCTTAATATCAAAAAAAAAAGAAAACAAAGCAAACAACCTAATCAAAAAATGGGCGGAAGACCTAAATAAACATTTCTCCAAAGAAGACATACAAATGGGCAACAGGCACTTGAAAAGATGCGCAACATCACTAATTATTAGAGAAATGCAAATCAAAACTATAATGAAGTACCACCAAACACCAGTCAGAATGGCCATCATCAAAATGTCTACAAATAGTAAGTGCTGGAGAAGGTGTGGAGAAAAGGGAACCCTCCTGTACTGATGGTGGGAATGTAAATTGGGGCAGCCACTATGGAGAACAATATGGAGGTTCCATAAAAAACTAAAAATAGAGTTATCATATGATCCAGCAATCCCAGTCCTGGACTTATATTCAGAAAAGATGAAAACTCTAATTCAAAAAGATACATGCACCCCAGTGTTTAAAGCAGCACTATTTACAATAGCCAAGTCATAGAAACAACCCTAAATGTCCATCAACAGCTGAATGGATAAAGAAGCTGTGCAATACACACAGACACACACACACACACACACACAAATGGAATATTACTCAACCATAAAAATAAATGGAATATTGTCTTTTGCAGCAACATGGATGGACCTAGAGATTATCTTACTAAGTGAAGAAAGTCAGAGGAAAACAAATACATGATATCACTTATATGTGGAATCTAAAGAAATAATACAAATGAACTTATTTACAAAAATAGAAACAAACTCACAGACATAGAAAACAAACTTATGGGATTAATAGATCCACACTATTATATATAAAATAAACAACAAGGACTTACTGCATAGCACAGGAAACTATATTCAATATCTTGTAATAACCTATAGTGGAAAAGAATCTGAAAAAGAATGTGTGTGTGTGTGTATAACTGAATCTCTTTGCTGTACAACTGAATAACACATACTGTAAATCAATCATACTTCAATTAAAAAATAAAAATAAAATGGTAGATCTCTCCTACTATAATTTCTAAGTTAATTGGCTCATTTTTTTTTTCTTTTCACAAATAAGTTAAATGGATGCTCATGTGTAACTAATGCAACTTCCTTGCCTCCATTTAACAAGAAAGTATATAGTTGGTACTCCTCTGGTGGCACAGTGGTTAAGAGTCTGCCTGCCAGTGCAGGGGACACGGGTTCGATCCCTGGTCCGGGAAGATCCCACATGCCGTGGAGCAACTAAGCCTGTGTGCCACAACTACTGAAGCCCATGCACTCCCGCGTCTACTGAGCCCGAGTGCTGCAACTAATGAGCCCACATGCTGCAACTACTGAAGCCCACGCACCTAGAGCCCGTGCTCTGTAGCAAGAGAAGCCATCTCAATGAGAAGCCCGCGCACCACAACAAAGAGTAGCCCCCGCTTGCCACAACTAGAGAAAGCCCACACACAGCAATGAAGACCCAATGCAGCCAAAAATAAAAATAAAATTTAAAAAAAGTATATAGTTAACAGTTCTACTTTGGCCAGTTTAAACAAATTTAAAATGTTACAGTTTAGTGAAATATTCTTATGTTGCTAATCATGTCAATAAGAAAAGTAATCATGGAACAGCTCTGCTCAGTGGAGAGAAAGTAATCTGTCCTAGATGGTACTTGACCAAATCAAGCATATTGGGCAGAAGGAACACACTGTCAGGTTTTTTTTTGCCAATTTGAGGATTAATTAAATAATAAATAATTACCCGAGCACTCAGATTATAAAAGTAGTTCATTTCAGATAGTTCAAGAAATGTATGTGTTAAACTTTCCAGCATTCTTTAACAGAACTAGAGTTATTTCTTGAATGTCTTGTTTTCTTTATTCAATCTTTATGCAATGAAAGTAGAAGAGATGTTTTTGAGAACATTACAAATAAGTATCTAAAGATTAAAACATTTCATAATACCCAGTGGTGGCAAGGTATTAGGAAGCAGGCATATTTATACTCTGTCAGTAGGGGTACAGTAAACTGAGCCAACATTTTTGGAGGACAGTTTGGCAGTGCCTATAAAAATGAATATGCATTCCTTTTATCTAGTAATTCCACTTATAGGAATTTATTCAGTTATAGGGTATTCTCCCACAAGTACAAAGATTGATTAGCAAGGATATTTTTTGAAAGCACTGTTTATAATAGCAAAGAATTGAAGTACTCTATAAATGCTCATAAGCAGGGACTAGTTAAATAAATTATGGTATATTCATATAACTGAATGCCAGATAACTGTTAAAAAGAATAAGGTAGATTTACAGATTGACATAGAAAGATGTTAAAACACTATATGTATTTTTAAAAATTATTTATTTATTTATTTACTTTTAGCTGTGTTGGGACTTTGTTTCTGTGCAAGGGCTGTCTCTAGTTGCGGCAAGCGGGGGCCACTCTTCATTGCGGTGCGCGGGCCTCTCACTATTGCGGCCTCCCCTGTTGCGGAGTACAGGCTCCAGACGCGCAGGCTCAGTAGTTGTGGCTCACGGGCCCAGTTGCTCCGCGGCATGTGGGATCTTCCCAGACCAGGGCTCGAGCCCGCGTCCCCTGCATTGGCAGGCAGATTCTCAACCACTGCGCCACCAGGGAAGCCCTATATGTATTTTTAAAGCCAAAATTTTAGTAATGTTTTAGATAGATAGATATGAATAGAAAATTTCTACAAAGACTCACAAGAAGTATCTCTAATATGGATGATATTAGATATATCACTAGAGAGTGGTACTGCTGATTAGGAATAAGTGGAGACTTAAACTTTCATTTCAGTCCTTCAGTTTGTCTTAATTTGTTTTACTCTAAACATTTGTTGCTCTTTTTTTTTTTTTAATATTTATTTATTTATTTAGGCTGCGCCGGGTCTTAGTTGCAGCATGTGGACTTCTTAGTTGCAGCATGCAGGCTGGGCTCTTAGTTGCGGCATGTGAACTCTTTAGTTGTGGCATGCATGTGGGATCTAGTTCCCCGACCAGGGATCGAACCCAGGCCTCCTGCACTGGGAGCACGGAGTCTTAGCCACTGGACCACCAGGGAAGTCACCTGTTACTCTTATTATTAAAAAAAATTTAAGAGTTTGAGAATAAAAGAATACCTGAGCTAAAAGCATACCATCTTTTTTTATATTCACCTATGATTATAGATGTCATTCTCTGCCACAGTTTTGCCACAGCTGTTACTGGCTGCTTAATCAGGCATGGTAGCCAAAACTCATCATTTTGAGACGTAAACTGTAAGTCCCATGCCTGTCATTTTCTGCTTTCAAAATGAATTAATATATAATTAATATAACCTCAGCACCACCAAAAAAGTTCCCAGGGCCATGACTAGCTGCCCTAAACGTAGAAGGAGAAAGTTTTTTATCTCCAAGAGAGGTATGGCTCCTGGATATTAAATAGCTTATCTTTGCAAGGCCACCAGGAGAACAGAACTGAAAGGTATGGCTGCCGAATATTTCTGTATTTCCCTATATTTTTTAGCTTGACCTTCATGATGTTGGCCAAGTCACCTAACAGGCTGTTCTCAGTGGACTTGTGTGTATGACAGCTCCTTATAACATACACATGGTGTTCTCAGTACCTGAGATTTTTTAAAAAACAAACAACTGATCCTAGTTGCCCTAAACTTGTAGCAATGCGATATTTCTTTCCTTTCTTTATTTTCCTACACTTCAGTGATTAGACTCAATCCCACGAAGTCCTGATTTACAAATAGGGAAATGGGCATACCTTCAAACCTGCCCTTTTTGTGTTACAATGTAAAGGAGGAATATGTCTATAAATTGGGAAAGTGAGACTCAAAGAGGTTAAATGACTCATATAACTCATACCCATATCTATGGTAGGACAGGAACTCTTAACCCTGACCATCTGACCCTTAACTTTTTTTTCCTTTCATCATACATCCCTCCTCTCAGGAGCAGAGCAGATCTCTTCAGAAAGACCACTGTTATTCTGGCTTACTCTCCTACTTGAAGAACTTCAAAGAAGCTCTGAAATCCACTACAGAACTAAAATTGGCTTTGTAACCTTTCTGATACTTTGTACAGAAAGCATTTAGAACATTAGAGTTATGTCAAACTTCAGGGATTATTATTTATGTGCAGAAATAGCTAATATTCATTCTGGTAGTCAGGTCTAAGTATCTGAGCCAGTTTCCATCTCCGAAAAAGAAGGAAATAATATACTTTGGAAGGTGCATTAGCTCCTTGCAGATGGTACTTATATGTCTGATTGATCCATTCCCCTCCATCACCGTCACAGACAAATGACTGGCCACCTGGCTGGAGGTGGCCATGGTGTGGTGGGAGAGCACAGAACCGGGAGGCTGAAGACCAGGGCAGTGCCACTCCTCTCAGCCTCCACCTCCTTGTCTGAAAAATGAGGCCATCAATTCCTGCTTCTTAGGGCTGTTGGAGATTCATATGAGAGCTGTAGGTTAGAAGTCTTTGTGAACAGTATATCCTTGGGCACATCTGAGGAGTCAGACAATTAAAGGAAACATTATAACATAGTGGTTAGGAGCTGAGACTTTGGTGTCATGCTTCCTGGAGGGAAGAGACAAATTTTATTTCTAGGAAGATCACTTTGAGAGGAGACTGTCTACAGGAGCATTTCTGATACCACCTGGGCTAGATTTGTAGACCTCAGTGCATCTCTTTGGTTGTCTCATGATTCATGTCAAGGCAGTGATGCTCAGAATGAGGTCAGCTGCCTGAATTACCCAGTGCTTTGTAATCTGAACATATTTGAAACCCTGATAGTCAACTGAATTCAGTATAGGCAATCGAACTGCAGCATTTATAAGAGGAAATTTTCCTTATGGGCCCTAAATTCTATTTGAAGAAATTTCAAGAGTCATAAATAAAATTGCTTAGTATTAAAAAAAGAAGAAGAAGAAAAGAAAGAAAAACAGCCTTTCTAAATGGGACTCATGAAGTTGGTTTCAATAGTGAGTGATAGAAATAGGAAAAACTATTTCAAGATACTGTGTAAGAAGGCAGTATTGCAGGCCTAATTTCGGAGTAAGACAACCCAAAGTTTACCATTCTGATGGTGTCATTCACTAAAATGTGGGGCAAGTTCCCTCACTTCCCTGAGCCTGTTGCCTTGGTAGTAAGTTGAGGGTGACAGGCCCTACTTTGGTTGTGACAATTGAGGTAAAGCATTTAGCACAGTTCTTGGCACATAGTGAAGTACTCAATAAATAATACTAATTTTATTTTTAGGCAAGGATGACTAATATTGTGTTTCTGAGTGATTAAGAAACAAGCTGGTAGTGTCTAAAATTAAATTTAGAATAAGGAAGAAAAAGAGATGTTTTGATTTTCTTTTGTTGTATGTTTTGTAATTGTTTAAAAATTAGCACTAGAGGTTGATTTTTGTGGCTCTGTAGTCTGGGGCGGGGGGCATGTTTGTTGAATCTATGGAACCAAAAAAAGATGGACAATTGCTTATACAGCACTTGAAGTTAAAAGGAGCTATTGAACGTATAACCATTACTGTAAGAGCCTCATTGAACAACTAGCCTACCATTTCAACATTATTACCACCCCACCTCCTCTGAAAGCCTTTCCCAACCATTTCTGCACACCGTGATCTTTCCTGAGAACGCATAAAGCTTACTGACCCTATTTGGCCTCAGAAAAGCACTGAGGCAGTTACTTAACCTGTCCTGTGGCTCTCCTCCACAGGGCAGGGTTCAGGGCTTTCCTCAGTGGGGGCTGGGCTGGGCCCTCCGGAGGATGACTGAGTTCATATCTTTCCAAGGGTGCATTCTTTCAAAGTACTCTCCTGCATATTCAAGAGAAGGTGCTGACACACCGAATGGTATTTGGTGTTTGCTATGTTTCAGCATTAGAGAATAAATGGATAAGGGTGGGAAACGAGCACCTCAGCCAGCACTCCCCAGAGAATCGAAAGTTCCTTGAGGAATGAACAGCAAAAATCTTGACAGACATGACAGGGTATTTTAAATAGTACCCATGTTGACTGTAAGTAAGAAATACAGACAGAGATGATTTGCCTGGGCCCCACTAAGGAAATGTATGGGAGAAATAAAGGAATTTCTAAGGTATTAGGTATATCAGTCTTATTCTTCCATGTAAAATACTGAGAATGTCTCTCAATTTAGATGTTTGCTGAGCTTGTGCTGTGTGCAGAATCATAATGATGATAACTAACATTTGAGAACTTACAACTTTCTAGGCCTGTTTCCTCTGATCAGCAAAGTGGTCTTAGACCTAGACAGAGTCATTCATGGTGGAGGTAGGGATAGGGGTTAGTCTTGTTTGGGTGTGAGGGAACAAAGGGACCAGGGATGGGAAACCAGTTTCTCATCGTGTACTTGTAGAATAGAGTTGCAAAGAGATGCTTGAGAAATGAAAGGCAAATCAGGCCTCTTTTGTACAACCTCTAAATCAGCTCTATGGTCTCTTCTGCTTGCAGGCATCAGAAGTTGAGAGACAGCTATCCATGCAAGTCCATGCCCTCAGAGAAGACTTTCGGGAGAAAAATTCATCAACCAACCAGCACATCATCCGACTCGAAAGCCTTCAGGCCGAGGTGAGCCTCCCCGTGCAGCAGTGCTTGGATGGAAGTGCTTTTCTCATTGGAGGTGCCGTGCCAGGTCTTTTAGACAAGGAGCCCTCTGAACAAAAACCTGCTCTATCTAAAATCTCTAGGGAGACATATCTGTGAGAAACTGAATGGGGAACACTTGACCATGTTCCTCCGGGTAGCCTGTTGTCTAGAAAAATAAGGTTGCTCAGAGTTCCTGCTGAGTGTGTTGAAATTATGAATGCCCTACTTTTTACTGAATATGTTGATCCCTCAAAGAACATCCATGCCAATCCTAAATAGAAGGTTGGAAAGGGAATCCTCCCTTCCTCCATTCCATTTGGGTCCAGTTCAGTCCATCTTAATAGGGCCTATTATTCTCACCTATAAACTGAGAGTAATAGAAGTGTCTACTTCATAGGGTTGTTGTGAGGATCTGATGAGTTAATACGTGGAAAGCACTGTGTGTGGTGTTCGGAAGGAAGTAATGTTATTGAAAGTATATGAGAGGGCAGGCAGGGTCTATGGCCCGAGTGGGCCAGAGGGGGGAAAAACGGTAGCACTCGGGACAATACTGTGAGAATCCAGTTGTGGGGAGGAGAGGGGAGGGGTCATATCACCAGCCCAAATGGGGGCTCTCTCCTGAGGAGACTTCCACCTAATCTGCTCCCAGGGCCCCTCAGCCAAGTGTCCGAACAGCAGCGCTTTGGCTGAGTCACACTTTGAGGGACGGTCTAGCGCCACATGATCGTGCACCCCAACTGTGGTGAAGGAACCAGCCAGCGTGGTCAGGCCCAAGAGGCCCAGATGGCTGCTCTCCTGCTTCATAAATGACATGAAGATGTTTTTCCTAAAGTCTGTCAATATCTTCTCTTTTCTCCTGGCTCTCACTCCCTTCCTTCTTCCCTTCCCTTGGAATTCCCACTGGTATTGAGCAGCAGGTTCTTGAAGTAAGTAGTTTGTGCTGGTGGGTTTGGCATGCCTGTCTGTGACGGTTTGTGTGCATGATGTGCTGTTCAGCCACCTCTGCCAAAGTCTGACTCCATCGAGTTGCCTGTTTTCCTTTCCCCACCACCCCCAATTCACTGTTTCTAGACCCTCATGACACAGGGTCTTTCCCAGGAATATTTATGGCCAGATTTGGTCCCAAGTTTCAGGGTGTGTAGGATGGGGAGAGGGAGTTGGCTGCCTAATGCCAATTCCTTGCTTCATCCAGTAACACTGCTAGTTTTAAAAGCCAAGCTGTGAAATTGTTTATTTCAAATAAGTTACTTCACATAGTGCTGAACTGCTAAGTTTTTTTAAGGGGTGGGGTTGTGTATCAGAACCATATTACCTCATGACTTCACTGAGTGGAACTTGGGAAACAGGTGATCCATGGGAAGGAAAATGTAAAGGTCAGAGGGTATTTAAATGAAAACCAACTAGAGTAAGAATTCCCTTCATGTGGGTAACGCTGCTTCAGTGTGGGGAATAGTGGACCCATTCACAAAAGGGCCTGCTCCTTTCGGTCCCTTACCCAGGTGCACACTTGAGAGACAGTGTTTCTTTGTTTGGCCAGATACCTGATCCCTCTGGACAAAGGCCACATACTTCATTTCCCCAGGACAGCATCCTATCTGATGGGTGGGTGGCCAGGGAAGATCTGTGCCCTATGAACAGAATTCAGAGAGTGAGAAAAGCCAAAAAGCAGGGGGAAGGTAAAGATTTCAGAGGACTTGGGACAAGTTAGACATTTATTTCCAAATCTCCCCTGGAAACAGTCTGAGGTTGGTCCTTTTAGTGAATTGTTGTCATGCTAGACTAGAGAACGTGGAGAACATCTTAAACACAACAGGAGAATATTCACAAGAAACTGGTTGAGGGCTTTCCTGGTAGCGCAGTGGTTGAGAATCCGCCTGCCAATGCAGGGGACACGGGTTCGAGCCCTGGTCTGGGAAGATCCCACATGCCGCGGAGCAACTGGGCCCGTGAGCCACAATTGCTGAGCCTGTGCGTCTGGAGCCTGTGCTCCTCAAAAAGAGAGGCCGCGATAATGAGAGGCCCGCACACCGCGATGAAGAGTGGTCCCCACTCGCCGCAACTAGAGAAAGCCCTCGCACAGAAACAAAGACCCAACACAGTCATAAATAAATAAATAAATAAATAAATAAATAAATAAACCCAAAAGTTATTTAAAAAAAAAAAAAAAAAAAACTGGTTGAGAGATCAGTCTAGCAGGGAACTGATAAATGGGAGGAGCTGGGGGACCTGCAGGACTCCAAAAGTTCCCAAGGCCACTAGCAATTGAAGGGATTTGGGAAGGCTTCCCATAGCCCCTGAGCAGAGCAGGGTTCTTGGGCTGAAGCATCGCTGGCCTTGGGGAGTGCTGGGCGGCTTCTTACCCAGCATCTCTTTCCTCTTTTCCTCTGCTTTCTCACTGAAATGGAAGAGACAAGACAGACCTTCCTAAAAGAAGGTCTGTATCTTTCTTGAGACTAGCTAGATACTCAGTGTACAAACATATCAACCTGTTTAATAAAAAGAGAAAAATTGCTTCTATTCACAAATTTCTTGCTCAAGCAAAAGATACTTTAAGTAAAATCAGTTATTTACTAGTGTCCATGTCGTGTCCCTTCCCAGGACACGGGCTGATGCAGGCACTGCTATGTTTTCTGTATCCTGCTGGCTCCCCCATTAACCCGGGGTCTGGACCATGACTCTAGAGCCAGACCTACCAGCAGTGGGGGAAGGACAAAGGAGAGACATAGAATATGAGAATACAGCGGCTCCAGAGGCTGTCTTGGGCATTTTCTTTTGCTCAGGACTTGAGAAAGAAGAATGGTCCCGCAGATTAGGTCCCACTGCCCCATAAACTGTGGGGTTGAAGTAAAGTTGTAGGCAGGGGACTTCCCTGGTGGTCCAGTGGTTAAGGCTCCGTGCTTCCACTGCAGGGGGCACGGGTTCGATCCCTGGTCAGGGAACTAAGATCCCACATGCCGTGCGGCAGGGCCAAAAAAAAGTTATAGGCAGCAAGGTGGGGCCCTCATCTGTCTTATCTGTGGAATTTCCAGAGAGCACTAACCTTCCTTGCCTCTGCCTGGCACCCCACATTCCAGCTTCCTCAAAGTTCAACTCCTACCCCTTCCCAGACAGGTTTCCAAAGGGGAGGGGTTTTCTCCTCAGCTTAAGAGTTCACAGCTGTTCCTTCAGAGGTGGAGGCACTAGGCCCCTGGGCAGACCACTTGGAGAGACACCTGCCTTCATGTTCCGGGGCTGGTCCCTCCCTCCCTACTCATCAGCCCGGTGTAACTCCGCACCACCCTTGTGGCTCTCCACCCTTTCAGATCAAGATGCTGTCGGATCGGAAACGGGAGCTGGAGCACCGTCTCAGTGCCACCTTAGAGGAGAATGACCTGCTCCACGGGACTGTGGAGGAGCTACAGGACCGGGTGCTGATCCTGGAGAGGCAGGGCCATGACAAAGACCTCCAGGTACTGGGGCAGAGAAGCAATCACGTAGGACCAGGGTCAGATCAAAGGAGTGCTTAGCTGCCCAGTCAAAGGGAAAGGCTGGGAGGCCAGTGCTACCACCGGGGTCAGGAGTGGGTAAAGCTGAGGTCTCTCCTTGGGCCTGGTTATGGTTCTCCTCAGGCTCTGCTAACTGGGCTGGTCTTTCTCTGCTAAGAACAAGTGCACTGCTACCACAGGTCACCCTCCCAATTTGTTCTGAGCCACTGGCCCCCGGAGCAGTTTCACTGAGTTCTTTCTGGGCTGTTAACATGACTGGAACACCAGGAGTGCTGTTCTGCCTCCTGGGGTTTGTGAAACCTGCCGGAGATTTCAGAGGGAGCCTGTGACTCTGTGCTTGGCTCACAGTGCTCTCTGCTGCTGCTTCCCCAGGCTCATGCATTTAGTTGGCTGGCACTGAACAGAAACCAAGAAGCTGCCCACTGAACACAGCAAGACTTATATCCTGATTCTGCCAGTTGTTAACAAAGGCACAGGCTGACCCCTCTATGAGCCTAATTAGCCTCTTTTTTCTTCCTAAAGGAAATTGCTTCATGGCTATATTTGTACTTATTTGGGAACTGCCACCAGGCCTCAGCTGAATCCCAAAGCTCACACTTGACAGGAAACAACCCCCTAAACAACAAGATAATCACTCAGCCTCCCCAGAAATAGAGTGTAGCACCTGCTGCCGAGAAAGCTTTGCTGTGCTAGCCTAGGACCACTGGGACCAGTGGCTAAGAATGCGCTGCTTCCCCTTGGGCGTCCTCTTGAGTGTGCCAGGGAGCGGAGTAGATTGCAACGGTGCCATTCGTGTGGAAGTGGTCAGCCAAGTATACTCGAGCGCCAGGTGTGTCCCCACCCAAAGACCAGGCCTCAGAAGGCCCCACTGGGCTCAGCAGTTGGCTGTTGAGGAAAGCCCTGGGTTGTGGGATAAGGAGGCCTCTTAGGCTAAGGTCACTTGACACCATCAGTTAAACGGCCATCTGAGTAATTAACCTCTTTGAGGGCAAATTAACAGTTTTTCTCTCTCCATGCTTTTATACCTTCAGCTCAGAACTTTGTATAAAGTGGGGCCTCAGTAAATGTTGAATAGAAAATGATGCTGGCTAAAGCCTCACAACGGTTTTCAAAATGGAAAGGAGTTTGCTCATATTTTAAGGTTGACGACGATGATAGCCATGAACATCTGTATGCCGCTTTACAGAGAACAGAGTGTTTTTGCATATATTCTAAAACTGAGGCTTAGAAAGATGAATCCTTTATCCTAAGAAGTGTAGTAAGTCCTTGGTAGAATCCATAAGAGGACCCTCCTACCTGCTTTACCTGGTGCTCAATGATAGCTTCCAGTGTATCACTTGGCCTCTGCAAGTCAGTGTTTCACCAGCATTTATTACCCCATCAAGCACTCTCTTGAGGGTTGCTGAGGTAGAGTATGGAGAGGAGAAGGAAAAGAAGTACAGAAAAATGGGAAAATGGCCCTGCCTAAAACAAACTTCTAGTCCAGCATGAATTCACAAATGAAAAGTCCTTATTTCGTATCAAGAATGGGAGACCTGGAGATGGGGAAGAGCCAGGACCAGTGTGGACCATGCAGTGCCTGGCTGGCACAGTGGGCTGTATGTTCTCTAGCAGCCAGAGTCCCCAGTCACACTATGTTCACATCCTCACCATCTGCACACTCGCTGTCTTCCGATTGGGCTTCTTCAAGAGTAAGAGCGTATCACTAGTGCAGGACCTACATCAAGTCAGGGAGTTCCCACCTTGATTTGGAAAATCTGCATTTATGGGCTGAAATCTCATCTTTCTGAACTATTTGTAATTTTTTTCCTTCTATTCATATAAAACTCTCCTTAAGGTGTTGCTAATTAGTTCTATTGATGAAATGGCCTGTACTGATACAGAAATAGAAATTTCAGCTCACTCAGGGAGTAGGTGAATGGTCCTAAATCACACTTGTAAAACGTAGAGCTAGTGGCCTTGGAATATATGTAATCCCATGATTTTAATCCTTTTCCTCAGACAAGGGATGAGAGGAAGGCTGAGCAGGCAGGGCAACAGGCCTGCCACAAGCAGAGTAGCCCCCTTTAATCTGGTTCACTATGTAACTGGGCTTCTACTGTCAAACACAGATTTTTAAACCACTGATCAAATCCAACTCTGATTTTTTTTTTTTTCAGGCTGAGCAGTGATAAAAATTATTATTTATTGAGCACCCAGTAAATTTAAAAATCAGGCATTTTGCTGATCTCTTAATACCCAGTAAAGGATTTGTCCCTCTGAGGGCAACTTAACTGCCCTATTTCATACCAAGCTGAGCATCTTATAAATGTGTGCACGGGCCTCGTCCCAATCAGTGGGTGGCTTTCATCAGCAGAGAATACAGGCCCAGCTTACTGTAGGGACCCAGGAAACAAATGACCTGCAGTCTAGACCTCGCTCTGACTCTGGGTGTGTACCATTAGGGAAATCACTTAACATCACACCATCTCAGTTCCCGCAACGTAAAATGGGGAGAGTGCCCCCACTTCTGCAAACTTTAAGGGCATGAGTATTGTAAGCTTGAACTTAGTATATTCTCCAATCACAAGACGTTTGGTGTCTTCCTTGTTCATACATATAAATACATTTGGTTTCATCTTTGTTTTATAAAGGGTGATATTTCTTATGTTAGAGGGTTCTTATATTTAATAGACTCTTCCTTGCTTTGGTTTGGTTTTTCTGAGTTTGTCTGTGGATCAATTATTGACCAGAGAGGGGCAGACCTGTCCTGGTCTTTGTTCTTTTGGTGTTATAATTAATTAAGCACCTTTGAGTGTGCATGAGTAATTGAACTAATGTTGTCCAGTGACTAAGAACTTGTACTTGTCTGTGCTGAACTTCTCCTGCTGAGATGTATGTGGAGTTGTCTAGAAAATAATTGCAAAGGATTTTGTCAATTTAGTAAATGCCGTTTGTAATTGTGCCAAATGCTTCCTAGGCATATCTTTAAAAAAAAACAAAACCTAATTTCTTCTCTCTGAGTTTCCTCAAAACCAAGGCTGGAGGAGTTCCCACTGGACCAGCAGGTATTGCTGATCCACTGGAACCATGCAGAGCAGGCTTGCCAATTCCTTTTTCATTCTCCGAGCAGCCAGGCTCCAAACTCTTCCTAGTTAAGGCACATCCAGACCACTGGTGCCATTAGCAAATGTTCTCTGATACTGGACCAGCGGAAGGGAGGCTCCCAGGGCACCAAAAGGATTGGCTGCAGGCTCTGCAAGGCAGCTTGCCCCATTCATGAGAACAACAGAGCTCTGAGTTGCCCACTGCCCCTTGATCTCTGCATCTCTGCAGGAGCCATAAGCCCACCTGGATGACAGTCTGGAAAAGATATACAGTGTTCACTCTTTTTAATGAACAGGGATGACCCAGAAATGCTGTTTTATAAAAGGATAAAATAATTAAATTTAAATCCCCAGAAGTTCTTCTCCCATCCGCACCCCCAAAAATATATTTTAAAAGGAGGGTGGGCAGTCCACAAATACAAGAGTAGGAAACATTGCTCCCGTGCACGTGTAGTATATGGACATGTGCATAGCAGTTAGCAAACAGATTGATTCTGCAATGAGGGTCTGTTGTGCTAAAAGTAAGTGTAGTGATGGAGTATATTAGTAAGAATGTGGCATTTAGCAGCCACAGTAGAGTCTCCCCTTACATTCAGCAGTAACAACCTCACCAGGTAGCAGTGCCCTGTTTGGACTCCACAGGGAAGGAGCCACAGAGAATGTAGAGAAGGGTGAAGTAGTGGCAACGAAAGAGAGGGAAGGAGCCCTGGCCCGTAGGTCATGATGCCTGCATTGCTGTCCCCTCTCTACCACTGGTGTCGCTCTCCTCCTCTGAGCTTCTCGTGCTATGTAAGGCCCTTCCCAGGCCTAGGGCCTTATCTGTAAACCATGAGGTATGACACAAAGTAGGGAGAGACTGCTTTTCCCATGGGTTTGGGAACTCTTGGTATTACTGCCCAGATGTTATTCCAGATCCCACCCCTAGCTCCTTTCCAAATAACCCTTTTCCTCTTAATTTTTTCATTAAAGTACAACATGCACATAGTAAAGCATACAGATCATAAGTGGATAGACCATTGAAGTTTTATATATACCTGTGTAAACACCACCCACGTCAAGACATAGCCCATTATCAGCACCCACAAGTCTTCCTCCTGCCCCCTCCCAGTCAATATGCTGCCACTTCCTCAAAAGCAAGCTTCTATTCTGACTTTCATCTCTTTTATCTCAATGAAGTTTTGGAACTTTTTATAAATAGAATCATACATTATATATTGTTTTGTGTCTGGTTTTTGCTGAACATCGTGTCTAAGAAATTCATCCATGTTGTGGCATAGAGTAGCAGTATGTTCTTTTTTTCACTGCTGTGTAGTGTTCCAGCATGTGAATATATCCATTCTATCTTTATTGGTGTTTAGATTGTTTCCCATCTGTGGCTTTTATGAATAATGCTGCTGTGAACATCCTGTTTGTCTTTCATCTACATTTTCAGTCATTTATTACTGGGTCTGCACCTAAGAATGGAACAGCTGGATCATAGGAAGAACAGCTGGATCATAGAATAGTAGGACAGATCTGTATTTCACTCATTAGAAACTGCCAAACAGTTTTCCACAGTGGTGGTTCATCTTCCATTTCCACCAGAAATGAGAGTCCCAGTTATTTTACATCCTCATCAGAACTTGATATTATTATTCTGTTACTATTATTTATTTTGGCCATTCTGGTGAGAGTCTAATGGTGCCTTACTTTGTATGCCTGTATGTTTGCGTGTTTAACATTTTATTCTGGAGAATTTCAGATGAACTCAAAAACAGAATAATACAGTGACATCCCATGTAACCCATTGTCCAGCTCTACAAACCGTCCATTCCTGGCCAGTCCTGCCCTATCTTCATTACATCCATTTGCTCCCCTCTCATATTATTTTGAAGTAAATCCCAGAATTTTTATAATTTCATCTGTAAATAAAGAATACCTCTAAATAAGAACGTAAAAAAATATAACCACAGGACTAGTACACCTAGAAACTTCAGCAATATTTCCTTTAATATCATCTAATATCTAGTCAGTGTTCAAATTTTCAGTTGTCTTATAAATGTCATTGTTTTTCACATTTTTCATTTGAATCAAGATATAAATTAAAATATGCCTACATGTGGCAGTTGGCTGATATGTTTCTTAAGTCTCTTTTAATCTGTAGTTTCCCCCTTTATCTTTCTTTTTTTTCTTGAAATTTATCTGTTGAAGAAACTGAGCTATTTGTCCTATAGAATTTCCCAAATCTGGATTTTGCTGACTGCATCCCCTTAACGTAGTCTAGCCAGTTCTTCCCTCCTCTGTATTTTTCTGTAAACTGGTAGCGGGATCTAAAAGCATGATTGGGTTCAGGGTCAGTTTTTCTGTTTGGGTTCAGCCCGCCTCACCACCGTTTGCTGTCTCTCTGAAAGCTGCATCAGAGCCAGCTGGAGCTCCAGGAGGTACGGCTCTCCTACCGACAGCTGCAAGTGAAGGTGGAGGAGCTCACCGAGGAGAGGAGTCTGCAGAGCTCTGCAGCCACCAGCACGTCCCTCCTGTCTGAAATAGAGCAGAGCATGGAGGCCGAGGAGCTGGAGCAGGAGAGAGAGCAGGTGCTGGCATCGCCACCGCTGTGGCACGTGAGGTTGCCCAGGGATCCTGGGGCAGACCCTGGCCTTCGAGAGCCCGTCGGCCATCCCTGTCACCCCGTGCCTGCTGTTTACCTTCAGCCTGGCAGGGGCCCGTGGTCTGCACTTGTGCGAGCCCCTAGGCCTGCTGGCTGGAGCTGTCACGAAGCAGTGCCTCTTAGGAAATGCTAGTTGACTAATATCAGCCTCATACCTCTTGTACTGACAGGGTTTTAGAACATTTGTGATCCATCCAATTAGCTTCTTTTCATACTACTCATAACCACTCATTCCCCCAATCATGCGCTGACTTCCATCAAAGTAACTGACTATATAAAGATGTGCTTTATGTGCAAATGGGAGGGGCTTGAGGACAGGGAAAATAAGAATTGGGACTCTGTATAGGTGTACTGGGCCCAGAATAAGTATCAGTATTTCTTGGGACAGGTGATTAAAAAAAAAAAAAACTTTCCCTATAACTAGTATCTTGGATTCATACACTAGAAAAAGATGGCTGGTGGCAGTCTTCTCTAGAATCCATAATCAGGAATAATTCTTTGTGGGGCAGCTGAGACTGCAGCTCTGGGAAGCCTACTGCCAGGTTCGCTATCTCTGCTCACACCTTCGAGGAAATGACAGTGCTGACTCGGCCGTCTCCACGGACTCCTCAATGGATGAGTCTTCAGAAACGTCGTCTGCCAAGGATGTACCAGCAGGCAGCTTGCGCACTGCTCTCAGCGAGCTCAAGAGACTGATACAGAGCATTGTGGATGGCATGGAGCCCACGGTAAGAGGCCAAGCTGACAGCTCCTTGCTCCACAGAACCTGGCCGGTGGGAGGTTGAAACCAAATGCAGAGGGTGAGGTTAACCCTAGAACTGGAACCTTATAACGTCTGCAAGAATTTCTTCTGAGCCCTTGTCTGAGAGCACTGAACCACCGGGGAGCAGGCAGAGGGCCCGATGCCGGGGATGGAAGACTCCAGAGTCCCTTCCTGCAGGCACAGGATGCAGAGGAGGCCTCCCTCCGTGTGGTTATGTGCAGGCCACGGGGGCCTCGAGTGCGAGGGCTTTCCTGGGAGGCTTTGACTGTAGAAATTTGCATCCCGGTAAAAACTGCAAGTTACTTTTCTGTAGCCCCTCGGTCCTGGTGGTGGAGTTAGTTGTGAACAGGCAGACTTAAAAGATCTGAAGCTTCTCTGCTCGAAGGCTAGAAGTGAGCACAGAAAGTTGGGACGATCAACAACAAGGGCCTTTTAGAATTCCAGACGTGGCTCCTCTTGTGGAGGAGAGGAACATTCCCACAGGTTTCCCAGGCACACGGGTATTTCTTCCAGCTTCATGTCAGATTTCTGCCAGACTTACTCTCCATTCACCACCCCAGCTCTCGGGTTGTTGTTTTTCTTCAGGTTTCCTCATCCTACAGAATGGTTGCATCTCTCTCCCCATATGAGGTGAAGTAAGGTGAAAGGGTGGTTGTCCTTACCTGAACATGCTGTGTTGATTTGTGGAACGTACTGTAGTGTGGAGGCCGGGTCAGTGTGGGAAAGGGAGCTGTCAGAGTGAGGTGTGCTGTTGGCTCCACACAATTTCCCTTCCCCGAAACCTGAAACAAAATAAATGTCTAGTTATTGTTTGCACATTGAAATTGAGCAAAAGAATCTCTCTCCTCTAACCCTCTATTTCTTCCCTCTTCTGCCTCTCTTTTTTTCCTCTCTCCCCCGCTCCTCCTCATCCCCCCTACTATCTTGTGCTTCCCCAAACCGAACCATCTCTCTGCTCCCCTCCCCATTGCTCCCCTTCCCTCTTTTATCTCTCCCTTCTGCATCTCTCCCACTAACCATCTCTCCACTCCCCTCCACTCTCACCACCTCTCGGGTTGGCCGGCTCTCTCTCTTTTGCTGTCAGAGCTCCCGGAGAATTGATGATGACTCCTTAGAAGAACAGATAAGGCAGACCAGTGAGGATTCGAGAGCCCTAAGGGAACTCATGGAGGGAGAGAGGGCTAAACTGAGGCAAAGCCTAGAGGAGCTGCAGCGGCTCCACAGTCAGGTGAGCACCCCCATCCTCAGCCCAGCGCAGGACGTGCGTGTGTCCCCAGCTCCCTCAGGACCCCTGTGAGTTTCCCTCTCCCACGTCTCTTTGAGAAGCGGTTCTCTTCTGACAGATCCTCAGGGGCGGTGACCTAAAGTTGAGGTGAACTGGGTGTCTTCAAGAAAAGAAGCCTGGGACTTCCCTGGTGGTCCAGTGGTTAAGACTCTGCACTCCCACTGCAGGGGGCCCGGGTTCGATCCCTGGTCAGCGAACTAAGATCCTACATCCTGCGTGGCCACGAAGAAGACAGTCCTCTGGTTTAGGCCAAAGTGAAATTGTCAGGGATAAGAATAGCTTGACCCTCCATTTCCTCCAGCGACACACTGCCCTCTACAGAGCCCAGATAATTGGGTGAATTCTGACAGTTTAAAGTGCCATAGCTCCCAGGATGCTTATGGATGGTTTTCCAGCAGCTTCTGAGCAGGGAAGTTTGCAAACCGAGGAACAATTGATCTTTGCAGGCCTGTTCTCCCTTTGTAAGTGCCGTCACCTCTGCCAGCCTGTTTTTCAGCTTTAGAGGCACTTACTGCTGCTCTCAGTGTTACTCTCCTGTTTGATCATGATCTCATCTCTTAACACTGGAGAAGGACATCTATATTCTGATCTGAAAAGTTTTAAAGGGCTTAGGAGCAGCCCCACCCAAAAAGGAGCTTCTAAAATCTATCCTAGGAGGTAAATAAACGCTCTTCCCTTTGACTGGGGTCACGTGTGGAGGTTCTGTCCCACTTGTGGGGGACACCAGACAGGTACCACTTTAAACCCTGCCCCCTTCTTCCGTTGTCCAAAGCTAGTCATCCCTTCCTGCTACAGGAAGAGGTTGCTGAGAGATGGAATTTAAGCCTGGCTTTCACTTCAGTCAGTATTTCTTAAATTTAAAGGAACTTACAGAAATAAACTCCTGCCTTTTTTGGGTTGTACCCATTAGACTTTCTAGTATTATTCCCTTGGAAGATATTGCACCCCCAGCCATTACTGTTCTCTTCTTCTTGTGAGTGACCAGATAAGGAGGACAGGAAGATGCTCCTGAAAGCTGTATTTTGTTCCTGGCCAACCCCTGGGAAGTAGGGTTGGGCAGCCAAAGACATTCTTTTGCCTAAAACCTAAGACCCTCAGGTGGTCGTTCCTTTTGCTGGGGGGGCGGGGGGGGTAGTGTCAGACCTTCCAAACTCGAAGAATAAAATGCAAGAGAAAGCAGATATAAAAGTTCTTTGGATTAATAAAAGTCGCTTTGTTGCTTCTCTGAATTAGAAAACTAGAAACCCGAGAGGGCATTATTTGGTTCAGAAACATTAGCAAGGTGGAGGTTGCTGAGAGTCTGCTGTGGAACTATTTAGGAGGCCATCTCTACCAGGGAATTTTCCTTAAAAGTTCAACTGATAACTGGTTTAGGTCAATTCCTGTGGATTCCCTTTCAAAAAAACCTCATCAAGCAGATGGTTACGCTTGGTCCCAAATAGGATATAGAATTGGGCCTCTGCCAGGGGTCATCTCTTCCTTAGTCAAAGCTGCAAACCTCTCAGCCAAGCCGTCCCTTGGGAGTAACATTGACCTCCCAGGGCAGTGGATGGGATGCGGGTTGAGTTGCTGGGACAGTGGAAATGGCAGCCATCATGGCGGGCAGAGGTGCCTAGTGCAGTTAGCTCAGCGCATGCCTGTGCTGCCCTAGACCCCGAGAGGCGCAGGGTGGATGTGATAAGGCCCCTGCACTCCAGGGCCTCTCGCTATCATGAAGGGAGTCAGGCCAATTTTGTACCCTTTGGGGAGCAGGGCCCAGACAAGGTGGCGTGTGACCGAGTTTCCAACAGACAGATCCTAGACCAAGGTCTGCCCTCGCCCATGATCCAGCCTCCACTCCCACTGCTTTCTTGCTGCTTTCTCTTCTCTCCTGGAAACTAGGCCAGAGGTAAAAGGTATGGGGGCCTGGAAGGTGAAGTGCCGGCAGTACCGCACCCCCTCAGAGGCCTACCCAAATTTTAAAATAAAAGAGAGCCCAGGTTTAATTTAATTGATAATTACTTGTTTGAGGCAGAAACCCATAGCCAGACCTGAAGACTTGCCCCCTGCCCTCATGATGGCCGTGGAGAGCTCCCTGCCCACCCACTCAGCCTTTTCTCCCCTATCCCTGCAGCTCTCCAGTGAGCGCTGACCGTGGGGTCTGGAGCTGCTGCCAGGAGCCAGGGAGGACCTGCAGAGCAATATGAAAAGTAGTTATTCTTGGCTCCTCAGCCAATTCCCAGGCCAATAAACCAGGTCGTGGGAGGCACAGTAAGAAACACAGTCCCCAATCCGGTCATTTGGCTCCTTTATGCTTGACTGAAGCACATGCCAGTTACTGCAGGGACATGAAAACTCTGGGGAGTGTGTGCTGGGAGCAGTTGAGGCCCTTACTAATGAGATCTCAGTGACCCCTCCTCTAAAATCTCAGCAGGTTCTCTCTCCTCCATCCTCCTAGCCACTGTCCCATTTCAGACCTTCATTCTTTCACACCCTGCCTTTGGTCCTCACTTCCCAGCTGATTGCCTTCCCCCAGCCCAGTCACCCTCCATATGATATGGATCCATCTTTCTGAAGCACAACTTGAACGTGGGACACCGCTTGCACGTTCTAGATTGACTTCCCATCGTCGAGTAATGGGAAGCCTCCAGCCCTCTTGGCACCACGGTCTGGCTGCATCCAGCCATCCAGCCTCCATTCCTGTTGTTTCCATCTCACCTCCTTAGCTTTAGCAGAATTGAATGTAGGCTACAGACGGGCGTGGCACAGGCTGCCCTTGTGTTCCCACATCTGGGTCTTTTCTCTGCCTGGAAGACTCACCCTCCCAGTCCAGCCTTAGACCCCACGTAAGAACAAGCTCAAGGTCTGACGTACTTTTGTCTTCTCCTAAAGCATCTAGTGCAGCACCTTTCTTAGAGCAGGCATGCAAATGATTGTCAGCCCTGGATATATGACTTCAGGATGTTTCCTTTGATGCTATTCAATCTCGAGGACACCCACCTTAATGGGGAAAAGTGGATTTAGGGGTGGCTGTAACGTAAGTCAGCAGATAAACAAGCCCAGTGGGTCCTCATGACAGCTGTCAGCTGGAAGGTCTATATGGGGGGAGGAGGGGGAGGCACTTACACCCTGAGCAGGGCCCTGATATTATTTATTTTGTTTGATCCTCACAACAACTTGATGGTGGGGAATAGTTCTTTTTATCCTTGCTTTTTATGGAACTTATGTGCAGCTCAGAGAGGATAAGTCCTTTGCCACTCCTAAGCTGGCAGTCTCTACCTTGATCAGGTTTTCCAGGCCAAAGCAAAAAGTTCTTGTGGAGTTTTGTCTGGAGCATATTAAATGTTGGCAATTCCTGCCTAGCATGTAGTTCTGTCACTCACTCAGCTGGCAGAACACCTGGCTGGCCCACAGCTGGCCTGAGGCCACGTCAGGGCTCATTTGGTCTGAGGAGGGCTGGCTGTTTCTGCCAGGAGCTTTCTGGGTCTCGAGTTCTGGGCTACCAGGCTGCGGAACCTGCTAAGAATAGGGTGAGGCTGGGCTTCTCACCTGTTGCCTCATCTGCCTCAAGGCTCATTGCACCTGCACGCCCTGGCCTGTGCAGTTGCCCAGCCCGTTCTTCCCTAAGGCTTCTCACCCTGCTCACTGGAGCTGTCCCTACCATGAAAGCACAGAGCACCAGGTCCTGACATTCCCTACCACGCACCTGAGAGTACAAAATCCATTGCCCATAGCGACAACAAATTGTCCCGTATCCCTCTTCATTACTGGATGTCCTGTGATTTGCTCCTCAGTGGCTGCTACCCCAGGAGCTGGCGACTGTGTTGCCTCAGCTTGGGGGGTCCAAAGTACCTCCAGGGAAACTTGCTCTTCAGCCTTAGTCCTGGGGCCTTTGCTCAGCTTCATTGTCTAAAGATGATTAGACCTGGGCCTTGAAGAGCAGAGGAGTGTACAGAAGGTGATGTCTGTCCCCTTCTGGGAGGGACAGACCTGTCTGGATGGATCTTCCCTTGGAAATATGTAAAAGTATGTGTAATATTTAATAAGAGGGCAGGGTCAGGCATCCTGACTCTAGTCTGATCCTATCAACTGAGAAGAAGGGCTCCCCGCCTTCCATTCATTCAACAAATATTTATTGAAAGCTCTACCAGGCAGGGTTTCTGGTTGCAGACAACTGAAACTCGCTCTGCGTAACTTAAGCAGAAAGAGAATATATTGGAATTAAATCTGAAATCTTACAGAATCAACAGGAAGGCTGGAGAACTGAGCTCCAAAACAGGAAGCCATGGGGAGTGGGGCAACAAATCTATTTGTTGTCCATGTACTAATTTCCCACTGGCCGATGGCTTTGCTGTACCCTCAAGAGCTGCAGCCCCAGGTGGGGGGCCCAGGTACCTAGGAAAGGATGTCTCTTCTTTTGGCTTCCTTAGTGGGAGGGCATGCTCTCTGTCTCCTACCAAGGTCCATGCAGCCAGGAATGCCCCAGATAGGAAGGGATTTTGGATGCTGACTAGCCCCAAAATGACAGCTGTCTACTGCACAAGCATTTGGGATTAAGCATTGTATGCACTCAGGCTCTGAAACACACAGATAGATAGGATACACTTCTCGCCATGGCAGAGCTCAAGGTATTCAAGGGGTTACTCTGTACAGTGGGTGGGTCACTGAGGGAGCCCCTAGGAGGGGCACCTCACCACCAAAGGTTGACTGCCAGTGAATGGGCTCTGGTGCCATTCACTGAGGCATGGACGACAGAAAAGGTAACAAGCTTGAAGTGAAAGGTGATGACATCATTTTTCTGTCTAAATTCCATGTAGCTTTGACCTGGGGAGCTGAAGGAAGAAGATGGAAGAGCCAGGCTGCGTCAAGTGCTGTCACAGAAATGGGAGCCAGGTTCCAGGCTTTGGGACCAGCCAGGGCCCTGTGAAACACAGGGCAGTGTTCCATGTTGAGTGGAAGATGGCTAGAAACAAAACTTGAGTCCCTACCCCCCAAAATGTGTTTCAGTGCCCTGATGCGTGTGTGGCCTTCACTCATTAGGTCCCTGAGAGTGCTTTGAAATGAAGGAGGTGCTGTGCTGTGTACAACGGGGATCTGGCCCCAGGGCTGCAGTCCAGGGCTGAGCTCTTCCCTGGCCACTGATCTCCAGCCTAGCATGAGGCCTCCTCTCTCCTGGAGCAGAGGGCAGCAGGAAGTCACCAGCCTGCCCTGCACATAGGCCCTGGGCCTGCCTGGGCCTTGTTCTTTCCTCCCTCTCGGAGGGAGACACCCCAGGCCAGCAGCAGTGGTATCATCACGTTTATCCCCTTCGTCTCCCGTTAGGTGACACTGCTGAGTGTGGAGATGACTGCGTTGAAGGAGGAGAGAGACCGACTCAGAATGACATCTGAGGACAAGGAACCAAAGGAGCAGCTTCAGAAGGCCATCAGGGACCGGGATGAGGCCATCGCAAAGTGAGTGGGCACCACTTGTTTAACTGAAAGTAACATGAGTATGTGCTCAATTTTAAAAGTTAAATCATACAGAAGAATACAAAACTGAAAGTGAGAGTTTCCCCGCTACCCGCCCTCACTCCCAATCCCATTCTTCTTCACAGACAGACACTACTGTTAAAAGTCAGGTATTCGTTTTTTGCAGCTTTTTTCCGTATGCATATATACAGGTGTACAATATAGTTTTTGCAGATTTCTTTAAAAACATCAGTGAGATGATGCTCCACATGTCTTGTTTTTTTGTTTCCACTTATATCTTAGCTTTCCAATATCATTATATATATCTACCTCAACTTTTTAATTTTTAGGTTAGTTTTTTGGTTGTTTTTGTTTGTTTTATTTATCATTATAGACATTTTCAAGCATACACAGAAGTGAAAAACATAAGATGAATTCCGACCTACGTACCTCTGAGTTTCAACACTAACCAGCATATGGCCAGTGTTGTTTCATCTATAGCCACCCACTTCTTCCACCTCCCCTCTGGACCACGTTAAGGCAGATCACAAGACATCATATCATCTCATCCATAAACACTTTCACATAAATCTCTATCAGAAAAAGACTCTTAGTAAAACACACACCAGAATTATCACACGTAAAAAAAGCTTAAAACAATTTCTTAATATCATCTAGTATCCAGTGTTCAAATTTCCCCAGTTGTCCCATAAATGTCTTTTTAAAAAAATATTTAATTTATTTGGCTGTGCCGGGTCTTAGCTGTGGCACTAGGGATCTTCGTTGCCATGTGTGGGATCTTCAGTTGCGGCATGTGGGATCTTTAGTTGCAGCATGTGGGATCTAGTTCCCTGACCAGGGATCGACTCCAGGCCCCCTGCATTGGGAGCATGGAGTCTTACTTAGCCACTGGACCACCAGGGAAGTCCCATAAATGTCTTTTTATAATTGATAAGTATCAGACTCCAAAGTCCACATACTCTGTTTACTTGTTATGTCCCAAAAGTCTGTAACACTTCCCCTTCCATTTTTTTTTCCAATTTGCATTTATTGAAGAAACTGGATCTTTTATCTCATAGTTTTTCTGCATTCTAAGTTCGATTGCATCCCCAGAGTGTCATTTAACATTTTTCTCTGTCCTTTATATTTGTAGTAAACTGGGTCATTTTTTTTTTTAACATTGTAATTTCACTGTTTCTTTTTGTTTTTATTTATTTTTGGCTGTGGTGGGTCTTTGTTGCTGCACGTGGGCTTTCTCTAGTTGCGGCGAGCGGGGGCTGCTCTTTGTTGCAGTGCACGGGCTTCTCATTGCAGTGGCTTCTCTTGTTGCAGAGCACGGGCTCTAGGCGCGTGGGCTTCAGTAGTTGTGGCACGCGGGCTCTGTAGTTGTGGCTCTCGAGCTCTAGAGCGCAGACTCAGTAGTTGTAGCACACGGGCTTAGTTGCTCCACGGCATGTGGGATCTTCCCAGACCAGGGCTCGAACCCATGTCCCCTGTATTGGCAGGCGGATTCTTAACCACTGCACCACCAGGGAAGTCCCTGGGTCATTTTTAAATAATGTTTTGGGCTTTCTCTGGCAGAGAAGAAATGCATAAATGCATTCTTTTACATTCAAATTATGTGGCGGTACATAGGCAAAAAACATTTACATATTCCCCATTCCCCTGAAAATTATTTATCACACACTCAATCTGCCGTATACGCTGTGTGTGAGGAGATAAAAGGTACTAAAAATGCGCCTGCTTTGGGGGCTTTACAATACATTAATAACAACATTTGTGCATCACTTTACTACTTACAAAACACTTCATCCTTTCATCATCCCAGCCACAGCAAGAAGTAAAACTTTTTAATCCCAGTTTTACAGATGAGGAAATTTCCCCGGGATCACAGCCAGCGCTGATCACTGGCCTCCACCTCAGGTCTCTGACTCCTGTTCCACATCCTTTCTCCTTACCTCAAGGCTGCTTGTCAGGAAGCTAAAACGAGGTTATTTAAAACAATTTGTAGAGGCTTTCCTGGTGGCGCAGTGGTTGAGAATCTGCCTGCCAATGCAGGGGACACGGGTTCGAGCCCTGGTCTGGGAAGATCCCACATACCGCGGAGCAACTAGGCCCGTGAGCCACAACTACTGAGCCTGCGCGTCTGGAGCCTGTGCTCCGCAACAAGAGAGGCCGCGATAGTGAGAGGCTCGCACACCGCGATGAAGAGTGGCCCCCACTTGCCGCAGCTGGAGAAAGCCCTCGCACAGAAACAAAGACCCAACACAGCCATAAATAAATAAATAAATAAATAAAGAGGATGCATTTCAAATTGTCTTAAAAAAAAAAACAATTTGTAAATAGATACTATTTGCCTTTTTAAAAAGTAATATGACACGTTTTAATTTCTGACTTTAAAATTCACACCTTCCCATTTCTCGCTTCCATATACAATTGTCCCCTCCCCTCCCTTCTGTTCTCTTTAATCATTTCCATCATCTCCGTTTCATAGTTTTACCTTTGGGTCCCCTTGTCTATCTGGTCAGAATCTCATATCAGGTTGTCTTTCAATCTCCAGTTCATTTTGGAATTATCCTTAGTGAGGCTCACAAACCTGTGTTATCTTTGCCATTCCTGGTGGATTTAGTTACTGAATACTTGAATAGCAGTGTGGTATTTTGGAGTGAGACCGTACTTTTATGAATAACAAAGGGTGAGATTGTGCCAAACAATTAGGGAATAAAATGGTAAAATTAGGGTACTAATTGTAGAAGCCCAATGGGAATAAAAAGCAGAATAAGTTAGAAGTAGAGTCTAGTTGGTCACCTTCTCTCAGCTAGACAAGCGGAGGAGAGCTGACCATCAAGCTCTGACCATACTCTGTCATCAGCATGGGAGGTGGGAGATACAGCCAGAGAAAGTGCCAGGGTGCAGGAGAGCAGAAAGAGCAGTTGTCCAGTCCTCTCCCTTAAAATAAGTGCACCTAGCTCTGACACCTGTGTGACAGGAAATCACCAAATCTCCATGAAACCTTGAAATGCATGTCCTTTCCTGCTGCCAAAGGAGGCCCCCAGTTAACCTCCTGGGGTCTGACTGAGCAGATTTGCACACTCTCCTCCCTGAGTAGGGAGAATTCTGGACCTGTTCTTCCTGGACCCTGTAAAACAGGGCTGCTCCTTAGGGAGGGTGTTAGATCACTCCAGGATAGTTCTTTTTCTGTCCCTTAGAAATGAAATTCTGGGTATACAAAAATTCAGACAAGAGACCTAAGGAATCATTAAATGTGGGGGAATCACACATTTGTATAGGACCATAAGAATTTTACAAGATCTTTTCATATACATCATCTCTGATCCTGGCTGCGCTTTAGTATCATCTGGGGAAGTCTCCCCCTGCCAGAGCCCTCTCCAGAGCAATTCAATCTGAATCTCTGAGTTTGGGGCAACTTCTTAAAAGCTTCCCCTTACACCCACCCCATTATTCTAATGTGCAGACAAGGGTGAGAACCCCCCAAGGAAAATAACTTCCCTCTCTTCACTGGACAGCAACAACCTTAAGGTGTTCCTTATCCTGTACAATAGGTGAGTTTCAGAAAAGTTAAGTAACAGTTTTATCTCCTTGCAGGTGAAAGGTCCTCAGTGAAAAAAATCCGGGGCTAGCAGTCTGCCGTACAAAAACAAAAAGGAGTCAGTTGCTAGTGGTTTCATTTAAATAAGGAATTCTTCTAGCCCTTTGAAATATTCTTTGTAAAAACTGATTAGGGACTTCCCTGGTGGTCCAGTGGGTAAGACTCCGTGCTCCCAATGCAGGGGGCCCGGGTTGGATCCCTGGTCGTGGGAACTAGATCCTGCATGCATGCATGCTGCAACTAAGAGCCTGCATGAGGCAACTGGGACCCGGTGCAGCCAAAATAAATAAATAAAGTATTTAAAAGAAAAAAAAGACACATTTAAAAAAAAAAAAGTAGGAAATGCCTCTGAAATAAAAATTTTTTTTTTTAAACTGATGAATGTATTGATCAGGGACTTCTGCAGCATTGCTTTCCTTGCCTGGGGTTTCCCATGAACGAGAAGCACCAAGATTCCCTAGTGAGCAAACGTTCCGGAGGGTGCAGTCCAAGGCTGTGACACCTAGGTCCGCAAGGTGGGCCCAGCTCAGGGGTCTTTCAGGAAGGAAGGTGACCCCTCGATGCCTGGCGGGCCGCAGCTGCTGCTGGACCTCTGCCCCTCCGCCAGCAGCATTACTCAGCACATTCTGGGGTCTTCAGGCTGTTCGTGGCGACACCTGCCGGGAGATGCCTGTAAGCTCAAGAGGCTGCCCTGCCGCGGAGCGCTAGGGGTTTGCGTTGACGTTCCAGGACCGGGGCGTCCATGACAACCCGCGCCTTGCAAGGATTTCCGCAGTTTGCGGCCAGCCAATGGCAGTGGGCGTGACGGGAGCAGAGTGCGGCATTTGAGATGCCGGAGCTGATTGGACAGGCTCAGCTCCTGTCCCCGCAGCTGCAGTGCGGGTGGGCGGACCTGGTGTGAGAGGTCTGGAGCGGCTTCTCGAGGAAGGGTAGGCGGGCAGCCGTTCTGGGACCTTGGAGTGTTGGGGGAGGTGACCGATTGCTCGGTGGACTTGAGGCCAGAGAGGAAGTGCTGGTCGGGTGGTGGCCCGAGCGGATTACCCCAACTGCTCTGCCTTCCGGCCGCGCTTAGCTTTGATGTGAGCTGGGCAGCTTCTGCGGTGGGTCCTCTCAAGGCCATGCACATTGGTCGCTGGCCCTGTGCGACGAGGAGTTTTGTTAGTTTTGCCCTTTTGAATGTGAAGGGTAACGGTTGATGGGCTTCCCTGGTGGCACAGTGGTTAAGAATCCACCTGCCAACGCAGGGGACACGGGTTCGAGCCCTGGTCTGGGAAGATCCCACATCGCGGAGCAGCTAAGCCCGTGTGCCACAGCTACTGAGCCTGCGCTCTAGAGCCCACGAGCCACAACTACTGAGCCAGTTCACCTAGAGACGGTGCTCTGCAACAAGAGAAGCCACCGCAATGCGAAGCCGGCGCTCCACAACGAAGAGTAGCCCCCACTCGCCGCAACTAGAGAAAGCCCGCGCACAGCAACAAAGACCCAACGCAGCCAAATAAATAAATAAATTTTTTTTTTTTTTTTTTAAAGGTAACGGTTGATGAAGATAAGGGCTAAATAATGCTCATTTTGGCAGCTGGGCAACCAGTGCCACCTAGCAGAAGCTGCCCAGCTAGTCTCTTGCATTTTTTATTCCCATTCCCCGGCTCCCCAAAAATTGTCCTTTGCGTTGAACAACCATGATTTAGGAATGTTGGGAAAGGTGAACAAAGTAATATGTAAAACATACCAAAATGTGAAAATACAAAATGCAAAAGTGTGGGAGCAATTACCTATCAATGATCCTCATCCAGAGATAACGAAGTAGACATTTTTGTGTATGACCTTCGAATACACACAGGCAATTTTTCTTTTACAAAGCTTGTATCATATGTGACCTTCTTGTTTTTTTTCTCCGCTCAGCATACATCAGGAATATTGCCCCACTGTCAGTAAATATTCAATGTCGTGGTTGTTACTGGTGATTGTATTCCATCATATAATTTACCCTAATTGTTGGCTACAACGATTAGCTAAGCTGTGATGATCACCACTGTGTGGCTGCCTTTGCACACACCCTTAAAGGGGGATTGCTAGTGAAAAGGAGAGCACTAGGAGGTTAAGTCCAACTTCCAAGGGGACTGGCCTTTTGGGGGAAAAATTAGCAGTTCCTTAGTGCTGTGAGGCCTTTGATCTCTGGGTTCCAGTCCTGATTTAAGTATCATTCTTTTTTAATCACTTCTTGTTTGAGATGGGATAACAAATTATTCCTTCACCTACAGGTTGGTTATGAAAATTGAGAAAATGTATATGAGAGCATATTGCAAAACTTTCCAACCCTCCACAAGTAACATCATAGTTACTGTTACAGTTACTGTTTGTTGTGAGTTTGGGGTCAGAGGCTGTTTCCTCATCCTGAGGACTCCAGGTGCCCCAGGCAAAGAACCTGATGCCTCTGACACAAGGTGTCCACTCTCACCCTGGCTTGTCTGTTTTCAGGAAGAACGCTGTGGAGCTGGAACTCGCCAAGTGCAAGATGGACATGATGTCTCTGAACAGCCAGCTACTGGATGCCATTCAGCAGAAACTGAACCTCTCGCAGCAGCTTGAGGCTTGGCAGGTAAGGGAGAGTCTCTGAACCCAGGCTGAGTGTAAGAATGAGAGCTTGTTACCGGAGGGTCCCATGCGTGTGGGGTGAGCAGTAATCCCAGTCTTCACCTGCTGAAATTCAGGGCTCGCGGTCCCCCAGTCCCTGGGGAAGAATGCCTAAAGGAAGATGCTCTCAAGAGCAAGGAACCCCCGGGCTGTGCCGACCTCTAGGCTTGGAGCAGGGGCCTCCTTCAGCTAGTCGTCCTGGCTTTGTTTAAATTAGCCAGAAAGAAACGGCCGTTAACGTGGAGGGCCCAGGAAGCCCTATATGACTGACTGAAAATTCACAACTGGATGTTTGTAGTTCAGCCATCCTTGGGTTGCCAGCAGCTGATGCTCTTCCCTTTCTCAAAGGCCAGCTTCCTTTTTTCCAAAGAGCACTGTCCTGGCACAGGTCTGGGGAAGATGAGTCAGTGTGTCCGTCTCTAGGACCACAGTTGTCAGAGTCCAGTCAGCCTACCCTGCCCCAGGCCCAGTGCGGCTGCCCACTGGGCCAGGGCCATACTTGCTTTTTGTTAATGAGGTTAGGGTAGTACAATTTCAGGATGTGGGTGTAACCATTCTTGTTTCTCCCCAAGAAGTCCTAACCAGATAGATGAAAAGTCCCCTGCGGCTTTCCCAGGCAAGCCCCACATGGAGGGCAGGTTAGAAGCGACTGTTCCTCCACGGCCCTGCCGGGCTGGCCGCAGGATCACCGGCTTCCCCGCTAGAGAGCTGCTCCCTGGCTCCCTGCCTCCTGCCCCAAAGCCAGCTGCTGTTTCCTGGCTCACCGCCCCTGTTCTTCTCTCTTTTCTCTCGGCTACAGTTTGCTTCCTCAGGGCTTTTTACTATCTGGCTCCTTTGGTTTCTGATCTAGTGGCCTTTCTCAGTTCCCGTATCAACAGCTTTAGTTGTACACCCCTCCTGCCTTTGAGGTGAGATTGAGCCCTCATCCCCCCACCCTCTTCCCTGCCACCATCGCAGTCCTGCCCCTGCCGCCTCCCTTGTGGTCCACCGTGTTGTGTGTCGGTGCCAGCGTCATCTCCGTACAGCGTGCCATGCCATCGATCGAGCCCCGGCCTCCCTCCTCCTTCCACTGTCACATCTGGTGAGCGCAGCAGCTGGTGGCCCAGTACTGACAGGCTGACCCGTCTGACCCCGGTTTCTTGGTTCCACCTCCTCATAAATGGGTTGTTTTATAGAAGTAACGGCCGGCATGGAATTATGAGCAGCTCGTGCATGTGTGTGTACGAAGTTTTGAATTGATATATTTCACGGAATTATCTTGATAAATCTTAAAGTATAAAAAAACTGCAGTTTGCTATGTACCAGAAAAAACACTGGCAGCTTTGAAAGGGTTTCTTTCTGAAGGACCCCATGACATTCCTAAGGTTGCACTTAACAACATAGATTTTTATGGAGCACTTCCCAAGTACAGAGCACTGTGCTGAGGATTTGACACGGGGACCTTCAAAGTAGGGACTATATCTTATTTTTGTGAGGAGGAGAGGTGTAGGTAGAAAGTTGAATATGAAGAAGGGAGGGGAGGAAGGCAGGAGAGCAGGACGTGAGCAAGGGGTCCACACCCGCCGCCACCTGGTGACATGGTCAGGAAAGTCCCTTTGTTTCACACTGAAACTTGCAAAGACATTTGAGTGACTGGTGAGAGCTTAGGTGGATGTGTAGGAGTGGTGGACAAGCTGGTCAAGCTGGTCAAGCTGCGAGAGGGGCCCAGCCAGCCCACTTCCTGTGCTCAGCAAGAGAGCAGCTGCTCTGGGCCGCTGAGGTCATCTGCCCTGACCTCAGGAAACGCCCAGCCCGACAGCAGGCCTCACAGTCCTGTGCACGAACAGACACGAGCAGCTGATTCACTCCAGCATTCGGCCCAAGGCTCGGTCTTTTCACCAGGACATCCCAGAGCCCATTGGGTTTAGGGTGAAGGAATCAGGCAGATGCTTGTGTTTCCGGCTGATGTTACTAGACAGGGCTGCTTTTGATTCTAAACCAATAGTTTTCACAGTGTGTTAGTGGCGGAACGCCTTTTATCAAATGGAATCTTGCACAGACTCAGAATCTAGCAAGTAGAATGGAGAGTGGAGCTGCTCAGTCCGCTAGCCACTCCGTGGCATAAAAGCTGATATTCTGTAAGGCGAAGTCAGGGAGAAGGGGGAATTTTCTATGCAACTTTAACACACCGGAGGGGAAAGGTGCTACCCCATTGAGGAAGCCAAGGAAGTGGGCGGTAAGTTGGAGCAAGACAAGCCCCGAAGATGGTGGTGCCCCCTGGCCTCTGCCAGTGGGGGCCGAGCGCGTGGTTGGTGGTCAGCGACGATGGCACCAGGGAGCCTGTGACCTCGCACGTGGGCCTGCCAGGGGTGCATGGGCATCTGCAGTTCAGGCTGGTAGTAATTTGAAGGGGATGAAGGGGCAGGAAAAGCCCCCTGAGGCCAGGATGTTAGGCTGGAGAGCTGGCAAGCTGAGGCCACCCCAGGGCTTGGTGGGGGGTGGGTACCAAGTGAGAGGTGCCCACCCAGACCCAAGGGGTCACAGGAAGCAGGACAGAGAGGGCCGGTCACAGGCAAGGCTGAGCACTGGTGTGGGCTGGCAGGCCTGGGTGGAGAGGCAGACAGGCAAGTATCAGCTGCAGCCATCCTCTGGGCCCATAGAGACACACCTGGTCTGCGGGGTCAGCCGAGGGAGTAATACTAGTGAGAAGCCAGCCCAAGCCCTGAGGAGACTGGAGGTGCCACGTGGCTACTGTTGTGTCCCCGCACTGCGTCCACACTTGCTGCTTTCTTGGTCGCGTCGGGGCAGCCGTGGCTGCAGCCGCTCACTCATCTCATCCGTCATCCTCACCTCTCGTGCTTCCTACGTTTGCCACCTCCCCGCCCACCCCCAGCGCCGGGTCAGAGCTGTTCAGCCCCCTCCGCTCTGCCCTCTGCAGGATGACATGCACAGGGTCATTGACCGACAGCTGATGGACACGCACCTGAAGGAACAGAGCCCGCCTGCTGCTGCCCTCTCCAGGGCCCACGGCTCACGGCGTGGCGATGAGCCCAGCACCGCTGAAGGCAAACGGCTCTTCTCATTCTTCAGGAAAATTTAAACTGGGAGGAGTCAGGCCAGCAAGGATGGGCGCACTGGCGGCGACTGAAAAGCGGGCATGGGCCGGGGCCCAGCGCACCATGTGTGCACGCCAGACCCCACCCCCCGGCCAGGCTCAGCGGCCGCACTGCCCACCCGCACAGGGGCCAAGTCGTCCAGGAGGGCCCACTCGACCTCTGAAGGCTGCTCTCAATAGAGGGACAGGCAGGAGCCTTGTCCCCACTGCCTGGCCACACCCAGCCTGGGCTTCCCTGGGATCCGCTGCTGTTGAGCGGGGCTCAGGCTGCCTCCAGAGTGGCCCCTTGGTTGGGCTCTGCTGCTCAGACCTGATGGATCACAGCCCACCCTGCCTACCCCTCAATGACTCCCATGCCCAACCCCAAGCACCGCTGCCCTTCTGCTTTGGAATATGGGGAATGGAAGAAATGGAGGCCCTTTCTGCATGCCTCAGGAGGCCCTGGCTGCCCCCAGCTGGTCTGAGCCATGGGGGCCTAGTCCTGCAGGGCACCAGGCCCCAGCCTGAACCCCACCCTCAAGCAACCCCTGGCCCAGGGAGGCGGCGGCCCCTCACCCACGTGCATGCACCGCTGCTGGAGCACCTACGGGCCAGGAACCCCAGCCTGCGGGGCCTGACGGCCGGGGCTGTTCTCGCACTCGGCCACAGCGGGCCCTGCCGGGGCTTGGCTGAGGCCACCCCGAGCCTAAGAGGAAGAAGGGCAGTGCCCCGGCCCCCGCCACTGCTGCCCTCCCTCCCCCACCCCCTCCAGTGCAGGCCTTCCTCCTCAACGGGGCCCTCTGCAGGCTTAGCCCTCAGCCCTCTCCCCTTCCTGGCACCAGGGCTGAGAGGGGTCTGCTCCTGCCACAGGCCCCTGGCACCCCTTACATATACAAGTTCACGGCCAAGCAAGTCCAGGCCACAGAATGGCTCCGGAGGGGTCTGTGGTCAGCCACTCCACCTCAAGGGCAGTGTTGGCACCATGGGGTGGACACCTCCAGATGCTGCCCACCAGGCCCACAGAAGGACCAACCCGGCGACCCAACTCCTGATCCTTCCTCAGCGACCACTTCACCTTCTCTGCTGAGGCCCCGACTCAGAGGTGCCCGGACTGAGCCAGCCCACAAGCCGCTTTACAAAGGATCGTCTCCCTCCCTCACACGGGAAAAGCACAGCAGGGATGAGTGGAAAGAATGTACCTATAGATATGTACATACCACAGTGCTGTAATTTTGTATGTAGCAATCATGTAAATACATGTATGGATTTTATAATATACATATTATATATGAATCTATAAAGGCATATTTTTAGAAAAACAGCGCACCACTGCTTCTTTTGAAAATAGTCTAAGAATAAAATGAATTTCTACAGAGCTTCCCGCCTCAGTCACTGGGTACCCAGAGTGGGTGTTTGGGCAGAATGCAGCTTTACGTTTTCGAACCGCTGGCTGGCTGGCTGGCTGTGAAAAGGCAGTGATAGTGAGTCACCCATGCACCTGGGAGGTCACCTCATGCGTTGGTGCAAAATCAGTGGTTTCAGCCAGGAAAAGGCACCTCCCCTGGAGAGTGGAGGCAGCCCATCAGTGACGGCTGTTTTGTGAGCAGTGACCCAAGGCACCGTGTCTACACCCACCCTGGCCCCGGGCTCCCTGCCAGCGCCGCAGCTGCCCAGCTACAGGCAGGCCCTGCCAGCACCGCTTACCAAGCCATGAGCAGGTCCAACAGCTTGGCAGAAACTCTGAGGCAGAAAGAAATCACTGTAGGCAAAGCTTCCACTGTATCCTTCTGGGCACACGGAGAATAAACATGGCATTTCCCCTGGCATCTTACCACGTGTGCTGCCAGCCAGTGGGGAAGCTCAACCTGGACCCACCTTTCGTGGAGAAAACAAACTTGGCTTCTGAAAGCATCCCTGAGCCTTGATGGGCACCTGTGCAGGACTCGGACCAGAACAAACAAGAGCTGGACACGACGGGTGGGAAGCAGCCAGCCCACCCAGAGCACAGCTGGAGGAGAGGAAACAGACCCTGGAAGAAAATCTGGCAGCTTGAACCTTTATTTTTAGTATTTTTTTAAAAAGCATAATTAGAAACTTTCAATACAGAAATAATCCTAGCAAACCATTTAAAAGTTTTGTTGTTCAACAGGAATTTCACATCAGGTCCACCAGGACACCAGTCCAGCCCTGAATTCCCCCTCCCCCACCCCCCCATTCATGCGTGTGACATTCAGCGGGACAGGCACGCTGTCATCACCAAATCACCCCACCACCTGGGTCTGGATGTCCAGTTGCCAGAAGCCACGGTGGCTTCTAGCCTGGGCTGGAAACTTCCAGGACCCCCTCCTCTTACTGCTTGAATTTGCAAGCACTGCCACACCAGTGTCACCTCAGAGCCGAGCTGTGGCCCACCCAGGAGGCCTGAGCTCTCCACACCCTCCACGGGACCTGTGGTCGCCAGGACGGTCCTGAGGATGGAGACCACGCTGTGGCTCCCAGCACCCCAACCAGACAGGGCTACCTGCTGTCACCCCACAGCACCGCCTTACCAGGCCCAGCGCTCCCACTTCATCCTGTGGCTCCAAAGTGAAGGCCTGTCACGCAGAACTATGGGCTTTTGGCAGTTTGGGGAAGTGGAGAAGAAGAAGAAACCCCCAGTTTTTACTGATTGAAACCCCATCAACAGTGACATGGAAAATCTGCAGTGAGATCTGTGATGTGATTGTCCAATCAGGGCTTGGCCTGGAAATCACCTAGGAAAGGAAATCTAGTAAAACACATCATGGTGTTGAAATAAATTATTCCCAGGTTACGTGATCCTTTTAGGGGAAAGGTGAATGAGGTGTCTCAAGGGGGGTGGGGGTGACAGTCATCCAGTGCAGATGACCCTGGTTCCTCCTCCAGGGCACCACGGTGGGTCAGAGCCAGCTCCCAGCCCCAGCGGCCATTCCTTCCCACTCACTAAGAAATCCTCATGCTACCTTTGTACTAAAACAGTCCTGTCAGTGATCCAGGGCTGCCTGCGTGCAGCTCAGAGACATCGTCCCCACAGCCCAGCGGCCCCTGGCACCCACTCCCCACACTCAAAGGTGCCTGGGGCTGCATCGGAGACCCAGGACTCAGCGGGAGGCCCTGGACCGACAGAGACCGGGGTGGGAGGCCCCTCCTTTCCCACCAACAAACCACCGGGAAGGCAGAGCCGCTCGGCCAAGAGCCCAGCTCCACGACGACAGGAAGCCATTCACTTTTTCTGAAAACACTGGACCCAAAGTGGGGCGGCCACAACTTTTGCTGCTGTGCCAACCAAACCTCAGTAAGAGAAAAAGAGTATGAGGAACTTAATTCATTTGATTTGGCTTCATTTTTCTTTATCTGTTAAAATGATGCTCCTTAGTCCCCCTGCAAGCCCATCCCTGCACAAACACACCCCTACCTTTCTGTTGGAACCAAAACAGGTTGGTATATAAATTAGAAGCCACGGCTCCCCTGGGTTTGTAGCTCAGAGGCATCTGGAACGCAGGACAAGAAATCCGTTGGCCAAAGGGCAGGAGTGACTCCTCCTGTGGAAATGAAGGGCCAGGCCTCTGATGGGAACCCCAGGCCCACTTCAAGGCCAGGTTTCCCCAGCTGCCAGAATGGTTACAGGACGGGATGGGGAGAGGAGGAAGCTGGGCCGGCAGAGGCCCTGGACAGGGGTGAGCCCCTACATGCCAGGGACAGACACCGACAGCCTGCAAGAGAGAACGAGTCATGTGGAGCCCACTTCACCAGCTCAGGTTGGCAAAAGGTATGTCTAGAACGTAATCCTGTCCCCTCAGGAAGCTGCTGGCAGTAAGTTGGGGTCGGGTGGGGAGGGGGCGTCGCAGCAGGCTGGCATTAGGGAGGCAAGAGCCAGAGCAGGACAAGGGTGATGCGCTGGTTAAAGCAATATACATTATGTACAAACTCCGGTTAATCAGTCCGCTCGGCTGGCAGCGTCCTCGCCGGGCCCAGGCGCCTTGGCCGGGGGGCAGGGGCGCCAGAAGGGAAGGGCAGGCTGTCCAACACCTTCTTGGCACTCAAGGGGGGAGGGGAGGAAGTGCCGATGGCGCCTCCCGGTACAAAAACGTGGAGAGAATTCTTTAAATAACGGCACGAAACAGTGTCCCCCGAGGAGAGGAGCCCCCTGGCCTGGGGCTGGGGGAGTGGCCGCAGGGCAGTCTCTGCAGTGGGCTGGGGGCATTAGCAGCAGCGTTTCTTTCGTTTACTGTTCTTCGTGAGCTTCACCACATCGTTCTGTTGTTGCTGCTGCTGTTTGGCTAAGTTGTCTTTCTTTGCTCGGAGGACCAGCTCTGTGATGCAGTTGAACATCTGTGAGGGTGAAGGAGGCAGGGCGGACCTCAGACCAGCGTGGAGGCCCCATCACAGCATGGCCACTTCCCTGCCTCCCCGGACCCAGCTTTCTAGTTCTACTGGTGAGTTTTTTTGTATGTGTATCTTCAAACCCTATCTAGAAGGAGGTGGTGAATTATAAAGGTCAAAAAGGAACAACATCAAAGACCTATGAGCTACGTCTCAGGGAAGGGGTTTTCCAGTCTTTCTCTTAAAGAAGAAAAAACTCCTCCTTTCCTTCCGTTGGACTCCGGACAACAAAGATAAAGGTGCCCCTGCGACGGACCAGAAGCACCCAGAGCCGGCCCACTCCATGCTACCTCACTGCACACCCTGCCTAGAACCTTCCCCGGACCACCCCAAGACCACCCCACAGCTCTCCTCCACTCCCGGGAAAGGTAGCAAGTACGTGACATAATTTGCTTCACTCATTCCCGCAACCCGGGAGGCAGAGGCGCTCACCCGACCCCAATCAATCTACACAAGGAACACTGGAGCGTGGAGAGGACTCAGGGCCCTGCCACAGGCCCCTAAGTGGAAAAGCCCACATTGTGACCCTAGCCTGACGCGGGCGCCCGGGGTCCCTGCCATCAGGCAGCCCGAGCCCAGGATGCAGGGGATTCGGTGCCCCTGGGCTCCACACCCCACGGGCAGGACCCTCCCAAAGCCACGAGGGCAGCCAGCCTGGGCTTGTGGCAAAAGGTCCTGCTTTTCTCCAAAGACTCACAAGCGCTTTCCAGCAGCCGCAGCATTAAGTGACAGGAGGCTGCCCTGGTCCAGAGGCCCAGCCAGTCTGAGGGGATGTGCATCCCCAGAAGCCTCAGGGGGCTCGCCCGGACACCCACCCGAGCAAGCTCTGGAGGCCACAGGAAAGCTAGCTGGTCTCTGCAGGAAGCCAAGGCCCCAAGGAAAGCCAGAGAGCAGGAAGAGGTGACAGTGGGGAGGGCAGGGGAGGGACGGGGAGGCAGAGGACCGAGTGGACACCGTGCACGACTGTGGTGTGGAGCACGTCATAGTTTGACTCAGCATCTCACAAGCTGGAACCTGTTTCCCATTTGAAACATGGGACTAATTTACCTCAGAGGACTGTTGAGATATGAGGTGGCACCTGTAGAGAGCCTAGCTCAAGGCCTAGCACACACAGGAGGCACTCAATCAACGGCCGTTACTGTGACGTTTTCTGTCGGCCACCTGGATGCCCCAGGCAGGCCAGGGTGGGGCAAGGAGGCCATGGTGGTGGAGCAGAGCTGGGCCACGCTCACCCCCCGCCCCTCCGGTGCAGGCCTCACCTCTTCCACGTTGACATTCTCCTTGGCGCTGGTCTCAAACAACTGGATCCCCATCTGCCCGGCGAATTTGTAGGCGTCTTCTGTCTCCACCACCTTCCGCTCAGGGTCGTCATTCTTATTCCCCACTTCAAGGCAAAGCAGGGTCAACCCAGCCCCGTGGGAACGCCCTGCCACCCTCCACCCCACTGTCTACCCTGCTGGGTCCAGCCTCACCTAGTATCCGGCACACGTCATCACAGTTCTGGTTGATTTCGTGAAGCCACCGCTTGACGTTGACAAAGGATTCAGCGCTGGTGACGTCATAGACCACGATGACCCCGTGGGTCCCCCGATAATACCTGTAGGACCAGGGTCTGCGTCAGAGCTTCAGCCTAAACAAGAGTAGCCCCTTCACAGGACCCGCCTGCCTGCATCCAGACAGCGGCTGGGAAACGGCGAGGGGCGAGTGCTTTCCCCCAACACGCCCGGTGTCTCCTCTCCCTCCGGCCTCGGCTGGACATCCAGAGCCCAGGCAGCAGGTAGGACGCCGGCAGCACTGCTGCTCATGCTGTGCCCCAGGCACGGTAAGTAGGGAGCGCTCGGCCCTGCGGTGGCCAACCAAACTGTTCAGAGGCTGCCAACAGCTTGAAACTTCTTTGAAGTTTTATTTTTAAAATTCAGGCAATGTTCGCATTTGACATATTACCACTGTCCTCTTTTTAACATTCAAAACTTTTTACTGTCCTCAAATCTGTCATAGTAAAATGCCATTCCAAGAACACGCACCACTTGTGAAGCCTGCCAAGGTCTGTTCTCACTCCCCTGGGTGCAGGTGGGCACCTCCTCTCCTGCCACTCCAGGCTTATCCAGGCCGGGGGGCAGGTAGGGCATGGAAATGACCTGGGCATCAGGACGCATCCAAAAGCACAGACCCCGGTGCCTAAGGTCAGCTGGAAGGTCTGCAAGGCAGGAGGATGTGAACATTCCCCTCCAGACACCACATCCCCCTTCACTCACATGGTTCAGGAGGACAGATGGAGGACATCAACCCTGGAAGGAAGAGGAGGACAGAGCCTCACACTTCTCCAGAGAGCCTGCACTGACCCAGCGGCCAGGTGACACCCCCTGCCCTGACACGTCACATCACCCAGCGCTGCAGAGATTCTCACTCACCAGGGGCTTCTGAGAACAACGAGGGTAAGAACCACTGCCTGCAACAGGCCGTGCTCACGGGTAGACGGGGACTCCCCCCCCAACCCAGCCCATAGCACCTCCGCCCTCCCAGGGCTCATCAGGGCCGCAAGCCCATAGGAAAGCGGCCCCTCCCAGGTGGCGGTTCTGAGGCACCGCAGGCTGCACGAGGATGGAGCCGGCCAGGCTGGCAGGTGCAGCTGTGTTCTCACCTGCCTGCCCATCAGCACTCTGGCCGACTCCTCATAGTCGAGGCCCGATCACAGGACACAGGTCAGACGAGCTCCTTCTATGAAAGGCTGTGGGGGCCCTGGGAAGGTTACTGCGTGCACCTCATGGCACCTCGGTTTCCTCAACTGTAAAATGGGGGTACTAGGACTTAACTCTTGGGGTGGTTGTGAGGACTAAGGAGATAATACATATTTCCACAAGGGCCAGCTCTTTATTATCACTATTACTATTCCTTCAGTGACAATCTGGGCCCCCGACGCAGATGGAAGAAAACCAAGGGACAGCATGGCAGGCAGCAATGTCAGCAGCTTCCCCAGGCCGGCCACCAAGGCAGTGAGAAAAGCCCAGCCTCTCTTGCAACCCCGGCTCTCCACCCTCAGACACCCGCTGATGTCCCCCAGGAGCTTCATCTGCCTGCAACTCTGCCTTCCTGGGGACACAGCGCCCTGCCCTGGGGAGCCTGAACAATCAAGCCATCCAGGCCCTGCCCCTCCCTGCCCCCTAGAGCACCAGGTCATCACCTGGGTCCACCTGGTGGACACCCACCTGAGCAGGTGCAGGAGAGCATGCCGGGAACTGGTGAGGACAGATGATTGTCCCCCGCCAGCAAAGGACATGCAAGCAGTGGACTGTGTTTCCAGACCCTCCTTTGCTGAAGACAGCTGAAAATGCCAAGAAATGCGTACAGCCGCGGCCCCAGCACAAGCCACCACTGCTCCCCGGGACCCTCCGCCTTCTCTGGGACACAGGCAAGGGGGTGTCACCCGAGAGAACCAGTCCAGAGCTCAGAGCTCGGGCGAGGAGGGCACCGGCGTGCTGGGCTTCCACCTCCTCCTCCATCAGTCATCACGTCCACGCGCCACAACTTGGCTCTATGCCAGCACAGTGCCGGTGCTTCACACCCACGACCTTACTGATCTTTGCCACACCTGGTACAAGACAGGAGGGTCACCACGTCACCAGTGAGGACATAAGGCTGAGTGGAGTGAACTGCTGCAAGTCACAGCCCGGGCCTGAGCCCAGGGCCAGGTACGGAAGGGGCTTCCCTGCCTCCGCCTCGCTCTCTGCCCTCAGCACCCCACCCCAGCCCGCGCCCCCAGCCGCAGCTCAGGGTCAGTGAACCCCAGCCACCAGGAGGCAAGAAACAGTGAGGGGGACAACAGGGCGTTCTCAGCAGGCTAACAGGATGCAATTTTAGTTTTTCTTTTAATGCCCTGAATCAGAAAAGGCCACGTTACTGCCCCCAGATTGCCCCAATCCTTGGAAGAGAACAAACTCCTAAAACAAACTCCAGACTCCTTCCCTCAGCCCCCAGGCAGGCCGGCCAGCGTGCGGCACTCCCCCTTCTCGTGCAGACCCAGATTGCCTGCAGGCAGTGGAGTTCTCCCCCAGAGGATGAGGGAGGCAGTTCACCCTCTTCCCGACGCCCTGGAAGGAGCTGACCTCAGGATGGCCGGCTGGGCAGGGCCGTGCTTCTCTGCTGAAAGGTCTCAGGCTCCCCCACCACACTGCCCTGCCTGGAGCATTTCTTGTGGCCACAGGCCCAGTATCCTCGGGTGCCCTGAATTCCCTGACTGGTTTTAACCCACAGGAGGCACCAGAGCATCTGCCGTCTGCCTCAGCCCCAGTCCCAGTCCCTTGGCGGTGGAGGGCCAGCAGAGAGCAGGGCTGTGGACCAGTTAAAGGCAAGAGCTTTGGCATCAGCCAGACCTCAGTTCAACTCCTAACCAAGCACGCTAGGTTACTTCACCCTCTCTGGGCCTCAGTTTTCTTGTCTGTAAATTGGAGATACTCACAGGACTTTTTATCAGGATTAAATGAAATGAAGCAGGTAAAGTCCTTGGCGACAGTCCCGGCCCAGAGTAAGGATATCTGGGGTCAGTGCCCATTCCTCCCGACCCCGACAAGAGGTCTTGGTCTTATTCAGGCCTAGATGCTTGGGCTGCCCAAAGCTCATGATGTCTATCCTACCCCAAGGACCCCCTGACCCCAGCTGCCCTCCTTAGCTGAGGCCTCACTGGCAGCTGCCAAGACACAAGGGGGGCTCAGGCAGCTCATCGGGAAGTAGTTGCAGAGACCTGCCTTGGGCAGCCCCCAGGACTGGGGACCCCCGGGGTCTCGGGGAGTCACAGATCACGGCACATGTGCTCACCACAGGGCTGGCCCAGTGACAGAAGCCCCCCCCCCGCTCCAGGCCTGCTCAGGCTCTGGCCCCTTGAAGCCCCTTGACCAGGGCCACCCACCCGCCCAGCCGGCACCCCTGGACACCCCGACACTCCCAGCCACCACCGTGGGGGCTCTTCGGCCCTCACACTTCCCACCCCTCAGATCCTGAGCCGCCTCTGGATGGGTGGCCAGCCGGGGGTCTGCCCCATTTTCACCCTGCCGGGAGGAGACAAAACTTCCTCGTGCCTTCCCAAGAGCCCCACTCACACAGGCTCTGCTGGGGAAGGCAAAGGAGAGGCCGATGGAAGAAGCGACTACTCCAGGCCAGGCGCTGGCTCCTGCTCTGCACACACCCCAGTGTGGAGCCCAGGCGCTGCCCATCACAGGGAGCAGGACACCCTCGGAAGCTCCCTCGTTTGTAAAACAGGGATGATGAGAGTACCAGCTGCAGGGAGCTCAGTGGAATCATCCATGTTCACACGTGGATGTCCCCAAGCGCACGGGACTCGGCATTAAAGCAAATCCCAAAGACAAGCCCTCTGGGAAACTGAAGCAGAGCAAAAATGTAAACTCCCAAGTGTCTGCCTTCATAGCCCTGCTCTTTCCTGGAACCTGTTCCATTAACCAACAGCCACTCCACAGGACCCCTGCGGTCTGGAGCTCCAGCTAGGTTTCCCTCCTGTTTACAGCTAAGAATCACAAAGGTACTGCAGCAGCAAAGGAGGACAACCCTCAGCGTGAGCTGGGTTCCCAGCAGACAGCTTTGGGGAGGCGGAGGAGGGGCCGCCCAACGGCCTCCCACCTACCAGCGCTCCTTCCGGGCCTCCCAGCAGAGAGAAGCCCCCTCCCGGAAGTCAGGGTGGTGACGGGAGCCTGCACGGCTGACCCCACGACCCCGGCTATCACAGCTGACACCTAACAAGAGCACTGTCATTGCCTAAGTGTTTCACCACCTGGCGAAGCCAACATCACCACTGCTACCCCATTTTAAAGACAAAGGAACCAAAGGCCAGAGGGTCAGCGGACTGGCGCGCGCTGCCCCGCCCGCCCCAGAGCTGCCACGCCACACCCCCTCCTCTTCTTGCAGCCTCAGGAAGAGGAAGGGCCCCACTCGATGCCACCCACTGCAGCCGGCAAGGAGCTCACCTCCCAACAGACGCGGGGGCCCGTCCCAGTGGCATGTCTATCGTGACCCGGCACTAGTGGCTCAACTGTGTCTGAATGTCGATGGCAAGGGGTCTGAGCGGGAGCAGGGCTGGCCTGACTCACGTGGAGGTGATGGTGCGGAAGCGCTCCTGCCCGGCTGTGTCCCAGATCTGCAGCTTCACTTTCTCCCCGTTGATCTCCACAGTCCGAATCTTAAAATCCACTCCGATCGTGGTGATGTAACTACCTGCACACACACAGATGTTAGCAGGGCCCACAGGCCGCCCTGGTCAGACCACACCCTAAATGGCACAGGTGACCCTGGGCTCCACCATCCCGCCCCGCCCCGCTCACTCCAAGTGCCTGGAGGACACAGCCCTGAACAAAAAAGACAAAGTCCGAGCCCCAAGGTGAGGGCAACAGACAGGATACAATGAAACAAAGTGATAAAGAAGACAATTTCAAGAGCAAGGAGTGCCACAAAGGAAATAAAACAGGGGACGTGACTGGGGGGAGGGGACATGCCCCTCTACTAGAGTGGCCGGGGCACGGACACGTTCACTGTGGTCTGGGAACGGTGGGAGCCTATGATGCATTCCGGGCTTCTCTTTTCTAGTCCAAACATTTTAAATGACCCACAAAATTAACTTCCTAAAACATAAACAAGTCATATGCACACTACTATATGTAAAATATATATATCTATGTACAAATAAAATAGATCACTAATAAGGACCTATTATATATATAAAACAGGAAACTACTCAATACTCTGTAATACTCTGTATGGGAAAAGAATCCAAAAAAGAGTGCATATATGTATATGTATAACTGATTCACTTTGCTGTACAGCAGAAAGTAACACAACAGTGTAAATCAGCTATACTCCAATAAAAACTAAAAAAATAAAACTAAGTCCCGACCTGCAATTTGAAAAACACTGCTCCAGGCAGAGGAGACAGCAGCAAACGTAGCAGTGGTGTGTGGGGGGAGTGGCCTGAGGTCAAGCACACGGAGGGAGGCAGGTTGGGGGTGGAGGTGAGCAAGGCCAGATCTTGGCCTTTGTGCCATTTTCAAGAGCTTGGACTTTCTCTTGTGTGTGTGACAGGGAGGCATTGAAGGGTTTAATCCAAGCATGAGCTGCATTGTAAATAGCTCTCTTGGGGCATCTGTGTGAAAGATGGAGTTAAAGAGAATTTTTGGCAACAGAATAGTCCTGTCCAGGCTTACAAAGGCCCGAATGCTAGAAGAGCCCATGTTCTCACTCCATTTGGAGCTGACAGTGTGACCTGGTGCCGCAGACATGACACACACACAACTAACTCTATCAAGTGTGTAGAGTGGATAGGAAAGGTCAAAGTTCGAAGTGGGGTGGAGATCAAGGAAGGCTCTCGGGCGCAAGTCACATTTAGACCTGGCTTGAAAGAATAGGTATGATTTCAAAGGTTGAGATTAGCACGGGGAAAGACATCCCACCCAGAAGAAAAGAACTGAGGCAGCACAGAGGACAAGGCGGCATCTGGCTCTGCGGGGACTGGATTACACCAAGGAGAGCAGCCCAGCACCTAGTGCTGTGGGCACTTGATACACAGCTGATGGCTGAATAAGTGAGCGAGCTAGTGAAAACACAAAAAAGCATGAACAGACAGCATGAGGTAGGAAGCTGGAAAGGTGAACTGAAGATAGATTATTAAGGCCAGTGGTTTTCAACAGAGGATTGTTGAGTCCCCCCCCCCAGAAGACTTGGCAATGTCTGGAGACATTTTCGGTTGTCACAACTGGGAGGGGGAAGGGTGCTGGCATCTAGTGGGTGGAGCCCAGGGAAGCTGCTCAGCATCCTTCAATGCACAGGACAGTCCCCACAGCAAAGAATTACAGGGCCCAGAGCGTCAGTGGTGCTACAGTGGAGAAACCTTGCTGTGAACTCTGCTCACTTGAGAGGACCGCTGAGGTTTTTAAACAGAGGAAACCCTGCCAGAGACATGCATTAGCAAGATGAACTCAGCAGTCTGGTACGGGATGGGCAGGAGCTGCTGTAATGCTTCAGGCTAGAACCAACAGCAGTCTGAACTGGTAGTAGAAATGGAAAGGAGGAGAGAGGTTGAAGAGAACCCTCCAAGAGTTGAGAGCTGACAGGAGGGGGAGTCAGAGGGACATAAGGAGGAAGAGGAATGTTTTCCAGCACAGTGAGAAGTGCCCACTAGTCACCATTCTCGAACAGGAGACAACAGCAATGACAAACCCCTGGTGTTTACTGAGAGATTACTTAGTCCTGGGGAATCCTCGCAGTAACCCTACGTGGGAGGGATGGGGATCAGTCCCACTTTTAAAGATGAGCTGAGACTCGGTCACACTCATGGTCACATAGAGAAGACAACTCTTTCCAATGTCATGCCACCAGGGGTGTGCAGGGCCACTGTCAGGAGAAACCCACCTCTCCCTCCCTCAAGAGAGAGGTGTCCACCACATAATCACTTCCTAAGTGAAGCTCGCCCCTCAACTGCATCACGGGAATTCCCAGAGGTAGTCACACATCAGTCCTCGATCAGAGAGGCCAAGACAGCCCGAAGCCTCTGCACTGAACCTTATGTGCTCGACCAATGAAAATGTGCCCCACTTCACCAGTGATCAGGGAAACACAAGATTGAACGAGCAGCACTTTTTGCCTATCAGCTGAGCAAAAATGAACACCACTAAGACCTAGTACCGATCAGCATTGACAAGGGGCTCTTTAGACCCCTTCAACTTAGTACAGCTTCTGTGAAAGGCGAACTGGCAGTACCTGTGAAAACTTTAAAAGCACATACCCCCTGACCTAGTAACTCCACTTCTATGCAAGAATAAACACAGTGTGTCCCAAGAAATACAGCACCACTTAAAACAGAGGCAACCAGAAAGCATGCACGCATCAAGAACACTGTTTATGAACCATGTGCATCCCTGCACAGCCCAGGAAGCTGCACAGCCATTCAAAAGTACCACAGGTCTGCATGTAGACGTGCAAGGATGATCCTTGATATGCCGAGGGGAAGGCAAGTGGCCGGCCCACAGCGTGTGGAGTCGAGGGAGAGACACACCACACTGAGCAGAGGCTACCAGGGCACCCAAGGTCGGGGTGGGGAGCAGCGCTCCTTTTTCACTGTACTGAGCCTTCCCGTTTGACACTTTATACAGGCATGTCCTAACTTGTCGTTTTTTCTTTCTTTTTTAAATGTTAGGACACAAAAAAGACCCTGAGTAGAAAAAGGATGGGCCTGCAGAAGGATTTTTTTGAACAACATAGATGAAGACCGACCACAGAGACTTCTAACCTACGCCCCCTCCTCCTCCTTCCCTGTCTGGCAATCAGAACGAGGACTTTTCTGATGTTAGGCAGAGGCCAGGGTGTTCTGGCGCCAGGGGAAGGGATGTTAAAACCAAAACACCCGGCAGCATCCCAGGGACACACTCACCTGAGAAAGTGTTGTCTGCAAAACGTAACAGTAAACTGCTCTTGCCGACACCTGCAGGGGAGAAAGCAGGAGATGAGAGGAGGTCCGGGTCCCCACTCCAACCCCTGCCCCTCTTCAGGGAGATGGTCCCGAGTCCTAACTCTTCAGAGGCACAGCAGCACCCATATCCCTCCCCAGCCAGTCTGGCACCAGAACACCTCTCCCCTTGGATCTCTGACCTCTTCCTCCATCTCAGTGTAAGACACGAGCTGGGCCCGTGTGAGGGCCAGGCCCAGCAACCCCAAGGAAGAGACTCAACGACGGACACGAAGCAGGGGAAGGCCGACCAAGTGATACTGGTCCCAAGGTGTGTCTAGAACGTAGTCCCTGGAAAACGCACGTCACACATGGAGCTTCGGTTTGGTGAGAGACAAGGGGCTGCCTGGCTGCAAAGCACCCTGGAGATCCTCAGGGCTGTTCTGCACACGAAGAAGTGAGGCGCAGACAACTCGAACCGACTGTCGGCCACCTTCACCCCGGCTGATGCCACGGGTGGCTGCATGGGCGGCGAGGGGGGCGTCCGCCTGACACCCCTCAGCCCAACAGCTCAGGGTGCTCAGACCATTTCACTTCCCACAGTCTCCTGTTCCAAGAACAGGCAGAACCCTCGTAAGGGTGGCTTCCCTTTACTTCAACACACGGCAGCTTTAGCCTGTGCCCTGTGTCCTTCTGTCCCCGCCCCCGGCCCCCCCCAAAGCCAGCTGGGTCAACCGAGCACAGAAGGAAAGCACTAGCACACGTAGGGCACTGCATGTGGCCGGCGCTTGGATGTTCCTGCAAGTCCAGCTGCATCTCTTAAGATGAGGTATCTGAGGCTCCAAGAAGCTACACGTCTGGTCTAGGGGCCTCGGCAGGGGCGTGGAGCTGGATCTGAATCCAGGGCTGTCCACCCTGGAGCTCCACGTCTCTTGCCAGTACGTGCTGCTTGGGAGGTCTTCTTGCATCTGCTTCGGGAAGTGGAACAAAAAAACCCAAAGTGGCTCCTGTGTCCCATGCCTGTCAGAGTCTTAGCAGCAGTGCTATCAAAGCTAGACGAGTGGAGATCTTAACCCAGGGTCTCAGACCCCACGCCTGAGCCCCCAGCTGAGAGCGAACTTTGAGTGTGTGTCCCTGGCTGTGGAGAGGAGCCCGTGCGCTCACCAGATACTCAGAGGGAGCTGCTGCTGCCCCATCCCCGGCTGACCCCGGCGTCCTCTCTGGGCAGTCCTCTCTGACGATCTCCTCTGGGGACCTCTCCAAGTGGGTGAGTCGCCCAGCGATGCCCAGAACTTGTCTCATGGAGTGAACCAGGGTCTGACCGTCCTGAAGACAGGCTGGGCGCAGCTCTGAGCAGACAGGTGCCGCAGCCCCGGTCCCCGCCGCTCAGCCGCAGCCTGCCGCGCTGGGGCCACTTCCTCTGCGAGGCTTCCTGCCCAGCCTGAGGAGAGCCCCAGTCCTGGGCTAGTCCCTCACAGCGCTCTGCCCAGCGCCAACACCCCATCGGCCCCGCCGGCTCCTTGCTTCCTCCTGGAGCCTCCTGGCCCGCTTACTCAGCAAAAGCCTTGTGTCTGGGCCACTGGGCCATGAGTTCCTCTAGGAAGGAGGTCTTGCTCCACTTGCCCTGCACGTTCACGGGGCTGGAAGCTGGGCCCAGCACTCAGTAGGGGCCAACAAAACACTGTTTAGTGAATATATGACTAAGCCAATGCCAATCACAGACAGCCATGCTACCCAACGCTACGGCTGCAGCAGTAAAAGGAGCCCAAGCAGTGGTGGTCAAACTTTCGGGGGGTGGCAGAATCCTTTTTTTAAGTTAAATGGTATCTGACTCGCATACGTCTAAGGGCGGGGGGTGCTGTCTGCGTGAAGCAGGTGTCCCCCCAGCTTGGCCTCTCCGGGTGCCCTTCATTCACCCCAAGCTCATCTGCAGAGCTGCTCAAAACCAGTACAGTCACCACGTCAACTGCTGCTTCAGGCCAGCACCCACCTCTGGCCTTGCTCTTCCCCCTGAAAGGAAGGGAAACCCACCCAGAGAAACACCGTTTCCTAAATATCCCTAAAGAAGCCACCTTGGGAACACACGCTGCTACCATCCACCCTGCAGCACCCACCCAGGGGAGGAAGTGAGGGGTACCAATCTGCCTTAACCACAGCCGAAGTCAACAGCTTTCCAAGGGCCATGTCCAGCACACACCCCAACAGGCCAGCCCCATCATCCTCGACCCTGCAGAGAGCACAGGCCCTGGCCCTTGATGCCTCTTGGTAGCGGGGAGACAGATTCTCTCTGCAGAAACCTTACCCACCACTCTCAGTCACCACTGCTCTCCCTGCATCAAACTCCTTCTTGCCCCTGCCTTCTGCCGCTTGCCCTACACAGATGCTCTGGTCCTCAAAACGCCTCCACAGAAGCCCCCACCCTTGGCTGTGCTCCTCCCTTGGGCTCTAGTTCCCTCATCCCTCTTTGCTTCAGTTCTAGACTGTTGGAGACCCTTAGACCTTTGAGTAAAGTGTTCTCAGGTTTAATCCTGGCTCAGGAACTAATTCCCTGTATAGGCTCAGACAGGTCACCCCCCCGCCGAGCCTCAGTTCACTCATCTGTGAGGTCGAAAGCTTCAACTAGACCTTCAACAGCCACTGCAGCCTCCGGGTTCTAAGGATGAGTCTGGCTGGCCCCATGGATCGGACGAAATGCTGTTACAAATCAGAGCCAATGTCAGAAGAGCATAAGAGAAAGTATACAAACTTAGGCACAAACAAGAGCTGCAAAATCTGAGGGGATGTATTCCAGAAGCATGTACAATGTGGCAGAGTGGGAAAAAGAGCTCTAGATTTATACAGAAAGAAACTAACACTCATTGAGGGCCTACTGTTTGCCAGGCCCCACACCAGCTGCTCACAAAGCATCATGTGCATTAACTCCTGGCTTTGCCTCTGAAGAGCTGTGTGACTTGGGGCAAGACAGTCAGCTACTCTGAGCCTTAGTTTCCTTATTTGACAAACCACACAGGCAACGTGTAAGGATCAAATGAGAGAGTGTCTATGAAACCGTTTGAAAAACCTTAAGGAATCATCACATAAGGAGCCAGGTTCAGGGGAGGGCGTGATGTTAGTCTCCTTGCTCAGTTGCCAAAACTTAGTTTGAACTTCAATGGCTACCATCTCCCAGCCTCATAAACATTGGGCTTTGAGTATCAGCTCACTGTCAGGAGAAATTAAACTGTAAAACATCCGTCTCCTCTACACAACGTAGTCCTACACACTCGGACTGAACAAGGAACCAGGTCACATAAATCTTGACCCAGTGAGTCTTCTCCCACACCTAACTTCTGAGTGAAAAATCAATACACCATGCAAAATGTACAGTGAAAGGGGCCAAAACCATCCCCTGGGTTTCACCAGGGAGAAAAGCCAATAGGGTGCATCTTCTGGCTAAGCTTATGCTTTTCATTTTTGTATATCAACACACAGGCCCCAGATGTCTTGCAGAGGGATAGGGACCCTGACCATGGTAGCCTGACTTTAACTCGAAAAGGAGAGAAATCACCCTGGTGCCAGCCCCTCAGAACCAAGGTGAGGGCTGAAATCAAAACCTGAAAGGCATAAACCTCAGGACCCCATGAAATGCCCGAGGCCATCTCCAAGAGCGAGGCTACACAGCTTGTCTGGTTTTCTTTCATTCAAATCACAATGAATCCATCCTCCTCCGCCTTTCTAACTCCTCCCCCAGCCACAGCTACTCTTCATCTCCCTATTTAGCCCCTAACTTTTCTCCCTTCCACCAGCAGCCTCAGAAGCCTCAGCCACCCTTCACCTGATCCAAACCACCAGCCATGTCCCAACCCGGCTCCACGGTGAGACCACGACCCACCCACCTTCCTGGTCCAGCTATGACACTGTCACAGCACTCCCACATCAGGGTCTGACAACCCCTTTGATTTGTTCCCCTCTTTCCTTAACAATCCATGGGTTCCACCACCAACCTGGCCTCTGCCTCCAGTAACATGACACTGCTGCCAACACTCAACTCAGGTCTGGTCTATAAGTCTGGCACGTTCCCAAGCCTCCCTCCCCATCATAAAATCCCAACACCTCAGCTATGCTCCCATAAACCTCCTGGGGCCTGCCTCCCTGACCCCTTGGTCACCCCATAAACCTGCTTACCTGCCACACTCCAAACACCTCTAAAACCCTCCACCCTGGGACTTCCCTGGTGGTCCAGTGGGTAACACTCCGCGCTCCCAATGCAGGGGGCCCGGGTTCGATCCCTGGTCGGAGAACTAGAGCCCACACACATGCCGCAACTAAGAGTTCGCATGCTGCAACTAAGGAGCCCGCCTGCCACAACTAAAACCCGGCACAGCCTAAATAAATAAATAAATAAGTGTTAATAAAAAAAAAAACCTCCACCTTTTCTCAGAAACCAGCCTATCTTTTCTGAAGACACTTGATATTCATTCATTCATCCAATAAGTATACATTAGGCATCTACTGGGTGTGAGGCACTGCACTAGGCACTGGAGAGGGAGCTAGGAGCTCTACAGGAGTGTATAAATGGTCAGAGCACTTTTGTAATGTTGGCCAACCCACCTCCAACACCCGTCTACCAGACAGTATGTAACAGCAAACACACACTGAGCACTCACTATGTGCCCGGCTCTGTTCTGAACACTGTGTGTGCATTATCTCATTGAATACTCAATCAGCCCAGTGAGGCAGATCCTATTACTATTCCATTTTACAGATGAGGAAATGGAACCATACAGAGGTAATAATGCAGCAGGAATGTACCAGGCCCTGAGCAAAGTGCTTTACCTGTCTTACCTCATTTAAATCTCACAGGAATCCCATGAGGCAGGTTCTGGGAATATGCCCATTTTACAGAGGAAGAAACCGAGGCTTACAAAGGCTACTGATAACACATCAACAGCGAACATCTACCTGGAGCTCACTTTCTGCCAGGTCGAGTGCTAAGCACTTTTCCAGCTGTATCTCATCCAATACTCACACCACCCAGCGAGGCAAGTCCCCACTTCTCAAATGAGGGAACTGAGGCTCGGAAAGGCGAAACAACTCGCCCAAGGTCAGAGTGAGGAAGCTGGTAGTCCCAGGACTCGAACCCGGGTCCCTCCAACTCCAGAGATCGCGCGACTTGACCAAGGTCATACATGAGGCAGGGGCCGGCGCGGCGAGTGGACCGGGCGCCCAGCCCCAAGCCCCGCGCACCCGGCTCCGCAGCCCGGCACCCCAGCCTCACCTCGGCGCGGCCCGGAGCCCCTCCGCACGCCCCTGGGGCCGCCGGCCGCCCCGCCCGCCCCGCGCGGGCCGGCACCTCCCCGCCCGCCTGTCCTCCCCGAGGCTCCTGCGGGCCGCGCCCGGCAGGGCCGACGCCGCCTCCGGCCGCTGCGGCCCTTACCGCTGTCGCCGATGATGAGCAGCTTGAAGAGGTGGTCGTAGTCCCGGGCCATGGCGGGCGGGGGAGGCGAGCGCTAGCGGGCGGGGTCGGTGCTGGCCTCGCGATCCGCAGCTCCCTCCGGGCTGCTCCGGCAGCGGCGGATCCACTTCCCGAACAAACAGCCGGAACTGACAGAAACACCTCCCTCCGCTCCCCCCTCCTCCTCCTCCTCCTCTTCAGCAGCCGCCGCCGCTGCCACCGCCTCCCTCCTTCCCGCCCCGCCCCGCCACTGCGCAGGCGCAGCGCCTGGCACCGCCTCTGCGCAGCCGCGGTCGCGGCCAGCCGCGCCCTCTCCGCGCTCACGCACGGCGCATGCGTCCTGGCAGGGTCTCGCGGGCGCCGACCGGTCTTCGCCGCGTCCCGTCTGTGAACGTCGCCGCCGCCAGCCGTCCGCGGCCCCCTGCCCGGAAGTCTCGGAGAGCGGAGCTGCGATCGAAACCTAACTGCAAGAAGCCGAGAGTGCCGGAGAAGCCCGGCCGTGGCCCGGGACGGACTCGCTTCTTCAAGACTCGCAAGCGCTGTGGAGACAGAAAGACTGGCAGGCAGTGACCGGTGGGGCGGCTTTTAGGCCGAGCTCCCGGTTTCTCGGGACTGGGGACTCGGCCACTTCGCTCCCTTCTGTCTGGACTCTGCCTCCGGTGTGCTGGCTCCGGGCCTTCCACCGTGTCCCGGGGCTGTGGACAGGACGCCTAGGCGGCTGGAGGCTGCGGAGTTTTACAGGACAGGAGCCGGGACGTAGCGTGTTAGGAGTGTGGCCTTTGACGTCAGCGCTGGGGCGAAGTCACATCCCAGCCCTGTGACCTCTTGAAGCCTGAGTTGCCCCGTTGGTAAAGCGGGGTGGGTGGTTCCAGATTCAGCGTCTCTTCCAGCTTGACGCAGAGCTTGGGAGATGAATGACCCGGCGTGTAAGATGCACCCCTGGGATCGACGGCAGCAGCTCCCGCGGCCTCTGTTGCACACCATCTACAGATAATAATTCTCCAAACCGCGTGGTAGGAAGACCTGGGCCGCAGAAGTTAAGCGGTATTCGGTTTATCATCAGCCCTAGGTTTTTTTTCCGGTTTTAGAGTAAGTTCCTACCTGCACTAAAAGTAGGATGCGCCTACCGCCATCCTCATTTGTAGAACTGCAGGGAAAAAATTTAAGTTACTTATAAGTTCTGTACAGCCCTGTCCCTTTCTAGTCAAGTACCTGTTGGATATTTCTACTTGTTTTCTCAAACTTCTTTTTATCTTGACTTTATACAAAATAGTGCTTGTGGAGTTTTTTTAAATGTACAAAAGCTTACCAAAAAGCACAAGTTACTGTTTTTCCCTCAGACCCACTCCTCACAGGTAACCCCTGTTAGTAAGTTTCTTGGATACCTTAAAATGCTTAGCAAATATTTTCTGAATGCATAAATGTCCTTCAATGAATTTTCTTTGCCTGTGCAATCACATGTGTATGTAAGTTGCCTTTTTAACAACATACTTAAACCTTCTGTCATTTCACAGCTGCGGGGTACTGGCACTCCATCATATGGTGGTATTTAACCACTCTGCTGTTGATAGGCATTCATGTTTATAATTTCTTGTTATTATAAACAGTGTTGCAGGGAAGATCCTTGAACAGCACATGGAGTGTCTGACTCAAGCTTTGAGTTGTTCTTCCAGGAGCTGAGAATCAGCCTGGTGATGACAAAAGAATATGGACTTGGGATCCAAAGGTACTAGCTGGGGAGGGGAGCTATTCATATGATCACTGAAAAAATGGTTCTTCTTGGTCTGGGAAAGGTTAGTGGGATCGCCTTTGATCCAACAGTTTTAGGAAGTATAAGGGAAGAAAGAAGCCTCAGAGTATTCCCCAGGCAAGCACATCCTCCCCTGACCAGCCAGTGAGGCAGGAGGTCACTCTAGATCATCTTCTCCACCTGCTCTGGAATCAGAGAGACTTTGGTTCAGATGCTTTGGAATCCTGGCTCCATCTCTTAAAAGCTTCGAGATTTTGGAAAAGTCACATCACAATGTCTCAGAGCCCCAGTTTCCTCAGAATAGTTATAAAGATTAGAGATATGTTTGCAAATTACCTGGCTCATATAGGCATGTGATAAACAGTAACTAATGCTGTTAAACCAAGGTCATTTTCCACTGACTCATTCATGCTTTCGGCCATTTCCTGTTGCAGACTCGAGCACACATGCCCAAGGCAGCCTCCTGATATCAGGGCTGTAGGATACTTCGAAGAAGTAGAACAGAATTGGCCATTATGAAGACCAGACTCCTGACTTGCCTGCCTTCTGGAAAGCAATAGGCATTAATTCCTTCATTTATTCAAGTAGCCATTTAATGAGTACTCACTATTTATTATGTGCCACAGACTATAGGATAGAGCTTTTCCCATCCAGGAACTTTCAGTCTCATCAGAGATAAGACACACTCATGAGAAATAAAATATACAAGACAATACAAGAGAGAAAATAGCTGTCAAGCAGCCTAGACTTCAGAGGAGAGCTATCACTTTCAGCTAGAATGATGGGGAAAGGATTTCATCATAAAGATTTCATGATGGAATTGGAATGTAGAGAGCTGTGAATGGCAGGTGTATTTAGATAGCTGCTGTCACAGCCGTAAGGATCATCTATTTTAGCTTTGGGGGAGAATCCCCTGCAGACCAGGATGTGTGCCTGGCTCCCAAAAATGAAACTGTGAGCACATTTTCCTCTAGAAGCATTGTTTTAAATTATCTAAACTACTATTCAATGACTGGAGCTATGTTATGGTAGCTAGATTATAAAGTCTATATTTAGAAATAGACATAAACTTTTGTGATCTGAGTTAAGTAGCAGTATGTGCCACTGATGGGAAACTTTGTTCCACTGTTCTGAACAGCCAGCTTACAGATGAGCTTTGCAGTACCACCTGTTCATACATTAGAAACTACAATAGGGAGGCATTGAAAGTTCTTGAGCAGAGGAGCAATATCAAAACCTTTTGGGGAAAGTTATCTGGTGCAAGCATGCAGGACGGATTTCAGCTGCAGAGCTTTAAAGGTTACTGCCGAACCCCAGGTGTGAGGTAACAGCAGGAAGAGACAGATGCAAAAGATAGTATGCAAAAGATATCTACCAAATTAGTGTTTTTTAAAAAATCACATAGGGAATTCCCTGGTGGTCCAGTGGTTAGGACTCTGCACTTCCACTGCATGGGCCCGGGTTTGATCCCTGGTCAGGGAACTAAGATCCCACGAGCCACGTGGCACAGCCAAAAAAAAAAATAAAATAAAAATCACAAAATTTACCTGACAACTGGATTCCTTTGCTAATTCAGTAAGTATTGTGTGCCTACTAGGTGCCAGGCACTGAGGAGGCAACAGGAGCAAAACAAAGCCCCACTCTCAGGGAGCTTATGGTACAATTGGGGAAGATGAGTCAACGTACATTTGAGGGCTTAGTGTGTGCCAGGCACTGACAGAGGAGCTGGAGATGTAGCAGTAAATAAAGCTTTAATATCCCTGCTTCTGTGGAGCTTACATTCTGAGAATGCAAATAAATATGTGTTAAAAGGAAAAACCAAGGAGTAAGGGGGACAGGAGTGTACACAGGTTTACAGAACAGAAAGTGATGCCGTGGAGGGGTGGGTATATACTGTTCATTCAGTAAGTTTGGTTGTGAATGAAAAGAGAAATGGAGTGACTGGTGAGAACAGTGGGGTGAATAATGTATTTTTCAGGATAGCGTAGGTAGAGGATTGGCAGCCAGTGAACAGTAAGGACTGAGCAGTAAGGGTGGAAGGAAGATGGGTTAGGAGCACTTTAAAAAGCTCAACTGGCAAAGAGGAGAGTAAAGAAGTGTGGTGTCAGAGGCTGAGGGTAAAGGAGAGGGACCCTCACGCCTGAGGTGCCTCAGGGTAGCAGTAGGAGAGACCGAGGGCCAGTGCGGCGGAGGCCTGCAGGGACCTGTGAAATCCACAATTCAGACTGGTCAGCAATGGATTCTATAGTTGCTGAAATAGGTATCGAAGGAGGAAGCATATGCTGCAATCATGTAATGGGGGAATTGGGTGTAAACAAGAATTGAGAGGGCAGGTATGCTGAATGTCGGACTTCAAATGAGGAGTGGGATGGGGCACCGTCCAACATGCTGGTCCAAGAGGGAAGGACTAAAGGGAACCATCTGGTCTCTCCCTTTGATGGGACTGGGAATTGGCCCTTTACCCCTCACCTGCATGCCTGAGGCCATATCAAGAGACTTGGCAATCACCGTGCCCTGCCCTTTGGTAGCCCCCCCAAATCAAGTGACCATGAAGTTCCTTGATTGCAGGGACCATCCTGATATCCACTGGGGACTAGCACATGGTAGGCACTTGGTTTCTGTTCAGTTAAAGTGAAACCACACATAGAATTTAAAGAGTTAGAAGGAACATCAGAAATAATCCGGTTAAAAAAAAGAAAAAAGAATCTGGTTGAACTCTCTTGGAATTTGCATTCTGTGAGGTGTGGGCCAAATTTGGGGTCTCTCACTATAACTCAGGGTCAGACTCCCTCCCACTAAACCCTTCAGTAGGATTTTTCTCCCATCTTCGAGATTAGATCACAGTTTTCAAAGTATGGGCTGGGGACACCAGGACTCCCTATGACCCTTTCAAAGGATCTGTGAAGTTGAAACATTTTCACAATACTGAGATGTCATTTGCCTTTTCCACTCATTCCTTACAAGTGTACAGTGGAGTTTTCCAGCGCCTGCATGATATGTGACATTGCAACAGACTGAATGCAGAAGGAGACATGAGAATCCAGAAGTGAAGAGGCTTGCAAAAATGCAGAGCAATGCCACTCTCCTCATTAAAATGGCTTTTGGGAGATGCAAGAGGGAAGAGATATGGGGACATATGTATAACTGATTCACTTTGTTATAAAGCAGAAATTGACACACCATTGTAAAGCAATTATACTCTAATAAAGATGTTAAAAAAAAAAAGACCCAACACAGCCAAAAATAAATTTAAAAATATAAATAAATAAATAAATAAAATGGCTTTTGTTTTGGAAAAATGTTTGTTATGGTTATTTATGCTAATATGTAATGGATTTATTCTTTTTAAACGAATTAATAATGCTTTTAAAGTTGACCAGTTTTGATGTCTAAGATGGTATCAGTAGGCAAATTACATATAAGCCAGAGCCCTTTGGGGTCCTCCATCATCTTTCACAGTGTGAAGGAGCCTTGAAGCAGAAATGTTTGGGGAACGCTGGGTTAGATACTGCTGCACCCAGCTTCCCACCTCCCTTCTTTATGGGAATCTAAATGGTAAGAAAGATCTAACGTAGCTTACAACCAGGCTGCCATCTCAACCAGAGAGCTCAAAGCAGCATCACAAAGTGACTGGTGTTTCCATGCGGACACACTCAGGAGTCTCACCCAGAAATCCCACTGAGCTAATAATCCTTGGACCAGTTTTTCTAGTTTCCTAAGCTTTGTTAATATCAACACTGTCCTTCCACCAGGGCAGCCTGCAGGGAACCCTCCTAGCAGCTCAGAACCACCCAGTGAAATAACTGAGCTCCACCTCTTCTGAAAGGTGAAACCTAGTCACTCCAGAGAGCCACACGCCAAGAACTTGACTGTTTCTTTTGTTAAATCCACCTTCCAAAAGTATTTTTATAGTATGGCCCTGGGACTTGGTGACCAGAGTTATCAAGAAATGTGGGTTTTTTCCAGTTCTGCAGCCAACTGGCCACACAACCTCAGAGACGCTCCTTTCCTTCCATACCTCAGCTGTACTCATAAAACAGGGACAGGCTCCTGGCCCCTCCTGTCTAAAGCACTGCTCCAGCAATGACAGGGGAGTGCTTTCCAGACCAGGCACAGTGAAGCCCCAACCAGGTGCTTACACACCTCTTTTTCAGTGTTTTAGATATTCAAACGCAGTAATCACTCTGCAAGAAAAATCTGATTTTAAGTTAATAGCTTTTCAAACTTCAGGCTCAAAAAATTAACATCTGTAAATTCTGGGTCCAGCAATTACCCCCTGGATAAGAGCACTATACTTGCGACGCACCTTAAATGGTACTAGGTGCCCACTGTTCAGTCCCTTTTTGTCAGTATACCTCACTTTAATCACATCATCCACGTATGCAGCACCTCCTTCGTGCCCAGCCATGTATGGAGAGCGTTACCTCATTCACTCCAGACAAGCCTGTGGGGCTTGTCACCTGTACTGTCACTGTACAGATGAGGACATGGGCTCAGAGAGGTTAGGGGACATGCTCTGGCTTAATATGAAGTGGTCAAGGTTTAAACCTGACTTCCAAGTCTGTGCAGCTCCACTAGGGCGCTCTGTACTAGACTTTTTTTTTTAAACTTATTTATTTTGGGCTGTGTTGGGTCTTCGTTGCTGCACGCTGTCTTTCTCTAGTTGGGGCAAGCAGGCTCTAGAGCACAGGCTCAGTAGTTGTGGCGCACGGGCTTAGTTGCTCCGCCGCATGTGGGATCTTCCCGGACCAGGGCTCAAACCTGTGTCCCCTGCATTGGCAGGCGGGTTCTTAACCACTGCGCCACCAGGGAAGTCCCTGTACTAGACTTTTAAAGCAATAGCTGCATTTCCTTAAAAATATTTTAGAACCTAGATCTTTAAGTTAGGCTGGTTCCTGTTTTTCTTATTGTTATTTAGAAAGGCTTGTAGCGGTTAAAGACCAGCCTGCACAGAACTGCACTTAGAAGAAAAACATTCCCAACTGCCTGTCTTGTTTTGAGATCAGCTCTCAGTAAAATAACGTCCCCAAATCCCTGCCAATAAAGTAGTGTTGACCCTGCAGGTCCCTTGCCCTTCTCCCAAGCCCTCCGGCATCACAGCAGCGGGACAAAGGGAACTCACCTTCGGTTCCTAGAAGGGACGTGAACCATGTCACACTCCCCCACATTTTAAAATAGTCTTGACGCCCATAATTCCAGAGGCTCCTAAAGGGTTGAGAATGCTCAGTTTAGTTTTCCCTGGATTATCTAAAGGCACACCATTTTGTCACTGGAGTCCCCTCTCTAGAGGATCATGAAAGCCTTAGAAATGTCTTTTCTAAAGACAGCAAGGGTCCCGTACACGGGGTGAGGTATGGATCAGCCCGCAGAGCTGCTGGGGGAGGCCTGGGGTGGCTCAGGCCCCGGGCCAGTCACCTGGAGCCGCCTCAGCACTTTACCTCATGTGCTGCAGGATGTGAAAGGCCTGCAGGCGCCAGTCTAAAGAGTGGCAGGTGTTTGTGCCCAACTAGCCAGTTCAGTAGGAATAAGAGAAAGGCTAAGGATATGAATGGCTCTGGGGACAGACCGCCACTTATTAGCCTTGTGACTTCTCTGTGCCTCAATTTCCTTCTTAGGAAAACAATAATAAGAGAAACTACTCCATAGGTTGAGTGGATTGAGTGAAAAAAATGCCAAATGTAATGTTAAAATTACTATTAACCCCCAAAAGATAACTTTAAGACATATTGAGAGCTTCCACTCCAAATTCCTCATTATACAGATGAGAAAATTGGCCTAGAAGTGCTGGGTGACTCGTCCAAGGCTAAACCAACCACCAGGGCAAATAGCTTTGTTCTCTGCAGCCAAGCTCCATTTCCTCCAGGATGTTCGTTCCGTCTGGGCAGCTGTCTTCAGGACTGCTATGACTCTGGCCTGAAGGAGTGCCCTTTGACTGCTCCACCGTCATGGCTGTGACAGCCCTTCACAGCTCGTTTCCTGGGAGCTCACACCCTCCTTCCAGACTCAGGAAACACAATTCAGTATGCTCGGGGAGCCTCTGAGTCATCTCCGTCTGTAAATCAACTTTTATCCGTCTATCCTGAACAGAGAGATCTCATCCTCCTCCAGTTTCTGGAACCGGAACTGGTGTTTTTCCTTTGGATTTTGCTGAGTGTCTTCCACCTCTAAGTACATCAGGCTCCCCTCCCAACTTCAGACTGGGGACTGAACACCAGAGGTGGACATAAGCCTCTAAGAGTCTAGAGGAACACTGAAGACTTACCTCAGGGGCTTAAAAGAGGTCTCCCAGCCCATGCCCCCTCACATAGGAACTTCATCTGCCTCCCCACAGCTAACTGGCAGAGGTGACTGCATATGCAGACGGTTTGCTGGACATATGCCCCAGGCAGCTGGGAGGACGCTGATGACCATCTGAATCCCAGAAGCAGAGAACAGTTACCATGGCTACCAAGAGCTGTAACCATTGGCTGCCTTGGCTATGGGGATCGGCTCAGCTGACCTCTCAAGGTCCCTTCCAGCCCTGGGATTCCACATTTACAGTGAGCCAGATGAGACCATGTCTGCTGCAAGAAAATAGTAAGTCCTGTGACATATACGGCTCAGGCATAGAAAGCAATTATCTCAGAGGTCACCTTATCTTATTCGTGAGAAGTGCTGAGTCACAAGGCTACTTTCTATCTCTGCTGCATCATTAATAAGCAAAGCCTTGCTTTTTTTGGTATAGCACTTCAGGCCCTTTATAAAGTGAGTTTGCGACCACCATGTTTAATTTTCCTTTTACAGCTCTGACCAGAAATTTTGATAGAAGTTTGTTCCATATCGTGACCAGGGGAACAGCCCAGAAACACTTGCGTCTCCGGGCCCGGAGGAGCGTGCTCCGTCAGACAGGACGCTTGGATCACGAGCCTTCTAAGAACTGGGAGGAAGGAAGTCATTCATAAAGGAGGCAGATGCTGAACTGCAACTTTGGTTTCCTCTGGCAATTCTGATTACAGGAACGTGGTTTGTCCTTATTCCACAGAGGGGAAGAGTTTCTCTTTAAAACTTGACTCCCAGAAGCTCCCTACCGGTCTGAGTCAGGACAGAGCAGGGAGGTGGCTAATTCGACCCCTGTAACCTCCACAGCAGGTGAGAACACAGGCCTGGCTGCACCCCTCTTGATACCCGACCTCAGGACAGAGAAGGCTGTAGATATCTACAAGACTTCCAAGAGCAGGAGAGAGCTGCCCAGAAATCACACTGTTGCCTGTGCTTATGAAAACAGCTGCAAGTCTTACCTTGGTCCTGATGTAGGAAGCTTCATGTTTAGTGGATGTTTGGAGGTTTTTAAAAATCTGCTTATCAAGATTAAATCAAAGCCTTTATTAAACATCCCTCCTTCAAACCACCTGCATTTAAACCTATACCCCTCTCCCGACTTGCGAACTGCTAGGGCTATGTGTGTGTCACTGGCACCTGGAGGGTCAGATCCAGTTGGGCTACACAATGCTGAAAAGCCACGCCAAGGCACACCACACTGGGCACACCTCCACGGTTCTGTGCCCCTCAGGATCTAGGCAAAGGTTGGCAGCACTGGCCCTGGGACCAGAGCTCAAGCACAGGAGACCAGGAAGCTGAAGTCTGAGCCTCCTTGTTCCAGACCTAGCCATGCAGAGCGGACAAGCAGCTCTTGGCTACCACTGGGTGAGGCTCACCCATGTGCTTTTTCTTCTCATCTCCAAAGAAAAGGGTGAGAGATGGAGGAGGCAATTTTCAGTTGTGTGTGGGTTTGATTTAAGGCTTTGGCTGTGGTCTGCTGATATATTAAAATACTTTCTGGGAACGCCATCTCCTAAGCTCCCCATCAGAACAAACGTATTTCCAAAAATGAAAACATTGAACAAAGAGGTGGAGCTGAAATGCTGATGCAGAGCCCAGTGGACAGGCCCAGGTCTGTCAGGTCAGGATGGTGTCGTCCACCTGCTCCGTGGAGTCGGCCTGGCTGGCCAGCTTCTTCAGAGACCTTCGGTTGCATTCATTCAGCATCTCCAAGCTGGCCACGTCCAGGATCTTGCAGAGGGACTGGGGGGAAGACGGAAACGAGGAGATGAAGTCAGAAAATAAGGCTTCAGATTTCTCCAATCAAAGACAAAAATGAATGTTAACCCAGGACTAGAACCACTGAGGTGGAATCTGGCAAAATAAGGGAATCAGATGGATCCAGGGAAAGCCAAGACAACCACTCATCATGCCTTTCACGTGGTGAGGTATTGTTCAGTGCTTAAAAGGTTGCTCAGCGGGCAGGGGACTGAGTGACAGGACTCTGGGCCTCAACGGGCAGCACTGTGGGATCTGTTGTAGGGCTGTGTGCCACGTGACAGTCTATTTGAAGAAGGGGCTCTGCTGCTGAAAGAAGTCTGAACACCTCAGGAGTAAAGTGTTTTTAGGCACCAGACCTGTCACTTGACTACAATCTGCCTGTCAACACTGATGCATACGGACAGGTGGCAGTGAAGAGTGATGCTTGAACACTGTCATGCAGAAGGCCTGCAAGGCCAGTGTCCACAGACGCCCAGGGGAGGCACGCCAGTCCCGGATTCCCACCTGAAACACCTCTTCTCCCTGCCTCATCTTGAGGAGGTTGACGATTGCCTGGTCGCTGTAGGCCCTGACGACAGTGTTTTTATCCTTGGTGTTGTCAAGAAGAGCCTTCAGGATGGGCTTGATGGCCTGGGGGTCCAGGGCAGGCAGCGGGTCCCTGTTTGCCCACCAGATCATCTTCTCAGCCACCAGCCTGATGTCACTGGATGGGTTCTGCAAACACTATGAAGAGGAGCGCAGGCTTTCAGCCAGGCACATCCAGTCTGTCTCTCAAAGCAGCCCAGACTCTGCCCTGACACTCTCTTCATCGTGGAAACTGACCCCACTGCTCCCCTCCGATGCCATCCCCACTGTGGGAGGGTAATAACCAGGTGTGATTCGGACCCTATTCTCTTCCACCTCATCTCATGCCAGTCTCTCCTTTGCTCACCACTCTCGGCCCACGTGGGCATTCAGCTTCTGCAAACACACCATGCTGCTTCCTGCCTCGGGCCTCTGCACTGGCTGGTCCCACTGCCCGGGACGTGCGTGGCCCAGATCCTCGCTTAGTTGGTTCCTTCTCATCCTTCAGGGCTCAGCTCAAATGTCAGCCTTTAGAGGTCTCCCCGACAGCCCTTTCTAAATCACAGCCTTCCCACAGGCTTTTTGTGTACCTCCACCTCCAGAGATCTTGTCTGCCCTGTTCACCTCTACACCTTCAGGGTCTAGCCCGGCCAGGCGCACAGCAGGTCATCAGTAATAAACGCTGATAAAAGCTGCATGCAGGGCGATGCCGTCATACAGGCTCAATCTAATCGGGGCCCTGTAAACTCTCCACTGTGGGTGCCTGCAGGGTGGTGCAGTCAGCCTTGGGAACCTCACTACTCAGAGCAAGGTCAGTGCACCAGCAGCACTGACATTGCCTGGGAGCTGGTTACAAAGGCAGGGTCTCAGGCTTGGCCACATCTCTTAGCATGGAGACTCTGGTTCTGTCTTGCGTGCACACAACCGTTTGAGAAGCGTGCTCTATTACACAGGGGCTGGGGCCTCGCCGTCAGGCTCCCCAGCTTTCTTCCTTGGGTCTCGCAGCCACCATAACAGCCACACTAGTAAGTGTCATGCCTGCTAAAGGCAGGCAGGGAAGAGAAGGTTTATTAAGATTTGAACCCAGGTCTGTCCCAAAGTTTGCAAAATTGGTGTGCCTAGGAAGAATGCCTAAAATAGAGGTTCTTAACATGATTTGGGGTCATAGGTCTATTTGACATTCTGACAAAAAGTTGGGCAAAAAAAAAAAAAGTTGGGCACTCCTCCAGAGAAAAACTCACACACGACCATTTTGCATTCCAGCCCTATGGGCTCAGAGATGCCGCAGGCTATCCATGGAGAGCGCCTAGAATACAGAGGACACACTTCTGGTGTTCTTTGGTCACGGGTCCTTCTCACAAGCCTGGCTGCCCTGCTCACCTTAATGAACAGGCTGGAGAGTTTGGCTGGCAGCTGTCCTCCTCCTGTCTCGATGTGATGCTTCATCAGGAAGCCCATGCCCCGGACCCCGCTCACAGCAATGGGGATCTGTGGAGAGAAGACAGAGCTAGACGGGGTGGCCTCCGGCTCCGTCCTTGGGGCAGCGGGGCCAGGCACCAGTCCTTCCCCAGGACTTCCCGGGGACCCTGGCTCTTCCCCACCAGTCCCCACCCCCCGGCAGCTCTCATGGAGAGGGCCTGCCGTGGCTGTGAGGCAGATGAACCAAGCCCAAGTCACTAGTTCCCAGGTCAGGAATCAGAGACCTTCTGACCTACAAGGGACCTCTAGATGCTCCAACCCGAACTCCTCACTGTTCAGGTGATGAAACTGGGGCCCAGAGAGATCAAGTACTGGTCCAAGGGCACAGTAAGTTACTGGCAAAGGTAAAATTTGAACCCAGGTCTCTGGCCACCGAGTCTGGCTGCCCCAAAGCCTTACCCTGTCTGCCATGGCATTGCTGAGGATCATGTCCTGAACTTCACTGCTGTATCTGCCTGCACAGAGTCTGCTGGGAGCCACATTCACAGCCACGGAGAGAGCCAGGCTCCGCCCGTGCCGAACCATCCAGTCGATGCCGGACACGTCCGCTGGGTGCAAGGACACACTGGGGTCAACCCGCACCTCACAGCATGGCCCACCACCCACGAAGCCCACCTCCCCGACCTGAGACTCATGTGCCAGCTCGGAGCCTGGTGGAAACCCCAGTCCGCACTGCACACGGACCTCCCTGCCCCGAGTGGACGTCAAGCAGCCATCCCTCACAAACTGCTCCAGACTGTAGCTTGTGTTCTTGGAGCAGAAACACTCGGGGCTGCAGGACCCCCAGAAACTCCATTTTGTTTTAACAGCTGAATTTCCAAGGAGAGGGTGGTCCCGCTGCCAGAAGACCCTCTGAGGGGAAGGGGAGACCGAGAAGCCCTGAAAAGGAAGCCCCCCGTGGACACAAGAGGCCTACCCAGCAAGTACTGCTGAAGAACAGTACTGAGCTCCTCTTCCGTCAGAAAGGCACACAGTTCCCCCAGGCACCCGGCCGAGGAGACGCGAGTGTTGTCCTGATGGAGCAGAGAAGGCAGTGAATGGGGATGCAAGCCCTCACGGGCTCCGCGGGAACCACGGTGGAAGGAAGGCGGACCCTAAGTCCAGTCCTCCCTCCAGGCACTCACGCTCCCACCGCCAGAGCGGGACTGCCACTCACTGCAGCTGCCACTCGGTGCCGTGTTAAAAATTACACACCCAGCACTTAATTTTAGAGAACTCCAGCCTGTGTGCATACGTTAGTCATCATCATAATAGCAATAATAACTATATTTACACAGCACCTTTCTTCTTACAAGCCTGAATGCTTCATATTTATTATCTCAGTTACTATCAACAGCCCTGTGAGGCAGGGAGGCGTGCGAGCTCCTGCCCACAGTGCCCAGGAAAGGCGGTCAGAGGACCACTTGGAGCTCTACCCCCAACTCCACACCCACCCCCGAGCCGCTCATGTGTCCGCCTATGTCCAGAGAGACTCCCTGCTGCCCCGACATTACTCAGGTTTGTCCCGGGAAGTCAAACTGAAGAGCTGATCAACCCAAGGCAATAGGTAAAGGCCGAGTGTTTTGTGTCAAAACCAAAGCCACGTACATAAGCAGCTCCCTGCTGCTCTCCCTGCCAGCTAACTACGGGACACCACACAGTGGATTCAGGTTATGTGCTGCAGTATTAGGAAGTGCCAACTTGGCGTGCCTCCCCCAAAACAAAACAAACAACCAACCAGAGCCTCAAGGGCCCACGGGGAGGCATCAGCTGGACTGGCACTCTGGATTGCCACCTTCGATCCAGCGCAAGTTCTGAGGGAGAGGGTGGTTGGCCAGCACCTTGGGCCTCTGAGCTCCCTGCCCAGGTGCCAAGCAAGGCTAAAGCTGGCTCTGACACGACAGCCACTCTCACCAACGGGATCTATTTTAAGCTCCATTGTGGTGAAATGTAAATTGGTTTACATACTAACTTCTGCTTGCACTGTGCATGGCCCTATAAAAACTCTGATAGACTGTGACCAGAAGAAGGTAGAGTCTCCCATCTGTACCCCACAGAAGGCCAGGGTCTCAGCTGGAGGGCCGTGATAACCAGCCCCGTGTGTGGGCAGACAACGGGGTGTAGCTCCATGTGAACCCAGAGGCCTCTCTCCAGAGATCAGCCCCACAGTGTACATCTGGCCACGCAGCAGAGGGCTGTCAGAGGGCAAAGAGAAAATTCTTCTCAGAGACTCAAGCCCTCCTGGGCCTGCCACAGCACTGGGCTGTCAAGGGGTACTTCGCAAATGCTTCTAGACGGGGTCAGGAAGGGCTACAGTAACGGCATCGTAACAGAACCAGGAGTCACGGGGCTCAGGTCCTGATTTTGACTCTACCACTTGCTAGGGTGCAGCCCCAAGTGAGTCTCACCCTCTCAAACAGTGCTAAGCCCTCCCACCTGGACAGACACCAGACAGTTTCCTGAGGGCTGTGCCCACGCTTCATTCACCTCTGGGCTAGGCCCTTCGGCTCAGCAAATGTTTCCTGAACCAATAAACGAAACTCTTCACTTTACAACTGGGGAAATGAAGGGCAGAGAGGGAAAGTGACTTGTTTAAGACTAGAGAACAAATGAATGAGAGACCTGGGACTTTAAAAACCTTACTTTCCTTATCTATACAACATATCATGGATATCAATATCGATATCAAGACGCGCCTTGTCTCCCTCACTACCAGAGGCGTGGTAAACCACAGAGTGATACGAATGTCGGGAGTGATTATCACTACTGACCAAGTTCTTCTAACACAAAGCAGAGATGCCAACCAAAGGAAAGAGAAGGGAAACCAGCCGAGCCCCCCAGCCCCGCGTCCACCTGCCGCTGTACCTCGTCATGTCCCAGCGTGCTCAGCAGGAGCGAGACGATGCTCTTCCGGATAACCACGTCCACTTTGGCCCCTGCTCCCTGAATCACAAACCTCAGGGCCTGAAGCATGGTGTCCCTACAGAACCAGTGCACCCAACTTAAAACCTGGCTCTCCTTCACCACTGCTCCCGCCGCACAGGCAGGGCCCGGGCTGCTTCAGGAGCTGCCCGGCCTCCCCACGGCCACAGCTCTCTCCACCAGGGCCTCACCTGACACCCGGGTCCTCCATGACCCGGATTCCGTTCAGCAACTCTGTGAAGAGAGGATCCACCTTGATATGGATGGAGATGAGCTTCCCTAGCGCATCAGCAGCCTTCAGGCGCACGCCCCGGTTAGAGTCCTGCAGGGCTTTGGTGAAAGTGGTCTGCAGCTGGGGCAGGAAGGGCTTCAGGGCAATCCCAACCTGTTGGAGAGACCCACACCCAAAAGCACCGCTGAGGTGGAGTCCAGGGCCACAGTGCACTATAGGCACGAAAAAAAATGATCACAAACCACCATAAGCTGCCCTGGCTCCCACACATAGGCCAGGAATAGATGTCCCGTTAAGACAGGGGCGCCCAGCACAGAGAGGTTACACTCAGTCTCCTCTTCCATTTTCAGCATCCTGCGCTGCACTGGGAGGAGGCAGAGGCGGAGGATGACACCTGCAGCAGCACCCCCAGCACCACCACCAGCACCAGCACCACCACCAGCACCACCACCAAGGGAGCCGTGGACTTGGCTTAGTGAAGCCCTGTCCACGTGGACAAGTGACTCGAAACCCTTGTCTCCGAACACACTAGAGCAGGCCGGGAGACGCTGTCAGTACCATGGAAGAACATTTTAGTGCAAAGAAAGGGAAACGGACCAGGTGTGTAAGGGCAGGTACCATCTACTGAGCATTTAACGTTCAGCCTTCAGAACAATCCTATGAAACAGATGGCCTCAGAAGGTCATCCCTGTACACATGTGCGCTCCCTCATTAACAATCCAGTCTAATCCCCGACCACACATAGAAAAACAAGCACATTTGTGACAAAATACAGATGGGTCCAAGACGAAAGATTTACTTATTGCTAAATGGGAAAAATCAAAGTAGCTGTTTAGAGGTTCAATGCCAATTAAGGTTTGGAGATACTGGCGTCGGGGTTTTTGCAGGCAGCTGGGAGGCAGACCACAGAGTGAAGCTGGCAAACCTGCGGTGGGAACCACCTGCCTATGGGTGGCACCTGGCTTGTGGCCTGAGGGACAAATTCCAGGAGGGAAGGGCTCCATTTGTACACAGTTTAAAAAAAAAAAACAAAACACAGAAAAGAACAGCACAGAATGTAAAGATGATACTTAATTTAAAAGAAAAATAAAAGACTCAGTTTCCTACAGAATGAGGCTGATGCTCACGATCCCATTTTTATCTGGGAAGTTGCTCCCCACACTTTTCTCCCAAAAGGAAAAAGCTACAAATTTTAAGCTTGCTTTTGTTTCCAAACCTCAAGTAAGAATTTTTCTTTTTTTAACAACAACAAATCTTGGCTGTTTATGCTTTTTTAAATCCAAAGGGCTTAATTATTACACTGTAAAACATCAGAAACAGTTAACGTGTTCAATCTTTGCTTCTGACACTTTGGGCAAAAACTGAAGTTAACTGCAGTTGCTCTCAGACTTCCTTTTCATTCTTTCCTCAGATTCTTTTCACCTCATTTATGAGGTGGTCATAAAGTAGGGAAATGTTTTTGAACAAGGTTTTAATTGTATTTACGTGGCCCTGGATTTTGTCCTTTGACCCATTTATAAATAATAGCAATTAACACGCACTGGTGTGTCGAGTGCTTAGAATGTGTCAGGCCTCATGCCCGATGTTATTTTATCTGAGCCCTGTGTCACACCGCCCTTTGAGAGGCAAGCAGTCTTAGTACTCTCAAAACACAGGTGAGGAAACAGGCTCAGAGGCTGCATAACTTTCCCAAGGTCATTCTGGCCATACAGCTACCAAGTGGCGGACCTGGAATTGACCATGTGCAGTGAGCCTTGACTCCAAAGTCTTAACTCCCTCGGCTCTGCCGATTCCCCATGATAAGCTGTCACCCCGCCTCCATGGGACACCGCGTGCCAGCGTCCTGCACACAGATCCATTCTCTAAGGGCTGAGTGGACCGAGAGCGTGAACTCATCAGTCGCTCACCTTGGCCAGCAAAAGGCTGAGTGTCTCGAGCAGAGCCGCCTTCACGTTCCAGCTGAACCGGTCCCCCAGGATGCGAATCAGAGGGCCAGTGATGCTGACCACGGAGGGTCTCAGGGCATCAGCTGAGGTCAGGCGGATCACCAGGCCTAAAGCTTTGGCTGCTTCTTCTTTCTGTTCTGGGCTGCCAGTCAGGACACCCTCCCGCAACACTGGAAGGATGGAGGTTACTCCCTGACAAGAGAACCACACCTGAGAGTCAAATCTCAAAGGTTCTGGGCCCAGGTGTCTCCCACCTGAAGCAAGGAGCTCCTGTTAGCCATCCTCTCCTCAACTCCATGAGAGATCGAATTCAGGCCGCCAGGGTCACAGCCTGAGATGGTGCTGGCTGGGGAACAGTCTTGACAGTGACAAGAAGAGCAGAGTCCCAGCAGGCCTACCACACAAGGTACCTGCACTGCTGTCACTCACTCACTCTGTCTGAGGTGGCTTCCACCACTTAAACCGAAGATGATGAACCCTGTCCCCATGAGGCCACCACGGGGAAGAAACACGCTGTCTGTGAAGGTGCAGAATGGCACCTAGAGCACTAAGCCAGATTAACACACGGGCTGCTCCCGCGGCCCCACCTCCTGGGACCCAAGGGGAAGGCAGAGGAAGGCCGCACGCCTGCCGCACCCTGCACGGGCCCTGGCTTACCTTCTTTGGAAGGCAGAACCCTGGCACATGTTCGCCTTTGCTCTCATTCCCTATGAGCCGGATTTCTTTGTGTAGTTCCTCAATTAGTGCCAGCTGGTTGCCAGCATCCAGTTTCTGTGGGAAGCCGGGAAAAAGCAGAGAGGATGTCAGAGTTCTAGGTAAAGCCCTCTCAAGACTGTTTCAAAATAATATAGCAGGCGGAAAGGTGTGTGTGGGAGTACAGATAAGACTGGCCACGAATCGACAGATGCTGAAGCTGGCTGATAGGTACATGGGGGGCCTTAGGAGTCTAGTCTTATAAGCGCCTGGAATTGTCCACAATCAGAAGCTGGCTGTGGGGTCCACAGCTCCTCACCTTGGTGATGGCATTCAGGGCATCCCAGCTCTCCTCCAGAACCACAGGGCTGGAGTCGTTGAAGAGGCGGATCAGGCCTGAGACCAGGCTCCGCAGGTGGCTAGTGTAGTCCACCTTTGAGCGGGAACAATAGATGTTGAGGATGATGGCAGCAGCCTGCCTCATGCCCACTTCAGGGCTGCGGGTGGCTTCCAACAGATCCTCGATGATGATCCGGTGCCCGGTGTCATCCTCTACCGAGAGGATCACAGCCTGACAGTTGGCCATCTCCTAAAACCACAGGGGATGCCTCAGCTGAGCACAGCTCCTCCAGGACAGGACAGGATGGGGCAGGCTCAGAGAGCCTGCAGGAGTGACTGTGACACTCACCAGCTGCTCAGCTGGAGTCCCCAGCTTCTCCTTCAGGGCCAACATGACCGCCGGGAGGATCACGCCAAGATGACGGGTCAGGGCGTCGCCTGCCACAGACGAAAGGAAAGCCAGCACCCGGGTATTGACAGGTGGGGTCGTCAGCTGTGGAACGATGAACAGCAACTCAATGGGTGCTGCCCCGTGCTGGCCGCGGCGCTAGGCTCTGGGAGATCCCATCCCACTGCAAGAGTCACCAGCCTCCCCCAGCATCTGAGTGCAGAGCTGGCCTTCACACAGGCCCGGGGAACAGTGATGTGGCTGTGGCTTCTGGGCCAGAGGGGTTGCCACATGTTGGGACTTACCTTGGGCACGAGGTAGGGCAACACCACACGGCTCTTGATGGCCATCACTTGCTTCAGACCATCCAAGGCAAATTCTGACACCTCCTCATCATCCTGCAGAGGGGCATTGGGGGCAATGTTCAGGAGCCGGCTCTTGTCTCCACCTCCGCTGCCTTGGACCGGTCGGCGCCAACGTCCTTCTCCACTCTCCTCCCCTCCTCCCTCTGCACCCACACGGACTGACTGTCAAAGGAGAAGCCCAGAGCCAAATCCCATCCTATGCACCCACTCCCTCTGGGGCCCACACTGCAGCTGCCTTGGCAGAATCAACCCCCTGCGTGTTGCCTCTACAGAGATGGTAAAAGCCCGACTGGTAGGTGTGGGGCAGAGCCACTCACCAGCTGCTTCAGTAAAAACGGGAGGATGTCCTCCAGAGCCTGGTGGCCGATTGTGGAGTGCAGCTGCTCAAAGGTCTTGGCCGCCGCCTCTCTGACCTCCTCCAGCGGGTCACACAAGGCCTTCCTTGCCGTGGGCACAAGGGACTCGGAGAAATACAGCACCTGCAATGGTACAGGTGTACTGAACCCGACGTGGCAGAGGGAGAGGAAATAAGCAGGGGGGCGGTGAGGACCTCTGGCCCCGCCAGACCACCGCTGCTCCCTGGGCTTGACTTTTTTTTTTTTAACTTAGATGGTTTCTGTGGAAATGTACAAGTATGAAAAAGCAGAGAGGCTGCGTAATCTACTCCCAAGGAGCCTTCACCAGACTTAATAATTAATAGCCTGCTTTTTTTCGGCAAGTTCTCCAAATACTCTGGTCTCCTACAGGAACTCCAAACTCCTTCTCATGGCGAGGACCCTAGTGATGTGGCCTCCACTCCCCAGACTCTTTTGCTCATCCTCTTAGGAAACTCCAAGTCCTTCTTCAAGTCTCAACTGAAATACTTGCTCCCTGGGACTTCCCTGGTGGCGCAGTGGTTAAGAATCCACCTGCCAATGCAGGGGACACGGGTTCGAGCCCTGGTCCGGGAAGATCCCACGTGTCACAGAGCAACTAAGCCCGTGTGCCACAACTACTGAGCCTGTGCTCTAGAGCCCGCGAGCCACAACTACTGAGCCCGCGTGCCACAACTACTGAAGCCCACGCGCCTAGAGCCCGTGCTCCGCAACAAGAGAAGCTTCTCACTGCAATGAGAAGCCCGCGCACTGCAACGAAGAGTTGCCCCCACTCGACGCAACTAGAGAAAGCCCAGGCGCAGCAACAAAGACCCAGTGCAACCATAAATAAATAAAAAAATAAAAATAAAATAAAAATTGAAATTAAAAAAAACTTGCTTCCTTATGAAGTCTTTGCGTCTGCAACGGGGCCAATGACAGCTCTGTTGCCTCTGCAACCAATTCCACCAAAGCAACACCCCCTATGAATCTAAGGACTGAATATGAACATGGCCACCAGCAAGGCCTCAGCCTTTGGGGCACTTACTATTTAATGAATCACAGCTCTTTTGGTGACAGAATTTACCTTTATCTTTGAAAAATGCAAATATAAAACCCCAAATGTAATATGTATACTGATACACACAGGGGGAGAAGGATCCTGTAAATCAGACGAGGCTTTTCAGGCTGAGCAACTGGCTACGTGATCGAATTTCTGACTCGCCACCCATTCATCGCTTTGGTGCTTTCATCCCAATCGAGAGCCCTATGCCTACTCTCAACCTACTCCCCATGTTGGGGAGGATCAATGTTTGGAGGATCAATTACCGTAGAAAAGTAGGGTCAGTGAAAAGGACTCCAACCCTCTTGAATGTAGCTGCTATGGAAACAGTCTCATTGCTGGAGACAATGCGTTTCCACCCACTGGGTACTCACTCTCATCTACTCCGCTCCCTCTGAGAACAAGCACGCCCTCCTGCTCTCCGCCACCCTCCACCACTCACACACGCGCACCTCCTCTCTCCGTTAAGTGCACCACACGTGTTAACTGAACTGATGTAGTGACACAAAAGGATTACTCTGGAGCAACCTCAGGAGTGGTGAGGGAAAGACTATCTCCAATCTCCAAAAGCTACTCCAGGCCTCTAAATCGCTTAGATCTTATAGCCTGTAAAACCGATGGGAAAGCTGAGAGGGAAATTCCAATGCACTGCGGCCCCGCCAGCACCCCGCTGCCAGCCACGCCCTCTGGAGCGAGGTTCGCATGTCCCTGAGGGTGTCGCTAGTGGTGCAGTTTGTCCTATAACCTCCCTGGCCCTCTGAGTCAGGTGCAGGACCTGCGGGGCCCTGAGGAGATACTCACGGCGTCCCGGCTGGTGGACTTCATGATCTCGCTCAACCCAATGCACACGCCCTGCCTCTCGTCACTCTTCTGAGACCTCAGGCCTTCCTCAAGGATGGGGATGATCTCAGGTAGGATTTTCTCCCCTAACTTCCGGACGAGATCTCCCAGTGTCCTGGCTGCAATCTGTCGGCAGAGCTCAAGTCAGGACATCGACTCCCTGCAAACCCCAGAGCACCCAGTGCACAACTCCAGAATGAGGGCCCTGGAACCTCCCAGACTTTATCCGAGCCAGACCTAACTTTCCCAAACGCTCTTACCCCTGAAGAGCCCCCACGGTGCTTGCAAAACATGACAAAATAAAATGATCTCTCTGCGTCACACACACCTACACAACCTAAAGCAAAAGCTGGCACCTTATATATGACCAAGAAACTCATCACGTGCTGCCCAGTCAAGGGCCGATTTCCCTGGATCGAAAACTGTGGCCTAGAAGTCACTTAACCCTCATGCTCTTGCCCAGGAAAGGGGACCTGAATTTGGAATAAACACTTTAAGGAAAGAACCCATCTCCTCTGAGGCCTCATGCAAACCCTTCTTCAGAGCCAAATACACAATCTGCTTGCCAGGGATGGGGGTTGGGAGTGGGCCAAAGAGGACTGGCAGAAGCGATCATCGGCCCTGGTGGGCCTCTCCTCCAGCTGCACCGGCCTTCGTTCAGCCCCTGCTGTTGGCCACATTCCCGCCCACCTCATGGCTTGTGCACATCCCATCTTGGTATCTCAAGCACTAGTCCCTTGGTCCGAACAGTCTTTCATCACCTCCCCACCCATTAATGCTCACTCATCGTTCGTCTTCAAGTATCACTCCTTCTGAGAAGGCTTCCCTGACCCCCAGCTGGTTGACCTGTTATAAGCATTGGCAGTGCCACATAGCACTTGCCATACTTGCATTTTCCATCTGTTTTTGTGATTATTTGATTAACATTCATCTCCTCTACCAGACTGTAGCTCCACGAGGCTGCCTTTCTTCTCCACTATCTCCCCAGGTCTTGGGCCCGTGCTTAGCACATAGCAGATGATAAATATTTGTTGAATAACTAAGTAAATAAATAAATGCTCCCGTGTTAGACAGGGGACCCTAGGGGCTCTCCCATTCTCTGCAGACATCAGAGGCATCAGGGGCTGCTTGGTCAGAAGCAAGGCCTGCGAAACTTACCGTTCTCTTATCTGCACACGTGCTGGCCAGGAAACCCAGCAGGAGCCCAAAGAGGGTGGGCAGGATCTCACGCAAGGTGCGGGGGGTATTGGAGACCACAATCTTCCAGACGTGCAGGGATGCTTGCCGCACAACCAGCTGGGTGTCAGAGCGGCCCATGTACAGGCCTGCCAACACCCGGTTCCGCCGATCTACCCCCAGGGCAGTGATGATTGCCTGCAGCAGTGGAAAGAAGCAGAGAACAAGAGGTGGTGAAGCCTCCACAGTGTGAGTGCCAGGGAGTCTTCGTACCATCAGCAGAGGGAGGAAAATCAAAACAAGGCACGCACCTTGTTGGACTGGGCAGTTCCGAAGTTATCATCTTCAGAGGCAGTTTCTGTGGTCATCTTCCCAGTGACTCCTGAGATGTGGAACAGGAGATCCCCAAGCAGCTGAACAGAGCTGAACCTGAGAAGGAGGCCAAGAACAGAGTCACACAGTTGCAGGAGGTTGTCTCAGTGCACAACCAAGCACTGGACAGAAAAGAGACTAGAAGGAAATGTACCCAAAACACTCATGGTGGTTCTCTTAGAACAGGAGAGGTCACAGACGATACTCATTTCTTTACAGTCTCCCACATATGTTCCTTCCAAGTTATCTACTAATGAACATTATTTTAATAATAAAAAAGGACAAACATTTTTTAAAAGCAGATATGAAAATTTCTATAATAAACTTATGAAAAAGAGAGAAGAGAGCACAGAGGGAAGTAGTAACAAGAAACCAGGAATGTGGATCATCAGAACGACAGACATAAGGAGAGGCCTAGAAGGATAAACTTTATTTCTCTTCAAATTAAATTAGATTTATTGTTTTTAATGATAACAGAAATATCATATTGAAACTGAAAATTCAAACAATACAAAAAAATATAAAGAGAGCGTAAACAATCACCCAGACTCCCAGCACCCAGGCAACCACTCTGACACTCCGGTGACACCCTTGTACACATCTCCCTCCCACATACCATGTGTGAAGTGGGCCTGCACCACATACACCAGGCCATGGCCCGCACCTTTCCATCAACAACAGGTCGAGGAGCTTTCTGTCTCAGCTGACATAGTCCTTATGCCATTCTTTGTAATGGCCAAATCAAAGTTCATGGTGTGGACGTGCGATGACTTTTCTAAACCTACCTTCAGTTTTTCAAATGATAAACAATACCACAACAAACATCCTTCTAAATACATCTTTAAGCACTTGACTAAATATGTCCTTGCAATAAAATCCTAGAAGTAGAATTTTCAGATCAAAAAGCATTCGCATTTAAAATTTTGACACAAACTGAAGGACTGAATAGAGAGAACTTTTTAGAAGAGAATCAGAATTGAAGACACTGCTATGGGATACTGGAGAGTTATAAAAAGGTTAAAAGTGAGGGTCTGGAAAAATTGAGAGTTTCTGGCAACATTTTGCTTTTCATTTCTCAGTTCCCCAAACACAGAACTATGGCCACTGGGTCTTTCCGCCTGAGTTCTCACCTTATTCTCCAGAGGTCGTCAAAGAGGCCTTGCTCCAGCTGGGGCAGCAGCAGGGCTATGGCCGTCTCGGCGTACATGGAGATGACCCGCTGGCCCGCACGCAGGGCTGTATCACGCACAAACTCGTTCTCATCAGCAAGAGCCTGTGCACACAGAGGGTGGGTCAGCCAGAACTGCCTTCCCCTAGGCACCCAAACCCAAGAGGAAATGGGACTCCCTGAAGAGCAGGATGAGGACTCCTGCCACCCAGCCCCAACTGGCGGGGAGCCCTAGCTCTCTGGGAGAGCGCATGTGTCCTGCCCTCCTCAGTAATGCTATCCTCAGCATTGTCGCTGGTGCCTACTTTGAGGATACAGGGGATGATGGGCCCCACATAAGGAGTGAACTTGTCCCCGAAGGTGATGGGCAGGTAGTTGAACATCATGATATAGCCATCTCGGACGTGGGGTGCAATGTCCACTTTGCTGGCTGTAGCCACAATTTCTGGCATCAGCTTCTCCAACTTCTCCACCCCCAAGCCAGCCATGACCTCGGCCAACCCTGCAAGAAAAGGACAGAATGAGCCCACCAGATCTAAAGGTCACCAGAGGGCATTGCCGGTCTGGCCCCTGGGCCCACCCTGCCTCACCCTGCGCGGCGCCTGAGCGATCCACAGAGCTCTGCTCATAGGTCAGTGTCTCCATCAGCCACGGCAGCAAGTCCTCAAAGCATGACTCCCCCATGCCCTTCACCATGGCCCCAAGAGCCTTTGCAGACACCGTCCGCACCTGTCAGGTAACCAAGAGCAGGGATGGCGAAGAGATGTGGCTCAAGACCAGGAGACCATGCAGGAGCAAGGCGGGGTCCCCTAGGGTCTCCTTCCCTTTACCAGACAGACGCAAATGCAGCTTATAGGGAATTCTTAGGAATCAATTTTCTGGGACTGGGCTAAAATAACGAGCTCCTGCCCCCTCTCCTCCCAGACTCACCTCAGGTACAGGGTCCAAAAGAGAGGCTTTCAGACCAGGTGTCACGCTTGGCAGATAAGGAGCCAAGTCCTGCAATAACAGAAGAGGTGGCTCAGCAGGGGCCCAATTCCGGCTTTCTCCAGCCCTGCTTCACGGTGGACCCTGACCACACCATTCTGCTGACTAGGAGCACTCAGAGGGGTGCTTGTCACTGGCAAAGAACCCCCACCACTCCCCCCGGTTCCTTGAAGGCCCATGTGATTGCTCAGGGAAACCTACGAGGGACCCCAGGCCCATCCTCAAGAGGTCGAGTGAGCCCCCATATGCAGTTCAATGCTCTTCCTCCTTCTGGGACCAAGGGCTGCCCAGCCTCGGGAATCTAGGAAATTCTTTTGGCACTCCTTTCAGAATTGCATTATCATCTTTTCACTCTCTTCACCTTAAAAGGTTTATGTCTCTTGATAAGGCATTCAGCTTTCAGAAACAGTTTTAAATATAGAAAAAGCCTTATGTTCACTGCAGCATCATTTAAAATAGCAAAAAACCTTGGACACTATATGACCAACAATAGAATTATATAAGTTATGATATATAAACTTGTTGGAATATTACATAACTATTAAAAACTCAGTTTTATGAATAACTTGTTATTAACTTGGAAATACATTTATGTTTGGAAATATTTTTTACATGTAATTTAAAAACATTAACAATAATTATTTTAGCTTTTGGAGGGCTATGGATAAAATTTTTTGGTTTTCCAACTATCCCAAATTTCCTAGGATTGACTAACTTTCCCACTTTATCTCTTGTGCCCAGAGCCTCAGCAAGCAAAGCAGAGCTGTGGTAGTGAGATAACACATGCAAGCCCCTAGGAGCAAGTAAACAGACAAACAAAGTAAATCTCCCAAACTAGGCTAATTTCCTCTGAGAGGCTTACAGAAGCAAATGCTTTCGACAAGAAAACACTGCAAGCAGGCAAAGCAGCAGCCGCTTTCCCAAAGCGGGACCTTCGACTCCTGAAAGGTCAAAGGCGAGGCTGGACCTTTCCTCCCTGTCAATCTATAAAAGGAGCCCAGTGGGACAGGCCTCACCTGGGGGCTGAGCTAGTAAGGACTTGTATCGCTATATTCTGGAAGATGCCCAGAGAGCCTAGATTTCTACCCTCTACCCCAAAATGGTCCATTTCTCCCCCCAAATATAATCAGGGATCAAATGCTCATAGCTCTCCTGTGTCTACTGTCAGTAGGTACTCTGTGCCCTAAACCAGCATCCACTGGTCTGTCCTGTACGAGCCCCAGATAGGCTGATACCTTCTGGTCTGTCAGGGAGTACATGTTGCCAATGATCTGGGCTGCCATCTTCCGTGTGTCCGTGGAACGGTCCTGGAAGGCTCTCTGGACAATGGGCATGATGAGGGCCAGGGACGGGGCATCAATGAAGTGGACAAACTTGGTGTCCAGCAAGGTCTGCAAGCACTTCTGGGTCTTCCGAGAGGGGTCCGTCAGGGCATCCAGCAGGACTGGGGCAATGGCTGCATGTCCAAACAAGAGAGAGGCTGCTTTGTACAAGTCTATGGTGTGGCAAATCTGCTGGATCCCCAGCACCAGAGGGGGCCCAAAGAGAAGGGAGTCCAAGGTCACCCCTCCCTAGAGCCCCACAAATCGCCAACTGAGGAAGCCAGCCTGTCTGCAAAGAGCAATTCTATTCTTGCTCCCCAAGAGGAAGCCGTGTGGGGACGGCAGCCATCACCCCTTTGCACTGCACAGTTGTGGTCTGGTGGGGCACCTGTGGGCTAGCTTCAATGGCACTGAGCTGCAGCCTCAGCGCTGGGCCTCTGTGGGAGAGCTACTTGGACAACATGGATCTTATTCTGGAAGCAGCAACCCAAAGTGGTTTTGTGAAAAAACTGTTTGGAGACACCAAAGGCCCCTGAACCAGTGGTGGGAGTGAAGCATACAATACTCAGAGCAGCTAAGCCCAGATACTGCCTTATCTCAAAAGTTCAGCACCATCAGCCCAGCAGAAGGAATTCCAAGAGGAATACCTGGCTTATCTCTTCCTCAAACCCAGGGAATTCAACAACTACAAAGACACATGCTGGTCAAGACTTTTAAGGGAATTCCCTGGCGGTCCAGTGGTTAGGACTCGGTGCTTTCACTGCCAGGACCCATGTTCAATCCCTGGTCAGGTGACTAAGATCACGCAAGCCAAGCACGCAGACCAAAAAAAAACAACAGAAAAAAAAAAACAAACAACAACAAAAAACTAATAACCCAGTTAAAAAATGGGCAAAGGATTTGAATAGACAGTTTTCCAAAGAAGATACGCAAATGAAAAATAAGCACATGAAAACATGTTCCACATCATTAGTCATTAGGGAAATGCAAATCAAAACCACAATGAGATGCCACTTCACACCCACTAGGATGGCTGTAACCAAAAAGACAGACAATAACAGAGTTGGCAATTGGAACTCTCATACATTGCTGCCGGGAATGTCAAATGGTACAGCCGCGTGGGGTAACAGTCTAGCAGTTCCTCAAAAAGGTAAACAGTTACCACAATTTTTACCCAGCAATTCCATTCCTAGGTATCTAACCAAGAGAATTGAAATCATGCCTACAGGGAAAAGAAAAAAATACCTTCGATACAGATGTTCATAGCAACATTAATAGCCAAAAAGTGGAAACGACCCAAACATCTATCGATTGATGAATGGATAAACAAAATGTGGTATACTCATTCAATGGAATACATTATTGGGCCATAAAAGGAAAGAAGTACTGATACATGCTACAGTGTGGATGAACCTTGAAAACATAATGCTAAATGCAAGATGCTAGACATAAAAGGCCACATACTGTATGATGCCATTTACATGAAGTGTCCAGAATAGGCAAACTCAGAGACAGAAAATAGATTAGTGGTTGTCACGGGCTAGAGGTAGGAGGGGAAATGAAGAGTGAATGCTAATGGGTGTGGGGTTCCTTTCTGGGATGATGAAAATGCCCCGGAACTAAACAGCGGTGATACTTACATAATTTTGTGAATATGCTAAAAACCACTAAGTTGTACATTTTTGAGAAGTGAATTTTACATTATACAAACTAGTCAATTTAAAAAAGAAAAAAAAGGTCCCAGGCTGGATTCCGAAAATGAAGGCATTCATTCGATAGAGATGAGACTGTTCTGGGCCTTAGAAAGCCCCAGGGGTGCTGGACATTGTAAACAACAACAAAATCCACATCTACCTATTCATCCCTTAAAAAACAAAAACAAAAACCCATCATTTTCTGAATGAAAACAAGTCTGGAAATATTCAGGCTGAAAGGCACTGAATGGGTACTGATGTTCTATGCTGAAGCTTAAAAATTAACAAGTACAGTGCTGGTCAAGGTAGCTGGCTGGGGTTTGTTTCTAGAAATCAATCTTTCCCTAATTACTCAAGAAAGAACCACACTAAAAAGTAAGCTCCCTAACCTTCCCTCTATCACAGGTCTCCTGGAATGAGAGAGAATAGAAAAGTTCCCCAAAACCTAACACTTTGGATGATGCAGATGTGGTCCAGAGCTTGTCATTCATCTGTTGACCTCAAGGCTCCCTTAGAGTCAAGCTATTTCTGGGCCAACAACTCAGTTTCCCTACCTGAGCAGTCAACGACTGCTCCAGACCAACAGGAAAACAGACCACTTCCAAACTACTTTCCACTTATTATCGTAGGAAAAGGGTTTCCCCAAATTTAGAGGTTATCTCAATGTGAACATATCTGTCCTCAGAGGGCCTAAGCTGAATGGGTGCATGTTCTCTGCAGTGTCCAGGGATGGGAGGAGGAGCCAGGGCCAGTGCCCTCGTGGGAGAGGCGTACCCAGGATCTCCGGGTTCCTGATGACGGAGCCAATTTGCCTGAGCGCCTGCTGTCCGGCCTTCTGCACTTTGACGTGGGAGTCGGTGAGGACCTCCGTGAGCTTAGGCACGATGTTGGGTAGGCAGGACGACAGCTGCTTAGGAGCACAGTACGCCATCGCCCCAAGCAATTCCACCGACCCTGCAGACGGCAGACACACGCCCAGCATGAAATCACTGAGCACAGGTTGGCAAGTCGCCTGGGCTGGCTGCCCGGGCAAGGGACACGCGGCCTGCTCCTCTGCAGACTGCTCCAGCAGTCCCGGGAAGAGGGCACAGGGCCTGGCTCCAGCCAAGCGAGCAAAATGCTCCTGAGGCCTGCTGAGCCTGGGAGCCTGGGCGAGAGGCTGGGCAGTGTTGGGGAGAGTGGCCAGACCTGGCTTAGAGCTGACAGTGACCCAAGGTCAATTCACTGAATTTCTCTGGCCTCAGTCTCCTCATCTACAAATGAGGAGACTGATTAAGATTGTGATTTTTCAAGATGTAGGGGGAAGCCTGAAGGACTGAGGAGGAAGCCCCGACACTGACCCTCCCCAAACCTGAGCAACTCTGTTTTACAAATTAGGATTCCAAATAAGATTACATTTTTTAAAAAGGGGTTTTGGGACTTCCCTGGTGGCACAGTGGTTAAGAATCTGCCTGCCAATGCAGGGGACATGGGTTCAACCCCTGGTCCGGGAAGGTCCCACATGCCGCGGAGCAACTAAGCCCACCCCGTGCGCCACAACTACTAAACCTGAGCTCTAGAGCCCGCGAGCCACAACTACTGAGCCCGCATGCCACAACTACTGAAGCCCGCATGCCACAACTACTGAAGCCCGCGCACCTAGAGCCGGTGCTCCACAACAAGAGAAGCCACCACATGAGAAGCCCACGCACCACAACGAAGAGTAGCCCCTGCTCGCCCCAACTAGAGAAAGCCTGCGTGCAGCAACAAAGACCCAACACAGCCACCAAAAATAAAATAAAAATTGATTCTTTAAAAAAAAAAAAGGCGGTTTAATGGTTGGGGGAAAGGCTTTAAAATCACAGACCTAGCCACAGACTAGCCTTAAAGCTCTGGGATTTCCTGACTTAGGTCTGTGGCTCCTGTGGGAGGCCTGTTCTTTGCAAGAAAGCACACAAACTAATAAAGCAATGAGCTGCCTAACCAGAGTCTTGGCCTCATCCCTGGGCTGGGGAGCACACACGGCACAAGAGCTGTGGCTCTGGACCCCTGTGAGGGCAGTTTTCAGAACAGGAAGTTGAGACAGAGACACAGAGGGAGCGGCCTTACCGGCTTTGGTCCTCCAGGATTCCTCCTCCAGGGCAGCCAATAAGGAGGGGAGCACCAGCTTCACCCCGTGAGCACTCAGGTTGCTCATCACAGCCTTGGCACAGTCATCTGCAGCCTCAAGGGAGGAGAAAAGATGTTCAGGGGCCTCCTCGGCTACGCAAGGGTCAAGGCCTGATGCTGGACCGAGGGTTCTCCTGGTGACCAATGCTCACTGGGAGGTCTACTGCGTCAGACCCTGTGCCCAGGCCCGCAGAGACTGCTGAGCAGGAGAAACATGGTTTCTCACCTCCTGGGGCTTCAGTACTTCACTGGGAACCAGAGGAGTCCGTACCAGTAACCAGTGTCCAAGATGCGGGCAGAGGGCTTGCCAGCAGCAGGGGCCTCGAACCACTGCCAGCCATTCCCAAGTGCAGCCTCAGGACTTACCTCACGCACGTACTGGTTCCCATCCCCGAAGCACAGCAGTAGATGGGGCAGCACATGAACCACGTACGGCTCGAAGAGCTTTCCCAGCATGGTGCAGAGCATCTCGAAGGCAAAGAGGGCTCCTGGGGGAGAAGGCAGGACGGCTGGGAACAGGATGTCCTCTCGGGGCAGCTGCAGGACAAGCTCCCCACCACCTCCTCACCCTCTGGAAAACACTCAGGGCAGCTGTGGGACTAAAGTGGCTGCCCCGTGAGGGAGCAGCCCCTCTGCCTCCCCTGAGCATAAAGGAGCTGAGAACAGGGAGCACTGACAGCTAGAAAGGCAAGTCTCTCTCAGCTGAGGGTGTTGCTGAGTTAGAAAAAAGGAAGTCCGGGCCGCATCAGCAAGGATGGGATGGAATGGCTCACAGACAGCTGCCCCCCTGCAGCGCACACACAAACGCCGGCCTTCAGCAGGGGAGGAAAAGCTGGATTCCCTCCTCTGGCAGCCATGGGGACTGACCTCCCACGCTGGGCGGCACCGAGCTTGGAGACACTCACCCTCTCGGCGGCGGAAGTTCTTCTTGTCCTGGATGGCATCGGTCAGCGCAGCCATCATCTCCTGCTGCTTCAGCGACAGGATGCCCAGGCCCTTTACCAGGCCCGCCAGCCCGTAAGCAGCCCCTTTGCGCTCAGCGTACTTGTCTGACTCCAGCAGCTGCTGCATCAGCCTCTGGATCATCCCTCCAGCGTCTTCCTTGATGGCGGGGACGAGGGGCGGCAAGCAGCTGGCCACGGATTCCTGGACCTGGGGGAGGGGCCTGCCGCGTCAGTGCTGCAGCTCAACCACAGCCAGGCCCTGGCAGCCGATGCAGTCCTCCGCAGCACCTCACCCCCAAACGTCCCCCAGCCCCATCTCAGCCACCGCAGGTCAGACCACACAGGGCATCGGAAAGGCAGATGGTGGTACAAGCTCATGCCTGACCCACATTCTGTCAGGGTGCACGCTACATCTGTTAGCCAGGAGAGCATCAGCCATTACGGTGCTATTTCTGGTCTGAAGAGAGAACCTAGGCCTGGGCAGGTGGGGTAAAACCTCAGGAAGATTAAACCCACTCACAGAGAAAGATCCAGAGAGAGGCATGCTACTGTGCCTCCTTAAAAACAGCCCAAATCTCTCAGTTTTCAAATTTGTAGTCACGGGGAAATGGGGCTGGGCCTTACAGGGCCAGGTCCAAATCAAGCAGTCCCAAAAGATGCTGTCAGTCGTCTTCCAGCCACAGCTCATGAAGCCCGACCAGGGCAGCGAGGCAGTCTGCAGCCAGGGGCCTGGGCAGGCAGCTTGGGAGGCCAGGTACTCTGACAGCCTATTTGACCACAATTCAGTAAACCTGTGGTTTTCAACTGTGCCTTTGAGGAGGACACTCTGGGTTGTCCGAAATGCAAGTCACAGAAAATACATGTAAATGTGTTTTTCAAATAAGAGAACAAAAAAAAATCCTTTGCACTGTGGCTTGGAGGCTGCATTACAAGGCCCCCAAAACATATAACACACACAGGGAGAGGATCAGGAAAAGGCTAACACATCAAGAACAATTTTTTTTTTTTTTTAAAACCTCTGTGTACCCAGGGACAGGTTTACTCTAAATGCAAAAACTGACTCTTAGAAAATGAGTAGAAAAAATGAAAACATCTAAGAGGTCTACTAGAACAAAGTAACAAACTAACTCCCCCTCCAGAGGTGGGTATTCCTGACTATAAACCAGGCTGTCCTGAGACGAGATGACTCCTCGCAGAGAACTGGGCCTTCTGGACCCTGATACCCGACTCTGTCCCTAGCATCCCACTGCCCACCCAGTTGGGGCCCCAGGCCAGGGGGCAGGTACCTGTTGGGAGGGGGTGGAGAGAGCGGCGATGAGCTTGGCGACAATAGGCTTCACTTTGGGGTCACTCTTTTCCAGGTGCTTGGCTAGAGAGCCCATCAGGACCACCACGCTCTGCCGCACAGCGTCATAGCTGGCATCATTGGGTGCGTTCTTCAGAAACTCCTCAAACACCGGCAGCAGTGAGTTGACGTTCTCCTGGAAAGCCAAGAGCTCCAGGAGCCTCACGTCAGCCCACAGGCTGTGCCTGGGGATGACGGTCTCTGCCCGAGGACCAAGCCCAAGGCTGGCTCTGGGACAGGCATCCTAACAAGCTAGCCAGCAGTGCCAGCGGGTTTCCCAGTTTCTGGCAGAATTGCAGCAGACTTACAAGAATTTAACACCCTTTTGGGGGGTCTTTATGACTCAAAAGAAATACAAATGGAATTTTCCACAGGGGCTAGTGCCCTGCCTGGATTTCGAGCACTCAGCATCCCTGCGGCACCACTGCTCAGCCCACCTTGGCCCAGCCTTCTCCCCACCTCCTCAGCTAGCTGAAATCTTTTACCTTCCCATGTGTGTTGAGCGTCGCAAGGGCTGCATCTAACATGCACTTCCGGACGTCTGGGTTTCGGTCGTTGAGGGCATCGGGGACAAAAAATTGAAAGAGTGGCTTCACCTGAGAACTGTCCAAACACTGGGAGAGCTTGTTCAGAGCCAAAGCCAAGCCACACCTAGGAAAGAAGGGAGAGCGTGTCAGGGGGGCAAGGGCAAGCCAGAGGCCTCCTCCCCTGCTGGTGGCACCTATCCCAGTATGTCACTAGGAGAGTGAGGCTGCCAACACCAAACACTGCTTCAGGGGCAGAGCACAACACGGAGCCCAATGCCCTGTGCTTACCCACGGCTGTGCCCACTGGTTTGGGAACGGCCCACTTGTAAAACAGAGTCCTCCTATCTGCCCAGGGTTTACCTCCTACAGGGTGACCTTGGGGAGGGGACCAGCTCTGCCTCTGTTCCCCCAGGTGTGAGTGCATCGCCTACCCCTCTCCCTCCAGGGCAGGAGGAAAGGGAGGTGAAGGAACCAGATGTGAAGGCATTCAGAAGTGGACGTATTCTACAAAGGCTAAGTACTATTATTCTTTCAGCTACAGCAGTAAGGAGGTGCCCAGGGACCTCTACAGAAACAGAGTCTCCCGGAGGAAAGGAGAAACATGTCGTCTAGCTAGCCAGGAGGAGCCAGAACTTCAACTCAGGTCTCTGACTCAGAGGGAGGTCTTGCTGTTTCCCTCTGCTGATCCATTATCCCATGCTGCCTCTTCACAGCACCCAGCCCAGCCAACCTGCCACACCTCAGAAAGCACTGAGTGGTACAAGGCTGAAGCAGCTGTTATACCTGGCTTCCCACTGATCTGGAGGAGATTCTGAGATAACGCGTCCCAAAGCATCCAGCACTGGGGGCGGCCGCTGCAACAGACAGGTTGATCAATGCACTGCAGTGCTCTCTCCAGTAAAGCCAGCGACCCAGGTGAGACAAGAGATTAGGCACAAGCCACCCTGAGCCACAGTGTGGCTCCTGTTTGGAGCAGGTGGGAGGCTGAACAGGGTCCAACCCACCCTCACACAACCAGACCGCGTCGCGGTGCACAGCGACTCACATAGAGCTTCTCCTGGTAAATCTCCATAAGCCTGGCCATAACCTCCGCCGCCTGCCGCGGGTAACGCGCCACTGCTTGGGAGAGGGCTTCGGCCCCGGCCTGCCTCACAGCTGCCTCGTGATAGATGACGTCGTCGATGAGCAAGGAGCAGAGGTCTGGCTGCAGATCTAGGCCCATGGTTGACCAGAGCCTATAGCAGACCAAAGGCGGAGCTGGTCAGACAAGGACCTGCAGCGCAGGCCCTGCCAAACCCGACCACCCGACCCTCTTTCCCTCTGTAGGCTGAGCACGCTGGCTCCAGTTATTTCACGAGGGGAAAGAAAACAGAGCAGGAAAACCAGCCTTCTGACGGCTCTCACCTCTCAGCCAGCTTCCGGATCTCCTCCTCCTTGTCAAACTTGACCACCCAGAGCCTCCGCAGAAGGTTCAGGCCATTCTTCTCATCAGTGTCAGGCGCTGGCAATACCATGTGGAGTTCCAACAGCCCCTGAGAGGGGGTGGGATCACACCGTGTGAGGCATGACCTTTGGAAGAGCCTCTGACCTGCCCGCCACCACCCTGCCTCCCTCTAGAGCTGAACCATCCAAGATGCAGCCACCAGCCGCACGTGGGTCTGCACAGTGAAATCATTTAAAATGAACTCTAACTTTTTCAGCTGCACCAGCCACATTTCAAGTGCTCAACAGCCATACGCTGGCCGGTGGCTACCACACTGGACAGCACAGATGTACATTTCCAGCCCTGCAGAACGCTCCACTGGACAGCGCTGGTTAGGGAGCGCCATGAGTCAGTTCAGCTCATTAGCTGCTCTTCAAAGAGCTTTTCTTTCATGAAATGATAGCATGTAGCGGTAGAATCTTTTCTAACATAGAATTTAAAAGTTGAACTCTAAACACGCAAGTCAGACAAAACCTTAGAAAAAGGACATTCCCTTTGTTTTAAGAAATATTTGCCACATTGCCATTGTTTTTCACATTTTTACCATGGACCAGTGAAACCTCTGTCACAGAGCAATAGCAGGAGCCTGCAGTCTGGCATTTAGGAATCAATGTCTCATACTCCAAGGGGATCCTTTAGTTTTGGGTCCCAAAGCACCAAGAAAAAGTATAAGGTAGTAGGTTGAAGAAATGAACCAATCCTGTGAGTTATATCTGTCTATAAAAGTACCAAGAGCCACATTCCGTTTTAGAAATTAGGTGAAGCCTTCCGCGGTGAAGAAAAAAATAGGCAGTGATACATGACAACTGTTTAGCTGTTCCAATTCCTAGAATGACCCCGAACCACACTCCGTGGCCTCTTCTCTTTGCCTCCAGGACACACTGGTGCATATGTGCGGCATCTCCCATCAGGGCAGCTCGAACAGGGACACTGAGGGACAAGGGACGCCACGGTAGCCCCAAGAGGGAGTGGGCACGCACCCGGAGCGCAGTGTCCCGCACACTAGCACAGGGGGACAGCAAGGCGCAGAGCAGCACGTCCACCTCCTCCTGCTCTGCAAAGGCACAGCCATCCTTGCCACTGCTGCTGGCACACAGGGTGGTCAGGGCGTCTGAAGCCAGAACCTGAGGAAGACATCCACCCGCTGGGCTCAGTTCCACAAATTTTTTTCCTACTATGGGGCCAGGCAGGGGAGCCAGGTGATGGGCTGAGGGGCCCAGGGAGGAATCTGAACTGAGAACGCCCACCCCACAGCCCTACTAGGGCTCAGACCCCAGCGCCAGGCCAAGGCCAGTGGCAGGACCCAAGCAAAACCCCTCACTAGCTGAGAACAGTCAGGCTGGCTCTCAAAAGCAGCCCTTCTGCCCAAGGCCAGAACTGAGGGCTGAGAGAAGAACTAGGACCTGAGGTTGGGGTCATGAACTGAGCCACAGCAAAAGCCAACTGGGAACCAGATCACCTGCAGCTGGGGAGAGCCTGTGCCGATCACCCAAGTCAGAAGGCGCAGCATGGCCACACGAGGCAGCAACTCTGGGCCATTCTAAGAGAGAACAGAAGGTAAGTCAGGGTGAAGCTCCAGGGAAGGTCTGTAACCAAGTCCGGTGGCACATGAAGCAGCAACCTCTCACCCACAGGGGAACATTCTGGGTCATACTGCTGACTCCACTGTAGAAACCCTGTCAGGTTTACAACTCAATGCACAGGAGCCAACCCCAGTCAACCAGGATCTTCAGGGACTAAAAATAAACAAACTCTTAACCTTGGTTGAAATTCACAGAATATGAAATACAGGTGGCCCATAAACATATGAAGAGATACTGAACTTTACAAGTAAAGTAAAAAAATGCGAAATAAAACATTACACCATTCTTTCAGCCATCGCTGGCAAGATTAACACTACGTGAGGTTGTATTAGGATTGGAGAAAAGAAAACGTTTAGTGAGGGTATTGCTCAGAATATGTCACATAACCTAACAATTCCATGCCCAAGAATCTGTCCTATAGAAATGTTCACACAGTGTGCAAGGGACATAAATGTACAAGGGGACACACCACAGCGATGCTCAAAATATGGAAATGTTAGAAACAACCTTAAAATATCAATCAAGTAAAAAGTTAACTAAACCATGGTGCACCCACAGCATAGACCCCCATGCAGCCTGTAAAATTAGATCCATGTGACGTGGATCATACGCATCCGGACACCGGAGGAGACCCAGAGAATATAGTCCCATGAAAGAAGCAGTACAATCCATTTTTGCTTTGCTGTGTTTGTGGGTATGAGTTTTGAATGTGCTTAAAAAAAAAAGGTCCACAAGGGTAGAGGCCAAACTGTTAGCCATAGTTACCTCTAGGGAGTGGCATTTCTCTTTTTGCTTCTGTACTGTTGGAATTTTACTCATGCATTACTTTGGCAAATTTTTAGAACATAATCTATTAAAAAGAAAACTCCTCAATGAATGAGCTCCAGTCTCACAATCATAAGCAAGTCAAAGGGAGAGAGTGATCATCACTATCTTCTGAGTTAGAAACAGAACAATAAATTAATACAAAATCCTTCAACTTCTTTGGGTCAGAAACTATCAGACACAAGAGACCCATAAGCTTCTGTGAGGTCTTGACAACCGCACTGAATAGAACATTTGGGCCCTCCCCACCAATGGTTGCTGCTATAGGTATATGTATATGCTGCATGACCTCCCCCCCAGAATTGTTCATGGGTCGGGAAGCGTCGGAAGCCCCTGCCTCCCCAACCCCCTCAAGCCGAGGGGGAGCCGAGCTCCCCGGGCCAACCTCGTCCACACGCCCTGGTGGGCTGCTGGGTGAGGCCCTCAGCTGGGCGTGGACGGTGAGGATCTGAAGAATCTGGGCCATGCGCTCCTCCTCCTCCTTGCTGTGGTGGGGCATCTCGGTCAGCACCATCTTCAGAAATGGGAAGACTAAGGAGAAGGCTGGCGCGGACAGGGGCGCGGCGTCTGTGAGAGCAAGAAGCAGATGGATCCTGTAGGTCGGGCAGGACCCTGAGCACGGCTGCCTCAGTGTCCATCCTCAGGGCAAGTGGGTGGGGGGAAGGCTGGAGGCCCTGACACCCTGAAGTATGTGGCATGACAAGAGGGATGACAGACAGTAGCCCAGTTCTAAAGCCAGTCTTGCCCCTACCCCAGACACTGCCTAGTTCCACAATGTGAGAGTTAAAACAGACAAGTAGGGGCTTCCCTGGTGGTGCAGTGGTTGAGAGTCTGCCTGCCAATGCAGGGGACATGGGCTCGAGCCCTGGTCTGGGAGGATCCCACATGCCGCGGAGCAACTAGGCCCGTGAGCCACAACTACTGAGCCTGCGCGTCTGGAGCCTGTGCTCTGCAACAAGAGAGGCCGCGATAGTGAGAGGCCCGCGCACCGCGATGAAGAGGGGCCCCCACTTGCCGCAACTAGAGAAAGCCCTCGCACAGAAACGAAGACCCAACACAGCCATAAATGAATGAATGAATGAATGAATGAATGAATAAATAAACAGACAGACAGACAGACAAGTAGCTTCCAATGGCAAGAACTAAACCCTCAATGGGGGTCACAGTGACTCAGAATACCAGGGACCAGACTCAAAAATCGTCCATCCCCCCTTTTTCTGATGAGGAAATCAAGGCCAGGGAGGGAAGAGACTCACTGGAGGCTACAGCCTCAGGAAGCCCCGGGGGACGGGCTGCCGTAGCTCGTGCAATCCCTGCACAGTTCATACCGCCTCGTGCCCTCTGTCCGTCCTGTCCCTTACCTGGTTCTCCCTTGCCTGCCCTGCTGGTGATGGCGTGACTGTGCAGCAGGGTCACCGCCCTCTTCACGGCCACCGACAGCTCTTCCTGGCACCATGACTTATCCAGGGCACATTCTGGCTTCAGCAGGCGCAGAGTCACGTGGCTCACCAAAGTTCCTGTGTCCAAGAGAAGGGACCCAGCAGGGGATGACCCTCGCAAAGACACAGAATCTGGCCCAGGTGCAAACCAGGGACCCAGGGCAGAGATGCCATGTCCCTCTGACTTAATAGTAATCAATTCTGCTCTGCCTAAGTATCCTCAACCTAATTTCTCATTTCATCTCCATGACAGCGCCAAAGGGTAGGCAGTCCGGCAAGGAGATACCCTTCTGACACTAAGGAATTAAAAGTGCGCTGAGAGGAGGCATGAGCCACCCAAGGGTTATTCAGTTGGGAGTTATTCAGCTCTATCCATGTGGTCCTCCCACCTTCCATGCAACAGCGCAGCCAGCCAGGTAATACTTCTGGCAGGTTCTATGTGTACCGCCTGACTCCAGCCTCACCCTAAAGGGAACATACCCCTCAGGCTCAAGGTATGTTCACCCTCAAGGTCGTTAAACAACCCATAAAGTGAGGCCTCCACAATTCCCAGCCACCCCACCTGGTCTTTGTTTCTCCACAGCCAACAGAAAGCTAAAGGCCACAGAGACCTCTGGTCATCCACACGTGGCCGCTCAGGAGCTCTGGGCTACACAGACAGGCCACGTGGCACCAAACCATCCCACTGCCACTGAATTTAAAACTGCTACAGGGCTTCCCTGGTGGCGCAGCAGTTAAGAATCCTCCTGCCAATGCAGGGGACAGGGGTTCGAGCCCTGGTCCAGGAAGATCCCACATGCCGCGGAGCAACTAAGCCCGTGCGCCACAACTACTGAAGCCCGTGCGTCTAGAGCCCTTGCTCTGCAACAAGAGAAGACACCACAATGAGAAGCCCGTGCACCGTGAAGAAGAGTAGCCCCCACTCGCCACAACTAGAGAAAGCCTGCGCACAGCAACGAAGACCCAACGCAGCCAAAAATAAATAAATAAATAAGATAAATTAAAAAAAAAAAAAAAAAACGCTACAGAAAGATCATCAACTAGCATCTAAAACTTGGCCCTCAGAATGAAGACTCAGAAGACATAAAACGGGAGAGCGGAGGCGGCACTGTGTGCTCCCAAGGATACGCAGCTTGAGATGCCCGAGGCTGCATCCATAGGAAAACAAGTCAGTAGCCTAGGTCACTGCATGCCTCCCCACGAGCACTCGGGGGCATCTCTATCCACCCCCATCCTGCCCCAGGGTCATGCCCACAGCCAGCCAACAAGGACTAACCCAAAGCCTTGAGCCTAGGGGTCATGACACAGGCAGCCAAGGACAGGAAAGGGTTCTTGATCCTGGGAGCAGCGAGGGGAGATTTCAACAAGGGCAGGAAAGAGTCGACCAGGACAGGGATGTACTGGGTCAGGCCGGACGGGTTCTTGGCCAGGATGGTGTCCAGCAGTCCTAGCGCCGCCTCCAGCTCATTGTCCAGCTGTAAGCAGAGTCACCCCAGAAGGCCAGTGAGCGGGGCCCTGCCCCAGGCGGCCCAGCACTCTCGTGGCGCAGGCGTGTGGTGGCAGCACCTGCTTACCTCCTGCAGCCGCCTCCGGACCTGCGCCTCCTTGTCCAGCTGGGCCTGCAGCATCTCCTTCTGTTTGCTGGTCAGCTGCACCTCCTCTTTTATGCCTTTCTTCTTCTTTATCTCCTGAAGGGAACAAGCAAAGCAAGTCCATCTCCAGGGAAGGGAACTCCCTCCCTCCCAGCAAGCGGGGCACGCTCAGCTCCCCAGTCAGCACCAGGACAGCTCTACGTCTGTGACCTGGCCCCCCAACCTGCCATGTGGCCTCCCCTACTCCCACAAGTCCACAGCCACCTGGTTTCTACAGAACAGAGAGAGCAGTAGAGAGGCGATTTCTTGCTGGATTCTCTACTAACAAACACAAGAAGGGCCTTTATACGTTAGAGAAATGAGAAGTCCCTCCAGGTGCTAAAAAGGGTACTCTGGTAGCCATGCAGCTTCAGCCTCTCCTCCTGCCAGCCCGTCCTACAGACACTCTCTTCCAGTATAAGCTAAAGCCTTGCAAAGACCGAGAGCACTCATTCATTTGATAAGTCTTTACTTAGCACCTACATGGTGCCAGGCACTGTTCTAGATGCTGGGGAGACCGTGAGAACAAGACCAAGTCTTTATCCTCACAGAGCTGAGGATCTAGTGGGTGCAGGTAGACAACGAACAGGGAAACAGATACATAAACAAGGTGACTTCAGATCACGACAAATGTTATGAAAGGAATAAATATGATGCATAGCAAATGAGAAGAGGCGCGCTGTCTACTCTGGATAGGGTGGGCAGAGGGGTCACCTCTCCGCGAAGGGGATATGTGGGCAGAGATGTGGAAGACAAGAACCCAGCCTTGTAAAGACTGAGGGAGGAAAAAAAACAAAAAACCGAGGGAGGAGCAAACAAAGGCTCTGAGACAGGAAAGAGCCCTGTGTGCTTTGCTCCTGTCAGAACCAGTTCTGTCACTGCCGAATACAGCGATGAACCACGCCCAGCGGCTACACTGTGCCAGGCCCTGTGCCTACTATCAGGAGGACAGATAGGTCCCGGCCTTCCAGGAGCTGGGGGGACAGGCATGGAATCAAGCAACACCACTTAGCAGAGGAAATACATGAACTACTGCCAGCAGAGAGAAAAATTTGTTTTCCTTGAGTTGGGGGTAGAGAAAGCTACCCGAGAAAGGGCAGATAAAGAGTGTGGCAGGAGGACTCAGGATCAGTGCGGAGGTCGGAGGAGCGTGCCATGGGTCAGGATGACCCAAGGGACCAGTCTGAGGCCACCCCACGTGTGAGGCCTCCATGTACCCACCTCCTTCAGCTCCAGCTCGATGATCTGCTCCTTGAAGGAGTAAGCTTTGTTCTCTCGCTTCATGTTGGCCTTTTTTATGCTGTCCTGTTGGGCACTGAAACACCAAAGCAGGTGATCAGCCAGGTTCAAAACAGCCACCAGGCCCTTCAGCTTCCCGCCAGCCATAAAACCCCAGCTAGCTTTTAAGTCATATGCACCAGGAAAGTGCGGGATACTCTACATGCTCTTGTATCCCGGGCCTAAGTACTGTGCCTAGAACACAGCAAGCACTCCTCCAATGAGGAGTTTCATTTTGTTTCATTTACTCCTCACAAGACCCGACAAAGGACACATAGTCTCCATCTGACAGGCACTTCTCTGGTGGTCCAGTGGTTAAGAATCCACCTTCCAATACAGGGGACGCAAATTCAATCCCTGGTTGGGGAACTAAGATCTCACATGCCACGGGGCAACTGAGCCCACGCACCACAACTACTGAGCCCGCGTGCTCTAGAGCCCACATGCCACAACTAGAGAGAAGCCTGTGCGCGGCAATCAAGAGGCCGCGCGCCGCAGGGAACGATCCCACGTGCCGCCATTAAAGATCCCGCGTGCTGCAACTAAGACCCGACGCAGCCAAATAAATTAATTAATTGAAAAAAAAAAAAAAAAGGAAAGAGAAAAAAAAGAAAACTAAGACTTGGGGCTATTGAGCCCATGAGTGGGGGCTCACCTCTGGATGATGGATTTGTCGTACAGCTCCCCGGCAGGGGTCTGCATAATAGCAAACTCCTCCCGTGTCACCTGGCACAGCGCTGGGTTCTGCACGGAAGCGGTGATGGTGCTGATGAGCTGAGGGAGGACCCGGTCTGGGGACAGGATGGAGAGGGAGCCCATGGCATTCATGGAAGACTGCCAGACAAACACAGACACGGTCAGTGTGCGCCACGGCTGGCACTGGAGAGGGGTCCTGCCAGGCCTAAATGCCCCAGGCAATTGGCTCCCCTTCTTCTTGCCACTGCCTGCTCTTTCTGAGCACTGCCTACTGGAGTGGACAACTATAGTGTGTGCCTGCCTTCTCAGCGAGCTGTACCTACCTGGTACTAGCACTCTGATTTGGGGGGCACATTCCTCTCCCAATCTCAATCTCTGTGGTTCAGGTGGAGCTGACCCCACCCTCTCCAGAGGTGGGCATGTGACCCAGACCAGAAGGATGGGCCCCAGGATAAGCACAAGACCCAAGTCAGGTCAACCAGGGCAGTAAGACCCCATGCCAGCTGAAATGACTGGAAAACGCAAGCTTTTCCCACTGGAGCTGATGGAGGACAAGAAGTAAGCCTGGAATAGCTATCCTGCTACTAAAAAAGGGGAGACTGAGAATGGAGCCCATACCGTGGAAAGCAGAAATGGTACACAGATGGATGAGACAGAGAGATGGACAGAGAGCAGGAGACACACCACCTACAAGGTCCTGAAGACACCTGAGTCCCTGTCCAGTCACATCCTGGGTCTTACCAGTTAGATGAGGGAACAAGCAAGTTCCCTCTTGTGCTCAAACTAGTTTGCATTTTCTGCCACATGAAACCCAAGGGTTCAACCCACTTTTCATCACACCTTCCCTGTTTCTCTGAATCTTCCCTGTCTGGACTCTGACCTGAGACCAAAACCAGCTCACACGCCAATTACCTGGTTCAGGGGGCTCTGTGTGGTGATCCTGGGAATGATCTGATCCAGGTGCCTGGTAATGAAGGCTTCCGGATCGATCTTCATCCTGGCAAGAAGTGCTGGCCACAGGCCAGACTGCACAGCCACTGAAGGGAAGGGGAGCTCTTTGAGGCCTTCTGCCCGGCCTGCTCCTACAACGTAGTCCCCGCCCCTCCAATACCCGCCCCAGGCACGCACCTAAGGACGGGTGGTGGGAGATGATCAGCATCTCCTGGGCCAGCTGTTCCGTGTTGGTGACATCACCTTCCAGCCCTGGCACCCCAGAGATGATGCACAGAGCCTCCTGCAGGACCCGCGGAGGCACGTAGGCCTTGCCCGCCTCAGTCACCTCCCCGGCATCGGTCACCAGAGCCTCTAAGGGCAGCACCTGTGGGGAGACAACACATGAGCCCCACTGCTCAGAGCCCCGTGCAGGCCTGGCACACAGGAGATGAAGATGCCAGGGAGGCAGCTGCCTCTCATTCGTGTTGTTCTCTGGGCTCCCTGCTGCTGTGGATACTGACACCCAGTGCCCTGCACTGGGACCCACAGGCTATGAGATGGGCCTGGAAGAAAGCACCTGAAACAGCCCACAGGGGGAAAGAAGGCAACAGACACTGGTCCAGGGGACCTACCCTGAGACTGCAAGTCTGTCACTGGCCCACATCCCTCAAGCAGGCTTAGGGAAGGAGGGAAGCAGTGAAACAGGGAACAAAGAGCACTGAAATTAGGAGCCGGGTCTTGCGGGTCAACTCCCAGTTCTGCCACCCCCTGGCTGGGGAACCCTGAACAAGTCATTTCAGCTACCGGAACCCTGGACAACTCATATAAAATAAGTGTAGTAAGCCTGTCAGCCTTTTAAAGGCATTGTGAAAAACTGAAAGGGACAATGGGTAGAAAACACTTTAAAAATTATAAAGTGCTTTAAAAATGAAGTGTTTTCCCATTACTCAAGAATAAAAAGGTTGAGCTACATGTCATAAAACATGGGAAGAAAGAAAAGCATCTGAAAAGGAAAAGGAATTATATGAAACAAGGTGTTACCCAAACTCCAGGGCAGGGCAGAAGATTCTGGCATCACACAGAGTCTGAGTGAGTGAGAACAGCCCAGGAGCAGTCTAGTTAAAATCCCACAGCATAAGCAGGGTCAGCTAAGGGGGTCTGTGAGCCCCAGTTCTGCAGCCCAGATGCCCTGACCTTGTGAGAACTGAGGACAGTCTTCAGCTCCTCCAGGAGTCCGCAGGCCAGCTTGAAGCCCCCGAGAGCAGACAGCAGCTTCCGAACCGTCTGCTGGGCCTGCCTGCGCACGTGCCAGGTGCGGCTCAGGAGCACCGCCACCAGAGCCCGGTGGTACTGCCTGCAGCAGAGGGACAGGGCGTCCTGGGGGAAGGCCAGGCATAGGGCTCTCCACAGCCAGCCTCCCACCCCTCACACACCGCCACGTCTCAGGATCCTGTCAGGGTTTGTGTCACTTGGCCCAAGGAGAAAGGTAAATGAGCCCCACGTACTGAACTTTGTTGCCTGTGAGTCTGTGCGGATGGTCAAGGAACAGTCTCTCTGTCAGATGCAGCACGGTACAGAGGGCTGGGGGGGGACAGAAACAGCACAAGTGTTTTTAAAATAGAGAACACATCCAGAAAGAACTGGGAAGAACTGGAAAATGAACACCATAATGTAAAGGTAAAATTACAGTTCACTAGAATTTTTTTTTTTAAGTTTTTATTTTATATTGGAGTATAGCTGATTAACAATGTTGTGTTAGTTTCAGGTGTACAGCAAAGTGATTCAGTTATACATATACATGTATCTACTGAATTTTCTTTTTTGCTGACTACACATGTGTATTGTTTTTTTTTTAAAACATCTTTGAGTATAATTGCTTTACAATCGTGCGTTAGTTTCTGCTTTATAACAAAGTGAATCAGCTGTACACATACATATATCCCCGTATCTCCTCCCTCCTGCGTCTCCTCCCACCCTCCCTATCCCACCCCTCTAGGTGATCACAAAGCACCGAGATGATCTCCCTGTGCTATGCGGCTGCTTCCCACTAGCTATCTATTTTACATTTGGTAGTGTATATAAGTCCATGCCACTCTCTCACTTCGTCCCAGCTTACCCTTCCCCCTCCCCATGTCCTCAAGTCCATTCTCTACATCTGCGCCTTTATTCCTGTCCTGCCCCTAGGTTCTTCAGAACCATTTTTTTTTTTTTTTTAGATTCCATATATGTGTTAGCATACAGTATTTGTTTTTCTCTTTCTGACTTACTTCACTCCGTATGACAGACTCTAGGTCCATCTACCTCACTACAAATAACTCAATTTCGTTTCTGTTTATGGCTGAGTAACATTCCATTGTATATATGTGCCACATCTTCTTTATCCATTCATCTGTCGATGGACACTTAGGTTGCTTCCATGTCCTGGCTATTGTAAATAGAGCTGCAGTGAACACTGTGATACATGACTCTTTTTGAATTATGGTTTTCTCAGGGTATATGCCCAGTAGTGGGATTGCTGGGTCATGTGGTAGTTCTAATTTTAGTTTTTTAAGGAACCTCCATACTGTTCTCCATAGGCACACGTGTATTTTGGAACAAGCAAAAATATATTCAATATCCTGTGATAAACGATAACAGAATATGAAAAAGAATGTATATATATGTATAACTGAATCACTTTGCTGTACAGTAGAAATTAACACATTGTAAGTCCAACTATACTTCAATAAAATAATTTTTTTTAAATTACTATGCAGTTCTAAAAAAAATGAGAGCGCTCATTATATACTTACGTGAAATGATTTCCAAATCTAGACAGCACAATGCATATAGTAGGCATATTAACACTTGTGTAAAAAAGGCAGAGAACTGATACATAAGGTTATTTATTGGTATAAATATAAAATATCAAAGATACACAAGAAGCTGATAAAATTGGTTCTCCATGGCCAGGGACAATGGGTGGCTAGAGATCAAAGCAAGGGTATAACTTTCAGTGTAGACTCTCTTGGGTCTTTTTTTTTTTTTGTATTATGTGAATATATCTCCTATTCAAAAATTAGCTAAACATTTTTTATTTATTTTATTTATTTATCTATTTATGGCTGTGTTGCGTCCTCGCTTCCGCGCAAGGGCTCCCTCCAGCTGCGGCAAGCGGGGGCCACTCCTCATCACGGTGTGCGGGCCTCTCACCATCGCGGCCTCTCCTGCTGCGGAGCACAGGCTCCAGACGCGCAGGCTCAGCAATTGTGGCTCACGGGCCCAGCCGCTCCGCGGCATGTGGGAATCCTCCCAGACCAGGGCTCGAACCCGTGTCCCCTGCATCAGCAGGCAGACTCTCAACCACTGCGCCACCAGGGAAGCCCCCGCTAAACATTTTTTAAACATCAGAAGTGACTAACAGTTGTAGCTCATTAAGAGAATGTTGTGATTTGTCAGTCAAAAGGCTTTTCCAATCACCCATTAGCGGCAGATACTTCTAAAGCAACCCAGAATTTTAAACATACGTTTAAAGATCAACTGTTCCTTCTCTGCCAAGATAGAAACCAGTAGTTCTTCCATCTCCTGGTGCGGGTGGAGCCAGCCACACTTCACCAGAGCTTCTCAGCTGCCTCTCAGTACACGAAAACCTCTATGACAGCACCAATTACCCAGTCAGCTGTAATTACACCTAATATCACAGCTCCACAACTATTAGTGCTGTCTCCACAAATCTCCCACTTCCCTCCCATTTCCCTAGCCTTCCACATCCCACAGGAGTACATTCATTCCCACAAAAGCTGAGCTGTTTGCCAGATCACTCTGCTCCAGGTTTTTGCTGAGCTGTCTGGTCAAAATAACAGACTGTCAGGGAAGGATCCTCTCTGAAGACCCACCAGAGAGACTCAGCCCCAAACTCGACTTCAACTAAGGGGGTAGTGACTCACCATCCTCTGAAGCCATGAGCAGGAATTTGTCAGAAGTGAAAACCTGCTTCTTCTCATCCAAAATCAGCTGCCAGAAACTGCTCAGCTTGGCCTCTGCAAGAAACAAAAGGTCTCTCTACCGCACAGCTCCCCACATGCCAGGGCTAGTCCCCGCCATGCTGAAGCTGCGGGCGCTGCTTTGCTGACAGACTCTCCGCTGTTGCAGCAGGCAGGAGTTCTCCCTCGGCGGGGGCGGGTCACTCCCAGGCTCACTGTCCTCCGGTTCCGAGAACTAACCGGTTCTTCTGGTGGCATTGCCTATATGAAAAGCTTTGGTGGTTCTCTGCTGCCCACAGGAGCCCAGGTGAGCTGCTTCCCACCTGGAATTCCCACCTGTTCCAGGTGCCAGGCTGAACTACTTGAGGTCCACATGTGGTGCTTTCCCCGCCCTTCCCTCGTTTGAACTCACACTGGGCCAGCTAGTGAAAACCCTTCTAGCCCTCAGGGCCCTAGTTCGAATGCTCCCTCCTTCATGAAGCTTTTCCTGACACCCAACCCCTCAACTAAAAGAAATCCCTCCTTCAAAACTGCTCTTATGCCACATTTTGCCTTAAACAACAGATAACTTTTGCATATCCTCTCTCCCGGTAGAGTAAAGCAGCTTAAAATTCGCTGAAACAGGGTCATGTTCTGCCTCCCCGCCACAGAAGTAGCCCAGTGCCTTGGCATATAGTCAGATGGCACACAATTATATGAAAAGAGCTGAACTCCATTTCTAACCACAGGAATAAGTTCACCTATGTCCCCATGCAGAGTAGGATGTAGACTAAACAAGCACAGAATACCATGTAGCCACAAAAAAAGGAAAGCTCTTTTTGTTGTATTGATTTTGGAATCTTTTCCAAGATGTGTTCAGTACACAATATGGCATGTATAGTATGTTACCCAGCATGTTTCAGCAATTACACATTGACCATCTCTAGACACGAAACTGGTTAATACTATCCAAGGAGGGAAACTTAGTGGCTGGAAGACAGGATGGCTAAGGGGAAGCTTTTAATGTTATACCCTATAAATGTATAACCAATTAAAAACAAAGTCCCACTTATCATCTGCAGGGACGAGCCTCAGCGTTGCACTGTGCAGCGGGAGTGCAGCCAGGGGACTCTGTCACTGTCCTCCTTTGCCCTGGTGCTCCAATGCTCCGGGACAGGGGCTTGTAGATAAAATCCATCCCTGCAGTTGACAAGTGGCCCTACAGCTGCCCAGTGTGGTAAGCGGCCAAGCTAATCCTGTAAAATCCTAAATATCAAGGCACGCCTCCCAAAGACTCTGAAAGAGGCCCTTGTCTGCTAGCATCCTGGACATCTCTGGACTCTTACCAGCCTGTGAGTCAGCCATCGAAAGCTTTGAGAGCAGCAAGGCAGCAGCGACCCCTTCGGTGACTACGGGAACCTGAGTGCTTTGGGAGGCTGCCTTCTCCACTGTCTGGATGAGCAAGGGCAACAAGTCCAGGGCCTGCAACAGTGTGTCACCTGTGGAGATAGGACCAGCACCTTACAGAACACCCAATCACAAGGATGGCAAGACTACTTGAGAAAGGAGTTATTCACCCATGTCTGAACTGGCTAACACCCTTCAGTTACCTTTCAAATATCTCAAATTAGTGGAATTAGAATCTAGGGCTTAAATCAAACTCTACAACCATAAAGCTAGAGCTAGAAGGGGCCTTACTAATCCAATAGTCCAGGTATTCTCTTGATGGATAAGGAAAACAGACCAAGAGAGGTGAAGTGAGTTGCCCAAGGCCACACAGCTGGTTGAGGGAGAGCCAGGGCAAACCTCAAGTTGACTAATTTCTCTCTGGGGCTCTTCTCCCACACCAGACAACCTCCAGACCCAAATCCCAAAACCAGAACCAATCAATCTGCTGACCTATGAACTAAACTCTGTTCAAAAAAAAAAAAAAAGTAGAAACCTACTAAAACTATAGCTAAACCCATGTATGTATGTGTGTATGTATGTATGTATGTATTTATTTAGGCTGCACTGGGTCTTCGTTGCAGTGCACGGGCTTAGTTGCAGTATGTGGGATCTTAGTTCCCTGACCAGGGATCGAATCCGGGCCCCCTGCATTGGGAGCATGGCATCTTAACCACTGAACCACCAGGGAAGTCCCAACCCATGTTTTCTTAATTACTAAATTGGTATGTAGAGTATTTCACAGTGAAACAAGTGTTTCATTTGGATGATGCCATGGATTTGAATCCAAGAAATGTGTATTTTAAAGGTTTATGTTTGTTTTTGAAGTATCAAGCTAAAGAGACTAGGTTAAACCAAGACTTGGCTATTTAGAACTCAATCTAAAATCAAGTTCGATCAGTGCAGCAAAACTGCAAACTGATACACAAGTACAGACACTGTACAGAGGGGGGTCACCTCTCTAGGGGCAGCTCTGGAGTCTCCTAAACACTTTTTTAAACCCAGTCATCATAAGTTTAAACTTTAACTGAAATACGAGCCCATCTCAGAGGTGGACATCAATATTAGAGATTTTTACCTTGGGGATCAAGCTCTTACAGATTTGAAGTTTCCCCTCGCTGTGCTTGGGAAGGAGGTAGATGCTCATGCCCAAATGACAGGTTTGTTAGCACTGAAGCGAGGGCAGTGGTTGTTTCTAATAGGTCCAGTGTAAAGATTATATAATTCACACCTTAAAAATCAGTCTTATCAGAATCATTTCTCCATGATTTCAGAAAACGGAGTGACAGGTTCTGGTTGTGGGTCCTCTCTGAATAAAGCTTTGTATTCTGAAGGTCTGATAAGGAGGAGAAGCCAGAATCTGTTGTGAAGACTGGGCTCTGATTCTAGGCTTTATGGATGACTAAGCTAGATGCTCCCAGTGGCTCAGGAGGAAATGATGCAAAAAAAGCTGGACTGAAAGGGAAAGCCTGGAACGGTGATGACGCCCTGAAGATCACCTCGATCACCTCTGTGAGGGAAGCATCTCACCTCGGAAGCAGACCAACATGCACTGCAGATAGGCGTGCCTCACTGCAGAGGTGGAGGTTTTAAGGCTGAAGGCTTTCTTGAACCATTCAGTGAGCTTCTTGGGCACTTCTGTGGTGAACCGGTTACACCAGAGAGCCAGGACAGAGGTGGCATGCACCAAGGTGCCTTCGTGAACTAGGGCAAGAAGCAGAAGTCCAGTCAGCCCTATGTCTTAGACCCACGTCACATCACTGCCAGTTGCATGCGAAAGCAAGTAGGAGTAAAGGGAGAGGAAGCAGTGATGCTTCAGGGATAGGAAGCAGGGCCTTCAGAAGGGGTTCATGGCAGGCTCCAACTGTGAAAACCGGGGGTCAAGGATGGGTCCAGGCTGCACCCTCACCATGGTGCACAATTACCTTCTTGCTGGAGGAAGGGGATGAACAGCTCAGCCACGGTCCCACTCAGGACTTGACTGGAAGGCCCGGCCACCACGTGATGACTGACACTCCCGATCCCTAGAAGGCAGGGGATTCCCTGCTCAGCCCCTCGTCAGCACAAAACTGCCGACACACCAGTCTTCCTGTCGCTGCCCACCTCCCCAGCAGCCATGCCTCTCCTCTGGCCATGACTGAACCCCCACTCAATCCCCCGTCAGACGTCCTGCCTTTCACGGAAGCCAGACTGGGATGTCCAAAACTGTCAGAGGTGTCAAGATCCAACAGACTCACCTTACCTAACAGTTACGTTACACCTCATCTACAACTACACTTCCTACTACCCGTGGAGAAATTCTGTACCTGAGAGGACGCTCATCTTCTGGGCTACAATAGTTAGTTTTCCTTCCGAGCCTGAGAGGAGAGATAGCAAAGATTCAAAATTCACATCTGCCACATTTCCCGAGGGGGTGAATAAGGTAGTCATGTGTGTGACATCAAGATACAGTTTCTGATTCCAGAAGCAGCCTTTCTATCGTGTAGCTGGGCTTAACATGCTACATGTACATCACATGTACTGGCTTTTTTTTTTTTCTAACTAAAGAAATAAATAATATGTTCTTGCAGAAAATGTGACAAACAGAAAAAAATATAAAAGCAACATCTAAAAATCACCCATGTTCCCACTACCTAAAATATTATTAACATTTTGGTGTATTTCCCTCTAATTTTTCCCCCTATGCACACAATAATGCATATGCTTAAAAACTGAGATCACCCCCATCCACACTGATCTGCACATGCTTCTGTTCATTCTTGACACGAGCAAACTCAGAGCACCAAGCCCCCATCAGGTCCCGGTGCCCAAGGAATGCCAGAGGCCACACCTTGGCCATCGGCATGCCCGGGAAGGACTTGCCCACCTCCGAGGATAGCAAACAGGTGCCTGGCCAGGGCTTCCATCGCTGAGGAGTCACTGCACTGGCGGACCAGGTTCTGCAGCGCCAGCACGGCTTCATCCATCAGGCGGGGGCTGTTGGACTTCAGCTGACCTGGACACGGAGAGCCGCAGCTCAGAAGCTGCTGAGAGCTGGGTAGCCAGGCTCTCATCTTTGTCTTCCCTGCTCCCAACTCTTCAATCCTGGCTCTGTGTTCTCATTATAAAGGATCTCAGGAAAGAAACTATGCAACTGTAGTTTATTTCTAAACTGAGCTGTCTCCTACCCCTTTTTGTACAATAGGGACAAGTACAACCAAAACCCAAGGTGCCGTTCCAGGGGCTGGAGAGGGGTTGGGACACTCACCAGCCAGTCCTTTCACGATGTCCAGGGCATAATGGCTGAGATCGAGAGTCACTGATGCCAACAGACTGGAGATAGCTGAGGGGGACAGAAAGCACGCACCATGTTGGCCTCCAGGGGAAATGCCCGTTTCTGCCTGACTCCCCAGCCAATGCTCAGGCCTGCTGTGTAGACACATAGGACATGACCACTCTTCATCTCTGTATGGTCACATGGTGGTCACACCTTTGTCCCACAGCTCTGCTGTAAAGCTGTATACTGCCCCATCCCAATCAGCAAAAAACTGCCCCTCTGACATTCCACCCACACCTCTTACCAAGATAAAAAGAGACAGAGACTCAACTCTCATATCCTATGGTTTCAAGTGCCACCTCCACACCAAGGTCAAACTGTCTAGAGCAGAGGTTCTTAACCTGGTTTCCAGAAGGTTCTTAGACCTCCAAAAATGTATGCAGTATTTTAAGTGCATATACTTTTGTGCATTCTTCCAGCAAGAGGGCCCATTACTTTCAACATACTCTCAAAAGGGTCCCTGATCTTTCTCCCAAGGGCCCAATGAGGTAAACAGTGAATACATCTTCCCCCGCCCCGAGCACTTCCTGCTGCCAAGTAGTGGGGACCCGGCTTATCAGGCAACTTCACCTCCCTCCCACCATCCTGTTTGGCAGGAACCTACTTTCAAGAACATTCTCTGGACTCCTCAGTAAGGACTTCTGTATGGTGGGCAATATCAGATCCTTAAACTCCGAGTGGGACATGTATCGGAGCAGAGGGGCACAGTTATCCTACAAAGAGAAAGGAGTCAGGCACCCAGCCTTCGTGGGAACAGACCAAGAATAAAGGATGGTTCTGAATCACAGAATTTAAAATGGGATTTAGCTTGCTCAGGTGAGTAAGGGCCACCTCACACTCACCAATAGATACTTCTGAGGCTTTACTTTGCTCATCAAGATGTTCTTCATATAAAAATCCAGCAGGGCACTCTAGGGAATACAGAGACTTGGTTAGACCCTGACGTTCTGAGATCCCTCTTGTGGGAGTGCTTCTAAAAAATACCAATCGGTGCCCCAAATGTCACGGTGTCAAGCATGAAGATCCCAGTGATCATGTCATTCCCCATCTAAAAGCCTTCCACAGCTTTCCATGGCTCCTGGGAGCAAGTCCCAACCACAGAGTATCACAGCCTCTTGCGCTTTTCCTTTGCAGCATGTCTCACAGAGATAGTGAGATGATGATCTGTCTAACGGCAGCCGCCTCAGATTCAGTCCCGCCCGGGGAAGGGATCACAGCTCCCTCACGCACTGCTGCATCCCCAACACCTGGCACAGAGCTTGGCACAAGGCAGATGCTCAGTGGTGGGTGAATAAATGACTGCATGAACAGGTAAATCATCATCCCGTTAACTATGGCAGGATCCATCCCAAGCCACAAATGGAGAGGAAACTTTCCAACTCCTCGAAGTTCATATATCACCATGACAGGCCGGGGTCTCAGGTGAGAAAACCAACAAACTTCTCATAAGGCCAGCAGCTGGGGCCACCAGGGCAAAACAAGCTCCCCCTCCTTTCCTCCAGAGAGTCCACTTGCCTTGTGCCGATTGACCACGTCCATCTCCTTGTGGCTCGTGCAGAACTGCACCAGCAGCCCCAGCATGGCTGCATAGTTCTGGTTGGGTTCTAGGCTGAGAATGGCTGACAAGTACTGTTCCACCAGCCCCGGGTTCTGAAGAGGAACGGGTAAAGCAGGTGTATCAGACGGCAGTGGAGGTGGTGCGGAAGAAGAAATGCCCGCCACCCTGCTGCCTCCTGTCACCTCTTTCCACAGCTTGGTGAGCTTCTTCACAGCACCATCCACGGCGTGCTTGTGGGAGCCGCCCAGCACCTCCAGCAGGAGCAGACACTGCACCTCTACCTGCAGGGACAGGGAGGCCCAGGTCCAGACGTGAAATGGGAGCGGAGGTCCCATGGCCCTCATAGCCTGCCCAAGACCTTCGTCAGGCCCGCCAGAACCTGAGGTCATCTCCGCCAGGCCTCTCCCACTCAATTCCAGCCAGATCCTCTTCCCTCCACCCCCTGACCACCGCCCCCCCCCACTTAACCCTGTCCTGGAATTACATCTGTTCACTCAAGCACTTCTTTAATAAGTATTTGTTGAGCACCTACTATGAGTCAGACAATGAAAACACCTGGAGAATAAGACAGACATGGTCCTTGCTTTCATGCACCTCATAGTCTAGAGGGAGAAAAAGATACTAAACAAATAAACACACAAATGAATACAGAATTCCAGCAAGGTTAAGTGCCATGTGGGAAAAGGATAAGCACTCTGTTTCATATATTTCTTCATCTGCCTTGACTATTCCTTCATTAATTCTACAAGCAATGAACGCTGATGAAGTGGCAGGCACTATGCTAGGCACCGTGGATACAGAAGTGAACACTGATATGCTGATCCTGCCTGCGGGGGGGCCCACTATCCAACCCAGAGTGAAGCACCTAATAGGTGCTCAATTAAAAAGCCTCACAGAGACTGTATGTGCCACGAACACCCAAGGTCACTGGAGCAGTGTGGACTGCCACCCTGAGAAAAAAGGCATGCTTAAGAAGTCTGCCAAATTCCACATTTGCATGTGTACAAAATGGCAGATGTACAAAGTTATTCATGGCAACATTTTTTATAGTAAAAGATTGTAACAACATTAATGGTCATAAACAGGGAACTAGTTATATATACCGTGGTACATCCACTCAAAGGATTAGTAAACAGTCAAAAAGAATGAGAAACTCTATATAAATACTCTGGAACAAATTCTAAATCCAGTTAAAGAAAAAAACACACGGCGAAAGAAAAAAGTTTGTATGTATGCTACCACTTGTATAAAAAGGTCTATTTAGTCATATATACAGAGAATACCTCTACTACATAAGAAACTAGTAATAGAGGGGGACCGAGATGGCTAGGGAAGGGGTGGGAAGGAAACTGGTATATCATTCTACACCTGTTGAATACTGAACCATTTTTTAAAAAATTATTATTAAAATAGCTTTTTAAGCTTGCTGATATCACATTCAGAACTATATTGCTGTTCTTTCTTCCTAGAACATTCTAACCTTAATCTGGGCATGGTTTTTTCTTTCATATCCTTCAGGTCTCTGCTCAAATGGTACCTCCTCCAAAGGCCTTCCTCCCACCATCACCGTCCACCCACTCTCTCTATCCTCCTGCCTGCTTTGCTGCTGCACGACTCTACACCTTGTCATTTATACGTGGACCTGTTTGTGTCCACCCTCTCCCCACGACTGAAGGCTATGAGAAAGTAAGGTCCTCTCACCTGTCCCCTGTTTCAGCCTCAGCTCCTCGAACAGCACCCGACACGCAGGGGGCCCTTAACAAATACTTAAGGGACTGAATGAACTACTCCTATGTGTACAGTCAACATCGGCAATGAGCAAAGGAAAAACCCAGATTCAAGACACAGAAAAAACCACCACGGTTTCAAGCTCCTGATGCATCCTGTCCCATAAACACAACACTCCGGGGTTGACCCCTCCCACTCACTAACCCACACTGACTTACCTTGGATAACGGTTATAAGAATTCATTGGAGACATGCTAGTGAGGGAGCCCATGATAAACCATCTTACAAGAAGGCTTTCTGGTAACAATGGAACCCACACTCTGAAGGTGGTTTTCCAGCATATCCACTACCTGTGAGGTTTCAGTGTTCTTATCCTTCCATCAATTGCTGATGGCCAATCTATGGTCATCCCCAGAAGTATGCTGGACAAGCTCCCAGGGATGAGGCCTCAGTAAGTCTTACGAGCTGGCTGTGTCAGGCAGAGGTGCTCACTCCTCATTTACCTGCACAGCCCTCTGTAAGTTTCTACAGCCCTTTCACACCTCTTCTGAGCCCATCTTCATGGCAACTCTTTGAGGTGGATGGGTGAGTGGTACTTTTCCCCATTTTTTGCAGCAATGGGAAATGGGCTCCGAAATTAGGTATCTGGCCAAATCTCATGGCCAAGAGTCAAATCCATACCAAGATCCTCAGACTCCTTTTTTGTTAAACTGTAAGACCATCCCTCTTGCCCTCCACTAAGCATATCTAGACATTCAAAAGAATCTCCCAACCTGGCCTATTGGGCCATCTCTGGTTAGCAGACATGCTGAAAGGCAAGATAGGGAATGTGGAAGGAGCAGGCATAGAACGGGAGGAGAGAATTGGTATTTTCTGGTTTACTTGTTTTCTGCCTGTCTTCCCCATTCTGGCCTGTCACGTCTTCCACACATGCCATGAAGGCAGGGGCCACGTTTCTCTTGCTCATCACTGTATTCCCAGGGCCTAGCACCATGCCTGACCCAGGAAAGCTCAAAGATATTTGATAAATAGACGAATGTTATTATGCTGCACTCATGCCCATCCACCAAAGTCACACACCTCAGGGTAACTCAAAGAGCCTGGTCACCCAGCACTAAGAGCACTGGCCAGAGAAGGTGCTTAAACATGTCCCAACTCTGTGCAGAGAGCTGACCGGCACGACTCCACAGACCCGGGGAACCTACCAGTTTGTTCCAGATGTCTCCTTGCCGCTTGGCTCTCGAGGGAAAGACAATGCGCACCAGTAGGCAGGTCCAGGACAGGGCCAGCAAGGCAGCCGAGCCACTGCTCTTACTGAGAGGGGAGGGGAGGGGAGGGGAGGGATGAGGTCAGAGCAGCAGCCTCCATCTTGAGGACAAATGCTCACCGCAAGGCCCTGCCTGCTATGCAAGACCCTCCACTGACCTAACTGGAACTGGAAACTTGTTCCCCACAAATCATCTGTGACAACTCAGGACAAGGAGTGCCAAACTCCCACCTCTTAGCACTCACAACTATAAATCAAAAGGATGGTTTCCTCCATTCAGTGCCTAGTGGGCATTTGGTTTCTCCTTAAAATGGCCTTACTTCCACTGGTTTCCCAACCCTGTTCCTCAGGAAAGTGGTTTCTCCGCTGGGCCTAACATCTTGGCTTCTCCGTCCGTTCCGAAGGCAGACTGCCGGCGCCCCTCAGAGTTGCAAAGGGGAAAGGGGCAGGCATGTTCACGCCTGCTCATCTGCACCGGCTTCTCACGAGTAGGACTCCACCAACCCCCAGTGGGCCACCACCTTTACCTCTTACCTCGGGACACCTGCTTTGGAGCCAATGCCTGAAGACTGCAGAGAGTGCAGAAGGTTCTTAGCAGTGGCTTCTGGCTGGGCTTCAGCCAACTGCTGGATTGCTGCCTGCAGAGCCCTGCGTGAGGCTGCATCTCTAGAAGGAGGAAAGAAGGGGAAGGTGAACATGTGGACGCGGGGCAGGGGTGGGGGGCTTAGGCCAAGCCTGGTCTTTCTCAGGAAAATTAGACTGCACTGTATTCCAGTGGGTCATAGATGACGGGATTAGGAAGTAACTGGATAAATCTACCTCATCTTAGAGTTCTAGAAGCATCTAATAAGGGCAAATGAGCCTTAAGGCTATAAGCGCAACATCTACATTTAGGGAACACTTACTATAGGCCTCAAACTAGGCCAAATGCTTTTACACACATGACCGGTGCCAGTGTAGAGACTGAGCACTTCACGTGGCAAGCAACGTTCCAAGAACTTGACTCTTACTGACAACCACCTATGAGGTAGGTAAAAGCATCATCCCTGTTCTGCAGATGAGGAAACTGAGGCACAGAGAGGTTCAGTAGCTTGCCCAGGACCCAGGCAGTCTGGCTCCAAAGCCTGGGCTCTAACCACTACCCTATACCACATTTCTGCACAAACTGCTCTGGACACTGGGCCTTTGATCGGGACTCGCCTGTATCGATGCAGAGTCAAGCAGAATAATTTGCAGAGGCCTTTCACTGCTCCCTCTGGCAGATCTAAAACCAAAGATTACACAGAGGTTAATAAAATAAAATCTACTCAATAAAATCTACTTCCTGGGCATCTGCTGGAGCCAGGCATTCTGTTGACATGATCTCTGCCCACTGGACACTCCCCGGGTGTTTGAGATAGAATTCCCAACAGGAAAAAGTAATGACAAAATAGGACTCTAAAGAAACATCTAGTACGGGAAGGCTCTCAGACAGACATCTGTTAAATGAATGAAACTAAGGCAAGACAAGTGGCCTCGAAATTTAACATGCTGTCGAGAGGAGGTGCTAGAGTACAGGAAATGTTCTGCTTCTTGATCCGGGTGCTGGTTACATGGCTGTGTTTAGTTTGTGATAATTCAGCGACCTGTTCACTTATGACATGTGTGCTTTTCTTTATGTACGTTCTAATAATTGGTTTTAAAACAGGACAAAACTTAAGTACTATGAGGGATCAGAAAAGAGAAGAACACCTATAACAGAGAGGTTTCTGAAGATTTTAAGGACACAGAAGCTTGGCCTAACACATGAGTAGGCTGTGGACAAATGGAAAGAGGGGCCTGCATGCAGAGTGGTGTTAACAACATGAGCAGAAGTGCACGGGATAAGAAGGCACAAGGCCTGTGCAGGGCGCATGAGGAGGAGGAGGAATAACAACACCGACACTTAACCAGTGCTCATGAGGCACCAGGCCCTGCTCTAAGCATTTTATATACATTAACTCAATTCCTGTAAGGTGGGTGCTGCAATTGAGCTCATTTTTAAGATGAAGAAACCAAGGCATGGAAAACCAAGCACGCCAGCTGAGTGAAAGAGAAACTGGTGAAACAATAGTGCTCAATAATGGAGAGCCAACCTGTGACAGGTTCTGCATGCCAGACTGAAGCCCGCAGACAAAGAGGGGAGGGTCTGACAGGGGGAAATGTACGCTGAGTGTCAGACTGACCAGCGTGGGAGGCACCGAGAGCAGGAGGCCCACAGAGGGCTTGCACAGGGCCTCACACTTCAGGCACCTGAATGATGGGGGCATGGGGAATGAAGGAGGGGTGGGCACCCAGCTCCCCCAGGGCCCTGAGCCTGGTATTGGTCCATCTGATTTGAGGCCACCTCAGTAACGGAGGAGAAGAGTGACTGGAGCCGGGACCAGGCTGTGGCTAAGAGAACAGTAGTAATAACAGCTAACAGACACTGGGCGTTGACCAGAGCCAGGCACCGAGTCAAGCACCGTCCCCATGTGTTCTCATTCACTCCTCACTCCAAGGAGACAGGCCCACAGGTTAAGTAACCTGAACCGGGTCCCACAGCCTGTAAGTGGCACAGCCATGGCCAGAACGCAGAGCCCGTCACCTCTGACTCTGCACTGGACGCCTGTGACTGGAAAGATCAGGCACAGCCGACACGGCCTCAGAGTCTCAGGCTTCAAGTACAGGGAGGCGGGACTGAGGAGAACATCAGAGGCCTCAGGGCCAGACTGGGCTGAGCCAGGCCGACCATCCGCATTGACAGCTCTGAGGAAGACTTCAACTCCTCGCCCTGGCAGAAAACACCTTGCACCACCTTTGATGAACTCACCTGGTGACCTGCTTGCTACCCTAACAAAAGGAGAGGCCAGAAGAGCTATCACTATGCAACGACTCCTCCTCAGACTCAAAATTAGGAAATTGAGAATTAACGATTTCATATGGGAGGTTAACTTCCCCCAATCAACTTGTATATCAAAGACTACTAAACATTTTACAAACGTAATTCACCCTGAATTGTAGAATTTCAGGGTGACTGAAGAGTAAAATCACCCTGAAAAGTCCCTGAGTAGTTCATAAACTTCACCCACACATGTTGAACTCCTTACTCCACAAAATGGGGAAAAGTGTAGTATTCAGCAGTTACTTAGCAGGGAGTCAGCCATTATGGTTCAGGGAGTCCAGCTAGCATCTGTCACATGGCAGCCCTCTCTAACTAGAACTCTGTTCAGAAGTGACCAGAAAGACTTTTGAAGGTGCCATAACACTCATATGCTAAACTTTTGATCCACAGGAGAATCTCTCAGCTCACAAACAGCAATTTACTTAATTTACACACTACTTTAACAAGCTTGGGTATGTAACCAGGCAACAGTAGATCAGAAGCAGCGAATGAGAATGGGGGTAAGAGGGTGGTAGGAAGTAGGCTTTTTCCTAACAAGAAGTGAAAGCTGACAGAAACGGAGACCCAATTCTATACCGCCATGGTTCTCAAACTGCAGCAAACACAGGAATCACCTGCGGGCTTGTTAAAACACAGACGCTGGGTTCCACCTGCAGGGTTTTGGTGAATCTGAGTCTCTGGGGTGGAGCTGAGAATTTGTATCTCAAACAAGTTTTGAGGTGATGCTGATACTGCTGGTCTAGGGACCACATTCTGAGAACCAATGCTGTATAGTAAAAACACACCAAAAGGAAACTCAAAAACTAATGAGCATTTATTGGTTGAGGGCACACTAGTCTTATACATGCCCCATAATTTGCAGCAAGAGCCCTCGGGTTATGGTGCAGAATCAGGATAACCACATGTGCTCAGCATTTCCCAAAATGTGCTGCCCAGACCCTGAACAGGTTTTTGGCAAAAAAGAAGTTCAAGGAAACACTGGATTAAAATGTGACATCTGGGCTTCCCTGGTGACGCAGTTGTTAAGAATCCTCCTGCCAATGCAGGGGACAAGGGTTCGAGCCCTGGTCCGGGAAGATCCCACATGCCGCGGAGCAACTACTGAGCCTGCGCTCTAGAGCCCACGAGCCACAACTACTGAAGCCTGTGCGCCTAGAGCCCGTGCTCCGCGACAAAAGAAGCCACCGCAATGAGAAGCCCACACACCGCAACGAAGAGTAGCCCCCACTAGCCACAACTAGAGAAAGCCCACACACAGCAACGATGACCCAACACAGCCAAAAATAAATAAAAGAAATTTAAAAATAAAAGAAATAAAATAAAATCTGACATCTCACAAACTTACATGATCTTGGAATCCGTTACTGGCCAATCACTTGATACCATCTTGCTTGTTTTCACAGAACACTGACTGGGAAAAATGGTGCCCCCGGTCATAAAGAAAATGTTTTTCTGGGCTTCCCTGGTGGCGCAGTGGTTAAGAATCTGCCTGCCAATGCAGGGGACACGGGTTCGAGCCCTGGTCTGGGAAGATCCCATATGCGTGAGCCACAACTACTGAGCTTGCGCGTCTGGAGCCTGTGCTCCGCAACGGGAGAGGCCACGACAGTGAGAGGCCCGCGCACCGCGATGAAGAGTGGCCCCCGCTCGCCACAGCTGGAGAAAGCCCTCGCACAGAAACGAAGACCCAACACAGCCATAAATAAATTAATTAATTAATTTTAAAAAAAAGAAAAGAAAATGTTTTTCCATCCAATAAATCACTTAAGAAAGATTGTTGGTATCTTTTAGAACTATTTCCAATCAAAATGGTTAAAACTGGTAAAAAGGTTTGGCACCTAGAAGGATAAACTCTCCACCAACCCAACTGTTTCAGTGCAGATTATAACAAGCAAATATAGACAGTGAAGACAGAAGTTGCTGTGAGGGGAAAAGAAGGCCATGGTTCTAAACAGAGAACCCAATTTAGTTTGAAATGAAATCAATGAAATGAAAACAAATACCTTTTCCAGCAACACATTTCCCCAGCTCACTGAGGATTTCTCTCCGTTCCTTCACACTGGCTGTTGTCACCTTCCCTGCAAAACGCTTTAGTGTCTCAGAAACCTGTGAAGACCAAGCCCACAGAGAAAAATTTCAGCAATCAAACTACAAAACATTGCCGGGGGGTGGTGGCGGGGCAGGTGGGAGACAGAGAGAGCGAGCGAGCGAGCTGTGGGAGGTGCAGAACTCAGTGAAGCTCTCTCTAACCCAGGGTTTCTCAACCTCCACGCTCCTGACTTTGGGGGCTGCCTTTATACATCGTAGGATTTTGAGCAGCGTTTCTGGCCTCTACCCAATGGACACCAGTAGCAGCACCCCATCCTCCCACCACAGCTGCGGCGACCCCAACTGTTTCCAGACATTGTCAAACATCTCCTGGGGGACACAATCACCCCCAATTGAGTGAGATGTACTGCTTTTAACCCAACCAGTCAGCCACTCAATATACTTCACTTAAACTTGGACAAAAAGAGGCAAGGTCAAAGCCAAAGACCTCAGGACAGAAAATATCCCTTCCAAACTATGCAAAATCTAGGGAGGGCCTACTAAATGCCGGGTATGTTCCCTTTATATTATCTCTTGTAAACCTCCCATAAGAAGGAGTATCCTGTCAAGTCATAAACACAGTTGGCTAGCAGGTAAAAGGTTAAGAAATTGAATCCCAGCTCTGCCTCCTACCAGCTGTGGAAACTCAGCCAAATCATATCATTTCCTTGACCCTCAGATTCCCCATCTATACAATGCAGGTAACAGCACCTTCATTTCATTTCATCATGACTGTTAAACAGAGACTAAATGAGATACTGTATGTAGAGCATTTACCTCTCATCCTGAGCATAAAATCAGCTACTACTACCAGCAAGCCTTCCAGACAGGCACCATATCCCCATTTCACAGGTGATGAAGAAACCAACTCCCAGAGAGGAAGCCACTGCTCAGACTGGACTTGCGGGCCACAGCACCTGCATTTCTGAAACTAAACCTGAAACCAACAGGTCTAAAAACTGATGCTAACAAGTCCTTAGCTTTCAACCACCATCCATGTTACCACAACTGCATCCCCTGCACAGGGACATCAGCATAAGACCTAGAAAGAGGGGCGGTTTGCAAATATTCCTGAAAATCTTCTCCTGAACAATATTCTACAGGCTACAAAGCAGGCAGGTTGTGGATACATCAGCAGTTGAGCAGGGCATAATAAGACCCAAGTGGGTAACACCCGCCCCCTTTTTCTTTTGAGGGTATTTCACGGACAGGCCTTATTAGTAGAATAAGACTCAAGGGTGCATAGAGAGATAAAATAGTACTGAGTTCTTCTTACAGATAAATCCCTGCTATAATTCTATTAGCAATGAATAAAATCATATCCAAAACTGTCTTCTACACAAATTACCTGTTTTAATATTGTCTCTTGTTTTTATAGTCATTCACGTATATAATTAAAGAGTCAAAAAGTTCTGGGAGGTTTGCTCTAAAAACCAGTCTCATGCCCTCACACACAAGGACAATCTCTTTCACCAATATTGGCTGATTATTTCGGTAGTTATCGCCATATCTCTAAATAATTTGCTTGTGCTGCTACTTCTGCCTTTCTACCAAAGACCTCTCTCCCTCTTCGACCCCACCAGAGACCCTCCCCATATCCCTGACACAATTCCTTTGTTTCATAATATGGGTTAGCCCAGTAATTCAGTGTTTACATTATATGCAAATGGTATTCAATTTCCATTTAATAAACTGTTTACTCTCTTGCACAGCTTTTTTAAAATTAACCCTGGAGTTAAATAACGGCTCCCAATGCCCATTCCCTCCTTACATCAGTTTGCCTTATCTGTTCTAATTAATAATTCAATCCCAAACTTTCTGCCACTTGTCTAAATCTCAATACATTTAGGCAGACCAGGTATTCTACCAAATTCCATCTTCCTGAAGAAGCCTCTCCCAGTGCTTTCCGACCTGCCCCAATTTGGTGGGTGATCTCCTACAGCTGGGACTCAGTTTATCACCCTGAAAATGTACTCTTTCTTGTGTTTGGGTAAAGTACATCCTCCATCTCGTGAAGTCCTTGCAAGTTTGAAAATGTTTTGGCCTCCCACCTGGAGTTCATCTGGGTACAGAATTCCAGGTTGAAGTTTTCCTAGAATACTGAAGACCTTTCTTCACTGAGTTCTAGCTTTCAGTACTGTTGGGAAACTCAACGCCATTCTGGTTCTTGATCCTTTGTCTGAGACCTGATTTTCCCCCCCTGGAAGTTTCTAAGATCTTCTTTTTGTGTCCAAGGTTCTAAAATTTCACATTAATGTGCCTTGTTGTGAGTCTGTTTTCATCCATTGTGCTGAGCATTTTTGATCCGAAAACACATGCTTCAGTTCGCAGAAAGTATGCTGAATTATTTTGTTGATGATTTCCGTGGATATTGGACCTCCCACACTTTTGTGTGGTCCTGTTTTACACAAAAGTTTTCTCCAGAGAGAGAACTTCCAGGCTTTTGCCAAGATGGAGACAGAAAGCTGGGGCTCTGACTGCATCTGAAAAGGGCTTTCAACCAATCCTCCTAACTTAGCCCCTCCCCACTCACCCTCACTTCCAAAGGTTAGCTGATACCACCAATTCCCAGCTGTCAGAGATTCTGCAACGTAAATCAGGTTGATTCTCAGCTTTCCTAACTTGGCTTAGGATTCATTTCCCTTGGGTCTGCTGAATCCTTTACCACTTATCACTTTCTAGCTTCCAAAAGTTTGCTGCTATTGTCTGCTCCCCATTCTCATTTTTTTTTCCAACTCTTTACTAGTTTTAGTGAGGCTGGAGGAGATAGCAAAAATAGATGCATATATATAATTCACCCTCTACCTAAAATTCTCACATAGCTGTTTTTCCATGCTAATATTAAATTCCTGGCTATAGTTTCTCCCCCAAAGATGAAAGAGCATTTCAGGTTCAAGGCTCTTCTTTTTCTTAATCAGAAAATGAATGTTACCCACTTGCGATCCTGTCAGAATAAAACTGAGGAAGATCCTTCAGAGAAGTCATTTGCTGGTGGGATCAGATGCAAAGAGCTTAAATGTTCACAGGTTTCTCTCTAGAGTAGCACTGTCCAGTAGAACTTTCTGTGTTGATGGAAATGTTCTTTTGCACTATACAATGCAGTAGTCACCAGCCACATACGGCTACCAGTGCACTGAAATGTGGCTAGTGCAACCGAAGAACTGAATTTTAAATTTCATTTAATTTTAACTAACTTAAGTAGCCTCTTGGCTATTAATTAACTAGCTACCATACTGAACAACACAGCACTGGAGAGATTTTTTTTGCATTTGAGTTTTAATGTTACACAGTCAGTGTGTATTCTCCCAACCCTTTTCAAAATACCCAAGAGACTATGCTTTTCTTTCCAGGATTCACTATAACAAACTTGGAACAAATTACCAGCCCCTGGGACTTCCCTGGTGGTCCAGTGGGTAAGACTGCGCTCCCAATGCAGGGGGCCCGGGTTCGTTCCCTGGTTGGGAACTAGGTCCCCACATGCGAGCCGCAACTAAGAAGTCCACATGCCGAAACTAAAACCCGGCGCCGCCTAAATAAATAAATATTTTTTAAAACAAAGGGATTCCCTGGTGGCGCAGTGGTTGAGAATCTGCCTGCCAATGCAGGGGACACGAGTTCGAGCCCTGGTCTGGAAAGATCCCACATGCCGCGGAGCAACTGGGCCCGTGAGCCACAACTACTGAGCCTGCGCGTCTGGAGCCTGTGCTCCGCAACAAGAGAGGCCACGATAGTGAGAGGCCCGCGCACCGTGATGAAGAGTGGCCCCCGCTTGCCACAACTAGAGAAAGCCCTCGCACAGAAACGAAGACCCAACACAGCCATAAATAAATAAATTAATTTTTAAAAAAATTATTAAAAGAAAAAAAAACTGACATTTTAAAAAAAGAAAAAAAAAATTAACAGCCCCTCCCTTGCACAGGAAACTCGCAATTCGCATCTTTTGAATGCTCAGGTTAAGGAGTCACTCTCTGGCCTCAGGGCCTCCCTATCAAAATCAATTAATCTCCTCACCCCGATACCCAAGTGAGCCACGCTGTCCTTTAGAGACCCATTTCCTTTTCCCATAATATTGTCTTTTCACCCTAAAACACGGCTAAAAGGAGGATGGGGTGGAGGAAAAAGGTCTTCCCCAGCTCTTCCCTTAACTATGAGGTACTTCACAGGTGATAACACTCAGGGTGACAAGACTCTTCCTGAATTGTGACAGTTCTTTTATCTAACGCTGGATCTAATAACAACCATCAACATATATGGAGCCCTACTTTATTTAATTGACTCCTCACAACAACCCTACACGACAGGTAGTAGTTTAGCCCCATTTTATGGATGAAGACTGAGAATTGACAGGGTTAAGAAACTTGCCCAGCGTCTCAGAGAAACTGAAACTGACCAAGACTCCAACTCAGATCTGTATGAATCCAAAGAATATGCTATAAATCCCTGCACATAGTAGGTGCTTGAGAAATATTTGCTGAATACAAAGTTTAAGAGGGAGTTGGCGTTGGCCGGGCCTCACTGCTGGAGGGCTTAGGAGAAATGGAGTAGAGACTACTTTAAAGGGGAACTTCGGCAACTCCAGAATCGGGGAGGGCCCGACGGGTTCCAGCCGCCGAGGCCAGAGTCCCTGATTCCTCGAGCCCGCGGCCGGTCCGCGCCACCCGGGCCGGGGGCCGGGACGAAGCCGGGTCCGGGAGGGACCGGCCCAAAGCGGCCCCTGGACCGCGCCCTCCGCAGCCGCCGTCCCCCGGCCCCCTACGCCAGCGGCACTAGCGGTCCGGCCCGACCGCCGCCGTCCGCGCCCAGTCGCCGCCGCGTTGGCCTCGCAGCCGCCCGCCTCACCTGCGTGTCCGCCGCCATCCTGCCGGCGCTGACTCCGGAACCGCTTCCGGAGCGCTTCCGGGTCACAGCGCGGGCCCACACCGCAGAGCGAGGCCGGGATACCGTTGGGGCCCGGGGCCTGGCGCCCCCGGGCGGGATGGCGGCCGCGGCAGCCTGGGCTTCGAGGCGGGAAACTGGACTGGGTACCGGGGTGCGCGCCGGGGACTATCAAGGCCTCCTCCCCAGGGCCTTTCTCAGCCCGGCCTCGTGGGAGACGAGGGTCCCTGAGGGTTTGTAACGCGGCGAGACCGCCCTGCAGCCATCGACCCACGAGTGCGCAGGTCCGGCCCAGACACCCCCGTGTGAGCCTCTCCTGCGTGAAGACCATTTTACAGAAGTGTGTCCTAGATGCTTCCTAGAGGAGTTTCCTTGATGACAGGAACTGAGCTAGCTAAAAGGCAGGCAGCCAACTCGTGTCTTATCCTGTTAAGAGTTTGTACCCCAGCGGTGGACAATGTGAGGGTTAAAAACAGGGGTATACCTGGCAGTCAGGGGAGAACTCTGGAGCTGAGAGAGGAGCCTGCCTAGGGACAGCTCCTTAAGACAAGGCCACAGGGTGGGAGGCTGCGGGTAGTGGGCCTCGTGGTCCAGAGTTGCATAAGTTTTATTCAGCACGCAGACCTGCCAACTCCGTAACTAGTTCAAATACGGTCTGCACAGCTCAGTTGTCGTCCCTGTTAGCAACGGCTTTCAAACTTTTGAGACCTGGTTACAACTAGCACATTACTGGGTGACCCAGTGCAAATCGATAAGTGAAACCTAAGATTCACAACACCCACAGCATCAGCTGTTCTATCTCCTTAAATAACGGTCACCACTAAACTCATCATTAATTACATCACCACCCAGTTTGAAAAACCCTGGCAGCACTCATCCAGTGCTTACCTCAATATGACACCCTACTCAAAGTATCTTGGAGTGACCCAGGATAGTGGCCTGATGGTCATGGAATCAATTCCATTTAATAAGAATACAGTTAAACCTGGGTCCACAAAAAGTACAGGATGCTAGGAGAGCAGTACTTCACTTCTTACACAGAGGACACCAAATGTCAACTCCAAATAAAGCTCTATGATTTTACCATGGCTTTAGTTTCTAGCACACAGAACTATAACCTCAAAATGCACAAAATGAAAAATCCAGAGACTTGTAAAGAGAAGTAAGCCTTTATTTCCTTGTTTCACAAATAAAGCTGGCTGAGTTGGCTGCTTTTTGGTGATTAGTCAAAGAGACCAAATCCCATGTCCTCGTCCGACTCCTCCGACTCTTCCTTTGCTTCAACCTTGGCTGGGGCTGCGGCAGCAGCAGCAGGAGCAGCAGTGCTGGCAGCTGCCACGGGGGCAGCAGCCACAAATGCAGATGGATCAGCCAAGAAGGCCTTGACCTAAAGCAAGGGGAAAAGTTCATGGTCAAAATAGTCATCTACACCCCCTACTACCCACAACCTTTCAGCCTCTACAGAGCTCTAGTTTTAAGGACCAATTTCCGTATCAGTGAAATCTTCCTCTGGAAGTGACCAGACAGGACAGCTTGGGTATAGCCTGGTGGTCTTAGGCCCAGCTCTTACCTGTTAACTAAACCCTCTTTAAGTCTCTTGTAATTTCTAAAGTCGAGGACACGCCTCCCCTGCCTCCCACCTCAAGCATACAGTTGGCCCTCTGTATCCAGAGGTTTCACATTCAGAGATTAAACCAACTGCTGATCAAAAAAAGGAAAAAATTTCCGAAAAGCAAAACCTGAATTTTCTGCACGGGGGCAATTATTTACATTGCAGTTACATTGTATTTACAACCATTTACATAGCATTCACATTGTATTAGGTATTGTAAGTAACCTAGAAGCATTATTTAACATAACACCATTTTATACAAGGGACTTGAGCACCCATGGATTTGGTGTCCATGGGGAGCCCTGGAACCAGTCCCCCTAGAGTATCTATACTCTTAAAAATGTATCTGCTACATAAAACACTATTATAAAAACACTAACTCAGCAGGCAGCTTTTTATCCTCCTGCTAATAACTGTCAGGTCTGCTGTGGTCCTGGTGGATTTTTTTTTTTTACCTTTTCAGCAAGTGGGAAGGTGTAATCAGTCTCCACAGACAAAGCCAGGACCCGCTTGTACCCACTGATGATAGAATGGGGTACAGATGCAACAGTTGGGTAACCAATCTGCAGACATATGCTGGCAACATTGCGGACACCCTGTGGAAGGATGGAAAAAAAAAAAGAAAAAAATCACACTTCAGGTGTGATGTCTTTGCTGTTGAGTCCAAGCAAAGCTCAACAGCAAACAAGACTTGCTAGATTAGTGTATTAGTCTCACACAGGACACTTCACCTCACACCAAATGCTTGGCAGGGAAATTCAGACCCAATAATTTATAAATGGTGTTGGCTGTTATTCTCAACATGGGCGTTCCCTATACCATGATGTTGGCATTTACTTCAAAAGCCACCATCTTGTGAAAATATAAATTAACCATTGCATTCCAAGAGAGAAAAACATTAAATTAATTCCAGATGTGAATTTCATCCACTAGTGAGATTTCCAAAAGTAACTGGAGTTGAGTATGTATAATTGCAATGTTCCGTTCATTCAAGAAAAAAGGAATTATATCTCCTACCACCTTATTTGTTAACTAGAGGATGTACTAGTGGCAAAAACTAAGCAAGAACAGTCCCTGAAAGAGTCTATCTTCCCAAGACAGGGTACTTGGCAACACTGATGTATTAACTACCTCATCTTCTCATTCCTCTTTTGACTCACTGACACTACTCAAAATCTCATACCTTACTGCACGCCCTAGAATAACAGCCCTTACCATGTGCCCAGCACTGTTCTAAGGCTTTACGTTCATTAATTCATTAGATCCTTCAACAATCTTATATTGTTATTGCCATTTACAGACAAGGAAACTGAGGTACAGATTAAACAACTGTCCCTGGTTATTACACTGCTAGTCAGCTGCATGGCCAGGATTCAGTCTGAAGCTAGACACGCTCTCAACTATTAATGCAAGAAGGGCCTGGAATGGGCAGCGTGTACCTCCAGAAAGCGAGAATGCAGAGTTTCCTCTGTGATGTCAAGCACTTCAGGGTTGTAGATGCTGCCATTGTCAAACACCTGCTGGATGACCAGCCCAAAGGAGAAGGGGGAGATGTTCAGCATGTTCAGCAGCGTGGCTTCACTGGCTCCCACTTTGTCTCCAGTCTTAATCAGCTGCACATCACTCTGAAGAACAAGGGAGTTGGCAGTTAACACCTGGACATCCAGCAGGTCGGCAGCAACCGAGCCCGGCTAGCGCTGGCAAGCCAGGTCCACTCACCAGGATTTCGATGGTGCCCCTGGAGATTTTAGTGGTGATGCCTAAAGCCTGGAAGAAGGAGGTCTTCTCAGGCCCCAGACCAGTGTTCTGGGCAGGCACAGTGACTTCGCATGGGGCTATGGCACCAGCACGGGCAGCAGCTGGCACCTGAACAAAAAAATGAGAAACAGTGAGAAGTCTTCTCTCCACAGACACAACCTAAGAACAGTCAGTTTTGTCGCTTTTAAGGAGCCAAAATTAATAAGGTCTCTCCAACCAACCTGATTCTCCCCTTACCTTATTGGCCAGCAGCATGTCCCTGATCTCAGTGAGGTCCTCCTTGGTGAACACAAAGCCCACGTTCCCCCGGATGTGAGGCAACAGTCTGCAAAGAGAAGTTTATGGGAGATGGTCACTTTCCAGCACCGTTCTTCTCCAGGAAAAGGGAGGAGGACACTGAGAAGGGCAGATAAAGATGTCCAGGAGGATGAACTGACTTCTCCAAAGCTGGGTTGTTTTCCAGATGCCCTCGGATGGCCTTGCGCATCATTGTATTCTTGCCCATCAGTACCACGGCCTTCCCTCGGAGAGACATGCGGATCTGCTGCATCTGCTTGGAGCCCACATTGTCTGCTCCCACAATGAAGCATTTTGGATAATCATCCAGAAGTTGCTACAGAAACAAGCCACAAACAAGCAATGTTTCACAGGACAAAAGAGGGAAGAGAGTAAGAGAAACCAAATCCCACAACTGGTTTCCATCTCACTCCCTTTCTTCTATGCTTTTGAAATGTCTCAGAGACTGGGACAATTCCTCCTACTGCCAGCTGCCCGAGTTAAAACAACGCTAGATTTGTCAAAGATTTGCTTGCTGAGTATGAATGGTGAAGATTATGTTTCTACATTCAATCAAAAAATTTTAATTGTAACTTTCATTTTTAATTTTTCCCAACCATGAAGCATGTTTCTGTTTCACCATATCAGCTGCATTAATAGAAAAAATTACTCTTCCAAGTAAGGTTAGACTTAGAAAAAATTACTCTTCCAAGTAAGGTTAGACTTAAATTATTCAAAATACAACATAAAGCAAGTATAGTAAAATATTGCTTGTAGGACCTAAGTTGTGGGTATGTGATCATTTTACAATTCTTTTAAGTTTTTGTGAGTCTGAAACCCTGAATAAATGGGGAAGAATACAATGGACTAAACTCTACAACGCATCCTAATGCCTGAAGAGCAGCATGGTTAGCATTTCTAGGCAGGGGAAGACCCAACTCAAGACCATCCAAGAGAAAGCGTTCACTTAAAGTTTAGTTTCTTGACTAATAGGACCTGAATATGCAACAACTTAACTCTTTATAATGAGTCACTCATTGCCTCAGACCTTCCCAAACAAGGAGGCAGGGGAGTAAAAGTACGATGAGCGCTATTTGGAAGCCGATAGACGTGGGCGTTAATGCTGTCACCCTAGGAGCCACTTAACGTGCCTGAGCCTGCTTACCTGCAACACAGGGAGGGGGAGAGGCGCGGATCTCGGGAAATTGGGAAGATTAAATGAGATTTGCCTAAAACGGCCTAATGTGGTAGTAGGCACTCAGCACATGGCTGCTGATTGTCCCTGTTAGTGCCCGGGGCCGAGGCAGCACAGTGGGCGGCTGGGACCCACCCCGCACTTACGATGATCTTAAGGAAGTAATTGGACTTCCAGGTCGCCCTGTCTTCCCTGGGCATCACTGCGGTGCGTCAGGGATTGCCACGCTGGGTTTAAAGACGATGTCACTGAAGAGAGAAAAGGAGCTCAAGACACCCCGACACAAGTCCCCACGACATGGCGGGCTCCAATCCCAAGGCACACGTGGAGCAGACCACGCGCGGGCGCCCGCCGTCCCGGCCCGGCCCGGGGCTGCATTTGCCGCCGCCGCGACCCAGGCCAAACAGGCCCAGACCCTGCAGTCCCGAAGCGCCCCTCCAAAGAATCCCCGAAAAGCCCCATCCTCCCCGCCGCCAGTCCCGAGTGAGACTGCAGGGTACGAACGAACCTCACTCCAGGACGCCTGGCGAGAGGAGAGCCTCTCGCCGGCTTGCATGTTTTATAGGTAAACGAAGCAGCCAATTAGAAGCTGCGGACAGCGCCCCCATCTATTGGCTGGGGTCAACGTCTGTCTGGAGAAGCCGTATTGATACAGACAACCATTGGATGATATCGGTGCCATTCCAACCAACAGGAAGCTTCCTTTAAACGAGGTACTTAAGGAGGGCACTGCTGTGTGGTGGAGGATCTTTCTCAGAGATGCTTCCCTCTGGCGGTCTGGAGCCGCTCTCGTGTAGGCGCTGGAGTTTGCGAGCTGAGTCCACGTTTCTTCCGGTCAAGTCGCAACTAAAGAATATGACGTGGAGCTGAGAAATAATTGCTCATGAAAAAAAAAAAAAAGAAAAAAAAATTGCTCATGGTTTAGAAACAGAATGGTCTCTTGTTTCCTCTACAGTTTGTTCTTCTCCCTACCGAAACAAAGGGATCCTTTAAAACCTAAGTCGGATCATTTCCTCATCTGCTCAAAATTCTTTAAAGGCTCCCCATTTTCCCCTCAGTAAAAAGCCTAAAACTTAAATAGCCTACAAGGCTCTACATGATCTGTTCCCCACCTCCACCCCTATAATCTAATCTCCGATTTGCCAACTGATTCATTTCCTTCCAGCCGGATGATGTTGCACTAGCTATTCCCTCTTCCTGGAAGCCTTCTTGCCGATATCCACACCTCCATCGAGTCTTCGCTCAAATATCACCTGCTGGAGGGCTACCCTGATTGCCCTATTCAAAATTACCCAAAAACCACTCCCACTCCCCCGCTTCCTCTGTTCTATCTTTTTGGCAGCACTTACACCTTGTAACACACTATATAATTTATTTGTTACATTGTTGTTTGTCTCTCTCTGCAAAGATTTTTGCCTTGTGCCTGGCACATAGTGAGCTTATAATAAATATTTGTTGAATAAATGGATGCAGGGTTTGCAGACAGATAACCTTGGATGCATATCCTTGTTCTGCCACTTGCTAGCTGTGTCATCTTAGGAAGTGATTTCACCTTGCTGACCCTCTGTTTCCCTTTCCTTATCGGTAAAATGGGGATAATAGTAGTCACATTCTAGAGCGATATGTCTTAAGACAACACAGTTCCTGGAATATAGGAGGAAATCACTAGATGTCAACTTATTTTATTACACCTTCATTCAACACTTATTTGAACAATTGTGCTAGATCAATAAATATCTTTTGGGACTTCCCTGGTGGCACAGTGGATAAGACTCCATGCTCCCAATGTGGGGGGCCCGGGTTCAATCCCTGGTCAGGGAACTAGATCCCACACACATGCCACAACTAAGGAGCCCTGGAGACGCAACTAAGGAGCCCACCTGCCGCAACTAAGATCCGGCGCAACCAAATAAATAGAATAAAATAAATATGTTTTTAATGAATGAGCTTAGATCCTAGGTCAGAAGTGGGGAGGGGTTCTCCCTATCTCCACCCTTTTCACTTGACCAAGTTAGAAACCTTGGTATGTTGTTTTCAAGCCTCCTGGTGCCTCTGATGATGAGCCTGTATAGAGAACTGCTGGAGTCCATTACTGCTAAGATCTCTTTTTAGTGACAATGTATTGATATAACTGCATGCCCAGCATTGTGCTACGTACTTTGTGCACATTACCGCTGTTAATCTTTGCAACAATCCCCCAAGGAGGTACAGTATTAGTATTTCACTTTTATTGATAAGAAAATTCACAGAGGTTTAATAATACACCCAAGTCCATCAGCTGATAAGTGGTGGCTTCAGAACCGAAATCTAGGAGCAAGTTCAAAGCCCATGGGCCTCACTATGCTATACAGTCCCTTCCAAACCCGAAGGCTGTTTCCCTCCAAATGCACTTTTCCAAGTATATACATTTCCACATAGTAACTTCCCAAGGACATCCTGGCTCTGATGATATAAATATAAATATTGTCTCTAATTGTAGTACATCAATATAATGGAATACCATGAAGCCATTAAAAAATGATGCACATATTTATTTATTGACATGGTTAAATACAAAGTATAATTGAGTGAAAAAACAAATTACAATGAAGTGTACTGTGTTCATTTATAGAAATAAATCCAACATGGGCTGGAAATATTATCTTTGGGTGAGGGGTGAAGGTGATTTTCACTTCTGAGCTTACTGTGAAAGGGTCAGGGTTCAGACTAGAAGTCAACATGCAGCTTTTGGAGGACCACTCCAAACAACAGGAAAACTGTGAAGTTACAAAGCTGTCCAGGAAGCTCTCAAGGGCCCAGGACCGGAGTTCTGGCTCTGACGAGAGCAAGGAGGAAGCATGCAAATACAGGCATGACCACCAGGGGGCAGTCGAGAGCCATCCGCAACTGTAAGTGAAGCCACTTTGAACTGGGAAGGTTTTACACCCGAGGTGTGGTGCCAGAACGTGGGAGTGGTGGTGTCTGGTCAATGCAGGAACACAGACAGAGACAAGCCCTGGGTTCACATCCTGTCTCTGTGCTCATTCACAGGATACCTTGTACACATCGGTTCTATCTGAACCTCTTCCCCCATCCGTGAGTGTAAGGCCACCCCCAGGCCCATGTAAGGATGCCCTTGGCGAATCCATGGCAAATTGCAGTGGGCAGGGCCTGACCCATGCAGGAAGCCAGGAGGACCACAAGTGCCCTGTGGGACAGGGATCCCGTCCCCAGGGCTTTGGCCTCAAGTAAGTGAACTTCAATGATTTACCCCCAAACTGTGGTCCTTGTGAGCCTGGGGAGGGCTTGGTATCTTTTCTGGGACTAAGTTGTTAATCTCAGACCACAGAGAAACGGCACTAGCACAGGTGAAAATAATGGCAAACTTTATTGGCATAAATCACAGGAATTGAAATGGGGAAAAGCCAGGTTATAAGTTTACAGAGAAAAAAAATTAAAATCATCAAATAACCATTGACCCAGAGGGTGGACTTCTGAAACCCCAGGTCCTCTAGGGGAAGGGTCACTGTAAACAGAGCAATAAGGCCTGTGGGTAGACGTGGAGACATTAGACCCGTGGCGGGGCCTGGCTGACCTCCCCAGACCCGGGCTGCTCTCAGCCCTGCCACCAAGGAGGGACCCTCTTCCCTCCTTGGGAAGCCTCCTTGAGAGGCTCAGCACACCCAGCCTCTGCTAGGAGGCTAGCGGAGTGGTCTGGCTCTTCCTCACTTTAGACCGCACTGGGACCCCGTTCCACTAACCCAGAACCCCAGCACTACCTGTCTCATCCTTGGGGGAGAGCACTCTGGGGGCTTCCTGTTGCTTCAGCGAGATCTTGTCCTTTTGCCCAGAATCCTAGCAGGCCCCCAGCCAACGACCTGGGCTCTTTTCCCCAGGGCACCAGTCTCCAGGGAGGGCAGGAAATTTGGGGAAGGGATGCACCCAGTGGAATCAACAAGACTAATGGTCCAAATCAGATACCAGCTTTCCTGAGGAGGCAGAAGAGCGAGCCCCAGAGAAGCAGTGAGAAGGCCAAGAATGTTCTCTTTGTTGCCAGAAAGTTCACAGGGGAGTGGACACTCCTAATGGCTTACTTAGGAAACAGCACCCCCAAAGTGTACTTCCCGCTTCTCCTCCCTCAGGAACAGGACGGATGAGGTTCGGAATTCTAGGCCCCAAAGGGCAAGACACCCTTAAGGCCGGTTTCAGTGAAGAGCTTGCTGGCCTGGATAGTAAGGAAGGGGTTTCAAAATACAGCAGTTTATAAAAAACAGTCCTTGTGAAGAGCTGTGAAGTTAGAGAAGGGGAGTCACAGAGCTGCTCCCAGTTCACCTGCTTGTGCTAAGAAAAAATAAAATACAAATGCTTCCCCCACTCCAAGCCCTCAGTACAAGGCAAACCCCATATACCAGAGCCACCGTGGCATACACAGGACAGTGGCAGTGCACACGGGGGAAAGGTACAAAAGGAGACGTCTTTAAAATCTCTTCAAAATCATTTTTGTATAGAGAAGTAAAAGCAACTCAGACGATATGAATTCAAACCTCAGTGTAGAAATCTATCAAAGTTGGTACAGTGTCCAGGCACGGGGTGAAACCCCACCTCACACCATCCCCGGAGAAGGAGGAAGTGACTATAAAACATTATTGCTGGAGAGGCCTTTCTCAGTAGAACCAGAGCAGTTACAGAGGTCGGGGGGCAGCTGCCCAGGCCTGGGGAGACTGGAAGGGCAGGAGGCGCACAAGGAACCTTCCGTGGCCACTTGGACACTTCCGCCCTTGGATGGATGGATGGGTGGATGCTGGCATTGTCTGGAGGGAGCTGCTGTCCCCCAATACTCTCGAAACAAGGATAATTAGGTTGTGGGGGGAGGATAAGGATGAAAAGAGGCCCCCATGTGACCCTGCCTGCCCTCCCCACCCCCACCCCCAGCTCCACTGCCGAAATATGAGTGAGAGATGGCTCCAGTGTGGGGTGCTGGCCTGGCCAGGCGGGTTCGTGGGGACACAGGTGCAGCCCTCCAGCCTCTGCCTCTGGGGAGGGTGAAGAGCTGGCAGCCTGGGGAGAGCTGCAGGAGGAGGAAGGAGGCCCAGAGGCTCTGGCAGTGGGTAAGAAAAGCAGGCAGGACCCCTCAGGACCCTCTTGCCATCCTGCACCAGCCAAGGACGTGGTTCCAGTTTCAGTCGGGTTTGCCCCTTCACCCCTGGGCGAGGCCTCTGGGTCACAGTAGCAGTTGGGAGGCTGGGCCGGGAAGCGGGGCAGAGGAAGGGATGAGCGGGCCTAGCAGAAGAGCTTGACGAAGCAGTTCTGACAGTAAGGCTTGTCGTTCTGCTCCTTGAAGGTGCCCTTGTTGAGCTGCTTGAGGCAGAAGGCACAGACAAAGTGCTCCGGGTGGAACTTCTTGGCCATGGCGGTGATGCAGCGGCCGGTGATGGGCTTCTGGCAGCCGGAGCACAGCGAGCCCCGTCGCTCGTGGTAGTGCACCTCACAGTAGGGCTGCCCGTCATGCTCGAAGAAGCTGCCATTGACAAATGGTGTGAAGCATTCCTGGAGACAGAAGAGGGGTGGGGCGGGGGTGGCAGGGGGCTCAGGCTAGGGCTGGGGGCTGAGGCAGCTCCCAGGTGATGGGCAGGAGACAGTCAGGGTCATCACACTCGAAACGATTCCCCCTTGCTGAGCATCTTCTACATGCCAAGTGTGGTGCTAAACGCTTACTGAATTCTCCCAATGACCTTGACTTGCCACTGCTAAGTTGCACTGCCTGAATTCAAACACGGGTCTTACGCCTGGGCACTTCAGCAGGTGGCTTAACGGTGTGCCCAGAAACCCTGGTGTCGAGAAAAGGGTTCCAGGGTCAAACTCTGCATCCTAGATTCCCATTTGGAGATCCAAAGGCACACTTAGGTATTAAAGGCTCTGAGAAGTCTGGCAATGAACAGTTTCCCAAACTTATTTGATCAGGGGATGCTTACTGGATCTCTAATAACATCTGGCGGACATTACCCCCCAGAATGCAGTCTGGAAACCATTGCGCATTTCCACTGAGGCTGCTAAATGCTTGCGTTATCTCATTTCACTCTCACACACCCTTCTCCCGAACGTGACCCGTCTCAGGGCTGCTGCACAGGACCACCTTGCTCTTGGTTTCTGCCAGCCTCAATACGAGCCCTGGCCCAGGACCTACTGGACTTGAAGGAGTGCACCCCCTGCCTTCTCACCTCATTAATACCCCCAAACAGGGCCTGTAAATCAGATTCAGAAAGCACAGTCAGGTAGGCCCTTCTCTCCCCACTGCCCACTCTCGGCCCCCTCCAGAGGAGGGCTGGGGGCCCCTTACCCGACACACAAAGCACTCAGGATGCCACAGGGTGTTGAGGGCCGAGATGTAGTTCTCCAGGATGGCTCGGGCGCAGCCGCCACACTTGGGGGCGAACATGTCAAAGTAATCCTTCCGGCAGTAGGCCTTGCCGTCTTTCTCGTGGAACCCTGAGGAGGGGGGGTGTGGGGGGCAGATGAGGCCTCCAGAGGAGGAGCCACCCTGACTCCAGCCTCAGCAAGGTCTCCCACCATGCCCACGCCTCCCCAGTGCTCCGGGCGACAGCGAGCGAGAAGGTACCGCTCAGTACCTTCAGGCCCAAAGAAGGCTCCACACTGGGCACAGAAGAAGTGCTCGGGGTGCCACGTCCGGTCAAGGGCTGTCACCACTTTCTGTGAAAGCAAAGTGTGGGACCAGAGCTGAGCAGCTGCCCCACTGGACAGATCCCACAGCTGAGAACCACAGGCAAGGCCGTCCTTCTGCCCCCGCCCCCAGCCCCAGCCAAGGAAAGAGTATAACACTCCCAAGATGGGGGTCTCTCCCAACCGTGCTCTGAATACCACTGAGAATTCCGACTTATTGAAGGATGTGATATGCCAGGCACACTCTGTCTCCTTTAATCCTCATGTGCAGTTGAGATCATAGGTTCTATTGTGACTCCCATTTTATAAGGGAAGAAACTTAGGCTCAGAGAGTCTAGACGTTTCCCTAACATCACACAGCAGGAGAGTGAGGGAGCCCACACTCCACTCCATTTACCTGGGCAGGGCTCCTAACCTCTGGGAGTCTCAGCAGAAGGGAATCGGGGATGAGAGGTAGCGCTGCTTAATGTGCATTAGGACGAGCCGTGCATCCGGCCTGAGTGTGAATCCCAGTTTCCTAGCAGTGTGAGCTCGGCCATGTAATGTGACCTCTCTGAGCCTCAGGTGGCACCACCTGCACCCAGGAACTCACATCCAGGATGGGCCCGTTGCAGTAGTAGCAGCGCGGAGAGAAGAGGTTGTGATAGTCCTTTTCACAGTAGGGCTGTCCATCCCGCTCAAAGAAGTTCCGGGATCCGATCTCCTCCTGGCAGTGGGTGCAGACGAAGTGTTCTGGGTGCCACGTCTTCCCCATGGCGGTCACGACCTGAGGAGGGAGGCAGGATATGGTTCAGGACCCAGGTCTGCCACAAAGCACCCTCCCAGAGAAGCCAAGGTCCCGTGCCCACCTGCCGCTCCCTCCCCTGCCCCACCCCCCCATCATCACCTGCCCCGCGATGGGTTTCTTGCAGGCCCCGCAGACCCCCTTGGCGACTGTGGCGACCCCCAGTTTGTTCAGGTCAGACTGCAGGCTCCCCAGCATGCTGTCAAGCTGGCTCCCAGGCTTTGGGGGCCCTCCCGGGGGAGAGCTGCTCCCTGTCTTCCCCTGGGCCATGAACTGTGGAGAGAGGGGAGAGGGCAGGTGAGGACATCCGGGCCTTGGGGATGGGGTTCGCAGCACCAGGGGCTCTCCCCTCTCCTGGACAGACGGGCTGATGGAGGCAGGAAGTGCAGCCCCTCCAGGGGCTTCAGAAGCCCTCAAGGTGGGAGTGGCATCTGCAAGACATTCTGGTGTCAGAGGGGCTCACGGTGGGCCTGACCGAGCCCTGGGAACACACGGCAAGCAGGACATTAAGCCCCAGCCTTGGCACTGACCCCTCCCTCGTCCTGCCCTTCAGGGCTGCTCTGGCTGCCGTTCGGAGGCCAGCCGGCCGCCCAGCACAGCTCTCCGTCCGCTCTTTGTTCCAGGCCCTGGATCTTAGATAGGGGAGGAAACAAGAATAAGAATTTTTTTTTTTTTTAATTAAGGAAGAAAGAATAAGAGACCTTGTCATCGGACCATTTCACAAAAAGGACTTTAGGATGAAATAAAAGGATGGATTTTTTTTTTCCCCTACTAGCAGTACCAAAATCAGGAGAAAAAGTCTAGAGAAAAACAACCACGAGAGAGAGGCCCAGGGAGAGATGAAGAGGGAGAGAGAGGTAAGCCAACCAAAAGGTGCAGGACTTAGGGAGGGGAAGTGATGGGGCCGGAGAGCAAGGAGGCCTCGCCAGGTACTGGGTCTGGATCTGAAGGGGGGGAATAGGTTTTGGTTTTCCTTCTGGGAATGGCTTCCTCAGATGGAGCCGGGGGCAGGACCAAGGGGCGGCAGAAGGGGCAGGCAGAGGGGAGGCCCCACGGGGAAGAAAGAGGGCAGCTGACGTCTCGGGGGTGAGAGCGTGGACATCAGGCTAAGCGAGGGTCCAGGGTCAAGGCCAGGTCTCAGGAAGGACCACAGTACCATGCAGGGCTTGTGGATGGAGGAACAGAGTGGGTGTGTGTGTGCAGGGTGGGAACACCACTCGAGCGTAAGGACAGGGACAGGCAGGGCTGGCGTCAGGGCCCCGGGAGGCCTGCCTGCATCGGGGGGAAGAGTGGGTCCTCGTCGGTCTGGCAGCCCATGGACCTCACAGAGTGGGGCGCAGGAGTGGGCGGGGTGGGGCCCTGCACACCGTCTTCCCGTGGCCCCGCCCCAGCACTCTGGACCCCGAGGGGACCTCGAGGAAGAGCCGAGGGCCCCAGGGTGGAGGAGGTGGGTGGGCTGGGCCGGGGAGAAGAGCTGCTGGCCGAGGCGTCTTTGCGATGCTGGAGCAAAGGGCTGGGAGGAGGAGGAGAAGGCAGAACAGAGAAGGTTCTTCTCAGGGGAATGGGAGAGCCAGGAGGGAAGACAACCTGGGAGGAAGAAGAGAGGGAGAGAGATGAAGGCAACGGCGGAGGAAACATCAGCTCAGCAAGCAGGGGCTCCCTGGGGCCCTCCCACTCTGGCACCAAGAGTGAGGCTGGCCTCACAAGGCCACGGGATGCAGGACCCCCCCACACGCCAAACTTCCCCTCTGGCCGCTGCTGGGGAAGAACTGGAGGACCTCCGCCCTGGCCCAGCCCTGGGCACCTACTCACTACCTTCTCTACCAGCTGCCCCCTAGCCCGCCTCCCACACGGCTGCACAGTGATGACGACGCCCTCGGTCAGCCAGTCCTCGGCAGAGGCCCCCGTGGCCCCCTCGGCCTCCTCCACCTCCGGCTGGATGCCCAGCCGACCCTGCAGCTCCGCGATGAGCCGCTCCTGGGACGGGGTCCTGCTCAGGGTGGCGGGGTCCAGCCGGCGACGAGGGGAGGGCTCCCGGGACATGGGGTGAGCGTGGCCGGTCTCCCGGCTCCTCCTGATCATGGAGCGGATCTGAGGGGGGGAGGGAAGCTGTCACAGGCCACTCTGGGCTCAGCAGATGCTGCTCAGTCCACACTCAAGAGCCCCCAGGAGGGGTGGGCAGGACCACACCACCAGAGAAGAGCCAAGCTGAGCTAGGGTGGAGGCAGGGGGCAGAGCAGACTCCCTCCAAGGCAGCCCTGACCTTGGGTAAGACACTTCACTTCCAAGGCCTCAGCTTCTCCATCCTTGAAATGGGGTAACGGTATTTTCTCAGCTGCCTTACAGGGTTATTACAAGAATTATTTGAAAGAATGTAAGTGGACATTCTTGAAAGGGCATAAGAATTTCCCTTCCTCCCTCCCTCCCTTCCTTTTTTTGATTCGTAGTAGAAAAAATGCGGTCTTTCCTTACAGTAAATCCTTCAACCAGGATTTTTTTTTTCCTTGTTTACATTATAACCTACTTGTTTCTAGCAGTTTGGTTATTTTTTTTTTTTTTGGCCGCACCGTGTGTCATGCGGGATCTTAGTTCCTCGACCAGGGATCAAACCCGTGCCCCCTGCATTGGGAGCGTGGAGTCTTAACCACTGGACTGCCAAGGAAGTCCTGGTTTGGTTATTTTTGTTGTTGTTTTATTTTACTTTGTTTTTGAAAAGGGCCTAAAATTTTAATCAAGAAGCGAATAATAACCGTTAACGTCAGCCACGGCTTACTGGGGGACCGTGTGCTATGTTCTTTCTAAGCACTTTCCAGGCATTACTTCATTTAATCCTCTGGACAACTCTGGGGGAAATGGTCTATTACCCTCATTTTAAAGAAGAGAAAACTGAGGCCGGTGGGGGCGTTGCCCAAGGTCACCCAGGGAGCAAGTGTTGGAGGTGTGGTTTGTATTCAGTTCTATCTGGTTCCCAAGCCCATGCTTTTCACCACTCCACACACATCCCATCAGGATGTCAGGGGAAGCTCATCTGAAGGAAAAAGCCTTAATCAAGCAAGAGGCAGGGTGCCACTAAGAGAAATTCCAGGGCCCAGGGAGCTCCGCCGGCCCCACAGAGCCCACTGCCCAGTGCTGGTTGTCAGGGTCTCAGGCCACGGCATCTCGGAATCGGCTGCCCAAGCAAACATGCGCAGAGTGGGAGGCTGCATGCAATTAGCCAGGCGTGGTCCACGTGCGGCCTGCCGGGGCCATGCCTAGCAGCCGTGCGAGCTCACGCCTGCCTGGCCAGAGGTGGAAATCCTCTCCGTGGTGTTGGATGTGTCCACGACCACAGCCTGTGGAAGTTCTGGCCGTTCCCTCCTGGCCTCTGCAGCGGCTTCGGTGGTGCCCTCTGGCCTCCTGGGGGTCTCGGGCCCCTGGGCTGGCCTGACCAGGCTGCCCACCGTGGGCGTCTCTCCACCTAACTGCTCCTCCTCAACTGGGGCAGGGCATCTGCTCTCTGGCTTCCCTGGCTCTGGCCTTGCCCTCTCCTTCTGCTGTCCACGTGCCTTCGTGAGACTCCAGGTATCCGGGAAGATAGCCTGACGGTCCACAGCCATGGCGGCTGGCTCGATTACTTCCTGGAAGCTGGGCATAGCTCCCCGGGGGAACTCAGGCCTAAGTGCCTCCAGAGCCCACGGCCACTCCCATGTGGCAGCCACGGCCTCTCCCGGGCACAAAGGGTTGGCCGACAGCACTTGGGGTTCCCCAGCCTCCTGGGGACCTGTGCACCCAGCGTGGGGTAGAGCGTGGCCGGGAGGCACCCTGGAGAGCTCACTCACCAGGCTAGCGTTTGGTGGGTCCCTCCAAACGCTAGCCTGGCTCTCTGCACCCAGTGGCCCCAAAGAACTCTCCGTGGAGGGAGACCTTGAGTTGGGGGTGTCAGGCATCTCCCCAAGGCCAGCCAAATCAAGCCAGCTGGGGGCCACATTGTCCTCAGTGCAGAGGACCTCCAGGGTGTGGCCGTGGCCTCGAGGGGAGGGTTTCCTAGGGGGTGGCAGGAATACAGAGGGCCCAGGAGGAGGAGGAGGAGGAGAAAGTATGTGGTGTGGGGATGGAGCTGAGTTGGGCAGCAGCCTTGGGGAGCTCAAGGCCACAGCAGAGGAGCTGGTCTGGAGGAGGAGAAAGACAAAAGACAGAGGGGAGAGGAGAGAGAGATGGGAGAGATGAGGAAGGAAGCTCACTGCAAGGGGCAGGCTGGGCCTCAGGGCTCTGAGAGGCCCCGTCTACACTGACCAGACCGTCTACACTGACAAGACCAAGGTGGTGGTGAAGCTGAGGCATGAGGACTGGCCCTGGAAGAAGACCCAGCCCCCAGAAAGGTTTTCCTGGGCTTCATATCCCTGGCTCCCATCAAACCCAGGCAGCAGAAAGCAGCTTCTGAGCCATGCCTGTCGGGCACCGCCCCCCGCCAATCCGAGTACGGATGAGGGAGAAAAAGCTAAGGCGAGGTGGAGCACGGGGAGGTCAGCCCAGGCACCAATCAAGGGACAGGCAGCCACAGGCAGCTCTCGGCTCTGTCTCTCCCAGACAATCCCAGCTCTCCTACATCCCCCGAGACCTTGCTCCAGGGGCACAGTGAGAACCAGCGCAGCTTCTCAAGGGATCTCAGAAAAGCAGCACAGCCTAAAGGGTGCTGGGGCAGGGCTCCCTCGGGCCAACTCCTGAGTCCAATGTACTTGCTCCTGACTGTGGCCACTCAGAATCACTGGCACATGAGGGCCACAAGCCCAGGCCGCTCCCATCCCCCACCTCCGTGAAACCCCAGCCGAAGGGAGGTTTGGAGGCACCAATGGGGCCAAGAGCCGGCTCCCCTCCTCCGATTCCCTAAGCCATGCCCCCGTGGAAGGGTGGAGTGAGCAACTGTTGGCGAGTTCAGTCACCATCAGTCCCCATCAAAGCACTGCATCCTCTAAATAAAACACCTCGGGTCTGGAAGGCCTGGGGAGGCCCAGCGGGGAGGGGATGGGGCGCCTCATGCAGGACTGGCCCAGTAGCCTGATGGGTGAGGTTTCCCAGAGAGAACTTGTGGGGACTCAGAGGCGCATGGAGGATGGAAGGAGGATGGCGAAAGAGGCCTGTGGATTCAGGAGCCAGAGGCAGAAAGAAAGGATGTGTTGAGGACAGCCAGCCAGCGTGGGAGATGGGGCTCCAGGGCAAATGACCTCTCGGCACAGGATCCCACGCGGCCCAGCAGAGCACCCCCTCCCCTACCAAGAGCAGCCATCGACACAGGGTCCTTTGTCCCAGCCTCCTGATCCCTCGCCTGGGTGGCTGGGAGCTGAGAGCACCCAGGGAGGAAGGAATGTCCTGCTGAGCACGTCCTGCCTTCACAGGCTGAGAGGCAGCTCAGTCCCCACGTGGCCGGCCTGGCCCTCCCTCCCCCCTATCCTGGCAAGGCCAGGGCACTGCCTGCGGGGTCCCGGGCTCCGGGCGAGGCACCCAAACACGGAGGGGCCAAGTTCCAGCTACTCATGCTGAGGTACAGGAGGGGAAGGATGGGGGTTCTGAGGGGCCAGGGCAGGAAAGAGGGACCTCAGGGCACCTTAAAATCCGACAGCGAGGCCATCAGCTCGTCCAGCTCCCTGGTGGCAGAAGAGGCGGAGATGCGTGTCTGCTGCTGGCTGGAGGTGACTCGCTGGGGGCTGCTCATCTCGCCCTGGTTCACAGTGATGGCGGGGCTGCACGCAGGCATGGCATCAGCGGGGACCCCAGAGGCCAGCCCGTGCACCCCCAGCATGTCCCTCCCCTCTCCAGGGGATCAACAACTCAGCTCTGACACTGGGGTCCTGCCACCCCCAACCCCAGGGAAGCCCACCAGCTCCCAGTCTCTCCTGGGGACCCATCGTTGGAAGGGGCTGCTGTCAGCCAGCAGGACAGAGCACTGAGGTGAGCTGATGGGAGAGAGGCGAGGGAAGCTCAAATGGCACCTTTCCCAAGAAGACCAAGTCCAAGCCTGCCTGTTCAACAAGCCCCAGCATCCTGTGTATCCTCCACAACACTGCACGTACATGTGAGGTTGTTCCAACAACACAGTAACACCAAGGAGAGATAAGACTCGGTAGACACTTACCATGGGTCCTGTGTGCACGTGCTTTACGTGTGTTATTGGGTCTCACCCCTACTGAGGTAGGTGATCTTATCCCCCTTATCCCATTTCCCCTTATCCCATTCTACAGATGGGAAAACAAAGGCTTGAAAGACAACACTTAGAAAGTGCACAGCCAAGATGTGAACCCTATTGTGTGGCTCCAAAGCCTGTGCTGACAGCTGCTGGGCTACGGGTGCCCTCAGCGTGCACAGTGTCTGTCCTTCCTGATGGATAGTGGCTCGTTGAAGGCAGGCGTGGTGTCTGCGTGACTCGCCACCATCCCCCAAGGCCTGGTGCAGGGCCTGGCAAACAACAGGCACTTCAGAGGGAACGGGTGACACTGGGGATGAGACGGCAGACCCTGGAGCACGGGACGGGCTGGGCGAGACCTTCCCCTGCCTGGGAGGGCCCAGTGGAGACTCACACGGGGCTGGGCACAGAGCTCTCCAGCTCATCCAAGAGACTCTCCACGCTGGGCCGCACGTCCTCCAGGCCCCGGCCTCCGTTCCGCTTGGGCTTCTCTTTGGTCAGTGACCCAGCTTTGACACCCAGCGGGCTGTTATTCTCTGGGATGCCGTAGTGGGGGCTCAGAGCCCCAGGCAGTGGGGGGCTTGAGTTGGCCTCATCTTGGGAGAAGGAAAAGAGAAAAGCTGCTCAGCCCTGAGCCCTGCAGGGATCGAGGCCAGCAGGTGGGCCTGGTGGGCCTGACCTAGTCCTACCTGCAGGGAAGCCTGGGGGGTTATGCTGCACGGCGTTCAGCTCCAGCAGCAGGCGGTCGAGTTCAGAAAGGTTGCTGCCCAAGGAGGAGCTCATGACGGTGGGTGAAGGCTCAGCTGACTTCTGCTTGTTGGGGAAGCTTTGAGAGGCAAAGGGAAGACCTCGGTGAGAGACGCTCTCCAGCTCTGGCAGCCCCCAAATCCTCAAGGAGAATAAGGCAGAGGGGATACAGCGTCTCCACCGGCCAGAGGACGGAGAGCGGGGAAGTGATGTGGCAAGAAGAGGGGAGGAAGGAAGTCTTGCTTCAGCTGCTGAACCTTCCTCAACGCAGGGCGATGTGAGAGCCAGCCCAGCTGCTGCAAGGTGACGGCAGATAAGGCCACCGGGCCAGTTGAGAGGCCTTCTGCCGTCTAACCCAGTGACCCCTGAGGCAGAATCCCCCTCCCCTCCAGCGCTGTGCCGTGCCTGTCCGTGGCCTCAGTGGCCTCTGCCCACCGATGCGCAGGATTCCCAAGCAGGGGGAGGAGCTGGGCAGTACCTGTACACGTGCTCTTCCTCGCCGGCTCGGGGACACGGAAGGCCGATGCCGTCCTGGGGGTTGGAGGCACTGGAAGTTTTAGCACTGGAGCCGTACACGGGGGACGGGGATGGAGGCTGCAGGAAGGACAGTGCTCAGAGCCTCCCCGGGGAGGAAAAGGAACAGCCCGAGTCACCCCCGGAAGGCTCCTGCTCACAGCCAGTCTCACCAGGGAGTTTCCACACTCTGACCAGGAGACAGGTGATTAACACTTGGTCACTGCCCCCTCACGTGGCAGCGGCGGGTGGGGAGAGCCAGACGTTTCCTGCCTCTTCTCCCCACTTCCCTGATCGCTGGCTCTCCGAGCCACTGCCAGACAAGCTCCTTGTGCCCTGAAGCTGACTTCCGAGCCCCTGTCCCCACCTTACCTGCTGGTGGATGAATCGGGAGGTGCTGGGCTGCCACTGGTCTAAGGGGTCAAGGACTGTGCCATTGAGGGCCTCGCTGGACGGGGGTGGAGGGACAGGGGGTGGCACGGCAATCTCCTGGTATGTGTGGTTTCCTGTTGGGTACGAGTAGGGGGTCTCCTCAGACAAGAACACAGGCCGTTTGGAGATGTGGGAGGTCGTGGACTCCAAGTCTGCCAGCAGGGCGTCTGCAGAGAGAAGGCGCGGGGACCGGGTAAGAAAACGGATCCTGGGGACTAAGTCTCCAGTGGCAGCGCCCTCCCTGCCTACACCCAAGAGTTAATGACTTCTGAGCACCTGCCCCGCCCATGGGAGAAATGACCAGCCTCAGGTCAGGAAGGTACCAGCCCAGACCAGCCTAAGAACAGCTCCCAAAGCTCTTCTCCCCAGCCAAGAAGAAGGTTCTCTGGAGGCTCCCGGGGCCACCCTGAGGGCTCTCCTACCTCTGGGAGCCGGGCACCTGCGTTCCCTCCCGACAGGGCTGTGCAGCTGGCTGGCTGGCCGGCCGGGAGTCAGAAATGCCTGCCTGGAACCCGCACTCTGACTCCGCAGGGCAAGGCGGAGAGAACGGGCGGGAGGAGCCCCACGTCACAGGGAGGGGCCTGGGCACTGCCAGGTCCCACTTAATTTCCAAGAGCTTAAGCCCGCTCAGCCCCCAGCCTGGAGGGGCCCCTGGGGTGGTACCTGCCCTCCTGACCAGGTAGAAGCCGAACCTCAGGCTCCAAGCTCCTCCCGAGTCTCGGGGCTGCCGGTGAGGAGTGTGAGGGACAAGGCTGGTGCAGTGTTCACCCCCCTCACCCACCGTCAGCAGAGAGGGGCAGGACTGCTCTGTAGGCTGTTTCTGCGGAAGCCTGGCAAGCAGCCTGGCCCCAGAGGCTCCAGGGCCCAACTATTCTGCTTTTAACAGCAGCAAGGGAGCCGAATCAGCCCACAAGTGCAAGCTTCCATTACCCTGGCACTAGGCAGCCCACAGGGGGCCCTGCATCTCCCCAGTCCCCAGACCAGAAGGGTACAGCTGGAGGAGTGGGGGCAGGAGCTGCTGATCCTGCCCTCCTGGGACCCTCAACAGCCCCACAGCCTGGCCCTGCATGCCATGCCCTCGTTCCTGCTGTGCCACGGACTATTTCACTCTCCCCCCACTGCTGGCCTGCTGCAGTGGGGGAACTCGGTCCCTGGCCCTTGTGATAATAATCACCAGAAAGCAATGGCTGGATCATGGCCGTTTACTAGTTAACAGGCACCGTGTTGGGCACGTTGCATACGTGGTCTCAGTTAATCCTCCTAATACCCCATGAAGTTGGAATTCTCACCCTCCCTTTACAGACGGAGAAACTGGCTTCAAGAGGTGATGGGACTGGCCCCAAATAACAAAGCCAGTAAGTGACAGGACTGACTCCTCAGAGGCCCCAAACCCGAAAAATCTGCCCTGCAAGAGGCTGCTGTGATCACAAGATGGTGCCAGATTTAAACAGTACAACTTCCTGAATGACGGGGCCCAAGCTCTGAGGGCTGCCAGTCTGATCCTTCCTGGTGGCCCTGTCCCCAACCCCACCCCTGCTCAAAGGAAGTAAGAAAGAAGCAAGGGCCTCACCCAGGGCCTGGGTCTGTGGGCCCACACCTCCCAGCTACGTGCCCTGATGTCCTACCCCCAAGGCTGGCAGCACCTACCCCAGGCTCCTACCCAGCTGATCAGAAGCTTGTTCCAAGGCCCGGGATGTCTCTGACTTCCAAGGAAGGTCAGTTCCTGCAGCCCCCGACTCCTCCAGGTCCTTTGGAAGAAGTTTGATTTCCTATCTCTAGCAAACCGGAACTAGAGGGAGTCTGTGTGTCTAGGTAACAGTGGAAAAGGAACCAGTGTCCAGGGCCAATCCCAGTGGCCTCTCCACGGCCACACCTGCTGCCTTGGCTTCACAAGGCGTCCTGGCTTCCTCTGGGCCCAAGCCAGCAGGAGGGTTGGGGGTCCCTCCTTCTCCATCATGGGCAGAGCCAGCCCCCAACACGTGCAAGTCCAGTAGGGGTAACAAGGGCAGCTGCCATGATTGAATGCCCACCAGGTGCCAGGAGTTTCACCTGTGTCACCTCTCTTCCTCCTCACGATACCACTAGCACAGATGGCAAAACTGAGGTTCAGAGAGGCAGAGGCACATCTCCACACTGCCTGAGCTGGCTGAAGTGACACCACTGGGACCTGAACTCGGGTCTCTTGGGCTCCACTCAATAAAAGACAGATGGTTAAGCTTCCTCGTCAAACCTTCTGAGCCAGGGACACCACCAGCCTCTGCACCAAACACCTTCTCCCACCTCACTCATGACCTGACTCCAAGTCTGGCTCATTGGTTTGTGGACGGATTCTGGTTTATGATTTAAACAGGCTCTTTTCAACACAGATACATCTGTTGGTCAAAAGGACCAGTCCTGGGGGGTGGAGACAAAAGATCTGTGGAGTCGAGCCAGACCTGAGTTCAGTCCCAGCTCCTCTACACTACCCACAGCCACAGAGCAAATCACGTAGCTCCCCACCTCACAGCACTGGCGTGAGGTTTATATGGGATAGCAGATGCTATAGTACACGGGAAGCTGCAAACACCACATCTCATTTGCTTTGTGAAATTCAGAAAAAGATTTTCCTCCAAGGAGGTCAGGTTGGGTTGCAAAGTGCTGACTTCTCCTAAGTCCTCTATGGGTAGGATCTGGGCAAGACAAGAAAAGGGCAACCTTGAAGAGAAAAGCAAAAGCAAAGTAATAAAGTAACATTCAAAGGGAAACATTTGGGGACTTCCCTGGTGGTCCAGTGGTAGCGAATCCACCTTACAATGCAGGGGACGTGGGTTCGATCCCTGGTCAGAGAACTAAGATCCCACATGCCGCGGGGCAATTAAGCCCGCGTGCCACAACTACTCAGTTCGTGCGCCTCAACTAGAGAGCCCACGTGCCGCAAACTACAGAGCCCACGCGCCCTGGAGTCTGCGCACCACAACTAGAGAGAGAAAACCCGCATGCCGCAACTAGAGAGAAGCCCGCGCGCCGCAAAGAAAGATCCCGCATGCCTCAACTAAGATCCAACACAGCCAAAAATGAATAAAATAAATAATAAATCTTTTTTAAAACACCCCAAAAACAGAGTGAAACATTTGTGGATGTCAGAGAGCGGAGGCACACCACTGTCCAAACTTGTGTCTGAGTGAGAGTTAGGACACGCACAGCCACCGGTGCTGCGGTGTAGCTTCCTCCTCTCTCTCCATCCTTGGTCTTTGCTCTGTGATAGACAGGACTTGGTGCCACTGTCCCACCAAACCCCTCACACGCGCCTCAGGTGAGAGCCAGGAATACAGGAGGCACGGAGGAGTACTCGCTGGCCTCTACTTTGGATTCCTATGGGTGCCGAGGCCTGCTATCTTCCCACAGGCTGCAAAATGGTGATGGGCCAAAGTCTCCTTGCAAGCTCAGCAAACTCCTCCCCAGCCTGAGTAAACAGAGGTGGCAGATGGAGTCCACTTGCAGTCCACAGCGGGGGCGGGGGTGGGGGGGGAAGGTCCCCAGTTTTCAGCTAGTTACTGCCTGGTGCCAGCTCTGAATACCCTAGGGGCAGGCTCAGGATTCCTTCTACACATACCCCGAAGAAGGTGTCAGAGAAAATGGTGCCGCTGGAACACACCCTCTCTCCCACATGTTTGGAGGATGGCTTCCATACACACAGAAGCAGTAAGCAGTCAGGGCTCACTCATTCAGCCTAAGGAAGGCCTCAGACTTCCTCAGCATCGCTCCACTAAGCTTCTGGGTCCAGGCCTGAGACCACCAGAACAAGTCAGAGTGACTAGGACCACCCTAGTCACCCTGGGGAAAGAGCTCTCTCTGGGGCTTCCCAGCCCCTTTCTGGAGGAAATCACCCTAGATTCTGCAAGCGTTTTGCCTCTCCAGACCAGTGGATGCAGGCTCTGTCACTTCCATCCAAGAAGAGGGAAAGCCCAGGTCTCTGGGAGTCTATCCAGTGTATGTGTGGAGAGGGAGAGTTCTCCTTTCGAAACTGGGGACGGGGGAGTTAATGCACAGTTTCCAGTCCACCAGAGGCAACCAGCTTGTTGTGCCCTGGCAGCAAAGGGGTGCGGACCGTCCTCCGCTGCCCGCCAGAGGGAGCTATCGGCCCATCGGCTCTCCGCCACGGGGAGTAACCGAAGGTAACCTCATGCAATCACGGAATTTTAGAGCTGGGGAAGACCCGGGAGCCCCCAGCCGGCCATGGGTGCACCGGGAAAGTTTCAGTGCCAGGGAATGCCTGACTGAGCTGGAGGGACGGTGCAGGCTGTGAGGAGGAGCACAACGGCGCCGGGGGGCCAAGCCTCTGGGCCGTGCCTGCATCACACATCATTTGAAGGCGTGACTCAAGAGTGACACAAGAGACAGACACATGCCCTAGCTTCCAGTGCCCAGTGGCTGCACCTAAGCAGCCACTCAGAGGGGCTGTGGCTTCCACTGAGAGGCTGCCCAGGGGCAAGCGGGCAGGTGGGCACAGCGCACGGGGCCAGGACAAGGTGAAAGGCCCTTCCCTGGGCCCCAGCAACCACCAGCCGAGCACAATCCTGAGGACGGGAGGTGGTGGGGGGAGCCGCTGGCTCTGCAGCCCTGAGGGGGTTAAGACTCAGGTGTCCAGGCTCTCTGCGCTGGGAGGGAGGAGACTCGGGGGCCGGTCGGGCTGCATTCCAGGGCAAATGCTGCAGCTGCGCCCCTCATATTCCCAGACCAGCTCAAGGCACCCAGGACAGAGGGAGCCCCAGGCGCCCTCCCATCCCCAACATAGGGGATCTCCGCCAGACTGAGGCTTGGGGACCTGGGCTGACCCACAGACACATGGCACCCAATAATAAGTTAAAGAGAATCAACTAACCACCTCCACCTCCACTCCGAACTGGAGTATATAGACAAGTCAAGCCTCTTTCACAAGCCCGGCTTCCTCCTACCCAAGCCCGGCAACTTCTTAGTATGTGATTAAAGACTATCAAGATCAGAGGCCTATGGGCTTCCCTGGTGGCGCAGTGGTTGAGAATCTGCCTGCCAATGCAGGGGACACGGGTTCGAGCCCTGGTCTGGGAAGATCCCACATGCCGCGGAGCAACTGGGCCCGTGAGCCACAACTACTGAGCCTGAGCGTCTGGAGCCTCTGCTCCGCAACAAGAGAGGCCGCGATAGTGAGAGGCCCGCGCACCGCGATGAAGAGTGGCCCCCCGCTCGCTGCAACTGGAGAAAGCCCTCACACAGAAACGAAGACCCAACACAGCCAAAAATAAACATAATAAATAAATAATAAATAAAAATTAAAAAAAAAAAAAAAAAAAAGATCAGAGGCCTAGAGCTGGATGGACGCTAAAGAGAGTGAGATAAAGGGCCATCCAGGATCCCTCAAATGTGGTGGCGGCGGTTGGGGGGGCACGGTTACAGATTTCATTCTCCCTCCCAGGCTCTGAGGACACGAGATGTTAGAACTCATACAGGGGAATTCTGAGTCACACAAACTCTGCTCTGTGGCCAAGTTGCCCGTCCAGGCTGCTTAACTGCTCTTGTACCTCGGTTTTCTTGTCTGTCCAATGGGAATTCCACCACCTTACTCACAGGAGTAAGGATTACACAAGAGAGTGGATATAAAGTGCCTGCTTTAGCACAGTCCCTGGAATAGAGCACACACTCAGTAGATGGAGATCCCTCCCAGAGAGATGGTTAGCCCTGGAGGGGAAGGAGAAAAGCGCTTCAACATCCTGAAGGCAAAGGATGTTGCAATCCTAGATCATCAGTTAGGAGCACCATCCTGGGGAAAACAAAGTCACCATGGAGAAGCCTGCCCAGCAGATCTTCATGATGGGGCAGGTACATGTGGGGCATCATCCCATCCCAGAGTTCACAGGCTCCCCTGCCACACCAGCGCTAGGCTGATCTAAAAGAGGTAGGGTCCTTTGGCCACCAGGAAGGCCCCAGCTTGACGTGCCTTATATTCTTGATACCTAGCCTAGAAGACGCCCACAATAAGAACAAGACTCAGCTCACCCACCTTTGTTCTGCAGGCCAATGTAACTCAGCTTTCACGGCCGAGGCAGGTGTTTCCTTGGGAGCTGAGAAGCAGAAGGAAGGTGTAGCAAACACTGCCCTGAGAGCTCTAGCACAGCCATAAGGGACTGCCATTGCACAAGGCCTTCCCAGGCCAGGGCCAACTGTCCATTCCCTCCATTTATGGTGAGACCCAGACTCTCACAGAGACAGCAGCAGCTTGGTGAGTCCCTTCCCCACCAGACCTGGAAAAACCCAGCCTTTCAGCTTGCCTACCCTACTGGGTTCAGAACTGTGGGCAAGAGAGGTTTCGGCCCCCCTGCTGACCACCTGCGCAGCCCTGGTGGCCTCAAGTGTCAGAGGAGAAGCTGCCCAGCCTCCTTACAGCTGCCCAAGCTCAGTACATAAGCAGTGAGCGGGGCTCGGCCCTTCCTAAGGAAGGAGCTGTGTAAACAGCAGGACCGGCTCCCCTCTACGGGGATGGTCTCATCTCAGCCCCTTTGCTGAGACTCTTCCAGATTAGGAAGGAGAGCAGGACGAGAAGGCGGGTCTCCCCCTCCCCCAGCCCTGAGCACATGAGCAGTTAGAGCAGAGGTAATCTAATCCAGGGCAGCAGGGCACTTTTACATGGTGAGTAACTCCCCAGGAATGGGGAGCCGGGTATATTTATCCTGATAACTGTCCTGGGAGGAAAGACAGATCTGTGAACAGTAAGGGCCAATCTACAATTTAGGCCAGATCTGCTCTGCACTACCCAGCCCGGGGACCCGGGGCCTGGCCACTGACTAGGAACTCGATCTCCTGAAGGGGCCTCCCCTGCCAATCTGGGTTCTTGCCAACTGACTGCCTCCTCTCCAAGAATGAAGGGGCCCTGTCTATCTTGCTTGATGCCATATCCCCAGCAGGTAGAATGAATGGCTGAATGACAGCGGGACTGTGAGAACGAGGAAGATGGGGAAGGAGCCGTGAACAGAGAAAGTAGCCAGTGCCAGGATGCTGTGATTCCAGGCCCAGCCTGCTGGGTGCCTGTCATCGGGTCGGGCATCTTCTCTAGCTGTAAAACGGGCAGAACCCAATTTGTTCCCATGCCTGATAGCAAGCCCTGAGGAGGAGATAACATAATTTCGGGTGAAATTTACACAGAACCTTTCTGGAGCTCTTCGGAGTTTGTCTAAATCCAAGATATTGCTATTATCTGAATCCCAGACAGCGAACTGCTCTCCCTAAGGGGATGGAGGAGAAACAATCAATACTGTAGTGTCATTTAAATATTTAATAGCCGTGCCTGGAGGTTATGAAGACTCAGCCACCGTTCTCCTTCGCTGACTCATGCCTCACTCAACAGGAACTGCCATTTTACTCTCAGCCCTGAAGGAAGTGTGGGCTGGGGGTGACACACAGGAAACCAGGGGAGACGGCCAGGAGTCTTCCAAGATGCTGCTCGGAGAGGTGGGAGGCGGCCCTTTGGAGAAGGCGTTTCTTGCCTGGGCTTCCCACATGCCTTAGGAGGGCGGTTTCCTGTCTGCCCTTCCTTGCAGGGGCTGACACAACATGAGTGTGTAGGCAGGTTGGCTCTCTTTACTGGGTGCCTGGCTGGCGCCCAAGGTCACAGAGCACAGGTAACCAGAGACACGAGAGAATAAAGGCAGAAAGGCAACTCCAGAGGTCACGCCGAGCTCCAGGCAGAAGCCCAACTGTGCCAGGCCCCAGCTGCACTGGGCACCCACACAGGACCCCCCAGTGACCAGGCCCTGGGCCACGGCGACTTCCCCATCTGATGGGGCTCCAGCAGGTTAAGCAGCAACAGGTGGGAGAAGCCGCCCAGGTATACTTTGCACACCTCCACCCCCTCCCCAAGACGGGCACAGCAGCAGGTCCAGGCTGACTGGACAGCGGAGTCTCGTTTCTGTTGTAAATAACTCGTCTCTGGGTCCAGGATCAGCGGGCCCCACCCTCCCCCAGAGGGCCCAGAACCCCGTGGACGCATTTCATTGGTCAGATTTCATCACCTCTTCGGGTCACCCAGAGACTCTGGACTCTTTTAAGGTCGTGTCTAGGGTCCAACTCCAGGCCCACCCCGCAGTTCCTTCAAAGGGTAAAACGTGGATTTACATACAACAAGATAGACAGCCTCGAACCCAGGCGGCTCAGGGGCTGGAATTTTTCTCAGCTATTCCAAATCCACCCAATCCATTCCTGCAATCTGGGCTCTTTGTGGCAAGTCGGTCTGTTGTGGAGCAGGGCGGCTCCGGGGGCCTCTCACCCCTGCTAATCATCAACAGAGGTTAGGAGGGGCTTAGAAGTGAGTCATCCGCCCTACAGAGACCCAAACAGAAAGTTCAAAAGTTGGCCTGTTCCAGGAATGAGCTGTAGTCTTTTCCCGATGTTTGTGGATTTCATAGCACTACTTACCCCCTCTTGACCAGTCAAGCTCTGACTAATGAACATGGCTCACGGTGGCCACAGGACAGGTCCGTTCTTCCCCATCTCCGGCAGCTAGGCCATTTCCTGACCGCACTCTCTCTTGCCGGCCTTCCCCGGTTCTCCTATAGCACCTGTGATATCCTGGGGCCCTCTTCCAGCTCCCCACATGTCACTGTCACCAAGTACCATCAGTTCTTCCTTCACGGGGCCTCTCCCCTTTACTTGCCTCCCTTTCTGTCACAGGAAGCCAACAACTTAGACTGGCATCCGAATCCACGCTCGGCCCCTTCTCGAACTCCCTGGCAGCGCCTGCTCTGCGCTCCCCCATTCTAACCCTTGCAGCAGACGCCAGCAGTGTGAACTTGAAACCTCACCCCTTCTGTGCGCGTCCACTAGACCGCTTGCCCTCTGAGGGCAGGAACCTCCTCCCCCCTTGCTAGATCCACAGCACGAATACCCTCATGAGCTTCTCGGGCAGTGACTGGACGTTTGCCAAGCAAAAGAGAGTCAGAATACTCAGCCACCATGACCCTCTCTGCCTACAGAACGAGATCGGAACCCCTGGGGTTGGCGTTCTGGTCTTGAGCCTCTCAGAATACAGCCCTGACTGGCCTTTACCTTCTCGGCCCGCCCACTGCAACGTGCCTCGCTGGCCAAATTGGGCCCCCTCTTCCCTTTCCCCAGCAAAGTGCCTTTATTCATAGCACTGAACATGCCTCCCACCCCCTTCATCTACAGGGATATCCACACCCCCAGGGGGAGCGTGGAGGCCAGGGGCACAGGTAAACCCAGGACACCTTCTGAGGATCAAACTGACTCAGAAGCAAGACATTGAAATCACTGCATTAAATTAAAAGGCTACTTTATGGAGTTAGGTGCAAAATGCAAATGAATTGTAAGATAAGAACTGAGGCTTCAGAGAGACCTTTTGCACATGCACATGGGGGCTTAGGTGACATTTAAGCAGCCCCACAAAGCCATCCTGTCCATACCATAGATCTGTCTTCCCACGCGGCGTTGGGAGCTGGGACAATCACACAGCTCTCTCTACACCCCTCCTGGCATCCCAGCCTGCATGGCAGCGTGGCCGAGTGGAAAGAACGGGCCTCCAAGTAGAGAGGGGGACAGGTTCAAATCCACACCACTCACCAGCCTGGGTGGCAATTCTGGGCTTTAGTTACTCAGATAGCTCATAGAGCACAGGGTGAGTAATCAATGAAAAAGTATGCGAAAACCACCACGGCTGGGGAGAGCCTCCTGGGCCTCCCACTGTGACACAAAGAGACACTCGGTAAAGAAACCCGCATCATCGCATCATCGCATCATTGCCGATTTTCATCTCCCTAAGGATGGGAGGGGGAGGAGGCGGAGCCAGGGACTGCGGCCAGGAATCTTGGGAGCTGTGACAGGTCTGTCACTAACTCGGGCCTCCTTGCTGAGCAAACCACTGACCTCATCCCTCTGTTCCTTGGGTTCATTCCAAGTCCTCCTCAGAGAACATCAGCTGAGCCCAGAAGCCTCCGACTCACTCCCTAGCAAGGACAGAGGCGACAGCGAAAAGTTACAGGGCTCCAACACCCCCCAGCCCTATGCCAGCTCTGCCACCTGCTGGGAAGTCACTGCTGTCCGAGAGCCCTGTGGCGTTGAACCTGGAATCTTGGCAATAGAAGGAGCTCTCAGTCTCTGACCTCCCAGAGCAAGCCCAGGGCAGAGCAGCCTTTGCTCCTGCCACTGAGGCTCTGAGCCCTGCAGAGTGCCACAAAGGAACCCAAAGACAGGGTCGCGTGACCAGAAAGAAGCTCAGACAGGGGGGCACGGGGAAACGTGCAGGCCTCACAACCCCATTTTATAGATCAGGACAAAGAGGCTCAGAGATGTGTGATGAGTACGCTCTGCAGCCGGGCAGAGTCCCCCACCCCCACGAGGACAGCTCTGCCTGACTGCAGAGCTCACCCATGTTCTTTCCATGACACCCCACTGGGAGAGGAACATCGCTGTCAGCAGCTGTCCCTCATTCTGCCTGTCACCACTCTCCACACTCTCCGTTTCCAAAGCACCAGTCTCCAGAGCCCCTGGAGCAATCCAAGAAGGCTGGCCACTGGGGTGCCCCTCCACCCCGGCCTCTGCTGGGGCCCTTGCTCTGGGCCTCCCTTCTTGTCTTTGCCCCTCAGGCAGGGCCCTGTGCCACAGATGAGCCCCTAGTGGTGGCACGGGGAGCTCCATGTTCTAGGCTAACTCGTTGCCTGGTAGGTCTACTTGCAAGAGTGTTTTCCACTCTGTTGCCCATCCAAACAGCATGATGCAAGATGGGGCTGCCCCAGGCACTGACCTCCGCCCTCTTCTTATCTGCACAGATTGAGGAGCCTGGGCCATTGTTCTGGAGCACAGTGGCTCCCCAGCCTCCACCATAATCAAGCAGAGGTGGCAAGAGAATCATCAGGGGACAGACTGGCAGTCAAGGCTCCACTGAAGGCACCAAACAGCCAAATGAGGGAGGGACAAAGAATCTCTCGCATGATGTACGACCAATAAGCCTGAGGTGTGCCACCACCTGTCCTAAGCTAAGGATCATAAAGTGTGGACATTTCCTATTTATTTGCTTTCGCTGTTTGAAAATAAGCTGAAGTGGGTTCATGACTGTCAGCCCACCCACATGTGTTCCAACATGCTTTCCTGAGGGAGAGAAAGAGCTGGAAGGTGCTCAGAACCCCAGGCAGCACCCTCCAGAAGAAGGATGGGCAGCTCATGATCCTTCTCTGTCACGAGTGTCATCTGGAGGGTATGACACTGCAGAACACAGTTGGAACCACTATCTGAGATAGTCAAGAGCAGAGAAGAAGGGGCAGAGGGGGCAAGAAAGAGCCAGGGCCAGTGGCCCCCAGTTGACCCTCAATTACACTTTCACTTCCCTAGAAGTATCTATGCCATCCAGCCCTGGTCTTCCCAGTTTCACAAGTTTGGAAGCCACCTGCTTGGTTTGGGGTAAGACAAAATTCTCGGGCTGCCTGACTGACTGTTGGTACCTCCTGAGTAAGGGAGGAGCCCCAAGTCTTGTCCCAGTCCTTCCCAAGCTCCCCACACAGGCCCTGGTGGGATGGCGTCGCTGATCTACAAAGGAGAGATGCCTCCAGCCATTTCCTGAGGAGGTCAGGACAAATTTCTCTGGAAGCCCATATCCTCGCTGACTCTCTGCACTGGGAATTCGGCCTGTTCCTGGACAGGGAGGGAGCAGGTGGAGGCCAGTCCTCACGACTTTGGGTAACAAGAGTCACACTGGGAAACCACAAGAGAAAAAAAGGAGGGAAAGACTTGCCTGAAAGAAAAAGCACCCAGGGACTGTCAGTCTCGCTGGCAGGGCTCACATGTAGGGACATCAAGGTACAGAGGAGGAGGACGGGGTGGGAAGAGAACCAAAATAAGACCCTGTAGTCCGCCAGCTAGAAGCCTAACAGCCCCAGAACTGAAGCAGAGAGCCAAGCAGATGCCAAGCCTTACGGAAGAACCGAACAGGGTGGTCTGTGCCCCAGGGCTCACGTGGCAGAGAAGGTCCCAGGGCTCAGCTTGGCTTGGCATGGCTGGCCTCCCTCCACCATGCCCAGCTGGTTACATCAGGAGATTGGCCGGGGGGGCGGGGGGAGTATCCATCTCAGCCCTACTTTGGGTTTTATTGGATGAGACATCTGGAGCTCTTGGGAATCCGACCCAGCAGAGCCAGGACAGATGGCAAGAGAGGTACCCCCCCAAGCCCCCCCTCACCACAACTAGAGAAAGCCCACGTGCAGCAACGAAGACCCAATACAGCCATAAATAAATAAATAAATAAATAAATAAATAATTTTTTTTTTTTTTTAAAGTGCAAGTCTCCTTATGGGTACCAGAGGAGAAAGCAGGGGAGGGATAAATTTGGAATTTGGGATTAACAGATCCACACTACTATATATAAAAGAGATAAACAAGGACATACTGTACAGCACAGGGAACTATATTCAATATCTTATAATAACCTATTATGGAAAAGAATCTGAAAAAGAAAATATATATAACTGAATCATTTTGCTATACACCTGAAACACTGTAAATCAACTATACTTCAATAAAAAAAAAAAACTTAAAAAAAAAAGTGCAAGTCTCTGTCCCCATCCACCCCTCCCTGTTGTATCCCGAACTGTGAGGTCTCCCTCCGTGGGCCCTGTCCCTTGCAGGGAGTCGGGGGCGGGGTTGTGCCTGGCCCCCCCACTCCACTGTCCTACCCCACACGTAGTTGAGGTAGGAGCTGGGACGAGAGGAGTCAAGTCTCACTGGCTGTGAACAAAGACTCCTGTTTCCACGTGAGAGGGACAAACTTCAAAACCCAGGCTCAAAGCGCAGCCATGGCGCTCTGGCCTGGCCTCCAGGTCCTCTGAGGGAAGATCCCAGGGGTGGTGCCACCCTTAGAGCCAAGGGCAGTTCAGTGTGCAATGGCCGACAGCAGGAAGTGCCAGCAGCCACTGGGGGTGGGGCAGTGGGGCTGAGCCCAGCCGCTCAGGCCCAGGAGCACAGACTCCCGGAGAGGCAGAATTTACAGTTCCTTACTTGCCCACGCCTACCTACCTTTCTGGTGAAATAAGAACCACACATGGCTAAGGGTTGGCCCAGATAATCTTCCAAGAGCTCTTTCAAGTAATGAACTCTGATTCTTCTTCCAGAGGGGATTCTAGAGGCAGCAGGACCCGGGGAGGGGGGGGTTAAAGGAGGCAACAGAGAATATGGCAGACGCCACCAGCCCTAGGCCTGCAGGCTGCATCCCACCACACAACTCCCTGGATGTGTTTGTGGGGTTTTTATTGGCCGCGGGATCTTAGTTCCCCGACCAGGGATCGAACCGACCAAGGATCGAACCCATGCCCCCTGGCCCCCTGCAGTGGAGGTCCCTGTTTGTGCTTTTAAAAGAAATTTGAGTTAGTCTTAATAAATTGAGAGATTTCATATGAAAGCCAGATTGTCTGGCTTCCCAGGAGCAGTCAGAAGAGCTAGCAATACGGGTCTACTTACCTGCAGGGACACCACTGGCTGTAGCATGAAATCTAACGCCCTTTCTTTTTGGCCCACTCCAACCATTCACAACACCCACCGGCCTCAGCAAGTACGTGAGTTTGCAAGGAAATGCAGTGTGGCTTTTGTAGTTGGAAAACTTCTAAGTCCCAGCTCCGCCACTTGCTGGCACTGCACCTCTTTGAGCTCAGTTCCTACATCTGTAGACTGGGTATGATAACTGCCTCTAACATCATAGGGATGGGGGAATTCCCCAGGACCTGCCTCCCCCTGTCCTTCCATCCCCCTCCCTGGGTGCCGCCTCACCTTTACCCTCGGTGGCCCCGATAATGTCTACAAACACCATGCTGGGCACAGAGGTGACAAAAATACAATGTCTGGGGACTCCCCCGGTGGTCCAGTGGTTAAGACTCCGTGCTTCCACTGCAGGGGCATGGGTTCAATCCCTGGTCAGGGAACTAAGATTCCTCGTGCCACACGGCTCGGCCAAAAAAAAAGTGATAAAACAAAACAGTATCTGTCCCCACAGAGCGCTAACTAGTGGGAGACTGTCATAATCTGGGCCAGGGGGAGAGAGCAGAGGTTTTTTCCAGGCACAGGAAGGCACAGAGGCAGAGGTGAGACACAGCCTGGCAGACAGAGGGGGTTGGAGCTCAGAGCACAAGTCCCAGCTTGGGGGAAGAGGAGCGCAGGACCTGCTGTGGAGTCTGGACTTACAAGGGCAAACTGTGGGGGAGGGAACGGCAGGACCAGGCTTGCATTTTACATCAGTGTGTGCAGGGGAGCCGGGAGGGAGGCGGGGCTTGACCAGAGGCGGCCCAAGAGTCACAATGCTCTAAATAAAACTAGGCGAAATCAAGGAGACCTGGTAATTGAGTGGCTATGAAGACAGAGGAGTACAGGATGCCTCCCACGTTTGTTTCCTAAGGGAGGACGGAACATCCACCAGATGAGATAGGGCAGGTGGGAGGAGAAGCAAGGCCTCGGGGAAGAAGGCGCACAGGAGAGTCAGGGTGACAAGGGCAGTGATCCAGACAGGCAGAGCCATGGGGCTACCCGAGCCCAGGGGCCTTTCTTTTCCCCTGGCCAAGCCACCTCTGAATCTCTCCAGGGCCCAGGAAGCAGAGGTTTGGGGAACGATACAGTGCTGCCACTCCTGTGTGCTCTGGCCCGGGTGTGGGGAAGCTGTAAACTGCATGCAGCCAGCTCCAGAATTCTCAGAGTGCTCACCCCTCTCTCCGCCCACTCCCGCGGTGCCCAAGTCCAGCCCTGAAATCCAGATACAAAGCTGCCTCCATCCCCTGACAGCCCCCCTCCGGAAGAGGGGTAAAGTCAAGCGTGTTATCACAGGAACCAGGTCCTTCCTGTCACACAAGCACACAGGCTCACCACTGGGGCCGGCGGGCCCAGGACACAATCTCAGGCCCCAAACTCTTGTGGAAATGCCCTTCAGAACTGGCCCAGGGCTCCACCCCAGCTGAGCCGGGGAAGAATTTGCACCGACAGAGCTCAACACCTGACTGGAGGATAACAGAAGCCCCAGAGGCTGGCCCCACCTCAACTGCCATACCGAGGCCACCCAAAAAGGTCATTCCACTTGGGAAACAAAGGCTAGCGACTGTCCGTGGCCTTGTCGCTCAGGCTAAGTTTGATGAGTTTGTAAGATCCCAGCTGGGACAACACACGGTGCCACAGCAGAGTCCATGAACTTATTAGCACATACACACAAAAGGCCTCCTCCCTCCGGGCCTTTGCACATGCTGTGCCGTCCACTCTCCTATCTTCTTTTCCAGGCTAAATCCTTTCTTATCCCTTGAGACTCATCACAGTTCAGTTTCCTCTTCTGCAACATGAGGATAAAAAGGATCCGTTCTACCTACCTAAATAAATAGGAACGTGTGGTTTCTATGCTGGGGGGGGCGGGGTGTCTCTTCTGTAAGAGATTTCCAAATCTTATTATGGAAAATAAATATTTTGGAGGGGGCGGGGATTCCAGCTTTTTTATTTTTCCCCTTTTACACAAAACAAAGTAGAAATAATACAGGATTAAAACTGCAAAAGTAGTTAATTGGTAGAACACATATACACAAAAAAATCCAGATAGGAAGACAAGCCTGCTTACAATGAGGAAACACACATAAATTAAGGTAGTTTGGGGACTTCCCTGGCACTCCAGTGGTTACGACTCCATGCTCCCGATGCAGGGGGTACGGGTTCGAGCCCTGGTTGGGGAACTAAGATCCCTCATGCTGCATGGCGTGGCCAAAAAAAAAAAAAAAAAAAGTCAAACATATGCTACACGGGTGACAATGTTTATAGCAACACTGAAAGGGAGAAGACAACACTTATTTAGGGACAGATACACCACAATGTACAGGTTTTACAGCATCTTCTGTAAGAGATTCCCAAAATCTTACTATGGAAATCCTTAAGATTTATATAAAGGATGAAAGTGTGGGGCTTTTCTAAATGTCAAGACTCCAGTTAAAATAAACACACATCAAAGAGTCAGCTTAGGGTACCATTTCCTCCAGGAAGCCCTCCCTGACCACATTCCTGGCACAGGGTTCCAGGTCCCTTTCCTTTGAGTTCCCAAAGCACCGTGCACATCCCCTGTGAGAGCACATATCAAACCAGTAGGAACTGTCTGCCTGAGTGCCTCTGTCCCACCAGCCTGTGACAGCTCATTAAGGGCAGGGAGTCTGTCTCCATCCATCTTTACCTCCTTGCATCGATCAGAGCCCAGCCCCACCAAGCCCATCTGTTGCCGAGACCTGCTCACCACTGCAGTCCACGCCACTCCGGGCTTCCGTGAGTGCTCAATACATGCCAAGCACCATGTGGGCGAGCAACACATAAGCACAGGGCCCAAGCCCTCCCTCCTCTTCTATCCCAGGAAATTTCCCTCTACTGCGATCTAGTTACCTCCCCAACCGGCACCACTCCTGCCCTTTAAAGAAAAAAAAAAAAAAATCAAAGGAACACTGCACAAGACTTTGTGGCCTGAGCAGAGCAGCCCCTGGTGGGTACTTAAGGTTTCAACTCACTGTGTGGCCTGTCTGGCTTCCTCTGTGGGTGGGAGAGGGCAGGTCAGGGAAGGGGGCTGGCTCACAAGAGAGAGGCAGCTGGCGGGAATCTGGTACCCGGGCAGCCAGGCCCTGGGGCTGGTGGCACTTTCACTTGGCACTGGAGGGGGAGGAGGAGGGCAAGGAGGAACAGGGAGAAATGCAGCCCCAGCATCCTGTGGATCGGATCCTGTCACACCTCTCCCTGTGGGGCAGAGGAGCAGGAGATGGGAGCTGGAATGTGTGGATTTTCTGAACCTTGGACCACTGGAATGTGTTAGCAACACCAGCCATGGGGCTCTGTAGTTGGAGCAGCTGGTAGCATCATTGATTATCACCACCGAGCCACAGATGAGACAGCCAAAAAGCACGCGTGGATTAGCGATGCAGAGGGAAGCTCCACAGGCAGGGGAAACTCGCCAGGAAAAGAAAGAGGACGACAAGTTTTTGGATGAGAAACTGAAAGAGAGAGGAAGGGAAAAAAATAATGTTTTGCAAACATTTTTGTTAATTTCGTTAGACTTAAAAAAAGCCCTTTTTACAAAGGAACAAAGAGCTCCAGAAATAGTAAATTTGTGGGTAAATGTAAAAGCCTAGCAACATAGTGTGGGTTTTATAATATAAGTAGAAGTAAGATTTATGACAACAATAACACAAAAGACGGGAGGGGAGAATGGAAATATCTATACCGTTGTAAGGTTCTTACATTATATGTGAAGTGGTTTATGATTTGAAGGTAGACTGTGTTAAGTTAAACCTGTAAACCATACAGCAACCGTGAAAAGAAAATAAACCAATGAAGTATAGCCAAATAAGCCAACAGTGGAGATAAAATGGAATCTTAAAAGATACGCCATGAATCCAAAAGAAGGCAGGAAAAGAAGAAAGAATAAAGAACAAATGGTAGAAACAGAAAACAAGTGGCAAGATGGTAAACTTACACCCAATTGTGTTGATAATTACTTTAAATGTTAGAAGGTCTATACACTTCAATTAAAAGGTAGAGATTGTCAGACTGGATAAAAATGCAAGATTCAAAATAAGCTGTCTATGAAAAACACTTTAAATATAAAGACACAGATAAACAGTTCCTACCAGTCTGATACGTATAAAACAATGGAGAAAAATATACCACACTCACACTAATATCAAGAAAGCTGGAGTGGTTCTGTGAAAATCACATGATGTGGACTTCCAGACAGGAATATTATTAGAGATAAAGAAAGACACTTCATAATGATAAAAAGTCAATTCGTCATGAACATGTAATAGTCCTAAACACATACACATCCAATAACTGAGCTTCAAACCAGATAGAGCTAAAATCGACAGAAATGATAGGAAAGAAAGACAAATCCACAATTGTAGCTGGAGAGTTCAACTCTCTAATTGACAAGGGTCAGTAATTGAGAAAAAAAAAACTTTCAAAAGGAAGCCGAAGGAAGATATAAGCAAATAACCGGAAAGTTGTAGAGCAGCAGGACAGAGAACCCACAGAGGGCTGAAGCAGAAGTGGCTGGGGGACACCAAGGAGCAAGAAAGGCTCCCCTCTTTTTGCTGGGCCCACAGACCTCGCCCAGAGCGGAGGGAGACACACCAACTGACACTATATTCCCAGTGGTTTTCACTCCCTAACAAATCTGGGTGGGAGGGCAGTGTTCACACCCGCCATGCATCTGTTTGATCGTTTCCTCAATCACTACACTCCCGAGTACACTGTGATACACACACACACACACACACACACACACACGAAATACACACATGCACACACACCAGCCTGTCCCCCTCGCCTCCTTCCTCCCCAGTGGCATCTGTGAGTGGGAATCAGAACAGTCTACAGGAATCAAAGGGGGCTGTATGGGACAGTGGCTTACAGCACTCTCTGGATTCCAACCCCAGCTCAGCCACTTACCAGCGATTCACTTCAGGCAAGTCACTTACCCTCTTCGTGCTTTAGCATCTGCATCTATAAGAATACCTACTTCAAAGGGTTGTTGTGAGGAAAAAAAAATATGGTAACGCAAGTCAGGCACTTAGATCTGTGCCCGGCACAGGGTAAATGTTATATTAATGCTGGTAACTAGTATCCCAATTATGTAAATACATATGCACTGAAAAGATTATACAGAAATGCATAAAAACAGTTATTGTGGTTATCTCTGGACGATTATCTCCCTGAGTTTTCATTATTTCCTCCTTTGTGCATCTCTGTACTTTTTAAGTTTTTCTACAATGAATGTGTATAATACTGATAATCAGTATTAAAAAAAAGTTAAATATTAAAAGGAACATGAATATAATTAGTCCTTTTCATAGGTATTTACAACAATATAGTAAAATAAACTTTAAGAACAATGAGGAAAACTACTATACATAAAATAGATAAGCACAAGGATTTACTGTGTGGCACAGGGAATTAAACCCAAAATCTTGTAATAACCTATACTGGAATATAATCTGTAAAAGAAACCCCAAAGAACAAAAAACTGTATCACTATGCTGTACACCTGAAACTAACACAATATTGTAAATAAACTTGAATTAAAAAAAGAGAGGAAGGGATTTCCCTGGTGGTCCAGTGGTTAAGACTCCATGCTCCCAATGCAGGGGACCCAGGTTCGATCCCTGGTCAGGGAACTAGATCCCGCATACCACAACTAAGAGCCCACATGCCGCAACTAAGACCCGGCGCAGCCAAATAAATAAATAAATAATGTTTTTTTTTTTTTAAATGAGAGAAAAAAAACTATGAAGAGATATAAACATAAAAGATTTGAAAACAGGTATTCAGATAAATACTTGAACGAGAATGTGCATAGCAGCACTATTCACAATAGCCAAATGCTGTAAATAACCCAAATGTCTGTCAACAAATGAATGGGTAAACAAAATGTGGTCTACCTATACAATGGAATATTATTCAGCCATAAAAAGGGATGAAGCACCGATACATGCTATGACATGAATGAACCTCAAAAACATTATGCTAAGTGAAATAAGCCAATCACAAAAGGCCAGGTATTGTATCATTCCATTTATACGAAATGTCCAACATAGGCAAATCCATCGAGACAGAAAGCAGATTAGTAGCTGCCAGGGATTATGGGGAGGGAGTAAAGGGAAGTGACTGCTTAACGGATACAGGGACTCCTTTGGTGGTGATGAAAATGTTCTGAACTAGACAGAGGTGATGGTTGCACAAATTGTGAATGTCCTAAATGCCACTGAATTGTATACTTTAGAGTGGCTAATTTTATGTTATGTGAATTTCACCTTAGTTTAAAAAAAGTGAAGGGTATGTACATCACATGCATGTTTATGTATTTACAAATGTGTAGAAGATGGGTGGGTAAGATACACAGCAAACTGTTAACTACAGTTACCCCTGGTGGGGGAAGGAAGGAAGGACTTTCACTCTGTACCTTTTTCTTTTTTGTTTTTACAATAGGTATGTATCTTCTTTGACATAAAAACTTTTACAAAGTAAGTAACAACACTGGATACAAAATGGCATGAGAAAGGTCTCTAGAAGAAAACAAGGCTTGAGGCTACACTGTGGCAAGTGTGTGGTTCTAGAAATGAAGAAAACTAGGAACCAGGATATTCCCCAAGAAGGGCTAGAAAGAGGGAAAAAAGCACAGGCTTGCTCTGCTATTAAGTGTCCCAGGCAAGTACTTTCTCCTCAGAGGGTCTCAGTTTGTCCCTCTGTAAAACAGGTGGGTTGAACCTCATAAGTGATTTTCAAATGATTTTACATTTTTATTTTCAAATTTTTGAAAAACCACAAAACCCCTTTTGCAATTGCAGTCTTCAGTGGAAGCCCAATATATACACAGATACGAAGTGAGCAGCTCTGACTGAAGAGGTGATTGGCAAAGACCCCAACCACAGGAGTGGGTGACATCCTAAGGCCCCTTCCACTCTAAGAAAGACTGAATCAGTCCAGAACCACAGAGAAGGGAGTGCTGACTGGTCACACGCAACAGATCATTTGGAGGAAAAATCTCACAGGCAGTAGAAGCAGGGGGAAGACAATGGGCAGAGTCGGGATGAAGCCCAAGCCAGTGACGAGGAAAGGAGCTGCTACCGGCAATGCCATCAACAGCCAGCGACCAGCAAGCCCAGGGTCCCCCAGGGGCAGATGAGCTGAGACACCCCTGGCCCCATGCCTCTGTCCGAGGTCAGGCAGATAGATAATAGCTGTCTCCAGGTCAGAATTCCTGCTGCACTAAGGGTGCAAACAGGATGTTTGGGAACAGATGATCACAAGTGATCACAGGAAGCATGACAACCACCTCCAGGTGACACTCCTCTTCTTCCCCAGCTTGTTTCTGGTGTGGCTGCCTCAGCAGACCAGGCCAAAAGACTTCCAGTGCGGCTCTCCAAAGACAGAGAAGAGGCGGGAATTCTTGGAAAGTTTAGGACAGGGCAGAAGAGACCATCTGAGGGGTTCAGACAGGGAGGAAACAAGGCCACGGAGCTATCTCAACAGCTCCCTCACCCCAGAGATGCAGCTAGGCTGACGCTCCTAAGGACGGTGAGGAAACCACACATCCACTTGTGAGGACATAGGACTTTCCAAGGTGGGCACCACGTAACCAAGCGAGCCCAGCAGGGCACCAGGTCAGGTCTCCGACGAGGCACGAGTGTAGTGTTCCAGGCGCCGTGGCCGCTCCTTCATCCCCACCCCAGAGGAGCCAGCCCGATGCGGCTGTCCTGCAGCTCACCAGTGATGAGAACCCACCCCAGCCGGTCAGCAGAGTCCAGAGGGAGTCCACGGGGCGAATGGTAAATCCGGAGGAAACCAAGTGCAGGCTGTGGGACACTCCCATTTCCACCCAAGGAAGAGGAACATTCCTGGAAACAGAGAGCAAGCAAAAGCCTGGCCACGACTCTCTGAGCCACTTCAAACCTGAATGGGGTCTGGGACTGACCCGACAGATCAGCTGCCCCTAAATGGGTACAGAGGCAGACAGGGGGCAGCCTAGGTACTGGGTCCACTCAGCTGACAAAAGCCACAGTTCACGGCCCAGAAAACCAAACTCTCCTTTGTTCTACTGCTACTAGGAGCCTCACTGGCCTAGACCCATCCTGGGAGGTTTTGTAGGTGTCACAGACCATCCTTTACAGCCTGCCTTGGCCAGAGGAAGGCTTGCGAGTTCTGGGAGAAGCCCTGCACTGATCTCAGAGCAGCTCTCTGGCGGCTCTCAAACTTTAGCCTTAGATGAGCAATTGGTATAAACCAAGGCACCAAACAACCTCCTCCCCCACCGCTTCCTCCTCAAATCCACGGAAGAGGCTCGGGGAAGCGAGATGTCACATAATCAAAACCCAGCTTAACATCACCAGCACCAGGACATGACCATTTCACCTGCAGAGCAGAGCCCCAAACACTCGTCCTCACCCCACAGGGCCACAAAGGGTCCCAAATCACATTCTCGGGGGAGCTAACAGAACTCAGAATCCTCCCCCAGGCCCAGCTGAATGGCCATCCAGGTATGTGTGCTCTAAATGCCCGCCACCAAGGCCACAGCAGACACAGGCAGCAGAGTTGTCAGGTGGAAAGGTGACAGAGAAAGCCAACCCCCCCAGAGCAATGTCTAGATTATTCCAGGGAATAATAATAAGAATGATAATCGTTACCATTTATTGAGTACTTTATAGCATTTCAGGAAATGCTCCTGTTTCACAGATGAGGGGACTGAGGCTCAGGGTATAAGGTGACCTGTCAAGGTCACACAGTTGGCAAGGGGCAGCATGGATACAGACCCAGGAGAGGAGGGGCTGATAGGCGAGCCTGTGTTCTGTCTGTGGCACTACGCTGCCTCCCCACCTGCCTGGAACCCAGAGGGTTTCTGGCTCAGATTCTCCAGTGGAGGAAGTGGATGGTGGAGGTTCAGCATCATGGTGGGTGTCTGCAGTTCATACATACTCATTTAATCATCAGCCACCTTCAAATATTTATTAAGCAACCACAGAGAGAACCGAGCCATACTCGGAGGTTAGAGACACTTGAACAGCAGGTAAGATCCCTGTCTTCAACGGGCTTACAGGGCAGAGTGGGAGACAAAAGGAAAAAAGCCCAGTGTACACAGATCTGTGAAGTTACAGTGAAGCGGGAGGGTCAAGAGGTTGGCTAGTTTTAACCGGAAAAAAAACCTTCTCAAGAAGGTGACTGCAGCTGAGACCTTAAGGGCTGAGAGTGAAAGGAGACGGACAAGTCAGGAGGCTATTTTCTGCAACATGGACAAGGGTCCAGACTTCGGGCAGAGCTAAGTGCTTGGAGTGGTCAGAAGTCAAATATAACTCAGAGAATGCAGTTCAAGAAACCCCCTAGACTTGGCAACTGTGTGTTGGCCGTAAATGCAGGGCAGAAAGAAAGCATTTTTAGAACCTTCCAAAAAGTGGGCCCGCTGCAGGCAACAGAGAGGGCCAATGCAAGGCCGGGAGCTGCGAATTCAACAAACCAGTGCCATGAAGGATGGGCGTCCAGTGTAGCCGACTCTGATTTTTCGAAAGAAATAACATACGGATTTTTGGGTGCAATCTCCTGATACTTTAAATGCTGGCAACTAATTCGGAATATTTTTAAATACCACGCAGGCCAAGTAACACAGGTCTGCAGGCCAAGACCAACCTGCGATTTCCCATCTCTGCGTTAAGGTTTCCAACATGAAGAACCAAAAAGAGAATGGGTTGGGCACTCAAAGACCTAAGATCAAGTTTTTGCAACATTATCTGTGGTGATACTGGGTGTGACCCCTTCCTCTATGTGCCCTGAGCTGCAGTTTAGCTTCCTCATCTGTAAAATGGGGGAAGCTACCACATACCCCAAAGGGCTGTTGTCAGAATCATCAACAATGACGAAGCACGTGAACATGTTTCCTAAACCTTAAAATGGTGCAGAAATGGGGCTTCCCTGGTGGCGCAGTGGTTAAGAATCCCCCTGCCAATGCAGGGACACGGGTTCGAGCCCCGGTCCGGGAAGATCCCACATGCTGCGGAGCAACTAAGCCTGCGAGCCACAACTACTGAGCCTGCGTGCCACAACTACTGAAGCCCGTGCGCCTAGAGCCCATGCTCCACAGAGAGAGAAGCCACCACAATGAGAAGCCCGCGCACCGCAATGAAGAGTAGCCCCCGCTCACCACAACTAGAGAAAGCCCGCGCACAGCAATGAAGACCCAATGTAGCCAAAAATAAATAAATAAAATAAACAAATTTTAAACTGTTGCAGAAATGGTTTAACACAGGCCAAGAGAAGGGAAGGGGCAATAACAGAGAGAGCAGACAACAAATGAGACCGTGAAGAGAGAGTGAGAAGGAAATGAGCTGGGTCTTTGCTGGCGTGCAGACCGGAAGAATCTGGACAATAGAATCCACGTCAGGGGTGGAAATATAAATTTAGGAGTTGCCAACATACCAGTGATAAAAGAGGTCACGCAAGTAGATAAGTTGACCTGGGTACCTAAGGAGAGAAACAGGGAGCCCAGAAAAAGCCTTTGGGAAAATGCAATGTTGCGCCCCACAAAGGGATCAGAGAAGGAGGAGGGGAAGGAAGCGGGGGGTTCTGCGGAGAAGCAGATTTTAAGGAAGGGAGGGGAAATATGGCTGCTACAGAGTGAGATGCATTCTTAGCAAAAGAGAAAATGTGGAAGAACGTCCCAGGCTGCATTAAAAACAGAAAAAGGAGCAGACTAAAGAAGTTAGCAGGGGCAGACGGTGGGGGGGTGGGGGGTGGAAGGAAACCAGAAGGAAAGGGGATCCAGGTGTATCTGCGGATAGGTCACATTAGGCCACGGATGTCGACACTGATGGGAGATGCTGGGGGGGTAAGGGGGGCACGCGGGGAGTTACAGGAGGTGTTGAGGTGGCAAAAAAGGGATACAGCAAATAGCAGACCGTCCTGGAGGGTCTGTCTGCTGTGTGCTGAGCGCTCCCACGTCCATATCACGAGGCCTCCTGACAACGAGGGAGGCAGCAGCTCCAGGCTCAGTTCACAGCCCACTTGCAGCAGGGTCTTTCTGTTGTTGCAAGAGGCCCGAGTGTCCATGGCTCATTCAAAAAGGCTCCCAGACTGGCGTCCAGAGGAGAGTCGAGCCGTCTGAGGATCCTCGCGCTGAACCGAGAGGAGATCCCCGGAGGCCTCGGCCCACCTTGCTCATGCTAGCTCACCCTGGGTTCCACTCTTTCAAACGGCTGCAAGTGTGTGACTCGCTCTCTCCAACAAGAAAACAGAACAGAACATGGCTGTTTCTGCCAAGCGAGTTCTGAATAAGCTGCATTCCATTTCATTAAAACAATTACCTGAGTCCCAGCCAAGAATTACATAAAGCTTCCTCCCAGCACCACCCCTCCCCACCCCCACCCCCATAAAACACACATCATCCTGCTCCTCAAACAGGCAGTCAGGCTGGACACACGGCTCTGAGACCTCCCTAGGACAACCCCATGATCATGACCCAGTGGCCAGCCTCTGTATCCTTGCTCGCTGACAGACAGACGTGAGGCTCACAGAAGACCCTCGTGCGAAGCACTTCCCTTACGAGGGCCGACTGGCTGCCCAAAATGCTTCTAGTAGGCACCAGGGCCCTCAAAGCCAAGGGGGCCACTGGTGCCGGAACCCAGCTATTTCTCCCAAACAGATGGGAGGCCTGGTGGACAGGATTTGAGTCCGCACAAACCAAGACAAGAGAGACGTGGGAGTGGGGATTCCAGGAGAGGGAGCCTCAAGTCTGGAGAACTGGACAGCCAGCGGAGCTGCAAGCAAGAGCCTGGGGCCACTCCGGCCTCCGCTGCCCACAGGCTAATGGTGTTCCTTTGGCCACAGATAAGAGGTTCGTGATGTGAAGCAAATGGCATTTCGTCCCCTCCCCCAGGCTCCAGCTGCCCAGAGGCTGCTCTCTGCCTTTTGTAAAGCCTTGCTCTGCATCCCACCCAGGCAACCCCTTCCAAACTCTAACCAGAGCCCAGCATCTCCCTTGCCCTGACCCTGGTCCGGTTAACATCACCACACCCAAAATAACCCCCGAGGCTCCCTCCACACCAGCGAAGCTCACTGTCTCTGCCTGGCCCTGTCCTTTTTTCTGCACGGGTCACCATGTGCCCCATCCCCAGCTGAGAGTCACCAGTCATCACCATCCCAGAACCACTTGGCTCCTGTCTCTGCCCACCCAGGGAGGCCGAGAGTCACTCAGGTCAACCACAGGTAGTCACGTATGAGCACCCTTGACCGAATAACTCCAAGCCCACTATGGAAAAGCAAGGTTTTCTTACTTTTTTCCCAGCTTTTTATCATGAAAATGTCTAAACATACAGAGAAGTTGACAGGCCATTGCAATGAGCACCCATATACCCTCTACCTAGATTCAGTCATAGTTAATGTTTTTGCCACTTTTTTGTACACACTTGCACAAATTTTCTCTCTCCTTCTCTCCCTCTACATATATACACAGTATATACACATATCCCCCTTTCTTTTTTTACTACATCATTTAAAACTAAGTTGCAGACATCATGATATTTCACTCCCAAATACTTTCGCATGCACCTAAATAACAATGTTCTCCCATAAAACCACAATACCACAATCACACAAGAAATAAGCATTAAAAGGCCATCTTTAAGGGAAAATTTGGCCACTGGGGCTCTGCTGGGCCTGGCCAACCACATATTCTGCCTGCCACTGGCCTAGCGTCCAAGGCCTCCCTGGAGAGGCCAGCCCTGGGCCCCACTGGTTAGGCAATCAATCCATTAGTTGGAAGACTTATCTGGATGTGAATGGACGCTTGAGGCCGGATGTGACTCCAACTGAAAAGGCAACGTAGACTGGGAGGCCGTGGTGGCTCCAGGCCTATCCCAGGTCAGGAGACCATCTCTGGACAGCCCGCCCCCCCCCTTTTTTTTTGGCCACACTGCCCAGCATGTGGGATCTTGATTCCGTGACCAGCGATCGAACCTAGGCCCCCTGCAGTGGAAGCGCAGAGTCCCAACCAATGGACTGCCAGGGAACTCCCCTGGATACCCCTATGAATCTGCTGGTTTGTCAAGATTTCTGGGAAAATTCAACTTCCTAATGCTTTCTCTCCCTCTCTCCCTCCCACAGGACATCCTCAATTCTCCACCTCAAAAGTTTCCTAGGACTTTCCTCCTCTGGAAATGGGCTGGCTCCCAATGGCAGCCATGTGCAAATACCTGAACAAAGACAAGAGAGTGTATGGGGTGGGGGGCACAGAGAGGGCTCTGATTCCAACCACAAGGAGTGAAGAGGGAGCTCAGAACCCGCCCCAGGTGCTCCGCAGCAGCTGTGCTGTAGCTCACAGCCCTGTCTTGAGGCTAACAGGTGACTGGAGAGGTAACAGGTAAGAGAGGAATGAGGTCCTCCACTGAGCAGGAGACACTGCCACAAGTGCCCAGTATCCCATCCTCAGCATGGCATCCCCAAGAAAGAACAAATGAGAGGGAAGAAGCCACAGAGAACAGGAAAAAGACAGATGTGAGACACTGAACAGAGAATGTGTGTGTGGGAAGGAGCAGAAAAGATTTTTAGCATCCTAGAAATGGAAAGCAATCAAACCAACAGGCAACCCAAGGGCTTCCCTGGTGGTGCAGTGGTTAAGAATCCGCCTGCCAATGCAGGGGACACGGGTTTGAGCCCTGGTCTGGGAAGATCCCACACGCCGTGGAGCAACTAGGCCCGTACGCCACAACTACTGAGCCCACGCGCTGCAACTACTGAAGCCCGCACACCTACAGCCCGTGCTCCGCAACAAGAGAGGCCACTGCAATGAGAAGCCTGTGCACCACAACAAAAAGTAGTCCCCGCTCACTGTAACTAGAGAAAGCCCACATGCAGCAACGAAGACCCAATGCAGCCAAAAATAAAAATAAATAAATTTTTTTAAAAAACAGGCAACCAAGATCGATCCAGTATCATGAACAGACATGTAAAAATGGTTACAAGCCCAATCTGCATTTAAATCCCAGCTCTGCCACTCACTAGTTATAGAACTTGGGCAAATGGGCACACCCTTTCTGTGCCTCCATTTTACCATCTGTAAAATGGGTAGTAGTAATAATAACGGAACCTGCACCTCATAGGGCCAACATGATTCAATGAAACAATGTATGTAAGGTACCCAGCACAGGGCCTGCACACAGTAAGTGCTCAATAAACATTACAGTAAGAGTTCTGCAAACACTGTAAAAAAGAAAAAGTGTTCTACAGATGGCTGTTATTATTAATGAAGGCACTGAGACCAGGACAACCCAGCAGAGGGCTGGAACGAGAGTGAAGCTGGGAGGAAGTTTTTTCAACATCTCTGGCCTTGGAACAAGGTAAAGGCTCAAGGGAAGCTTTGGAGAGTCGGCACACTCAGGCACGATGAATAAATGGGGGAGGAGGGCTGGTCAGCACATCCACAGTTAATCTGGCCTTCCACTGGCCAATGCACAGCCACCCCTGGGGAAACTGGAAGAAAAGAATACTGAGATGTTCCCTCGGGGGACTTCAAACCCACAGTGGCAGGGCTCTGGCTCCCAGTGACCTGAACATTTCCACACTATGGAAACTATGGCTGCCCAGCAGAAAGGGCACCTGCTTAAGAATCCAGCACTCCAGGGTCCGTAATCCCAGCTCTGCACCTCACTAGCACACAGCCTCGGAGAAGATTTGGCCCTGACGCAGAGCCCCACTAGGAACTCACCATCACCCCACGGGCCGCGCCTGTCACAGGCCCAGCAGCTGGGTGCCCTGACCCTAGCCTAACACACAGAGGCACCACAGATGGGTGAGCCCAAAGTCCAGACTTTCCATGGAACAGAGAGGCTCCGTAGCCCGGAATGCCCCAGGCAACTCCCCTGCTCCCCAGTACTCCCCCCAAGGACAATGAGGCACTGTGTTCCAGAGGGTCAAGACTGCTGAGAAGCTGCACGAAGACAGGTCCAGATTCCAGCAGCAACTGGGCATTGCCAACAGCTGGCTGTTCCCCCTGCAAGGCATGGGAAAGGCAAAGCTATCAAGGCCTGAACCAGACCACCCTTTGCCACCATGACCATATGGGACGGCCCCCAGGGCAGAAATGTAAAAGGTACCTAGCAATTACTCAGGAGGCCCCCATGGCTCATCCCCTTGGTTAATTACCGAGCACTTACTACCTTATTATGATGAAGATGACCAGATCTGGAATTGGATCAATCTGGGTTACAATCCCAGCGCCCCCCCACCGAATTTCCCTGACTCAGATTTCTGCATCTGTAAAGTGGAGATTAAACACCTCCCTCTCGGAATGGCTGGGATGATACCAAGGAATGCTGAGTAGGATGCCTGGCTCCCATCAAGAGCACGTGATCATTATTAGCCCCCAGCTGTGGTCACTGTCCCTACCCCCACCCCAAAGTGCACTAGACACGTGAAGGAGGGAAAAGAGAGGAGTCAGGTCGGGAAACATAATCAGAGTGCATCTCAGTGTTATGAGAACTCTGTCCAGGAAACTCCAGCCAGAACTCGAACAGGGAGAACTCCCAGCCAAACCAGCATCTAAACAGTAATGAGAAAAGCCACCAGCAGCCACCCCGCAGCACAAAGCAGAGAGAACACACACGGAAGGGCAGGACATGCTGTGTTTATGTTTTTCTGCCCAAAGAGCTATAAGTTTGTAACTTATTAAACAACACACGGTGAGTTTGTCACTAACAGCTACAGGAAGGGGAGAGTTCCCCAATTTTTTTTAAGACCAAAAAACGTCACAGCAGAGACTATGACCCCTCTAGACTTGCTACATGTCAAACGCCCCTGTTTCAGGGACCAAGAGGCTCACAGCTGAGAGCACTCTCAGGAGAAAAATAAAAACAAGAGGCCCGGCCTATGTGTCCAGCCTAACTAGGAAAACAGCTGACGGGCAGGGTGCTGAGCAGCCATCCAGACAGCTGATGGGGCCTGAGCACAGAGGCAAATTCCTCTCTCCTCCTGCGCAGCCCATTCCTCCCACCCCAGGCTCCGCTCAGCCAGGCGTGGCTGGCCCCCTGGGAGCTTAGGCCAAGGAAGCTGGGCAGCTCAGATTCAGACAACTGAGGAGCCTATGGTGGAAAGCAGCAGAAGTTACAAGTGGCAGCCATACCCCACTGTGACCCCTCCTCAGGAAGAAAGGCCTCGGGGTACACAGAGCTGCAGACCTAGGAGCTAGGGATTAGGCTTTTAGCCATGATTTTGTCATTCTGTGGCTGTGCAGCCCTCGGCAAGTGAATCAACCTCTCTCAGCCTCAGTTTTCTCAATCTGTAAAAGGCAGGTAGTAATGATAGCAGTGGCCCTAAGGGGTTCTCAGAAAGGGCTGCTGTGAGGACAAGATGAGTTGAGGTATGGGGAAGTACTCCATGAACAGCAAATTTAAATTCCTACAATCCACTCTGCCAGGGCACTCTCTTTCCTTTCAGAGACGAACTCAGTTTCCTGGCCCTAAATGGAAGACTGTCAGAGGACAGGAATTCCGGGCTTCAACTGAGAACTCTAAAAAGATTTTCTCAGTCCTTCAAACAGCAAGGGGACTGTCTAGAAGCAACAGAACCCCCATCAGCGTTTCAGAAACTGTAACTGTGCTCACAAATTCTCACTGGGAAAGCACTGAGACTTTCAGATCCTGATTCGAAAAATATCCCCCCGCCTCCTTTCAGCTCAGTTATTTTTATGTGAAAAAAAAAATACCTGCCTGAAAGCCATGCCAACCTTGAGTGTGTTGGAAAAATGGGTGCCAAGCCAGACCCAAAGGCAGAACTATGCTTGGCAACCATCTCACTCTGCAAAACAGGCAGGACCGGACACCATACCCAGCTCCAGGATCTCGGGGTCACGGGGGTGGGGAGGCACCCTGATCCCAAAAGGAAGCCTCCGGGAAGCAGTCAAGTCCCAATCCTCCTCCCTGTCCCCTTGGAAATTCAGTGCCTACAAATAGCCAGTCTTAATTTAGTGCCCTGTGTGCTCAGGGGAGGCCCATCAGTCCTGTCTGATGAATCCACCCCTCAGAGCCTGAGACAGAGAAAGCATCAGCGGTCACACAAGCCACCCACAGTCCATAGAGAGAAGACAAGGCTCCTACAGAGAAGAAACTTTTCCCCCCTCCTCAACTCCCCGGCTCAGAGGCCCTCCAGTTACAGGCGTGAAGGAGAGGGAGGGAGACTGAATCCTCCCACTCCAGAGTTCACACCACTCAAGACATTCCTAGAACCCTGGCACCAAGCTCCCTGGGTTTAGTGTCTGATTCCAGGAGATACTTTCCCCTACCCTAACACCAAATCAAGACTGGACTGAGAAGAGTAATTTGGGAGCTCCACTAACAACGAAAACAGTAAAACTCTGTTCTGGGCATCTTAACTTCCTTACCTGCGTGGCTTCCCGCAAGTTATGCTGCTGCGGGGGTGGAGGGAACGTTACCAGCCTGGACAAGTTCAAAGATGGCCATACCTTGGGGCCCACTTCCCACCTCATTCCTCTGGCATTTCACCAGAGTCTGTCTCCCTAGCTTACTCTTCTAGGATGAGGCTGATCTGTGATATAAAAGGGGAGGGGCTGGTCCACAGAGTGGCCAGGGCAGTCAGTGAAATGGACCGGGGGGATCAGTGGGACAGGAGGGAAACTTGTCCTTGTGGCGGCTCAGAAGCTCATCAGAGGCTGTGTCATCAGAGGCTTATCTCTAACTTGTGAATCTGACCTGTAAAATGAAAGGCGTCGGCTCGGTGGGGCTATCCCTGAAGTGGGGATGTCAGTCTGTGAAAGGGTGGTCCTCGAGGGGGTGGGAGCAGATCCCGGAATTGAGGGCCCCGCCTGTGAGATTAGGCAGCTGATCCCCAGGTTGGGTGTTCCATCTGTGCGATGGGAGTGGGGGAAAGGTTTGTGAAGTGAGGGTCCCACAGCGGGGGAGGTGGTCAGGTCCAGGCAGTGGGGGCCCGTCCCTGAGGCGGACGGGGCGGGTCCTTGACGTGGGTCCCTGAAGAGGGTCCCTGAAGCTGCTCTGGGAGATGGGGGTGGAAGCCCGAGGTCGAGGGTCCGGAGGTGGGGCTGTCCTCCAAGCGACGGGGTGGCAGCTGTGAGGACGGTGCGGGGCTGGCCTTGGCCTGGGACTCAGGCCCAGCGCGGGATTCCGGCCCCGCAGAGCCCCGGCCGGCCGAAACCAGAGCCGGGACCCGGGCCGCCGCGGGTGGGATTCCGCCTGCCGCTCGCTCGCGCCCGCACCGGCCCGGGGCCGCGCACCTCTCGCTGCCCACTCCCTCGGCCTCCCGCTCACTCACCGAGGTCGTCCATGGCGGGGCCGCGGGCGCCGGGAGCCGGCTCGGCGTCGCGCTCGCTGCCCGTCCCGGGGCCGCTCCTCACCGCCGCGCAACTTTTCCGCCGCGAGCCTCGGCCCGGAACGGAACGCGCCGCCGCCGCGCGCGCCCGCGCCCGCCGCGCGTCCCGCCCCCAGCCGCCCCCGCGAGCACGCGCGCCCCGCCCCCGCCGCGCGCTCCGCCCGTGGTCGCCCCCGCGAGGCTGCTGGTCCCGCCCCGTGAGCACGCTGGACCCGCCCCCGCCGCCGGCCCACGAGAGAGCGCGCAGCCTGGACGGTGGGCGCCGCTGGGCGAGGCGGCAGCGCCGCCTTGTGGCCGAGCAGGCAGGTGGGACGCTCCCAGGCCTTCAGGCCCTCTGTCAGTCTTTCTCTGTCTGAGAGTCACATGCCTGACCGGCTAACAGATCCATCTGCCTGTCTTGACGTCTCACAATCTGACCTATGTCTGTCCATCCATCAGTCACTCATTCATCACATGTCTGTCCACTGGAGAGTCAGATTTGTCCGTCTGTCTACCTCCCAGTAAGTCGCCTCCCAAGAGGACCCTAAATCAGTACCAGGCGAGGCCGGGAACATTTGGAGGACCTTTCCTCGGGGCGCCCTCTGGATCGATGGCAGTGAAGCTCGCAGCCCAGGCTTTCGGGGCAGATTCAATATCTTCGAGGTTGTATATCCTTTAATCTTCCACATATCCATCCTCCCTAGACGGAGATTTTTCTGAAACTCTGCATGGAGCAAAAAGGACCCCACCTTAGACAGTAAAGGAAAAGCTACAGGGAGGTTACACCCAGCGCTGGGCATAGTTTCCTGAAACACTCCACTGCCATCCCAGACTCCAGAGGGATTTTGCTCCCACAGACTCAGAAATCAGGTAATAGGGGCTTCCCTGGTGGCACAGTGGTTAAGAATCCGCCTGCTAATGCAGGGGACACGGGTTCGAGCCCTGTCCGGGAAGATCCCACATGCCTCGGAGCAACTAAGCCCATGCGCCACAACTACTGAGCCTGCGCTCTAGAACCTATGAGCGACAACTACTGAAGCCTGTGCACCTAGAGCCTGTGCTCCACAACGAAGAGTAGCCCCCGCTCGCCACAACTAGAGAAAGCCCACGCGCAGCAACAAAGACCCAACGCAGCCAAAAAAAAAAAAAAAGTTCCCCTTCCCACAGAAATCCAGCCCTCAAGACCCTCTGTGTCGGGTTAGGTCCTCCAGGAAGCAGATGTTGAGACAGAGTTGGAGGAATGTCTGTGAGAGAGAAAGAGGAAGAGGCAGGACTGGCAAGGAGAAACTTGGATATGACAAAGATAAGCCAACTCAATTGGGAGCCCTGGAACAAAATTTCATTAGAGGAGTCCCAATTGGGCAGAAATGTCCAGACCCCAATTCCCCCACCATGTTCAGCCATCAGCTGGGGATGCCCATGAAGTGTGTGGCCTTGTCCTGAAGGCCCTGCATCTGGAAGCTGTCATTTCTCAAGCTGGATGAAAAACTCTTTTTTGAAGGCAGAACCAAGTGGCTCTCCTCTGTGGATGCCACATTCTCCTCCATTAAAATTCAAGAGCTAAGACAGCTTCCCAGCTAGGCAGTCTATTGCATGCCCTTCCAACACCTTCCATGTACTTCTGTGTTGTAGGCACTTCTCTCTGCTGTAATTTACATTTAGTGGTAGGATTGCTTGATAAATGTCTCTCTCCCTTTCAGACTAAAAGTGCACAAGGGCAGAAACCATGTCCATTTTTGCTCATATCTGTACTTAGTCTGTGTGTTTCACATAGTAAGCACTCAATATATATTTGCTGAATGGCTGGCAGATGTTGTGCCTGACACTTGGAACAAAGCAAATTGTAGTCCCTTTCCTCAGAAAGTTCACAGTTTAATGGAAGATTAAGATAGTGAGATCACTCATTCATTCACTCAGTGATGAGATATTTATTGGCACTCCCTTCGAACAGGTTCTGTGTTGGGGCTGGTGATACAATGATGAATAAGACTGATATGGTGCCTGCCTTCTTGGAATTTAGTCCAAAAGGGCAGACAGAAGAGCAAACAGGTCTGTATGAAGGATGAATAACCTCACACCATTCCCAGCCGCCTGGAACAGCATATGCAAAGGCCTTTAGGCAAGACAGAGACCATGGTGCATTGGAAAAACTAGAAGGAAATTGCAGCATGGAATACAAGGTGAAGACTGATAGTGGGGGTACAGAGGGGTTAGCAGGGGCGCCTATCCTGCATCAGACACTGGGCTAAAGCTGGGAGAGGCATAAAGAAGAACCCACAATTAGTCTAATTCACATTAAGCCCAGAGTTTCTGGGGTGAACAGTATGCTAAAACTGTAATAGGGGATATTACAACGGCGATGTAATGTCACATTTCCTCTAGAGGAGGTCAAATGCGTTCTCTTCAGAACAATAGTAACAATTATAATTGTACTATCAATATAATGAACAGGCTGCGGGCTGGGTGCTTTCCATGCTTTTTTGCATTTAATTCTGACCACAAGCCTAGGAGATGACCACTGTTATCCCCTTTTCCAGTTGGAAAAGTTAAGAACAGAGAGATTGAGTTACCCCAGGTCACAGAGCTAGTAAGTGGGAAGACTGGGATCTGAACCTGGGAATTCTTTGCTAAGGCCTGTGCGGGAAACCTGCTACTGTGCCAGGTGAAACCATTATCCTTAGACCAATCCCAGGACATACACTTGTCCCTGTCTCAAAGGTCTCAAACCTTTTTCAAAGCAATATTTCCCTGGAGAGGAAAAACAAGACATCACTTGAGCCGTCAATTTTGCCCTTGGTGGGTGGAGTTCTAAGGAGAACTCAGTCTTTGGAGTTCAGTGCTGGTGACCTTGGACACTCAGACCCCTGCTTGGGATTTCCTAATGTAAAGAGCCCCAAAATACCGTTTCCTGGGACTTCCCTGGTGGTCCAGTGCTTAAGAATCTGTCTGCCAATGCAGTGGAAACGGGTTCGATCCCTGGTTGGGGAACTAAGATCCCACATGCCACAGGGCAACTAAGCCTGCGTGCCACAACTACTGAGCCCGTGCACTCTGGAGCCTGCGAGCCACAACTAGAGAGAAGCCCGCAGGCCGCAACTAGAGAGAAACCTGCGCCACAACTGGAGAGAAGCCCGCGTGCCGCAACGAAGAGCCCATGTGCTGCAACAAAAGATACCGTGTGCCGCAACTAAGACCTGATGCAGCCAAAAATAAATAATAAATAAATAAATAAATTTTAAAAAAGGATCTTTAAAAAAAAAAACCTTTTCCTCCCCTCGGGGACTCCCATCCCCCAGCCATCAGACTTGGTTAACTCAAACCAGGTTTTCTCATACTTCCTAAGGATGAACTGGCATTGCCTTTCCGCGCTACCCAGACAGGGGTCCATACGGCGTTGCTCTGGATTCCCATCGTAACTTAAAGGGAAATTTTCACGATGTCCGGAGCCCTTGATATCCAGCAAATGAAGCAGCAGGATGTCCTCAAATTCCTTGCAGCAGGAACCCACTTAGGTGGCACCAACTTTGACTTCCAAATGGAACAGTACATCTACAAAGGAAAAGTGATGGCACCTACATCATAAATCTGAAGAGAACCTGGGAGAAGTTTCTGTTGGCAGCTCGTGCCACTGTCGCCATTGAAAACCCAGCTGATGTCAGTGTCATATCCTCCAGGAATACTGGCCAGTGAGCTGGGCTGAAGTTTGCTGCTGTCACTGGAGCCACTCCTATTGCTGACCGCTTCACTCCTGGAAACTTCACTAACCAGATCCAGGCAGCCTTCCAGGAGCCAAGACTTCTGGTGGTTACTGATCCCAGGGCTGACCACCAGCCTCTCACAGAGGCCTCTTATGTTAACCTGCCTACCTTTGGTGTGTATAACAGATTCTCCTCTGCACTGTGTGGACATTGTCAGCCCGTGCAAAAAGGGAGCTCACTCAGTGGGTCTGATGTGGTGGATGCTCGCCCGGGAAGTTCTGCACGTGCGTGGCACCATCTACCGTGAACACTCATGGGAGGTCATGCCTGATCTCTACTTCTACAGAGGTCCTGAAGAGATTGAAAAGGAAGAGCAGGCAGCAGCTGAGAAGGCTGTGACCAAGGAGGAATTTCAGGGTGAATGGACCGCCCCACCTCCTGAGTTCATTGCTAAACAACCTGAGGTGGCAGACTGGTCCGAAGGTGTGCAGGTGCCCTCTGTGCCTATTAAGTCATCCCCCACTGAAGGCTGGTCTGCAGCTCCCACTGCTCAGGCCACTGAATGGGTAGAACAACCACTGAGTGGTCTTAAGCTGTTCTTCCACAAACTCTTAAAATGGAAATAGGTTGACGGAAAATAAACAGTCTTAAAAAGAAAAAAAAAAGAACTGACATTGACGGGACATTGATGGACAGTCCTGCCAAAACTGAATTCAGGGTCCTCATGGTGAGAAAACAGCCTCCAAGAAAGTAGATCCTCCATGGGATCACTCCACGGCCGAATGTTCTGAGGCTCTCTAGTTCACGGAATGTCAGTGTTTTCAGACGTGTGCTGTTCCTTCCACCTGGATGGCTCTTGATGCCTCTTCCTGTCGCAGCCCACAGGTCCCTCTGCTTAGCAGTGTGGGGTAGAGGTTAAGTGCACAGCTCATTGGACTGACTCCACCCAGGTTCTAATGCCAGCTTTGTTCCTTGCTGGTGGTGAATCTCAGACCATTCACTCTTTGTGCCAGTTTCCTCCTCTGTAGAAAGAAGATAAATAATACCTACCTGTCAGAGTCATTATAGGATTAAACGAGATACTCACATTTACTACTTAGCATAATCCTTGTCACTAACAAGCACTCTCTAACTCAGCACTATCCCCTAGAAACAAAATGCAAGCCACATGTTAAAATTTTTTAAATTTTAAAATTAGTAATTAAATTAAATTAGCCAAAGCAGTCTTGAGGGAAAAAAACGGAGCTGGAGGAATCAGACTCCCTGACTTCAGACTATACTACAAAGCTACAGTAATCAAGACAATGTGGTACTGGCACAAAAACAGAAACATAGATCAATGGAACAAGATAGAAAGCCCAGAGATAAACCCACGCACCTATGGTCAACTAATCTATGACAAAGGAGGCAAAGATATACAATGGAGAAAAGACAGTCTCTTCAATAAGTGGTGCTGGGAAAACTGGACAGCTACATGTAAAAGAATGAAATTAGAATACTCCCTAACACCATACACAAAAATAAACTCAAAATGGATTAGAGACCTAAATGTAAGACTGGACACTATCAAACTCTTAGAGGAAAACATAGGAAGAACACTCTTTGACATAAATCACAGCAAGATCTTTTTTGATCCACCTCCTAGAGTAATGGAAATAAAAACAAAAATAAACAAATGGGACCTAATGAAACTTTGCACAGCAAAGGAAACCATAAACAAGACGAAAAGACAACCTTCAGAATGGGAGAAAATATTTGCAAACGAATCAACGGACAAAGGATTAATCTCCAAAATATGTAAACAGCTCATTCAGCTCAATATTAAAGAAACAAACACCCCAATCCAAAAATGGGCAGAAGACCTAAATAGACATTTCTCCAAAGAAGGCATACAGATGGCCATGAAGCATATGAAAAGATGCTCAACATCACTAATTATTAGAGAAATGCAAACCAAAACTACAATGAGGTATCTATCACCTCACACCAGTTAGAATGGGCATCATCAGAAAATCTGCAAACAACAAATGCTGGAGAGGGTGTGGAGAAAAGGGAACGCTCTTGCACTGTTGGTGGGAATGTAAACTGATACAGCCACTATGGAGAACAATATGGAGGTTCCTTAAAAAACTAAAAATAGGGGCTTCCCTGGTGGCGCAGTGGTTGAGAATCTGCCTGCCAATGCAGGGGACACGGGTTCGAGCCCTGGTCTGGGAAGATCCCACATGCCTCGGAGCAACTAGGCCCGTGAGCCACAATTACTGAGCCTGCGCGTCTGGAGCCTGTGCTCCGCAACAAGAGAGGCCGCGATAGTGAGAGGCCCGCGCACCGCGATGAAGAGTGGCCCCCACTTGCCGCAACTAGAGAAAGCCCTCACACAGAAACAAAGACCCAACACAGCCATAAATAAAAATAAATAAATAATTAAAAAAAAAAAAACTAAAAATAGAATTACCATATGACCCAGCAATTCCACTACTGGGCATATACCCAGAGAAAACTGTAATTCAAAACGACACATGCACCCGAATGTTCATTGCAGCACTATTTACAATAGCCAGGTCATGGAAGCAACCCAAATGCCCATCAACAGACAAATGGATAAAGAAGTTGTGGTACATATATACAATAGAATATTACTCAGCCATAAAAAGGAACGAAATTGAGTCATTTGTTGAGACGTGGATGGATCTAGAGACTGTCATACAGAGTGAAGTAAGTCAGAAAGAGAAAAACAAATATCGTATATTAACGCATGTATGTGGAACCTAGAAAAATGGTACAGATGAACCAGGTTGCAGGGCAGAAGTTGAGACACAGATGTAGAGAACAAACGTATGGACACCAAGGGGGGAAAACTGTGGAGGGGTGGGGATGGTGGTGTGCTGAATTGGGCGATTGGGATTGACATGTATACAGTGATGTGTATAAAATTGATGACTGATTAAAAATAAATAAATTAAAAAAAATCAGCCTAAGAGAAAGGGTTCAGATGTGTCATTGTACATGTTGCAATGAGTGTAATTAATTACCTGTCTGGTTACTATAGTGATTTTCAGGACAGTTCACACATTCATAGCAGCAGATATGTTGACTTTTTGTTGTTTTCTTCATTTGCCCCGGACTGTATTCCTTGGAGCATTTAGGCTGAATTTGCTGCAAAGTGAAAAGAAATACCGAATAGGTTTTTTAAAAGATTTATCTTAATTATCCTTGACTTAATGTAAAGATTTATTTACAAAATAGTATTTTGGTCTTTTTTTTTCTTCATAGTGTAATGGAATTGTTTTGTTATCTGGAGGGGGAAAAAAAATTTTTTTAAATTAGTAATTAAAAATTTTCTAGTAGCCACATTAAAAAAGATAAAAAGAAACAGTTAAAATTAATCTTAGTGTATTTTACCTAATCCAGTCTATCCTAAATGTTATCATTTCAACTTGTAATCAATATAAAAAACATCAATGAGATAGCTCACTTTTTTTAATAGGAAGTCTTTGAAATCATATGTGCATTTTACACTGACAGCACATTTCATTTCCACTAGCCACAGTCCAAGGGCTCAGTAGCCACATGTGGCTAGTGGCTACCACATTGGACAGCACAAATTTAAATGATAGCTGGCATCATTATTTGGGAGGATTTCAACCTAAAAGCCATTTCCCCAGAAAACCATTCCCTGGCCTGGTAGACTATGTCAGGGCTCCTGTTATTAAGACCTTCTTTTTAGCACCCTGAAAACACTCCTCATAATTATACAGTTGACTCTTGAAAAACACTGGTTTGAATGGAGCGGTTCCACCTACAAGCAGATTTTTTTTTTCAATAAATTCAGATAGTACTACACAACCCATGGTTAATTGAATCCGCGAATGCATAACTGAAGATACAGAGGGCCGACTATGGCACTTAAGCATCCAGGGATTTTGATATATTCGGGGCTCCTGGAACCAATCGCAGATAACGAGGGATGGCTGTAATTAAACGCTTCTTATGCACTCGTTTGCATCTGTCCATCTCCTACCAGATTCAAGGCTTCAGGAAGGCAGAGACTAAGTCTGTCTCATTCACTGCTCTACCCCAGTACCTGACACAGGATACAGCACATAGTATGTGCTGAATAAAAATATGTTGTGTGAATAACATTTGTTAAGTACCCATTTAATGAATTAAGTTTACCACTGCACTAATTGATGTTGGGAAGAAAGAGGGGATTAAGGGGAAAAAAGATTTAGAAGAATAAATTCCAGAGCTTACAATACAGATGTGGAAGTTTTCTTTACAAAAACAGTAGTTGTTCATTGCAGAAAGAATTTTAGAAAAACAGCAACAACAGATAAACCGAGATATAAAAATTAAAAGTATCCATAATCTCCCCAAAATTAATGACCAGTTGTAGATTCTTCTAGACCAGTCTTTTACACAAATTGACACACATATTGGGAACATTTATTGTTTAGCATGTGGGAAGCAACATGTTAAGTCTTTTACATTATCATCTCATTTAATCCTCACAAAGATCCAATGGGGGTTTTATGCCTATTTTCCAGGCCAGGAAACTGAGGCTCATAAATGAAGTCACGTGCCCAAGGCCACACAAGTACGAAGTGGCAAAGTTGGGATTCAAACCCAGGACTGTCTGACTTTACAGTCTAGGACATGGCTTCTGAAGGGGAACTTGGGGACTGTGTCACACACCCCTTGTCAAGTTCAAGTTCCCCAGAGGGCTTGGACACAATGCCTTGAGGAGGCCCTGCTGTTTCTGAATTTGGGGGGAGGGCACCCCCCCCCCACTCATTGTCCTGCTTAAAATCTTCCTGACACCAGAATAAAGCCCAGTGATTTTCCACCAACTCTCCTTTCTCCTTTCTCAGCTCCAGTCACAGGGAAAGACTTTTCAATTTTTTGGCCGTACCGTGCAGCTTGCCAGATCTTAGGTCCCTGACCAGTGATTGAACCCAGGCCCTCAGCAGTGAAAGCGTGGAGTCCTAACCACTGGACTGCCAGGGAATTTCTGGGAATGACTTTCAATTCCTCCAAGAGGCCACATCCTCCTGGCTCCAGAGCACTGCAGGTACTGATACCCCGGCTAAAAGGCATCCTGTCCTCTTTCTCCTGGTTAACTTCTCTCCTCCTTCAGTTCACAGCTCAACACCCCCTCCTCCAGGAGGCCTTCCCTGACCACCACGCAGACTTGGATAATTGGTCCCACAACCCCCACCAAAGCACATAACTCTGTGTCAGGCACCATGGGGAGCCTTTTTCCTATATTATCTCATTTAATACCCACAAGCTCTTTACAGCACTGGCACATTGGAATGACCTGGGAAGCTTTTATTTTATTTTATTTTTTTGGCTGCGTTGGGTCATCGTTGTTGCGCGGGCTTTCTCTAGTTGCGTTGAGTGGGGGCTACCTTTCATTGCCGTGCACAGGCTTCTCATTGTGGTGGCTTCTCTTGTTGCGGAGCACGGGCTCTAGGCACGCGGGCTTCAGTAGTTGTGGTGCACGGACTGAGTTGCTCTGCGGCATGTGGGATCTTCCCAGACCAGGGATCGAACCCGTGTCCCCTGCATTGGCAGGTGAATTCTTTTTTTTTTTTTAAACATCTTTATTGGAGTATAATTGCTTTACAATGGTGTGTTAGTTTCTGCTGTATAACAAAGTTAATCAGCTATACATATACATATATCCCCATATCTCCTCCCTCTTGTGTCTCCCTCCCATCCTCCCTATCCCACCCCTCCAGGTGATCACAAAGCACCGAGATGATCTCCCTGTGCTATGCGCTGCTTCCCACTAGCTATCTATTTTACATTTGGTAGTGTATATATGTCCATGCCACTCTCTCACTTTGTCCCAGCTTACCCTTCCCCCTCCCCGTGTCCTCAAGTCCATTCTCTACGTCTGCGTCTTTATTCCTGGCTTGCTCCTAGGTTCTTCAGAAACTTTTTTTTTTTTTTTAGATTCCATATATGTGTTAGCATATGGTATTTGTTTTTCTCTTTCTAACTTCACTCTGTATGACAGACTCTAGGTCCATCTACCTCACTACAAATAACTCAATTTCGTTTCCTTTTATGGCTAATATTCCATTGTATATATATGCCACATCTTCTTTATCCATTCATCTGTCGGACACTTAGGTTGCTTCCATGTCCTGGTTATTGTAAATAGAGCTGCAATGAACATTGTGGTACATGTCTCTTTTTGAATTATGGTTTTCTCAGGGTATATGCCCAGTAGTGGGATTGATGGGTCACATGGTAGCTCTATTTTTAGTTTTTTAAGGAACCTCCATATTGTTCTCCATAGTGGCTGTATCAATTTACATTCCCACTAACAGTGCAAGAGGGTTCCCTTTTCTCCACACCCTCTCCAGCATTTATTGTTTGTAGATTTTTTGATGATGGCCATTCTGACTGGTGTGAGGTGATACCTCATTATAGCTTTGATTTGCATTTCTCTAATGATTAGTGATGCTGAGCATCCTTTCATGTGTTTGTTTGCAATCTGTATATCTTCTGTGGAGAAATGTCTATTTAGGTTTTCTGCCCATTTTTGGATTGGGTTGTTTGTTTTCTTGATATTGAGCTGCATGAGCTGCTTGTAAATTTTAGAGATTAATCCTTTGTCAGTTGCTTCATTTGCAAATATTTTCTCCCATCCTGAGGGTTGTCTTTTTGTCTTGTTTATGGTTTCCTTTGCTGTGCAAAAGCTTTTAAGTTTCATTAGGTCCCATTTGTTTATTTTTGTTTTCATTTCCATTTCTCTAGGAGGTGGGTCAAAAAGGATCTTGCTGTGATTTATGTCATAGAGTGTTCTGCCTATGTTTCCCTCTAAGAGTTTTATAGTGTCTGGCCTTACATTTAGGTCTTTAATCCATTTTGAGTTTATTTTTGTGTATGGTGTTTGGGAGTGCTCTAATTTCATTCTTTTACATGTAGCTGTCCAGTTTTCCTAGCACCACTTATTAAACAGGATGTCTTTTCTCCATTGTATATTCTTGCCTCCTTTATCAAAAATAAGGTGACCATATGTGCGTGGGTTTATCTCTGGGCTTTCTATCCTGTTCCATTTATCTATATTTCTGTGTTTGTGCCAGTACCATACTGTCTTGATTACTGTAGCTTTGTAGTATAGTCTGAAGTCCGGGAGCCTGATTCCTCCAGCTCCGTTTTTCTTTCTCAAGATTGCTTTGGCTATTTGGGGTCTTTTGTGTTTCCATACAAATTGTGAAATTTTTTGTTCTAGTTCTGTGAAAAATGCCATTGGTCGTTTGATAGGGATTGCATTGAATCTGTAGATTGCGTTTGGTAGTATAGTCATTTTCACAACGTTGATTCTTTCAATACAAGAACATGGTATATCTCTCCATTTGTTTGTATCATCTTTAATTTCTTTCATCAGTGTCTTATAGTTTTCTGGCAGGTGGATTCTTAACTACTGTGCCACCAGGGAAGTCCCTGGGAAGTTTTAAAATATATTTTTTGCCCAGAACTAATGCTCAGAAATTCTGATTGAATTGACCCAGAATGCAGCCTGGGCAAGAGGATTTTTAAAAGCTCCCCAGGTGATTTTAAGTGCTCAGCCGGGGTGGAGACCCACTGGCTTCTGAGATAGATGTGATGATCCTGACACTCCATTTACAGCCAGAGAACTGAGGCACAGAGAAATTAAGTAAGTAGCCTAAGGTCACGCAGCTAGTGAATAGTGGAGCAAAGATTTGAACCCAGAAAGTCTGGTTTCAAAGCTTCATGAAAAAAAAAAAATCAATTGGTCTCAGTTCATTTCCCCAGTGATGGAGAGCTATAAGCCGGCTCTCTTCTGAGACAGACACTGAAGGCCCCTTGGGCACGGGATATTTTTAACCCAGAGAAGCCAGTGATTCTTGCAGACAGCCTGCAGGGACTTACACTGGGAAGATTGTTTGGGGGCTGGTGGACCCGTTCCCTGCTGAGATACTCCTCAGAGTCCAGCTTTTCTGTCCCCTGGAGCCAGTAGGTCCAGGCTGTCTTGGGCGACAGGGTGGGAGGGGGTGGGGTGGGGGTTGGCTCCATCTGGAACTGATGTTTCCAAGGATATTTCCATACATGGTGGAAGGGGAGAGGGTCAGGATTACCTCACCCAAGCCAGCCCCTTCTCTCTGCTTTCTGCCTGGAAAGGAGCTAGAGAACAACTAATTGTTGGAATTGGATATGAATTCACCCTCCTCCTTCTTCCCCTCCCTAACCCAGCAGAGTCCTGTGAAAGCTGCAGAGCTTCAAACGTACACATAGAGTATTCTCCAGACGCTCTCCTATGTGGCTTTGTGTGAGAATACACAGTACAGTCTTGGGGGACCCAACTTGGGGGCATCTTTTAAAATACAAAATATGGGGAATTCCCTGGTGGTCCAGTGGTTAGGACTCCACTTTCACTGCCGAGGGTGCAGGTTCAATCCCTGGTTGGGGAACTAAGATTCCACAAGCTGCACGGTGCGGCCAAAAAAAAAAAAAAAAAAAATTAAAATGCAAAATGTGAATGGTTTTTGTGCAAGCAATCTCACCTACAGAAATTTCCCCTAGAAACAGCGCACTAGTAGGCAAAATTCCCCCCAAAAAACCCAAGGATGTTCATCATAGCATTGCTTATAATTGGGAAAAATTGGAAACAACCCAAATGTCCATCCATAGGGATTGGTTAGCTGAAGTGGGATATATCCATATGGGAAGAGGGGAGTTATATGCTGACATGGAAAATAGGTCCACCATATATTAGTTTAGCAGAAAGAAAAAGGAAATAGTAGAACTGAATGTAGACTATAATCCAATGTTTGTTAATAATTAGGTTGACACATAAATAGAACAATTTGGAGGAATAATCTCACCTATCTGTGGCTATTTTCTCTAGCCATGGAGGTGGGATTATGGTGATCTTTGACTGTCACTGCTGCATATATATAATGTTTGGATTTTATATACCAACATGCAGTAATTTCACAACCAGAAAAAAATTAGCTTGTGAAACTGAAACCAATAATATGTAAAAATCACATGGATCCACTTGAAGATGGTTAATTTTACGTTCTGTGAATTTTACTTCAATTAAAAAAAAAAAAAAAAAAAAGTCATTGTAACTCAAACTACCCAGCCAAAGAAAGATTCCAGTAGAGCTGAGAGCAAAATATTACATGTATGTTCTATAAATTTTACCTTTAAAAAAATTGTTTTGCTTTCCCTAAGCTTTTTGTTCATATTTTTGGTGGGTTTTTTTAAATAAGTTTTTTATTTATTTTATTTTTGGCTGCGTTGGGTCTTCATTGCTGCGCGCCAGCTTCCTCTAGTTGTGGCGAGTGGAGGCTACTCTTTGTTGTGGTGCGTGGGCTTCTCATTGCAGTGGCTTCTCTTGTTGTGGAACATGGGCTCCAGGCACACGGGCTTCAGTAGTTGTGGCACAGTAGTTGTGGCTTGCGGGCTCTAGAGCGCAGGCTCAGTAGTTGTGGCGCACGGGCTTAGTTGCTCAGCGGCATGTGGGATCTTCCCAGACCAGGGATCGAACCCATGTCCCCTGCCTTGGCAGGCAGATTCTTAACCACTGCGCCACCAAGGAAGTCCCTTGGTGGTTTTTCCATGCTTTTCTTTCTTGTATGCTTACAAATGAGTCATTATTTTACTTACTTGCTATTATAAATTCTAAGAAAATCACACACACACACACACACTCACATGAGTGTTTGCCAGAGCATCATCTGACTTTCCAGTCAATACAAAATTTGCCATGGGAGGGAGCATTCATGTTCTGTCTCCTCCAGGCCTGTTTTGACACCCAGATTATTCATCTTGGCAACCAGCTAAGGTGAAAAGAAATGGTTGGAGTGCATTTTCAGACCACACTATCAAGGAAATTTTTAGCTCCTTGAAATTTCAGCCTCTGGGTAGCACACGTCGGCTCCTCTTGTAGTTCGCACAATCTTAGTGGGGTCTTCAGGATGCCCCTTTGGGTAGTTATCACTGACCCCCTCTTTCCATCATATTTGCTCAATTGTAATACATTGGCTCCGCAGGGGACTCTTCTTCCCTTTCCCGGGACCACAGGTCCTGAACACAGGGTATTCCTTGGTCCCAGCAAATCTACCCTGGGTCCCAGAGAAGAAGTGACATTAATTTATCTTACTTAGCCATATTTTGATGACTGATCAGGAAGTGGTTTAAGGGAGTAGTTGTGGAAAGCAAAGGCTTTTATTACCAAATGTCAAGGATTGTTCATTCCACAGATTACTGATTACATAGGGGAAAGTGCACTTTTACAACAGAGAGAGAGCAGTTTACTGCTTTACCCTGGCACTTAAACTCAGCATCGATTATAGTGGCAGATGCAATACAAAGTTCACAACGCCATCTCTGAAGTTCTGTTGAATCGAATCAAGCTGTGGTCTTGGTTACAGGAAATAAAGGGAACACAATCAGTGAAGTTGGAATGTGAGGCTTCTACACGGTAACTGTCTTGGACTCTTCAAAATATCAGTGTCATGAAGGAAAGAAAAAAGGCAGCGGGGGCGGGGCGGGGGTTTCCCTGGTGGCGCAGTGGTTAAGAATCCGCCTGCCGATGCAGGAGACACGGGTTGAAGCCCTAGTCCGGGAAGATCCCACATGCCGTGGAGCAACAGACACCGTGTGCCACAACTACTGAGCCCACGTACGGCAACTACTGAAGCCCATGCGCCTAGGGCCTGTGCTCCGAAGCCAGCGCAATGAGAAGCACGCGCCCTGCAACGAAGAGTAGACCCCACTCGCTGCAACTAGAGAAAGCCCGCGCGTGGCAACAAAGACCCAACTCAGCCAAAAATAAATAAATATTAAAAAAAAAAAGGGGGCACTTGCCTAGATTTTTTAAAACTGCAGGTGGAAAATAAAATGGAAATGGAAAGCCACTCTGGAAGATAATTTGGCAGCTTCTTACAAAACTAAACATGCAACTGACTACACGACCCAGAGAATTAAAAACTTACACTCATACAAAAACTTGTACAGGAATGCTCTTAGAAGCTTTATTTATGATAGCAAAATACTAGGAACAATTCAAATGTCCTTCCATGGGTGAATGGTTGAACAAACCCTGGTACTTCCATATAATGGAATACTACTCAGCAAGGAAAAAGAATGAGCTAGTGATACATGCAAGAACCTGGATGGACCGGAAGGACATATTGTTTGATGAAAAAAGTCGATCTCAAGAAAATCACATACCGTAGATTCCGTTCATATAAAATTCTAGAAAATGCAAACTAATCTATAGCGACAGAATGGGGGAGGGGTAGTGGGGAGAGATGGGAGGGAGGGATGGATTGCAAAGGAACACCAGGAAACTTTGGGGAGTAATGGATGTGTTCGCCAGCTGGTTTGCAATAATGGTTTCATGGGTGTATATGTTTTCAAAACTCATCAAATTGTCGGCTTTAAATATGTGCAGTTTATTGAATATCAATTATGCCGAAGTAGATCTGTTTGTAAAAAAAAAAAAAAAAAAGAAATGAGAATGGTTTCTGTAAGAATTAAATGAAATAAAGCATATTAAGCACTTTGCGTGGAGTCTGGCATATGAAGTAAGCACTTCATGTGGCGTCTGCCGCACAGCAAGTGCTCCATAGTTGTTGGTGTTGGAACTTGGCTGGTCTCCTGGCTGGCTCCATCACATCCCCCTGTTTATTTGCTTTATAACATTGAAATAATCTAATTATTTTGTTTATCTGTGGTCTCAAAACGGTGAGTTCCCTGAAGCAGGGACTGTGTCTGATTTGCAGTTAGAGCGGTTTTCCCCAGTGTGGTGCTTTGAATCCGTAGCTGCTGTCCCACCACCTTCGCCCTTACAAGCCACATTTTTTTGTTAGAGAACAGAAGAATGTTTCATGGGTGTTGGCCTAAGCAGGTCCAGCCGGATTTGCCACGCCCAGGAATAGGACTCCTGAGGCCTTCTATCCGTGGATACGCCTGGTCTTCCTAACAGAACAAGACTAGAGGCAGTCGGTATAGTGGAAACCCGCACCCCACTAAAAGTAAAGGGATTTAATTCCAAGCGCAGCTGTGCCCGGTACTGCATAGTGGGACCTGAAGATGCCTACTGTGTCCGTTCCCCCCCTCCTCACTTTAATACGAAGTATTTGGATGAGCTGTTTTCAGATACCCATCCGTTCTTACGAACCTGTGACCCTCTGAAGAGTCCAGTTCAGTTGTGATGGAAGCGGAGTTGGTCATGTAGCAGCTGAGAACTTCCAGACGATAACTATTGCAACCAAAATTTCTTTTGGTGCACCGAGAAACCTTCCGGTTGCACTTCTATTCACGGAAAAACAACGCAAACCGGTCTCTTCAAAAGCAAGTATACTGAGAGCCGATAAACACTAAACTAAATCCACTCCTAATTCTTCAGAATAGAAAGAAACGCAGAACTACTCTGCCGAGAACAAGCAATGAATTTTCGAAGAAATCTGCAACAATTAAAATACCCATTACAGTGAAAGGAGAAACTACCAAACACACAGCTGTTATTAAACCTGCACCGATCAGTCTCCGTAGAGACTGTCAAAAATTGCCAATGCCGACTATATTTCAAGTCGTCATGGCGGGGTATTGGGAAAAGTTTTCAATTAGCAATAATCGCGCCTCGGATAAACCTCATTGGCTACGATACTGCCACTGCGCAAAGCTAGAGAACGTAAGTACGCACCTAGCTCCGCCATGGATGACAACTGCCTTTACCGTGAGGGTGAGCGACTGATAACGAGCTGGGAAATATGAAGCACTTCCTTGCAAGAACTTATGTTTAAGACCCGCCTGCGCGAAAAGGTTCTAGTTTTAAAATTATCTGTTGTCGAACACTAACGTTTTAGAAATACGTACGCCTTCGCAAAGGATGCTGGGGTATCTCATGCAAATTACCATGACGTCACCAGGACGGTCTGGCTGAGACTCGTGTTCTAAAAAACACCGGCAGGAGAAGAACGAAAACATGGAGTTAACCGAAATGAGATCGGTAGGTTGAGGCGTGGGTGCTGAAACCAGAAAAGAAAACTCTCAGGAGAAACATTAGGACTTAAAACGTTAATACGACAATAACAAAATGTAACACGCCGACATAAAAAACAAACAACGGAAACTGGATAACAGACATGTAGGGAACACATCACGAAATGAGTCGTGGTGTTAAAAGCAAAAAACACGGCCTAAAAGTTTTCAGGAGTGTTAAATCTGTCTCGTAACGGTGAATTTAAGAAATTGAACACTATGCTGCTGGTGATTATATACACTTCCAGCATAATTCCCTATTGGATTATGTTCGTTATAGAACACACACTTTCTTATTTTAAACCTACATTGTTCAGTCTCCGTAGAGACTGTCAAAAATTGCCAATGCCGACTATATTTCAAGTCGTCACGGCGGGGTATTGGGAAAAGTTTTCAATTAGCAATAATCGCGCCTCGGATAAACCTCATTGGCTACGATACTGCCACTGCGCAAAGCTAAAGAAAGTCATCCCCTACTCATTGTTCCCAATAAGCAAGGTTCCTATTACAGAAAGGTGAGTTGGAGCCTCAAGGCAATACCCTTAATTATTAATGGGCTGAAAATTATACAACCATATTAAGATGTCTCGGAAAATATAATCTGTTTCTCAGTATTCAGCTGCTTGATTTCACTTAGTTTTGAGTGGAGAATGAAGCAAAGCATTGTGGGAGGAGGGAACATGCTAATAAACTTAATTCAGACTATAAATTGGAGAGGATGAGACATGTGCTCAGTGTAAGAGTGCTGTGGTAAAATATACATAACATAAAATTTACCATTTGAACCACTTCTAAGTTCAGCAACCATCACCACTGTACATCTCCAGAACTTTTTCATCACCCCAAACAAACTTCCCATTAAATACTAACTCCCCGATCCTCTCTCCCACAGACCCTGGCAACCTCTATTCCACTTTCTATAAATTTGGCCATTCTCAGTATCTCACATAAGAGAATCACACAATTTTTTGTGTCTGGCTTATTTCATACATTGTTTTTAAGGTCCATCCATATTGTAGTATGTTTCAGAATTTCGTTCCTTTTTATGGCTGATATTCTACTATATGGAATTTTGTTATCCATTTATTCTTTGATTGACAGGAGGTTGCTTCCACCTTTTGGCTATTGTGAATAATGCTTCTATGAACACTGACATACAAGTATCAGTTTGAGTCCTTCTTTTCAATTCTTTTGTGTATATATCTAGAAGTAGAATTTCTGGATGATGTGGTAATTCTATGTTTAACCTGAAAGGGTTTTCTGTGGACATCTTAATTCAGAGGAGAGAGGCTATTTCTACAGTTCATGAGTTTGAAGTAACTTTCACTGTTACTGGCTCGGCAAGTGGAAAGCTACTAGAAACCTATGTCTGAACTTGTTTCAGCTCTGAGCTGTACTCTCCAAAAGACTTTTGGTTTTTGCTACTCACTAAGATGCAACTAGTACTCTGAGAAAATATTTCCCCCAAAATTTCATTATGAAAAATTTCAAACATGAAACGTTCAAAGTATTGCTCACTGAACATTTATGTAGTCATCAACTAGATGTAAAAATGACATAAAAAGGCCTATTTGATGCTGATGTGTAGTTAATTTTTTTCCCACAGCCATAATGGGCAGGGTAGGAAAAAAACAGCAGAAAAAAAGAAAGGCTAACAGTCTGATTAATTTAGAATATTTGATTTTGATCCAACCAAGGACTTTGTCATTAATTCCTAGTGTGATGGAGTTGTGAGAAATAAAAGACTAGGGTCATCCAAGGAACTTCTCAGCCCTTGAGAATGTCTCAATTGGGTGGCTCATTACACCCTGTCAGTAGCTATCAAGGGAAATTATTTCACCAGCTGTCTTGGATGACTTCATCTTCCACAGATGACTTCCCATCACTAAGAAAAATAGAAAACTCAGCTAACTTCTCCCCAGAACATGAAATTCTTTGGGGCCTAAAAGCACAATAATCCTGTGTTCCTGGCCAGTCTTTTAATGATGCTTATTCCACTTGAAGAACTGGAAAAGTAATGTGGCTCTGAAGTTTTCCATAATAAAATTTGCCTGGGATTGGGGGTAGTGTCATGTTTTGACATGTCCATAGGTTTTAATCAAACACCCATGTGTGCAGAAAATATTCTGGATTACAATTTTGTTTTCTTTTTAAAAAATTTATTTATTTTTGGCTGCACTGGGTCTTCGTTGCTGTGCGCGGGTTTTCTCTAGTTGCGGCGAGCGGGGGCTACTCTTGTTCAGTGCACGGGCTTCTCATTGCGGTGGCTTCTCTTGTTGCGGAGCACAGGCTCTAGGCACGCGGGCTCAGTAGTTGTGGCTCGTGGGCTCTAGAGCGCAGGCTCAGTAGTTATGGCGCAGGGCCTTAGTTGCTCCGCGGCATGTGGGATCTTCTCGGACCAGGGCTCGAACCCATGTCCCCTGCACTGGCAGGCGGATTCTTAACCACTGCACCACCAGGGAAGCCCTATAATTGTTTGACTTCATAAAAGTTCCCAGTCTACATTTTTAAAAATTAATTTATTTGTTTTTATTTTTGGCTGTGTTGGGTCTTCTTGCTGTGTGCGGGCTTTCTCTAGTTGCAGTGAGCCAGGGCTACACTCTGTTGCCGTGGGAGGGCTTCTCATTGTCGTGGCTTCTCTTGTTGCAGAGGATGGGCTCTAGGCGCGCGGGCTTCAGCAGTTGTGGCACACAGGTTCGATAGTGCAAGCTCAGTAGTTGTGGCGCACGGGCTTAGTTGCTCCACAGTGTGGGATCTTCCCGGGCCAGGGATCGAACCCGTGTCCTCTGCATTAGCAGGCAGATTCTTAACCACTGCGCCACCAGGGAAGCCCCCCAGTCTATATTTTAATCCTTTTTTTTTTTTTTTTCCCAGCCAATGTGGTCAGGTTAACCAAGGTACAAAAGACTCATGTCAGGTGGTTCCTCTCAGCCCAGTGACCTATTTGAGGTGTGGCTGGAGGTATTGCTCCCAAACTACTGAAATGGGTTACTTTACCAATATTTACTGCTATGCATTCAATGATAGTCAGACTCTGACTCCAGCTTTCATACTACTCCTCTGGGCTTCAGTTTTGTTTGTTTGTTTGTTTGTTTTTGGCGGCACCGAGCGGCTTTCGGGATCTTAATTCCCCGACCAGGGATTGAACCTGCGCCCTCGGCGGTGAAAGCTCGGAGCCTAACCACTGGACCTCCAGGGAATTCCCCTCACTTCATTTTAAAATGGGGGAAGTGGTTCCTTAGAGTGGTCTTCAAGGTCAGTGCTAGCTGTTTTAGAACATATCCTTTGATATGTTCTAAAACACTTAGAAATCGATGTCTTATTTAGGCAATGCTACAGATCAGTGGTTCTCACTGGCTACATATTAGAAACAACTGTGAGGTTTGTAAACCGACTTGGTGCCCAAGTGTCTCCCCAGACCAATTAAATCAGAATTTCTGGGGGTAAGACCCAGGCATTGTGTTGGTTAATTTAGTAAAAACACAAGATGAGAAATAAGGGACTTCCCTGGTGGCGCAGTGGTTAAGAATCAGAATCTGCCTGCCAGAGCAGGCGACATGGGTTCGAGCCCTGGTCCGGGAATCCCACATGCTGTGGAGCAACTAAGCCCATGTGCCACAACTACTGAAGCCGGGGCGCCTAGACCCCGTGCTCCGCAACAGTATAAGCTACCACAATGAGGAGCCATCACACCACAACGAAGAGTAGCCCCCACTGGCCGCAACTAGAGAAAGCCTGCACAAAGCAAGGAAGACCCAAACATGAAGACCCAACCACGAAGACCCAACGGAGCCAAAACAAACAAACAAAAAAGATGAGAAAATTGGAGAAGCCACGTGGGTAAACACATTAGTCCCTGTATATTATATTTCGCTTTAATTGTTCATTTTAACTGTAAAAACATCAGTTTTTCAGCTATTTGGGAATGTATTTCTTCACAACTCACTTCAAGGTGGGAACTTGATTCCGTTTCCATGAGTGGAAAGGTTCGTAAACACTGAAGTTGAGGATGAGTCAATCCTAGATCCATTACTAAAGCTTCTAAAGAATGAATTCCTAAGTTAACGCTGTTTGGATGTACTATTTTGCACTCAGAACATTGACGTCCAAGCTCTAACCACTTCTCTCTCAAAGAGATGATGGCTTAGTAGACAGCTGCACATCGCGTACCAGGGTTCGAAGCCTCTGACCAGAAAAGGTCAAGAGGGGGCGCTACTGGACAACCTGGGTCCCTCGATTGTGAAGCCCAGAGGATTGTGGGGCTTGTAGTTTTTCTTGCATCATTTCAGGTTATTGAACTACATTTCCCAAAGTGCAGATACAGCCAGTCGGTCCCCCTGTCGGGCGCGGAGTGTCCCTTAAGCTGTGAAAGGTAAGTGAGTTCTGTGTGGGCTGCAGGTTTCTATAAATTGAGGATTCCACTTCTCCTCTTTGCCCTTTGATGGGACCTGGAAGAGAGCAGCTGTTCCAACAGAGCGTCTTTTCAGCGGGGTTTCCCGAGCCCTCCGGTCTCAGAAATCGGGATTAACTATTTGTTTAGCTGTTCACGTGTTGCTGTGGAATGTCAGGGAGAAGTCAGGGTCCTGATCCCAGATCTGGAAAGCCCAGCATAAAATAATGTTTACATATGGGGTGCGTGTCACTAGAGAATTTCTGCATTTTATCGAATACTACATAAAGGCCTTGTTTTTACAGCTAGAAAAAGCTGAGGGTAGAATGCCTTGTCAGGTCTCACTACCCTTCACCTTGTCCAAGAAGCCCTATTTGCAATTGAGGGTAAACTAATAGAATATGGGGGAAATAGAATAAAAGGTATGCATGTGCTTAATTACATTGATAACATCAAAATCCCGAAAAGTCTGAGCAACAGTTTCATCAGCTAAACTGGAACTCTAATGTGCTTCTTTAGTTTATGAAGAAATAAGATAATTCTGATTTATAAAATGGGAAGTAGGTTTATGGGACATACGGTCCCCCAAGGGATGGTATTAACTAAAAATATAAATGTATTCCTCTGATAGAGACATCTTTAGATGTAGTCATATATTAACAATGAGCAATTAAGGGACTTAAAAAAGATATTGAGGTAAACTATTAACTTTTTGAAGTTTATAAGAAATTCTGTTCTGACCAACCAGGTGTTACTGGGAGAGACAGAATAGGCCTTATATTATGCTAGAATTCTGCTTTGTCAGTTTTTCAGTTTACCTCCCTCCTTTTTAAAATAGATCTTATTTTTCAGAGCCTCCCCCCTTTCTTTTCAGAAACCAAAATATGCAGTTTCCCTTGGATGCAGAAAGCCTTGGCAGATTTGCCAGCCATAGTTAATTTCCATCTGATGGCCACAGCATAGGAGAGCTCTGGCTGCAGGTTCTTAGGAGATCAGGAAGACAGGATTGGCTTGGGCTGTTATGAAAGAGTCTAGTGTGGGGACAAAGTTTTATTCTGTGGAACATATTAGAAATTCTTGACCAAAACAAATTATTAAAAAGATAATAAAAAGGTAGACTTGTTGTTTCAGGTTGGACTTCAAAGGACCCAGGAGGGTGTGGAATCAGTTTGTACTGGTGAGGGCCACTTGTTAAATATTTGGGAATTTACTAGCCAGTTGTTAGATAAACCATTGGTAGCCTGAAACTGGCCACGATAGGATTATTTTCTTTTATCTTTTTTTGAGGGGGAGGGTAAAGGGGAAGCCAGTTTACCAACACACTCCTTGCAAAGGTCAATTTTTTCTCTAAGCCTGGGGCCCCAGTGTTCAATACATCCGTGAGTTATTAGATGCTGAACTAGCTCACACCCTTCCAGATTTTACCAAAGATTGATTTGGATTACAAAGCAAGATTATAAATACACTCTAAGTATCTGTGGGGGAAAGGGGGCTGTACCTTTCAAGTGAATTGTTTGTCTGGGAGCTGTCCTTCCAGGTACTGCGGTCATTTATTAATTCATTATCAGTAGGCTGTTCTCATAAGCATGGAATCCACCACTGGAAATATGGTCTGGTTGGATAGCTTTCTTTTTTTTTTTAAATTATTTTTGCCTGCATTGGGTCTTCATCGTTGCGCACGGGCTTTCTCTAGTTGCAGAGAGCGGGGGCTACTCTTCTTTGCGGTGCGGGGGCTTCTCATTGCGGTGGCTTCTCTTGTTGCGGAGCACGGGCTCTAGGCGCGTGGGCTTCAGTAGCTCTGGCACGCGGGCTCAGTAGTTGTGGCTCGCGGGCTCAGTAGTTGTGGCTCGCAGGCTCTAGAGCGCAAGCTCAGTAGTTGTGTTGCATGGGCTTAGTTGCTCTGCGGCATGTGGGAATCTTCCCGGACCAGGGCTCGAACCTATGTCCCCTGAATTGGCAGGCGGATTCTTAACCACTGCGCCACCAGGGAAGTCCCTGGATAGCTTTCTTATTAGGTAAAAACCTGTACTCCTCTCCAGTACATTTTTCTCATACCTAGATATTATCTTCCAGAGGACAGTATTGTATGCAATGCCAACAAATTCCTATTCCCCAGCCATTTCTCAATATCATGCTGTTGGCTCTTGTCACCCTTCTCATAAAATATTTCAAAGTACCAGTTTGCTGATTATTAGATACCTTTTGGGTTGGCAGCTTCCAGATGCAAGTTGAAATCTCATTAGTAACCTGCTCCCAAATCCCATTTAGGGTGGGCTGTTCTGGGGAAATAAGGATGCTACCCATCCATTCTTTATTTTTTAGTTTCTTGCCTAGAGTTAGTTAGGGTTTGTCTATATATTTTTAGGCTAAGCTTAGCCCTTTTTTATCTCTATTCTGTTGATAATCGTGTGCTCTTTCATTTTTGTCTAGATCAAGGGCAACATGAGGGAGGCATATGTTTAAGTTACCTGCCCTAGTTCACTTTGTCTATTTAATTTCAAATATGTTTTCTCCAAATACTATATGACTACTAAGTAATATGGTCCAGATATTGGAGTTTTGTCTACCTTTAAGGCAAAGCATTCCACATTTTAGCTTCTCTTCAAACTTCTCCATTCTTTTCTCCCTGTCCCTCCCCCTCCCCCTGCCATTCCCCTCCCCCTCCCCCCCCTTTTTTTTGTGGGGGGGAAGTTTTTTTTCCCGTTGTCTCATGGCTTTTGGCATTTCTGTACTTCCACTGTTCTGGGCATACTAGAGCATCTGCAATCCAAACATTCCTCTAAGAAAGTACTTTAAAAAAATTTTTTTTTTTTTTTGCATGGCCTGTGGGATCTTAGTTCCCCAACCAGGGACTGAACCTGCGCCCTCAGCAGTGAAAGCACAGAGTCCTAACCCCTGGACTGCCAGGGAATTTCCCGCCGCCAATTTTTTTTTTTATTGTGGAGATAGGTAATATAATGAACTCCCATCCATGGACCCATCACCCAGCTTCAACAATTAACAACCCTTGGTTAATCTTGTTTCATTTATATACTCCACATTTTGTTTACCCAATCATCAGTTTTGTGGGGTTTTTTTCATTAAATTAAAATTAAAAAAAATTTAGGTATAGTTGAAATTTTCAGGTGTACAACATAGTGATTCATAATTTTTAAAGTTTATATTCGATTTATAGTTATTATGAAATATTGGCTATATTCCCTGTGTTGTACTATATATCCTTGTAGCTTATTTATTTTATATACAGTAGTTTGTACCTCTTAATCCCTTTCCCCATCTTGCCCCTCCCCCCTTCCCTTGGTTACCCTGGTTTTCAAAACCCAGTTTCTCACTTGATGCTTTTTTTTTCCCCCTCTCTAGAATGAGGATGAGCTTTGGGTTAACTTTCAGGACAGCAAAAGGCCGCTGGGTGGCGAACCTCAGCCAGCAGTGCTCACGCGGATCCACTGGGTTATTTGTGCCACCAAGTCCTCCTCTGGACTCTGAGAAGGTCAAGGAGTTACAGCGCTTTATCACCCTTTCCAAGAGACTCTTAGTGATGACCGGGGCAGGAATCTCCACTGAGTCGGGGATCCCAGACTACAGGTCAGAAAAGGTGGGACTTTATGCCCGCACGGACCGGAGGCCCATCCAGCATGGGGATTTTGTACGGATCGCTCGAATCCGCCAGCGGTACTGGGCGAGAAACTTTGTGGGCTGGCCTCAGTTCTCCTCCCACCAGCCTAACCCTGCACACTGGGCTTTGAGCAACTGGGAGAGACTCGGAAAGCTGTACTGGTTGGTGACCCAAAATGTGGATGCCTTGCACACCAAGGCGGGGAGTCAGCGCCTGACAGAACTCCACGGATGCATGCACAGGTGCAAGAAAGCCTAAACAGTGTAAATGCAGACACGTGCTCCATAAGAGCAGGGACCTTGGCCGTCCTGATCACTGTTGTCTTCGTTAGACCACGAGGAAATGATTTGGGAGGAAGTTGTTTACTTTGGAGTTGATCCCAGCAAACTCAGTGAGGGAATGGGAAGTGAAACAGGGAAAGTGGGAAAGGCAGGGTAAGGTTTTGCTAATGAGTGGGTTACTGCTTGGGGCATCTGGGGCTCAAGCGTGTCAAGGGCTCTCTGACTGTAGAGCAGCTTCAGAACCATCTCACTGGAAGTCAAGGGGAACTGGGGCGTTTATCCACTGCCTCCCATCCTTCATTGGCTGAGGGTCACTCAGGGGGAATTAACTCCCTAACACTTGACTCTGCTCCTCCAGAGAAGGCTTCCATGGCCAGGGAACTCCCTAAACAGGAGAGACACAGGAACTTATAAGAGAACTGTGGGAGGTGCCCTCTCAGTGTCCCGAGGGAACTATGAGCAGAGCACCAACAGCATATGCTACAAACTGCTGGGTCTCCAGTGCCTAGACACATAGATCACAGGATAGCCAGAACCCAATAAGTATTGATGAAATGACCATATGTAGCCCTGGCAGTAACTTGTAGCTAATTGGAGACTGTTTCCTTATCTTTAAGCCCCAGAGATCATCCTCTGAGGACTGAAATCAGTCTGCCAGTCATAAAATACTTATTGGGTGTCTGCAACACGTGGTGTGCTACTGGTGTGCCACTTGCTGGTGTGGAGAGGTCAAAACCAAAATATAAAACGTGGTCTGCTTTATATGCGAGAATTTTGTAATCTGGTGGGAGACCCAAGAATAACAGGTTTAACAACAAACCACTCCACACGTGATTGTTAAATTATGTGGTTCTTGATAGACATGTTTTACAGGTTCAGAGAAACAGAGTTAGTAAAGATTGGAGTAATCAGGAAAGCTTTTATGGGTGAGGTGGGGCTGGAGAATAGCTCAGGTATGACTAGGCAAAGGAGGGGAAAGAGGGCTTTCCAAATGAAGGGAACTTGTAGAGTCTGGCCTGGTCTCATTGGAGGCTAGTATGAAATCAGATTGTCTGGGAAGGCTAGACCCAAATCCTGGATGCATTTGAAAATCATGCAGTGCAATTTGGGTCTGTTGTGAGAGACCAAAGGGTACTGTTAGTGGTTTCTGAGCAAGAAAGCAATATGATAAAAATAGCATTTGAGGAAGCCTGGACAGGATTAGAGAGTTAGAGTGGCTCAGAAAAGTCAGCCGGAAAGACTCAGACTAAGGTGGCATCAGGGGATGGGAGCGCTAAGGATGGCTATGGGTCCATTAAAATTTTTTTTTCATGATGAAAATTTCAAACATCCACAAAAGTAAAGAGAGTAGTGTGATGAACTCCCACATACCATCACCCAGATTCAAAGAGTTTTATCAAGATTTTATCATGTCTACTTATCCTTTCTCTGTCTCTTTTTAAATATTTTAAAACAAATCCAAGACTTCTTGTCATTTCATAGGAGGCCTTTTAAGTTAAAAAAAAAAAAAAAGCCAACACAGTCTGATGATTGACTAGATAGAGAGTAAAGGGAGAAAACTGAGTAACAAGTTTTTTTCCAAGGGTTTCAGCCCAAGTAACTGGAGGACGGTGATGGAGAAGCTGGGGAGGCGGATTGAAGACAGAAGTTAAGTTTGACAGGACCATCAAGGAGACTTGGACTAAAGTTTGGGGGAGAGGGCAGGAGTGGAGTCCTGTTCCTCTATAGGAGGAAACTGTTAGCACAGAGGCACTGCAGCAGTGACCACAGAGACACCCCAGGGAGGGACAGTGGAAAGAAAACAGGTTGGAGGCTGGAGGAGCAGAAGAGGAACCAACTTCCATTTTTCTTTCAACAGCTATTTAGTGAGTGCCTGCCATGTGCAGGCACTGTTATGGGCGATGGGCACAGAGCAGTGGACAAAGGACTCAAATTTCTCTTTTTCTTTTTTTTTGGAGGGCCATGCAGCTTGTGGGATCTTATTACCCTGACCAGGGATTGAACCTGGGCCCTGGCAGTGAAAGCCCGGAATCCTAACCACTAGGCCACCAGGGAACTCCCCAGAAAGTGTTTTAAAGAGAAGATGGCAATGGACAGCGTCAATTACAGCAGATGATTAGAGCAGAGGATGGAGGGGGAAGGGGGGAAAAAAACCCTGGTTTTGGCACTAAGGAAATTATTTGGTAAAGACTTTGCAGTCGTGTTAAGGACAAAAGTGAGCTAGCAGAAGGTTTAAGCAGGGAGTGTGTAGTAAGGAAACAGACGCACGTTTTTCTAGAAGGTTGGCAGTGGAAGGAAGGTGGTAGCTAAAGAGGTCATGAAAAGGTATTAATAAAACGGGGAAAATACGATGGGCGTCAGGGAAAGAAAGTGGTGACGGAGGAGCTAGAGATGGTTGGGGATGAAAGGTCTTCGGTAGCTTCGTGCCTCCCCAGCACAGTTGGCCTCCTCTCTGGTTTCAGGGTCCTCTGCTTGGGCTGCGGCGAGCAGACTCCCCGAGGGGCGCTGCAAGAGCGGTTTGAAGTCCTGAACCCCACCTGGAGCGCTGAGGCCCATGGCCTGGCTCCGGACGGTGACGTCTTTCTCACCGAGGAGCAGGTACAGAGCTTCCGGGTCCCGCCCTGCTCTCGATGTGGGGGCGCCCTGAAACCAGACGTCGTCTTCTTCGGGGACACGGTGAACCCTGACAAGGTTGATTTTGTGCACAGGCGGGTAAAAGAAGCCGACTCCCTCCTGGTGGTGGGATCGTCCTTGCAGGTAACTGACTTGGTGTCGGGATGGTAACTGCCCCCTTTGCGGGCTGGGGAGCCCGGGAGAGGCTCCCTATTGGTTTATCTCTTCCTGCCTCTCGAGAGCTCTTACCTGCGTCTTCTGCTCCGACAGGTATACTCGGGCTACAGGTTCATCCTCACTGCCCAGGAGAAGAAGCTGCCAATCGCAATACTGAACATCGGGCCCACGCGGTCGGACGACTTGGCATGTCTGAAACTGGATTCTCGTTGCGGAGAGCTGCTGCCTTTAATAGACCCACGCTGACCACAGCCTGATATTCCGGACCCGGAAACTGGGACTTTCACTTGAATTCTGCTGCTAATGGTAAAATGCCTTCTCGGATACCAGATTCCAGTTCCTGCTCAACTGAGAGCACTGACAAAAGAGAGAAGAGTCTAGGTTTCTTAATGTATGGCCATTCTTAATTGAAACTAATTTTTTAATGTGCATTACGCTATATTGTTCGAAAGACTGATTTTTGAATTCTAGGCACATAGCTATTTAAGACAATGTTCCAAAATCTGCCATTGCCTTTTTCCCCATTTTTAAAAAATAACAGCTTTACTGAGATATAATTCCTAGGCCATGAAGTTCACCCTTTAAAAGTACACTTTAAAAGTATATAATTAACGTGTTTTTAGTACACTCACAAAGTTGCATATTAATCACCACTAATTCCAGAACATTTTCATCATCCCAGGAAGAAACCTTGTACCCATTAGCAGTGATTCCCCATTCCCCACCCCCTGGTCCCTGACAACTAATCTTCTTTCTGTTTTTGCTTATTCTGGACATTTCATACAGTATGTAGCCTTTTGTGTCTGGCTTCTCCACTTAGCATAATGTTTTCAAGATTCATCCATATTGTAGCATGTGTCAGTAGTTATATCTATTGATATTGTCACCTATGAGTACAACCACTTTAAAAAAATATAACAGCTTTTTTTTTCAGCTTTGAGATATAATTCACATATCATACAGTTCACTCATTTATTGCATACAATTCAATAATTTTTAATATATTCCCAGAGGAGTACAGCCAGTTTGAAAAAGACTTTATTTTTTTAGAGCAGTTTGAGGTTCACAGCAGAATTGAGCAGAAAGTGCAGGGAGTTCCCATGTACTCCTTGCCCCTGTTCACTAACATGGTATTTATCGTTTACCTACTGAAGGACATCTTGGATGCTTCCAACTTTTTGGCAACTATGAATAAAGCCATTGGACTTCCCTGGCGGTCCAGTGGTTAAGACGCTGCGCTTCCACTACAGGGGGCACGGGTTTGATCCCTGGTCGGGGAACTAAGATCCCACATGCTGTGCAGCGCAGCGGAAAAAAAAAAAAAAAAAAAAAGAGTAAAGCTGCTATAAACATCCATGTGGAGGTCTTTGTGTGGATGTTAAGTTTTCAACTCATTTGGGTAAATACCAAGGAGTGAGATTGTTGGATCATATGATAAAAGTATGTTTAGTTTTGTATTCTAAAGTGGCTGTACCATTTTGCATTCCCACCAACAATATGTGAGAGTTCTGGTAAAACCACTTTTTAAAAACCATTTTAAATGAAGTATACTGACATACAGAGAATCGCAGGCATCATGAGTAGACAGCTTGATGAAGATGTAGAGCATCTAAATCAAGGAACAGAACACTGCTAGCACCCAAGAAGTCCCCTTGGCAAATCACTTTTTAACTAGTTCTTGTTACTAGAATAATACATATTTATTACAGAAAATTTAGATGATACAGATAAGTAAAAAGGACTTTAATACAAATTACCCATAATCCCACTACCGAGATAACCAAAATCTAACATTCTGGTATAACTAAATCTAAATCTGTTCTTACAAAAGTTGAATCAAGCAGTACAGTATTTTATTACATCCTGTTTGCACCTAACAGTACAGAGTGGCCATCTTGACATGCCCTAAATGCTGTGGTTTTTTTGAATGGTAGACTGATGTACACAATCATTTTCTCCACCCCACTGGCAGCTTATTTTGGCATTAACTTGTTTCATTTCTTTTCAGATCCCTAAGGATTCATCCCTGCTTCCTCTAACTGATCCAGGCGTACCAACTGTCGCCTGCAGAGGGCAGCAAACCGACATCTCTCTGCCAGCCCATCTCTGAACCCCGCAGCTTTCAGAGCCCAGGAGTTAAAATCCTCCGGCTAATGAGATTTGCCCCTGAAGAGGACTTTTTCAAAACTGCAGCTTCTTTTGATAGGAAAACTTCTTTCTCTCCCTTTTATTCTCATCAGGCAGAAGAAATAGCCCAGGAAATATGTACCTCCAGAGTACTAACCTAGGGATCTCACTAATGTGGGTAAGGGGGGAAGGAAACGACTTAATTTATAATTCTGAATGCTTAAATGTCTTTAACTGAACCATTCTGATATATTTTTTGAAAAGACGAACAATGATATGAATGAATTTTTTATAAACCAAGGAATAGAGGAAGCATTTTTTTAAATAGCACATTAGGTATGTGGGCTGTACTTTTATATTTTTTAATCAGCTAAAAGTGAATGTGGCTTTATGACACGGTTCTCTAAGGATTTCTGCTTGATTTCAGCTGCCAGAATGAGACTGGCCTTGAACCTGGTCTGCAGAGAGGAAACAGTGAATTCCCAAGTGGGTTCTTAAATTGATTTGTTTCTGCTGAGGGAAGCAGCAAGACTTGTTTGATTACTGTGTTAGCCAGAGAGAATCATTGTCACAGGCTAAAGCTTTCTGCACGATCTCATCAAAAAGCGAAGCAGATGAAAGAATCACAGCCTATTCTGGGTAGTCTTTTGTCTAAAATCAGGGCAAGCAATACATGTTCATCCTGCATCTGCCTAGGAAGCAAATTTCAGTTGACTGGGATAACCCAAGATCTTGAAAACACAGTGTTCTTTTCACCTGCACAGCTGTAGGTTCGCTCACAACCATTCATTAATTCTGGAGAGGCGTAAGGCTGTGGTAAATCTCACTCCAGCTTTTTCGCAGACAGAGATGCTAAGATGCTCTGAACCAGATTTGCTCAGTTACCCACAGTCAGTACCACCAATAATTGCATTCAAATCTGGGTCTTTTGAATCCCAAGCCATTCTCATCCACAAATCTCATAAACGGTTACTGACCAACACTGTATTTAGGTACTAAGGCTACAAAGATACAACTCTTGCTCTCAAGTGGCTCACAGAGGATGTGTTATCTCCCCTACCCTCATCCTTTACCAGAATATGCCACAGAGTCATGCATGGAATGACAGGAGAGAAAATTTAGTCCATCCTCCCTTCATTTTATTTTTGAGGAAACTAAGATCCACACTCACCGAAGGCCACAGTGTGTAGTTTCAGAGCCAGGACGAGAATCTGAGTAGATCTTCCTCCCAGTTCTTTTAGACAGCAACGCTTCCTACTTGTCTGAAGATTATAGTTAGAAGGAAGTCACCCTGAAGTAGAAGTAGAAGCCAACAGTACACCCGGCCAGGAATGGTTAAAATGTGGGCAGTGGAGAGCAGGTTAGGCTGCGAGGGAGGGAAGGCAGGCTCTTTCATCACCTAATGCTGGCACGATTTATGAAACCGAGTCTTGAGGGCCTTAGGAATGTTTGGTTTGTTCATATTTCCTCCTGAGATGGAATTCTTTGCAAAAAGTTTGTCTCAAGAGGAACCTGGTATTTCCTGAAGCTGATGCTTCTCAGGTCTCCTTACTTTACATCTTTTGCTCTCCACCAGCACAGCAGTCCCCAACTCGCTGTAAGTGCCCTCGGTTGGAATAACAGACTTCTACTAGCGGGTGCTATCAGCTTTCACTGCCCTGGTGACATGGTTGTAACTGCATAAGCCCAGCTTTGGCTGTGACTCTCAGTCATATCCTTCCTTGTTGCTTCCACAACTGCTCTGCTATCACAGTTTTAGTAAGTACAAGTCATGAAGGCAAACAAGTACAGAATACTCGAATCTCCTTCCCACTAACTCATATTCCTTCTTTCATGCTGTCATAAATTGAATATCCTCTCAGTTCTCCCTTAAATAACAGCATTTGTTGGGACTTCCCTGGCGGTCCAGTGGTTAAGACTCCGTGCTTCCACAGCAGGGGGCACGGGTTTGATCACTGGTCGGGGAACTAAGATCCCATGTGCTATGTGGTGCAGCCAAAAAATAAATAATAAGAAATAAAATAATAGCATTTGTTGAACACACTACATCCCAAGCATTGTGCAAAATATTTTACAACATGTCAGCTCACTTAATGAGTTAATCCCACATGAGATGCTTGGACATGCATAAAGGTCAGTCTTCAGTGAATGCCAAATGTTTCCTGAGAGGATCAAAGTCAGGACGGATAGGAAATTCGACACTCCTAGGTAGGGTGACCAGCCATCCCAGATTGCCCAGTACTGAGGGGTTTTCCTGATGTAGGACTTGCAGTGCTAAAACAAAGATGAGTTGGTCACCTTGCTCTGAGGAATAGCAAAGGTTGCCACCAGCTATAATAGTTAATTCCAGATATATTATTCTTGTTGAGATTCAAGACGGTGCTCTGAGATCCAGATTGTTTCCATAATTTCTATGTCACAAAATAGATCAATTCCACTTAATGAAGAAAAAAAAATTAAACTCATTCAAGAAAGCAGAGTGTTGTTTTTTTTCTTCTCGATTTATTAGAAAAGGAATATAGCACAGCATTGAAACTTTTAGAAAATAGACAGACTTGGATTTCCAACCCTGTCTTGCTACTTAGTAGTTAGGTGAACTTGGGCAAGTTGTTTTATCTAAACTTCAGTCTCTATAAATGAGGATAATAGGAGCTACCCAATTGGGTGGTTACGAAGACTAAACAAAGTAATGATGCATGTGTAGCTCACAGCACAGTGCCTGACAGAGTAAGCAGATGTCAGCCATTACCACTAGGATGTGGGAGGGGAAGCCATCCTACCTGCCAAACCTTTGTCTCCTATTGAGTATTCCTTTGAGTAGACTCACTCGGATCTTCCCCAGAGCCACTTTTCCTTTTTGTGTACCTGTTTGTCTTAAAAAAATTACAAAAGCCAAGCTTTGCTTGATGTAATAAAGCCTTTCTAAAGAAAATAAAGCATATTCTTCCAGAAAACAGAAGCCTCCTATACTACTGGTGGGAATGTAAATTGGTGCAGCCACTGTGGAAAACAGTATGGAGATTTCTCAAAAAACTAAAAATAGAACTACCATATGACCCAGCAATTCCACTCCTGAGTATATATTGGAAAGAAACAAAAGCACTAATTCGAAAAGATACATGCACCCCAATGTTCACAGCAGCATTATTTACAATTGCCAAGGTATGTAAGCAACCTGTGTCCATCAACAGATGAATGGATAAAGAAGATGTGGTATAAATATACAATGGAATACTACTCAGCCATAAAAAAGAACAAAATTTTGCCATTTGCAGCAACATGGATGAACCTGGAGGGCATTATGCTTAGTGAAATAAGTCAGAGAAAGACAAAAACTGTATGATATCACATATGTGGAATCTAAAAAATACAACAAACTAGTCAATAAAACAAAGAAGCAGACTCGCAGATATAGAGAAGAAACGAGTGGTTACCAGTAGGGAGAGGGAAGAGGGGAAGGGCAATATAGGGGTGGGGAGTTATGATGGGATTATATGAAATCATGTATGAAACTTTTGAAAATTGTAAAGCACTATAGAATTTAAAGACTCTTTCATTCAAAAAGTTAAAAAAAGAGTATCCTTCCTTCTGTTTCGGAAATAGTATTTATTGAACATTTACAACAAGCACTGTAGGGAGCATTTTACAACGCATTTACTCACCTTATTCCCACAACCCTAAGATCCACGCACTGTTATTTCTTTTGAAAGATGAGGATCCTGAAGCTCACAGACCTTATGTAACTTGCCCAAGGTCACCTAAAGTGACCAGGCCAGTAATCAAAGCCAGTCCAGTTTTGAACTCGCTCTCTCTTTTGAATGTTCTCGAAATTCCGTGGGGTAACTAAGCAACTGTACTTTGAGAAGGAAGAAGGGCAAGGCTCAAGAAACTTTCAGAGTGACCCCAGTTAGGTCCTAAAATATGAATAGGCAATCACCAAGCAGGGAGAGGGAGATCATTCCAAACGGAGGCAACAGCAAAAGCAAAAACATGGTCAGAACTGCAAATTCCTTCACCTTTTCTTTTTCTCTCGAAGGCGGGGGTGGGGACTCAAGTGAGAACTTGGGACGCCCCAGAGGCCTTTGGCTCGTCCGAAATTTACTCGCTTCTCTCCTTGGCCATTCCTCCTTTTCGCCCCATTTTGATTTCCTTCACCCCACTTTCCTGGTCCCCTCGGTGCCTCCCCAGGATGAATGAAACGGAGGAGTTACCAGCCGGAAACTAGTAGAGGGAGCTGGGGGAAGAGGTGCGTGTGTGCAGGGAATGAGAGACCCAGAGAGGGACGCGCACGGTAGGAAAGTTGACCCCAACGTCACACGCACAGGAGGTCACTGTCTTTTCACACTTGACTCGCCCACTCTGTCCTTCCTGCCGGATTCTGGAGAAGACCGAACCGGCTCCCACCTTCCGAGGACGCCAACCACTGCGCCTGCGCTGACTCTCCTCCTCCCCTCCCACCCCCGCCTCCTAAAGAGCGTGAGAGGGGCGGGGCCTGAACCTGGGAGGCGCGGAGGTAGGCTGGGGACTGGGCCGCTGTTCACCAATAGAAAAGAGGAACCGAGAGCCACGTGCCCAAAAGATACCCAATCATATTTCCCACTCCATAATACTCCGTCCCTGGGGTGTGGCCAGCGAATTGACAGGATTGGGTGCGCACGGTCACGTGACCCGAAAAGATAAATAAGGCAACGCGGTTTTTCCTCGCCTGCGGAAAATCGTTGTGCGATGCTGTACCTTAGTTGAACAATTATTTAATGAGCATGTGTGATGTGCTAAGCACTGTGAAGATACTGTGGCTTCTGGCATGTACGTAATCCCGACATTGCATTACTCTCGGTCCATTTTATTCATTTAAATCATCCCAGCTACTGTACCAGTGTTTCCCGTATTCCGTTTCCTGTAGTGAGCACCCCGCAGATGCTCATTAAAGACCGTTAAAGGAATTTGTTCTCTCTCCCCCAACACTTGGGATGATAAAAAGAGGTAGGTTTTTACGTCAAAGGATATTTTTAGAGCCCAGTTGGAGTACTTGGGTGACTCTCTGTTGTTTATCAACCGAAAAAAATAGGAATAAGCAACAGTCCCCTAAAATCTTATTTTTCGGGACTTCCCTGGTGGCGCAGTGGTTAAGACTCTGCGGGCTCCCAATGCAAGGGGCCCGGGTTTGATCCCTGGCCCAGTACTAGATCCCACATGCATGCCGCAACTAAGAGCTTGTATGCCACAACTAAGACCCAACGCAACCAAAAAAAAAAAAAAAGAAAGAAAAAAAACCATTTTTTTCCCACCTAAACAGGGGCTTGCAGTTTCCTTTCATAGAAGAAAGACGTTTATAACCTTTCCAGTTCTTTGAAGGATGAGGCCAGGTCTAACTTAATTGTGTATCCCTTGCAATCATACTGTAGCACAGTACGTATAGACTAGCCATTCTACCTAGGTTTGATGAATTTGCATTTGACAATAGTCCCGTTCTTGCCTGCCAAAAGGTCCTGAGAGCTAATGACCAACACTTCATTCAGCAATTATTTATCGACTGCCGCATGTATCAAGGACAGTACCAGGCAGATAGGGATACAAAAGTGATTAAGACACCTCATTCTGCCTTCAGCAAATTCATGGTGTGATGGCACTTTTCCTCTAAATTATCCAGGTTTGGGTTCCAACCTCAGCTATCCCATCTATGAAAGGGTGGCCTTTGACAAATCACTTGCCTTTTTGAGCCAGTTTCCTCATCTGTAAAATGGGGAGGTAATAATACCTTCAACTATAGAGCTGTTGTGAGGATGATGAGGTAATTGTGCCAAATGCTTGGCACAGTCTGGAGCATAGAGCATAGCATATAACATAGAGCATATGTTATGTAGCATATGCCAGTTTGACAGCAAGAAAAAAAAAGTTTCAGAGAAGACTAAACTGAAGGCAGCTACTAACAATAAATCATTGTCTTCAGGCCAGTCCCAAATACATTGTGTCCTCAGCATTTTGTACTGTGTCTGGCCCAGAGAGAGTATTCAATAAATATTCATTGGATGGATGAATGAAATGAAGGAGAAATTGGGCCAAAAGACAAATCTGCACACACTCCTTTACTGCCCACCATACACCCCGGAGCTTCCAGTGGTTTAAAACTGCTCAGTGATGGCTTCTCATAGTCCACATCGTCCTTTCTCATCTCTTTGCTTTTCCAATTCAGTTCCCTCTGTGTCCCTCCCCACTCTTTCTGGTGAATTTCAGTACCAGTGCAGTCATAAACCTTTGTAGAGAAACTTAGCCGAGTGACTTAAGTGGTTAAGAACTCAGGCATTGCCAAGCAGACAGATCTGGTCAAATCGTGACTCTGCCATTTGTGTGATCTCAGGCAAGTGATTTCTCTGAGTTTTTAGTTCCTCATCCATAAAATGGGGGCAATAACATCGATCTCACAGAGCTGGTTTGAATGCTTAATGAGATGAGACACGGAAAGCCCTTAGCACAGTGATATGTGGTAGGTGCTCAAGATGTGGAAGCTGTTATTGTTAATTATATTTCATGACTACAGTGTAAAAATCAGCTTGTAGAGTGCGGTGAAGGCTTTGAAGGGTTTAGAAAGGAGTTATAGGAAAAAATGTTTAACGCAGTTGGAAACGGAGGCAGAGAAATAAGGGGGTGAGATTCGGCTCAAACTGAGGAGCCCACCACTTCAGGCAGGGCAGGGTCATGGTTAAGAGCGTGTGTTCTGTTGGACTTGCTGGGTTCAGATCCCTTCTTTGCTACTTACGAGATGAATCTTGGTGGGTAGGTGACCTGGCCTATTGAAGTTCAGCTTAGAAAAATAGGATTTGCTAATAGTGTCTAAATCTTATAGGGCTGGACTTTCCTGGTGGCACAGTGGTTAAGAATCCGCCTGCCAAGACAGGGGACACGGGTTCGAGCCCTGGTCCGGGAAGATCCCACATGCCTTGGAGCAACTAAGCCCGTGTACCACAACTAATGAGTCTGCACTCTAGAGCCTGAGAGCCACAATTACTGAGCCCACGTGCCACAACTACTGAAGCCCACGTGCCTAGAGCCCGTGCTCCGCAACAAGAGAAGCCACCACAATGAGAGGCCCGCGCACCGCAACTAAGACTAGCCCCTGCTCACTGCAACTAGAGAAAGCCCGTGCGCAGCAACAAACTAAAAAAAATCTTATAGGGCTGTCCATGGAATTTAGAGACACACAGTTCTGGCACAGAGTAAATTATCAGTGGTTGTTAATCATTATTAAAGTCTCATGGTACTCACTTCCTAGAACTATCCCTCTAATTCAACTTCCAAGGCTAGAAGGAATGATGCTCACAAAGGACCAGGAAGTGATTTAGTCGTGTTCAGTAGATAGAGAATAAAAGAATCTCCAAATGGGAGACCTTTCAACAAGATACTTTATTGGAGGGCATGGTGTAAGGTGAAAGCCATGGGGCAGGTAGGGAATCACAATTTCCTGGGACGATACTCAGTCCTAACAGTACTTATCGGTGTCCAGGTCCTTGTGCTGCTTGTTGTACGGGACCTTTGAGAAGCAGATGGCAGCAGTGCGGTCACAGTTGCAGATGAAGGCCTCACAGGCGTCGTTTTTGCCTGGAAAAGGGCAAGAACAGAAGACTGAGCCAAGGCGGTTCATGCTTTGTACAATCCAGGGGCAGGAAGAATTAACTGAAATGACCTGGTGGCCATTCCACTGGTGCAAATTTAGGGTTGACAGATAAAGCAAATAAAAATACTGGAATTTCAGATCAACAATGAATGTAATATTTGGGACACAGACTAAAAAAATCATTTCTTGTCTATCTGAAAATCAAATTTAACTGGGCAGCCTGTTTTATCTGGTGATCCTAGGTGTGATAGCTGCTTTTTGGAAAGTTCTGTCTATTTCACACCTCTAAATGTACTCACTGCTTTTAAAACCCATATAACCACAGAACTCTGATAACATAGGCAAGCAATTGCAAACCGTATGGAAAATACTATGACATATACTCAAGGCAGCAAAGTATTGTACATTTCAACTTAGTGAAGTTTCATAAGCCAATTTCTCTAAAGCGCATATTTTAAAAATTACAGAATGGCCTTAAAATACAATATTATACATTTAAAATAATTATGTCTATATGCGGAAATGTTTCCAAGATATATATTTTTAAAGAATTTCACTTTTTTAAAATTAATTGATTAATTTATTTTTTGGCTGTGTTGGGTCTTCGTTTCTGTGCGAGGGCTTTCTCTAGTTGCGGCAAGCGGGGGCCACTCTTCATCGCGATGCGCGGGCCTCTCACTATCGCGGCCTCTCTTGTTGCGGAGCACAGGCTCCAGACGCGCAGGCTCAGTAATTGTGGCTCACGGGCTTAGTTGCTCCGTGGCATGTGGGATCTTCCCAGACCAGGGCTCGAACCCGTGTCCCCTGCATTGGCAGGCAGATTCTCAACCACTGCGCCACCAGGGAAGCCCCCAAGATATTTTATTAAAGGGAAAGAATACATAGTATATGCCAAAAAAATTTGAAGGGCAATACATCTAACTGGTTATCTTGGGTATTAGGAATATAGGTGCCTTCTTCTTTCCATGACATACATTACTGTAGAATTTGAAATTACATTACTTTGACCTTGTTTACTTTTGTAACCAAAAGAAACAACAAAAATAACATTTAAAATACATTTCATGGAAATAAAAACCAAAATAAACAAATGGGACCTAATGAAACTTAAAAACTTTTGCACAGCAAAGGAAACCATAAACAAGACAAAAAGACAACCCGCAGAATGGGAGAAAATATTTGCAAACGAAGCAACTGACAAAGGATTAATCTCCAAAATATACAAGCAGCTCATGCAGCTCAATATCAAAAAAACAAACAACCCAATCCAAAAACGGGCAGAAGACCTAAATAGACATTTCTCCAAAGAAGATATACAGATTGCCAACAAACACATGAAAGGATGTTCAACATCACTAATCATTAGAGAAATGCAAATCAAAACTACAATGAGGTATCACCTCACACCAGTCAGAATGGCCATCATCAAAAAATCTGCAAACAATAAATGCTGGAGAAGGTGTGGAGAAAAGGGAACCCTCTTGCACTGTTGGTGGGAATGTAAATTGATACAGCCACTATGGAGAACAGTTTGGAGGTTCCTTAAAAAACTAAAAATAGAACTACCATGTGACCCAGCAATCCCACTACTGGGCATATACCCTGAGAAAACCATAATTCAAAAAGAGACATGTACCACAATGTTCATTGCAACACTATTTACAATAGCCAGGACATGGAAGCAAACTAAGTGTCCATCAACAGATGAATGGATAAAGAAGATGTGGCACATATATACAATGAAATATTACTCAGCCATAAAAAGAAACGAAATTGAGTTATTTGTAGTGAGGTGGATGGACCTAGAGTCTGTCATACAGAGTGAAGTTAGTCAGAAAGAGACAAACAAATACCATATGCTAACATATATATGGAATCTAAAAAAACAAAACAAAACAAAAAAGGGTTCTGAAGAACCTAGGGGCAGAACAGGAATAAAGACGCAGACGTAGAGAATGGACTTGAGGACACGGGGAGGGGGAAGGGTAAGCTGGGACGAAGTGAGAGAGTGGCATGGACTTATATACACTACCAAATGTAAAATAGATAGCTAGTGGGAAGCAGCTGCATAGCACAGGGAGATCAGCTCAGTGCTTTGTGAACACCCAGAGGGGTGGGATAGGGAGGGTAGGAGGGGACGCAAAAGGGAGGGGATGTGGAGATATATGTATACAGATAGCTGATTCACTTTGTTATACAACAGAAACTAACACAACATTGTAAAGCAATTATACCCCAATAAAGATGTTAAAAAAATGCAAAACATAAAAAAAATAAATTTCAGCTTTATTATCCATAATTTAATTATGTATATCTGCTTACCTTCAATAATCTTATTAAGGTTTTGTTTCTCTCTGCTCCTTTCTCTTAAAAATCATGAATGTTTTCCTCACCCACTCCGTTAAAGCATAAATTAGTGCTTAACTAGATTATGAAGTGTGCATAATGAAATAATTAGTGAGTTATTGTTTTTTTCTTTTAATTTTTTATTGAAGTATAGTTGATTTACAATGTTGTGTTAGCTTCAGATGTACAGCAAAAGTGATTCAGTTATACATATATATATTCTTTTTCAGATTATTTTCCATTATAGGTTATTACAAGATATTGAATATAGTTCCCTGTGCTATACAGTAGGTCCTTGTTGTCTATTTTATATATAATAGTGTGTATGTAGCAAGTTCTTGTTAATCATGTGAATAAACATCTGCTGCTGCAGGCTTCTTGACCTGCTTTTGGGGGGAGAAGGCAGTTGCAGTTAAAAATAATTATTTGCAAAAATGTGGGGGGTGTGTGTGTGTGTGTTTCTCCTGGGGAGAGTGTCTATAGCTTTCATCAAATTCGTAAAGGAGTCCAGAATCCATAGAAAGAAACTCTTGCTGATCAAGTTGCAGTGCAAAAATATGATTTCCCATGTATTTGGCTTTCTGAAGTGGAGCACAACCAAAATCTCTGTTACCAGGAGACTGTGTAAGCAAATTAAGCTATTTTATGCAGCAATGAAAGAAGTAACAATGAAGACTATGAAACAATATGGAAACATGGTCATAACATGGCGATAAGGGAGAAAATGCAGAATGCAAGATTGTATCTAGACTGTGCATTCATCAAACATTTACATCCAGCAGGATGCCAGGCTCTGCTCTAGATTCTGGGGATACAGCAATGAAGAAAACAGACAAAAATCCCTGTCCCTGTGAATCCTACTTTCTGTTGGAGAGATAGCAAATGAAGAAATAACATAAATATATCAGCCGTTCAGAAATTCTGTGGAGAAAATAAAGCAGAGAGAAAAAGGATAATGCTGGAGAGATGGAGGGAGTGTGTTTGCAATTTAAAAGAACACGTTGAGGGAATTCACTGGCGGTGCAGTGGTTAGGACCCCGAGCTTCCATTGCAGGGGGCCTGGGTTTGATCCCTGGTCGGGCGCGGCGCCCAGCCAAAAAACAAAAAATAAATAAAAGAACATGTTGAGGGAAGACCTCACTGAGAAAACAACATCTAAAGAAAGATCTAGAAAGAGGGAGTGACTCAATCAGATATCTGGTGGGAAGTGTTTCATGCAGAAGAAGCAAAGGACTTGAGATGGGCACATGCCTAGCCAAGTTAAAATGACATAAGCCTTATTCCAAAGATAAGGGTGAAAAGGAACACAGAGGCATGAAACCATTTATTTATTAGGATGATGAGATGCCAGGTAATTTTTTTCTTGGCACTTGGGGAGTTGGATTATGGTTATTCCAGTGTTGTTGGTACGTTTTTTAAAAAGTGGGATGTATCTGTGAGTGCAAAATGAAGGGCAATGAAAATTTAGAATGCTGGTCTCACACGACAATACCCTACACCTCTCTGAATTGTCTGCTTTTCAGAACCGCCTTCATGAAGAGACACATTTCACCATGAGCGCTGCATAACTTAGTGGTTAAGACCAGAGCCTTTAAAATCAGAAGCAACTGAGTTCAAATGCTGGCCCTACCACTCATAAGTTGTGTGATTTGGGGCAAGTGACTATTTTTGAACCTCAGCTTCCTAAACTGTAAAATGGGCTTAATAAAACCTATCTCATATACACACCTTGCCTAGTACCTGGCATGCGATGAAAACCTGATATGTGCTAGTTCTTAGCTCTTTTTATGAAACAATGAAGCAGTATGGCATGGCAGTTAAAAGCAGAGGTTTTGGAGTCATATAGACCTATGTGCAAAAACCAAACACCGGGGCTTCCCTGGTGGTGCAGTGGTTAAGAATCCACCTGCCAATGCAGGGGACACGGTTTGAGCCCTGGTCTGGGAAGATCCCACATGCCGCAGAGCAACTAAGCCCATGCGCCGCAACTACTGAGCCTGCTCTCTAGAGCCCGGGAGCCACAACTACTGAGCCCACGCGGTACAACTACTGAAGCCCGCGTTCCTAGAGCCTGTGCTCTGCAACAAGAGAAGCCACTGCAATGAGAAGCCCGCACACCGCAACAAAGAGTAGCACCCACTTGCCGCAACTAGAGAAAGCCTGCACACAGCAACGAAGACCCAATGCAGCCAAAAATAAATAAATAAAATAAATAAATTTAAAAAAATTATGTAAAAAACAAAATGCCACCATTTATGGGCTGTGTGCCCTTGGGCAATTAGCTCAGCCTTCTGAGCCTCAGTTTCCTCATCTGCAAAAGGGGGATAATATATAGAACCTATCCCATAGGGTTGTTTCGAGGATTAAAGGAGACACTGCCCGGCACCAAGAAAATGATCAATCAGTGGTGACTATCATTACAATTATTTCTCCCCATGCCTACTGAGGGCCTTTGAGCCAACAAGGGGGTAAACCTACTGTTGCAGGTGATCTCAGTGTTAGAACACGAGTATGAGTAGCTTTCGGTGTAGGGATTGTCCAGGAGGAATGTACAGCTGTCTAGTTTCTTGGCTTCTAGGTAGCAGTTGTCGTGTGTCTGGCAGCACCTGGAGAGGGGGAGGGACAGAGCTGAGGCAGGAGCAGGGGTAGGGCAGCAGGTCAGCCTGAACCTGCTCCCTCAGGAACAGGTGGGGATGTTTTAGCTGACCTGCTCTGAGAGGTACTGGTCCTGCAGCTTGAAAAAATTAAGTCCTTTTCTCATGTTTACTGAAGGAGATTTTAAAATGGTTTCAGGAATACAGTACAAGCCTGTATTCTGAAGATGCAGTGAGGGTTTCACCACTGCAGAAGACTGAACCCTTGCAGTGTTGTTTTGTGTTGCAAAGTCCTGCCACTAGAGGGCAGCAGCACCCACTACTTTACATCCCTGACCTGCTTTCCATCCCCGACAGGGAGCATTGGATTCAGGCTTTTCTAGTTTATACGAGGTGAACGTGTGTTATCTTCAGCAAATAGGCAAATCTCCTTTCTGTGCCTCGTGAGATCTTTGGCTTGTGCCCTCCTCCCATCCCAGGAATACTCTCCCGGCAGATCAACTCACGTGTCCAGTTCATCCACAGGGGTCCCTGATCCACCCAGGCCACAATAGCAGCCGTAGTTGTTGAAATCCATCAAGGGTTTACTGCTGGGCATCGCGCACTTGATCATGCCGCGGAACTGCCATAACGCCCGCGGGCTGATGCCGCTCTGGGCAGCGCCCACTGCAGGAAGACACAGCCAGAGTTCAGATACGTCCTGGTTGGCTGCCGGCGCCCCAGGGACCCCACTGCCTGCTTGCTCTCTCAGACCCCACGCCGTCCCCCTGACCCCGGCCAGCTGCCTCCCTGAAAAGAGCTGGATACAGGAACCTGGTAAAGTGAATAGGAATTTTCTTAACAGCTCACAAAACATAAAACTCACCATTTTAACCAAAGTGTACAATTCAGTGGTTTTTAACATATTCACAGAGTTGTGCAACAATCGCTACTAATTCCAGAACATTTTCATCACCCCCACAAGAATACTCAGTACCCATTAACAATCGCTCCCCTTTCCCCCCTCCCTTCTGGCAACGACTAATCTGCTTTCAGTTTCTATGGATTTCCCTATGCTGAACGCTTTGTATAAATGGAATCATACAATATATGGCCTTTTGTGACTGGCTTCTTTCACTTCACATAATGATTTGAGGTTCATCCTTGTTATAACATGTATCAGTACTTCATTCCATTTTATGGCTGAATAATGTTCCACTGTGTAGATAGACCACATTTTTTTTAGCCATTCATCACTTGATGGACATTTGGGTTGTTTCTACTTTTTGCCTATTATGAATAATGCTGCTATGAACATTTGTGTACTAGTTTTTGTGTGAACATATGATAGTTTAAAACTATCCCTGTTATTTATCCAGCAAATATTTATTGAGCACCTACTATGTGCTAGTCACTGCCCTGGGAGCTGGAGATACATCACTGAGCAAATAAAAAAATCTATAACCTCATTGAGTTTATGTCCTAGTTGGGGAGAAAAACAATAAGCAATAAAAAGTAATAAATAAGGAAATCGGATATTGTGTTAGAAGGTGGAAAAATTGGTGTAGGGCAGGGGAATCTAAACGGAGGGTTGGGTGGGGGAATGACAGGGTTGGAGGGGGCAGGAATGTAAGGAACAGTGAGAGGCCTGTGTGGCCTCTGTTCTCAACAGGGAACAGGACGACCTCTTTTCTGCCCCGGGACCCATGCACCTCCTCTTCCCTCTGCCCGACACACTGGTCAGCTCAATTTTCAAAAGGCTGGAACATCTTGGTTTAAATGCTACCTCTTCAAAGAGGTGCTTTGACCACTCAAGCTCAGTGGCTCCTCTGCTACCACTTTTCTTCATGTTCTTTATAGTACCTCGAACAATCTGTATCCCTCTATTTAATGCCTCCCTCTCATAGGACCATAAACTCCTCAAGGACAGGCCTCATGGATTTTATTCCCCAGGGCCTGACACAAAGGAAGCACTCAATAAATATATGAAGAGTTACATGAATGAAATCATCAATATGTGATTTTTTTTTTAAAGTAATTCTTTATTTATTTACTTATTTATTTGGCTTAGTTGTTCCGCTGCAAGTGGGATCTTCCCGGACCAGAGCTCACACCCATGTCGCCTGCATTGGCAGGCAGATTCTTAATCACTGCGCCACCAGAGAAGTCCCAATATGTGAATTTTTAAAAGTGCCTGGCACATAGTAGATACTCAATAATTATCTATTAGGTAAGTTTTCAAAGTCAGCCTCTAGCCGAGTGTTTGCCCAAATCAAGCACAAGGCTTGGAACAGCCGACTTGGAAGCAGGACCTCTTTACCTCCTGTGTAGAGCCCTACCTGTGAGATTTGGTGCCCTAAAGAGAAGATGGCGCTAAGTGATTTGGGGATACTATCCAATCGGCCATCAGTGTCATCTCTTTGCCCCATACCAGGCCCTTCCTGTGCTTGATCTGCTGTGGACACTGAAGCCGCTCCATGTGCTTAAGCTCCAGGGCGAAGGAAGGGCGGCAGCTGGTCGTTCTCCCCCAAGAGCAGCCTCCACGGTGGCAGCCCACAGAGGCTGCGTCCAGGAGCAGAGCCTGGAGCCTGCTCAGACGGGAGTGGCCTGGCTACCTTGGCCCATCTCCAGACCCCCCCTTCTACTTCCCTCCACTTTCTTTCTCTCTGATCCAGCCAGCTCTGCTCTTTGCAGAGGCCAGACCTGCACAAAGCCACTGCTCGTGTGTGTGCGCGGGCGTGCGTGCTCCTCGGACGGGGAGCATGGCGCGTTCATCTCTGAGTCCGCAGTCTCAACCCTGAGCCTGATACCTTAGAGGCTGTGATATCATCAATGTTGAGTGAATGAATGAACAATGGCTGAATGGGGTGGGATTTGAATTCTAGTGAATTCTGATTCTATTCGTTTATTCAATAAGTAGTGCAAACAGCACTATTCCTGCTCCCATGGAGCCCATGCTTAGGTGTGGGTGTGGGATAAAGAAAGAAATGAATCAACAACAGACACACTGCAGGCAAAGAACAGGCGTTGAGAAGACCTTGTACCGAGGCCATATGGTAGGGGAAAAGGAGAGGGGGCTCTCTTAGCTTGAATGGAAGGGGTAAGCCTTTCTGAGGTGGGTCATCTGAGTTCAGACCTGAAGGTTGAAAGGGTGCCAGCTGCGGGGGGGGATTTGAGGGGACCCCAATATGGGACCTCTTAAGCCCCACGGTGAGCCCTGAAAAAGACTCCAGGTCTGGCCAGCCTTGTGACCTGTGGGCCCCATTGCAGAGGAGAGAGATCTCAGCTCAGGAAGTGGTGGAGCTGGGGGGACTCGCCTACCTGTGAGCAGAGCAGCCAACACGAGGAGTTTCATCCTGTTGTCAGTTGGTGAGCAAGAGAAGAGACTGATGTCACCGTGGCCTCTCTTCTTATAGCTGCCCCACCGCCCCAAGATAAGACTGTAGTGTTTGCTTTGCTCCCTGCTGACTCTGGGTTGGCCTTGAGTCTGTCTGTTGCAGAAATATTCCTAACAACAAGCAAGCCCTGGCAGCCGGGGGGCATTGGAAGTAGTGTACATATTTGTCATCAGTGCTTTTGAACGAAAGGGATTATTTCTGGAGGTGCACATCTTGGAATCTTGACCCTCACACCCACCCCTTTGCACTCAGCCCAGCTTCATCATTTGTGTGTATGTGTGTGTATATGGGGGGGGGGGGCGGTGTGTGTGTGGCAAAGCTGTCAACCCCATTGAACAACCGGGAGAAGGGGGATGGGAAGGAAGTGACGGTTGCCTCCATGTCCTCTCATGTGCTTGAGTCTGGGCTGTGGGTCTCGTTGAATGGTTCCCATCAATTATGCACTTTGCTGATGAGGAAACAGGTTCAGAGAGGTGAAGCAACTTGCCTCAGGTCACACAGCTAGCAAATGGCAAAGCAGGGGCTCAAACTTAGGTATGTCTGATTCTAAGGCACAAATTTAATTTTTTCCCCACTACATCAATACCATTCCCTTCTCCCCATTCCCCACAGTGGGCTTGTAAGAAAACCCTGGGCTTTGGAATTCTAAAGGCTTGGATCTGACTTGTAGAATAAAAAGGGTTTTAGAATTGTCATATCAAAGGTCTAAATAACATTTTTAGGTGAAATTCACATTGTAAGACTTTATTATTATTTATTTATATACCGTTATTTATTATAATATTAACCATTTTATTTTAAAATTTTATTTATTTATTTATTTGGCCGCACCACGTGGCACGTGGGATCTTAATTCTCCGACCAGGAATCGAACCTGCGTCCTCTGCAGTGGGAGCGCAGAGGGAGTCTTAACCACAGGACTGCCAGGGAAGTCCTCCATTTTATATTTAAAGTGAACAATTCAGTGGCATGTAGTACATTCACAGAGTTGTGCAACGACCATCTCTACCTAACTCTAGAAGATTTTCATTCTTCCCAAAGGAAACCCTGTCCTCATTAGCAGTCACCTTCCCCCAGCCCTCAGCAACCACTGATCTGCTTTCTGTCTCTATAGATTTACCTATTCTGGATATTTCACATAATATACAATATTTTATAATTGGTTTACTTGGTGCTCTCCCATTTGGTTCTTTTTTTTTTTTTTTAAACTACCATTCCCCTCCCCACCGCCCCGTCCTTCCTCTGCACTCCCATACCGCCCCCATTATGGTGCGTTTTTTTTTTTTTTTTTTTTTTTGGCTGTGTTGGGTCTTCGTTTCTGTGCGTGGGCTTCCTCTAGTTGCGGCGAGCGGGTCCCACTCTTCATCGCGGTGCGCGGGCCTCTCACTGTCGCGGCCTCTCTTGTTGCGGAGCACAGGCTCCAGACGCGCAGGCTCAGTAGCTGTGGCTCACGGGCCCAGTTGCTCCGCGGCATGTGGGATCTTCCCAGACCAGGGCTCGAACCCGTGTCCCCTGCATTGTCAGGCGGACTCTCAACCACTGCACCACCAGGGAAGCCCCTCCCATTTGGTTCTTATGTGGTCTCTGCAACAACCCTGTGAGTTACGGAGACCCTATTGTTTTATTTTCATTTATTTATCTATTCATTTACTTATTTTTCTTGAGCAGAGAATTCCCTCATGCCCTCCTGCCGCCTGCCACCACCCCGCCACAGCCTCACCTATAGTTTCACCTGTTATTACTATCTTACATTAGTATGGTACTTTGTTATGATTAGTGAACCAATATTGATATATTATCATTATCAAAAATAATGTTATAGTATGAGTGTGTTTCATGTTTGGTAATTGCAATCATTGTTGCTTTTGTTGTGGTCATCCATGTACAATGCTTGGTGACAGTCTATTTATCTCTTGTAAAAATAAAATACAGTGTGTGTGTGTGGAAAAAAAAAAAAATAATGTTAATAAACTCAGGTCCATAGCTTATTCAGATTTCCTTAGTTTTTACCAAATGTTCTTGTTCTGTTCCAGGATCCAATCCAAGATAGCACATTATATTAAGTTGTCTCCTTAGGCCCCTCTGGGCCATGGCAATTTCTCAGACTGCCTGTTGTTGAGGACCTGGGGAGTTTGGAGGGCTACTGGTCAGGTGTATCATAGCATGCCCCTCTATTGGAATTTGTCTGATGTTTTTCTCATGATAAAACTGGGGATTGGTTAATGGGTTTGGGGAAGGAAGATCACAGAGGTAAAGTGTCATTTTCATCCAATGGCTGTGTTAGGTTTGATCATCTCTTGTCTTGGGATGCATCTTGGACACTTTCCAGATGAGGACACTTTCCAGATGAGAACTTCTAGATGAGGTTCAGCCTGGGGTGGAGCTGGAAATGGCCATGCCAAGACTTGAACCCACACCTGCCTCTTCCCACTGAGCCACTTCCCTCCACCTTGGGCGAGGTTATGTTGTATGTGAGTCAGAGCAGAATCGGTAATTCTGACCCTGTGACCTCTGCTCATGCACGCACCCCACAATTCCAGCTCTCTGTACTTTTTCCTTGAGCATGCACTGGAGCCAAGAAAGAAGAAATCCATCTGGAAGGGCTTCTCTGTTTCATCCCAAATCCAGGAGCCCCAGGAAACGTCCTTCAGCTAATCGGTAACACTGAAACAACATTTAGTAAGCAGATGGGGGAAACTAAGGCCCAGAAAGGGGAAGTGATTTATTTGCTTGGGCCTGACTCAGCCCCTATTTGACCCAGGGTTCATGCCACCCGTCTCTTCATACTTGCCTGTAGATATTCTACAACTGTCCAATATGGTAGCCATTAGCCACAAGTAGCTATTTAAATTCATTACTATCAAATAATATTGAAAATCAGTTTCTCTGTCCCACCAGCCACATTTCCAGTGTTCAATAGCTACATGTAGCCAGGGGCTGCTGTTTTGGACAGTGCAAATATAGAATGTCTCCGTCATCACAGAAGGTTCTATTGGACAACGCTGCTCAGGATAGCACAGCACCTGTCCCAGTGCCGGCCCAGAGGTGTGGGGAGGAGGCCTGTGAGAGCTTCTGGAGAAAGAACAGGGTTTGCTCGGGACCCAACATCAGCCTGACAAATGGTTCTGCCTCTTCAGCCCCCAGAATGAGTGAAGGCTGCCCAAGGAAAGGGGAGGCATGGCCAGCAAAATGCTAAGTTCCTCTTATGTGGGGTTCTTTGGGGTGAGAACAAAACAGAGGAACAGGCACTGCTCCTGTTGGGGGTGGTCTGAGGAAGGAGAACTAGCTGGTGCTACAAAGTCCTCTAAGGCTAATAGTATTAACTACCATTTACTGGCCATTAACTAGTCCAGGTCGCATGCTAAGAACCTGGCATAGACCTCTGAGGTAGGTCCAATGACAAACTCCACTTTACAGAAATGATGGAGGCTCAGAGAGGTTAAGTGACTTCCCCAATATCACACAGCAGGACCAAGATGTGAGTTGGATCTGCTGCTTATGATACCACAATATCACCCCATGACAGGGAACTGTAGTAGCAGGTGGGAGTGCCAAAGGCCCCTGGAGCAGAAGGAGGTTTAGTCCTGCCTGCTTCCCTCCTTCTCTCCCCCTCCCCCAGCCAGCTAGAGGCCTTCCACAAGGGCAGGCTGGACAAATTCCCATGTGCGATTTATGCCAGGGCTTAGGCAAAGCACCTGGTGGGAGAGGGGTCAGGCCACTACTGGAACCCTCTCCCCCTGGAAAGAGATGTGCCAAATGTTACAATCCAAACCTCTGCAGGAGACACAGAGGTGGAGGAATGGACCTGGCAGGTCACTGAGTAGCCCACCAGGCCCCTATACTCTGTACCGTGACCCACTGCTGCCCCGTGCACAGGTGTGTACGGTGCAGCTTCTCCCAGCCTGGGAAAAACACACTCTCCAGTGGAAAGAACAGCTAAGTATAGCTTCTTGACTCCTTCAGGTGGCGACATACCCACACTCCAGCAAGGTCACACCTGCTCGGCCCCTGGAGGACACGGCTCTTGCTTCCCCAAAGCAGCTACCAGCTACCATTTGCTGAGTGCGTCTATGTGCTCGGCCCTGTGCTAAGAGTGTCATGTTGTTTTTCAGCCTAACAACCATCTTCTGGCATAGTTATTGTTATCATCATCTTCCCCTTTTTACAGATGATGAAACAGTTTCAGAGTGCTTAAGTAACTTACTCAAAGTCACACAGCTGGAAAGTGGTGGAGATAGGATTTGAACCTACGTGTTCCTGACTCTTAGTCCGGCACTGAGCCCAGTAATGTGGCTGTTGGGAGGTTCCCAGAAGGCTTTAGGTAACACTGGTCTGGGTTCAATTTGGCTGGAGTCACCCTAAGGGGCTTATTCTCATCCCTCCTCTTATCACACCATCTCTGTCTCCAGTTGCGTCTGAGCTCAGCTGAGAATATTTCTCAAACTGAGCTCAACCACCGAGAAAACTGACCTTCTTCAGAGTCCAGGTCTTCAGAAACCCAGGAACTCTCCCCAATACTGCCTCTCCTCACCCCTTTCCCCATCCAGTCCCATCCCAAGTCCAGCTCTCAAGCCACACCCTTCTTTCAACTTCCAATACCCTGGTCCTTGCCCCAGCATCTCTTGCCCAGATGGTTGCAGCAGTCTCCTTAGTGTCTCTGTGCTCCCCTCCACAATGGCGTCCCTCAAATCTGTTCCCTATTGTATAGGCTAATGACCTTTTCAAATGCAAACCTGATTACATCATGTCATCACTCTCCCACCCCATTGCCTAAAACCCTTCACACCTTCCCAGCAGCTCTTATATAAGAAACAAAACCAGCCCAGAGGCCCAGTCTGCTCTGCCCCTACCTACCTCCTGGCCTGTAGTGGGGTGGGATACCCTCTTCTCTAGACGCAATGGACCTTCTCTCAGCTCCTTGATTGACGTCCTCATGCTTCCTCCCATTTCAAGGCTTTTGCCCCTGCTGGTGTCTCCTCCTGGTATGCTCCTCCTCCCCCTCCCGCCCCCAGCCTTGCCTAGTTAATTCTTACTCTTCTTTCAGATCTCAGCAGAACTTGACGCCCTACTACAAACCGAAATGAAGTCAGTGCCTTCAGGTGACTAATCGTTCTGTTTTTCTTCCAGGGACGGAAGGGTTCTTGGGATACAGCGCTTCCTGTTTTCAAACCAGAAAAGTCCCCAGCAAAGTAGGACAAGTTGGTCATCCTCTCAGTGCCTTAGAGTGACTTGTGCACAGTAGACACTGAGGGAACCGCAGTGTGTGAGCCGCAGCTGTCAGTCCCACTCGGGAGGGGGCAGCCATTGCTGAGCCCCAATTATGCATTTCCAGGCACCTGGGGCAGCCTGGGATTAATAGCAGCTACTGTTTACCAACCAGCTACTTTGTGCCTTGCCTGGTGTTGAATCCTGTCAGCCCTCCCCGTTTAATTAACAACCACCCGAGTTACTCTTATGGTTCTCTTTTTAAATTTTTTGAGGTGAAATTCCCATAACATAAAAATAACCATTTAAAAGTGAGCAATTGGGACCTCCCTGGTGGTGCAGTGGTTAAGAATCCGCCTGCCAACGCAGGGGACACAGGTTCGAGCCCTGCTCCAGGAAGATACCACATGCCGCGGAGTAACTAAGTCGGTGCGCCACAACTACTGAGCCTGCGCTCTAGAGCCCGCGAGCCACACCTGCTGAAGCCCGTGTGCCTAGAGTCCCGTGCTCTGTAACAAGAGAAGCCACCGCAATGAGAAGCCCGCACACCGCAACCAAGAGTAGCCCCTGCTTGCCGCAACTAGAGAAAGCCCACGCGCAGCAACGAAGACCCAACCCAGCCAAAAATAAATAAATTAATAATTTTTAAAAAAATGAGCCATTCAGTGGCTTTTAGCACATCCACAATGTCGTGCCACCACCGCCTCTAGTTCCAAAATATTTCCATCACCCCAGAGGAAATCCCTTAACCATTAAGCATTTACTCCCCATTGCCTCCCTCCCTCCAGCCCCAACAAATCTGTTTTCTAACTCTATGGCTCCTGGATATTTCATATAAATGGAATCTTATAATACGTGGCCTTTTATGTCTGGCTTATCATTCCCTTTAATAGATGAGGAAATTGAGGCTCAGAGAGGCAGAGGAAGCTCAGAGAGGAAGGGGAGGAGCCAGGTGTTGGAAACTCCACATCTAACCATTTGGCGATACCCACCTCCACCTGAGCTGCTTTTCCCACCTTACCCTCTTAGGATTCTCTGAGTTAAAGGCAAACCAGAGCAAGGGGTCCGATGCTAAGCTTAAAAAAAAAAAGTGGTAAAATATACATAACAAAATTTACCATTTTTTTACAGCCCCTCACCAATTTGTTACTTTTCAGTGTACAATCAGTGGCATTAATTATATTCACAATGTTGTGCACTACCTATTTATAAAACATTTTCATTATCCCAAACAGAAACTCTGTAACCACTAAGGAATAACTCCCTACTCCCATTCTGTCTCTATGAATTTGCCAATTCTAGGTACCTCAAATGTGTGGAATCATACAATATTTGTCCTTTTGTGTCTGGCTTCTTTCATTTAGCATAATTCTTCAAGGTTCATCCATGTTGTAGCATGTATCAGTACTTCATTCCTTTTTATGGCTGAATAATATTCCACTGTATGGAAAGACCATGTTTATCCATTCATCTGTTGATGGATACTTGGATTGTTTCCACGTTTTGGCTATTGTGAATAATGCTGCTATGAACATTGGTGTACAAGTATCTGAGTCCCTGCTTTCGATTCCTTTGGGTGTATACCCAGGAGTGGAATTGCTGGATCGTAATTCAACGTTTAGCTTTTTGAAGAACCACCAAACTATCTTCCATAGTAGCTGTGCCATTTTACATTCCTACTAGCAAGGCACAGGGGTTCCGATTTCTCCACATCCTCACCAACATTTGTTATTTTCTGTTTTTTTGATGATGGCCATCCTAATGGGTGTGAAGTGGTATCTCATCATCAACACTAAGCTTTTGAGGCTGATCAAGAAGTTGGAGATGGGAGCTGGGTCGAGTGGAAAGTGAAGATTATTCCAGGAGGAAAATAGGAGAAGTTAAGGGAAAACAGGGTATCGTTGGGGTACCTAGACCTGAACGCACAGAGAGATGCACGACACTCACAAGCTCAGGCCCGTTTTCAAATAATTTATTAGGAATTTAAAACTGAAAATAAAACCTGGAAAAAGAAGTTACAGATGTGGAGAGAAGAGACACCGGAGGGTGGTAACTTGCTGGCTTCGAAACACCGTGTAACATCTTTTTAAAAAATTTCCCAAACAAATCAGAAAACGGAATTCCAGGGCCCTGAGCCCATGGATGGGCCCAGTGGGGTGGGGGAATCACAGGAAGGGGAGGAGAGGGAAGCTAAGTCTCTTATGACTCAGCTCAAATGTGTAGAAAATTAAAAATAAAAACCAATAAAATGCAGCTTCTCTTTTATTAGGAAACATTTAAAAAAACAAAGAAAAAAAAAACCAAAAAAACACAAACAGCCGCGCATCTCGGTAACAAAGATTATTGCTTTGTGTTCTCAGGGCTAATAGGTTAAGCACCTCACACAGACAATTAACTCTCCAAAGGGGGTTTTCACGGGCAGGGACTAAAATGGGGAAGGGAGCTTAGGACCCCAGCCTCAGACCTGGGGGAGAGGACACAGAGAGGGGGGACGACGGCGGCGGGGGGGGGGGCCTCAGCCCTGCCATGCCAGCCTGGTCACTCGCTGTTCATGAAGAGTCACGACCTGAGCCTCTTTTTCCTTTGAAGGGGGCTCGGGGGGCTTGGGGCAGCCAAGGGGCTCTGGCCACGGGACCATCCTGGTGGGGAACTTCAGTGAGAGAATTTGGGGGTTCCCTGAGAAGCCCTTTGCTTTCCCCTGGGGTCTGCCCCTTCCCGAAGTGCCCCCCCCCGCCCGATGCCCACTTACGGGGGGGCTCAGGGCAGAAACCATGAAGGCCCGACTAGGTAGGGGGCAGGGGGAGACCTTTGGAGAGTTAATTCCTTTCCAGCAGTGGCTCCAGGTGAGCCCTTCTCTTCCCTCGTTCCCACACTGGGTTTTCGGGGTGAGCGGGCCCAAGGCCTTGACCCCTAGGGCCTGAGAGAGCGGGCCTGACTCGGCCACAGTTGAGGCCTGCAAGCTTACAGTAACGGTGTCTGAGGAAGGTAGAGAAACACGGTGGAGGGGAGACCTTTGCCGGGTGGGGCGAGGCGATGCCCTCACCCCCAAGGGGTCTTAGAGAGGGGTGTGGGCTTCACCTCACAGTATTTACATATGATACAGGACGGGATGGTTCCAGGGGCTCGGCCTGGCCTACGCAGCCCTGTCCTCTCCAGGGCTGGAGGGAGCTGGCCAGGGGACCGCACCCACATAGACATTTTGTTCTCAGCTGGTGCGGGGGGGCACCTGGCCCCTTGCCCCCTGCGGCCTGGGGCTTCACATTCACAAACCTAGAAATAGTTTTAAAAAACGGTTTCTTTAAAAAAAAAAAAAAAAAGGAAAGAGAAAAAGGGAAAATCGGAATAAAAAACCAGGGTTGTGGCTGCGGCCTGTAACAGGCCCCCTCCGCCCTCACTCTAGCTATGCACAAATACAAAAGCCTTCTCGGGAGTCCTAGGGGGGCGCGGCAAGGAGAGCGGGGTGCAGACCCGACAGGGGAGGGGAGAACCAGGGTGGGTGGGGGGCAACTGGCTAATCCAAAATAAATAAAAGCGGGCAGGGCAGGACAGGGGAGGCTGGGGAAGAGGGGGAGGTTAGTAGGGGAGCCAGACGATGGATGTCCGGCGAGGGCGGGCAGCAGGGCAGGGGCCGGGGCCCGGGGCGGGGGAGGAGGGGGGCAGGCAGTCGCGTCCGAGTCGCTGCGGGGGAGGGGAAGGCGGCTGCGGCTGAGGTGTCCCCGCCCCCTTGCTGGCTCACTCGTGGTCCTCAGTCAGCTGCAGGCCGGGGCGCTGGAACACAGCGGCAGGTTATGGGCGCGCTGCCCCCGCGCCTCTCTGCGGCCCCCAGAACACAGGTGTCCTCCTGCAGGCCTCTTCCCCTAATCCCCTCCTAGGCAAGCTTTGTTCGTACACTTCGCATTTTCTGTTCCGTTTGGAACCCTCTTTCCCATAGATTTTTGAATGGCTGGATTTGTTCAAACCTTCTCAGAGATGCCCTCTGAACCCCTAAAGTAGGTAGACCCCTCACACACAGTTTGGAATGATCTCACTTGCTCACTTGATTTTTGTCTGTAGAGTGAGAGAGGGGCCTTGTTTGTCTTCTACATCCCCCTTTTCTGGAATAGTGCTCAATAAATAGTTGTTTGAATGAATGAATGAATGAACAAAGGAAATGTCACTGGGTCACATGGTGCCCCACCATACACAGCATGATGACTGTGTGTGCAGGGTCCTCCCGTCCCCTCACTCTCTGTATACGCATATACGTGGATAGTATCCTGTTTTACCAGTTGACTAATACTCCATTGTATGCATGCAGTTTGTTTAACTGCTCTCCTGTTGATGGGCATTTCAGTTATTTGTAGTTTTAAAAATAAATGCCTAGATGTGGAATTGTTGTGTTAAGAGCATGAATGTTTAGTCTGGATAAACCTGCCCTTTGGAAAACCTGAGCCAATTTGCAGATTGTCCTCCCCCCTCATCATTGCTGGGCATCATCAATCTTAAAAAATCTTCGGGGACTTCCCTGGTGGCGCAGTGGTTAAGAATCCGCCTGCCAAGGCAGGGGACAGGGGTTCGAGACCTGGTCTGGGAAGATCTCACATGCTGCAGAGCAACTAAGCCCGTGCGTCACAACTACTTAGCCTGCGCTCTAGAACCCGCGAGCCACAACTACTGAGCCTGCGCTCTAGAGCCCGCGAGCCACAACTACTGAGCTCGCGTGCTGCAACTACTGAAGCCCGAGCTCCTAGAGCCTGTGCTCTGCAACAAGAGAAGCCACCCCAATTAGAAGCCCGCACACTGCAACGAAGAGCAGCCCCTGCTCGCTGCAACTAGAGAAAGCCCGCGCGCAGCAACGAAGACCCAACGCGGCCAAAAATTTTAAAAAAAAAAGGGTGCTGAAAAAAAAAATCTTCGCCTGAGAGGCAGCACGTGCTGCCTTATTGTTGTTATCATTTACATTCTTTATGGAGCAGTCTGAGCCGCTTCTCCTGTTCTTTGACCACTGCTGGGATGAAGGTCTGTCTCCTCACTGGGCTGTGGGTTCCGTGAAGGCAGGGACGGGGGCCGTGTCCCAGACTAGGCTGCCCAGTACTCGCCTTCCCAGTGCCACCCCCACCCCAAGGCCCCTGCCCGCCTCCTCACCTCCTGCCACCTGCCTCCTGCTTCAGTGGTACCCATTGGTGAAAGCTGTGGCAATCAAGGGGCCCTGGAAAGAAAAGAATTTGACTCCTAGATTCCTGGGGGCAGCAGAGAAAGCCCAGGGGCTCCTTCTGTCTCTCACAGGAGCCCCAGGTGAGGCACAGACCTTCTCTAGCCCTGCCCGTATCTCCCCCACTAAAAGATTCTCCAGGGTAGGGCCTGGGAATCTGCATTAACCAGTACCCTGGTTAAAAGTAGGGTACCCCTGAGCTAGAATCTAGCCTCCAGGCAGGCAGAGATGGTGAGTCTCATTTGCACAGTATCCCCAGAGCACATCTAATGCCTGGCATACAGAAGGAGATCATTAAATGTCCACTGAATGACTGAATGATAACCCTCACTGTTCCTTGGTTGGTGACACTCTCTCCATCCGTCATCTCTTGCCTCCCTTCTGCCCCCACAGACAGACAAGGCCTCTCCCTCCTTCAACTTCAGGGTCCTCCAGTTCCGGCCACTCACCCCAAGACTGTGGCCGAAGCCAGTGCTGGGGGCGGGGCTGGCAGCGCTGATGTAACTGCTGACCCCCGAGTCCTGGTTCGCTGCCCCATAGAGCTCGGCCATGGGGCCCGGGCTGGTGGTCCCCAGGAAGCCCCCTGTGCGGCTGGGAGTTGAACCTGGAGGGGGAGCCATCGTCCAGGGGTGAGAGCCTGGCAACCCAGAAAGAAGACGGTGATAGCCCCGGTGCCCACTGTGACCCCCCAGCACCCCTCCAATCTGTTCCACCCAGCCTGACCTTGGCCCCTCCCCCTGCCTCACCCCCACAACCCAGAGGGGCATGTGGGATGCCGCCCGGAAATCCCCCAGAGTCCATCCACGACCCCCACAAGCCCCAGCCCGGGCCCCCATCATCTCTTGTCTGACTGCTCAGCAGCCTCTTCACTGACCTCCCCTCCCCTCTGGAGCCCCTTCACACCTGTCCCCACCCTGCAGCTGCGTGCATTTTCTAAAATGGACATCACTCTGCTGCTTAAAATGTTCAGTGTCTCCCCAGGACCCGGTTCCTCCCACCTCCTCCCCACTCCCCACTCCTGCACTCCACCCATGCTAACTGGCCTCCAAGCCTTTGCACCTGCTCTTCCCTCTGTTAGGAATACTTTTCTTCCTGTTTGCCTTCAAATGGGAAGTTAAGAGGTGCAACCTCCTGGAAGCCTTCCCGAGAGGCCTGTGAGCTCCTCTGACAGCTGACGTCCCCCAGCGGGCAGTGCCATCCTTCGGTGTGACTGCCTTTTTAATACCTGATGTCCCCACCAGCCTGTAAGCTCTGGAGGGCAGAGACCACGTCGGTCTCCTTCCTGGCCGGCCTGCCAGGTGCTCAGTTCATATTCGCTGAGTGAATGAATAAGTGAGTCCCTCTGAAAAGGGGTGGCAGTGGCCGCCTCCCCTCCCCTCTAGAATTCTCTGCCCCCTGTCCCCCTCCCTCGCTTCCTGCACCCCAGAAGGCCTCACCTGTCCCTCGAACCACAGCCGCTGCTGCCGCTGCCGCTGCCATGGGTCCGTAAGCGGTGAGAGGAATGGCTGGAAGGAAAGGTATGGGCGCTTCAGCGTGGTGGCTGAGGGGCAGAGGGGGATGAGGGCAGAGCCTCTCCAGCCTTACCCCACCTCGGAGGGGTCAGTGCAGCCCTGGGGTCAGGCAGAAAGACTCCCTTGGAGAAAGGGAGGCGAGAGGATGGCCTCCCAGGGATCCTCAGCTTCTCCCCTGGACTTGACGGACACACTTGAACAACCAGACCTCATAGCGGGTGCGGGTGGTGCACCCCCCCCCCCCGAGCTGCTCTGAGCGTCGCCTGCAGCTGCCCCCTTCTCCAGGGAGGGCCCTTGGCTGAACGGGGGCTACTTAGCCCAGGGGTACACAGAGATTATGTCCCTCTTCCCAACCCCAGTCAACTGGAGCCAGTGACTGACTGACACGGGTACCAAAAGCCAGGCTGTCGCCCCAAGGGACCGACCAGGAGGTGCATTAATTCCCCCCCCACCCCCTGGTGGGATCCGGCTGAAGCTAGACTCCAGTCCAGGCCACAAGCCCATTTCGCTCCTTCTGCTGCCTGGCCGGCTCCCTTCGCTCCCCTTCTCCCGTGAGCATGTCCTCGATACATTGTGTGCATGCAGTTCCCTGCTTCAGGGGCCCCTGACCACCACCCAGGCAGAAATGACCACTCCTTCCTCCAAGTCTCCTCATCCCCTTTTCTCTGACCCCCTCTTCAGACACAGGGATCTGGCTATTCCCTGGTTTGCTGTCTACCTCACCCACCCCACCTCCGCAGCGCCTAGTACCCTGCCTTGTATACAGTTGGTGTTTAATAAGTGTCAGCTGAAGGAAAAGTACTAGGAGGGACCTCTGCTTAAATAATTGGTCGGGTGAGCCTGGAGCTCCCTCGGGCCTGGGGGTGAGCGCCCCCTGCCACTTGGCTCTGCCACTGCAGCCCTTGAGAGGCTACAATCCCAACCAGAGCCAGGGTCTGGGGAGTTTGCATGTGCCCTCTCCCATCCCAAGATGTGCCCCTGGGGGCTGTTTTGGTGACCCTGGCCCTGAACTGGACCTGACGCTAGGGACCCTGAAAAACAACCCTGAAAGTCCTTGGCTAGGCCATTGGGCCAGGGGATTAAAGTTTAGGATAGCATTCCTGCACCGCTGGGAGACAACTTGCCTAAGGTCTTCATAGAGTTGGCACCTTCTCACTCAGACGTCACCTCCTCTGAGAAGCCTTCCCTGACCACCCCTGCTGAGGCAGCCCCTCACCCCTGTCACTAACACTTTAGCACGTCTCCCTGTTTTATTTTCCTTGTGGAACTTCTCACCTTGAGAAAGTATCTGATACTTGTTTATTTACTTGTTTATTCATGTCTCCCTCCACTAGACTATCTATCAGCTCCAGGAGGGCAGGGGTCTCGTCTGTCTCATTCCCTGCTGAATCCCCACTGCCTGGAACAGCATTTGGCCCAAAAAATATTGATTAAATGCACGAAGGAAACACCCTTGTCTCTTGAAGGTGAGGGAAAAGTCTGGACCCCAGACCTCCAAGAACTGCTTAGCCTTGAACCCACGTCCTCCCTGGCCAAAATGTCTGCAGAGGGGATATTTCTTCCCTCGGTTCTTTAAGGGCAGGGCTGGGCTCTGAGGTCTGGTCTGGGGCCCAGTTAGGCATTTCCTCAAAGCAAATCCAGCATGCTCTTATCACAGCAGTAAAGCATTACTCATTTGTATAATAAGTATTTCTCTCTCTCTCTAGAGCACAAGTTCTGCAGATCAGAGTTTGGGTGTCTGGTCCCTGCTTTGCCTCCAGGGCTTGGCAGTGTCTCACACAGTAGGTCCTCAACACAAGAGTTCTGAAATGAGTAGGAAAGACCCCTTTTCGCTCCCCCACTCACTCTGCTCAGGGAAGAGCCTCTATCACCCCCACCACCAGGACTCCCTCCCCTTCCTTCACCCCAGGTTCCTCTTTCCCCTCCCCCATTTTGGGGCCCCCCTGAGCATCCCTTGGAAGGAAGGTCTCATCTAAAGCAGCATCCACGCTCACGTCCTCCACACACGGCTAGGTTTGGGGGGAGTCTGGGGATGGGGTGGGGGGAGAAGCAGGTTGAACAGAGAAACCCCTTGCAGCCCACCTCATCTGCACCCACACCGCCCCGCCCCTTGCCCTTGGCCTGGGCCTCAGCCCTGGCCCCAGCTCCAGAGCTGAGCTGACTGGCCCAAGTAAAAACTCCAGCTTGAGAAATGGCTCAGGATGGCCAAGCACATCACCTACTTGCCCAGAAGTTGCAAACGGGCTGGATTCGGCCCTCAAATATGTTGCATTTGGCCTGCAGTGGTTTAAAAATTTGAAATTGGTTGCCAACATTTGAAAATAACTGAAAAATTCATTTGAAAGTGAAAGCTGGGTTTTGGGCTTCTCTTGGAAAATAAGATCTGTAAGTTGTGGGTCTGCATCCCCTCCCGGCAGGGTTGGCTGGCACTGAGTGGAGCCGTGCCCACTGCCATGTCCTGACGTCCCCACCCGGCCCACCTTGCTCTGAGTTTGAGAACCTGGCTGGTTCACCACTGGCTTCCAGCGCCTACAAGGTGCTTGGCATACGGGAGGCGTTAGATAAATATTTGTCAAATGGATGAATGAGTGACTTCACCTCCATCTGCTGGGCTTGGCCCTATGCCCCACCCTTAAGGGCCATGCAGCTACACAGACTGGCCAGTGCCCGAGTCTGCTGCATCCTCATAGACTGGAGGGCAGGAGAAAAGGGTCCCACTAGCTTTCCCTGGGAAGGTCCCTGGTTCATTCTCTTTCTCCCCATGTGGCCTGTGAGGTGTACGAAATCCGAGCGACTGACCTGTAAGCTCGGGGAGGACTGGGGCGCTCGGGAGAGGGGTCCGCTCTACACGGAATTCTAAAATGAAACGTAAAACAGCTTAGGAAGATGCAGGGAGGCCTCTTGGGCATGGCCCAGGGAGGACAAATGCACCCACAGGGACACTGGGTGGGGGGACAGGCCATGCACAGGACCCGAGAGCTGGGGATGGGGAGAGCATGGTCCCCAGCAGGCAAGGGTGGGGAAGGAGACACAGTCACAGAGAAGGGAGACAGATAGAGAAGGGAAGAGTGGGCAGAGTTGCCACCTATACCCTGGGCACCGGGCGATGCTGGAGCTTCTGTTCCCGCTGTTTTTCTGAAAAGTCTTGAAATAGCACTAAAATATTTCCCAGAATCCATCTTTCCTCCTATTTTCTTTGGGGGGCGGGGAGGAGCTGGGAAGGTAGCATTGATGGGAAGCGATGACCCTAGAGCAGCTCTGCCACTTTCTAGCTGAGTCATCTTTGCAGTCACTTTTCCCTTCTGAGCCCATTTCCTCACCTAGAAGATGGGGCTCACCATGCCTTCCCCCAGAGATTACTGTCAGGACTAGACAACAACATGTGTATAGAGAATTCCAAGCTGGACTGCCCAAGGTGCAAGTGCTTAGGGGACCTCTAGAAAAATGACCAGAAAACAAACAAACAAAAGCCTTGCAAAAATATGAAATTTGATATTAAAAAAAACATTGAATAGTCATCATGGGAAAGCTCAGAACTTTGTTGGGCTTCTCGCCACTTATGAGAAGGCCTAGTGTTGTTTTTATTTTGAATTACAAATGAGGGTGGTGATCATCTTGCTTTTAAATTGTTTTTCAGCGTTCAGGGTCTCCAAAGGTCTTGTCTGCCTTGAAAGGGGCTCAGAGTAGCACATGGTCATTATCGGTGAGTCCGTAAGGACACAACCAATGTTGGCCCTCAGGGAGGTTGCCCCCACAAGCCCAATGCCCTTTTGGTGGAAGTGGCAACCCCGGAGGCGGGTAGGGAGGAGAGAAAGGCAAGAGGCGGGCAGAGATCAGCCTGGGAGGGAGGGGTGCCATGCAGGGCCACACGGGGAGCCCCCCCCAGCTTCTGGGGAGGGGAGGGGGGATGGGTGGGGAGAGGCGCTCCTTCCTCAGACATGCCCTTCCTTCCAAGCCTCCAGCAGGCAGACCTCCCCCATGCCATGCACCCCCAGACACCGCCCGTGAGGAGTCAGATTGCCCGGGAACCAGGGACATGCTGGCAGCAGAGGGACACTGGGCAGAACTTACCGGGGAACTGGTAGGTGTAGCCAGGGGCGAGGCCTGTATAACTCCGGCTGGCGTAGGTCGTGGCTTGGAAACCAGGGTAACCTGATAGGGCAAGGGGACCAGTGTCAGATGCCTTACCTACAGCTCAGCGGGGAAGGATGTGAGCCTCTCATTTCCCTCCCCACCTTGTATCATGAATAATAATCAGTCATATTTACCATATACCTTCTGCATGCCAAGCCCTGTGCAAAGCCTGTTGCACACTTTACTCTCTCCTTAAACCTCATAAGAATCCCAAGAGGTACTATTAGGAGCCCCATTTTACAGATAGAGAAACTAAGGCTCAGAGAAGTGACACTTATTAGCTGAGAATAATCCAAACTCTTATCAAGGCCCTTCATGCTCTGGCTCCTGCCTCCATCCTGTCCTCATATACACCCTGCCCCTCTCTCACTTTGCTCCAGCCACATTGGCCTCCCTGCTGTTTCTCAAATTCACAAAGCTCTTTCCCACCCTGGGGCCTTTGCACATGATGATTCCTCTGCCTGGAACACTCTTCCCCGGGTTTTCACATAACTATGTCCTTCTCATTGTGCAAGACGCAGCTCAAATGTCACCTCCTCAGAGAGGTCATCACACAAGAGACCTCCCTTTCATCAGTTACAGTATTCATCATGTCACCCTCCCTGGTTTTTCCCCTTCAATATTTATCATGTCACTCTGGTTTTTCCCTTTCATAGCACTGATGACCAGTATCTGAACTTATCCCAGGATTTCTTTAAGTGCTGATTTTCTGTCTTCCCCATCTTTTATTTCTGTCTCTCCAAAACACCAACACGGTACCTGCTACTTAGTATACATATATTATAATAGATATTTGCAGCTTTGAAAGAAAGATCACCTAGTGAGTAATAATGGTGTAATTGGGATTCAAATTCAGATCTGACTGGCTCCAAGTCTCTTAACCACAATTCTCACTACTGGTTAGAGGTTTTCTTTTCCGCCCCCCCCCCCCACTTTTTAAATGGGGTGAAACCAGCTAATGAATTGCTTTGAAAAGAAAATTTTCTCAATATTCCACAGGAGGCTAAAGAGACAGAACAACTAAATTCAATACTTTATTCTAGCCTGGAACTTGTTCTGGAGGACAAAATAGTTATAAAGAACATTACGGGATCAACTGATAAAAATCAGAAAATAGATAATAGATTAGATTAAAATATTGTATCAGTATAAATGTATGAATTGATAATTATAATGTGGTTTCATGAAAGAACATCCCTAATCTTGGGAAACACACAGTGAATTATCTAAGGGTAAAGGGCCATAATGCATGTAATTTACCCTCAAATGATTCAGGGAAAAATCACAAGTGTACTGTGTGTGTGTGTGTGTGTGTGTGTACACACATACACATACAGAGAAAATGATAAAAGCAAAATGGGTATGATATAAACGATAGGTGAATATGGGAAAGGGTATATGTATGGTCTTTGTACTACTTTATTTTTCCAACTCTTCTGAAAATTTGAAATTACTTCCAAATAAAAAGTTAAAACAAAAAACTTCAGGAGAAGACAATGCTCCACTTGGTGGGTACATTCCTCACCCCCTCTATCTGTGATCCCACTCCTGACCCTCTAGCCCATGCTATACCCCCTCCTCTGAGTCCCCAGAGCACCCCTCCCCCATCCCCAGCATAAAGACCCCCTTGTACTGTTCTCTTTCTGTGTATATACATCTTGTCTCTCCAGGGAGACTGTGACCTTCCTGGGGGCCCAGCTCAGACTTTTCACCCTCAGTCGTGGGTCCCAAGCACTGATGATTCGTGCTCAACTTGCAAGGCTCACGGTAACCTTGACCTCCTCCAGGGAGCCTCCCTGACCCCCAGGTGGATTTAAGTGCCTCCTTGGGCCTCCCACAGCCTCCAATCACTGTGGTGACGCTGCCCATTCACTTCTGTCTCCCACTTGATGGGAACCCCCATGAAGGCAGGTCCTCTCTCTCAGAAGCTGCTCAATAAATATTAGTTGAATGAACAAGAAGAAGCAGCCTTCTTTCTACCTTCCCAGAGGCCTTTGTGTCTGTAAATGCTGTTCCATCTGCCTGACCACTTTTTCCCTCCCCTGCTCCCTGCCCTCCCGTAACTAGCTCCTACTCAACCCACAGACTCAGCTTAAATGTGACTTCTTTCTTAGCTTCTCCAAATCTTGGTCAGCTTTGCTATGACCATGCTCCCTTGGCATCCTATAATTCTCATCCTAAAGCCATTTATTTATGTTCTTACTTATTTTTTTCCCCTGCCAGACCATAAAGCTCCAAGGAAAGTCACTGTTGTAGTTCCTGGCATAGGGCCTGGCATTTATAGTTGCTCAATAACTGTTTACTGGACAGATGGGTGGACAAATAGAATGGACGGATGGACGGAAGGACCAATTAATGAGGAGCAGCTGGACCATTCTTTTGGTCACCACCAGAGGGCAGCACCCTACAACCAAATTGGCCTACCTTCATTAGGACGGGCAGACCTGAGATCCTCGGTCCACACTCCTACCCAACCACTCAGACAGGAGGGCAGACCACCGAGGAGATGCAACACCCATGCAGCCCCTGGTAGCCCCGGGAGCAGTTTCGGGCAGGAAGAAGCCGCAGATGCAGGCCTAGCACATACCCAGCATGCCGATGCCCAGCATGAAGGCGTCCATTCCATAGGGCATGACTCGAGACCTCCCCCGGGCCGAGCCAGTCGGTGACATCACCTCTTTTGGCTGAGCTTTCTTACATTCCACCTGCAATGAGACCTGGCAGTCATTCCCTCCTATAGACACAGGTCACCCTCCTATTCCCTGGCAGGCCTCTTTATTGTTAATTTCATGGTTACCATTTCTGGAGGGATCACAGAGTGCTAGAGATCAGCTTTGCAAGCAGTAGTTCATCGAATGCTTACACCAACCCTATGATGGAGGTACTGCTGCCACTCTCATTTTACAGATGAGGAAACTGAGGCTCAGAGAGGGGAAGTCATCTGCTCAATGACTAGACTAGTAAGCGGCCGAGTAAGGATTTCAACCCGGGTCCCTCTGAGCCCACCAGCCATGCTTTCTCACAGCTGTGGGCCACTGTCTTCCTGTCCAGATTTTCAGGGGGTGGGAGAATTGGCTCTGCCCCACTGACTGTGAGGCCCCTCTGCCTGCCTGCAGAACCCCCAAGCAGCCCCGGCTGGCTCAGCCTGGAGCCCTAGTCCCCCTCTGCACCTCCACCCCATCCAATCCCGGCTCACCATTTTGTTGTTGATTTCGTGGAAGTGGATTTCACACACTTTCTCCACAATGTCCTCGCTCTCAAACGTGACAAAGCCGAACCCTAGAGGGCAAAGGCAGGCTCAGAACCGGGCTCATGGTCAAAACCCAGCCCCAAGTCATACCAATAACACCACTCCCCCCCTCACAGGCAAGTGTCTAAGCGTTAACAAGAAGCTTTGTTTCCAGCCTAGCAACCTCTCAACTACCCGATGAGACAGGGTTTCAACTCCCAAATCACGGATGTGAAAACCAAGGCTCAGCGAAATGACTTGCCCAAGACCACGTAGCAAGTTAGAAAGAGGCAGAGCTATGATGCAAACAACATTCAACATGCCTTTTCTCTTCCTCAGATGCTTTCCAAGGAGGGGAAAAGAGCACACACAAATGCTTTTAAAAATGCACACGAACGTGTACAAATATATTTTTGTACACAGATACACAGATATATGGTACACCTACGTACCCATATATCACAGAGACACTCCCCAGTGCTCACAAATGCATAAAGGCCCCTGTGTACATGTACAGTTACTCTGACACGCTAGATCTACAAAACTATTCAGACACAGACACCCTCACATGCACAGACAAAAAAACACACACACACACCAGCACATACCCCACTCCCCAAACAGGCTAAAAGGCCCAAAGCTCTGAAGGCACTGGAGAAACAACCCCGCCTCCTCCTGGGTGTGCCCCAGGGGCTGGAATGGGATTTCTCAGAAGGCAAGGCCCTTGGGAGAAAAACAACCAGGCAGTGTACACCCAGTGGCCCAGATGCTCACAGGTTCAGGGGCAAGGGTCCTGGGGGCTGGGCTCAGCCGATGGGTGGGGCGAGGGGGCAGTGGCAGGAGCAGACTGCCTGGGGCTGTGGAGTCAGCCTGACCCGGGGGTGGCCCGGTCTAAGCTCTGGTTACCAGGGACAAGGTAAGCCCAGGCAGACACCGGCTGGGCAGACACTGGCTGGGGCGGGGGTGGAGGGCTCAGCTGCAAGGGGAGGAGAGGTCTGCTCCTCTGCTCCTCTCGGGTGTCTGCAATTCGGCAAGTTTCTAGCACAGGAAACGGCGGGACAAAAGCCTTCTGTAAGGCCAGGCCCCGGAGAGGATGCAGATCCTCGGGGATAGGATGTCAGGAGGCGAGATGAAAGGGCAGCTGTGACCTGTAGCCCCCTGGCTGACCACAGGCCCCCAGCCTGGCCTGGGAAGGGGGAGGGGGCCAAACTCACCTCGGTGCCGGTTGGTGGTTTTGTCGAACATCAGCATGGCATCGTCCACCTGAAACAGAGCTACCGTGGATGACCCACAAGACACAGGGGCCTCCACCACAACCCAGGAGCAAGGGCTCCGACACCCGTTCCCCTCTTGCCCAGTCCAGGCTTTATCTTAAACCTGCTCCCTGGGTAGGGGACAACTTTCCATCTGCAACCCCAACTGGGTGCCACAGCACTACCATTCAACCCCCAAAATCTCAACGGGCCAGCCTGAACATATTAAGCACCAAATATATGCTTGGCACTTTGCCCCACCATCCTCTCCTCCATATTCCTTGCATGGTAAGATCCTCATTTTGTAGATAAGGAAATGGGCTCAGAGACATGAAGTCACCTACACAAGGTCACCCAGCAAATCCCAGATCAAACCTGGGAGGAGGAGGCATAGAATGGGTGCTAGAGGGGAAAATATAGTAGTAAGATATGAGGCGGGGAAGTGAAAACCTCTTTCCTTTTTGCAAAAGGCCAGGAGGACAGCAGCTACTCCATCCAGACCCAACTCTCCTCTCATGGTACAGATCTTTTCCTCTAATTGAGGTTTCCTTTTGCTAGAGGCTGTAATTAAAGCAAGTAGAGTTCAGTGCCTGGGCTTCTTGCCTCCCACTGACTGGGGGAGGGGAAAGGGGTGGAGGAAGGAGGAGGGTCTACATTATCCCCCATCCCTTGGACTCCAGTCTTCTCTTCTTGCTACTCCCTCAAGGCATCCTCTTGGATACATGGACAGCCAAAGTCCTTCGCTTCCCTTCTGCAGTCCCAGCTTCCCTTTGCCTACATCTGCTGCTTCCCTCCTTGCCCTCTTAATTCTTCAGCCAGTGTCAGCTGTCTCATGGGGTTAAGCTAAGGTCTGATTCATCCTCGGTGGAAATCAAGGGCTGCCTCTGATACTGCCTCTCCCCCCTCCACATCCCACTCCAGCTGCTGACCCTCCCCCAAATGGTCAGACACCCAAGGGATAAAGGAAAACTTCCTGAGGCCTTGGGGCACAGCCTCTTCCCCACTCTCCTTTGCTCTCTTTCCAGGCCATCATCTGCCTTGTTAAAGTGGAAAGGGCAGCCCCTGAACTGGGTGGTCCTCCAGTTCTTCTTAGGCACCAAGCGGCACTGGGCCCCTGACTTTCCCCTGGGAGAACCAGGACACACATACCCCCCACCCCACCTCCACTGAGCCAGGAGGCAGCTGGATCCCTGGAGAATCTCAGGGGGAAATTACATCTCCCTTCCCAAGAAGCCTCCTGCCCCAGGGCCCTGCAGGACAGTGCCACCCTAACTCCCATGCTATGGACCCATTCTGAGCCCACATTCCAAATTACCTAGACCGTCCAAACTGGAAGGACAATGCATGTTTAGCACAGGGAAAAGAGAAACCCGGAAAGGAGCCTTGTGATAGAAGCACAAGCTTTGAGTAGGACAGGCTGGAATTGGAAAGTAAGCTTGGCAAGCAGCTTTATGTCTCTATGATTCAAGTTCTTCATCTGTAAAATGGGTATAAACAGTGTCTTATAGGGAGGAGTTAAATGAGATAGTGCATGTAACACTCTTAACTCATAGTACCTGGGATACAGTAAGTGCTTAATGAATAACAGCCATTATTATTATTATTATTATTACTTTTATTATAGAGGGGCTTACCCACAGTCACATGGGGGAGGGTGGCAAAGCTAGAGACAGAACAGCTGGACACCACTGGCTTTGAAGGTTCCATGAAGACAGTGCCTGTGCCAGTTATGACCATGACCACCCTACTGAGCACCTGGACTTGTGCTACTGTGATTATTTTTTGAACGAATGAGTAGATGAACCAGCCACACCCTCCTCCCCCACCCTGCAGCTTTGAGCTCCTGCTGGACCCATAACTGATTCAGCCCAAATCCACAGCCCTTCCTCCACCCAACCTTCCCACTCTACCAGCCCTGGCCCCCCCAGACCCTTCAACCTGGGCCTTGGCTGGACAGACCCAGACTGGGGCACCGGGGTTGAGGCCAGGGCACAGAGCAAGGAAAGTGGCTGGGGGTCCAGGGGACCCCCACCAGTGTCCCCCTCCTGGGGCCAGCTGAGGGGAGAGAGGCTCCCAGCCCAGTGTCCTTAATAGGCTTTGGTCTCCATGGGAACCCAGGGGCAGGGGGGCTCGGGCGGGGGGAGGGGAGGCGGCCGAGGCCTGCTGACCAGTGGGAGCCGCCAAGTTCGGCGGCCGCTAAGCCTGAGTGGCAGCCATGGCGGCTGACCATTGTTCCCCCCTCGGCGGCGGCCCCTCGATCCGGGCGGGAGGCCCCCCGCCGCGGGGCCCTTGGCATTCCCGGCTGTCCCCCTCGCTCCCTGGCAGCCTATTCTCCAGCTCCCCCTGGCCTCCCCGGGCCGGTTTCACATGCCAACGCCGATTTAGGCCCGAACAAAAGACGCGGCCGCTGACGGCTTCTCCTGGGGCCCGGTTGCCATGGCAACGCCGGCCCCGGGGGCAGGCGGCCTCCAATCACAGCTGCTGGATCAGATTAGTGCGAGCTCTAATGCTCGGCGCTCAGACACAAAGACACCCCACCGGAGCCGAGCGGGGCCTGCTGCTTCCCAGGAGCGCCCTTCCCTCTGGGGCCCAGGCGGCCGACCTGCCCTGGGTCCTGTGCCCGGGTCCCCGCTGAGGCGCCTGAGCCTAGGCCTCTGGCCCTCGCATAGCCAGCATCCGCTGGCCAGGGGACCTCCCACCCTCTCCCCCTCTACCCTAGAGACGGAGGGGTGGGGCTGGAAACCCACCCAGTCCCCAGCTCACATCCCATTCCCAAGCCACGTTCTCCTGTGCCCTTTGCCTAACAGGGAACTGAAAGAGCCTTGACGGGAAAGTGGGATCCAGCCTGCAGCCTGTCTCACGTTAGAAAAGACCAGGGACCCCAGCACTAAGCACAGCAGCCCTACTTCAGCCCCAGACTTAAAACTTGGTCCCCTCCTAGCCATCTCTCCATGGGACCTTGATGTTCACATTGCTCCCCTTTCTGGGGACATCCTATTGTCTGATGTCACCACATCTGCTTCTGCATGGACTAAATGGCCCAGAAATGTAAGCTCCATGCACCTCAGAGCTAAGAAGCAGTCCTCCGGGACTGATCAGGAATTTGGGGTGGTCTCTTCAGCCCCTCCCCAATAGCTAAGAGATCAGCACCCTCCCCCTCAGCTCCCACCTGTGCAAGGAGGGTCCTGAGTACAACTGGGAGTCATATTTATTGCTTCCTTATCATCCTCACCAGGAAGGAGTGGGGGAAGGTACAACCGCCTGTGGACTGGACAGGTGCAAACTCCCAGGAGGCCAAGGGGTGACTGGATTGAACTGGCTTCGGGAGCACAGCCTCCCTCAGGAGAATGAAGATAAGCAGGAGAAGGGCAACAACAGGGACAGCTACTGTGTGGCTTCTCTCCCTGGGGACATGTCCAGAGTCCGAAGCCCACAGATAGGCCAGGAGCCTGAACGGTGGGTTGGCCCAGTCTCACCCACAAAAGGACCCAGCCCCCTTTTCAACTCTTGCAGGAATTGGAATGACCTGGCTGGGCTCCACTTGCTACTGACCAAAATTCTACAGGCCTTTCATACCCCCCAGCCAGCACCCCCAGTTTTGACCCACCTTCCCGAACTGCTCAAAATACTGCTTCACGTCTTCCACCGTGGTGTTTACTGATAGCCCCCCAACAAAGATCTTCTTCGTTCGAGTCACCATCTGTTAGGGGAGGGAATGAGAAAGTGGGCATCTGAGTCCTGTGGCCTACCGCCACCAGCAGGGGCTCCAGCCCTCCTGCCAGGGCGCCAGCTGACAAGCTCTCTGTGGCCCCAGCTACTCGGAAGCTCCCCCTCCCCGCGAGCTCCCTCTTGGACCCCTGCCTCTAGGCCTGTAACGGGCAGCTGTGTACCCCACACCCTGGCTGGCTCGCTTCCTGGGGTCTGTGTAAGGAAGGGGGTGGCTTAGAGACCCAGACCTACAGCCTACCTCAAAGACCCCACCAGCCCCTCCTGTGAGAGGCCAAGGCCCATCCCAGGGTCCCCCTGAACTCAACACCGACATTTTCTTCATCAACCTCCTCCCAACCCAACCTCTGGCTGCCCCGTGGCCCCAGCCCTGTTTTAGGAAGAACACATGGTCCTAATTACCCCAGGAGCGCATGGCTAATCCATGGCAATTCCCAGCCCCATCCTAACACTAAAGCACCTTCTGTCACCAAACTGCTTAATGGAATTAACCCAATTCCGACCATGTGCTCCCTGGTGCGGCTTCCTTCAAATACCTGCTTCATAATTGCTTTCAGGCCCTCTGCTGGACTCTTCCAGTGATGCCCTTTTCCTGTCTCCTAAAACCTGCCTCTCTCCCTTTGCTGTGGCAGGAGCTGGGCGCCATGACTCAAAATCTTAAAGCATCCTAGTTCCCACCGACCCCTTGCAAAGGGGGAATTGAGATCTTCTGGAGAGGGACCTAGTCCCAGGACACATGATAAATCAGCAGTCTCAGGGGTCTTGATCTCTGTACTGTAGTCAGCCTTCCGCCTGTCTCCTGTTTTCAACTGCTTAAAAATTAAGATGTGGCTAGTTGCCCTGGGCCCTGGAATAGGCCCCTGTCCTGCACCAAAAGTTTTGAGTTCTGTATAGCTCAACTGCTCAGAAATCTGTTTTCCATACACCCAGAAAAACTCGCCACAGCACCAGGGAAAAAGAATACTTGGGAGAGCAGCCACAGTCACCCAACTTGAAAGATAACAGGTGACAGACATCATGGTCCCTTCCCACTCTGCAAGCCCAACACACCTCACCCCAGAGGCGGGGGGTGGTAATTGGGGGGGTCAGAGGTAGCTCCCTGGCCTGACTTTAGCTCAGCCTCAGAGGGTAAGTCTGGGCTGTGTTTGACCTCCCAGAGGTGCTGGGCACAGAGGCTGTGATCTCCAGAGTCAGAATTAGACCCAGGGTCCAAAGTGTACTGGCTTCAAATACAGGGCAATGAATCACCTGAGGGGTTCCTCCTTCTCTCAACAGATGGAAAAATGCATGGTGTCTGCAATTCACAGAACAAGGACGTGAAGAATCTTCCCTCCTCCCATCCCAGTCCATGCCATTAACACTCCAACCAGAAGCCTCTTCCATAGAAGGGAATGCTGGGAAAATCACTGCCGGTTGTACACAGCTGCTCCCAGACACACACATACCTACCTTAGGCTGTGCTCGCCGAGGAAAGGCCACCTTGGGATCAATCTGAAAGGGAAGAAAGAGGTAGAGGGGCGTTGGTTATCACACTCAGCCTGAAGATCTGAGGACCTCTCTCATCCCAGGACACAGAGGTGACAGAAACCACCACAGCCTCTGGCAGGAAAATGTAACAGTTAAGCATTTAGGCCCTAGAGCCAGGCTGTTGGGTTCGAATCCCACTTAACACTGCTTCCCAGCTGTGAGAGCTTGCACAAATTACTTAACCTCTCTGAGCCTCAGGCTTGAGCTCACCAGCAAAATGGACCAATACTAACATCCACCTCAAAGGGCTGTCTGCAGATTATTTGAGGTAATGCTTACAAAGCACTTGTTGTCTAGCCCTCAGCAAGAACCAGAAAAAAGTAAACAAAGTGTTATTCCTTCCAGCACCAGGTATATCGAGGGCCTTCCTGCCTGACAGATACCTGTCCAGGTGAGGTATGCGATCCAGACTTCGGAAGCCTTGTGAATGGAAACACTCTTTGCCTGAAAAAGGCTTCAAGATAACAGTTCATAAACCACCAAGGGTAGACTCAATTCTGTTTTCCCAATACCATCGACATCTAACAGCCCTTCTTGAGGCCGCAAACAAACAGTTCCCTGATAATACAGCTCGGCTTGGGGTGAAGCAGAGCGCAGGTTTGGTGACACGCAAGAACACGGGATTTGAACTCAGAAACTTTGGGCCCCTGGCCAAGCCTGTGATCTTGGTAACTTGCCTGATCCCTCTGAGCCTCAGTTCCCCCATCTGCAAAGTGGGGACAATAGCACCCACTTTTCCCAGAGGGAGCTGCAGGGAATCAAATGAGATAATGCAGGTGAAAGCATTCCTTTGTGAACTGCCCTTCATTGCACAAACAAAGGTGCTATTACCAGCAGGCCACCTTTGCCCTTGGCTGTGAACAACCAAAGGGGAAAAGCAAGATGCACCTGGGTACTCCTGGGTACTATATTCGTACTGACAAACAGCAAAAGCCAGAGCACAAGACACTGTGATCAATGCACGATCTATGAGGCCCGGTCATTTCAGAGCTTCTTGCCACTCACATGGGTGGAAACCACTCAGAAGTTCACCAGCCAATCGCAGGGAAGATCTATCTTTCCCCAGAGTTCCTTCCGTTCAAAACTCAGCCTAGTTCTAGGCAACGGGCTCTGGTCCCTCACTGCCCAAATGGCACAAGCCAGGGCCAGCCTCCCTGGTTCCCCCTCTGGAATCTACCCACAGAGAAGGAACCTCCAAAATCCACACTGGGCAATGCCTCCTCTCTCCCCAAATGCCAAGGGGCTCCAGGGATAATCACAGCTGCCCATTCTCCTGTCCGAAGGTATGATTTCGTACCTCGATGGACATGTTCGTCCTTCTATTTCTCCTGGAGGCTGCCAGAGCACACCTCAGACAGTCCCCATGTGCAGACACTGATGGGGAGATGGTACCCAAGCTATGCCCTGCAGAGCCACGCACACCCAATCCCTGACACACCCTACCTCCACTCTGACTCACAGCTGGCAACATAAAACCCAACAAGTAAATAAAAGGTGAAAGTCAGAACCCAAAATAGACTCCCCACAATAAACCTCCCTTCCCAGGCTGGAGAATGCCAAACACAAAGCCCTTGCCCTTTTCAAGTCCCAAATCTCAGAAGGATGCCCGTCTCATCCTCCTTCCTCACCTCTCTCTTCCCCTTATCCATCTTCCATGCCCCCGCCCTCAGCTCCAGCCCCAGCCCCAAAATCTCTGCTTCCTGAGCGCTGCAGAAGCCATCAGTGCATTCTGAGGACAGGGGATGGTAGGAGAACAGGCAGCTTGATGGCAGATAATCACCAAAAACAATAGGCCACTGTCTCTCCATTCCCAGCTTGGGTCACTCAGTCTGCGCCAAGAAGATCCTTTCAGAGCCGGCAAAGTTGAGGCCTGGCCTCATTTGCTCATTACTGCGAGCAGGAGTGGGAGCCACTGGGCAGAGATAACAGGAGCTGGGGACAGGAGGTAATTTAACAAATTCTTGGGCACAACCAGCTATTGTTGCAGGTAAACAGGAGCCAATGACTGACCCAAGCAGGGAGGCCCAGGGCTGGAGGAGAGTGGGGGAGTGTGGTGAGAGATCGCACTGTCCCGGCCCCCTGGCAGACAGTCACCCCATCACAGAGGAACCCCTCCTCTGCTTTCTCCTCTTCCCTCTCCCCTTGAGCTGGGGCCTGTGCCAGCGCCCCCTGCAGGGCCCAAGACACTGGGGGAGCAGTGAGACAGCAGCAAAATGTTCCCGGAGTTTGAATGCCCAGCAAGCAGCTTCTCCTCAGATCTAGCTGGAAAGGGTTGTCTCCAGGCAAGCTAGCTCCCTTCTCATAAATCCCTTCATGGGCAAAGCAGGTTCACGTCTTCCACACAAAGCAAGGAGCTCATTGACCAAAAGTCAGGGGAGGAGGGAGGGAAGGAAGAAGGGAGGGGGATTCAATGATGCTTTGCCATTGGTCTGTAATGGGGTGGGGGGAGCCAAATACTAGTTAGAGTTCGGAGAAGCCACGGGTGGGTCACTGCAGCCCTGACTCACCCAATTTGGGCTAGGGGAGGGACCTAGCCCCACCCCAAGCTCCTCTCTGAGGCATCAAGATTAGTATGTACAGGGAGGGGATGGTAGCTGCGTCTTCCCTCACCGGTACTGGAGGGGTTGGGGGGATGCAACATCTCCTAGCTGGCCTGGGACTTTCCTGCTCCGTCTCCCCTCAACTCTAGTGACAAAGTTACAGTGTGTGGCAGCCCTTCTACTCAGAAAACTCCCTCCTTCCTTCAGGACCCCATCCAACTGTCCCCTGGGGAGAGGCCTGACCCTCTCCTCCAACGACCTCCCTCTCCCCAAGGACCCCCGAAGCCCCGAGGGCCACTCACTGTTTTGGAGTCGAGCTCGTGCCGCGATTGCGCCAGTACTTTATCCACCCCCGCCTGGTCCATGAAAGTGACGAAGCCGAAACCCCTGCGCACGGTAGTGAGGGAGAGGCAGATGGTTACAAGGCAGTGAGTGGCGGCGGAGGGGGGCGAGCCGGGAGCAGGAGGAGGGGGTGAGGGGCTCACCTGGATCTTTTGGTCAGGGGGTCCCGCATCACCAGACACTCCTTCACCTCCCCGAACTGGCCGAAGTATTCGCGCAGCCCTTCTGTAACCACACACCCGCCTTCGGACCAGCCCGCGCCCCGCGCCCTTCCCCCCTTCCCGCGTCCTTTGCCCCCAGTGACCCCGGCTCGGCCCGGCCGCCCCCGCGCCAAGCAGGCTGCACGCTCTCCACCGCTTCCCCCACCCCCGGTCCTCACCCGGCTCCCGTGGAGCCTCCTGGCGCCCACTGGGGGCCCCAGGAAGCCGAGGGCCGAGCTGGGCTGGAGGGGGGACGGCTCCGGCCGGGTTCCCGCCGCTCCGGGAGCCGCCTCACAAAAGTTTGAGCCGCAGGTGCGAGCGGAGTTGGCGCTGCCGCCGGCGGGTCCCGGGGGCTCAGTCCACCCCCCGATGCCCCCTGAACCCCTCATCTCCTCCCCTCCACCCGCTGGGCCGTGCGCGCTAGCCGATCGCTCTGCGCTCTCGGGGTCCCCGGGCGGGGCGCGAAACAGGGCGCGGAGGCGCCCGGGGTCAGCGGGGCGCAGGGCCGGGCTGGGGTGTCCGGTTCCGGGGCGCCGGGGGGTCCCGGGTGCCCAGCCGGGCCGGCGGGCGCTCCCGGGCTCGCTCACCCTGCGTAGTCTGCCAACTGAGTCCCCCGATGAACATCTTGCTGCGGGAGGAGGAGAGACACAAAGGGCCCGCGTGAGCGCCGGGCGCCCGGGCGCAGGGGGCGCGGGCCCGGGCCCCGGGGAGGCCCGGCCCGACCCGGATCGGCCATGTTGGCGGGGCCGGGGCGGGCGCGGGCCAGTAAGGCCGGGCCGGGCCGGGCCGGGCCGTACCAGGGGTCGTGCGGCGAGTCCGGGGAGGCGAGGCCGGGCTGGGGCGCGTCAGTCTCCATCGGGAGCCGCGGGCGGCGCGGGCAGCGGAGCGGCGGCGGCGGCGGCGGCGGCAGCGCTCGGCGCGGGGCAGATGAGGAGCGCGGCGAAGGGGGCCGGACGGACAGGCCATGCTGCCCCCTCCCCCGACCCCGCTCGGGCGGGCGGGCGGGGACGGCCGAGGGGAGGGCCCGCCGGGGGCCGACCTGCCGGCTCCTCCCCCCGCCGCCCTGCGAGCATAAATCCCAGCGCTCGCCGGTCCGCCCGGGCGCCCGCGGAGGCGGCGGCGCCGGGACCCCGCTCCCGCCGGGCTCCCGGGTCCCCGAGGGCGAGAGAGACCCCGAATCCCGAGGCGGGCCGGGACCTGGGCGCGGCCGCACCCCCCATCCACCCCGGCACGGGGGCCGGGCCGCGGGAACGCCCTCTCGGAATGAAGCGCTTCCCGGTGCCTTCAAGGTAGCTCGGTTCCGGATCTGGGGCCCCCCAGTCCTCCTTCTCAGGTCCCCGCTATCCAGAATCTAAGAGGTCTCCAATCTCCCTGGGTCGGGAGGGAGATAGAACCCCAATCCCCTCACGTTCCAACTGGTGAGGATCCCTCCATTCCCCCAGTCCGAGCAAGAATCACCCTCCGAGCCCCCAGTTTCCGCCGAACCTAATTTAGAGTTCCCCCCTCAGCGGCCCTTAGTCCGCTCCCAGTGTCCCATATCCCCCATATCCAATTCGGGGAACCCTCTCGGTGCCTCGCGTCCCGAGCGGAGAGCCTTCATTCAGCACCGCGGTAGAAATCGTGTCCGTTCCCCTCAACCCTTTCTGAGAATCCCTCTCAGGTCCCCCAAATCCTTTCCGTCCTCAGCCGTGGACTCTATAGTCTGTTGAGAAACCCCCTGCCCCGAGCCCGGGTTCTTGGTTTGCCGCTGCCCGCAACCCCCTCCAGTGTGAGGAGTCGCCACCGTTTTCCTCAATCCCTCGTGTCAGCCCTACTCGGACTTCCGTCTGGATTCGGGAAAGCAGGTTCCAGAGGCTCACCGCCCAACTCCCCACCGAGGCTGGGGGAAAGGTCAGCGCCTCCAGAGCCTCCCGTTTCCAGGTTAGGAGCCCCATGGCTCAGCTGTGCACCTTCCCCTCTGAATGACCCCCCCTCTTTTTTTTTGCAGAGTTCTAAGCCCCACTCCATCGGATTGGAAGAACCTAGGCTGCCTACCCACTGCGTTTGGAGTTACTTCTCTCCGTCCGTCTCAATTTAGAGTACTCCCATGGAGGCAAACGCCTTCCCGTCTTCCTTCTCCCCACACCCCCATCTTCTGGGTCTCTGAGATCCTCCAGTGCTTTTGCCCCAGGCTCCTGGGGGCCATCTCATCCACCCCTTAAACTCCCTCCTCTAGCCTGGGAACCCCGAGGAAGTCCATCCTGGATCACCTCCGGACCCAGGCCACTCTCCCTATCCGCCACCTCTCCAAATCCATATCCTCTCCTCAATTCCTTGGCTGAAACCAGCCAAGAAAGGGTCAAAGTCAGAGGCTAAGGCAGCCACTCCTCCCCAAATCCCCAACACTGCTGGGGGTCTCAGTGCCACACAAACCCCTCCCTCCCAACTCACCTCCCACTCCTTCCCCCCCACTCTTCAATCGCTCTGTGTAACCCAGTGACAATCCCTGATGACAAGCCCCTTGCTCACCTTGACCTCCATCTTCAAGTTAGCCACCTTTTATTAACGCGTGCAGGAGCTCCGGGCAACGTAACCCTGACCTCTGGAAGGATGCCCATCCCCCTCCTCTCAGTATATTTTCCCTGCCCCCACCCCACCCCAGCCACCTCTAGTAGAAGAACAGGAGAGACTCAGGTTAATGGTTTCCTCAGGGACCTTCTGGGAACACTCAGCAGGTATATCCTGCCACTCTGTGTGCATAACACTAGAAACAAACTTGCTTTTTCCTGTTTTTATCATCTGACTGGTCTCACAATTTCTCAGAATCCCCTGGACTGGGGGTGGGGGGCACCCCACACAGGGTATTTCTCACCATCTTAATACAAACTGGGACATCAGGTGTGTCCTGGGAGAGACATGGATAAGGGTCAGCAAAGAGCACCTCCGGTGTTAGGGAACTGATCATTCCTGGGTCTAAATTTCAGGCTTCCTGCGTGTAAAATGGGGCCAGTGGGGAGGTGCGGGGAGGAGGGAGCCCCAAAGCGCCCATGAGCATCGATTTTGGTGCTGGTGCTCTTGGGAGGGTAGGAAATGGGTAAGGGTCATTTGTGCAGACCCAGCCAAGCCCGGTGAGTTAGGATCCATTTATTAGCATCCTCATGCAGGACCTCAGAGGAGGAAGTTTGTACTTGTTGTCACTACCTGTCACGTGTGGGGTGAATTTACAGAAGTCCCCTCCCACTGCAGGTTCTCACTGCAGGTTCTCATCCCAGTCTCATTGCTTCCTTCCACTTTGTTCACAGTAGGGGTGAGGAGTCCTTCTAGAGGTAACCCTCACAGGACAATGAAGCTGTAAATGGATGATCCTCACAGTAAATTGAAGATCTCAGTGGTATTAAGAAAAAACGATCTTTAGAGCAACTGGCCCAAACCCCAGAATTAGGAGATTAGAGGATTCGGTTCCAGCTCTTTCTCTCTTGTATGACACACCCTGAAAATCACTGAGAGAATTAAAGCATAAATTGCTTTATACTTTAAAAAATCCTTTCGAGAAATACAGTGGGCAAATGACATTCCGCCCAAGCACCAAGATGCAACTTGGCACATTCATTCATTCCACAAATACTTATTGAACACTTTCTACCTACCAGACACTGTCTTAGGTGCTATATTCCTACCACCTACCTTGGAGAAACTTGCTTACTAGAGACAGGAGTCAGATAATAAATAAATAGATAAATAAATTAGTGATTTGTCAGTTACATGTTGGTAAGCACTGGGGAGAAGGAAGGGGGCTAGGGAGGGTGGGAGGCATGGGGGAGAGGGTGATAAGCAATTTTAAATCAGGAAAGTTCTCACAGGGAGGGTGATGTTTCAGCAAAGAATTGAAGGAAATGAGGTCCATTAATCTGTTATCCAGAACTCTCATTTAAGCAGAATTTCTGCATCTCTTAAGTGCAATGATAATTGATATTCATAATTTGATTTCCCCTGCTCTAAAACAGTGGTTCCCAAACTTTAACATGCATTAAAAAAAATCACCCAGTGATTTTCAGTAGACGGGGGCTCTGAAAACTGCAGTTTTAAACAAGCACCTCTATCCGATGATGCTGATAGCTGAGGTTTTCCTTGGACCACTCTTGAAGAAACACTGCTTTAAAATATACTAAAGAGTCTTCTAGAATGACAACAATAACAAAATTAAAGATTAAATTACGGCCTGTGTGGTTTTGGTGTTGAGAGTATTTCACTGTGTTCTCATTCTTTGAAAATGCAATGCCCAAGCAAAACACTGGATTACCCAGAACATCCCATTTCTTGTCCATGCAGGAGAACGGAAAATTTACCGTTAAGCTGATTAGGAGCCAAACATTTATAATCAGTCTGTTTTATACCCTTCCCCCCATTTTTGCCCTAATTTCTCTCTATACTTTTTACTTTTCCCAAATTCCTGGACTCGACCAGCAGGCAATTGGCTGGGGGTAATGAGAGCACTTGACCAAGAGTCAAAGGATCCATAGGTTGGTCCTGGAACCACCACTGTTTCTGGATGGGTGAGTCTAGGGATTTGCCACTCAGCCTTCTGGACTTCCACTTACTCTCAGAGTTGCTGCAAGACTTAAGTGAGATCATGCATATGAAAACACCTTAGAAATTCTGAAGCACTGTGGAGAGGTAAGGAGACACTGTGACTGTGCATTCCCAGGTCCAGTTAACTTGGTCCAGTTCAGATTCAGTTCTCTTCAGGACAGTGTGGAACTGGCATAAGGATGTACATATAGATCAATAGAATAGAATTGAGAGTCCAGAAATAAACCCTCACATTTACAATCAACTGATCTTTTGATAAGGGTATGAACACAATTCAATGGGAGAAGAACAATCTCTTCAACTGGATAACCACGTGCAAAAGAATTAAGTGGTACCTCTACCTCACACCGCATACAAAAGCCAACTCAAAATGGTGCAAAGACCTAAAACTGGAAAAAGAAAGATAGATCAGTTGGACACCATTAAAATTAAAACATCTGTGCTTCAAAGGACACCATCAAGAAAGTGAAAAAAACAACCCAAAGAATAGGAGAAAAATTTTGCAAATCATATATTTGATAAGGGACTTGTATCTAGAATACATAAAGAAGTCATACAACTCAATAATAAAAAGATAAATAACACAATTAAAAATGAGCAAAGGGGTACTTCCCTGGTGGTGCAGTGGTTAAGAATCCGCCTGCCAATGCAGGCGACACGGGTTCGAGCCCTGGTCCGGGAAGATAACACATGCCGCGGAGCAACTAAGCCTGTGTGCCACAACTACTGAGCCTGCGAGCCACAACTACGGAGCCCGTGTGCCACAACTACTGAATCCCGCACACTTAGAGCGCATGCTCCAAAACAGAGAAGCCACCGCAGCGAGAAGCCCGTGCACCGCAACGAAGAGTAGCCCCCACTTGCCGCAACTAGAGAAAGCCTGCTCACAGAAACGAAGACCCAGTGCAGCCAAAAATAAATAAATAAAAATAAATAAATTTTTAAAAAATGAGCGAAGGATCTGAATAGACATTTCTCCAAAGAAGATATGTAAGTGGCCAATAAGCACCTGAAAAGATGCTCAACGTCACTAGCCATCAAGAAAGTGCAAATCAAAGCCAAAATGAGATATCACTTCATACCCACTGAGATAACTATAGTCAGAAAGATAGATAATACCAAGTGTTAGTAAGGATCTGGAGAAATTGGATCCTTCGTACACTGCAGGTGGGAATGTAAAAATGGTATAGCACTATGGAAAACAGTCTGGAAAAGCAGGTCCTCTAAAGGTTAAACATAGAGTTACCATATAACCCAGCAATTCCACTCCTAGGTATATACCCCAGAGAGAAATGGAAACATAAGCCACACAAAAACTTATACATGACAGTTCATAGCAGCATTATTCATAATAGCCAAAAGGTGGAAACAAGTCAAATATCTATCAACTCTATACAATGGAATATTATTTGGCCATACAAAGGAATGCAGTACTGAGACTTGTTACAACATGGATGAATCTTGAAGACTTGATGCTAAGTGAAAGAAGCCAGAAACAAAAGGCCACATAATGTATGATTCCATTTATATGAGGTGTCTACAATAGGCAAATCCACAGAAATGGGAAGTAAACTGGTGATTGTCTAGCGTTCGGGAGGTCAGGGGAGGGGGGAGATCTAGGGAAAGGGAAAGGGAAATGACTGCTAGTGGGTACAGGTCTCTATCTGGAGTGATGATAGTATTCTAAAATTGATTATGGTGATAGCTGCACAATTTTTTGAATATACTAAAAACTATTGAATTATAAACTTTAAATGGATAGTTTGTACTGTATGTGAATTATATCTCAATAAAGTTGCTACCAAAAAAAATCCCTTACCTATTATAAACCTTTCTCTTAGCCCAGTGTCTATACATCAAAATGAGATTGACTTTCTTTTGCCCCATGTCACCTTGTTTTTATCATTATTGTTATTATTATTATCATCTAGAAATTATTAAGTACTTTCCATATACCAGACATTGTGCTAAGCACTTTTCAGGGATCTTCCCATCTCATTCTCCCAGCAATACTTCACGGTAGGAACTCTTGTATTTTTATTTTACTGACCAAGAAAACAAGTCTTAGAGAAGATTAGTAATTTGTCCAAAGTCACATAGTAAATGGGAAAAGTAATAGCTAAGACTTATTGAGCAATTACTACATTCCAGGCACTGTATTAAGCACTTTGCTTCATGAAACTCATTCAGTCCTTACAACAGCTCTATAAGGCAGGCCCCTATTTTACAGATCCCGAAACGGAAGCATCGAGAGGTAAACTTGCTAATAAAGATCAGATTGGTAGGAAGTGGGGGAGCTGAGATTTGAACTCAAGTCTGATGCCAGAATTTCCACCATGAACCCCTACATCATATTATCTACCTATTTAATATACAACAATGCACTTGTTATAGAGGTTCTGGACTGTCTGTTAGGCTGGTATGAGAGCTACTTAAGGGCAGGGTTTCTGTGCTAAGCCTCTCTGCACTCTCTTCCACCATCATCTCCATGCTCAGGACCATACCTTACACTAGATGTTCAATAAGTACCTGCCTAGAACCAGTCAGTGTGGTAGCACTGGAGGATACCATGTTGAATTAGACAGGCAGCTATCCCTACTCTTGCAGAGCTTATAATCTAGAGCCAAATACAAGAGTTTTATTTACAGCTTTTTAAGCAAGTCATTTTAATCACTGCGATAATCCAACGCAGTAGGTTCTATTAACATGCCTGTTTTACAGATGAAGAAACTGAGACTTGGATACCAGAAATGATATGGCCAGGGTCCCGCGGCTAGCAAATGTGCGGGGCCAGTCTAAACCCAGCTCAACCTGACTCAAACGTTACGCTACATTCTGTCTGCGTTTTTTCCCTCTGACTTTTCCCCCTTGCCGGGGCAGGGAGAGAATTAAATAAACTATTCTGCTTGCCCAGCTGAGAACACCCACAGTCTGTCCAGACCTGCTGACTCTCCCACTTTCTCACTGTCGCTTCCAATGACAGCCAGAGTCAGTTTGACGTGTTGGTGAAAGGGGGATGCTTTTGGAGTTTAACGGTTTCAGCACCTGAAGTCGCCTCTCTGCTGTAATTAACAATTTGATTTAGTCTGGTCAATTAATAATTCCACAATTCCAGTGCTGAAGACAAAGATGCTAAGGGCATGTCTCCTTTATTTTTTTAAATGTTTATTTTGGGAAACTGAAACTGCAGACCTGGAGAACAGAAACCGCAGGTCTGTCCGTGGTGACTGTGGGGGAAGGGATGCCAGTCTGTTGGCAGGGGCTTCCGGTTACATTCAGGCAAAGCATAAAGATGAAGGGCTGGCTAGAGGAGTGGGTCCCATCTATGAGTCCTGTCTGGGGAATGAATTGCCCTCTCCCTAGAGACCAGGTTTTCAGGTATCCCAGGGAAATCGTTTTTGGAGTCAGTGAATGTAGTAGAAAAAGCATTAGACAGGGAGTCAGGAGCCTGGGGCTCCATCTCCGACCTTGAAGCAGGTTCTTCCCCTCTCTGAGCCCTAGTTTATTCATCAGCAAAATGGACGGCGCCCAAATTATTTCAGACATGGGAAATTGGTTTCATTTTTTTTTCCTGTTGATTAGTAGTGGCTGGGGCAGGGCAAGGATAGAACGCTGTGATTGATTAGCGATGTCTGACATGGATAGAGCTAATACGGGAATACAGGAGGAGTGCTATATATCTGCCTTCCCTAGGCTATCCCTAAGTCTCTTCCAGTTTTGGTCTTCTAGGGACTCTAGAACAAGGAGGGCAAGAATCAAGAGTTATGCAGCCATCTCCAAGGGAGGAAGCAGCAAAGTGACAATTTTATTAATAATGGTAATACTTGGGGACTTCCCTGGTGGTCCAGTGGTTAAGACTCTGCAATTCCACTGCAGGGGTGATGGTTCCATCCCTGGTCAGGGAACTAAGATCCCACATGTCGCGTGGTCAAAAAAAAAAAAAAAAAAAAAAATGATAACACTTGATTCTATAGGTGGAGGAAAACGTCTGAAAGAATTTACATCAAACCATAAACCATTAACATCAAACAGGGCGGGGGAGGGGGGGTTGACACACATTGTGTGTTAGTATGCGAATGGATTTTTCCTGTGGGTACAGATTCATTTTAACAGTCAAAAAACATAGTAAAAGTAATTTGGGTGAGACTATTTAAAGACTTTTTCAAGAATGGTCATAAGAGCATTATTCATAATAGTCAGAAATTGGAAGCAATCCAAATGTCCATTAATAGAAGAATGAATAAACTATGATACATTCATACAATGGAATACTACGCAAAAATAAAAAGGGACAAATGACTGATACATGGATGAATTTCAAAAACATTATGTTGAGCAAAAGAAGCTGAACCCCTAAAAATACATACTGTATGATTCCATCTATATGAAGTTCTGGAACAGGCAGAACAAATCCATGGGGAGAGAAGTTGCAATAGTGTTTGTCTCGGGTGGGAGGAAGGGAGCAGATATTGACTGGGAAGCAAGAAATTTTCTGGAGGATGAAAATGTTCTTCTATACCAGCACTGTCCAATAGAACTAAGATGTAATCCAGAGCTGTCAACCACATACAATTGTTAAGATATATTTTATTCATTTTTTACATTAGTTGATATCCGATGTATATTTGGTCCTTATGGCTCTTCTTAGGTTGGACCAGCTGCATTTCAAGTGCTCAGTAGTCACATGTGGTGAGAGGTCACTTTAGTAGACAACACAGGTCTGTATCTTAATTTGGGTTGTAGTTATATATAAAATTCATCAAGCTATGCACTTAAAATTTGTACATTTCACTTTATGTAAATTATAGCTCAATAAAAAAGAGAATCATACTTTACTAAAAAGCCAAAATTTTTAAAAATTAAAAGGAAGATAGGAAGAGACAGTGGGAATAGAGTAACCAGGCAAAGAAAGAATGAGATACATCCATAAATCTATTTCCCATCTTAGCAGGGAAATCTACCTGTACTCAGGACCCTCAAGACTGGGTCAGAAAACCACAAAAGATTAACTTTGGCAGAAGCTAATCAAGTGCTTAGTTTTCAGTCTTCAGCATCGTATCCTAATTTTTCTAGTGTGTTACGTGTAGCATGTAACTAATCACAGTAAAAGTAAATATAGACAATTTTACTGAATCCTTGACATTTGCTCCGGATGGTGCTAAGAACTTTCCTGCATGATCTCATTTACTCCTCTTCACAGCCCGTTGAGGTTGATTCTACTATGATCCTCCCATTTTGCAGACCAGAAAACCCAGGCTCAGGAACTTGTCCAAGGTCACTCAACTCAGAAGTGGCAAAGAAGGGATTTCTATGCAGACCTTCTGGCTTCTGACCTGGTAGTCTTAACCAATACCTCTACTGAAGCTTGAAAACGCTCCACTTGCTTTAAAAAAAGAAAGAACAAAATGAAGAAGAAAAAGAAATAAACAAATGAGGAAGAACGGACTCAAGGTTATGTCTATAAATAACATCACACTTGCTCCCTGACCTTCAGACTTGCTCTCCTGGCAGACAGAGGAAGAGCTGGGGTTATATAGAGCCTCAGGCTGTCTTATCTGAATGTCCATGGAATTGTGCGTCACATGGGAATGTCATTCCACCAGGAGTGTCCCAATTTCACAAAGGTTGAGAACAGCTGCCATGAAGAGCCTCTGATATCTACTTCTTGCTTTACAGATGGAGAAATTTAGAGATCCAAAGAGAGAAGGGTCTTGCCCAAGTACTCAGTGGCTCCATCTTTGCCTCTTCACTTTGCATTGAATTAATCCAATATGCCTTTTCCACCGAGTCAGGTCCTTTGGAGGAATCTATACCTGAATGAGACTTGCTGCCGGTCCTTGAGGGGTTTATGCTCCAGTAAAGGGACAAATTACCATATATCAAGTAAAGTATGAGGACCGTAAGAACTTAAGAGAGTTTTGCAGGCTCAGGAGAGGGGGAGTACAGAAAGTTGGAGAGGAAAAGGAAGACTGGCATTTGAGCTGGATCAGAAAGCAGAAATAGAGGAGTGGGCACTGCCTGAATGAGAGCCAGTGGGCACCCGTGTTGACTAAATTGTGTATACATTTCCTACACCCACTGCCTAGCACGGTGCTGGGTCTACATTAAGGCTCAAGCAGTGTTGGTTGACTGATGCAGGACGGAACTCACTCACCAGAAATGGAGAGAAAGATGCATTCATTCATTCATTCAGCAAATACTTACTAAATGTCTGTTATGTTCCAAGCATAGTTCTAAATGTTTTACCTGGGACTTGAGTCAAATATACCATCACCAGGCCCACCTCTCTTTATCCGACGTAACAGAACAACAATAATAGTAAGAGTAGGAGCTATAATTACCATTTATCTATCACATGCTTACAATGTGCCAGGTGCTTTGCTAAGCAATTTACATTAATTGACTCATTTTGTCTTCCCTCCCAAACTGAGGTAGGTACATTTATTAACTTCACTTGACAGGAGAGGAAGCCCAGACACTAAATGGATGTATAACATCCTAAGGTTACACAGCAAAGAAACAGGGAGCTGGGTGGTTTTTTCTTTTGGCTGCGCCTCACGGCTTGTGAGGATCTTAGTTCCCCTACCAGAGATACAACCTGTGCCCCCTGCAGTGGAAGAGCGGAGTCCTAACCACTAGACTGCCAGGGAATTTCCGGGAGTTGAGATTTTTAACACAGGCTGGTTCTTAGCCACTCCAGAATCCAATCACTTCTATGCATCATCTCATCCACCACCAAGTCCAAGTATCACTCCCTCAGCAAGATGCCTGTAATGTATACCTGTTATACTGGCAGCTACTATTGCCCTCTGCCCTGGCTGAAAACCCTCCAATAGTTTCCTGTACTGGTAGAACAAAATCCAGACCCTTACAGTGGCCCGGAAAACTCTAGATAAACTGGTCTCTGCCTCCCTCTCCAGCTTCATCTCCCCCACACCCTACCTCCCTGCTTTTCTTTGATCAACTGGCCTTACAGAGCCTGGAATCACCAAGTTCTTCCTCATCTGAGGGCCTTTGAACCACCTTCCTCCAGCCAGGAACATCCGTTCCCATCCTGGAGCACCTGCCCTTAGCCCTCTTCTCTGAGCCTGCAGCACCCTTTACTTAACCTGGAGCATCTTCGCCTTAGCCTAGACACCCTTCCCCAGCCTGATCATGCTTCCTCCACCCAGGAACATCCCTCCCTCCCTTCTGTGCCTGGTTCCTTCCTTTCCATCTTTCACATTTCAGGATAAATGTCACTTCCCCATGAGACCTTCCCTCATCACTTCTCTGATCCTTTATTCCTTTGCCTTTTCCCCACTCCTTCTCCCTTGTAGCACCTGCCACAGTGAGGATTTGTGTGTGCCTATTGCTTGGTTAACACCTGTGTATCCCTAGGTCATAAGCTGTTTTAAGGACTGTTTTCTTCTGTTCCCCGTCGTATGGCTGGCACATAGAAGTCACGCTACAAATCTTGATAGAATGAACAAATAGGTAAATAGGGTGGTAGACACATTACCCTCTTTAGGTGTCAAGGAATACTAATAATCACTGTTATGTTTCAAGCTCTTCTTGCAGGGTAAGCACTTTCACAAGCTGTTGCATGTACTCAGTAGATAACGCTATGGTGCAAGTATAATTCCTGGCCAAGGTCACATGGCTGGTAAGAGAAAGAGCAGGCCACCCAGGCCTCTCCACTCAAGGTACCTCTGTCTCACCCATCACACAACACTGCTTCTCAGAGTGTGGGCCTGCCCATTCCAGGATTGCCTCTCCTATCCCTCCCCTATCCCTTCCTTCACTTCCTCCAACGAGGGGTACCTGCCTTGAATTCTTTAGCTAGAAGAAGAGGATCAAAAGGTCTGTTAGGGCCTGGCTCCTTAGTATAGTAATAATGATCATTGTTATTGTTTATAGAAACATTACCAGGTGCCAGACCCTGTACTCACTTGTAACACAAACCACCCTACGAAGTAAGAACTATATTATCTGAGGCTCAGAAAAGCAAAGCCATTTGCCTGAGTTTACACAGTTAGGAGATAGAGCCAGGGTTCAAATACCTGCCCCTCTGACATCAGATTTTGTAACCCAGAAGAGGGAAGTCAGATCCAATCTGGAGCACTCACTCCCAGGCCTTCCCGCCAGCAGTCCCAGCTGTTCCTTTAGAAGGACTGCTGACCTTGCTCTGTCATCAGGACCAGCAGGCCCCAGAGAGGGGCGAGAGCCCTGGGAACACTGAAGATGATCCACCAAGAGAAGACCAGGCCTTCTAGATGTATTTTGTTCTATTTCATCTATTTTTTTTTTTTTTTTTGGCCCCGCCATGGGGCTCATGGGATCTTAGTTTCCCTACCAGGGATTGAACCCGGGCCCTCGGCAGTGAGAGCGCAGAGTTCTAACCGCAGGACTGCCAGGGAATTCCCTATCTCATCTTTCAAAATTATCTTTTGTGTATGTTTTATAACATAGATATTATCATTGTTCATGTATATATATATATATATATATATATTTTGTACATGTATATTTTATAAATAAGTATATCTACAGGGACTTCCCTGGCAGTCCAGAGGTTAAGACTCTGCACTTCCACTGCAGGCGGTGCGGGTTCCATCCTTGGGCAGGGAACTAAGATCCCACATGCCCAGGGCGTGACCAAAAATAAATAAATAAATAAAATAAGTACATCTACATATACTAGAGATATGGACTCAAAGGTGATTTCCTCTTAGGGATGTATGATCACAAAAGTTTGGAGATCATTGGTTAAGGCAGCCAGGACAAGGATTAAAAACAATTATGATAGAATATCTAGAAGCAAAACAATGAAGTTAGGTCCCTACCTCACACTATATTTAAAAATTTACTCAAAATAGATCGAAGGGGCTTCCCTGGTGGCGCAGTGGTTAAGAATCCACCTGCCAATGCAGGGGACACGGGTTCGAGCCCTGGTCCGAGAAGATCCCACATGCCACGGAGCAACTAAGTCCGTGCGCCGCAACTACTGAGCCTGTGCTCTAGAGCCCGCGAGCCACAACTACTGAGTCCACGTGCCACAACTACTGAAGCCTGCATGCCTAGAGCCCGTGCTCCGCAACAAAGCAAAGCCACCACAGTGAGAAGCCCGTGCACCGCAATGAAGAGGAGCCCCCGCTCACTACAACTAGAGAAAGCCCACGTGCAGCAATGAAGACCCAACGCAGCCAAAAATAAATAAATAAATAAATAAATTTACTAAAAAAAAAAAAATTTTTTTTAAATAAAAAAACCAAAATAGATCAAAGACCTAAAACTATAAAACTCTTAGAAGAAAACATAGGAGTGAATTTTTGTGACCTTGGATTTGGCAATGTGTTCTTAATTATGTCACCCAAAGCACAAACAACAAAAGAAAAAATAAACAGACTTCATCAAAATTAAAAATTTTGTGCATCAAAGGACACTATCAAGAAAGTGAAAAGACAACTGACAAAATAGTAGAAAATATTTGCAAATTATATATAAGGGTCTAGTCTCCAGAATATATATAGAACTCCTACAACTCAATAATAAAAGGATAAACCACCCAATTGAAAATGGACAGAAGACATGACTAGATATTTCTGTAAAGAAGATATACAAATGGCCAATAAGTGCATGAAAAGCTGCTCAACGTCATTAACCATAACAAACAAAAATGCAAATCAAAACCACAATGAGATACCACTTCACACACACTAGGATGGCTACAGCAAAAAAAAAAAAAAAAAATTTAAGAGGGAAATTGTAAGTACTGGTAAGAATGTGGAGAAATTGGAATCTTCCATGCATTGTCATAGGTATGTAAAATGGCTTGATGCTGTGGAAAGCACTTTGGTAGTTCTTCAAAAAGTTAAACAGAATTACCATATGACCCAGCTCCTATGTATATACCCAAAAGAATTGAAAACAGGTATTCAAACAAAACTTGTGCACAAATGACTATAGCAGCACTATTCACAATTGCCAAAAGATGGAAACAACCCAAATGTCCATCAAGGAATGAATGGATAAACAAATTGTGGTATATCCATACGGGGGAATATAATTCAACCATAAAAAGGAATGAAACACTGATACCTGCTACAACATGATTAACTTCAAAAACATGATGTTAGGGACTTCCCTGGTGGTGCAGTGGTTAAGGATCCGCCTGCCAGTGCAGGGGACATGGGTTCCAGCCGTGGTCCAGGAAGATCCCACGTGCCACGGAGCAACTAAGCCCGTGTGCCACAACTACTGAGCCTGCACTCTAGAGCCTGCGAGCCACAACTACTGAGCCCACGTGCCACAACTACTAAAGCCCGCGTGCCTAGAGCCCGTGCTCTGCAACAAGAGAAGCCACAACAATGAGAAGCCCACGCACTGCGACGAAGAGTAGCCCCCACTCTCCACAACTAGAGAAAGCCCGCGTGCAGCAGTGAAGACCCAACACAGCCAAAAATAAATAAATAAATAAATTAATTAATTAAAACAAAACATGATGCTAAGTGAAAGAAGCCAGAGACAAAAGGTCACATATTTTATGATTCCATTCATGTGAAATATCCAGAGCAGGCAAATCCATAGAGACAAAAAGGAGGTTAGTAGTTGCTAGGGGCCAAAGGAGGGTGGAATGGGAGTAACTACTTAACAGGAACGGGGTTTGCCTTTGGAGTGATGAAAATATTTTGGAACTAGATAGAAGTGATGTTGCACAACATTTTGAGTGTACTAAATGCAATGGAATAGTATATTTTACATGGTTAAGTTAACCTCAATAAAACAAAATTAATTATTATAAAAGAAATACATGATTGTGGTAAGAAAATATTTTTTCCAACAGGACAGAATGGTACTGAGGTCTCTTCCCACTCCCCATTTCCGCTCCCCAAAGGGAATAAACACAGATACAATTTATTATGTATTCATCTTCAAATATTTTCTACCCGTATAGAAATGTGCAGTACGTGTGTGTGTGTGTGTGTGTGTGTGTGTGTAGACGTTTCCTTTTTCTCTTACACAAATGGGATTATGTTATGCTCAGTTTTGCCTTTTTTGCTTGGCAATATATCAATGACTGTTCCATTTCAATACATTCTTTTTTTTTTTTGAAACTAAGCTGTTTATTTTTTCTTTTTAGTCTTTTTTTTTTAAGTGTACTGTTTTTCTCATTGAAGTATAGTTGATTTACAATGTTGGGCCAATGTGTGCTGTACAGCAAAGTGACTCAGTTATACACATATATACATTCTTTTTTTTATATTCTTTTCCATTATGGTTTATCTCAGGTATTGAATATAGTTCCCTGTGCTATACATTAGGACCCTGTTGTTTATTCATTCTAAATGTAATAGTTTGCATCTACCAACCCCAAACTCCCAGTTCATTCTTCTTCCTCCCCCCTCCCCTTTGGCAACCACAAGTCTGTTCTCTATGTCTATGAGTCTCAACACATTCTTCTTAATAGCTCCATTATATGAAAGTACTCTCCCGTCTCTCCATCTTCAGAGTTCTGAGTTCCAACTCCCGTTCTGCCACAGACTTGCCCATGACTTTGACCTTGGTTGTTGCTTCTTCACACAGCATTGTGAGGAGTCTTTAATACCCAGCAGGTGCCTGGCCCCGTGGGCTTTGTGAGAATGACAGCTCCTTTCTCCCTCACCCTGCCCTACTCTGGGACCAGCTGAGGGTACTGAAGCGTAATGCTCATGCTCTAGAGTCTAGACTCCCCCTCTTACTAGCTGTGTGACCTCAGGCAAGTTCCCTAACCCTTCTGAGCCTCAGGTTCCTCTGGTTGCATTGAGGATTGTAACAGCCTTCCAGGAGGATGCACGGGAAACACTGAACCCAGCTCAGAGGCTGGCGTCATAGGATCTTTCAGGAAGAAAACGTGGGTTGAGCCCTGGGCCTGTGGCCACCTGCCTTTGGGTAGGGCTCTAATGCAGGGTGCTGAGGCGGGAAGGTGAGGCCAAGCTGGGCGGCCCTGAGAACCCAGGAAGGAGGCGAGGCTGGAGTGGAAACGATTAGAATGAGAACAAACTGGCTCCTGAATAGAAGCTTTTATTCCTGCCGGAGAGGGCTTTGTTCCCCAAACACGTGACACACAAAAGCCTCTACTTGAATTTGGGAACCCTAATTGGTTCTCAGGTGGGGGAGGAGAGGGGTGTCCAGATTTAGGGATTCCTTAAAGGGACAATGCAAGGGAGAGCTGGGCTCAGGGTTCTTTCTCATTGTCAGGGGGAGGGGATGGGGTGGGGTGGAGGGGGAAGAGCTGGACCAGTGGGGGTGGGGGAGCAGTTCAGTAGAGGAGGGGGAGGGGAAAGGAGGGGAGATGGGAAAAGAGGGAGAAGCATGGAGAAACTCACAGGCTCCCACCCCCTGGCTCAGTGCTTGGAAAATAGTAGGTGCCGAGGGAAGAAAAGGAAGGAAGGAAGGAAGGGAGGGAGGGAGGAAGGAAGGAAGAGAGAGAGGGAGGAAAGGAGGGAGGGAGGGAGGAAGGAAGGGAGGGAGGGAGGGAAGGAGGGAGGGAGGGAGGGAGGAAAGAAGGAAGGAGGGAAAGAGGGTAGGAGGGAGGGAGGGAGGGAAAGAGGGAGGGAGGGAGGGAAGAAAAGCACGCTTCTTACCAAATCCCATAAGCCTTGCCTGGTTAAGGCCCTTCCTCCCTCCCCAACCTCTTCCCACCACCCTCACCCTCTCTCCCATGCTGCAGGCACAATGCTGCCTTTTGGCTCCTGGGATACCCCAAGCTCCACCCTGCCCCAGGATCTTTGCACTTGCTCTTTTTTTTTTTTTTTTGGCTGCATTGGGTCTTTGTTGCTGGGTGTGGGCTTCCTCTGGTTGCAGCGAGCAGGGGCTACTCTTCGTTGTTGTGCACGGGCTTCTCACTGCGGTGGCTTCTCTTGTTTCGGAGCACAGGCTCTAGGCTCGCGGGCTTCAGTAGTTGCAGCCCGCAGGCTCAGTAGGTGTGGCTCATGGGCTCTAGAGCGCAGGATCAGTAGTTGTGGCGCACGGGCTAGTTGCTCCGCGGCATGTGGGATCTTCCCGGACCAGGATGGAACCCGTGTCCGCCTGCATTGGCAGGCGGATTCTTAACCACTGCACCACCAGGGAAGTGCTTTGCACTTGCTCTTCCCTCAACCTGGCTCCCCTCCAATCTTCCCACAGCTATCCTGAAGTTCAAGTATCACTTCCTCAAGAGAAGTCTTCTTGGACCCCCATGATTCTAGCTCATCACCTTGTTTTACTGTCTTCAAGGCCCTTATCACTTACAGAAATTACTTGCCTATTGTCAGATTCCAACTCCAGGAGAGCAGAATGATGGACTATGTCCATCTTGTGCCCATCCCTGTCCCCAGCACTCAGCACAAAACTTAACACACAGCAGATGATCAAGAGACCTGAGGAAAGGGGCAGTGGCTGCTGTCACTTCCCAGCCCCCAGAGCCATGGTTTTTAGGGTCAGCTGGGCTCATGACTCCCTTTGAAACTTTCTAGTTGGGTGGCCTTGGGCTAGTCACTCTCTGCCTTCATTTTCCTCTTCTTCAAACAGTACAGAACCCACTTCGCAGGGGTATTTTGAGAGTTGAAGAGAGAATGTAAGCACTGAGCAAAGATAGGCATATAATGAGCACCTGATAAAAAAATAGCCACGTAGGTAATAGCACAGTAGATATTTCTATGGAAGGCGGAGAAAGGATTCCCATTTGCTTGTCCCCAACCATGTGACAGGCACTCCCATATGGTATTTTAGTGAATGCTTATAAATAATGTTTGAAACAGGCTTTGTTTTTTGTTTTTTTTTGCAGGGGGATTGCGCCGGGTGGCTTGTGGGATCTTAGTTGCCCGACCAGGGATTGAACACTTGCCCTTGGCAGTGAAAGCACGGAGTCCTAACCACTGGACCTCCAGGGAATTCCCCTGAAACAGGTTTTGATTGTCCCCATATTACAGATGAGAAAACTGAACCTCAGAGTGGTTAAGAGACTTGCCCAAGATCACACAGGCGATAAGCAGCAGAGTTAGGATTTGAAACCAGCTCTATCCCTGTGCTCCGCCCATTCTCATCCAAAGTCTTTCTTTGACTTCCGGTGTCAGGAGGCTGGAGGGGCAAGGAGAGATTCAGCATCCTGAGGGTAGGAATGGGCAGAAGAAAGACTATGAGGGATGCGCAAAGATGAGGCCCTCAATTAGGACCAGCTCAGGGCCTCATTGTATGGGTAGGTAGAGTCCTGTGTTCTGAAGCCAGGGGCTCTGTGCTTTAGCTATGTATTCGAGCACCTACTCTGTGCCATGCACCAGGATGTCAGACAGGACATATCCTACAGTTGTGCACTAATGGAGCCAAGGAGGATTGAAACAATCACTTTGAAATCCCTAGTGAGGATAATCATTTTCCCTATGGCCTGGGGTGATGGCACCCACACTTTGCCAGAGCTGAAGGTATTATTGGGGCCTTTTCCTGCTCCCAGCTCCAGCCTGGGCCCTGGGTGCAGGGTCCCTTTAAGAAGATTGTGTCCCCCTCCCTCTCTGCGCCCGCCACCCCCCCCACCCCCCCCATAATTAGCCAGCTAAAGAAAGAGCTGGCTCGAAATGGGATTGTGCAGACCCAGCTTTGGGCCCTGAGGACGTGGGATCGAGGATTGTTATGCTAATCGCCTGAGATCAGCAGTTCCCGTGCCCTTCAGATGGCAGGTAGTGATGCCGGGCTCTGCCCAGCGGCTGTGGCTGTAGTTCTGCAAGGGAGCCGGCCTTTTCCTCCTGCTTCCTGCTTCCTCTGCCTCCCCGCTCCAACCTACCCCATAGGACTCGCCCTGTCTGTCTTCCACCCTGCCTGGTGGCTGGGATGCTTGGCCTCTCCTAGAAATGTCCAGCCCAGCTCTTTCCACTCTCCAAAGAGAAATGGATCTTATTGTCACCTGCTTGCCTGTGGAATGGGTGCTGGTGGGAGATGCAGATGCAGGAGGAGAAGGTACCCAGTTCCTCCTTATAGCTCACTCTCATTTCTGGCACTGAGCCTCATCTTTCCTGGGTCCTTCCTGCCCCCCATCTGGAAACTGGGGCTTGGCCACTTACTAACTATGCCATCATGAGCAAGTGACTGCCTCCCAGAGCCTCAGTTTCCTCATCAGTAAAATAGGTTGATGATAATAGTACCTATCACAAAGGATTGAAATGCAGATGGAATGAGAGCTGGCATTGAACATACCCAGCTCATCAGTCGCTACTATCAATCCAGAGCTTGATAGTAGCCCTAGTGTAGTGTGTCAGCCTTGTGCTGAGTCCTTTTTTACGGCATTATCCTATTTTGCCTTTCAACCATCCTGGGAGGTAATTATCATTATCATCTCCATTTTACAGATGAAGAAACTGAGGCTCAAAGGAGCAAATTCACTTGCCCAGGATCCACCCCGAGCTGGCCTGTTCTCTTAACCTCTATTCTGCAGTTTGGCATGTAGCCATCCACCGTGCAGAAGGTGAGCTTGGTTGGTATGAAAGATGCTCACATAAACATGTGTAATAGTTATATATTTAATGTGCAAGAGAAAAAAAATAATAAAACTGGCATTTCAAGCCTATGAATTCACAAATAGTATTGCTTAGGTTAAATATATTTACATCCATACAATGACTTGCACAAGTCTGGTCATAGCAGTGTTATTCATAGTAGCCAAAAACCGGGGAACAGCTGAGACATCCATCAACAATAGAATGGATGAACAAACCGTGGTACAGTCATACAATGGAATAAACTTACTGATCCAAGCCACAAAGTGGATGAAACTCACAGACAGAATATTGGATGAAAGAAGCCAGATTCAAGAGAGTACATACTATACAATTCCATTTATATGAAGTTCAAGAACAGAGGGAAGTCAGATTAGTGGCTGCCAACTGGGGAGGGTCTCAACAGGGAACCTTCTGGGGTGATGGAAATACAGTATATCTTGATCTGGTGTGATCACATGGGTGTCTGCGTAGGTAAAAATGCATCTGGAGGTACATTTAATATTTATTCAAGTTGATGTATGTAATGTTTGCACCAGTAGATCACTGTTAATAATTTAAGTTTAAAAATAATAAATTCATTTAAAGAAAAATAGTGAATAAATAGTTCAGGGCATATGCAGATATGGCCAAAAAGCAAAAGCAAAAAAACTCCAGTGACTGAAGTTGGGAGAAGTATCCAACCTAAGTTTTATTCCGCTTCCCCTTTTCGTAGAGTGCCAGATAAACATACAGGAAGCCTAGTGAAATTTGAATTTCAGATAAAAAACCGAACACTTTTAAGGTATAAGTATGTCCCATGCAATATTTGGGACATGCGCTGATTTTTTTTTTTTTCTTTGCTTTTGTGTGTTTACCAGAAATTCACATTTATTTGGGCGTCCTGTATTTTTATTTGCTAAATCTGGCAACCCTAGCCTCTCGGGACCCCACCCGGTCTCGCAGCCCGGTGCCCACCGCAGGCGGGAGCGCCCGGCGCGGTGCAGTCACGCCGGGCGCAGCCTGGCAACGCGGCCACAAAGGGAGTCCGGGAGGCGGAATCTTTCCACATGCCTGATCAATGGGGGCGCGGAGACGGCGGCGCAAACAGGCCTGAGACAGGCGCACAAAGAGGAGGCCCCTCGGCCGCTCCCGCCTTCCATTGATCCCGACCCTTTGTGGCTTGGACAAACGGGGGCACGGCGCCTCGCGGGTACTCGGCCCATTCTCCTTAGGGGGAGAGGCCCTAAGGCCCAGGAGGACCGCCGCCCCGCCAGCCCGCCCCACCGTTCCCCCTCCTGTGGGCTCCAGGCCTCAGGTCTGGGGGGGTGTCCAGATCCCTTCAGGGGCACTGGGCAGGGCACAGGGTGGGGTCGGACCAAGCCAAGGAAGGCCGTAGCCCAGAAAGGTGTGGAGCCTGCCAGTGGGGTCTGCCACCCACATCCAGTCTCCTGAGGATGCCCCAGTCTGCCCTGTCAGGCCTTCTGTCTCCCTGGTTACAGGCAGGCCTTGCAGTCTTTATTTTTTTTTATTTATTGAACAAATATTTATTGAGCATTTGCTCCAAGCTGTTCCCACTCTCCTGCCCCCATGGCCATTTAAACTGGCCACTTAAACTCTTCTTCCAAGTTATCACCTCTCTGGGAAAGCATCCCTGACTCCCCTCCCACTCCCAGGTCAGGTAGGGACTCCCCCTCTCTCACTGTGTGTGCCGCCTTCCATCATAGTAGGAACAGCTGACAATTATTGAACGCTTACTATGCTCTCTGTGCTAAGCATGTGACGTTACCTGTCTTCTTTTATCCTCACAACAGCCCTCTAGGTGGGAGCGGCTATGATCTCCACTTTCCAGAGGCGGGAACTGAGGGTCACACAGCTAGCAAGGGGCAGAGTGAGGATTTGAACGCAGGCAGTAGATTCCAGAGCCCAGGCATCCTCCCCACTGTGCAAGCTTCCAGGCTCTGTTCAGGATTCATTACTGTGACCCAGCTGGCACATCCCTGATGTCTCACTTACCCCCTCAGAACATTGACTGCACTGTCTTATTGTGTCTATTTGCCCATTTTCTTCTGTTTTCCCCACTAGAGGGATAGGTCTGTGACCTCAGCACCCAGCACAAATAAAGGTGCCCAAGGTATATTTGTTGATCGGCACTACTGGGTTTGAGAACATTTTGCTAGGCCCTGGGAGAGGGAAGAGGGAGGAAAACCTAAAGGTGAATCTGATACAGTTTCTGCCCACAAATGAGCTTGAAATCAGACACTCAAATAATATAAGAAGGGTTGCAGGGCTCGGGAGTGCTCCGGAGTCTGGTGCACAATTTTTTCCCCTTTAAAAACAATCAACTTTATTGAGATACAATTTACATGAAATAAAATGCACCCATCTTAAGTGTCCAGTTCAATGAGGACTGGCAAATGCATACACCCATGGAACTAGCATCCCTGTCAGATGTAAAACATTTCCATCTCCCCAAAAAGTTCTCCTGTGCCCCTTTGCAGTCAGTGCCCGCTCTCCCACCCTGGTTCCCAGGCAACCACTGATCTGCTTTCTGTCACTATAGGTTAGTTTGCATTTTCTAGAATTTCATATAAATGAAATCATACAATGTGTACTCTTTTGTGTCTGGCTTTTTTCGCTCAAATGCTAGTTTGGAGATTCAACCATGCTGTTGAATGACCCCTTAGTTTCAAATCCCCTCTTTCCTGACCTCTTTGAGATTCAGTCTCTTCATCTATAAGATGGGAGTGGATGCTGTGAGGGTTTTTTTTTTCTTTTAATTAATTAATTAATTTATTTTGGCTGCGTTGGGTTTTTGTTGCTGTGCGAGGGCTTTCCCTAGTTGTGGCAAGCAGGGGCTATTCTTTGTTGTGGTGTGCAGGCTTCTCACTGTGGTGGCTTCTCTTGTTGCAGAGCACGGGCTCTAGGTGCGCGGGCTTCAGTAGTTGTGGCTCATGGGCTCTAGAGCGCAGGCTCTGTAGTTGTGGCACATGGGCTTAGTTGCTCTGCGGCATGTGGAATCTTCACGGACCAGGGATCGAACCCGTGTCCCCTGCATTGGCAGGCGGATTCTTAACCACTGCGCCACCAGGGAAGTCCCATCTGTGAGGGTTTTTGAGAGACTGTCTGCAGAGTGCCCAGGACCTACGCATAGTAGGTACACAACAAATGTTCTAGATTAGTATAGCGATTCTGGTAGACAGCAAGCTCCATGACACAGTAGGCACGGGACCTGCACACCATAGGCATTCAGTAAATACTCTTGATTGTCATAACCTTTCTGCTAGACTGTATAAGCTCCACGAGGACAGGGACCTTATTACAGATGGTGAATCCAGAGGCTAAGAGAGGTATAGCAACTTGCCTAAGATCACACAGCTAATAAGAGGCAGAGAGTTGAGACTGAACCCAGGCAGCCTAGTCCTGGGATTCTTACTGTTTATTGCTGTTGTTTTTACTGTTGTGAAAAAATGGGGTCAAAAGCTATGGGGTCTTTACTCTTAATCACTATACAAAACTGCCTCACAAACATTTTTCTCCTCTCCCACTATCTCCCTGAAACTTTTTGTCAACTTCATCTTTACCGACCCCCCATGGAGGCAACATAATGTTAAAAAGAACACCTATATTACCACTAATATATTTTTTGAGTTTATGTGCTGGACAGTATTCTGAGCCCTTCATATATATTAATTAATGTAATTCCCCAACTACACTGTAAGGTCTGTTCAGTGTTTCTGCCCATTTTGCAGGTGAGGTGGCTGAGAGGCTGCGATTTTGGAGCCAGGACACCCTCCTTTTGAAGCCCGGCATGGCCACATTCTCTCGTGGAACTCTGGTAAGTCTCTTCCCTCACCAGCCTGTGTGTTCCCTCTCCAAGGCTTCTTGAGAGCCCCTCCCTGGCCTGCCATTTTTCTGGGCACTTCTCCTTTCTGACCCCTCAGCACGGTTTTCTCTTCCTGCTGATTCTAAGTTTCTTTCCCCAGTCACTCCCTGGGCCTTGGCAAGCCCAGGCTACAATTTCAAAAGGAGTTGAGTTCCTTCTGGAAAGGGGCTGGGACTGAGCCCTCCCCTCCCTCCTGTCTCTTCCCATAAATACCCCCTGTGTGCAGCACCCAGGGGCCCCAGGGAGCCGGGCTGCTGACCTGTAATTAGAAACTTTTCTCCCTTCCCCAGCTGGGAGGAGGAGGGCCCGAGTCTGCGCCAGACATCTTGTTTGTCATGAATTATTCAGGAGATGGGAAGTGGAGTCGAGAGGGCCCCTCTGCTGACCAGACATCTCAGGCCCTGCCCAAAGCAGACTAACCCCCCAGCTCTGCCCCTTTCTCTGGTTCAGACCCAGAGAATAAACAACCTGTGTTCCAGGTGTGTTTACAGAGGGGGGTTTGCATCCCGTGTGGGAGGTGTGTTCTTCAGCTGAAGGGGGTGACAGGGACTTACCCAAGGTCACAATGCTAGGAAGAGGACAACTGAGCTGGGATAAACCCAGGAATGAGGCTGGACAGAGGGCCAGGGAGTCGGGGGCGGGGAGCAGGAAAGGCAGAGGTGCTTCCCTTTCTCTCCTTGCCGCCCTTGCTAAATCTCTGGAATGTTGAGAAGGGAGATAATGTTAGAAAACTAACTTCATGGAGCACCAGCTGGGTGACAAGCAGGAATTATTTTGGAGACAATTCAATTTTCACAACACTCTGAGGAATGTGTTATTATGCCCATTTTATGGATGCAGAAACTGAGGCTCGGGGAGATAAAGGGAGTTTTTTTTGAGGACACATACAGCTGGTTAGTGGCAGGCAGAATGGTCTCAAACCTAGCACATCCCTCCATGGCACACTCTTTTTCCATCGTTCCTGGTGGGTGGGAAGGCAGGGGTGGCAAGGGATCCTGGCTCTTAAACCCACAATGATCCTTGGATCCAACTTCCCTGTTGTCAAACCTCTCGGTAGCCAAGGCACTGGATCCATGGCTCTGCTCCAGGAGAAATCCTTTGAGAATCATGAATGACTCTAAATGAGCCTTAGGATGCTATCTGCCATCCCACACTGGTTAGCCTTGGCAAGGTAGCCCTTTAGAAGGCTCAGGGCTTCCACTGTGGCATGAAGCTGGTAATTCTGAGATAGACCAGCTCTAAATGTAGTTCTCAGAGTGGCTAAGAGAATAGGATTTGGAAAAGGACTGCCTGGTTCCACTCCGTACTATCTGTACCAACTTGGGACAGTTCCTTAAGCACTCTAAGCATCAGTTTGCCCGTTGGTGAAGTTAGAGGATGATAAGGAAAAAAATATGAAGAGTAAATATGGTAATGCATCTAAAGCATTTAGCATAATGCCTGGCACACTGACATTATTATTCTCAATAAGAATTATTTATTATTATTATTCCTGATAACAGCCTCTCCTTAAGCATGGTTAACAGAAAGGCAGGAACTACTAGATAAACATGTGTCTTCTTCAGGAAATATCACCCCAGTTTCCCTGAGGAGCTCTCCCTCCACCAATATCAGTCCCTGAACCTTGGATGGCACTTACTCTACCCCTGTGATCCAGCCTGGCCACAGGATTGGTTGAAAGATGGACCTGTGACCCAATGAGAGCCAATCAGAGAGAGCCCTGAGATTTTGGCTGGGGAGAGGCAATCTCTTTTCCACTAGGAGGAGAAAGCAAGCATGGGGCTTCTGAGGGCCATCTTGTCACCCTGGGGAGGAACATGTCTGCCAGAGAATGAAGCCACTGAGGAAAGCACAACCAGACATGGCAAGGACATTGAAATCTTTGAACACCTGGATCCAATTGTGAGCCACTAAATAATTATAATTAATGATTAATTTTTTTGTTTGCATCAGTTTGAGTTGAGTTTTCTGTTGCTTACAACCAAGAGTTCTGACTAAATATACCAATTATGTCCTCTCTTTCTCCCTCTGTGTATATATAATATATATACACACATATATATACATATATATATGCACACACACATATATATGTGCATATATATCTTTAATTAAAATGACAGTGTATGTTGAAGACTCACTTCTAATTATTACTTTTGTTTTACAAACTTAGGTCAAGAGGGAATGCCAAGTAAGACTTTAAGATTCACAACACCTACGTACAAATTATGGGCCTTTAACTCACTAAACTTATATTGCCATGGAGTCACAGACTTAGAGTCATGGCTTGGCTTCAACCATGGTTTTCCTTTCTGCTTTCAGGAAAACATTTAATTTCCACCCTGGGCGTAGTCTATCCCAGCTTCCTTGTGGTGCACTGTTTCTGTCTGCCTTTTGTCTGTGTGCTGGTGGTGTCAGAGCTGGTAACTATCTGTTTACAGTTTCAGACAGAAACATTAATTGCCTTTTGAACCTCCCATTTTCCTCTAAGAGCTCCCCGCTTGACTGTCTCAACTGTCTCACTGTATTTCTTTCTGCACAAAGAGAAATGTCTATTTTTTCCCATAAAGTCTGACCACCTGCAAATCCCTACATATTCGCTTGTGAGTAGGCAACATGAGAGAAAACCATGTAGGCAGCAAAATATCTGTGTTGAACAGAGTTTACAGGACAAGTTGTCACAACCCAGAAGCTTCTAGGCCAAACAAGGAGGCAGATGTGGGGTGGTAGGAAAAGCCCTGGAATTGGAGTGAGACCAACTTTTGAAATCTGTTTTTTTCGCTCACTTGCTGTGTGACCTGGGGCAAGTTACTTCATTTTGCTGAGCTTCAGTTTCCTCATCTATAAAATGAGCATGATAGTACCTGCTTCACAAGGTTGGACAACATAGCTGCTAGACAAAATCACTATCCTCTGGAAGAGCACTTTCCTGTGCTCTTTACTTACCTGGTGTGGGTTCAAAACAATAACAAAACTAGCATTTATTGAGTATGTACTATGGGTTCAGCATTCTTTCTTTCTTTCTTTTTTTATTGGGGTATAGTTGCTTTACAGTGTTGTGTTAGTTTCTACTGTACAGCGAAGTGAATCAGCTATATGTATACATATATCCCCCTTTTTTTTGGATTTCCTTCCCATTTAGGTCAGCACAGAGCCCTGAGTAGAGTTCCCTGTGCTATACAACAGGTTCTCATTAGTTATCTATTTTGTATATAGTAGTGTATATATGTCAATCCCAATCTCCCAATTCATCTCACCCCCCCTTTCCCCCTTGGTGTCCATATGTTTGTTCACTATCAACATTATTTCAAGTGGTATTCAGCCTTACAATAAACCCTATGAAGGAGCTACTATTATTAGGCTCCCATTTTACAGGGGTGGAAGTAGAGGACCAGAGAGGGTAAGTAAGTTGCTGAAGTCACACAGCTCAGAGGCTAAGCTGGAATTTGAACCCAACAGTTTCACTCCACAGCCTTCTCTTACCCATAAGTACACAGTCCTCACTGAGGTAGCAGATACCAGCCACCCCCACTGGAGGCCAGGCAGGGCCAAAGGCTGGGTTGCTGCCTCCTGGGGCAAAGCACATCATTCTGACTTCCCTGCCCTGATGGCCAAGTCTACTCCACAGAGAACTTGATGTTTCCAAAGTCCAGACCCCTCTACTCTTGAGAGGCATGGTGGGAATAAGGACACAGTAATTTAGGTTTGAAATCCAAATCCTCCCCCAACCCCATACACATAATCACACTTCCTGTATACCAAGAGGAAAGGGGAGAAACCAGGGAGACAGGTCATGTGGGAACCTGAGTGCGGGACTCTGTGTGCACATACATCCCTACATGCCTTGCTCAGTCACCCTCATGACAGCAGAGCACATGTTAACACAGGCATGTGTTAACGTGGGCATGCACCCGTGCAGTCACAGAGGGAACACATGAGTATGTGTGACCTCACAAGTACATGCATCTTCCCTCCACACTTACACTCCACCCACCCCACCCTGCGCTGAATTCCTGGGCTTGGTCAGACCTCATTAAGCAGTGTAATGTAAAGGTTAAGCACACAGACTCTGGCTCCTGACTGCTGGGTCTGTGTGTGCGTGTTTTGTTTTGTTTTGTTTTTTGGCTGCGCTGCAGGGCTTGCGGGATCTTAGTTCCCCAACCAGGGATTGAACCCGCTCCCTTGGCATTGAAATCACAGAGTCCTAACCACTGGACCACCAGGGAATTCCCTGACTGCTGGGTTTGAATCCACACCAGCTGTGTGACTTTGAGCAAATCCTCTCAGCTTTCTGTGCCTTGACTTCCCCATCTGCAAATGAGAGCAATAATAGTATCTACTCCCTGAGGGTGTTATCAGGAATTTTATATATAGCACATAGTATATATAAGTGATGTTGTATCCTTCATCCAACTCATCAGCTTCTCCAGAGGTAGACTCAGAGATGGAGCTTGGCATGCAGAACTTTATTAAGAGTTGTTCCTGGCACCAACGCCTGTGGAAAGGTAAGGAAGAAAGCAGGAATGGGTAGAGGGAAGAGTTGGGCTGTAATGCAGTCTCAATGGAGGCCTCAGCGAACCCTCTGGAGAGCTCTGAAGCTGAGACGGTCCATCACAGTTGTCCTGAGTTGACATGAGGGGGCTGAGCATTTATAGCTGCATTTACCAGTCCAAGGACATGAGCTACCCTGAGAAAAGGGCATGACCTTGGTGCAATGGCTCCCTTCAACTGCGAGTAAGCCACAGAGAGGACTCAGCCATGACCTGTCAGCCACCAACTCCAGGGAAATGTATACCTCAGTCATAAAGGGGCATCAGGGCAGTGTACCATGGCATCTGCTACACAGCCCCCAGACCACAGCTAGGGGAGGGGGTATTCTCCCCTCCTCTCATCTCTGGACTCCAAACAAGGACCCTGAAAATAATGAATCAAGGAACAGGAACCTCAACTTTCCCTGACTTGGACCAGGGTGTTCGCTTTTGCCTCTGAATTCCATGGCACCTTATTCAAACCTCAGGACCCTATATAGCACATCCTTGAGTAATAATAAGTGGTGTTAACATTAAGGAGCATTTGCCCAATAAATATGAACCAGTTCTGAGTATCTTAAATGGATGAACTCATTTAACAATTACAACAACCCTATAAGGTGAATATAATACTGTTATCTGTACTTTATTGATGAAGAAACTAAGACACCAGAGAGGCTAGGTAGTTTGCCTAAGGTCACACAGTTTGTGTGTGGTGGAGCCAGGATTCTAACTTGGAGAGTCTGATTCCAGCACTCAGTGTTAACCAGCCCCTGTGCCTAGCGGTTAGTGTTAGCATGGATGATGTATATCCATGGATGGATGGATGGATGGATGGACGGACAGAGAGAAGGACTGGCAAATGGATGAACAAATCAATGGATATATGAATGCATGAATGGATGAATGGATGGGTGGAGAGTTGAATGGACAGATGGATGAATGGACAGATGGATGAATACATGGATGGATGGATGGTTGGATGGATGGATGGATGGATGGATGGATGGATATCTAGTGTCCTGGCCTTCTTGGAATTTTCCATTCTAGTAGCTGCTTCCCCATTAGAGCAACTGGGTCCACATGAGCAGGGAGTGTGGTCCAGGCCTGAGCAAGGAAGACAGATCTAGACCTTCACCTCCTGTAGCTCTGACCTTTAACCAAGTGATGATGGGACTATGTAACAGAAGGAGACCTCAGAAGCAATGGCAGAATCCCAGGCTTGCCCCCTCTGTGGCTGGGGAGAGCCTACCTGTCTGGGCTACAGAGGTCTCATCTGTAAAATGCAGTGGCTGGAACTTCTAGGTCAGACACACTACAATTCTTTGAAGTGAGAACTCAGGCTAAGGCACTTAGTCCTCTTTCACCTGTGGAGACCAGCCAATTCTAATTTATTTCTTCCAGGCACCATCTCCTTCTCTACCGCCTGTTTTTGCAGGCTTCCCCCAGAATGCACTCCTTTTTAAAGCATTTTTTCTTCTCCTCTTCTATCACCTCTTTTCTGTTCATCTTAATACTTCATGCTCCCAACCATGGAATGGCCATTGCTGAACATGCACTGGGGCTGCCCGATTTCCTCCCTGTCTGGGCATGTGGGTGCTTAACTGCTATTTCCTTTTTTTAATGACTGACAGGCAGCACCCAGCCCTGGAGGGGAGATGCACAGCTGGAGCTGTGGTTCTAAGAGACTCTGAATCTTGCTGGAACCATAAAGCCCCACAGGAAGATTTTCTAAGGCAAAGAATTTTGGAACTCCTACAGTCTTAACTCCCTGGATTAGTGCCCTGTGACCAGACAATGGAGCAAAGGGGGAAAAAGTTCAGCAATCTGGGCTTAGGCTCTTTCTCTGACTTTGGGCAATTCACATCTCTTTTCTGCCTCAGTTTTTTAAATCTGTAAAATGAGAGCTTGATCAGTCTATAAATTCACACAAAGGGAAGCAGATTACCTGGTTCAAACCTCAGCTGAACCACTTACCAGCTACATGACCTTGGGAATGACACCTCTCTAAGCCTCAGTTTCCTCATCTGTAAAATGGGGATGGTAAGACCACCCACTTCATAGGGTTCTTGTAAGAAGTAAATGAGATAATGTGTGTACAGTGCAAAGCACAAAGTAAACACTTAGTAATTGGTAGTGGCTGCTGCAGTGTTAGAGAAGAGAAAGAAAGGAGCTAGCTGGCAGCAGACAGGCAGAGATATATATTTAAATTCCAGGTGTTCACATCCAATCTTACCAAGCTGAACCCTCCCTGGCTCCAGAATGCCTGTGCCCTTCATACAGAGTGAAACAGACAGGACATTTCAGAGATTGTGGGTGGTGATGTAAGGAAGGGTAACACTTGAGAAATATTGGACAATGCTTTTTTTTTTTTAATATTTATTTATTTATTTTGGCTTCACCAGGTCTTAGTTGCAGCATGCGGGCTTCTTAATTGCAGCATGCATGCGGGATCTAGTTCCCCGACCAGGGATGGAACCTGGGCCCCCTGCACTGGGATTGCGGAGTCTTACCCATTGGACCACCAGGGAAGTCCCTGGACAATGCTTTTAAAGTGCCTGAAAAATGAATATTGCCTTTAGCCCAATAACTCCGCTGCTGAGATACAAGGACATTATTTGACATAGAAGAAAAAATGTAAGTATAAAGTGCTCATCTGAGTTGTTTATAATCACAAAAACTTGGAAACAACTTAGCCATCTTTAAGAGGGGAATGTTTGAGTGAAGGATATTTTGTAACTATTAAAATTATAGGGAATTCCCTGGTGGTCCAGTGGTTAGGAGTCCGCGCTTTCACTGCCGTGGGCTGGGGTTCAATCCCTGGTCGAGGAACTAAAATCCCGCAAGCTCCGTGGCTAGAGGAAGGGGAGCAAACAAAATTAAACAACTATATTTGCAAGCCGTTTATAATAACATAGAAAAGCATATAAAAATAAGCTAATGAATAAAGGGAAAATACAAATTTACATATATAGAAAGAATGGTGTTGAAAAAAACAAAATCAACTCCCCAAAGAAAATGCTGCAGGGAAGCATTCAAAGTTTATACACTAAAATGTAAACAGTAGTTATTTCTGAATAGTAGGGTTTGAGTGGTATTTATTTCCTAACTTTTCTACAAATATATCCTTTGTGTATATTTTTCCACTAGTACATTTTTCAGAGTTAAAAAAAAAAAACTTTAGAAAGAAACCTATAAGGAAATAAACCAAAATGTTAACAGTGGTTGTCTTTGGGTGGTATAGGGGATTATATTTTCTTTAATCAACATTGTATTTCTTTAATGAACTTTGTGTTTACTTAATGAATATTATACTTTCTTTAATGAACATATATTAGAATTATATATAGCTAAACTACATTTTTGTCAACTAGTTTAAAATTATAAATATAACATGTCACATTAAAAGAAAAATTCAATCAGTACACAAAAGTATCAGGTGAAAGTAAAAGTCCTTGGACCTCTCTTTATCCCTTAGTCTCTTTCCCCAAAAGTAACTGTTACCAGTTTCATGTGTGTTCTTCCAGAAATTTTCTGTGCATGTATACTTAGATATGATTATCCATTAAAATATATATAGAGAGAGAGATTCACACAATATAAATGATTCTGAAACGTGCTTTGTTATTCAATGCAGTATAGATTTTTGGGTATCTTTGCATGTATGATATTCTATTGCAATGACTACAAAACATTCCACTGTAATGTGACATTATAATTTATTTAATTAATCCTGACTGATGACCATCAAGGTTGATGATGAACATCAAGGGTGTTGCTAGCTTTTGCTTTTATAAACACTGCTGCAATGAACATATTTGTTTATACTATTTAACTTTTTCCCATTCGTGTGACTATATCTGTAGATAGAATTTTATTTTATTTTATTATTATTATTTTTTGGCCACACCGTGTGGCCTGTGGGATCTTAGTTCCCCAACCAGGGATCGAACCCTCGTCCCTGGCAGTGAAAGTGCGGCGTCCCAACCACTGGACTGCCAGAGAATTCTCTGTAGAATAGAATTTTATTTTATTTATTTATTTATTTAAAATAAATTTATTTATTTATTTGTTTTTGGCTGTGTTGGGTCTTTGTTGCTGTGCGCCGACTTTCTCTAGTTGCGAGGAGCAGGGTCTACTCTTCGTTGCGGTGCACGGGCTCCTCATTATGGTGCCTTCTCTTGTTGCGGAGCACGGGCTCTAGGTGCGCGGGCTTCAGTAGTTGTGGCGCACGGGCCTAGTTGCTCCGCGGCATGTGGGATTTTCCCGGACCAGGGCTCGAACCCGTATCCCTGCATTGGCAGGTGGATTCTTAACCACTGCGCCACCAGGGAAGTCCCAGAATAGAATTTTAGATATGGAATTGCTGAGGCCCAATGGTTTGTGTATTTTAAATTTCAAGATATAAGGTATTAAAAAAAAAGATATAAGATATTGCCATCCAGCAACATAAATAGATATATACATTTATAATATTTAAATATTATATAAATATATAATGTATTTATATAATGTATAATATATAATGGATTTATAAAATATGAAATATACATTATATGAATATACATCTGTTTATATACATATATATTTATACAAATTTAAATATATATACTATATGTATTTGAAACACATGAAGAGAAAAGACAAATAGAAGAAAACCTCAATATGTTAAGTAGTGCCAAAAGTGTGCAGTATAAGTATGCAAAATAAACAAAAATAAAACCGAAAAACTTTGTGCAGAAATAAATCATCAAAGGCTATATACCTAAATATTAAAAGTGACTTTCTTTGGGTGAGATCATGGGTAGTTTTATTTGTGTTTTACGCAGAATATAAATTTCTTTTCTAATCAGAAAACAGTATCACAGATATTATGAAAAGTACCTTTTTTTTAATTACAAAAGGCAATACATAGTCATTGTACTAAGTCAAAAATAAAGAAATGTGTTAGAAAAAATGTTAATAATGTCCTTCTCCTCACGTCCAAATTCATTCCCTGAGGTTAACAATGTTGAAGGCCTGGTGAGAGTACTTCCATACTCCTTTTCTAGAGCAGGTTATTTTTACACCGGAAAAGAAAGAATGAATAAAAGACCTTAAAAAAAATTTTTTTTTTTCAAATTAGGACCTCCACTGCCCTTTTGCAGACCATCCCCTCCCTACCACCCACTCTGCCAAATTGTGCGCCCTCTTTCCACGTCCAAACTTGCCTTCAAAGAAACCCACTTGGGGTCCAGCTCCCCAGGGGCACCTGCGCCTCTGCCTTGGTGCAGCCCCAGGCCCGCCGGGCCCGGGCCTGGGAGAGTCTGGCAACCCGCGCTGGGCGGCGAGGGGCCCGGACCCAGCGGGCCCAGGGCTGCCGGCGAGGCCTCCCTCCCACGTGGGTGGAGCCTGTGCCCGGCCTCCCTCCCGCCCGCTTTCTCTAGGAGTAATTAAGAGTGAAATCCTCCTCCTGGTGACCCCGGTGCTCCTGGCCCGGGCTGATTTACACATGAAAGGTCTACGGAGGGCCTGGGCTTTCTCCTTTTCACGTTCACAATGAGGCGCGGCCTATAAATAAAACCTCTCTGAGAAACGAGAGGCTTCAAAAATGTCTTTGTGTGTGTGTGTGTGTGTGTGTGTGTGTGTGTGTGTGTGAGTGAGAGAGAGAGGGAGAGAGGGAGACACGGAGAGAGAGAGAGAGACCACAGAAACAGAATGAAAAAGGGACATCCACTAAGAGTTGGTATTTTTTATTGAGTGCTTACTCTGTGCTTGGCCTCCTCACATCGCTTTTATAAGACAGACATGATGGTCCCTATTTTATAGATAAGAAACTGAGGTTCAGGGAGGGGAAGACCTGCCTCAGGTCCCACAGTGAATAAGGGGGAAAGCTTGGGCTCAGGAAGTGGGTTGAGCATGAGATACAAATGGTGGTCTAGGCCTCCATTATGATGGTTACAGGACTGTATGGATTTGTCAAAACTCATGGGACTATACACTAAAAAGGGAGACTTTTACTCTATGTAAAGCATACTGTAATAACCCTGACTTCAAAAAGGTAAAAGAAAAAACACACACACACACACAAAAAAACCAAAGGCGCCCATGGGCCAAGGGTGAGGTCCCCTGGCTGCTTGGGGCTTTTCTGTACCCTTCCATCTAGCAGGGCTGTTTCCTTATACCTCTGTATCCTCAGGCTCAGGGCCTGATATTGGAGAAATGTAGATACTAGGGAAATGTTTGCTTGCTTCAATGAATGAATGAGCTAAATAATTCTCCCTGGATCCATTTCTCCATCTACAAAATGAGAAATTGATGAAACACTAAGTTGAACTCCTGCTAATCAGCTCAGAGGTCACCTCCTCAGGGAAGCCTTCCTAGATCCCCTCCCACTCTCAGGCTGGATCTGGTGCCTCTTCTGGGCTCTCACAGAGCCAGGTTATACTCCCATCTCTGCACTGATCACACTGTATGTTATTTCTTGGTTCTGTGTGTCCTTCATGTGAATATTCAGGTTCTCTGCAGTAGGGCCTGTGTCTGTTTTGTACTCCCAGTGTGTGGCACATAGCAGGTGGAATGTCTCATGAATTAATGAATTAATGCATTTATTAGTTCTGGTCTGAGGTCCAAAACTGAATCATGCTGGTGTTGGCTGGAGCTGGGCAAGGGTCTAAAGCAGCAGAAACAGTCCAAGGCACAGAACCAGGAAATCCCTGTGCAGCAGAGATGAGTTGAAAGGCCTTACTTCTAGAGCACCAAGAAAACAATCCTGCTGTGACCTCTGCAGGAAATCCAAGCCTCCTCCTGCACCAGGCAGGGGGGCCGGGGAGGAGAACAGTCAGACTCTGGAGAGCAGATGGTTTGGAGCGGGGCTCCCCTGGCACTGGGAGCTGGCAACCTGCCTGCATCTGTCTGGGGCAGGGTTTGGGGTGGGATACGTGAGGCACATGAATGTTGTCAAGTCCCAGCTCTCCTCCTTCTTAGCTGTCGTTCCGCCTCACCAAGTCTCAGTCTCCACGTCTGTGAAATGGGCAGGGAATAGAATCATACCTACCTCAACACGTTTATTAGGAGGGCAAAGGGATATAATGAGGTCAAAATGCCTGCTATTTTGTACTGCTCAGAAAGATTTTCAACCCCCCTAACATGTTTTCCCTTTTCTCCCAGACGTATTTCACCCTAATTAGAGAGGCCTCTTGTGAGTTCCTAATAATAACATTAACTCTTCCTAAGGTTTACTGGGTGTCTGCTGTGCATCAGGCACTGTTCTTAGTTGCGGCACATGGGATCTTCATTGCTGTGTGCGGGATCTTCATTGCAGCATGGGGATTTTTTTAGTTGTGGCATGTGGGCTCTTAGTTGCATCATATGGAATCTAGTTCCCTGACCAGGGATCAAACCTGGGCCCCCTGCATTGTAAGCACGGAGTCTTAACCACTGGACCACCAGGGAAGTCCCAAATCTGTTTCACTTCATTCTTACAACTCTGGGCAGCGGGGGTTACCCCCTTTTTACAGGTTGGGAAACCGAGGCTCGGAGAAGGGAAGTAAAGGCTTCAAGTAAAACTACCAGCAAGGCATTCAACTAGGGCAAGAATTTAGACTTACTCGATGAAGTAACTACCCACCAGGGCATCGTGGGTAGCAAAGGAATCAGAATAAAAGCACGAAACCTTTACAAAGTGAGGAGGAGATGCCTTGGGGTGGGAGGTAAGGGGTAGAGACTAGGATGTGACTGGTTCACCTCTGGATCCTGGCACACAGTGGGCCCTCGAGAAATCTTTGGTGCTTGGTTGAAGAAATGAGGAGTGAATGAATGAATGAATGAATGAAGTGAGAGACTTGGAGCAAGGCCCCTGCTCTCTCTGGACTCAGTTTCCCATCTTTAAGTGGTTAAAAGCTAAGGTTCTCCTACTCAAAAAAATGGGCAAACGTAGACAATTTTGTACTCCATTTCCAGATGTTCACAGAACACTCTCCTGAACCCCCGCAACAGATTCCTTAGGAGAGGGTGATCCATGGAACACTGAGTAGGGAACCCCTGAACTTGAGGATCTGAGGTCCCTCTAGCTCTGCTACTAATAGCTGTAATGATAACAACAAGAGCAATAATCATAGGATTCAGAAGTTTTCGGACACTGACTCTGGGCCAGGCACTGTTACTTCGTTTAAGCTCTTCACAGCCCTGTGAATAATAACGATGCAGGCATTGTCATTATCATCTCTACTTTGTAGGTGAAGAAACTGAGGCTTAGAAGGACTCATTAACTTGCTCAGGTAGCATGGCCAAGCAGTAGGGGCCCTGGTTTCCAATTCAGCACTGTGGACACCAGAGTTTCAACTCTCCCACCTCCAATCCAGGAGAGTATAAACAAATGAGCCCCATGGGGCTCTTTCAAGGCCCAAATCAAGTTGCTGTATTTGGAGAACATATCAATATAATGCTGGCAACCATTCATTCCTTCAAGCATTCATTCAACAATCATGCATGTGCCAGACACAGACTGGCTAACGGGGGCTCAAAATGATCACGGCCCCTCCCCTCAAGCAGCCCCATTTATTGCATCTTTCCTCTGACACCCCCAGCACCAGATTCAGGGTGTGAGCAGCTCCATGGCAGATTCTCAGGCCCTGCTCCAGTCCCTGGAATAAGACTCTCTGAGGTTAGAGCTGGGAATCTGCATCTGACAAGTTTCCCGGGTTGATTCATAGACACTGAGATGTGGGAACTCCTGGATGGAGGGTGAGGTGACCTGGACAAGCAAGCAATTGTTTTTTTGTTTTTTTAATTAATTAATTTATTTATTTTTTGGCTGCATTGGGTCTTTGTTGCTGTGCACGGGCTTTCTCTAGCTGTGGTGAGCAGGGGCTACTCTTCATTGCGGTGCGCGGGCTTCTCATTGCTGTGGCTTCTCTTGTTGCAGAGCACGGGCTCTAGGCACACGAGCTTCAGTAGTTGTGGCAGGTGGGCTTCAGTAGTTGTGGCTCATGGGCTCTAGAGTGCAGGCTCAGTAGTTGTGGCGCACGGGCTTAGTTGCTCCACGGCACGTGGGATCTTCCTGGACCAAGGCTCAAACCCATGTCCCCTGCATTGGCAGGCGGATGCTTAACCACTGCGCCACCAGGGAAGTCCCAAGCAATTGTCACACAGAGAAAAGTTTTCTCTATGGATTATGGAGGTAGCCAGGGAAGGCTTCTTGGAAGAGGGGACCTTTAAGATGAGACCTGAAGGGTGAGTAGGAGTGAATAGACCAAGGGGAAGGGGAAAGAGACACAGCAAGGAAGAAGCCAGTCTCTGTCTTTAGGGAATTCACAGGGGGGAAGGGGGGAGTGAGGGGAGACGGGATGGAAAGCGGCAGCAGCTTAGCAGAAGGATGTGCCCAGGGGGCTCTGGGAATGTGGAAAAGGTGCCTGACTCAGCTTGGGGAATCAGGGGTGACTCTGCAGAGGAGGTGACTGTTTTCCAACACCCAGGTATAAACATCTGCTTCATCACATCTTGAGTGAAGAGAATGGGCATGGAAGAGATCCAGGGCTGGTCGGAGGTGTCATCTCCCAGGACGTTAGAGGCCTCTTATCAGCCTACTAACAGTGGGCGGAAGCCACATCATCCTCTAATCTGGATGCTGTTTTCACCTCCATTGTCAATGCTAAGCCTTTGCTTGTTTGAACTAAGTCCTTCCATCTAGAGTCCTTAGCGCACAGTAGTAAATGGTGGAGGAGAATTCCTTTGAAATGGGACCCGGAGAACACCTGCTTAGATCCACCCAATTACAGAAGAAGCACAGGATCTCTTCCCTCTTGGAATGACCCTCCTGGACACCATTGATGACTCATATTAGGTGGATAGCAGGACTCTGGTCCTCGCCAGCCTGGATTCAAATCCCCTCCCAGGACTTCCCTGATGGTGCAGTGGTTAAGAATCCGCCTGCCAATGCAGGCCACACGGGTTCGAGCCCTGGTCCGGGAAGATCCCACATGCCGCGGAGCAACTAAGTCCGCGAGCCACAACTAATGAGCCTGCCCTCTAGAGCCTGTGAGCCACAACTACTGAGCCTGCATGCCACAACTACTAGCGCCCGTGCTCCGCGACAAGAGAAGCCACCGGAAGAAGAGGCCCTCGCACCACAATAAAGAGTAGCCCCTGCTCCCTCAACTAGAGAAAGCCTGCACGCAGCAACGAAGACCCAAAGCAGCCAAAAATAAATAAATAAATAAATAAATAAATAAATAAATAAATAAAATTTGCTAAAAAAAAAAAGTTGGGTAATTAATAAGAAACAAAAGCACAGATTATGATTTGTGCTATAAAAAAAATGATAGTGGCTATAAACAAAGAGGAGCTCTTTTAGAGAGAGTGACCAGGGAAGGCCTCTCCAAGAAGGCTGATATTTAAGGGGAGGCATATCACGTGACAAGTTGGGGGAAGACGGTTCCAGGCAAGGGGCACAGCGTTTGCAAAGGCCCTGAGGTGGGAATGAGGTTGGCTTGCTCAAGGAAAAAGAAAGCCAATACAGCTGGAGTGTGATCCTATTCTTATTGTTGTCATCTTCCAGCTGAAGAAAGGAGGCTCAGAGAAAGCAAATGACTTGCGCAAGGGCACACAGGAAGTGCTGGTGGCAAGATTTGAACCTGGGTTCAGTTTGACCCAGGAATTTTATTTTTTCCAGCAGTGTTCAAGTTCATTCAATGTTTACTAACTTGAATGGAGACCTAGAGTCTGATGTAAGCCTGGAGTCTGATGTAAGCCTGAGAATGGGCCTCCATCCCTGGTGAGGTTTAAATAGACCTCCTCTCCATCAGAGTCATTGGTGCCAATGACTGCCAACTTCACAGAAAATGTGTAATGTTGGGATCAATGCTGTGAGCATAACTACGGGGCGGGGTGTGGGCTACAAAATAAGAAAAGAAGCAGTATCCTCACAGGCAGGCAGGTGAGCCTTGTCTTCCTCCCCTGCAAAGTCTACAAATGGAAACAAGGTTACAGGTGCCATTTAAATCAGCAATGGTTCTAAAGGGTGGGCCCCTGGGGAACTCATACCTTCTAATTTATTTCTGTCTGAAGTTTTTACAGTTGGCATTTTGTCACCAGAAGAAGAACAACAACAGCAAAATAATAATAAAAATCTTCAGTGAATTTCCTGGTGGTCCAGTCATTAGGACTCCGTGTTTCCACTGCAGGTGGCATGAGTTTGATCCCTGATCAGGGAACTAAGATCCCACATGCCACGCGGCCAAAAAATTAACAATAATGCAATTATACTCCAATAAAGATGTTTAAAAAATTAATAATAATAGTAAAAATAATAAAAATCTTGAATGTGAAAAAAATTTTAGAACAATTAGTATTTATTACTGTGCAGCCTGGCATGGGAAATGCAGACAGTGGGTGACTGTCTGGGTGCAGTTTAGGATGTAGCTGTGGGGCACACGAAATTGTTAGATAAAAACAGAAGACATGGACTTCCCTGGTGGTCCAGTGGTTGCTACTCTGCGCTTCCAATGCAGGGGGCGCGGGTTTGATCTCTGGTCAAGGAACTCAAATCCCACATGCCGAGCCATGTGGCCAAAAAAAACCCCAAAAAAACACAGAAGACATGATGTTATATTGCATGGTAGAGAGCAAAAGTTGTGTCAAAAATTTAAAAAGCAGAATCATTTCATTAAAAAAAAAATTAAGCACCTGGTTTGCGTCAGGCACTGGGTTTGGTGTTAGGATACAGGAGTAAGCAAGGTTGACAAGGTCCCTGCTCTCATGGAGCTCCCCAGCTACTTAGAATTTAGTGAGATGAGGAGTGGGAAGAGCATTCCTGGCAGAGGGAACAGCATGAGCAAAGGCCCTGAGGTTGGAAGGGACTTGGCATATTTCAGAAACAAAAAGATTAGCTCAGAGGATGACTGAGGTGTCCTTAGTGAAAATGGTAGCAATAGGCAGTGACTGTATATCCTTCAGGACCTTGAAGGTCAGAGTGAGGTGTTGGGTTTTAACCTCAGGCAACAGGAAGCCATTGAAGGGTTGCAGAGAGGAGAGGTCTAGTCAGACTTGCCCTTTAGAAGAATCACCACAGCTGCCCTGTGGAGAACAGATTGAAGGCGGTGAAGCTATAAGGAGATGGACCAGCCCTCAGGCTAATGCAATAGTCCAGGGGAGAGAGAAGAGTAGCCATGACGAAACAGGGATGGAGAACATTAGACAGACATTTCCAAAGTAAAATCCACTTGGTGGTTGACTGGCTGTGAAAATGAAAGAGAAGACAATGAGAAAGATCGACTCCTATTTTGTTAGCTTGGGGACTGTGTGGATGGTGGCACCATTATAAGGCCACCTACCCAATGACAAGGGACACCTAAAATTAATGATCCAGTCGGAGAGTCAACCATGGAGACAACCACCATCACAGGCGGTACAGTGAAATGTGCTAAAAGAGAGAGGCTAACAGGGCCTCTGGGAGGGGGGATAGGTTCTGGCTGGGGAGCCTCAAAGGGAAAGAGATCACAATAAATGAAGCAGTTGGAAGGAGGCTGGAGGCAAGGAGGCTGGGAAGATGGCAACATGATGCGGAGCTTGGAGAAGACCTATGTGGCTGATGCATAAAGTGGGTGGAGGTGCCCCTGGGAGGCCCTGCATGCCAATCCAAGGAGTCAGTGAAGAGAAATTACACCATGTTCTAGAAGAAGACTTGGTCCTTCTTATGGTTTAGAAAGTCACTGATCAGTGCGTAAGAGGCGGTAAAATAGGTGTTCATCTACGTACCGAATATCTCTAGAAGGATCATCAGAAAGCTCTAGTATGGTAACCTTCTTTGGAGTAAAAATGGGTGGTTGGAGAACAGGGATGGGGAGGCTTTTCATTCTTTATTATTTATTATTAGTATTATTTTGTAATTTGTACCATATAGATGTATGTATTCGATACTTTAATACTTAAAATAATTATGAAGGGAAAACATGTACTGGTAAAAAGCAGACTTTGGGGTCAGACAGCCATGCATTTGAATCCTGGCTCTGTCAAACTTGTCTCCAGATTTGTCAATATTTGCATCTCTGAGGCTCAGTTTCCTCATCTGTAAAATGGGGATAACAATAGTTCTTACTTCAAAGTGTTGTTGGAAGGATTAAATGAGATAATATATGTCAAGTGCCAGTACCACAGGAAGTCTAGGCTAAACAGACGCTGTTAGTATTAACAATTAATAATGGTAACTTAGATGGGTACACACCCCCTCCAAGGATGTCTCAGCTTGACACACGGTGGGGGAGGGGAGGGGGGAGTGGGGGAGGAGGCAGACTCAAGGGAAGGGATTTGGAATCAGACTCAGCTGAGGTCTGCCTCTCTAAGCGAGCACTACCTCTCTAAGCCACAATGACCCTCGTCTGCAAAATGGGACACTAGCACACCTCCCTTCTAAGATCAAAGAGCTACTGGATGGAGGCAATTAGTCAACTGCCAAGAGCAGCACCCTGTGAGTTATGAGTTGCGAAGATGAAGATTTTCGGGATGGCCTCTCTCTCTCCTCCTCTGTCTCCCAGGTCCCAGGGGCCTTTCAGTCTCTCCTCTCTTCCCCCCAGTGTGGGATGGGGTGAGGTGGGGTGAGGGGACATTCTCTAGAAAGTGAAGTTTTCTTGTTCCAGTCCGGGGAAGATTCAGGAGACGTCTAAGAGGCAAGGCCTTAAGAAGGAGTCCCTGAGCCCGAGCTCTCTCTACCCCTCTCTCAGGTTCCACCTCTCTCCCTCCTTCAAGACAGCCACGTTGAAGGTCGCTGGCGCGACTCATCTGTGGCCAGACTCGTGGGCGGCGCCCACACATGCGGAGCCTGCCACCCACAGGGAGAGTGCGGTACTGCAGGTGAGGGTACCAGAGAAGCCCCCATTCATCCAGTCACCCTTCCGTCAATTACTCAGGGCTTTCCCTGCGCCAGGCAGAAGGGGTCCCTGCCCTCATGGGGCTTACAGTCTAATGGGAAGAATACCAACAACACAAGTTCTGGTATCAACTTCACAGTCTGCTTTTTGGTGAAAGCCTTTGTTTTTATAGCACAAGTAATAAATATTCATTGTAGAAATTTTTAAAAGAAAATTAAAACCCAGACATACTTCTCTTAACACGTAAGTATAATCCTTACAGCATTTTTCCATGCACTTTACCAAAATGGAAATATACATTTCATCATGTTTCGTAGCCTGCTTTGTTGTGTTTAACAGCTTTATTGACATATATTTCACAGTCCATACACTGGTTCTGTTTTTAGCTTAATGTAACAGCAGATGATTAATAATAATACAATACAAATTGCTTCTATTTGTTGAGCAAGATGCTAAGTGTTTTTACACATATCATCACATTCAGTCCTCCCAACAATCTTATTAGGTGGGTACGTACTATGATTTTCCCCATTCTGCAGATGAAGAAACTGAGGCACAGAAAGGTGAAGTGATTTGTCCAGCAAAAGTAGCAGAGCCAGGATTTTAATCCAGCTTTGAGGGACTTCCCTGGTGGTGCAGTGATTAATACTCTGTGCTCGCAATGCAGGGGGCCCCGGTTTGATCCCTGTCAGGGAACTAGATCCTACATGCATGACTCAACTGAGTTCAAATGCCACAACTAAGGAGCCCGCCTGCTGCAACTAAAGACCTAGTGCAACCAAATAAATAAATATATATATATTTTAAAATTAATTAATTTTATTTTATTTATTTTTGGCTGTGTTGGGTCTTCGTTGCTGTGCGGGGGCTTTCTCTAGTTGCGGTGAGCGGGGGCTACTCTTCGTTGTGGTGAGCAGGCTTCTCATTGCGATGGCTTCTCTTGTTGCAGAGCACAGGCTCTAGGGTGCGCCGGCTTCAGTAGTTGTGGCACGTGGGCTCTGTAGTTGTGGCTCGCGGGCTCTAGAGCGCAGGCTCAGTAGTTGTGGTGCACCGGCTTAGTTGCTCCGCAGCATGTGGGATCTTCCCAGACCAGGGCTCAAACCCCTGTCCCCTGCACTGGCAGGCGGATTCTTAACCACTGCACCACCACGGAAGCCCATAAATAAATATTTTTTAAAAATCCAGCTTTGACTGAGAAACTGAGTTCTTAACCATTTTGTTATGACTGCTCTGTGCCAGGCTGTATGGGAATTCAGAGGAATCTTAGAAAAGGGTGGGGGGAGGGGAGCTCTCCTGGAGCTCAGAGTGGAAATGAGGAGAAGGAATAGTTTTCAAACACAGTGTAGTGAACTTAAACCTCACTGGGGTACCAGAGGCCAGGGGCACGGTGTAACCAGGAAAGGCTGCCTGTAGGAGGTGAGAACTGAGTGGGGTGCGTGCAGACAGAGACGCACAACAGGGTGGGAAGGGCATTTCCAGACAGGAGAGGCCAGCCTGTGCAAAGCCTCAGGTGCAAAGCTGATCACCTCTCTCCTAGCTTAAAAGCAAGTCTTCTTAGTACCCTTTGGATAAAATCCTAACTCATCATAGCCTGTAGGACTGTAGGGCTCTAAGTTCTTTTTTTATTTTTTATTTTTATTTTTTAACATCTTTATTGGAGTATAATTGCTTTACAATGGTGTGTTAGTTTCTGCTTTATAACAAAGTGAATCAGCTATAGATATACATATATCCCCATATCTCTTCCCTCTTACGTCTCCCTCCCACCCTCCCTATCCCACCCCTCTAGGTGGTCACAAAGCACTGAGCTGATCTCCCTGTGCTATGCGGCTGCTTCCCACTAGCTATCTATTTTACATCTGGTAGTATATATAAGTCCATGCCACTCTCTCACTTCGTCCCAGCTTACCCTTTCCCCTCCCTATGTCCTCAAGTCCATTCTCTATGTCTGCAGGACTCTTAAGTTCTTGCTCCTTCTCTCCCTTCACACCTCCAACGTTAAGGCACCGTTTGGAATTCTGGATACAGTACCCATATCTTTTCTCTGTGGTGATGTCTGCCTGGAAAACTCTCCCATCTCCCTTCCAACCAAAACTTGTCCTTGACTCACTCATATTTATTTGGGGGGATAGTGGCATGACTTAGATGTCACGTCCTACAAGAAGCCTTCCCTGACTGCCCTTCCCTAGTCCAGGACAAATACCCTTCTGCTCTGCTTCCATAGACCTTGTTCCCCCTCCCCTAATCATGGCAATAATAATAGTTAACAAAAAATTATTGAGCACTCACTTTGTGCCAGGCACCGTGCTAAGGTCACTTGAGTTTTTTTTTTTTTTTAATTTTATTTAATTTATTTTTTTACTTTTTTTTTTTAATTTTTATTTTTGGCTGCGTTGGGTCTTCATTTCTGTGCGAGGGCTTTCTCTAGTTGCGGCAAGCAGGGGCCACTCTTCATCGTGGTGCGCGGGCCTCTCACTATCGCGGCCTCTCTTGTTGCGGAGCACAGGCTCCAGACGCGCAGGCTCAGTAATTGTGGCTCACGGGCCTAGTTGCTCCGCGGCATGTGGGATCTTCCCAGACCAGGGCTCGAACCCGTGTCCCCTGCATTGGCAGGCAGATTCTCAACCACTGTGCCACCAGGGAAGCCCCTAATTTATTTTTTTATACAGCGGCTCTTATTAGTTATCTATTTTATATACATCGGTGTATACATGTCAATCCCAATCTCCCAATTCATCCCACCACCACCCCACCCCCCCGCCACTTTCCCCCCTTGGTGTCCATACGTCTGTTCTCTACATCTGTGTCTCTATTTCTGCCCTGAAAACCTGTTCACCTGTACCATTTTTCTAGGTTCCACGTATATGCATTAACATACGATATTTGTTTTTCTCTTTCTGACTTACCTCAGTCTGTATGACAGTCTCTAGATCCATCCACGTCTCTACAAATGACCCAATTTCGTTCCTTTTTATGGCTGAGCAATATTCCACTGTATATATGTACCACATCTTCTTTATCCAGTCGTCTGTCGATGGGCATTTAGGTTGCTTCCATGACCTGGCTATTGTAAAGAGTGCTGCAATGAACATTGGGGTGCAAGTGTCGTTTTTTTTTTTTTTTAAGTTTTGAATTTTATTTTATTTATTTTTTTATACAGCAGGTTCTTATTAGTTATCCATTTTATACATATTAGTGTATATATGTCAATCCCAATCTTCCACATGTGTCTTTTTGAATTATGGATTTCTCTGGGTATATGCCCAGTAGTGGGATTGCTGGGTCGTATGGTAATTCTATTTTTAGTTTTTTAAGGACCCTCCATACTGTTCTCCATAGTGTCTGTATCAATTTACCTTCCCACCAACAGTGCAAGAGGGTTCCCTTTTCTCCACACCCTCTCCAGCATTTGTTGTTTGTAGATTTTCTGATGATGCCCATTCTAAGTGGTGTGAGGTGATACCTCATTGTAGTTTTGATTTGCATTTCTCTAATGATTAGTGATGTTGAGCAGCTTTTCATGTGCTTCTTGGCCATCTGTATGTCTTCTTTGGAGAAATGTGTATTTAGGTCTTCTGCCCATATTTTGATTGGGTTGTTTCTTTTTTAATATTGAGCTGCATGAGCTGTTTATATATTCTGGAGATTAATCCTTTGTCCGTTGATTCATTTGCAAATATTTTCTCCCATTCTGAGGGTTGTCTTTTCGTCTTGTTTGTAATTTCCTTTGCTTGGTCACTTGAGTTATTGAAGCAGTATCACAGAGTGATTAAACGTGCAAACTTTGAGGCCAGACTTCTTGGATTTGAATCCCGGCTCAATCACTTAGAGGGTGTGGAACTTAGGCAAATGACTTCACCTCTCTTTGTGCCTCAGTTTCCTCATCTGTGAAATGAGGATAAGAATAGTAGCTATCCCATAGCAGTGCTGTAATGACTACACTAATGCACGTGAAGGGCCCAGTACATGGTAAATGCTTAATAAATATTAGCTAATAACTATTATCCTGTTAAGTCCTTGTAATAACTCCAATTCACAAGTGAGACTCTAAGAGGTCACTTGACTTGCCCATGATTACGTAGCTAAGTAGCTGACCTGAGACTAGAACCTGATACCAAGGTTCATGCTGTACTGCGCCCCATTGTAGAACCCATCACACTGGTTGTAGTAACTGTTTACTTGTCAGTCTCTCCCTCTAGACTGGGTGTTCCATGAGGTCGTTGCTGTTGCCCCAGTCCAAGGACACAGTTGAGACCCTAATTAAATGAATTAATGATGCTAAGCATCTCAGACAAGTTATTCAGATGATGGAAGTGGTGGTCGTAGCACCCCTGCAGCGTGCTTGGAAAAAAGCTTCGGTGCCTTCTGCATAGTGCAGGCCAAATACCCCTCTGCTCTGTTTCCATAGAACCTGTACCCCTCCCCTGACCATGGCAAAAATAATAACGAACGATAATTGAGCACTTAATTGAGACTTGGGATTAGTCTCTTGGCAGACAAATATTTATTGGTCCAGGAACTGGATGAACTCTTAGCTGGGAGAAACCACAGCAGAAGTAGCAGGCAGAATGCCCCAGATAAGCTTTCCCCTAAGCAAGCCCTGTCCTTGGCTAGGCAGCCTCCCCCAGCCTCCCTCCAATCCCCGCATCAGCAGCTGGCCCCAATATTGAGGTGCCTGCCTGCCAGCTCCCTGTTTCAAGGAAACAGAGCACCAGAGACCTTAGTGGCTTCAACATGAGTGTAAACATCACCAGCTGCCAGAGAAGATGACGTCAAATCCAGGCCTGGCTGGCCATGGCCTTGGGGAGACTCCCTGCACAGAGAGGCCAGATGCCCTGGGGTTCACTGTGAGAGGACGCACAAGCTGGGAACTGCCAGCTCAGCACCTTGAAAACACATTTGATGGTTCCATCCATTCTCAAGGACCCCATGACTTGAAATATTTTTCTTTCCAAACCTACTGAAGTCAGAAATTATTAGCTCTTTTTTTTTTTTTCTTACTAATCCTTATTCAGAGCATCAGATTAGCATGAGCTTGACAGGGTGACCTCTCGGAGTTGGTGTCATTCTACCTAAAGCAAAGTCTGTATGGCTTTGAGGTTAAAAGAACTGGCTTGAGTCCCACACTGCCTGAGTCCACCACTTGCCTAAAGCTTTGTGATCTTGGGCAATTTCCCTCACAACTTTGAGTCTCAGTTTCCTTATCTGAAAAATGGGGAGAATAGTATCTAGCTCACAGGATCATGGTTGGGATTAATGTATATTCAGTGAGGTCCTATCATGTGCCAAGTGGTCACACCAGTGAACAAAACATAGTCCCTGCCCCCATGGTGTATGGTGAGGAAAGGCAGACAATAAACCAATAAATATTTAATACAGCAGATGGTGGTAAGTGCCACAAAGATAGATAACGCGCAGTAAGGAGGATAGAGTGTCAGGGTGGGGAGGAGCTATTTCACTTCAGGGTGGCCTGGGAAGGCCTTTCTGATAAGAGATGGCTTCTCAGCAGAGCCCTGAGTGAAATAAGGAAGCAATTCATGCGGCTACCTGGGGGAAACTCTTCTAGGCAGAGATATGAGCATGTGCAAAAGTCCTGAGGCAGGGGCATGCCTGGCATGTTCAAGAAAAGGCAAGAAGGCCAATGTGGCTGGAGTGAAGTGGGCAAGGGAGCAGGTAGACTACATGATGTCAGAGAGGTGGCTGGGGGCAAGGTGTGTAGGACTTGGCAGCCCACTGTCAGGACTTTGGCATTTACTCTCAGATGGGAACCACTGAGGATTTTGAGCAGAGGAAGAAGATGATCTGACAGGTTTTAAGGGATTCCCCTGGCTGCCACGTAAGAATAGGCTGTAGAAGGGCCAGGTAGCAGGGAGACCAGTTAGGAAGCTGTTGCAATTGCCCAGGTGAGAGATAACACCTTTGATTAAATTGGTAGCAGTAGGTGGTAAGTAGCTGTCAGATTCTGGATAGAAAATTGTGTGTGTGTGTGTGTGTGTGTGAGAGAGAGAGAGAGAGAGAGAGAGAGAGAGAGAGAGAGAGGGATATCAAAGGTGATTCCAAGGTGTTAAACTTGAGGAATGGAGTGCCCATTTACTGAGGTGGAGAAGACAATTTATGTAAAGTGTTTAGCATAGATGACGGCATGAAATAAGTGCTTAGTAAATATTAGCTATTCGTTGTATTGATGATTTTGGTTTCCTGGGCTGTCTAAACTCAGTCACCCAAAGCTTTGCAAATGCTGAGCATACCTGGCAATAACATCATAGGCATCATGCCTGAGAATGTACTGTGGGCCAAGCATACGACAGACAGAATCTTTACCTAGCATTACCACCGTAAGATGTATGAAAGTCCTATGAGAAAATAAACATTTGTTGAATTTTTAACATATCCCAGGCATTGGGCATTTTTCACTTAATCCTGTCTCTAACACTGAATTGTAAATTGCATGAGAGAGATCTTATAGCTCTTGCATACTACTGTGTACACCTGGCACATAGTAGCCACCGTAGTTAATATTTATTAAATGAACCATCATTATTATGGATAGAGGGTGAGTAACTTCCCCAGGTGGGGCTGTGTCTTAAATTATTGTTTGTCAGATAAAGGGATGAATAACTGCATATTACATTCCCATTTTAGAGAAGAGGAACAGTTGGGGACAGACCAGATTTAAACCCAGGATTTCCTGATCCTTGAGCTTGGACCCTTTCCATGGCTACACTGTGGGGCTTCACAGCCCCTCTGGCTGTGTTTGAGGATGCCTAGGGATTTGACAATCCTAATTTCACCATAACATGCAAAAACCCAGGCTACTCAGAGAAAGAAAGATCAGATTGTGAAGCTCTAGTAATATGATCCTAAATTTTTGTTTTCATGAAACTGCAGGACCTTAAAGCATTCGTTTTATCTAACTTGCTCAAGGTCATACAGGCTGTGAGGGATGGAAACAAAATGTGAATCCAGTCTTACCACGCCAGAGTCCCTGTTTACTCCTCTAAGTAGAGGTTCTTAACCTGGGGCACAGGACTCTTAGAGGGTGTCTGGATGTACTTTATAGTACCTTCTTCCCCCAACATTGCGTGCTTAAACTGTGTGTGCTTAGGAGCAGCTGCATTTTTTGTGAGGAAAGGATTCATAGCTTTCATTATATCCTTAAAGGAACCTATGGTCAAAAAGTTTACTTTTGGGACTTCCCTGGCGGCGCAGTAGTTGGGAATCTGCCTGCCAATACAGGGTGACACGGGTTTGAGCCCTGGTCTGGAAAGATCCCACATGCCGCGGAGCAACTAAGCCCGTGCGCCACAACTACTGAGCCTGCGCTCTAGAGCCCCTGAGCCACAACTACTGAGCCCGCGTGCTGCAACTACAGAAGCCCGCGTGCCTAGAGCCCGTGCGCCGCAACAAGAGAAGCCACCGCAATGAGAAGCCCGCGCACCACAATGAAGAGTAGCCCCCACTCGCCACAACTAGAGAAAGCCTGCACGTAGCAACGAAGACTCAACGCAGCCAAAAATAAATAAATAAATAAAATTTAAAAAAAAAGTTTACTTTCATTTTATCTTGTGTATCTATTTTTTAACTTTTATTTTTAAAACTGTTTTTAGATGAGTAGAAGGAAGAAAAATGACAGGAGGGGTGGGAAAGAACTGTAGAGATAAAATATAACAGATGCCAATTGTTTCCCGTTGCTATTCATTCATTCACTCATTCATTCTTTCATTCATTCAACAAATTTGTGTTGAGCACCTGTTACCTGCCAGGCACGATTCCAGAGTTTGGGGATGCTGCAGTGGCAAAATCTTTTGTCTCCCCTGATAGAACATAAACTCTGTGATGCCGACAAAATATTGTAATAATGATGATGACGATTATTATTATGTCCTGGTGCCATGAAAAAATAGCGCAGAGTCAAAGGATAGGGAGGAGGGGAAATGGCATTTAGATAGAGTGGTTTGTGCTCGGAACCTCCTGTTGGTGTGTACGGACTTCAACGAAGGGAGCGACCCCGGATGCCAGGGTGTCCTCCACAAACCTTTCTTTTGCGCTTAACCTCACCAGGGTGCTGACCTTAGGGAGCAGGGAGTGCACGCAGGAGTGCAGAGCGCATGCTCCCTCTAGCTCTGCGGCTCCGAGCTTTCAGGCTAGGATTCTGCTGGCCCGGAAAACAGTGCGCAGGCTCCTCGGGTTAAAAGGCACCGCCCAATAGGAACTTCCTTTTGAGGTTGTGGCCCCGCCCCCACAGTCAACTTTCTGTTTCCGCTTCCGGCGCTGCGGCGGTTCTCGTCGAAGATGGCGACGGCAGCTGCAACGCGGGTTTCTGGGCTGCTAGGTCGTTCCCGGCTGCTGAGCCGACCTATGTCGAGTGGCGCCCACGGCGAGGAGGGCTCAGGTACTGGGGCTGGGTGCTCAGGGCGGGCCTCGGCCCCACTGGAGCGAAGAGCGGCGGGACTGTGACCTTGGCTTGAGGCCTTGGGGGAGGGAGAGGAGACCCGGGCGTATTACCGCCAGGCCTGAGCGTCGTGCCCCCTCTGCAGCTCGCATGTGGAAGGCCCTCACCTACTTCGTGGCGCTCCCCGGGGTAGGAGTGAGCATGCTGAACGTGTTCCTTAAGTCGCACCACGGAGAAGAGGAGAGACCCGAGTTCGTCGCCTACCCCCATCTCCGCATCAGGTCCAAGGTACCCCTTGCAGTCTCTTCGAGTGTCTCTTCGCTTTTCATTCCAAATGTCCTAGTCCAAGTTCTTCATTCTCTAAAAGCGTGGGTGCCGTGCGTGTACAGTTTCTCATTTAATCCTCCCAAACACATTTTTATTTTCTCCGGTCATATCTCACTTTTCTTTTTCAAGGTCGTACAATAAGTGCCCTTTAGTTTTCCTTTCTCCGAGTCATCCCACCTTTTGCCTTCTGATACTGTTCTGAAACAGTTGTCGCTGGTACAAAACGGAGATTTGGGAAACTCCCTTAGACTGGCAAAGTCGGAAGGCTGTTCACCTTTCTAAAACCTGGGCATCTGGAAGCTACTAGCTGCATAATGAAGAGATCGACAGCTTCTGTTCACCTCTGTGCTAGTTATCATCCCAACTGTGTCATCCTTTGGCTATTGATGCAGATATATTATAATAATTATTACGTCATTTAGCCCAGGTAGGACTGGAAAATTAAGCAGGATCCTTAGATTCAGAAAGAATTTTTGAATTTGAGCGCCACTCCCACCCTTGTACAATAGAATTAGAAGCCGTGCAGTAAGGTTTCTTAACCTCAGTACTATTGACATTTGGGGCTGGATAATTCTCATTGGGGCGAGGAGGGGCTGTCCTGTGAGTTATAGGATGTTTAGCAGCATCTTTGACCTCTAACCACTAGGTGCTAGTAGTATCCGCTTCTCTACCCAAGATGTCTCCAGATACAGGCTTACGTCCCCACAGGGGCAGAATCATCCTGGGCTGGAAATCACTGCCCTAGAGCAATGCTTTTCAAAAGTAGCATGCAAAATAACTGAGGGTATGTTGCAGTTTCCAATCCAGAGATTTGTTTCAGATCCAGAAATCTGCATTTAAGTAAGCATCTCTGCCCCCATACCCACCTCTACCACTCTGATACAGATGACGGGAGGATTGCACTTTCAGAAACACAGCACTGATGTACAGTTGCCAGGGAGAGGCTTTTGAGTAATGAACTTGAGCTTGCTTTTCATACTGTCTACTTTACAGGCTCCCCTGGAATTTATAAGAGCTCCTTTAAATTATGGGAGGGCTGAAATATGCCAGTAGTTAAAAGACTAATTTCCATTTTGTTTTTATGTATTATCTGTTACTCACCCTACTTTAGGCAGTTCGTGGTAGTGCTGTTTCTGAACTATTTTCTGGAATTGCCTAATTGACATATTCACTCCACAGCCCTTTCCCTGGGGAGATGGTAACCATACCCTATTCCATAACCCTCATGTGAATCCGCTTCCAACTGGCTATGAAGACGAATAAAGAGAACCTGGACCATTACCCAGTGGGGACCACAGCACTGGTTGGACCATTACTCTGCACACATGGACCAGAAAAGTGTTCGAGACGTTAAGCTCACCTTCTTGTATCCAGTGATGACCATTATACTTGATGACCATTATACTGATCGTCCGTCCCTTTGCTTATGGCAGGAGATGGCTTAAATAAATAACTTAGTCATGAGCTGAGAGTTGCATTCTTTGGTGGTGTTTTTCCCTCAGAAATTAGCATTGATGTTATTTCTATTTCTGCAGTGAAGGTCTGCAGCTGCTGTTTACAGTGTTTCAGGTCGAATTCAGGCCTCCAAATAACAATGTAACAGGCCTGGCGTTGGTTTCTTGTGCCTGGGGTGGATAAAGCAGATACCACAAGTCAAGCTAATTAAGGGTCAAAATTGGGTCCTGGCAGACTTCGGATGGCAAAGACACCAGCATTTGCTGAAGAATTCTCCCTACAGTCAGATAATTTTCTCCCAAGGTGTCAAGTTCTCATCTTGGGTCATCTCTCAGCTCCCTTAAGGCTGGAAGGATCAGAAACTTTTGGAGAAATAAAGGCAGTGTGACACATTTCTGCATATAGAACTGGCTTTATTTGTTTCTGGAATTAAAACCTTCCTGTAGCCATAGGAATTAGGAGAGACCACCATTAAAGAGCAATTAAGATTTCCTCTTCAAAATTTAAAACCTTTTAAGTAGTTGAGATAGTGGGAGCCATTTTATAAGGGCAGGATAAAGTCAAAATAGCATGAGGAACAATCAGAAAAAAATTATTCCCTTAGTAGCAATTATAATAATATTTGTTTTATTCTCAAGGCTCAACCAGACAGTTTTGTGGTAAGATTCAAGAGCCTATAAGGTTTTGACTGGCTTGTGGCCAGGCTTACTTCAGGACAGTTATACTTAACTCCAGCTTGCTGCCTGGACTCCCTCAGCTGGGTTCCAAATATCTTTTGTATAATGGACCTTAGCCTGTCAAAATATAAATGCAGAATGTATTGCAATGACATTAAGAACTGGTCACATTAAATATGAAGTTATTTATAAAATAACTGGTAAAGTGGAGAAGAGATAATAGGATCTAGGACTTCTGTAAATCAAGTTTCATACTATATAGGCACAAAGAAAATTGAACCACATTACTCAAGATACGCAACTGTGGAGACTACATGACATTCTAAAGTGTGTAAGTGCTCACCTGATACTGACATTTTTTTGGGTGCCATTATATAAACATTTTAAGATATTTGTGTAGCTTACTGTGGAAATTTTAGAAGTCAGTGGTTTCCATTTGCTATACGATACTACCTAGCTTAGATAAATCTTCATTTTTAAATGATAAAACTCCCCCCAGTGTATATATGGGATGTGTGGGGTTACAGGGTGGTAGTTCCATAAAGTGCACTGAGTTTCAGGGGCAAATAATGATAGAAACTAAATGTTACAATTTGTTCCATCTTCATGATTACAGGCATTACAGGGCAGGGTGGGTAAAGGAGGCAAAGTGAACTCTTTTCTCCCCCCATTTAACCAGATGCAGCATTTTGGCACTTTTATGATACACAGGTTGACTTAAATTCATTTACTTAAGTTGAAAGCTGGCAACAGCAAATCTTTGCAATTTAGGATCCTGCATAGCCACTCCAAGGATCTTAATTGCTGAACTACACCATGAGCTCTGAGATGGTGTTCACAGTGTTCTTGAAGCTTTCACATCTTAATATGAGATCTGACACCTCTTCTTAAGGTAGGGAACTGTTAAAAGCTGTCTTCCTCTTGGCTAACCCAGTCCACCAGCAATCTTAACAGTTAAGTTACTATATAAAAATAAAACTGCTCCCAAGCATTGATCCAAACTGTTGTGCTGGGAACCCTTTCCAAAGCATTATCTCCCTGAGAGAAAAGAGAGATCCTAACCAGTTGCTTCCATGAACAATAACCCCAGTACAGTGTACAAGTAATGTCCTTCGAAGCATAACTCTGGCAGCCTTGGTCATCCTGACAAGCTTATCAGCATTTACATACAAGGTATATTTAAAACCGATCCCAGACCAAGTATTGGAACCATAATCCCATTATTTAGCACACTGAGTTCCTGCTGATGCCAAAGCCAGAAATTTCAAAGCAAAGAGTGATTTTTTTCATCATTTACAAATGAGAGAAAAATATCAAGAAGGAGGACAGGAAACTCCTCTCTCCTAAATTCATCAAATCGATGCTATCTTCACAGCTTTAACTGATATGATCCAGAGTCCTCAATTTCCTGATTTGAGGAGTCCATTTTCAAGGTGACTGTCAAGGTCAAGAAGAGCTTTCAGGCTTTTCTTTGCCGTGGCCCATGAACTCCAGTCCTTCAATAGGAATCTCCTTCTCCTTTATTGCTTTCTGATGGAAGAAAACACATGATAAAGGTCTACATGGAGCCTGAGGACCAAACTTTATAAATATGATGGTACAAAAGTAAATCCGACTGGACCATAAGGACTACCAAACATGATTCAAACCCCATGCTTTTAAACATCAGATTACAAAGAAATTAAGTGTAAAACCAGAGAGATTGGAAAGAGTTAACGTCAAAATTCAGAAGTGGAATTTAAACAGTATCACCACTCTATTGTGACAGACACAAGTTCAAATCAGTCCCAGGACTTACCGGCTATGTAACTTTGATCAAGCCTAACTTTCCTATCTGTATATTGGGTAAACACAGCAGCTCCACCTGGAATTACTGAGGATGTTTTTTAAGTTAACTAATTGCGAGTGCCTTGCCCAGGGCTGTTCTTAACGATTCAGATCAGTTTCACATTCACTGGGCTGGAATGAAGATGTTCTAGCTAGTCAAGAGAGAATAAAATAGGCCAATGAAGGGAATATAACAAAAGGAGATCCTCCATAATGTCTAACAGGCCAGAGAGGTTAACACCCCTCCTTGTCCCTCAGCAATATTGGAAAAGTGCACCACCGCAAAATCCAAGGAAACTTGATTCTAGTGAACTTCGACTAATCACTTCCTATTTCTGGGCGTGAGTGTTCATGCATAAAATACGAATAACTATGCCCACTTTGCAAATTCAGGTTGAGCACCAAATGAACCAAAGAATGTTACTGGGCTCCGTAAAAAGTAAAGTGCTGCAAAAGTATTTAACTTTGTCATTCGGAGAGATACCAGGCAGCCTTGGTGACGGTAGGGGAGAGAACTACTGTCACTGGTCTCATCGAGGCTTTTCTTCACCCTGCTAGTCCCAACGCCCTCAAGATACGATGCGTGAGGCCAGGGACACCGTAGAGAGAAGCCGGTGCCTGGGGTAGAGGCGAGAGGATCCGGGCCTCAGCTCACCTGAACACACTGCTGGTAGCGCTTAAAGAGGTCGGTGCACGGGTCCCCGGAGCAGTCCCCCTTGAGGAATTTCTCGGCAAACCAGCGATTGAAGCACTGGTCGTACTCACGCTTCATGTCGGTGCAAGCCTCCCCTACGCTGTTCATGGCGTCGGCGGTGGCGGCGCTCTCGGATGTCATCACTTTTAAGCGTGTCGCTAGGCTTTACGAGAGGACGCACTACGGAAGCCGAGAAGGAGAGAAATGTGGGCGCGGGCCGTGTGGCTGGGCCTTCGAGCGTCGGCGGGCGGGCGCCGGGGCTTCCACTCCAAGGCCGCTCCTCAGGTAGAGGCCGGGGCGTCTAGGCGGGTGCCGAAGCGGGGCGGGAGGCGGAGCAGGCCCCACCCGTGACCCAAGCCCTCCGCCTCATCCTCCCCCAGGGAAGCCGCCGGGTCACGGCCGAGCTGATCGAGCACCTGGAACGGCTAGCGCTTGTGGACTTCGGCAGCCAAGAGGCCGTGGCACGGCTGGAGAAAGCCATCGCCTTCGCCGACCGGCTCCGCGCCGTGGACACGGACGGGGTGGAGCCCATGGAGTCAGTTCTGGAGGACAGGTAAGCTTGCGACTACGGCCCTCGAAGCCTTGCCTGCGGCGCCTTCGCTCCCAGTTAAGATGAAGATTAGTGTCTCATTTCACAGAAGCGAGATGCGAGAACTTGCCCACGGTCACCCCGCGGGTGCTTTCACTCTTTCCCTTGTTCATTATGGATCCTGTCCCTCCCTTGTAAAATCCTCGAGGGCTCCCAGTGTAACTAGGAACAAAATCCGAACTGCTAAGCTTCACTTTCGAGGCCCAACTTCCTAGAGTCCCTCCCTACCGTACCGAAGTACTGCTTTTATCACTCCAACCACATTGGCTTCTTTACCGTTTCTCCAACACGCCAGATTCGTTGCTCCTCTAGGATCTTTGCATTAACTCCTTATCCTGTCTGGTTTTCTTCTTCTTTTTTTGGCCGTGCGGCATGCGGGATCGTAGTTCCCGGACCAGGGATCGAACCCGCGATCCCTTCAGTGGAAGCGCGGAGTCTTAACCACTGGACCACCAGGGAAGTCCCAGGGTTTTCTTCTAATATTTCTCTTGATTATCTTATTTTTGTTGATTTGTAATGTTTCTTGTTAATAGAATGTGAGCTCATGTCTGATTTCCTTGCTGCTGAATTCCTGTCTCAAAAATTTTAAATGTACATATTTTCTGACCTAGTGGTTCCCTATGGAAATATCTGTGAAAGTGCATCAAGGTGTGTTCACAAGCGCCCAGGGTATGCAAATCTGTTTATAATACAAAACAACAGAAAAGAAACAAAAAAACCCCAGAAACAATCTAAGTGTCCTTCATGGCTAAATACATCATCATAGTACACTGTAGTATTTGGCAGTTAAAAATAATGAAATAACTATATATGCTGATATGGAAAGGTCTCCAAGATATACTTAATAAAAAAGGCAAAGTTCAGGACATCGTGTATGGTATTATCGATACTTTATGTGTAATCTATTTTATATACTCTGGTGTATGCATTAAGTTTTGTTTTGTTCCCTGAAAGGGCATGCAAGAAACTATTAACGATGGTTAGTGTTAAAGAAGATGGGAATGCAGAGGGAAGTTTTTTTTGTTTTTTGTGTTTTTGGCTGTGTTGGGTCTTCGTTGCTGCGTGCAGGCTTTCTCTAGTTGTGGCGAGCAGAGGCTACTCTTCGTTGCGGTGCGTGGCTTATTGTCGTGGCTTCTCTTGTTGCGGAGCACGGGCTCTAGGCGCGTGGGCTTCAGTAGTTGTGGCACGCGGGCTCAGTAGTTGTGGCACACAGGCTTAGTTGCTCCGTGGCATGTGGGATCTTCCTGGGCCAGGGCTCAAACCCGTGTCCCCTGCATTGGCAGGCGGATTCTTAACCACTGCGCCACCAGGGAAGCCCAGAGGGAAGTTTTAACTTTTCATTTTATACCTAGGGCCCAAAACACAAATGCCTAAGGGGGCAGAGTAATAACCCAAGTAGTGAAGTAGTGTAATGCAACAGGGAGGGGTGGGTCTTTGACAAAGCAGCTTATGAATACTAAAAAGGTGCAGCCTCTATCTACCCACCTCTACCAATTGTTGCCAAATCTTAATACATTTTAAAAGAAAATGATCTTTTTTGAAAAGCAGACTTGTTTGCTGTTTGGGACTGCAGCTTCTTAGAAAGGATGGGTATGTAGCCTGTAAAGATATGGGCAGTCTACAACTCTGTCCTAGCCTTTTCCTGATGGAATTTTAAAAAATAAACTCCTGGTACAGGTGGGAGAAAGAAAGCTGCCATTAGTCAATGCCGGTAGGGAGAGCCACACTTATCTGTAACCATAACCTTCATGTAAAGTGCTTGCTAGTCTCATGGTCTCACTCCAGTCTTTGATTCCTTCAAATCCTCTATTTTGTAATCTTGATGCTTAGGTCTAGGGAGGTTAACCAATTTGCCCAAAGTTACAGTGTTTCAGAACAGAAATCTGATGTCATTCTCCTACCCAAGTCCTTCAGGTGGCTTCCTAGTGCTCTTTAGGATAAAAAGGAAAGCTTCACCATAGCCTGTGGGGCATCATTTAACCAAGCTTCTGCCCACTTCTTCAAGACATCGCTTTCCCAGAGCTCTCCATTCTTTCCCCTTGTTAGAATTCTGGGCTCTTGCCTTTACCCCCATCTCAGCCCATGCATTCCTTTTTTTTTTTTTTTTTTGGCCTCACTGTACAGCATGCAGGATCTTAGTTTCCTGACTAGGGATCAAACCCGTGTTCCCTGCAGTGGAAGCGTGGGGTCTTAACCACTGGACTGCCAGGGAAGTCCCCGCATTCCTTTTTTTTTTTTTTTTTTTTTGCCTACTTAATTTCCTTTCTTCAGATTTCAACTGCCACTTCCTCAAGGAAGTTTTCATTCTTCTGTATTGAGTCAGGTTCTCTTTCAGGACCTGTGGCTCTCATGGTATTCAAAAGAGCTGTAATTTTACATGTATTTATACATCTATTTAATTGATATTTGATTCTCTGCCCCTCTCCTACTGCTCGTCCACCTCACAGGGAGCATGTCTGTTATTGCTCATCTTCATCTAGCACTGAGCAGACACTCAGTAAATGTTTGTTGAATGTTCTTTATTATCTATCGGAAAGGTGGGAATAGAAGCGCAAAGAGCAGTCAGAATTTCCCAAGGCATCTAGAGGGTAACTATAAAGAAATGCAGCTATTACTCAGGGAAGAGTTTGTGGAAAAGATGAAGAGGGATTTGGTTCTGGTAACTGGAATAGTGACTTAGTATTCAGTGATTTGCAGTCTTGCCATAAATTAGGAAACCAGTTTGGGGTAATGATTCCATTTTAGATGTGACATTTGTAGGATTTTCATGTTTTGAGTGTACTGCCTTCACTGACATTTGAAATGGAACCCAGTTAAGTGAAGACAAGTGTTAAATGGTTTTAGGTGATAGCCGCACTAGCTGTAAAGGTCCTGACTGGCTAACAGAAATCTCTTGGCCCATTAATAACCTATCATTTGTTTTGAGCTAAAAAGCATTAGCATGCTTATGTACCAGGCACTAAGATTTTATATGCGTTATATCTCAGTAATCACATATAATCCCGAAAGGCAAATACTAGTATCTCTTTCATAGATGAAGAAACCAAGGCTCAGAAAGGTTATGTAACCTGTGCCAAAGTTTCACAGGTATTAAGAGGAGAATCCAGGACTTGGAACTCAGAGCTTCTCTCAAATACTGCTCTAGATATGCCCTCTAAAGTCAACCCCAGGAATTCCCTGGCAGTCCAGTGGCTAGGACTCGGTGCTTTCACTGCCGGGGCCCGGGTTCAATCCCTGGTCGGGGAACTAAGATCCCACCAGCCTCATGGCACAGCCAAAAAAATCAATCAATCAATCAGTAATAAAGTCAGCCCCTAGAAACTTTATCCTTTTTCATCTCAGATCCAGAGACTGACTCAGGTGACATCTCTGATTGCAGCCAAATAACTTCAATGCTTAGGATGTCCCTCAGAGCCTTATTTGCCAAATCGATTAGCTCTCATTTCAGTCCGCCTGAAACTAGAAATAAATTAAAAGGCTTGTAGATGGAAGTAGAGTGGTGCCCAGAGAAACAACTCCTGGCAGCCTGATAGCAGGGAAGAGGCAGAAAGAAACTTAAAACAACAGCAGAACTGTTCCATTGGTCAGCCCAGGGGCCAACAGAGGCACTTCTTCTGCCATGCTGCCATAGTGCTTTCCATGAAATTAAATGCATTTCCCACAGTTACTGGTTTAAGTGCCTTGTCTGTGAGCTTTAGAGGGCAGGGATTTCTAATTCACAGTAAAAAGTTTTCTCAACCAGGGTGTTTCATCTGATTGAGGACACAGAAAGATCAATGGACTCTTTTTTTCAAGTCTCCCAAGGATGGTACATAACTAACAACTAGCCCAGATGCATAGAAGTTGTCCTACGTATCTGGACTAAACGCTCTTATAATAGAACCCTGACTGAGAAAGATGAGGTGAGGTAGACATTCAGTCAGTCATAATTGATAGGCACTTAAAGAGCTCATCTGGTCCTGTTTGGTGTTTTATGCATGATTCCAAGGTCAAGAAAAGTTAAGCGACTTGCCAAGTGAGGGGTCTGCTTGGTGTGCCACCCTCACAGAGACCCTGTGTTCAGTAGCCTGTGTTTAAGAAAATAGGGAGGTGTGGATTTATTCTACAAACAACTCCATCTTAAATAGTAATTAGGTGGAAATTGTGATATTTAAAGAGGTGAACTTTGTCTTTCTGGAAATGTCACTTAATAGGAAACCCAATTACCAAATGAGTGAACAAATCAATTGCTACCTACTGTTGGGAAGCAGTAGCTTTTAACCACCTCTTGGCAGTTGTATAGTCTTTTTTGTCAAAATCTCCAAGTGCCCAGGAACAATTAGCAGCCTCCAGTCCCTGTGGACTGGGAGGGTTGTGAGTGATTATAGCAGGTTAAGTGCCTAGATATTCTCTGAATGAGTAGTGGGAACTGAGGGGTACCTGGGGTGTACAAACTCTTTTCGAAAAAAGAGCAGGTGCTATTCAGCGCCCACCTCCTGTGGCCCTAAGAATGCAAGCCCAGCATTACCAAACCTTCTTTTTAAACATCATTTCATTTAATTGTCCCAGCAATTCTCTGAAGCATTTTACAAACAAGGAAACTGATACATGGAAAGGATAAGTAACTTGCATACAGGCCACGTGCAGCTCTCAGTTTGAATTCTGCAGTGATTCAGAAGCCCAGTCTCTTAGCCATTTTGTTATATTGCCGAACAGAAATATAAACCCCAGAAAGTCCAACGGTCACCTTTGCAGATTACTTTTATTTTTGTTCTCCAAGTTTCCTTGAATGAGTATGAGTGCATAATCCTTGTATGGTAAAAAAAAAAAAAAAAAAATCTAGTGCAACCTTCCCTTTTTTTGGCAAGAAGCTTAAGGTCTTAGAAAGATCAAACTTGTTCAAGGTGACACAGTTAAGACGGTGCCAGTCCTGGAATAGAGTCCAGCTTTCCACTCTTTGTACCATGAATAAGTGTTTATCGTGTCTTGCCCAGGGCTGGGTGCCCCAAAGAAACAGAAGAACCAATCCTTTCCTAAAAGAATCTTATCATTACAACTTGGCCTCCTATGCAGCCTCTACCCAGATGTTCACGTCACACCCTTGCCCCGTTGTCCCATTAGGTTTAGTCCGCAGTCTGTGTCTGGCTCAGAGCAGAAAGAGCTTGGCTGCTACCCTCTTAGTGATTGAGCAGACTGCTTATTTTTCAGCCCAGGTATCTGGAAGCCAACTCAAACCTCTTGTCATGCACTTTTAAACCTTAAAACAGTAGGGAAGCCCCACAGATGTGTTCAACTCCTGTTTGGTTTCACTAGTTTGCCATCTGGATAGTTTAATGAAACCACTAAGCCCCGAAAACAGTGTGAGATTCTTGAGCTATGTTCGTGGTACATCTGGCAAGGGCAGGTACTTTTACATCCACAAAGGTGGTTGTGATGAAAAAAGCACTCATCTTAGGGGTACCAGAACCGGGCTCGGATCCCAGTCCTGTCACTTAGCAGCTTAAGTTATTTATAACCACTCTTGAGCAAGTTTCTGCACCTTGCTCATTTCCCATCCAATCCAGCTGTTTCTCTTTTTTTTTTAAGTGTATACATATTTTTAAAATATTTATTTGGCTGTGCTGGGTCTTACATGGGATCTTCATTGCTGTGTGCAGGATCTTTAGTTGTGGCATACGGGCTTTTTTTTTTTTAATTAACTTATTTATTTTTGGCTGCGTTGGTCTTTGTTGCTGCGCGTGGGCTTTCTCTAGTTGCAGTGAGGAGCTACTCTTCGTTGCGGTGCATGGGCTTCTCATTGCGGTGGCTTCTCTTGTTGAGGAGCGCAGGCTCAGTATTGTGGCACACAGCTTAGTTGCTATGCGGCATGTGGGATCTTCCCGAGGGCTCGAACCCTTGTCCCCTGCATTGGCAGGTGGATTCTTAACCACTGTGCCACCAGGGAAGCCCAGCATGGAGGCTCTTAGTTGCAGCATGTGGGAGCTAGTTCCCTGACCAGGGATTGAACCTGGGCCCCCTGCATTGGGAACGTGGAGCCTTAACCGCTGGACCACCAGGGAAGTCCCAACCCAGCTGTTCCTTGACCATGGTTAAGGAGTGACATCACCTGTTCTGAGGACCTGTCCCTCACCCAGGCTGGGTTAGGTCCCCCTACCTAGTCCCTTGGCAAGCATTGCTTACCTCTGTTAGATTTAATATATTATACTGTAATTGCCTTCTTACCTATCTCCGCCAAAAGCAACTTACCCATAGTAATCATCAAAAATATTAAACATATCAATCCTGAGGAGTAACTACCACTTACCTCACAGGGTTCTTGGGAGAATCTATAAATGGTAGGCTGTTATTTGGTCTACTGTTGACTACAGCTCCTCCATCTTTGAGCAGTGACTGTAACTCAAGAATATGCTGCTCCCTTGTTCTCCCATACTTGACCCTCTCCACCCATGCCCTAGAAGCCATGTTCTGAGAAGGTAACCTTAAACTTCTGGTTTTGTAGATGTCTGTACTTGAGATCCGACAATGTGGTAGAAGGCAACTGTGCTGAAGAACTACTACAAAACTCCCATCGAGTTGTGGAGGAGTATTTTGTGGCTCCCCCAGGTATGTGTTGCCCAAAATGGCTTAACAGACTGTCCCACAGTAAACTAAGAATGCAGTAGGAACTGTGAGGCCCAGATTTGCTATGTGAAAGCACTTTGACAAGTATAAAGTGGCAAAAGGGTGAAGGAAGTCAAAAGGTAAAAACTTCCAGTTATAAGTTAAATAAGTCCTGGGGATATAATGTACAGCGTGGTGACTCTAGGATGTTAACTAATCTTATTATGGTGATCATTTTGCAATATATACATGTATCAAATCATTGTGTTACACACCTTAAACTTATACAATGTATGTCAATTATCTCAATAAAACTGGAAATAAAAAAAACACATGTATTAACAACAAAAAACAAAGTATATACAGGTGGTGACACTAAGGTGGCAGTAGATTCCAGGGGTCACATTCACCTCTAGGGGCCAGGTGTTAACAGGAATGAGCAAAACAAAAACAGGACTGAGGCAGGGAGAGATGTGTAGAGTGGCAAATCTGGAGCTCAAGCTATGCCTAAAGGGGCAGCTGGCATGCGCTGCTTCTCATTCAGTGCCAGGCAGGAATGGGAGCCGATTTTCCCAGAGAACCTGGACATCTAGCATTTTGTGTGCTATTTCCCAAATTTTAAGTGTTAATTCAAGATTTAAAAAAATAAAATACCATGAAAATAAAACATACCTGCTGCAAGCCAGGTGCATCCTGTGATCAATTTGCAGCCCCTAGTGTGGAGATTTGCATCTTTAAACCTCACTGTAACTATTTTAAAACTCTGGGCCAATAATAAAACCCAGAACCTTGGGTAGCTGAACTGCAGATACGTGAGCCCTCAGAGCTGCTGCACCCCTCTGGACATTGGGGAATGGGACTAGCCTAAGCACTCCAGGTAGATGGCTTTCCAAGTGCCAGCTTCAAGTTCAGGAGATGCCCCTCAGTGGAGAACAATCCTCAGCAGCCTCCAGAGACAAACATCAGTCCTCTGGCTCAGGGAATACCTCTTTGATCAAGACCAACCAATTAAAGAAAAGCTCTGGTTGAAGCAAGGATGGGAAGGAAAGCTAAAAAAATTTTGAGCTCATGCCTCTGATTAACTAAACCACCTCAGTTAACTGTGGAGAGAAATAAGATGTTATAATCTCTCAATCTCAGTGTCTGATAGTTGTTGCTGTTTCAGCAGACATATCCATTGATCACATATGCTGTTTCTCAAATAGAACCTTGTGTCAGACTTTGCTTCTTGGGAAAAACTGAGTTCACAGTCATAGTCTCTCCTTCCTCTCCCATATGCATATAAATGTCTAATTAACCTGTCTCTGCTACTTACTGAAAAGTGTGCATTGATTAGGCTTCACTTATAACTGGTTCTTTCAGATACTCATAGTTAGAAAAACAGTGTAATAGCTACACTTATTTCCATTGCTTATTTTTCATGACAAACCAGTTAGCTCAGTGTAGAGCCAGTTGGAAAGCAGGCTCAACTATAACATTCCTTTTTGTTATTGTTTTCAAACAGGTAATATCTCTTGGCCAAAGCTGGATGAAAAAGAGCCCTTCTCACACCGCTGAGTAGCTATTCTGGGAAGGGGTGCCCTCTAAAAACATGGAAGTGCAATGACTATTTTGTTACGAACACTAATGTTCCCACTTCCTTCAGTCACCTGAAAAAAGTGATGGTTAGGTATCTTTTAGTAACTAACTCTTTTGAAGACAGAATTGGGAAAGATCTAGCCAAAATAAGGCAAATAGTCCCTGATGCCAACCGAAGTAGAAGGTATTGCCAGTTTCCAAGGAAATGGATCAAGTGTACTCACAGGCTGTTCTGTATGGAAGACTTTATCCCCTCCCCAAAAGACTGTCTACCAAACTGCATTTAAGTGAATTTTTTTATTTATGTAACTGTTAGACATTGCATCTGATCACTATGTGACAACCTGAGTTGTCCTTTTCAGTTGCTGCTTCCATTGACTTGAGCAGCCTTTTATCTTTACTGAACACACTTAAATTTGTTCTTGGGTACCCACTTTGTTCCAAGCAGAGGGCTGACTTTCTGCTAAGGTTAGGAGGCAGCTTTGGGAGGTGATGGATATGTTTATGGCCTTCATGGTTGTGATTTCATGTGTGTATACTTAACCCCAAACTCACTGAGTTGTATACATTAAAAGTACAGCTTTTTACAGGTCAACTGTATTTCAATAAAGTGGTCTAAAAAAAAAAAAAATAGCCCTGGGCCTGTGACAAAGTAGGCCCCCTGCCCCATGATTACTGAACTGAACAGAATCCAAGACAGTGGGGTTTTTTGTTTTGGGGTTTGTTTTGTTTTTTAAAGCTCAGGTACCAGGGACAAATGAGACACATTTAGGAGTGAAAGTGATAGAACCAAAACTTTTTTGGTTTTTTTTTCCCTAACGAACTGCCAAAGTTGGTTTTGGCTAAGAATTTCCCAATGATCTTTATGCTCGTGCCCACTTTTAAAAGTCTGTTTTTAGCCTTCCCATTCCCTTCCCCTATCTGCAATGCGCCCTCTTTTCTTTAAAGCAGCTTAATTTACACAGTTGGCCTTGAATTATAAGAGAACCCTGAACCTGCCCTTGGGATTGAAGTTCTCAGACCACCATCTTTATCCCCAAATAAAGTAATCCACTCCTGCTCCTTACCAATTGGGTACAAGCTGCCACTACAACTCAATGATTTTTTTTTTTTTTTTTTTTTTTACTATTTCAGTGTGCCTGTTTGGTGAAATCTATGAACGTAATTAAGGACAATCACACATGTCAATTATTAAATGTTTAAAATATATTTCTAAACAGAATGGGCCGACTTAAGTCACAGTAACAGCTGATCTCCGTAGAAGAGCAACCCACAAAGATACAGCACTGGTTTTTTTCCCATCATCAGGGGTGAAAAATATACAACTTGTTTCTGAACCAAAACCATAATTTCCGCAGTTAAAAATGTTTCACTGCTAATATGGCCCTGGTAGAAATTATGTAGTTTTATTTCCTTAAAAAAAAAAAAATTAAAAAAATTTCCTAAGACACTGAATCATCAATCATCAATCTGGAATGTAGATTCTGAGCACAAAGCAGCTCAGTTCACCTAAAAAATAAAGAAAAAATTCCCATCACCTGTCTCAGTAGGGTCTGAAAGGAGAAAAGTAGTGTGGGGAACCCCTGCTTTGGTATGGAGAGTCACGGCCCCTTGACCCAGACCGAGACCGTGAGTAGCCATAGCTGGTGCTTCTCTCTGGATAAACGCGTATGTAGGAAGTTTCCCCCTGAAATTCAAACAAAAGGTAAAGGAAAAAATAAGACCCAGAAGAATAAAGCACACCAACACCTAACATGGCTGCCTAACAATAATAGTTAAGTATTGAGCATTTACTGTTTGCTTGGCACAATGCTATCTCATTAAACCCTCGCAATAGTGCAGGAGGTAGGTATTCTTGCCCAAGGTGACACAAATAAATGGCAACTCGATTATGTGGTAAATAACTCAGCTACTAGCTACTACTGTTAACATATCTGAATTCCTGCCACTAACCCCCAGAATCTAAGAACTGGAAAGATCTCAGAGGTCAGATATATAGTTTAGTCCTCTGCCACCTCACATATGCCTCTTTGGGTGGGTACCTATGAAGGAGCTAACCTGTATTTAGCACCTCCCAGGTGTCAGGACCTGGGCTAGATGCTTAGTTATCTTCATAATTTAGCTTCCTGGCAAGTCTTTTAAGATAATGCTATTATTGTGACTATTTTGCATATAGAGGAACCAGGGTTCGGAGTAGGTCGGCTAAGATTTTAATAAGCAGCAGAGGAGTCATGTCCAGGCAGGCCTACCTCCAGGCCCTTTGCCCTCAGCCAGCATTCTCAGATCTAAAGACCCTAAGATGAAAGAAGCCAGATGCTTTTTCCCTCAGTGAAGTCAGTAATTTGATTACCCTTACTGAGACTCTGCTTTGTAGTATAACTGACGACCAGGTGCTGTTTTGTTTCTGCTGCAAATTCAAGTCTTAGAGGACAGTCTGAGCAAAAGCACTGTTAACCCATGCAGCCTCCAAGCCATAAAGTTAGGGAATTATATGAATCCTTAGAAAAAGAAATGGGCCCAGAAATTCATGTCCCCAGACATCCCTAAACCCCATAGCAAGTCAGGACAGGATAACCAGCAAAAATGTCCAGTTGGTGGCCTGGTATCTGGTCTCAATGGTATCAAAGGAATAGTCACCATTTGAATCAAACTGAGATCCAAAGCAGCAGCCACCTACTTGAAAGGAAGTACATCAAGAACTAAGTCCCCAGGGTGAGGTGATGAACAACAAGAAAATGCCAAGGGCTAAGGTTTCAAAGAGGCTCCTGCATCACTTTGGGAAAGGCACAGTGAAGTGACAACTCAGCCCCAGTAGCAGTACCTAGAAGGGCTGAGATGATGAGGTTGGCTTGCAGAGCCCAGACTAGACCCAAAGGAGGGAGAGCCATAATAATTAGGTTCATGGAGGGACACTGCGGATTAAGCCAGTTGTGAAAGGGTGTTATCATGGAATAGCTCACCACATTATGACAGACTGCACCAGTATTCTCTCCAGGTTAAAAATACTATGACTGCAGACTTCTCTCTGTTATGACCCTGCAGGGCTTAGGCATGATGAATTCCTTGGCTTTGTCCACGTAAGATAGATCTTTAATGGTATTGTGAGGTCCTCAAATGGCAAACGCATGGCCTGTTGCTACTTCTGCTAGGTCAGCTTCAGGTGGAGTGGTCTAGGTACAAGCTCCTCAACAGAAGGTGGGGACCCACCTCATGAGAGCGGAATTTGGTGTCATCCAGTTTACGCAGGGCATATTCCATGTCTTCTTTTCTGAGATATTCAACCATCCCCATTCCATCTTTCTGCACATCTGCGTAACAGACATCCCCAGCTTCTCGCATATGATCTTTCAGGTCCTGCCAGCTGCCTGATGGAGGAAGTCCTAGGCACAGAGAACATGAGAGAAGAGGCCACATCCTTCATCTGTGTTAAGAGCCATCAAGACCTAGGGTCCCTTCTCCATCAATCACTACTTTTAAATCCTGAGGGTCCCCAAATCACAAATTTTAATAAGGGGCACAAAACCAGAGAAGAACACTAAAGTATGTGTGGTAAACCACCATAAGAAGCTGGTCCTAGGATAATCTTCCAGAGACCAAGCCTTTCCGACAGACCAAGAAGTTCATCCCATTATAGGTTTAGTACCTCTAAGAATTCAGAGCCTCTCTTTCTTTGTCCTTCATAATTAATAACAAACTCCCAAGACTTTGAGTTCTAATTTTTTCCATTATGAAATTTATCGGTACCAATTATTTCTTGCCTGACTGGGTTCCCAGGACATAGGAATTTTGAAACCATCCAATAAAATAACCAAAGTGTAGCTGAAGTAACACAACGAAAATCGAAAGTTTGTTTTCCTGTAGGTGTGAATGACTGACAAACTAGACAAAGTACCTCTTAAAAGATCACCAACACTCTTCAATACAGTAGGGGAAAAGGTAAGACTCAGACGCTAAAACTAGTCGGGAGTCATACAACCCTACCTGATGTCATGAAAGGGAAATGTGCTCCTGCTCTCAAAGGCTGTGTTTACCGCTCACAGCTCAGGACTGCAGCCATTTCCTAATAGTTTTCTAAGCAGGATTTCAGAGCAGCATGGAGAGAAAAAAAGATATGCATGACATCCTGAAGGAGGGAATAGAGTTCTGGGGTTAAAAAATTACAAAGGGACACAGATAGGCAGATACTGACAGGATCACTCTTAAGCGCCATGGGAGTCTGATGTGACTGTGTGACATTCACATCTAAGACAGTGCCAGGCTCCTCAATACACTTCACTCCACCAGGGCCCTAAAACACCCCTGCAATGTGCAGAAGGCCCCAGGTTTTTACCAGTGTGTTAATATTTCAAAAAGATGCATAAACCTCTGAGCTTAGCATTTCATCACTTGTCAACACTAGACATTTCGTTCTATACTTTGCAATACAATCACTAAGACTCCAAGTTGTAGTTTTGGTTTCTTTTTTACATAATTCCAAAACCACCACAAAATATGGCCTATTTTAGGATCCAAGGCTAGGTAATTTGTTCAAATCTGGCTTCTGCAATGTCTTTCTAGCAAGTCCGACACCAGGGTACATTCCAAAAGAAAATGTCTTTAGAATTCCAGCTCAGGGGGTTTTGCCATCATCTTCCCTTTCAACACTAGAAAACTCCATTATAAGAAGAAAGTTTATGTTCTATCAAGGCTGCACTATCAGTGCAATTTCACTGGCAAGGTACCTGCCTCACTGGCAGGGCTTCAAACTGTCACTGTGCATGGGCTGTTGAAAAGAAAACCCCACACATCCCACGCACTGAAGAATAACAGCTAACATTTCTTGGAGGCCAGACTCTGTGCTAAGTATTTTACATGCATCATCTTATTTAGTTTGAAAGGAACATACCTGAAACAAGAACTCGGAAATCAGATCTTCTTGTAGGAGGCCCATTCCTCCCACCACGGGGCCACCCACCCCGACCTCCGTAAGTCCTGGGGAACTCCACACGAAGCCGGCACTGGCCATAATCATAACCGTTCCTTCCATAAATTGCATCCTCAGCATCTCTGCAAAGAAAAGTTTGGAGTTAGTGCTGCTCAGGAGGGCCGACTGACTTCCCAGTGAGGAACATGACTAACAAGAATAAAAGGAAAACCTCAAGTGAGAAAAAAAACAAAAGAACAAAAACCCGGAACTTGATGCACTACTGCTTTGGTCTGAAGACCTTTCATGATATTGGAATTAAACTTTACAGCTGTCACACACAGGGTTCTCTAGGTATGAAATGATAATGAATAGACAAACAGATAACAGAACTAATTCAGAAAAAAATAAACTGTTGACAGATGGTTGATTTTGCCAATAAAGTGTTTCTCTAACCTTGGTGAGCTGTTTCTCAAAATGCACACCACACACTAGTCCTTTAATATTCTTCCTCAAGGCCTAGTACATTCAAGTCTATAGAAAGAAAAACCCATTTAAAAAGAGGTAAGGCTCAAAAGACAAATGCAAATTAGTGTTTCGTGAGGAATACGGAGTTCCTTCAAGTGTACCTTTTCAGCATGGTTTGGAGGACTAAGTTGTCAAAACCACTCTGGGTACAGTTTCATCAAAAGAGGTAAATATCCAATAAAGTAATACTTTAAAAGTCTTTCCGGGACTTCCCTGGTGGTGCAGTGCTTAAGAATCCGCCTGCCAATGCAGCGGACATGGGTTCGGGCCCTGGTCCGGGAGGATCCCACATGCTGCGGAGCAACTAAGCCCGTGTGCCACAACTACTGAGCCTGCGAGCCACAACTACTGAAGCCTGTGCGCCTAGTGCCCGTGCTCCGCAACAAGAGCAGCCACTGCAATGAGAAGCCCTCGCACCGCAATGAAGAGTAGCCCCTGCTTGCCGCAACTAGAGAAAGCCTGCGTGCAGCAACAAAGACCCAACACAGCCAAAAATAAATAATAAATAAATAAATTTAAAAAATAAAATAAAAGAAAAAAAGTCTTTCCTAGGGCTCTAGGAGAGTTAGGAACACCAAGCTGGTTCTCCAATATTGATAGGAGAGAGAATGCCCTCAGAGGTTGAGAGGACAAACAGCTTAAGACATACTAATGAAGGCAGCATTCAGTTGTCACAGGCACATAAACACTAATCAAGATTCCAGTCCCAGGATTAAGAGCAAGGAGGACCACATCCAGTTCAACCTTAGCTATATTCATAATACGGTGGGAGAGAGGCAGAACTGCCAGGGTTTAAGACTATGAATAAAAACTGTCCTCAGTTCAAATCATCCTCCTGCTACTTACTAGTAGTTGTCTCTGTGTAAGTATGTGATCAAGATTTTACATGTGAATGTGAGTAATATGCCTGTCTCACAGGGTTTTTGTAAGGATTAAATAAGATACTACGTGTGCAGTGCTTTGCTTGAAACTTGGCATCTAGCAATAGCAAAAGATAGCTTTTCATTATGAAAGGAATGAGGGAAAAGATGACATATCATACAGTAAGTTTGTATTCGACAGGGCAGGAGGTTCAAATCCTACCTTCCCTAGTACCCTTCCCTTTTATCAACTCTAAATCCTGTTACCTCATCTGAAAATGTGATTAGTAGCACCTAGTTTATAGGCTGTTGAAAATGCTAAATGATACATAGTATGGTACATGACACATAGCAACTTAAGAAACACACGGAAACTGTTACTAATTAATAGACGTGCAACCTTTTCCAGTTTAGGTGTGTGTGAAAATGCCTAGTTCCATTTTTTGAGGCAAATGGCAAGACACTAGGAACGAGCTCCGTCAGAGTCTTCAGCCATCAAAGCCTTAGGGTGCGTCCAGCCTCCTCATCCTCAGACGCTCCCCTTGCCTCGTATCACCCCCCAAGATGGGCAGGACACCCCATGGGCAGTCCTCGGAGTGAAGCCCGCAGGGCGCAGACTAGGCAAAGCGCTCCCTCAGCCAATGCTGGAAACCAGCGAGCGAGTTCCGATTTACCCCGAGTGTAGTAACCAACACAGTGCGAACCAACAAGCGCAGTGTTGAAAGTTCCCAGGCCTTTTCTGGGGCAAGGGCCGACACTCTTTGCAAAGTCACAAAGACCCCCTTCGAGCCGGTTTCGGGATCTAGAGCTTCCACATCCTCGGGGCCCTTAGCATCTAGCGGTGCCTCCCTTATTAGAGGAGGAACAGTGAAATCAGAGACCCCCATCAGCCTGTTTTAGAAGTTTTCCCAGATCCCTGACGCTTTTATCAGAACGAGGCCCTGGCCGTGTGGGGCGGGGCGCGCGTGGATGGAGATCCGTTCCATCAAAGAGCCCCTTTACGCCCTCCAAAGGCATCCACACCCCGGCACTGTGCGCCCCACAACAGCGAGTCCCAGCTGGGGGGAGGAGTGGGCAGGGAGGGCGACCCTTCCCTCCTCACCCAGTCCTCTCCGGGCCGGCTCAGGGGCCAAGCTTCCCAAGCCCTGGGCCGGTTTCTCCGAAGGGTGCCTGTCCTGCCGCGAGGGAGAGAACGGGCATCTGTACCATCCCTGAGGCTGGTCTGGGCGGGCTTGGGCCCTCCCAAGACCCGGCTTTTGTGTTTCTAAGTAAAAAAAATAATAATAGAGGAAGTGACGGAGCAAAGGACTGCCCGGAGCCCCGCGGCGAGAGGAGGCCTCAGCCTCCACCCGGGGGCGCCGTGAGGGGTCTGCGGCGAGGGGGGAGGGGAGGCCCTGGAAGGGAGCGGGGAGGGGAGGGAAGGCGGGGGCCCGGGGCGTCGGGCCGGCCGGCGGGCTGGCGGGCGGCGCGGGGCCCTCACCGCGGGTCCTCGAAGCGCACGAAGGCGAAGGGCACGAGGCCGTGCCGGTTCTTGAGCTCGATGTCGCGGATGCGGCCGTACTTGTAGAAGAGGTCCTCCAGGTCCTTCTCGCGCACGTCGGTCGGAAGGTTCCCCACGTAGATGCGTCCGTCGCCCTCGCCGCCGCGCTCGTCCGCCCAGCCCGACATCCGCACCGCCCGACGCCGCGGGCCTGCCGCAGCCCACGTCCCCGCCGCCGCCGCCTCAGCCGGGGTCCCCCCGCAGCGTCCCCGCGGGCTCGGAGGCGCTCAGCCGCACAGCATTGTGGGAACGGGAACGGAAGCGAAAGGGTCGGAGGAGGCAAAAGGAATCCTCTTAAAGGGGACGCGGCTGCGACGACTGCGCGTGCGCGTGCGTCCCCTGTAGGTGCAAAGTGGGTAGGGGGGCGACAACCGGGAGAGAGCTTGGAGTCAGGCGATTTGGAGTCAGTTCCCGAAGGCAAGTCACTCGCCAGCTGCGTCGACTTGGGCAAGTGACTCAGGCTCCTTGGGCCTCAGTTTTCTCAATCTGTAGCGCTGTCTACCTCACAGGTTTTTGTGAACATTTGCTGAGGTGACACGGGTGTAGCGCTCAGGGTGGGCCCCGCGGGCCGTCACTCCGCGTGCAGGGCGCCGCAGGGAGTCGGCCAGGGGCTCAGGCTGACCCCGCAGCGGACTGAAGGAGTCCTCGACGGCCTCAGGTCTGTAGCCCTCTGGGCCACCCTGTCCCTGTTTTACAGTTGCTTAGAACCGAGGGTGTTAGGTGGATTAAAATGGGTGTAAGAGACCTGAGGTGGGCTCCATAACTGGACTTGAAATTTATCGGAGACAAGGAGGGAGTAAAAGAATCATTACTGGGAATTCCCTGGCGCGCGCTTCCACTGTAGGGGCACGGGTTCTATCCCTGGTCGGGGAACTAAGATCCTGCAAGCCGCGCGGCGTGGCCAAAAAAAAAAAGGATCATAACTGTAGCGACTGTCACTATAGAGTGCTTCCCGCGAACTGTGCTTTTAATCCTCACGCAGTATGGAGAGATTCCAATATTACAGGTGAGAAAACGGAGGTATCATAATGGGGTCAGGATTAGAACCCAGAGCCATGCTTCCAGCCTATGCGCTGAGTCCTTCAGAATCTCGGGAGCTCAGGTAGACTCCCACCTTGGAACGTTTCCACATTTACATTCCATTGAATGCATTTACATTCAGGGCAGAGCATTGAACCTGGGGACGTTACAAGAATGAGGTCTTGCATCTAGAGTCTTGATCTAAAAAGATTTTCCATGTTAAACATGAAACTTCTGGGGCTTCCCTGGTGGCGCAGTGGTTAAGAATCCGCCTGCCAATGCAGGGGACTAGGGTTCGAGCCCTGGTCCGGGAAGATCCCACATGCCGCGGAGCAACTAAGCCCGTGCGCCTGCTCTCTAGAGCCCGCGAGCACATCTACTGAAGCCCGCGTGCACCTCAACGAAGAGTAGCCCCCGCTCTCCGCAACTAGAGAAAGCCCACACGCGCAGCAATGAAGACCCAATGCAGCCAAAAATAAATAAATAAAATAAATAAATTTGTTTAAAAAAAAACCTCTGTGGATTGATGGTTGGGTAGATACATGAGAAAGCAAATACAGTAGAACGTTAACTAGAAGGTGGGTTAACTAGTAGAACTAGTAGAATCTAGATGGTGGGTGTATTCAGTGTGTTCACTGTACCATTCTTTCAACCTTTCTATATATTTGAAAACTCATAATAAAGTTTTGGGGGGAGTTATGAAACAAAGACAAACTCTGTTAGTGCTAGCAATAGCAAGAGAATAAAACCAAATATTTAATTTGTAAATTTATTTATTTATTTATTGGCTGCGTTGGGTCTTCGTTGCTGCTCGCCGGCTTTCTCTAGTTGTGGCGAGCGGGGGCTACTCTTCATTGCGGTGCGCTGGCTTCACATCGTGGTGACTTGTTTTGGAGCGCGAGCTTCACTAGTTGTGGCACACAGGCTCAGTATTTGTGGCTCAGGTGCTCTAGAGCGCAGTCTCAGTAGTTGTGGTGCACGGGCTTAGTTGCTCCGCGGCATGTGGGATCTTCCCAGACCAGGGATCCAACCTGTGTCCCCTGCATTGGCAGGCGGATTCCTAAACACTGCGCCACCAGGGAAGTTCCCTGATTTCTATATTTTTATTTGTGCTTTTCTGTGTTTATGAAATTGTCTGTAATTAGCATGTACTACTTTCATAATTGGAATAAAAAAATAAATTATTTCTAAAATAAAACAATCAGAACCATCTGTTGTATTCTGGATTATGTAAAACTTCTAGTTGCTCTTTCCTGGCCTTCAGAAAGCAAGCAGGAAAGAGCCCTGGCCAGAGTATATAGGAGCTTATGTATCCTAAAGGCATCCTAAAGTCCAGATGCCTCCTTATTTGGGGGGGTGCTTAGGTGTACTAAAACCACCCTCTGAGTCCTACCACTCCCACGTGATTGTTGCCTGGAATGTGCTGGTGGAGACAGTTGGGTAGTCTCCTAGGGTGAGAGAGGTGGAGTCAGCTAAGTGACCTAACAGGACTCTAGGTGTAAATAGTAATGATACAACTCGTCTTGTGCAAAGTCTTGCAGCTTGTGATCACCAAAGAAGTTCATATGTAGCCTAGAAAATGTGCCCAGATCTGGGGATGTGACAAGTACAGCCTTTCTGGATTAGGAGGAAGGCAGCTAAATCGCTAAGAGGCATCATCCAGGGAACCCCAAAGGTGGATTTTGTTTCTGTGAGCCCAGATACTAACCTTTGCAAGTTAGAACCCAAATGAAGCCCAAATTATGGCCTAATGCTAAAGAGGCCCATGGACTCCATTCTCTACCAAGGCCACAGATGCTAAGCAGGGACACCCTTTTGAGCTTTTGCTCATCTGGTTATTCAACATCATCAAGTACATGCTATAATTTAGGCCCTGGTTGCATGCAGTAATACCATTCTGTCCTCAAGGTGTATATTCAAGTTGTTATTCAAACAGTCAATTTAGAGCACAGTTGTGATAAGGGTAAACTGCTGTGAGGCCACCTAATGCAGTTTTAGAGATTATAAGGGAGGCTTCCAGGAGGAGATATTTAGGTTGAGCCCTGAGGGACCAGTAGGAGTTAACCGTAGGGAAGGAGAAGGCTTTTTAGACAAAAAGGACAGCGTGAGCAATTGCTCAGATCATGAGATTATGGCAGACCAGGGGCAACCCCCACCTCCCTACAGTATGGCTGGGGCAAAGAGTTCAAGTAGGAAAATGGAGGGCGAAGGAGCTGAGGCCGGGGCCTGCAAGGCCTAGTAGACCGTATTATGGAGTTTGGACTCTACTGAGAGCAGTGAGTAGCCATTGAAGGGTTTTAAGGAGTTATGTTGGGATGAGACCTTCTCAGAAGGAAGTGGCAGCTGACGGGATGGGAGATAACAAGTAGGGGAGGAGACTGAGAGCTAATTTGAATGGAGGGTAACTGCAGGATAGTAGGGAAAGGAAAGAGAGTCAGGGAGAGAAGTGGCAGCAGCTGCCATTATAGGGAAACTTGGGGAAAGAGGAGAGATAATTAAAGGGTCAGTGTAGGAAGTATTGCTGTGTAATCGCAGTGTAAGCCCCCTCCTGTGACTTCATTAAAAAATCTGCATTATCCATTAATGATTTTAGAGTTGGATTCATATTGTTCCGGGAAGATATGACAGTGTGCTCAGATTAGCCCAAAGGTGAGTATAGGTAAGAACAGGGATAGCCCTGGGTGGCCTATTGACTAGTAGGTTACATGGGGAAGTAACATGGGATTGGGTGCAGGGAAACACCAATGGGGAGACCACTGCCGTCATCCAAGCAAGAGATGCCAGTGGTCTGATGTAAGGTGACAGAGATAGATGCTAAGGAGATGAGATATTCCAAAGACAAAAATCACAGGACTTGGAGATAGATTGGTCGTGGGAGCTGAGGAAGGAGGAGGAGTCCAGGTCGATTCCCAGGTTTCTGGCTTGGGGTACTGGCTAGGCAGTGGTATCGTTCTGAGACAGGGAATAAAGCAGAAGGAACTGATCTGCAAGAGGATGAACAACGATGAGTTCAGATACGTGTGGAGGAGGTAAGAAGGAAGGATAAGAAGTGTGATGGCTCTAGGCTCTATGTGCTCTCTCCGAGAACAGAATTCCAGGTGCATGACCAGGTGATGGTGGATGGGCATTGGAGTCCTCTGATACGTGGGATAGGCCTGCCCTTCCCACAGGGTGGGGCTTTCACTTAAGCTGTATGGGAGCTCAATAAAGTTCATCATTCCTAATATGATGATAAGAATGGCACCAGTGGGATTGTCTTCAGATTGAAAAGAAGCCTTTGGCGTTGGCAGACTGTGAAGAGTTAATGCATTTCCCACAGCAAGCCATTTACTCCCTACTAGGGAGTAGGGCAGTGCCCAATAAAAAAAAATAATAAAGCAACACTGGGGATAAAACATTCTACGAACCTGCCCATCTGGTTTCCTCCCTTTCCCTATGACATCAGTCCCCTCTGGCATCCAAGCAAAATGTTTTCTTCTCTGCCAGCCTCAGTCATGAGCTTCTCCCAGACCCTGGCCCTTGGGAGCAGTGGGCAGAAGAGGAAGTGATGGGGGAGTAAACCATCGGTGGGAAAATGAGTCATCTCAGAGAAACTGGTCCAGGCTGGCAGAGAGGGCTTGGGCTGGGTCGCTGTGGAATGTGTTTCTGGCCACTGTACCCTAGGAGCTTTCTGTCATTCTTTGCCACTTTATTTGTGCGATGGAGTAAAATGAAACATTCTGGAGAGCTACATAATTAAGAACTGAGCCGTGCAGGAGAGGAAGGGGACAAGCAGCAGCAGAACTAGGAGATCTGGAGAGAGTGTGGAAGGGGGTGCAGAGAGCTTTAGGGAAGCAAGTGCCATGTGTAGGTGGATGAGAAGAGAAGAAAGATGGGAAAGATAATTCAAGAAGAGTTGCAGTACATTGTGACTATTTGGTGTTTTCTTAAGAGACTGCAGAAAATCAGTAACATTTTCATTATTTTGGGGTAATGAACTGATGTTTCTTTGAATGTGGCCAGACAAGTAGGAACACGAGGGCCTGGTTTCATATGAGGTACATCTAAAGCAGTAAGCATGCTGAAGCTGTAGCAGCCTCATTGCTTCATTTTTGCCAACTTGCTGTATTGTGAGATGGAGGCCTCAAATAGCTTGTCATGTCAGGGCTGCTTTTTCTCGGATCCGTGGGCTGCAGGGGTCAGTGAAGCACTGCCTCCCCTCCCAACCCCCCCACGAAAGTTGTAAAAGTTGAAAGTTGTAAAGTTGGATGCAAAATATTGCACGTGAGCAAGATAGTCTTGATTCTGGAAGAATATTCACGCAGGGCTATCCAATAGAATTTGCATGATGATAGAAACGTTCTCTATCTGAGTGCAATATGGTAACCCCATGTGGCTACATGTAGCTCTTAAGCACCTGAAACGTGGCTGCTACAGCTGAGAAACCGAACTTTTAATTGTATTTAACTGTAATTAATTTTGATTTTAATAGCCAAATGTGGCTAGTGGCTACCATACAGGACAGTGCAGTTTATCATTTTCAAGGGTCTGTAAACCTATACCCCCCAAACTCCCCCCCAGAGAAGTTAAGAACCACTAGGACCAATCCCTTTATAGCCCTGTTGTGTTGGCACATAGTAAGTGTTTAATAAACACCTGTTAATTTTTTAACTAGTACTTAAAGAAGAGTAGCTCTAGCTCCAGAAAAAGGGAGCTGAAGTACAAAATGACAAATGGGCTTCTCAATTTCACCAAGTTTTATTTTCTAAGCCCTAAGTTCCTTACCCCTGACCCAAAACTTTTCCCTAAACATTTTCCACTCTGTCACATACCTTGGAAACTTATTTTATGGCACAGTGAACCAGAAGCACAAGCAAAGGGTGGAAGGGGTGTGAAAAGATTAACAACAGTGCTGATAATGTTTTTTGATGCAGCAAGAGGATGCACTGATTTAATAGAATCCTAACGCTTTTGCACTCAATCTTGTACTAAGCAGATTTTTAATGAACTGCATCGATATAATTTGGTAACAGCACCTCAAAAGTAAACACATTCCTTAAAGGTAAAAACAAATATGGGAAGTACCTGCAGATTTTATAAGAGTGAAAAACAAAACAAAAACAAAAACAAACCCCCAACCTTTGAAGCTGTACCTCCCCCAGTGCTAACATGTGCACAGTAGCTAAATTTCCTTCTGTCTGGCTGAGGCTGGCTCTCCCCCTCAGCCAGCACATGTGCAGGGCTTCTGTGAATGTCACATTGACAAACGTTCCCTGGAGCTAGGCAGCTGGGGACCAGTTTCTTTTGTTATTCCCTCCTTCTCGTGGGCTGCCAGTTTTTCTTGTCATGGCACACTCCTTGACAGTGCCTGCAGGAGACTAGGGTTTTTTCCCTCGTGGAACACTCTGACCCCAGCTCTAAAAGCCCAGGCTTGTGTATGTGGCATCTGGGACTTTGGTGGTTTTCCCCACTCCTTGCCCACTTGACATTTGTTCATTCATTCCACCGGGTATTTACTGAGCCGCAGAATAGCCTGGCTCTGTGCTGGGCGCCAGGGACACAAGACTTATCAAGACCCCCACTGTTCACAGACAAAGGGGCAATGGCAATGGGTGCTCCTGCAGCTCTTAACCCAGAGCTGAATGGGGTGTTCAGGGAAGACTTCTTGGAGGGAGTGGCTTCTGAGCTGAGACCTGACGTACCAGCTGGTGTTAACCAGGTACATGAGGAGAGAAGAAAAGCATTCCAGGCAGAAGGAAAAGCATGTGCAAAGAAAGCTGGGATGACTTCTGTCGCTTTGGGGAAGCTACCCAGCTCAGCACAGTTAGGTGGGGCTGAGGAGTGTTCTTTCTTTCTCACTCTACAGCCGCCAGTGACTTAGGGTGAGAAGCCCTAATGTAAATCAGAGCCTGGCTGGGTTAGATTATACATGTAAATCCTAAGTATTTCAGCTGCTCATACAAATGTTTATTGTATATCCCTGACTAGGATGATTGTAAAGGGGATGAGATAGGCTGGAGGGAGGGGAGAGCCTGAGGGGAATATAGTCTCACAGTCTCCTAGGGGAGCTGTGCAAAGCAAAAGGGTGCTTGTTTGGAAGCCAGAAGGAAAGCAGAAGAGAACCAAGCAGAAATCCAGCGATCCCTCCTGGGCCTGAGGAAGAAGGGCCGCAGGGGGTGCTGTATTCAAAATGCTAGGATGTTTATTAATAACTATAATTCCCTAAGGAACTGGAAGCATCCTCGAGGTCCACCCAGAGGGGACTTGCTACATGGGAAACGTGCAGTTCTGAATACCATGCAGATGTGAAAAAGAGCAAGTCCCTATACGTAGTTATGAAAAGATGTGCGAGATATTTATGGAATGCCTACTGTTGGCACTGCGCTAGATGCTAGGGTGCCAGCGGTGGAGGGGACAGTGTCTGCCTCCCAGAGAGAACCCCGTCTGCATCCCTTTATCTTGGCCTTTGTGATTTGCCTTCACCAGTCTCTCCCTCATCTCCCATTACTCCCAGATTGCCAGCCTCTCCAGGATCTGCTGTGTCTGAAAGCCTGTACCGCGTCTTGCAGGGGCTAGTTCTTCTCCTTGGAACATTGATTTCTCCACCTCTGCCTCCCCAGTCTTTAGCCTGACCAAATCCTCCTTGGCCTTCAGGTCCCTGACTTAGTAAGTTAGTATTCAGTGATGCCAAGACCTGTGTGACCCCAGCCTAGAACTTTCCTCCCAGTTTGTACCTCGGAAAGGCCTAGGTGTCCCCTACTGCTCCTTTCATTCCCTCAGTATTTTTGCCAGTTGATTTGTCTGAGCACATTCTAGAATCTTTCTATCAAGTTCTATATGGCATCTTCTAGTTTTTTTCATTTGAATGGTGTTATATCTATAAATTTACATGGGGAAAATTTTTCCATTCTTGCTGTATTTGGCCCTCCCACCCAGAAGTTTGGTATCACTTTCTGTTTATTCACATCTTTTTTCTTCTTTTCTCCTATTTGTGGCTTATAATTTTTATATTTATTGAAATCTATGTCTGTAGCACTGTGCTGATACCCAGGGACTACCTGCGGTGTCTTTTTTTGACACCACCTCTGACACCAAATGTGTCGTTTTTCCACACCAGTTCTCCAATTTTCCAATGCCAACTCTGTGTCCAACAATTCACAACTACCCAGAGTTAGTGCAGACCCCCACAGGTTAAGGGCTTAGTCCCATAAGACTTACCCTCAGTTCAGATGCCAGCTGAAAATGGGGTTACCAGTCTACCCACACTTCTTCCAGGCTGACTATAAATTTGGGGTTCCTATAGACTGTTTATCCCCCAAAATTCATATGTTGGAACCTAACCACCAATGTGATAGTATTAAGAGGTGAGGCTTTGGGGAGATAATTAGGTCGTGAATAGGATTAGGGCCCTTACAGAAGAGGCCTCAGAGAGCTCCCTCACCCCCTCTACCATGTGAGGACACAGAGAGAAGATGGCCATCTATGAACCAGGAAGTGGGCCCTCACCTGAACCTGCCCATGCTGGCACCCTGATCTTGGACTTCCAGTCTCCAGAACTGTGAGAACTAAATGTCTATTGTTTATAAGCCACCCAGTCTATATAATATTCTGTGACAGCATCCTGAACAGACCAAGACAGGAGTCATGAGCATGGAGGTGTTATTCAAAGCCTTGAAAATGGAAACTATGAGAAGTGGTCCAAAGACTGAGGCCTGGAACACTTCTTCCTTTAGAGGCCGGGGAGAAGAGGTGGAGCAAGTAGATGAAGGTGAGGAGGAGCAGCCAGTGAGCCAGGAGAAGAGGGAGAGTCCTGGGGATACTGGATGCCAAGCAAAGAATGAGCTTCAGAGAGGAGGAGAGCAACTGTGACAAGTACATCAATGAAGGACGCTGAGAACTGGCCACTGGATTTAGCAGCGTGGTGGTCACTGGTAACCTTGATAAGCTGCTTTGGTGGAATGGACTGGAGAGTGAATGGGAAGTGTCTTAGTCTGTTCAGGCTCCTACAACAAAATACCATGTGCATCTCATTCAGTGTCCACTTCCTCTACACACAAAACGTAAACTCCATGAGGACAGGAGCCAGGTCTGAGTTGCTCCCTTTCATGTCCCTAGTGCCTAGATGGGGGCCTTGTACCAAGTAGGTGCTCAATAAGTATCTCTTGAAATAATGAACAAGTGACTAAGACACAGGGCAGGAACTCTCAGTGTTTATCCTCTAATTAGCCAAAGCAGTTAGGCAAGAAAAAATTAAATAAGTAATGGAGCTTTTCTTCGGCAGGTGCTGAGGGAGGTACATCTCTGTACCTAGCACCTAGCTCAGGGCCTGGCGCACAGTGAAAGCTCAGAGAATGTTGCTAGCTGAATAAGCATTACCTCTTATATCTGCATGTACTCCTCCCATTGGTGGTGATCTCATCAAGTCCCATGGCTTTAAGTGTCATCTATAATCTGATGACTCCCCAAATTATAGGTCTAACCTGGACCTCTTCCCAGAACTCATATATCCAACTGCATTTTTTTTTTCCAACTGCATATTTGACATCTCCACTTGGAATGTCTAATAGGCATCTCAAACTAACATAGCCAAAACAACTTTTTGTTCTCTTTTGGCCAGCCTTCCCTATCTCAATCCATTCTTCCCATTGTTCAGGCCACAAGTCTTGGAGTCATGCTTAACTCCTCTCTTTCCCCCACACCCTGCATTCAATTAATCAGCCAATCTGTCAGTTCCACCTCCAGAATATATCCAGAATCCAACCACCTCTCATCCTACCGCTGCTGCTACCGTCCTGGTCCAGGCCACCATCACCTCTCACCTGGACTGTTGCAGTAGCCTCCTCCTGGCCTCTCTGCTCCCACTGGCTTCCCCACACTCTATCCTCCACCCAATAGCCAGGTCATCAAGTCTTGGCTCAAATGGCACCTTCTCAGAGAGACCTGCCTGGAAACCTCTGTTTAAGACAAGATCTCTCACTCTGTCCCCTTTGGTTCCCTTAGTCTATTTTTATCCATTGAACTTAGCAGGGTCAGACATATTTTTGCTTGTTTATTATCTTTATCCTCGTTTTAGAATATAAGTTCCATGAAGAAGGGATTTTGCCTGTTTTGTTCTCTTGTGGATCCCTAGTAGGGTTCTGGTCACCAATTATGATGGAGTTTCCCTCATACCAACAAGCAATTCTCTGGACACCAGCTGGGTGTCCTACAATTCAACTCAGTTCTGACACCATCTACCTGGAGATGACATCAGAGTCCACTGTCAAGGGTTCAGTCCTACAAGACTGCCCCTCCCCCCACTTAAGATGCCAGTTGCAAGCCCAGGTTGTACTTTTGACCAACTGGCTATAAGTCAGAGGTGCCCACGGCCCCCTCCTTGAGTTCAATTAATTTGCTAGAGCAGCTCACAGAACTCAGAGAAACATTTTACTTACTAAATCACTGTTTGTTTGTTTTAAACATCTTTATTGGAGTATAATTGCTTTAAATCACTGGTTTATTATGAAAGGCTGTAACTCAGGAACAGCCAGATGGGAGAGACACAAGGTATGGGGAAAGGGTTGGGGGGCTTCTGTGTCTTCTGCAGCACACCGCCCTTCCTGAACCTCCATGTGTTCACCAACCTGGAAGCTCTCTGAACCCTGTCCTTTTGGGTTTTTAGGGAGGCTTTATTACATAGGCATGGTTGATTAAATCATTGGTCATTGGTAATTGAACTCACTCTCCAGCCCCTCTTCCCACCTCAGGGGCCAGGGGTGGGACTGAAAGTTCTAAGCCTTTAATCTCATGGTTGGCTCCATTGACAACCAGCCCCACCGTAGGTGCTTTCCAAAAGTCAGCTCATCAGCAGAAACCCAGTTGTAGTGGGAAGGGGCTTGTTATGAATAATAAAACACTCATTTCACCTTTATAGCTCTGAAGTGATTTCAGGAACTGAGGACAGGAGACCAAATGTTATAACAAAAGATGCTTCCATTGCTCTTGTTATATTTATATATAACAAGATATATATATATATATATATATATATATATATATATATATAATATGTTTATAATATATATTTCTTAACTAAATCATAATGTCACAATCCCCAGTATCCAGAACAGTGACTGACACCTGGTTCTCTCTCAGCAATCATGAATGAAGGTCTGAATGAACTCTTGAGTTCTGGAGAGTCAGGTTTTCTTCCAGTCAGTGAATAAGAATGGAGATGCCAGAAATCAGATACCAACTGCTTGTTCCTTTGTCTGGGGCCCTAGAGTAATTGAGATTTAACTTGGGGCCACTTTGCATATAATTAAAGAGTGACAGCAAGGTCACCTAGTGAGTCAGAGGGGGCTCCTAGAGCAGACTCAAGTCCTGCCTCATAGTCTATGCAGGAGGGAACTTGTTCTGTAATTGTTGGACATCCCATCCCTTTGTCTGTAAGTAAGCCCGCCTGCCTTGTGGTCCTTACACAGGGCTGTGAGTTTGGGATCTGTGGCATTCAGACTCAACCTAGATTATTTATTTATTTATTTTTTGGCCACACCGCTTGGCTTGTAGGATCTCAATCCCCCGACTAGGGATTGAACCCGCGTCCTCAGCAGTGAGAGCGCTGAGTCCTAACCACTGGACCGCCAGGGAGGTCCCATCCTAGATTATTTAGGGCACTGGTTCTCAACTAGGGGGCAATTTCACCCTCCAGCGGACATTTGATGCTGTCTGCAGACTTTATTTATTTATCTTTGGCCGTGGGCTCTAAGTTCCCCAACCAGTGATTGAATCCGGGCCCTCAGCAGTGAGAGTGCAGAGTCCTAACCACTGGACTGCTAGGGAATTCCCTGTCTGGAGACATTTTTGGTTAATAACTGGGTGTGCGGTGCAATTGGCATCCAGTGGTTAGAGGCTAGGGATGCTGTTAAACATCCTTCAACGCACAGAACAGTCCCCCAACAGAAAACTTTCTGGTCCAAAACGTTGGTTCTGAGGTTTAAGAATCCTGGTTTAGGGTACCATTAATGATAATTGGTAGCCAGCATCATTGACCTTTGCCATGTGCCAAGTCCTATACCACCTACTTTATATGCACCATCTCAATCTCCAAATTGTCCTTGAGAAACAAGGACTATTACAATCCCCATTTTACAGGTGAGGAAACTGAGGCTCAGAGAGGTAGAGTCACTTACCTAGGGTCAGACACCTTAGTAGGGGCAGGTAAGCCCGCACACCCAGGTCCGCCTGGCTTGAAAGTCTGTACTTTTAGCCTCTACTCTGGGTTTTCTGCTTACTGATTGGGAGCTGAGGGGGGCCCACTAGGCCTCTCTGGACGTGCCTGAATTTATCTGCTGCCCCCCCGGACAGGGGGCTGAGCAATCAGGCTTCGGAGATATCTGTCCATTCAGGCGAAGCTTGGCTATGGGCCAGAGGGAAGCTTTTTCTTCCCTGAGTTGTCCCAGTCTGTCTGGCCTCACTCTCCCTGCACTGCAGTACAGTACTTGGCTCCACAGCTCAGTTCCCCTGCCAGCCCCGGGCTAGTGCCAGCCCTTCTCCATAGGAAGAAAGCTTCTAGATTCAGACCAAGGCCTTGCACACTCTCCCACTGAGCCTGTCCTTTCTGTACAGGAGTTCTTGAATGAACCCTGGGGACTGCAAGGTCACATTCCTCACACTTCCTTTCAGGTAAGGGAGGGCTGGAGCTGCTAGGTTGGTGACAGAACTCATGGTCCAAGAAAGCGCTTGAGGTCCCAGAAAATCTTGGAAAGTGATTGCTGGACAGGGCTGGGAACAGTGCAGTCCTGGGCCAGTGGCAGGGTGCAGGCTATGGCTTTTTCTAGCTTGTTTTGGGACCTCCAGTCCCTGCAAGAAATCCCTCAGTGTGCTTGTGAACAAATCCAAAGGGCTTTCTGAGGGCCCTGGGAAAGTCTGATGGCTAAAGTACAAAGAATTTGTTCAGAGAAGATCAAGACAGTCAAGGACCAATCTGGGGTCAAATTTGAGAGGAAACAACTCTGAATTAGTTTGAAAAATCCATTCTTTCTTCAGTCCATCTATCCATCCATTCATCTATTCATCCATTCATCCATCCGTCCAACATATATTTAGGGAGCTCCCAGCAGGAGCCACGGATGCTGAGAGTCTCTGGGGACACACATCATCTCCCTTTGTCTGGGGAGGTGAGGCAGCTCAGAGGTTTCATCTACCACGTGGGACTGTACAGTCATACAGAGCAGGGTTCAAATTCCAGCCTTGTCATTTCCTAGCAATGTGACTTTAGGCAAGGGACCTCACCTCTCCGCACCTCATTTTTCCTCATCTGTGTAATGGAGAGATCAACAGCTCTTAACATCCACCTTATAGAGTTGTGAGAAGTCAAGGAGATAATGTGTCCCAAATGCTTAGCACATAGTAAGTTCTCAGTACATAACAGCAGTAGCTACCATCTTTTGGACCTTGGCTAGGTCTTTTTTTTTTTTTTTTTTTGGGCTGCACCGCGCGGCATGCAGGATCTTAGTTCCCCGACCAGGGATCGAACCCGTGCCCCCTGCAGTGGAAGCATGGAGTCTTAACCACTGGACCACCAGGGAAGTCCCTGGCTAGGTCTTTAGATGCATTATTTAATATAAACCTTGCCACCACCCTACAATGAAGGTATTATCTCCATTTAAAAATCAGGAACCTATACCTCTGAGAGGCTAACTCGTAGGAGGGCACACAACTTAGGTTTTTCCCAAGTCTGTCTCATTCCAAAGCCTATGATCTCAGAAGCTTTGCCTCCCTCTAATGATGATTTCCAGTAATAAGAATAGAAAATGCATGTTTTCAGGCTCAGAAGGGTTCTCAAGAAAACTTAGCAGCTAGGAGTGGAATATAGTGAGTTGCCCAGACATGTGATGCTACAGAACCCAATTGATGGGCCAGTTCAGTGGGACCTGGTGAGGGAATCTTGCATTCATTCCAAGAGTATAGGTTATTCTAGAGCAATTGTTCTTTATCCTCCTTGGGTTCTGAATCCCTTTGTGCCTCTGATGAAAGGTATAGATCCTCTCCCTGAAAAAATGCCTGTGAGCACAACACACATCTTGTGCATAATTCCTGGGGACTTGTAAAACCTTCGCAATCCATTCCCCGGACCCCCTTTAAGAACCCTCTGCTAGGGCAGCGTTTCCCAAGTGTGGGACACATATCACTGGCGGGGTCCCAGATCAGTTTGGCAATATGAGGACAAAACGTTTTATATTATAGTATTTGTTTATATTTTATGGTTACCTTCTATTTATGATGAATGAGACTAGTTTTCTGTTTATGGTAATAATATAAATTTGCCTTTTAAAAATACTTATTAAAAATAGGGAGTTTAATTAAAGAAAAATATTGAAGAAATAATAGTAGAGGTAGGGTGCGGGTATGGCAAAAATCATGAGGATGATTTAGGAAATGTCTCTGCGGTTTCTCCTTGGTGGAGTCATAGTGGGTTTACTTTAGCGTCATCTGAATTTCCAGAGGACCCTGGAAATGACCTATTCTTGGGCTCTCTACGTTGATGGCATGGTTCTGATCAACCAAAAATGCTGTTGAGTCTCCACTTTCTTACCTTCCCATGGAATTCCCCTAGTGCCTATGATGAGATGAACCCTCCCTGCTGCCAATCAAAACTACACCAGATACTGTCCTCATGCAGATCTAAGTGCAAGCATTTTGGTGCCATACCCATTCATTTATTCAGCAAACACCATGTGCCAAGTAGCAAGCATAGGCCATGCTCCATTCAGGCCCAGAAAGTGTGAAATCCCCAGCACCCAAGGGTAAAGCCAACTTGTCTGAGGTGATGGAAAGAGCACTAGATTTGGAGTCAAACAGACCAGGATCTTAGAAATCTGGTTCCATAACTAACACGCTGTGTAATCACAGGCAGGTCCTTTCCCGTCTGCTGTGGTTGCTTTTCTGACAACTTTTTTTTTTTTTTTTTTTTTTTTGCTGAGCCGCACGGCTTGCAGGATCTTAGTTCCCCAACTAGGGATTGAACCCACGCCCTCCACAGTGAGAGCTCGGAATCCTAACCACTAGACCACCACGGAATTCCATGACATCACTTCTGATTCTGTGTTTGTTTGTTTGTTTTTCTAACACCAAATACTTATTTTTCCACATCAATTCTCCAACATCCACTGGGTGTCTAACAATTCAGTTCTGACGCTGACTCCCAGAGTTAGCACAGACCCACAGGCTAAAGGCACAGACCCACAAGACTGCCCCCACTTCAGGTGCCAGCTGCAAATGGGGTGCCCAGGTTACCCTCACTGTGCCCAGCTGACTACAAATTTGGGTTCCCACAACCACTTCCTCAGGCTTGATAATTCTCTAGAATGACTCACAGAACTTAGAAAAGTACTCTACTTACTATTACAGATTTATTATAAAGGATGCAACTCAGGAACAGCCAAATGGAGGAGATGCATAAGGCAAGGTATTGGGGGGTAGGGTGGTGCAGAGTTTCAGTGTCCTCTCAGGGTGCACCACCTGCACAGCACTTTATGGTTTTGGAGTTTTTATGGAGAATTTGTTACATGGGCATGGCCACTGGTGATTGAACTCAATCTCCAGCCCGTCTCCCCTCCCAGGAGGTCAGGAGATGGGGAAGGTAGGGGAAGGGGACATGGGTAGGAAAAGGGGGCTGAAAGTTTCAACCCTCTAATCATATGGTTGTTTCCTCTGATGACCAGCTATCTAGATATATGAAACTATCTGTATATCTGAAGGCATCTTGCCTCCTTCCCCCCAAAGAGTCACCTCGTTACCTAAACTCCAGCGTAGTTGATAGGGACTCATTATGATAACAAAAGATGCTCTTATAACTCAAATAATTTCAAGGGTTTAAGAGCTCTGTGCCTGGATCTTTGGACAAAGACCAAATACATATATATATATATATGTTTTATTATACTTCTTTGAGTCTGTCTTCTGGTTACAAAAAGAGAGTATTCAGCGGAATAAAAGGTTGCCAACTGGAGGCCCATAGGCCATATCTAGACTGCACTGTGTTTTAAGAAATGAATTTGTGACCAACATTAAAATGATGATATTTCCCATAAAAATAATTCAGATTTCTGGTCTCTCTTGAAAATCAGATGATTTTAGCAACACTGGGTCAACAATCCCAAATGGCAACATCTGCCTGGCACCTTTTAAAGGGCTTTTCTAGGGACTTCCTTGGTGGTGCAGTGCTTAAGTATCCACCTGCCAATGCACGGGACATGGGTTCAAGCCCTGGTCCAGGAAGATCCCACATGCCACAGAGCAACTAAGCCCGTGCGCCACAACTACTGCGCCTGTGCTCTAGAGCCCGCTCGCCACAACTAGAGAAAGGCTGCGTGCAGCAACGAAGACCCAATGCAGCCCAAAATAAATAAATAAATAATTTTTTTTAAAAAGGGTTTTTCTATTTGCCACAGTCCCCTCCACTCCCTATTGTACCACCTACCTCACCTCACTCATTAATGTTACCTGCTGGGCTTCTGTACTTCTAAAGCCCTTTCAAACCCCCAAACCCATGATATTGGAAAGATTAGGTTACTGTTGACTAGAAACTCCTTGAGGATGGGGCTGTAACTGACTCTGGGTATATATTTCAAGCATCCAAATCCTGCACAGAACATTTCATTTACAACTAGGGGATATTTATTGCCTGCCTCACTGTGCGATAAGCAGATAGGAAATGAGAAATGATTCTGCAAAAATAAGTGGTAACAGAATGAAAAAGGCCGTTGGTTCCTAGAAATAATATCCCTAAAAGGTCTCTTGGGGTTAAACACAGGCCAGAAAAGCATGAGTTTCTTTTTTTTTTTTTTTAATATTTATTATTTATTTGGCTGCGTCAGGTCTTAGTTGCCGCGTGCAGGATCTTTGTTGGGGCATGCGTGATCTTTAGTTGCGGCACACGGGATCTTTTAGTTGCGGCATGTGGGCTCTCGTTCCCCAACCAGGGATCGAACCCAGGCCCCCTGCATTGGGAACACGAAGTCTTTATTATTTTATTTAATTATTTTATTTATTTATTTATTTATGGCTGTGTTAGGTCTTCGTTGCTGCACGCGGGCTTTCTCTAGTTGCTGCGAGCAGGGGCTGCTCTTTGTTGTGGTGCACGGGCTTCTCATTGCAGTGGCTTCTCTTGTCGCGGAGCACGGGCTCTAGGCGTGCGGGCTTCAGTAGTTGTGGCACGTGGGCTCAGTACTTGTGGCTCATAGGCTCTAGAGCGCAGGCTCAGTAGTTGTGTCGCACGGGCTTAGTTGCTCTGTGGCATGTGGGATCTTCCTGGACCAGGGCTCTGACCTGTGTTCCCTGCATTGGCAGGCGATTCTTAACCACTGCGCCACCGGGGAAGCCTGGGAACACGAAGTCTTAACCTGTGGACCACTAGGGAAGTCCCAGCATGGGTTTTTGATAGTGCTCTTCCTTCACTTTTTAAATATTTATTTATTTATTTTTGGCTGCGTTGGGTCTTCGTTGCTGCGTGCGGGCTTTCTCTAGTTGCGATGAGTGGGGGCTACCCTTCGCTGCGGTGTGCGGGCTTCTCATTGTGGTGGCTTCTTTTTGTTGCGGAGCATGGGCTCTAGGCTTGCAGGCTCAGTAGTTGTGGCGCAGGGGCTTAGTTGTTCCATGGCATGTGGGATCTTCCCAGACCAGGGATCAAACCCATGTCCCCTGCATTGGCAGACGGATTCTGAACCACTGCACCACCAGGGAAGTCCCACTTTTTTAAAAAAAATTTTTATTTATTTATTTATGCTGTGCTGGGTCTTAGTTGCTGTGTGTGGGATCTTCGTTGTGGCATGTGGACTTCTTGGTTGCCGTCTGCATGCGGGACCTTGTTCCCCGATCAGGTATCAAACCTAGGCCCCCTGCATTGGGAGCGTGGAGTCTTACCCACTGGACCACCAGGGAAGTCCCTCTTCCTTCACTTTTAAAGAAAATAATTAGGGTCAAGAGCTGGTTGAGATGAGCAGTAAACACAGAAGATGCTCGGGAAGGCAGGTGCTACAAATGGAGAAAAACCTACAGACATTTATCGAGCAAAATCCTCTTATCTGTTAGAAAACCTTAACATCATCCCATTTCAAACTCCTTTTCTTCAAAATTATTAATAAGAAAAAGGCACACTGTTTCCTCAGCTAAATGTATTAAAGTAATATTGAAGTTAAGAGAATGGACTTTAGGGTCATCCAGACCTGGAATTTATTCCTTTATTAACAGCTTGACCTTGTGAAAGTCGATTTCCTAATCTGTAAAATGGGGATATAAGACCTGGAATTCTTAATTCAATGCATATCTAAGTCAGTGCATGCTATGTGGCAGACGCTGAATTCGATGATGAAGATGCAGCAGTGATGAAGACAGGCAGGGACAGATAGACAATAACTGAGCAAATAAATACATGAGATAATTCATGTGAATTTATTCTGAAGGAATAAATGAGGCAAGTACAATGGAGGAAATAAAAAAGTTACTTCAGTAGAGAGTAACTGAAGTGTGGTGGTAGGGGGTAAGTAGAGATGATTCTTTAGGGAAGGAGGCATCTGAGCTCAAATCTAAATGAGCAGAAGTTATGCCAGGAGGGAGATGGGAGGAAAGGGGTCCCAGGCACAGCTGTTGTGAGGAGCAACTGAGTAAATGCCAAGCACTTGGTGATAGGCAACCACTCAATACACAGCTGCTGTTCTTATGACCTCATCCCCTTTAACGACTCTCAGCTCCTTCTGTTCAAACAAGGAGAAGCTGGCCAAGCCATAGATCAGAGGGTTTAAAACTATATACATGAAAAGTAAAGGCCCCGAAGAGAGATTCAGGTTCTCGCATCATCATTAGATTCCATAGTTCTGAATCACACATCCAAGTCAGGTAGAAGCACTAACCCAGACTCACTCCTGTTGCCAATCCAACTTCTTCCCCAACAGCGACTCCGTGTAGAACTACTTTAACTCCTCCAACCCATAATCCCACCACTGGAAACCTGAAACTGGGAAAAGTCTCTTAATTTGATTTAATTGATATGCATATGTTGTACCCGAGTTTCTCATTATTCCCAGCTGGTTTCTCTTTGGCATTGTGTGCCTCTGATCAAACTGTAAGGGGCTCTGGATTAATGAGAGTGGGTGGTCAAGTAGAAACAGGCAGAAATGTAAACAGAAAGCTTCTGGTTACATGATTAAACTGATAACTTGTTTATGGAAGTTCAAAAACACATTTTAGGCATTTAAGGGTTGGTTGTTCAAAACCTTGCCATGACTCTTGGGACAGTTCCGTAAATTGACAGCTATCGGTAAGATTCTTCCAGCCCTTACTATGTGCCACAAGTTGTGCTGAGAACTTCAAATGCATTAGTTTATTTAATACTCCCAACATGCCTATGAAGTGGTTTCCTTTTATATTTAGTCCCTTTACTAAATTAGTTTTCTAATTAGATTTGTTTTCTAATCCCTCAGATTAGAAAACTGAGGTTCAAACAGCTAGTAAAATGACAGGGCTAGGATTTAAATATTTAAATCCAGATCTGATCCTGCTCCCCAACCCCACCCCAAGTCCTTGCTTTTTTAAACACCTAGTGGTTAGTCTCCCTAAACCAGAGGAAATACCTCTGAGGGATGCCATTCTATTCATTAGGGCACCTCCGCCCTAGAGGTAAATCCCCACCAAGAAACTCCCACACAGGAAAGACTGCCTCATCTGAGCAAGAAGCCCCACCCTGGACACACACCACCGGGATCAGCACTCCCAAATCCACCCGGAGGGCCCCCCACCCCCTTAAATGAGGTCTGCATTGCCCAGCAAGGAGACCCCACTCTCGGGGATAATCTCTTAATTCATAAGGAAACCCTCTCCCATTTCTGAGGACCTCCGACACCCCCACTCCCATATTTCAGAGGAGGTCCGGCTGCATAATTTGCATGGCCCAATGCAATATGAAAATGTGGCGTCCCTTGTTTAAAAAAAAAAAACGAATTTCAAAAATGAGACAGCAGAGCATTAAACCAAACCCTGGTGCTCCTCTTCTGCGACTGCACGGATCACTTGCCCACGAAGCCAGCCCTGCTTGAGAGATACCCTTCTAGTGAAGCGATTGGCTACCTCAGAAAGGGTAAATCCTTCCGACCTGGGATGGGAGGAAGGGACGTAGGATAACCAACTTACAAAGACAATCCTTATTCGAGAACACACTCTGAGACAACCTCCGTAAATTTGGAATCACTTCTCTTGACCTGGGCGGAAGCTTCCTTCGCACCTCTCTAGCCGCTGGGCGGTCCTCGCGACCCCACCCCAGCACCACCTTCGGGGTGTTTGGCCTCATCTCGTGCGGCCCATTGCCGGGGCAACCGACGCCGAGAGCGGTGCATTGTGGTCTGCAACAAAATGCGGGAGAAAGATCCTGAGGGAACCATTGAGTCCATGGGCCAATGGGAGAGTCCTGGGGGCTGTGTCAAGCCAATAGGGACGTTCGGTGAGGGGCGGGGCCGGCGGGAGCAGGGCGGGGCTTAGGTACTAGGCGGCGGCGGGTGGCGTGGGGCTCCATAGATGCGCCACGGCTTTAGTCGGGACCGCTTGCCTCGACGGGTCTGAGCCTCGCCAGCCCCTCCCCCAGGAGACCGTTGCAGTCGGCCAGCCCCTGCTCTTTGGTGAGAGACTCGGGGGGGTTCCACTATCTGGCTTCGTCCCCTGCCGGACTTATCCCGCCGTTCGGTCCGCGCGGCCCGCGCTTCCTGAGAAGTGGGGTGGGGGGTCGTACCGGGGTGGCGTGGGGCGGGCGGAGCGGCCCGGGGAAGCTGGCGCCTCGCAGGCGCAGCCCATACCCCAACTCCTCACCCTTTGCCCGGGCCTCGCCCCCCAGGTAACCATGTGTGACCGAAAGGCCGTGATCAAAAACGCCGATATGTCGGAGGAGATGCAACAAGACTCGGTGGAGTGTGCTACTCAGGCATTGGAGAAGTATAATATAGAGAAGGACATTGCGGCCCATATCAAGAAGGTGAGGACAGGGCGCGGGCGTGGGGTTTCGGGCGGTTTGCGCTCAGCTGGGGCGAGTAACAACTTAGTTCCTTCTCCTCGATCCTGCGTCCCCCGAGCAATGGCAGAGATACTTGGGGGGCACGCAAAGTAGCGCGGGTGTAGAGGTTTCCAGAAAAGGACGCAAATGAATTTTGCGCTTCTCTTGAAGATCGGCCCCTCAGCGCTCGAAGTTTTTTTTTTTTTTTTTTTTTTTTTAATTACCCAGCTCCACGGGGAAAGCGCCACCTAGTAACGGTTTCTAGGATCAGGCAGCAGCGGTTCCCCCTTCTGCATGATTGCTGCGCCCAGGATCCATCTGGGTGCTCGAGAGGGGGGAGCTGCGTGGGTGTTTCCAGCAGGGCCGAAGGGAGATCTTGCCAGCCTTCAGTGGGGAGTCAGTCGGCAGTTGAGGGAAAGTGGGTGGTAGTGATGGCTGGGTACTAGGTTGGGGGATTGGTAAATGGCAGTCTGTAGAAAGCTGGCAGGCCTGCCAACTTCTCGAGCTATGTTTTCTAGAAGGGAAGGAAGCTGGCAGCCTAAGCCGTGGGAGGGTTCCAGTCGAGAATGAGAAGATGAAAGACTTAAGATGGAGCAGAAATAAATACCTTTTTGACAAAGGCAGCAGCAGTGCGTTGGTCTAGTTTGTAAGAATTTTATTCCCCTTAATCTAAAAGACGTTCTTGCTGTGTACAATACAATAGTAGCCAAATTTTGCTTAACTCACCAGAGACTTGTAGTACTTTCATAGAGAAGAACTAGCTTTGGCCCCTGCCTAGAGCTACCCAGTGAAGCCTAGAGCCTCTGGGGGTGGGGAAAATAGGGAAAAGTTGTTACTGCAATTTGCTCTCCTTGAGGACAAGGTGGTAGATGAGCACTATCAGGATAGATGTGGGAAGAAGGGCTATTGACAGTAAAGATAAAATTTGCCCAGGTAGCTGTCAGGTTCTGCTTCCAGCATTCTTTTTATAGGGACAGTGGAGTGCCAAGTGTCTTGTCCGTTTAAATTTTGATCCACAGTGGTTTAGAAGCTCATTCAGGCTTTGTTCTTTTGGAAGTCTTTTGTTTTCAATGATACTGAAATGAGTTATAATGGGGGTATTTTGAGCTAAATATTTACTGTTTTCTTGGCTTTTGTAGGTGCATGTCGTACAGTAGGAGGATAGTTTGGCTCTGTTTAAAAACTAGAGGATAAACTAGAACTAATGTCACCTGCTGTTAATGAATAAGAATATTCTAGAAGTTATGAAGGTGTAATTGCCATGATAACAAAGCGCTCTGTCTCTGAGGCTGCCCTTTCTGACTTTTACCTCCCCAGCCCCCATTCCCAGCTTAGCTCAGATTGCAAGTATGTTTGCATTAATGCACCATGTAGGCGATCTGGAGCTGAGGAACATTCTTTCATTGTAAGAATTTGCAGATGCTGACGTTCCTTCTTTCTGCTCTGCTTATCTAGGAGGCAAACTCTGACCTCTGGTTTAGCACTAAAATTCTGTGTTCTTTTTCTCCTCCCCTTCCCCCAGGAGTTTGACAAGAAGTACAACCCCACCTGGCACTGCATCGTGGGGAGGAACTTCGGTAGTTATGTGACACATGAAACCAAACACTTCATCTACTTCTACCTGGGCCAAGTGGCCATTCTCCTGTTTAAATCTGGTTAAAAGCATGGACTGTGCCACACACGCAGTGATCCATCCAAAAACAAGGACTGCAGCCTATCCAAATACCAGAGACTGAAACCTTCAGCCTTGCCTAAGGGAACACCTCGATCTTTATTGTGTTGTTTTGTACAGGGTATTCTCTGTACTAGTTTGTTGTGGTTATAAAGCAATTAGCAAAACAGCTTACATTTGTATTTATTTTCTATTCCATACCTCTCTGCCCCATGTTTTTTCTCTTCAAAATCCATTCCTTTAAAGAAATAAATGTGTTGGAGAAGTGTGCGTTAATAACGATTTGTTCAAATAATCTAGGGTTAAAGATGGCCTATTGTTTGATCTTGGGTAGCTTGGTGGGGGTGATTCCTTGAAGTTTCTGTGGGATATAATAGACTGGCCTATTCAACGCTCTTGAGTTTCATTCTTGCCCATCCTGCTACTGTTATGCATGGAAGAATACTACTCAGAAGTGCATGTTGAGAAATGCATGGCAGAGAAACTACTGAATTAACTCTTACTCCTAATCTGATGCTTTCCTTAAGTGCTCATTTTGTTAAAAGATACTGCTATAGAGTGTTCTGGGCCTTAGGCCTCAAGTGGTGATGAATGTATAGTAGTTCCATGGTTGTAAAATGGAAAAAAGCTAATAAGAAAGTTGGGCTCTAGACTAATTTCCCCTCCCCTGCCTTGGCCAAAGTATACTCTAAAGATTAAAGGTGGTCTTAAAAGGGAAAACTTTTGAGGCAGCCCTCCATGTGATTCTAATAAAGTCTGCAGGAATTTAAACTTACAAGCCTGCTGTGCTGTGCTTTAACTAGCTGTGTTCACATGTGAATTGAAGCTTTCATTAAAAGACCCAATTAAAACTGGATAAGTAAACTTCATTAAAGGTTTCCTGCTATCAATTTTAGGAAGACAAATCTTTTCTATGAATAAAAGCTAATACGGCAGGCTTGGCTTTTGTAGATAGGAAATATTCCAGAGGCTGAAACAACCCACGCCCATCCTGGGAAGCTGCAAGGAAGGTCCTGGCTTTTAAGTTCCCCTTTGTTTTCAGTGTTCACATGAGGTAAGCCTTTTTGTTTTAGACGTTGGATCTATGAGATACAATTAGGGTGTCTGAGCAACCAGGCTAATGCTACACAGAGGGGGTCCATCTTAAGAGCAGTATTAGGTCTGTAACATCTTTGGGAGGTTGTTTTTCTTTACCAGAACTTGGGGTCTTAAAAGTTCTAGTGAAGTTGATCAGTGTTAGGACTGGGAAAGTTTCAGGGTAGAGGGGCAAAAAATTGTTTTACTATTATGGCAATTAAAATGGGAGAAGTTTTTCCCCTGCTTTCTGCAGGAAAGGAGGAGGAGGTACTGTGGAACGGGACTGCAATTGCAGTGGTTTAGGTTTGTATTTATATGAACAGACTGAGAATGTTCCTGTAATACATCTTTTTTCTACCTCCTTTTCCTCTTTTGTGACCTGGCTATATTTGTTTGAAGCCCAACAGGTGTTTGGCTTTCAAAGCTGCATCAATCTTGTCGATTTTAGCTCTACTTCCAGTCTCCAGCTGCTTTCAGGCCACAAACAGCTGGACAATGGGAGTTCTAATTTGATCAGGCCCATATCTATCGCCAGGAAGTGACACCTTTTAACTTTTCCTTCTTGATTCAGATATGAGAATCACATTGCCACTGAGAGGGGACTGGGTTGATGACCTATGAAGGTTTTTTTAGTGCCTGCTCCTTGTTAATTTCAAAGGCACCAGCTGGCTGAAAACAAAACTTAAAAGTTTTTCTAAGGTTTAGCACTTTATCAATCGTTCTTAGGTGCTGTTCTTTGAGACAGGTGTATAGAGTGCTGTATCTGGAAGCTTTTCAGTGACAAGGGCACAATCTTGTGAGTGAAGGTCGTGACTCACGTGAAGGGGTAAATGACCCCTTCTGTGCTGGGGAGAGAGGCAGCATATCTGAAGACTTTTCAAATAGCCTTGAACTAAGGTCTCTGCAATTCAACTGCCAGCCAACTCACAGGTTGATTTCTGCAATTTCTTACCAACCCTCCCCCACCTCCAAAAAAACCCTTAAGTTTCATCCGCACTGAAAATATTTATGGTCTCATTTTAACTGTTAAGGAGACAAGAGCTCTGTCCAGCTCTGCTGAGTACTGGAGGGGGTTTGGCTAGACAAATAGTTATCAAACTTTTTTTTTTTTTTGGCTATAAGACCCTAACTTCAAACGTATCCTGACAAAGAAGCTCTCTTTGTAAGACGTGAAATCAGGTACATTTATTCTTTCAACAGGGATTTGTCAAGTTTCCTTCATGACAGGCACTGAGGACACAATAGTGGCTTTTGGTAGAAGAGGACTGAATGAATAATGATGAAAGTGTATTTCTTTCACCTCCCTCAAGAAAAAAATGACAAAACCCATGAAAATCGTAAACTCATTTAGTGTTTCAGTGCACAATTCTAGTTGTGATCCTTAGCCCTCTAATTTGGGCCTTGGCTTTTGGCCCCAGACTTAGTCCTAGGCTGAAAGATGGACTTGGGTACAGCTAGGAAGTTTTCTGGTTCAGATCATCGTTGGGTTCTAATGATTCATTATCCCTCTGGAAGGCAGCACTGGCAGAGAAGCCACAAATACACTTCAAAACTGAGTTTTAGTGCTGGTTTTCCTTAACCACATACTACAGAGCCAAGAAAAATTAGTAGGAGTTAAGCAAAAAGTACAGACCAAATACCTCTGGGAGAAGGCCTGAAGCAGCCCCAAAGGAAAGCTACAATAAAGTGACAGAAGCTTGTTTCTTTCACTTTGAGATTGGTCACATCAGAACATGAGTCCAAGGCACACAGCCTTAAGAGGAGATGTTGTGCTGGTCTCACTAACCACATTATCCTTCGGCTCCAGCCTTTTGACAGGATGTGACTGGGTCACACTCCAGGATCTTAAAGGAGTTACAGTTTGAAGCCAGAATGAATGGCTACAATGCCTGATGTTAGATTTTCATAAGTCACCTTCTGAAAACCTGCATCTTCTATCATCTCCTTGAACTCCTCCTAAAACACAAAGAAGGATACAGTAAAAATCGCCTGGATTTCAACTGTAGGGCCTTTGTTGTAAGCTGTAGAAGTTTTGTACCTGAGATGGGAACTGTCGGATACTTTCTACAAGGTATTGATAGGACTTCCAATCTCCTGCAATGACCTCTCCCAGGACAGGAATGACCTGGAAGCTATATACATCATAGAGCCTAAACAAAAAGGCAAAAGATTAAGATTAGAACATGACCGTTAATAAGCAAGAAGGTCTAAGCCTGGGATTATAAACTCAAATGCCTATAAGGGTCAAGCAAGTACCTGAAATAAGTGAAGTGGGCCAGGTGCAAGAGCCATAGGGAGTAGTGAGGGTGTGGTGACAGGCACAGGAAGTACCAGAAAAGTGGAGAAGGGGCAGTTACTTCTCAGCTCTGACTATTGCCATGTGGGAATATGGGCTTAACCAGGGTTGCCATATATTTGATTTCTCACGTGAAGCTGGAAATCTAGATTTTTATGTAAAATTTCCTGATTTTAAAATATGGACATCTAAGTCAATTTCTAAAATACCGTGAGTCAAACAAAATACATATGTGGGCCCACTTGAGTCTCTGGTTACTGGTTTGAGACACTTCTGGCCTAAGTGTTGTCATTCAGAACTGGCTGACCTCAGAGGTGGCACTGTCCCTCAGGGACTCTGGGACACTGAACTATGAGGTTCATGCTTATAGCTTACTGGCTATTTTCTGTCCACTTTGGGATGGGAAACCCTTGGCTAGATGATGAAAATCAAGCCCTGTTAACAATACCAACCTGGATACGAGCGGATTGTTTACTTGGCTGAACTCCAGACAGAGAAACCGTCCTCCTGGCTTCAGGACCCGATGGGCTTCCTGGAGCGCCTGAGCAAGACAGGAACAACAGGACACACTTGTCAGCAGCCCTCATTCAACTCTGGGAGGCTGAGGCGGCATCAGCTTCTGTGGGCATTATAAAAGTTATTTCCGGGCTTCCCTGGTGGCGCAGTGGTTGAGAATCTGCCTGCCAATGCAGGGGACATGGGTTCGAGCCCTGGTCTGGGAAGATCCCACATGCCGCGGAGCAACTGGGCCCGTGAGCCACAACTACTGAACCTGCGCGTCTGGAGCCCGTGCTCCGCAACAAGAGAGGCCGCGACAGTGAGAGGCCCGCGCACCGCGATGAAGAGTGGCCCCCCACTTGCCGCAACTAGAGAAAGCCCTCGCACAGAAACGAAGACCCGACACAGCCATAAATAAATAAAAATAAATAAATAAAAATTAAAAAAAAAAAAAAAAAAAGTTATTTCCCACAGATCCCCTGTTCACTCTCTCAGCTGGGAGGCTGTAACAGCAGAAATAACCCACAGTCTCCTAAATTTTTTAGGCATTCTGCTGCCCGTGACTAGAGAAGGTTACCTGGAGTAATCTTAACTGACTCAGATTGGTACAACCCCCCACAGGCGGCAATTTTTGAATTACGTCTCAAAATCACAATGGATATTCCTTTTTGATCCAGCAATTTTACTTCAAGGAATCTATCTTACAGAAATGTTTCTATTGTGGAAACGACATAGGTTATTCATTATGGCACGATTTGAACAGCATAAGATTAGAAGCATCTTAACCATTAATGAGAGACTGGCTAAATTATGGAATATATATACAAAGGGAATCTATGCAGCTATTAAAAAAAGGAAGAGCCAGTGTTCTTTATGTGCTGACATGGAAAAGTCTGCAGGTATATTTTTAAGGGAAAAAAAGCAATGGGCAAAATGTTTCATATGCTAATATTTGTATAAAAAAAGAAAATAAATACACTTATATGCACAAGACATCTTTGCAAAGCTACATTAAGAAATTGGTGACTGCAGGGGGAGGAGGCACTGAATGGTTGGGACACAAGGTGAAGACTTTTACTGATATATCCGTTTGTGCCTTTTGAACTTTGAATCTACTAAAATTCATTATTATTTTTTTAATTTAAAAGGAATAATAAACTGGCTACAGACACAGGACAGGTCATAAAAATGAAGCTAAAGTACACCATAAAGGATGTCCCACCCAAAGCAGGCAACTAGGCAACTGGAGTCCACATTACAGAAATGAAACTGGGTGCCTTGCTTACCATCTTCAAATGTTTGGACAGGATGTTCAAGCAGAAATAAAGAAGAGCTGCATCAGATTAAGAGCTGAACATTCCCTTCTTCCTACAGAGGAACCATGAATCTAGCTACCTTCTGCCACAATAGGGTTTGAGTGCCTTTTTCTCTGTCAGCCTTGGAAATCCCTCGGATCTGCAGTGTCAGAGTCAGGTGGCTTCACAAGCGAGAGGAAGCAGATGAAATGAGAGAGCAAGACTGACAGTCTCAAAAATGTAAATACCGGGATTTCTCTGGTGGTCCAGTGGTTAAGAATCCGCCTTCCAATGCAGGGGACGCAGGTTTGATCCCTGGTTGGGGAACTAAGATCCCATATGCCACGGGGCAACTAAGACCACGCACTCTGGAGCCCGCGCGCCACAACTAGAGAGAAGCCCGCTGCCGCAACTAAGACCTGATGCGGCCAAATAAATAAATTTTTTTTTTTTTTTTTTTAAAAAAGATGTAAATACCAACCCAAGCAACAAAGGCTTCTGTGGAGATCTGCTCTGTGGTTTTTTTTCAATTTTGTGGGCAGGAAAATTGGCAATTTAAAGGATTAAGACCTCTAAGCCTGAAACATTCAACTCAGGAGGTGAGCCCAGAGAAGAATCTCTCCCTTTCCTCATTCACCGTGGAGCCACTCCAGGAGAACTAATATCCTGAGTCACGCAAGCGGATGCAGCCATTCATTACCCGATCAATGTGTGTGACATTCCGGATCCCAAAGGCAATGGTGTAAACATCAAACTTGTCATCATCAAAGGGCAGTTCTTCAGCATCTCCCAATACCCAAGCAAGTCCTGAAAGAGAAAAGCAGTTCTGGCCTCAGTCTGGATAGCTGTCTCCTCTGCACCCAGTGAACTGTCAAACCTGAGGAGGGGGCGTGGGAATCCCTGAATTTGCAGTAGGCCGGACAGAACTGTGGGTACCGTGGACACCCTGTTTGCGGCTGGCTTGTGAAGTGGGGGCAGTCCTGTGGCAATTAGCCCTTAAACCTGTGGAATCTGACGCTAACTCTGGGTAATTAGTGTCAGAACTGAACTGAATTGTTGGACAGCTGGTTGGCGTTGGAGAACTGGAGAGCTGTTTGCTGCTGGGCAAACATCACACGTGTGGTATCTGAAGTGGTGTCAGAAAATACACACCTGCCTTCTCCAGTGGATTCCTGGCCACCGTCTTCACGGTGTCCTCCAGTCCTGAGAATGTGAAGCTGGTGCCCTTGAAATTTAGCAGGAAGTCCCCCCAAGTTTCTCAGAGTAGACACTGGTTACTTAGTTATGCCTTACCCTTAAGCAATTTTTATCCAACTAGGTGTTTTGTGTAAAGCACTGTGGTTAAGAGCCCAGGTCCTGGGGTTGCCTGTGTTCTAATTCCAGCTTCCCCATTTATTAGCTGTATAATCTTTAATAAACTACTTTGTTTCCTCATCTGTAAAATGGAGTCAATAATAGTACCTACTTCAGACAGTCATTGGAAGTATTCTAAGTACATAATTTAGTATAATTATATTGGTTCTACTGGAGTCATAGAGAAGCAGAGTGTCTTGACTGCAAGTCTGGTCATGAATTCAGAAAACACCCAAGGGAGCTCCCCATCAGGGTAGCTATGTCCTCTGAGGATCCTGATTTGGCTTTAATATTATTCAACTTGCAGTGAATCAGACATAAAGTATGATATAGGGACTTCCCTGGTGGTGTAGTGGTTAAGAATCCGCCTGCCAATGCAGGGGACGAGGTTCGAGCCCTGGTCTGGGAAGATCCCACATGCCACGGAGCCACTAAGCCTGTGCACCACAACTACTGAGCCTGCGCTCTAGAGCCCGCGAGCCACAACTACTGAAGCCCGCGCGCCTAGAGCCCATGTTCCGCAACAAGAGAAGCAACCGCAATGAGAAGCCCGTGCACTGCAATGAAGAGTAGCCGACGCTGGCCGCAACTAGAGAAAGCCTGCGTGCAGCAACAAAGACCCAATGCAGCCAAAAATAAATAAATACATTAAAAATAAAATAAAACACTCGGCTTCCTTAAATAAATAAATAAATAAATAAATAAATAAATAAATAAAATAAAAGCACTGTCACGTTCAGTGTCTCAATGGAACTTAAAAAAAAAAAGTATGATATAGAAGGAAGGCACTATAGGGGAAGGTAAATGGAAATAACCCTCCTGGAAAGCACGCCAGCAGTATTTAACAAGAGCCTTAGTAATAAGTATATCCTTTGACCCAGCTATTTGAATTTTAGGAGGAGGACATTAATGACATCATCATCAAAGCTACTGCTTACTAAGCCCATGATGGCAGGGTCTGTGTTATCACTTTACGTACATTATCTTCTCACATCCTCATACCGACTCTGAGACAGCCGTACTATCATCTTCATGTTTCAGGTGAACAAAATTGAGTATCAGAAAGATTGAAGTAGCTTGCCTAAGGTCACACAGATGGATGAGAACTCAGGAAGTTTTATTCCAGAGCCTGTGTTTTTAACAGTTATGGGATAGTACCTCCTACTGTGAGAAGGGTTATTATTTTCTCCATTTTATAGATAAGGTAATTGAGATCTAGAGAGCCTAAACACTTGTCCAAATATATAGTCAGTAAAAAGAAAATAATGATGCATGCAAAAATTTACAAATAAGGATGTCACAACATTGTGCTACGTGCAAAAACATCAGAAAAAAATGAAAGATCAACTAGTTACGTAAATTGGTTATGCAAATCATAAAACATCCATATGAGGGAATATCATAAAAAATGATTTTAAGGAATTTTTTTTTTTTTTTGGCCGCACCATGCGGCTTGTGGGATATTAGTTCCTTGACCATGGATCGAACCTGAGCCCTCAGCAGTTAGAGTGTGGAGTCCTAATCACTGGACCACCAGGGAATTCCCAGGAGTTTTTAATAACATGGGAAAATCTCATGATACAATGCTGAATTAAATAAAGCAGAAATTATATACATAAGATGTTCTCAATTTTATAAAAAGAAAATAATTAGGAAAAAGCTAGGAAGGAAATATATTGAGGGTCATCTCTGGATGCTGAAACTCTGGTTAATATTTACTTCTTAGTACCTTTTCAAATTTTTGATTTCTAATATCCAAAATTTTCCCAAATATATCATTTTTATAACCCATCAAATAATCCTTTTAAGGTTCCTGCCCTCCAAGCTTCCATTTTGGGAGGAAGTGCTACATGTAAGTAAAACACATAATAGTACTACACACAAAAATGCCTTTACACATTAATTTTTTAAACTATTAAATCATTTCTAGGATCTTCCTACTTAGTTTCAAATTTTTTTTGCATGATATTTTTTGCAAAGGCATTATTATTGGAGATTGATAAAGCAAGGAGGAAAGATAAAACCATACTATGCAGCGTGTAATGATTCCTACGCAGGTGGATTTCTTGTCTGTTAGGACAGCCTGAAGGGCAAGCTATGCTATGGAAGAGATGATTCCAGAGGTGGAACATTACCCATCATTTCCATCTTTGTTCTCCACTCTTCATGGCTAAGCACCAGAGAGAAGGGAAACACGTTTCTCAGTAGGAGTAAGAACACGGTGCCTTTGTCTAGAAACACTAGTGATTGTCAGCCTTCTGATCAGTGTTGATGGTTAACAAAAGAGCCCTTCATCTGGGGGGCCAAGTGGGCTGCAGTTCGTCTAGGCAGCTCATTCTGCGGGTGGGAGGAGGAGGAGGAAGCAGAATTGAGCTAAAATAACCATAGACACTCATGGTGGGGGTGGGGGAGGGGAGAAGTGCTGATATGGACCCAAGGGGCTTGGCTTCCTTTGCTGTGCACCGCTGCCTCTCACGGGGGCTGCCTGCAGTGCTTGGCCAGCGTGGAAGAGGGCAGTGCAGCGGCTCTGAAGAGCTGGGTATACATGCTGCAGCTGCCAGATCAGTACTTCTGCTGGGGCAAAAAACCGGGGGCAAAAGTATTTCAAAATATGAAAACAAACAGAAAGCCAAGTGCAAAATGTATATCTTTAAGCTACAGCAGAAACTGTCTATTTGGAGGCTGCAACAGGTTCCTGGAGATACCCAGGCATTCTCCCATTGGCCGTTGAGAGTACCGTGCTAGGGAAATTTGAGGAGTACCATTTACGGGTGATTCTTCAACTGCATCAGTTGGGCCCTCTGAGAAACCCACGATGAAATAGAGGTAGGAGGGCAAAAGGTTTTTTTTCTTTTTTGGGGGCAGGGGGTGAGAGGAGACACCTGGGAAAAATAAAAAGGAGAGGAAGCAAGGCTGTGTGGGAAAAGCCATTAGATCTACAATGGAATATTACTCAGCCATAAGAAGAAACGAAACTGAGTTATTTGCAGTGATGTGGATGGACCTAGAGTCTGTCACACAGAGTGAAGTAAGTCAGAAACAGAAAAACAAATACCGTATGCTAACGCATATATTTGGAATAAAAAAAAAAAAATGGTACTGATGAACCTAGTGGCAGGGCAGGAATAAAGACGCAGACGTAGAGAATGGACTTGAGGACACAGCGGGTGAGGGGCGAAGTGAGAGTAGCATCGACATACCTATACACAACCAAATGTAAAAGAGATAGCTAGTGGAAAGCAGCAGCATAGCACAGGGAGGTCAGCTCGGTGCTTTGCGATGACCCAGAGGGGTGGGATAGGGAGGGTGGGGGGGCGCCTCAAGAGGGAATATGGGGATGTATGTGTGTACATGGCTGATTCACTTTGTTGTACAACAGAAATTAACACAGTATTATGAAGCAATTATACTCCAATAAAGATGTATTAAAAAAATAAATAAATAAATCACAAAACCCCCCCCTCCCCCAAAAAACAAAGCCATTAGACCTGGATGAAGATCTGAGAAAGCCTCAGCCCACCCAATGGCGGGGGTGGGGTGGAGGTGCTCTGGAACAAAGACTGCCTGTAAAAGGAGCCCCACGTGGGAAATGTCCAGGCCCCAGGAGCCCTGGTTTGAAAGCTGAAGCAGAGCTTAGTTTTGGGAGGGGGACGAAATGGCTCAAGAACAGGGCATGGGGGTCACTGGGGAGCTGCTGGGAATTAAAAGCCAAACTTGTCTCAGTGTCCAAGAGCTGAGATCCAAAAAGTCAGCCCCCATTCCGGATCTGCCATTTAAATTGTGTTAGTTGAAGCAGATACTTAACCTCTTTGGGTTTGGGTTATCTCCCCTGTCACATGTGGCTGATAATCTAACTCCCTGGGTTGCTGAAATACTGTACATAACAGCACACATGCTGGACGCAGCCACACAAATTATCTTCCACTCCTACCTATCTGTAAGTTTTTGAAACCTGGAAAAGAAAGCACTTCAGCATTGTACATATTCCATCTTATTTTATAAACATATAAACATCTCCTCTGGGTCCACTTTCTGCAGGACTTACCAGCTTTGTATCCTTGAGCACGGGCTTTTTGTTTTCCAATCTTTAGCATCTCCTTGTTGATGTCGCAGACCATGACATGAGAACCGCCCAAAGAATCCTCTTCATTCTGGTACTTTTTGGCAATTTCTTCCCAGGATAAATTTTGTTGGGCCCTTAATTGCCTCTTCTCCTTTCTCTGATGCTGTGCCTGAACATAATTAAGGAACCGGAATGCAATGTCACCTGTGGGAAGCCAACAGGAGGAAAGATCAAACACAAACAAAAGCAAAAACCCAGCATTTCTTAAATCCAAAAGGAGCAACAAAGGTACAGGGGTTGAGGAGTGTATGAAAATTGAAGTTTGTACTCATCTCAACAGTAACTATTTTTTTAATTTTAATTTATTTTATTTATTTATTTTTGGCTGTGTTGGGTCTTCGTGGCTGCGCGCAGGCTTTCTCTAGTTGCGGCGAACGGGGACTACTCTTCACTGTGGTGCACAGGCTTCTCATTGCGGTGGCTTCTCTTGTTGTGGAGCATGGGCTCTAGGTGCGCGGGCTTCAGTAGTTGTGGCTCGCGGGCTCTAGAGCACAGGCTCAGTAGCTGTGGCACACGGGCTTAGTTGTTCCACGGCACGTGGGATCTTCCGGGACCAGGGCTTGAACCCATGTCCCCTGCACTGGCAGGCGGATTCTTAACCACTGCGCCACCAGGGAAGCCCAGTAACTTTTTATTTTAACAGCAAATTTTTAACGTCTAAGATTCTTTAAAAATCCTGGACTTCCCTGGTGGCTCAGTGGTTAAGAATCCGCCTGCCTAATGCAGGGGACACGTGTTCAAGCCCTGCTCCAGGATGATCCCACATGCCGCGGAGCAACTAAGCCCGTGCGCCACAGCTACTGAGGCCACGTGCCACAACTACTGAAGCCCGTGCGCCTAGAGCCCGTGCTCCGCAACAAGAGAAGCCACCGCAGTGAGAAGCCCACGCACCACAACGAAGAGTAGCCCCCACTTGCCGCAACTAGAGAAAGCCCGCGCGCAGCAATGAAGACCCAAAGCAGCCAAAAATAAATAAATAAATAAATTAAAAAAAAAAACCTTTAAAAAATTGCATATGTAATGCATGGACACATTCTTACTATAAGACTCAATACCTAAACATGTAGAATAAAACATGAAAGTTGAATTCTCTGTCCACACTCTCCAGACATAACAAGTGTTAAGAGCTTAGTGTGCGGCCTTCTAGTCTTTTTCTAATAATTTTTATGACAGTAAAATAAAGGCACAGTCACAAGCAACAGTTCCCTGCCACACCACTTCCTACTCCCAGTTCAGTTCCCCACAGACCATCCTTCCCAACTCCTTTAACTGTTTATTCTGTTGGTTACAGCTACTTCTTTACTCACCAGCTACTTCTTTACTCACCCCCATCTCTGCTTGCTTTTATCCTCCCAATATATTTTATCACTTTTCACAATTCCTCACAGATACCTTTGTAACCTAGAGTAATAAACTAATCAATATTTTATTTTTTTATTGAAGTATAGTTTATTTACAATGTTTCAGGTGTACAGCAAAGTGGTTCAGTCTTACATATATATACATTTTTTTTTCTTTTTCAGATTCTTTTCCATTATAGGTTATTACAAGATATTGAATACAGTTCCCTGTGCTATACAGTAGGTCCTTGTTGTTTATTTTATATATAGTAGAATACATCTGTTAATCCCAATTCCAAATTTATCCCTCCACCCCAGTATTTTATTTCTTATTCCACCAACTACAGACAGTATCTCTTGACTCCCTTCAGCGTTCCATCATATATATATTTTTATTCTGTCAAGTCTGATAACATTTTATTTGTTCTATAGCTATGTCTTCTGTGCTTTGTTGATGGTTTGAGTCTAAAAGCTGAAAATCAAGTGTGTACATTATTGTGACCAGGTAAATATTGTTCGGGCAAAGCCAGTGCTTTCCGGGATCACATTTCCCTTTTTATAATGCGGTTTCCTTGTCTTTGTTTTTTTCTTACACTGTACGAAATATATCCTTAAGCTTTTCCATTCTCTCCATCCAGTTAGGTATTCTCTAGTCACTTTCCTATATATTTAAATATAATTATATGTACTCATATAAAACAACTTAAAAACATAAATGGGGATCATATTATATGCATTGTATACAACTTTTCTTTTTCTTCCCACTTAATATGTCCTTGAGACCATTCCATTGGTACTTATAGGCTTTCCTCATTCTTTTAAATAGCTACCTAATATTTTATAGTATTGATGTATCTTAATTTAAAGCCATTTCCTTTTTTAAAAAATATATTTATTTATTTATTTATTGGCTGTGTTGGGTCTTCGTTGCTGTGTGTGGGCTTTTCTCGCTGGTTGTGGTGAGCGGGGTCTACTCTTCATTGCGGTGCACGGGCTTCTCATTGCGGTGGCTTCTCTTGTTGTGGAGCATGGGCTCTAGGCTCGCGGGCTTCACTAGTTGTGGCACGTGGGCTCAGTAGTTGTGGCACACGGGCTCAGTAGTTGTGGCTTGCAGGTTCTAGAGCGCAGGCTTAGTAGTTGTGGCGCACAGGCTTAACTGCTCCGTGGCATGTGGGATCTTCCCAGACCAGGGATCGAACCCGTGTCCCCTGCATTGGCAGGCAGATTCTTAACCACTGCGCCACCAGGGAAGTCCCTAAAGCCATTTCTTTATTGAGGTAGAAATAGGTTATTTCCAATTTTTCACTATGACTAAAAATTATGCAGTGGGCATATTTGTAGCTCTACTTTTTCAATGTCTTTTTAAACATACGGGATTACTTTTCAATTGCATTTTCTAAATGGGCAGTTGCCAGCATGTGGTAATGTTACTGGCTGGGGTACATAGGAGATGGAAGCAGCTCTGACTGACCCCCTTCTGTAGCTATCTCTCTGTGCAAGTTTTTGTTTTTGTTTTTGTTGTGTTTTCAGACTAGATGTCTAGAATTGGAATTGTGGGATCCTAGACTGTAAGCATTTTAGATTTTGATAGATTCTGCTAAATTGTCCTCCACCTTACTGCCCTCTGAGCTTCCTTTTGGGTAGAGGGCCACACCAACAAAGCCACACATAAACATGTTTCAAACATGGACATTATTCTACTGTGATTTATTATTATACATTATCCTATTAGTATAGATTATGACATTATTACATTATATTACATATTATGACATTTTTCTCTCCAAATGCCTAGTGTACACCAAATAACAAAGGACCATGCATAAACCAATGAGCTTTTGATATCTGATATCATAGTAGATTAGGCAGAAAAGTCTGCCTAGAAAGCTTACATAACATGATAAAAGCTCTCCCCATTCCCCACACCAAAGAAAGAGGGAAAGTGGGATAAAGGTTAAACAGAAGGTAAAACGGTTGTTTAGATGGGGAAATGCCACTGGAGTTAAAAATTGGTCGTTTTACTTTGTAATCCTCTGAATTTTAGAAAAGTGACAGGCACAAAGCTGATATTCTGTGCTTTTGACTGACATTCAGTTAAAAAGAAAAGAGTAAATCTTTCTGAGAAGTGTACTGATTTTCAATTACTATCTTCAGGCTAATGGTAGGTGAGCTAGCTCATTCCAACAAGAGACACTAATTTTTTTAAACTATTTTATTTTTAATTTTTGCTTATTTATTTATTTTGGCCACACTGCGAGGCATGCGGGATCTCAGTTCCCCGACCAGGGATCTAACCTGTGCCCCCTTCAGCGGAAGTGCAGAGTCTTAACCACTGGACCGCCAGGGAAGTCCCAAGAGACACTAATTTTTATAAAAGGAGCTTAGTGGTACCCCAGGATACAGAACTGTATGTTACCTGTGCCTCCAGCAACATCCAGCAGCTGGGTCCCCGGAAACGGGCGCATCTTCCAGAGCAGCAAATCCTTCCAAACACGGTGGATACCAAGACTCATCATATCATTCATCACATCATACTTCTTGGCCACACTTTCAAACACCTGATAGACTTGAGAGAAATACAACATGATTGGACTATTCATAAGATTAACCTGGAAAAGTCCTAAATGAAAGAGGAGAAAGCTTTCCCCCCCATGAAATTAACTGTCTGCAAGGTGGAGCCAAGTCATAATGCTTGATGCCCACATCTGCACCTTAACATTACCCCTTCTAAAAAAGGCTTAAATTACATCATGTAAGAAAGAAGTCAACCTCTTTTCTGTTATCTTAGTTAGCTTTACCTAGGACCATTACCTTGTAATAATGTCATGCACATACTTAAGTACTGAATCGGTTTCTGTTTTTCTTTTTCTTTTGGCCACGCGGCTTGGCTTGCAGGATCTTAGTTCCCTGACCAGGGATCGAACCTGCGGCCTCAGCAGTGAAAGCACTGCGTCCTAACCACTGGACCGTCAGGGAATTCCCCAGTTTCTGTTTCTTAGAGGAAGGGGCGGGGGGGGGGCGTGGTTGGAATGTTTCTAATATTATTATAATAAAAGACAACAAAATCCATTAGAAACACATGACAAATGGATGGGAAGACCTCAGCTCATCTCTGCCAGCATCACTGAGAAAAACCTCATGTACAATTTGGTGGGCAGATGGATGGCAGGATGTGAATCAGGGCCAAGTCACACTGTAGAGGGTCCTCATGACCCTCCATAGGATTAAGGCAGAATGTGGAATCTGGGCCAGCTGAAGAGTTAAGGAATTTACTATCCAATACACTTTAAAGTACAGGCTACACTTAACTTCTTTGCACCTCAATTTCTGCCCATGAGATGAGAATATCAGCACCAGCCCGCTACCTGCCTGCCATAAGGCTGAATTAGGTAATGAAGGGGAGACACGTTGAGTTCCTCAGATAAAATGTGCTGCTTAGACCCAAAGCATTACTGTCCTCTGCTGAATCAGCAGACTATAGAGCCCCCTCCTTTAACTCAATCTTGAATGTCTATTCTCAACCTTGGGATCCTATAAGCTTGCTCTTTGCTTTTGAACATCTTTTGGGGGTACTTAGAGGGACACTAAGGCTCAACCCACTAAGTATAAGCCCTTCTTGTTTTACATGGTTCTAATATACAAGAATTTCAGTTACTGTGGTTTAGTTCAATAATACCAGTCCTCTAGCAACATCATTCAAATACAGTGGTATATTAACTGTGACTAATTACATAAAGTACAAATTTTGCTAGTAGTTCTTCAGTCCACAAATCATACATAAATAACAGACATGCATCATGATCAGAAGCCAATAATGTCACTTCTCTCACAGTTTGTAGGTGGTTGGTTACTATACATCAGTTATTCAGTTCACATGCAGACAGCAAAGCATGTAGTTGTGTTATCTTCTTATCTCAGCTGTAAATCTCTTAAAAAGTTCTTTTCCTTTCCCATGCTTACGGTGAACACAAAAAACTGCTCAACAATATCTAACATTTACTGAGCAATTATGAAGTGCCAGGCATTATTCAAAATTCTTCAGTGTATGAAGTAATCTAATCTTCACAAGAACTCTACGAAAAAAGTTGCTATTATTCCTACCGGGCAAATTTGGAAGCTGAGGCACACAGAAAATAGTTTCCTTCTTTCTTTGTATAAAAGATGGCCTATCCCTTTAGCAAGAGATTAAGAACGTGGGCTCTGTAGTCGGACCAAACTGGGGTGGAATACTAGTTCCACCACTTACTAGCTATGTTAAACTGGGCAAGTTTTTGCTTAACTTTTAAGCCTCAATTTCCTCATACGTAACATGGGATAGCAATATTCATCATCGGGAAGTTGAAATGAGAATTGTAAACAATGTCTGCACACTGCCTGGCACATCATAAACGCCCAACTGATGGGGTTTTGTGATAATTACTTAAAAAGAGGAGGCGTCTCAGTTTGGCAGGGTTAGGCTGGGGCTACTCCTTGGAGGTTAGGACTGCAGAAGATAATGCATCAGAGCCGACAGGACGTTAAATCAACCCTTAATATGGGCAGAAGAAACCAGATCGCAGACGGTCAGATTCCCCCACCTCCACCCTCTCACCCTTTTCACCTTTGCCCCCCTTCTCCTCTTCCGACACAGTTTCAAACCCGAAGTGCGTTTCGGTTGCCCGCTTCTCTTGGGACAAGGGCCGCGCACCCAGCGGGCCCCTGGGCCAGGAGCTACGAAGCCCGGGAAGCCTGCAGCCCGGCAACACCCGCGACCACCCACGGCAGCAGAAGCTCCATAAAGCCCAGCTCCTGGGCGCCGCCATCTTGACAGTCGGGTGACCGCCGCCAGACAGGATGTCGCGTTGCCTCACTAGATGGCTGACGGCGGCCGGCCGGAGACATTATTAGCTGAAGGCGTCCTGAAACCTGATATTAAGGAGTTCTGCAGGACCTCTGGGATTCTGAGGCTATTTAGTCTTTGAGTACCCGAAATCCCTTTCTCTCACTCTCTCCAAATTGAATATAGAATTCACCAGGAATGAGCGGGCCCTAGGGAGAACCCCCAATCACCTCTCAGAGGCCACGTCTCTGCATCTTGCCAACCCGTAGTACTAACTTCCAAGATATTGAGTAACTCTTGTTTTCTGGTGCAGAAGAGGGCAAACGGAGGTACAGTGTGGTAAAAGGCTAATATTATAGGGTCAATTCTCGCAATCCTTGGCGTGCATAAAGAATCACTTGGCTTGATCTTAAAGTGCACGTTTCCGGGCCCCAAATACCAAAGATTTTGGATCAGTAAATCTGATATGGATACTGAGAATCTATTTGACCAAACTTCTCTGGTGATTTCAATGAGAGGGATTGGCAGACCAGTCTTGAGAAACATATGCTAGACTACTCTGAATAATAAACATAGGAAAGATTGTTCGTTGGTTTTTCCATTTTATGAACCTAGGAAGTTCATAGGTGGGAAGGAAAGCTCTGGCGTCTATTTAGTAAGCACAAGCAAACACCACTCAGGCTCCCTCTCCTGCTATCACAAAGCTACATTTCTAGCTCCAACTGGTATAGAATGAGTGCTTTACTTCAACCCCAGATTTTCCCATTCTTTTCTATGGTAAGGGTAATGTAGAGCATCTTGCGCAAAAGAGGATGGAGGTGGTGAGTTTTATTTGGATTTCCGTATGTTTCTGCTTTAATTTTCTTTAAAGTATGTTTCCTGTAAATGTTTCACAAGGAGAAAGCGCCAAGGACCCTAAGAAACTACTTTGAAAAGGAAAAATCTCTTCTTGGCTTAATGTAACCTGACAGATGGACACCTAGTGCTTTATTTTGGAAGAACTACACTGGGATTTCTCTCTTTCCCTCTCTTTTAAGAGTGATAGAAGAAAGGAATGATTCACCCATGTAATCAGAGTTCCCACATCTTTGTTAAAGGAAATAAAAACTCATCCAGGAATCTTAGTGTATCTTCCACATCTATTCATACATAAGAATGCACTTTAGGATTTTCTAGACTTAGTTTGATGCATGATGTAGCCATTCTCTCATTTCGATATGATTTGTCGGGGGAAAAAAAGCTGGAAAAGGGAAAGCAAGATAAGGACTTGTGGAGGGCATTTAAGGAAATTTTAAAAATGAGATTAGGGGGCTTCCCTGGTGGCGCAGTGGTTGAGAGTCTGCCTGCTAATGCAGCGGACACGGGTTCTAGCCCTGGTCTGGGAAGATCCCACATGCTGCGGAGTGGCTGGGCCCGTGAGCCACAACCACTGAGCTTGCGCGTCTGGAGCCTGTGCTCCGCAACAAGAGAGGCCGCGATAGTGAGAGGCCCGCACACTGCGATGAAGAGTGGCCCCCGCTTGCCACAACTAGAGAAAGCCCTCGCACAGAAACGAAGACCCAACACAGCCAAAAATAAATAAATTAATTAATTTAAAAAAAAATGAGATTAGGGCTTCCCTGGTGGCGCAGCCGCCTGCCAATGCAGGGGATGCAGGGGACGTGGGTTCGAGCCCTGGTCCAGGAAGATCCCACATGCCACGGAGCAACTCAGCCCGTGTGCCACAACTACTGAGCCTGCACTCTAGAGCCCGCGAGCCACAACTACTGAAGCCTGCGTGCCTAGAGCCCATGATCCGCAACAAGAGAAGCCACCATAATGAGAAGCCCACGCACTGCAATGAAGAGTAGCCCCCCCACTCGTGGCAACTAGAGAAAGCCTGCGTGCAGCAACGAAGACCCAACACAGCCAATAAATAAATAAATAAATTAATTAATTAATTAAAAAATGAGATTAGTATCTAATTTCCTTTATCCCAGTTAAAACTGTTAACTTCAAGATTGATTGACTTGTATATACTTATTAATGTTTTGTATAACATGTGACGATTAATAAGGAACCCAAAAGGGCCTAATTAGGGGAAGTCTAGGATTTTGTCTATTTGTTTATTTGTTCATCTATGACTGCTGATATTCTGCTCATCCTTCTATGCTCAGCTCAAATAACACGACCTCTGGGGAAGCCCTCCTCTACTCCTCCTAAATTTTTGTACGTCTCTCCTTGAGGCCTCTGCTCTGGTCAGCATTTTGCGTTAACTTTATTATAGTCCTTATCACATTCTTGCATTAATGTATTTTGGAATTCTTTGTGCTGAGCACAGTGCCTGGCATATAATAGGTTTCTAACTAGATAAGGTTAGCCTTATTTATTGTTATATTTATAAGAATTATTTATCTTTTTCACAGTGTTTTTCTGTGATCCTTTAAATCTTGAACTGCTATGGTTGCAAAGAATCATTTATAATTTTCCAAAGTACAGATGGGTGTCATATGATTTCTAACATACATATGTGATTTTCTAAGTCTCAGTGTCCGTATCTGTAAAATGGAGAACTGCTTATCTTACAGGTAGTTGAGAATGTCACTTATTAGCTGTGTGATCATGGCAAATGATCTAAGCTTTTTGAGCCTGTTTCCTTGTCTTTAAATTTGACTTATTGTGAGGATAGATGTGATACTCCATAAAAAGTGCACAGAGCAGTGTCTGCTAATGATAAGCACTCAATGATAACTATTATTATTAACACTGAAATGAAATATTAATAATGATTTATATTAATTAATAAATGACAATGAAATGAAGTAATTGTATGAGGAAGTGCTGTAGTGATATTAAATGTAAAGTATTGTCATTATTATCATTATTAGGAGATTGAATAAGAGCCATAAATAAATTGATATTAATACTAGAATAAGAACTATAACTTACAATGAGTCAATAAAGGAATTCCACAGGTATTCCAATGTTTGGATGCATTATGAGTGGTATATATTATTATTAGTGTACTAAGACCAAAACCTGTACTGCAAGTCCCATCATCCTGTAAGATCTCTCACACATGGAGGGAAAAAAGGGAAAAACAAACAAACAAAAACCCCATTGGACCCGGATGTAGACAGAAAACTACATTTCCCAGCGTGCTTCACGCCCACATCTCCGCTATATATAGTTCATCCGGGGTCTTCGAGATGCTGTTTGGCGACTCGTCGCCATTCCCAGAGCAGCTCGGCCTCGGCCCAGGGGCGAGTGTCGGTCGCTGTGTCGGAGACACTTGTCCCCGACACCAAGACAGCCAGCCCTCTCCCCTGCCCCGCGGCGGGAGAGCGTGTCCGGCCGGCCGGCGGGGCTCGCGCACCCTCCCTCGCCTCCCTTTTCCCCGCAGCCTCCGCCCCGCCAGGCCCGGCCCGGACCTCCGAGCCCCGGCCTCCTCCTCCTTCTCGGTCACCGCCGCCGCCGGGCTCAAGAGCCCCGCCCGCCGCTTCTCCTTCCAGTTTGAGAAACCGAGGAAGGAAACAGGGAAAAATGTCGCCATGAAGGCCGAGAACCGCTGCCGCCGCCGACCCCCGCCGGCCCCGAACGCCATGAGCCTGGGTCTCCGCCGCGCCCGCTCCGCTCCGACCGCCGCCGCCGCCGCTAAGGCCCCCTTTGATGCCGCAGAGCTCCCCCAGCGCCGCCGCCACCGCCTCCGACATGGACAAGAACAGCGGCTCCAGCAGCTCCTCCGCCTCTTCGGGCAGCAGCAAAGGGCAACAGCCGCCCCGCTCCGCCTCTGCAGGGCCGGCCGGCGAGTCTAAACCCAAGAGCGGTAAGGGCGGGCCCCTGTGGCGGTGGGCGGGGGGCGACTGCTCCTAATGCTGGGGAGGATCCTCGCTCGTGTGCCTGCTGGGTCACCCAGGGACAAGCTCCGCTTTCTACTATTCATATCTTTCTCTTTTCCATGGCTCCCATTACTTTTAGTTAACACTTAATGAGAACGGTACTGCGTGGTTTTAGTACATCCTTGCATTAAAGCTCGAAATAGCTCGGTGAAGTAGGTGCTATTCTTATCCCCATTTTGCGGATGAGGAAATTGAGGCTCAGAAAAGGTGAGGTCACCACCTAGTATGTGTAGCAGGCCTGAAGACCTGGTTTGTCTGACGCATCAGCGTACGCTCCTAAAACCACTAAGTTCATTTACCCTTAATGTTGAATTAGAATTGGGTAGTGTTCAAGTTTAAACAGGGGAGGGTGGGGCCCAGAGATTTGTTAAATTCAAATCTCATGTTGAATAACCTGGTCCCAGATCTCCTCAGATGAAGAGGACTCATCTTTGAATGGCTTTGTTTAGTGTGGAGTAGTGGTTAAGAGAACAGTCTGTGGATTCAGTCTTTTTAGGTTTGCTAGACCTTGAGTGAGTGTCTCAGTTTCCTTACCTGTAAAGGTGGAGAAAATAACTTAGGAAACAAATGAACTAATGCTTAGAGTACCTGACACCTGTTAGGCACCAAATGCACATCATGTCTATTTCCTTGTTAGACTAGAGTGGTGTCGTCTTATGGGGAAGATTTTGTCATTTCTGTAGTCATGCCTCTCAATATTAAAATATGACCATCATGATGATAATAGCTACCATTTATTGAGGGCTTACCATGTGCCAGGTACTGGGCTAGGCTTTTACCTCTTTTCTCAATACTCCAGTCACCTGTCCAGCAGGGTGGAATTGTTCACATCTAAAGAAGGAAAAAGGTGAGAGGCCAGGAGTTCAGGAGTTGGCAGAGTCTGGAGTTGAATGTCTTCGTCTTACTTCAAAGCTGTGCTCTTTTGTATTTTGATTATATTAGCAGTAATAGGAGATGTTTTCAGTGGGAATAGTGGGGATGTGTGGCAGAGAGGGGAACATTTGGAGTCCCCAAATGTGGAACTCCAGTTGTTTAAAACTTCCAAGATTAAGAAAACTGCAAGGCTGACTTAAAAACCAGAAGAACAACTGTAAGGCTGAGTTGAGTTCAGAGTTTTTCTGCTGGATATAGCAAACTTGTTTACCTGGTACGTCAAGGTCTTCTAGAGCTTGCTTTTGGAACTCAGGTGGAGACCAGTTGTCTTGATAAGAATGAATGCTTTAAATATGTAAACAGGGATGAGTGTAGACTCTCAGGCCACGTCAGGCAGTATTATGTAGACTAATTTTGGGGTTTTGCACATGCGTGGGTTTATCGGAGATCTCCCCTAGAGATAGAGGTTTGCCAGTCCTCTTGGCCAGTGTTGGAACTAGTTTAGAACAGTCTGCATGTTTTTCAGTGTAGCTGATAAATAACTTTTGCATTCTATTCCTAGATGTTAAAGATTCTGGTTCTCCAGCTATCTTAATTCTCAACTAATTTTTCTGGGGCTCCTGTTTAAGCCACTAACATACAGTCATGAGTCAGTTGCAGTAAATGCCTTAAGTTGATTTATTATTTAGTGAAACAGTAGGTGAAAGTTTGCCCCAACTCAAACAAAATAAAACAGCAACAAAACTGAGGTATGTAAGGCATTTTACTTGTATTGTCCTGACTTTGAATATGTTGATTAGTGGAACTAACTCTCATTACGCAACAGGATGATACAGAATTCTATTGTGGTTTGACCAAAGCAAATATTTGTCAGTGTTAACATTTCAGTCAGACTTGTATAGAGTATTAATTGCTGGGTTCATTCTGACTAAAGTGAATTTTTTTTTTTTTTTTTTTTAAGCAACTACATAAAAGGACTTCCATGTTGGTCCAGTGGTTAAGACTCCACGCTTCCACTGCAGGGGGCACGGGTTCCATCCCTGGTTGGGGAACTAAGATCCCGCATGCAACGCTGCACGGCAAAAAAAAAAAAAAAAGAAAACCATAAAATACTCTTTTTTTTTGGCCGCTGCTGCCATGGGGCATGTGGGTTCCTTAGTTCCCCAACCAGGGATGGAACCCATCCCCTCTGCAGTAGAAGCATGGAGTCTTAACCACTGGACTGCCAGGGAAGTCCCCCTCCCCCCCCCCCACCCCCCAAAAAACATAAAATACTTTTAAAACACTATTCACCTTATCAATTGAAAGCTTCTGAGGAAGGAAGTAAAAACTCACGGAAAGGACTTTTTTGCTGGGCTTTATGAAATACACAGGTGTGCCCTCTGGTAGCATTAGTTTTTGTTTAATGTGTTTGTAAGAGAGCTTGAATATGTTTGCCATTGCTATTGCATACTTTTCTGGCTACTGCTATGTATATTCCCTTAGCAAAAAGGAAGGATAGGCCTGTAGCTAAATAGAGTTCCTCATCAACCATAATCACCTGTTTGCATTTAGGAACAAATTCAAAGAGAGTAAATAGAGATTAAAAATGGCTTAGGAAGCTAGATATTGGCTAAGGTTGAGCTGAAAGGTAGCATATACTGCCTTAAGAACATTACAACTAAGACTAATGCTACCACAGCAGATATTGTTCAGGACCTCTTACACAGTGAATTCTACTTCTAGATGGCTGCTGTAACAAAAGAGTAGATTGAAATTCTGCATAATTCCGTAAAAAGATTTCTGTAGGATTTCAGAAGCTGACTCAACGCTTGATGTACTTGATTCAGCTGGAAATTGTTGAAGGGATCTCTTGAGTTTCATGGTACTGAGGTGAAGGAAGTACAGGAAAGGTGAGGTGAAAAGACATGACTTACAACTTGTCTTTCTGTTGTTAAAGTAACAAGAACAAGAGTTTTTCAGTTTTTAAATATTTAATTCCTTTTTTCACTCTCCTTTCCCTACCTCACATGAGAACAAAACCTTTGGTTTCTATTCTCTAAACCATGTGTATAATAAATGGTCATTTGCTTCCTAGTTACATGATTAATATACTTGAGTCTTTGTTCCTGTGACTGGCTTAAGTTTGCCCTTCATGCACACAGGAAATAAGTATATTTGGCTAACAGGATTTACTTGATCTTTCTGGCCAGATTGGCATACCACAGTTTCTTTGCCTTGGCTAATTGCTTCAAACATTCGCATAATACTCCTTTTCTTGGATCTGTTCCTACAGTTTTGTTCCAGTAGGGCTAAGATGTAGTTCTAAGAACGTTCAACAGTAAATATCCCAGGAATGTAGCCCAGAGGAGAGAGGTGGATTAGAGTTTGGGGAAAGTTGTTTAGAAGGAGCAAAGAGGGGCTTCCCTGGTGGCACAGTGGTTAAGAATCTGCCTGCCAGTGCAGGGGACACGGGTTCCATCCTGGTCCGGGAAGATCCCACGTGCCGCAGAGCAGCTAAGCCCGTGTGCCACAGCTACTGAGCCTGCGTTCTAGAGCCTGCGAGCTACAACTACTGAGCCCACATGCCGCAACTGCTGGAGCCCATATGCCGCAACTGCTGAAGCCCACGTGCCTAGAGCCCGTGCTCCACAATAAGAGAAGCCACTGCAACTAGAGAAAGCCTGCACACAGCAACAAAGGCCCAACAGAGCCAATAAATAAATAAATACTAAAAAAAACAAACAGTAAACTGATTTAAAAAAAAAAAAAGAACAAAGAAAGTAAAAAGAGGCAAGAGAGAGACCTGGCTGTTTGGGGGCAAACAGTGGACCCTGGCCCGGAACCAGTCTCTTGCCCCATCCTTCTGGGTGGGGGATGGTACTGCCATGGAGGTTAAAGGAAGGTCAGGTATTATGAAGCAGTTATTTTGAGGTTGGTGGTGTGAGGCACTGTCCTGACACTCTTCCTCTTATATTCCGATACCAGAAGCCAGGTTACTAGGGGTAATCTGCTCTGAAGAAAGCCTCTGAGCTGTAAATGGACCTGGAGGTTTTGATGGCTTTGAAAATTGAGGTGACTTAAAGCCTTCAATAAACACCATTTAGGGAAGTTAAAAGAATTTCCAGGCTGGTTGGCTTGAGTCCTTGGCTTCTGTGGCTTTTTGAAAGTCTAATAGGTGCTCTTGATAGGAATTTTAGATTTATTAATAATAGGCTTTCAAATAACAACAGCAACTATGTGCCAGCCACCATGGTAGGCATTTTACAGAAGTTTTCTCTTAGTCCTCATGACTCTATAAGGAGGGAGGGGAGAGGATTAGCCCTATTTTACTGACGAGAAAACCAGGAGTTAGAGTAATTGTCCAAGTAAATTCCTAAGAAGTCCCAGGCAATGTTACTAAATACACTTTATATAAATTCACTTAACAAGCAAGTAACTTATTGGCACATGTGTCATTCCTGATACCCCCTGTCTCTTCCTTTCATTCAGAATTACTAATTTCAGCTGGATTCAGTTATCAGTTGATTCTGTAGTAAGGCCATATGTTGCCCCTCCAGAGGTGCCTGTCAACCGCTTTGGACGATGGGTAAGCAACTTGCTTGTGACATGGCATGAATCAGCAGCAGAAACTTCCTGGCTGGTATTCTGATCTCTAGACTGTGCCACCTGTTACAACTACAGCTAGAAGTGTTGATGATGCCAAATTTTTTAACTGAAAAGTTTATGGCCTGTAATTTGGTAATCGGGGGAAGAGACTGAGATATGCTTACTGTTACTTGGTGGAGACCTTTCTCTTAGGGAAATGTGGGACAGCTGAGACACAGTGGATTAAGTTTTCAAGTCTCTTGAATCTAGGATCCTGTGTTCTGGATTTGAGCCATTTAACTAATGGTCCATTTTGGAATGTGTCTTGACAGTTTTTGGCAGTTCTCAGCTCTGGGTGTGCATTAGAATCTCCTAAGGACCTTTTTTTTTTTTTTTTTTTTTTAAATAAGGATGTGTGGGGCTCTTCCCTAGCAATTCTTTCGGATTCTTTAGGTCTGGTTTGGGCCCTGACATCCATAGTTTTAAAAGTCTCTGCAAATGATTCTCTTGTGCAGCCAGGATTGTGAACAACCACTTTGAAATTTAAAACTTTCAACAGAGAATATGTGTGTCCTAGGAACTTAGTTTGACTTTTTTGTCTGTTTTCCAAAATCTAAAGCAGATCACCTCATTGCTATCTCCTATTAGAGAAAGGAGGACAGATTCAACCCCCAACTTATTCACATGTATATTCTGGCAAGTTGCCTGTAGGACACCTCAAAAATAGCACTCCGAGTTTTATCTCTGGGTCCCAGGCCTGACTGTACCTTCAATCTTTAGCTGCCTGGGTCTAGAGATAAGAGCCAGCCTCTCACTTTAGATGTCTGACTTCATGCCTGTAGGTAAGTGAAAGACAAGATGAGGGAGTGGATTTTAGCAACTAAAATCATGAATCCTTATGTGGTCAGTTGTAATGTTTTAGAAGTGAGCAGTTCACTGTCAGAGAGCAGTTCTGTAAGCATTATGAAACCGTTTCCTTTCCAGTGTGGTAATAAGTGAAGAAATGAAAACAGCCTTCCTCCTGAGTGCCAGCTTACCTTTTTGAGCCCTTGAAGTGTAGAATCTGGCTTTACCTAAATCTATGTCTAAATCTGTTAGGTCTTGAAAACAACAGGGTCAAATGCAGGATCATCTGAATTAGTCTTGGATAATATGGTTTGGGGAACATATGTTTCCTGCATATGCCTATCCTCTTCATAAAACCTCATTTCTTTTCATGGTAAAGTTAGCTGGGGTTCTGTATCCCTCTGAATTTTCTATTTATTTGAAATCTTACTATAAACTAATTCCATGGGTTGAGAGCAAGGCAGAATTTGAGATCTGAAGCTTCATTTTCTAATTGTTACCACTGATGCCATGTTTGACAGTAACTGTTGCGAACTGAAGTAGTAGGTAAAAGTCTAGTTCTTAAATTCTAACTTTTAAGCTCTGGTCACTTTCCCTAACTGAGATTGAAAGGTGGCTGGTAGGAGTGAACCCTAGCCTGGCAGTCTTTCTTTGACAATCTGTTCTGTTTACAGTGCTGCCATCTCACATGACTATTTGGTCAGGTTTGGAGAGGATGGCATACCTCTCATTTATCCCATGTTGCTGGCAAACTGAGTGTGAAGTGGTTGCTTTGAAAATTTGGACTCTGGTTTATCAGCTAATGTTTCCTTTTCCCTGAGGATATGCTTCACCTTGAATTTATTTTTGTGTGCTGTAAAAGAAGCTGGTCACCTTGTCTAGAAATAATTTCTTGTAGGTACTTACAGTTTTTTAATTATCCAAATTATTAGTATACAGAACAGTAATTCTGTTTACTTAGGTCAGAATCTTAGAGCGTGAGGCCTGAGCACAAGAATCCCTTAAAAGCTCATCTGGGTGATTCCTATGAACTGTAGGATTGAGAACCACTGTTTTAGGCCAGCGTGAATAGCTTCATTTCCCAGAGGTAAATGTCATTAACAGCCTGCTCTGTTGCCTTTCCAGACATGTTTCTATTAATTATATATTTTTAACATAAACAGGATTAAGCTATATTTTGGCAGTTGGGAGGGGTTGTAGTTTCTGAGGCTCATGCTGGAGTCTTTTTTTAAATTTTATTTATTTATTTATGGCTGTGTTGGGTCTTCGTTTCTGTGCGAGGGCTTTCTCCAGCTGCGGCAAGTGGGGGCCACTCTTCATCGCGGTGCGCGGGCCTCTCACTATCGCGGCCTCTCTTGTTGCGGAGCACAGGCTCCAGATGCGCAGGCTCAGTAATTGTGGCTCACGGGCCTAGTTGCTCCGCGGCATGTGGGATCTTCCCAGACCAGGCTTGAACCCGTGTCCCCTGCATTGTCAGGCAGATTCTCAACCACTGCGCCACCAGGGAAGCCTGCTGGAGTCTTCTTGACTTTATAAACTACCACCCCTTTAAAGTTTGAGGGTAAGCCTAATGGACTTCTTCATTAAAAGTCCCCCAACTTCCGTTTTCTCTGTTTTTGCTTTTAAAGCCATTAAAGTAGGGTACAGACTTGATTTGGTCAGATTTCTGTGTTGAAATAAGGCAAGATGGAGTGAGTGAAGGGACAAGAAAGAAATATTAGTCTTTTTTTGTCCAAAAACTAATTTGGGGACCTTTCACCGTTATTTACTTGGTATGGTTCTCAGGTTCTCAGACAGGTTTTATTTTGCCCCCCCTCCCCCGCTTTTTTTTTTTTTTCCCCCACTTTTTTTTTAAAGCTGGTAAACTTTGGCACATGTTAAATGTGTCTGGTCAGGGTTCTTTGTTCAATTTGGACAAAATAATCTATGCAGTTCAGCTCCGCAGTAGAAAAAGTGGGGCAAAGAATACAAACGAGCTCTTTACACAAAATACAAATGGTTAACAGACTAAAAAAATGTTTGTTGGGGCTTCCCTGGTGGCGCAGTGGTTGAGAATCTGCCTGCCAATGCAGGAGACACGGGTTCGAGCCCTGGTCTGGGAAGATCCCACATGCCACGGAGCAACTAGGCCCGTGAGCCACAACTACTGAGCCTGCGCGTCTGGAGCCTGTGCTCCCCAACGAGAGGCCGCGATAGTGAGAGGCCCGCGCACCGCGATGAAGAGTGGCCCCCGCTTGCCGCAACTAGAGAAAGCCCTCGCACAGAAACAAAGACCCAACACAGCCAAAAATAATAATAATAAAAAATAATAATAATAATCAGTGTTTAAAAAAAAAAAAAAATGTTTGTTGCTAGTCATCAGAGAAGTTCAAATTCGAAACAAATTATTTTGACCCTTCAATTTAAGAAAGTTTATTCAACTCAGTATTATAAAGAATGTAGTAAACTAGATGTTCTCTCTTATACTGTTGTTAGAATATAAGTAAATTAGTATGGTTCTGGAAAGCAACTTGAGGATGTGTAAAAGGCTTTATGATCATACTTAATCTGCTAATTCTACTTTGAGAACTTGACATAATTATACACACAGGCCTCTGTATAAAGAGGCTCCCAATACTATCATATTAAATAAACAAAAAGTCAGAAGCAACCTAAATGTACAACAAATTGGTTATGTTACGCCGTAAACATATGGTAGACAACAGTGTGGCCATTAATCATGTTTTTGAAGCCTAAGGGTGCATGCAAATGCTCATGGAGTAATAGGTGGAAGACAATATATCTTATATGCCTGTCATTCTGTGGAAGATGTGTGATGAGTGTATAAAATGGAGAATAAAAGGAAATTAAACACTTCATAGGTTGGTATTCCATAGGCACTGGCGAATTTATTGTTGTTTCCAAAATTGAACATACGTTCTTGTAACTGGAGAAAAAAAGCAAGAAGCAGTTTTTAAAAGGGTATAACTTTACGCTGATATACTCTTAGAGTCCAACTTCTTTTGTTTTGTCAATTTAATAGCTTCTCAGTTTGACCTCTAAAACGTTTGTAAATACTGTTTTGCTTTTGTGCCTTCTGTATATCTGCTAAGACCTAGGCCACACCATTGCGGTATAGGGTCTAACTGTGTTGTAGTAATTTAAGAAGAATGCCTTCTGTCCTGCCTCCAGATAAAGTACTTTTCCTCAATATAGATAGGCTGTTCTTTTTCTGTCACTCTGTCTGAATGGACTTTTATCAATACAAGAGCAGTGATTAAGCTCTGTTACAAAGAAAGACATTGTGAACTGAGAGTCTATGTGGTTTGATCTATATTGTGTCCCTCCTGAGGGAGGGACCCTTTAGGCTTCATTCCAAAAGCAAATTTTTTTTTTCACCTTACTGTGTAATGTCTTGCCCAAAGCACTGATGCTCTGGTCCAACCCAGATTTCTTGGAGGTCATGGAAGGGCCTACTTACCTTTGTTTAAACACAATTTTGTTGGGAGGTGGAGAGCAATTCGCCAAGTATATGTATCGTTTCTTAACTAATTTTTTCACGTTTCTTGCTTTCAGATGGAAAGAACTCAAGTGGATCCAAGCGTTATAATCGCAAACGTGAACCTTCCTACCCCAAAAATGAAAATTTTATCAACCAGTCCCGTCGTTCCAATTCACAGAAAAGCAAAACTTTTAATAAGATGCCTCCTCAAAGGGGCAGCGGCAGCAGCAACAAACTCTTTAGCTCTTCTTTTAATGGTGGAAGACGAGATGAGGTATGGAATTTAGAATGTCCTTTCTAGAACATAAGCATGAGGTCTGATCCCCTATCCCCAGTTTGTTAGTGGTTGGGCAGGGGTGGGAGCAAGAGTTCCCCCCCTTTCTGAATTACTTGAGTAGTTGAGGATTAACTAGGTTTGGAACTTTGCCTCCTTTCTTCCCTTGAAGGTTATGAACATTTTCTTGGAAGACATTGTAATCATGGATTGTGAGAAATTATAGCAGATTTCGGGTACCTTAATTAGTATCATCCTTTAAAAAAATTTTGTGTCATCCTTTTATTATCACTCTTGATTTATAGGTACCCTTTGGAATATTTAGGTAATAAAATGGCATTAATTAATGACATTAATTTGCCCTATAGTATCTAGAAAAATGTAAAATGCTATATATCCTTAGTCCCAGGTACTCTGATTTTAGGAGTTTCTTAGATATCTTTCTGTAAGTGCATAAAGACTCATGTACAAGGGAGGTCATTGCAACATTGTTTGTAGTTGCACAATTTAGGAAACAGACTAAATGCTATCAAAGTTAAATATATTATTGGTTAAATATATTATCCTGCTGTTCGAATGTTCCATACTATGTAACCAGTATAGAACAAGATTTAATGGATGCACTAATGGAAGAATTCATTCACTCACCAGAAATTTTTTCCTCACCTACTATGCACTAAATATCATTTCGAGTTTGGAATACAGCATTGGGTGGAGCTTACAATCTAGTTTGGGGAGACAATAAACAAATTGTTATATAATAAATACAATTATTAAATTAAAAAAAAGTAGACTGAGAGCGGTAAAGGGATAGAGAGTAACAAAGAGTAGTTTTAGGAGGTGGCTAAGGAAAGCTTCTCTGAGGAGGTGAAAGCTTCTCTGAGGACTCTCTGAGTCCTGAATGAAGCAAGGGAGCACACAGTAGAATTTGAGGAAGGGTGTGTTAGCAAGAGCGAATTTACAAGTACAAGGGACCAGAGATGGTAATGTTTTTCGTGTTTTTGAGGTAAAGCAAATAGGCTATCATGGGTGGAGAAGCAGGAAATGAAGCCAAAGAGTAAGACAGAGGGATCAGATCACGTGGGCCCTTGAAGGACTTTGGCTTTTGTTCAGAGAGATGGGAAGCTTTTGGGGGGCTTAAGAAGAGAAGTAAGGTAATCTGATTTGGAGTTGTAAAGGGGAGAGTGGAAGCAGGGAGACTAGTTAGGAGCTTATTAAGGTATTCCTGGTGAGAGTGATTGAAACAGTGATAGTGATGAGAGGGGATCATATTTGGGGAGATAGTTGCAGGTAGAGCCAGCAGGACTTCTAAATAGATTAGATGTGGGGTTTGAGCAGAGAAATAAATGACTAATGTTTTTGGTAGGGGCCCAATTCAGGTACCGTTTGCTGAAATGGGGGCAAGTTCAAGAGGAGTACAGGGTTTTGGGATGGGGAGGGAAGAGGGATGTTTAGATAAAGAATGTCATTTGGAAGTGTTATATTTGCGTTGAGATGCCTGTTGGATCTCTAAGTATAACTGAGTCGAGTTCAAGGAGGAGACCCTAGCTAGAGAGCTGTCCATGTATGTATACTTGGTGTTTGCAACTATGGAACTAAGTAGGATCATTAAGGAGTGAGTGTTGCAAAAAGGGAATAGATTCAAGGACTGAGCCTGGAGTCAGGATGATAAGGAACCAGCAAAAAGGGAGGAAGAGAACTGAAAGCCATTTGGAGAAATGGCTTGTTTTGTCCTGTGCTGCTATTAGGCTGGGTAAGAAGATTCGGATGGAAAGTTGACCATTAGATTTGGAAATGGGAAGGTAGTTTAGGTTTTTGGCCTTGCGCTGCTTTGGTGGAGTAGTGAGGACAAAAACCTGATTGGCATAGCTTTAGGGAGGATATGAAGAAGAAACAGCAAGTTTAGATAGTCACTTTCTAGTGGTTTTGCTCTTACAGGGGACCAGAGAGGTGAGGCAGTAGCTTGAGGGGAATGTGAGGTCAAGATAGATTTTAAGCTTAGAGAAATGCAGCATATTTCTGCTAATGGGATTGTTCTGGTAAGAGGGAAAACGTGATGCAGAGGAGAGAGAGAGAATTGCTAATAGTGTCCTTGAGTTCCTGAGGAGTTGGGGTCTAGTGCACAGGTGGAGGAGTTGGCTTAGGAGCTTCACCAGTTCATCCACAGTAACAAGAGGAAGGCAGACTGCTGGTAGGAGCACGTTGGAGTTCTTTTCTGATTGTTCTTACTGTCTCAGTGAAATGTAAAAGATGAGCCGAGAGAGGAGAGAGGACTGGAGGATTTGTCTGGGTGTGGGGGGGAATCCGTGGAGCTCAGAAGTGTAATAGGATTGCAGTATGACCGCCGGGCCGCACAAAGGTCTACTTTAGTAAGGCTGGTTGGTATGGTGTGGTTGTGTTCTTTAGCCATGTTTACTTGCTCTGATGCCGGTGTGGATTAATTGGGAAAGTTTTGCCCGGTGAGTACAGCTGACAAAGAGAAGAGGGCAATGGAATAGGATCAGAGCCAAATAAGGAAAGAAAATTTGGGGGGAGGGTGTTGGATCACTGGTTTGGAGATCCCAGTGGAGGTGAAAAGTTGTTAGAATCAGAACTAACGGAAACAAGCTGAGAAAGGAGTGTTACTGGTAGGGTGCCCAAAATTAAGATGGTGGAAGAGGTGCAGTTATTACCACCGTGGTCTAGACTGTAGAGCAGTGCCATCCAGTAGAAATGCTAAGATAGAAATGGCAAGCCAAATATGTAACAAAGTTTTCTAGTTGCCACAGTAAACAAGTAAAAACGATGAAATTAATGTTAATATATTTAATCCAGTATAGCTAAAATGCTATTTCATGATGTGGTACTGGCCACATTTCAAGTGCTCAGTAGCCATCATATCTGGATAGTAGTGGCTGCTTTGTTATGACAGCACAGCTCTAGATGGTATGCCCATGGGAGTGGGTGGCAGAGGTAGAGTGGAGGGCAAGCTGATTGGAGGAGAGGAAGTCAAGGAACTGAGAGGTGAACGTGTTGGAAGTGTAATCAGGAATTATGATGGGCAGTATTAGAGACAGTGGGCCAGTTAGGGTAAAAAGATGAAGGTAGAAGGTTGAGAATGTGGGAAATTTTGTTGAGTGAACACGAGCTCTTATCTCAGTTTGGGGCATTGGGGTGGAAGACTGATTAGGGGAGGCAGAGCCATATGGAGATGAGAGTCTAAGGGGTGAGAGATAAGGGATGACCTGGAAGTCTTGGACTTCCTCTGGTGAGTTACATAAACAGTGAGGGGGAGGTGTTGTGTCCCAAGATCTGTTAAGATAAAAGGAGATTGCCTAACTGTGTGATATGCCACTGTATTTAATCATAAAGGTCGTTTGTATACTCTGATTCCGTATTCATAGAATATCTCAGAGGGTATATTGGTTGCCTCTGGAATAGAAGGTATCTTTGGCTGTATCCCTTTTTGTACTCTTTTTGCCCTCACCACGAGGCATGCAGGATCCCAGTTCCCCATCGACCAGGGATTGAACCCACGCCCCCCTTCAGTGGAATCGCGGAGCCTCAACCACATGACTGCCAGGGAAATCCGCTTTTTTGTACTCTTTAGATTTCTTTATCATGTATATGCAAGTGCTGCTTATTAAACTCTAAATTTGACTTTACTAACAAGCAGCAAAAGCCTTAAATTTGCATTTCCTTTGACTCAGTAATTCCTACTCTACGTTCAAAAGAAATAATTGTAGGTGCTCAAATATTTGTGCACAAAGATCTATCAGCTGTTTATCATAGCATTATTTTGTTATTGCTGGAAAAGCCATGAACAATCTGTGTCCTACACTAAGGCATTATAGTATACCCATCGTAATATAATGGTATATAGCTATTTAAAGTGACTCTTTAGGGACTTCCCTGGTGGTTCAGTGGTTAAAGACTTCACCTTCCAATGCAGGAGGCGCGGTTTGATCCCTGGTCGGGGAGCTAAGATCCCACATGCCTCACAGCCAAAGAACCAAAACATAAAACAGAAGGAATATTGTAATAAATTCAATAAAGACTTTTAAAAAAAAATGGTCCACATCAAAAAAAAATCTTAAAAAAAATAAAACTGGCTTACCAAAAAAAATTTTTTTTAAAAGTGACTGTTTACTAGTATTTAGTGACAGGGCCAAGTGCCTATGATATTAAATGGGAAAGTGGCATTAGAAAATGCACTAGCTGACTTATAGCAGGTACCTGTACCAATTCAATTTGGGAACGTCAAGAGTACCACAAAAGCTCCAACACAATAAATCTTCCATCTCTGTGCAATGGTATTTTTCATACGTGGTTTCTTGTCACTTTCTAAGCTGTTTCTGAATGTGCTGATTGGATTTATTTCTGGACACAGGGCTAGTCTGCCTACATGTTCTAATTCTGTCAGTTTTAATTAACAATGAATAGCAGTGTGTGTCTTAGACAGGAGGTCTCTGGAAGGATCCTGAAGCCTATGGCAGTTAGTAGCTGCCTGCAGGCCGCCTCCAGAGCACAGTTCCACAGATTCACGTTGACCAGAAACAAACCAGAGAGCAAGTAGCTAACAAGAGTGAAGGTGTAGGAGTCTTATGGGACTGTGGAAAGATTAATCCAGTAAGTAAATCTTTGTGCTTCAAGATAGCTAGAGGAGTTCATGCTGGGTTTTGTCATTTAATGGTTAATTGCCACTTAGGGCAGTCTAAATAGTTTATAAGTAATTGTATGTTAGAGGCTCTTTTTCTCTTTTCCACTCCCATCTAGATCTTAGGTAGACTTTTGCATTACCACATCCTAGGAAAATTGTTTACTAAATATAAGCCTGTGTTTTATTTAGTTAATATTTTAAGCCGTGTAGAAGGAGGGGTTGTGCAGGTTTCTGCTGTCATTTAGCAAGTGTCATCCTAATCTAAAATCCTCTGATTTATTCTCATTCTCTCTAGGTAGCAGAGGCTCAGCGGGCAGAGTTTAGCCCTGCCCAGTTCTCTGGTCCGAAGAAGATCAACCTGAATCACTTGTTGAATTTCACTTTTGAACCCCGTGGCCAGGCAGGTCATTTTGAAGGCAGTGGACATGGCAGCTGGGGAAAAAGGAACAAGTGGGGGCATAAGCCTTTTAACAAGGAATTGTTTTTACAAGCCAAGTGAGTATGGCTACTCTTAGGAGGGAAGTGAAATTGAGCCTTTGGGCATTTATGGTGCAAAGAGGCTTCGTTTAAACTACTGTGGGAGAGAGGCAGAAATGGAGTTGATTCTCTCTCTCTCTCTCTCTCTCTCCCTCCCTCCCTCCCTCCCTCCCTCTCTCTCTCTCTCTCTCTCTCTCTCTCTCTCTCTCTCTCTCTCTCTCTCTCTCTCCCTCCCTCTCTCTCTTGCTCTCTCTCTCTCTCTCTCTCACCTCGCTTTGAAAACACGGATGTGTTTCAAGTGGATGTTCTTGGTGCTCAAAAGAATATTTAGCTTAAATAAATAAATGCTAAAATTAAATAATGCTTTAGTATCATGATGAGGTAGTAAAAGTGTTTGCTTTGGAATTGAATCCAGATTTGAATCTTGTTTTGGCCTTTGACCTTGGGTAACTTACCTAACCACTTTGAGATTCAGTTTTTCCTCTATAAAGGAGAAATTGCTTAAGGGAGAATTGAGTGCCAAGTTGGAGTGCTTGGCATACATTTGCTCAAATACTGATTCTCTTTTGTTTCCTTTTGTGTGGCATTAGTTATAATGTAAGGTTTGACCTTGGATCTAGACTGAAGTAACCATTTAGTACTTTATATAAACTGGTGGGAGTTCCCTGGTGGCCTAGTGGTTAGGATTCCGGGCTTTCACTGCTGTGGCCTGGGTTCGATCCCTGGTCAGGGAACTGAGAATCCCCTAAGCCGTGTGGCGTGGCCAAAATAACCAAAAAGCAAAAAACTAGTACTCAAAAGATTGAGTGGGGACAGTTTTTTCTACTGCCTGGAAGACTAGTGGTTTCTGGGGGTGAGGGAGGAGATCTGGCTTCCCTTCTGGTTGATGGAGCCACAGTCTGGCTTAATTTTAGTTCAGAGGAGGGCCTGCAGGCAGCTTGGCTGGGCCTGGAAGCAGAAGAAACAGAGTTCATGGATTTAGACGCCTACCCGCTGAGTCTTTGGATTCTTTCCAGAGCCAGGACTTGGAACTGAGGCTGAAGTCCTAGTTTAGTGCTTCACAAAGCATGGCTGCTAATGGCCTGCATTTGATTTCTAAGTGAAGAGATGATGAATTTCTGCTGAAGGCTTGTTGGTGGATTCTGACAGTCTGCCTTTTACTTGTCTCTCCCTGTTTTTAGCTGCCAGTTTGTGGTGTCTGAAGACCAAGACTACACAGTTCATTTTGCTGATCCTGATACCTTAGTCAACTGGGACTTTGTGGAACAAGTGGTGAGGAGCTCAGCTAAGCTTATAACCTGTTAGTGGGAGAGAGAACTAAAGAAAGGGACCGTGGTGACAGCAGCTTTTGGCTGGGTTTACTGCTGATCCCCCTTTCTGCCTGGCCTTACAGTAGACATTTTCCAGAGATCAGTCCTGGTTTCTTCTGGAGTTCATTTTGTGGTAATTGGCTCTGGCCTGCAGGACTGGGTGTTGGAGGGCTCTGATCTGTAGGATAAAAGCAGTCCTGTCTACTACCTCTTCTCTTCTGGGAAGAAGTAATCAGGGGAATATGAGAACTCTGGTTACCCTCCTGACCCAGGATGGACTCATTACATGGACACTGCTTCATTGGTAGCCATTTGTAGTAATCAGTATCAGATTAGGCCTTGGCCTTGTGACAGGTGAAATGAGCCACACAGCTGTACTTTGTCCAAGCTACTGCTGTGTTTGTCGTCTCTTGAAGTTATGGGCTCTGGGTATCCCCTTGTCACTCCTAGGTTATATGATGTAGTTTCAAAATGATGGACCCAAAGCCTGGACTCCCATTACTGTGAAAATTCATAAAATCATCTGAAAATGACATAGAAGGTCTACGAAACTTAGGTTTTATATGCATTGGTTTAAAAAAAAAAAGTAGAGACATATAGTATAAAGTGGAAGTCTCATTGACTCCTCTGTTGGAAATTACTGGTACATTACTTCTAGAACCTTTTTGTGCCTTTATGTATGCGTACATATAAATCTTTTTTTTGTAAATGGGATCATATATTGATTTCTGTCATTTTTTCCCTTTGATGTAGAACCCCCAAAATACCTGTTGTATAGTTGTTTTAGTATATTAAACTATTATTACTGTTTCCTTTATGATTTGCTTGAAGTGCTATTGTACATACACCTGCACTGTTGAACAGTTTTATGAAGATGTGTTGTTAGAGTTGTATAGGGATGGGGATGGAAGAGGAGAGGCTTTAACTTTGATAATCTCTAGTCAATTCTGAAAGTAGTTTAACTTGTGGCGTTTTGTTTCAGCGCATTTGTAGCCATGAAGTGCCATCTTGCCCAATATGCCTATATCCACCTACTGCAGCCAAGATAACCCGTTGTGGACACATCTTCTGCTGGGCATGCATCCTGCACTATCTTTCATTGAGCGAGAAGACCTGGAGTAAATGTCCCATCTGTTACAGTTCTGTGCATAAGAAGGATCTCAAGAGGTAAGACGGAGATATTTACTAGATTAGACCCCAGTCTGCTAACTCCTTGCCCTGCTACATATAAATGTCCATGTTACAGTGTTGTTGCCACAGAATCACATCAGTATGTTGTTGGTGATACCATTACAATGCAGCTGATGAAGAGGGAGAAAGGGGTGTTGGTGGCCTTGCCCAAATCCAAATGGATGAATGTAGAACATCCTATTCATCTTGGAGGTAAGTTTGGTTAATTTGGGGGCAGATAATGGTGGGTATATACCCTTTAAGGTTACTTGAATATATCTTTCTAGTGTCAGAGATTTAGCCTTTCAGCAAGCCATTTCTAGCATTTCCAAATTATTCATAGTGTTCCAGTAGGTTGGGGTGGAGTTTGCAGAAAGTGGTTTAACTCTTGGTTTCAACTTTGGTTCAGTTGTAAAATGAAAAATTAAAATACATATAAAGCTTTGTTGAATAGTGTCTGGCTCTGTGCCCAGGTTTTGGGGGTTCCACAGTCAGCCAGTCTTGGCACCTGTCATCAAGGAACTCCGTGTCTCATAGAAGAGACAGACTGGTGGCCAGGCAGTTCGGATCTAGAGTGTGGGCAGTGCTTACAGTGGGAGAAGTGCAAGAGGTTGTATTCTCTGTATTCCACATGGAAATGAGAGCATTGAATTAAAGTGGCATTTCAATTTCTGGGCAAAAGAGATTTTTCAGTAAACAGTATTGAAACAATTGAGTCTTATGGAAAAAATAAAATGAAATTAGATCTCTATCTCATACCATTCATAAAAATCAATTTCTGATGGATTGAAAAATTAAATGTAACAAAATCCAAAACTTTTAAAAGAAAATACAAGAAAATATCTTTATAAATCCTCAGGTTTTTTACCTGGATGGAATTTTGAACCAGGCTGAAACCATAGATGCTATAAAAGAAAAAGATTGATGAATTTGATTTTATAAGAATAAAATCCAGCAAGACTCCTCAAAGTCAACAGGTGATAAATAAACTTAGGGGAAGATTTACACATTTAAAATACAGATTAATGTCCAGAACATACAGGTGTTCTATAAATTAGATGAACAGTCTAGTAGAATAGGCTAAGCATCTGGCAAAGCATTTCCCGGAAAAGGATATCTGAATAACTCCAAGTATCTACAGAGGCCTAACTTTGCCTAGAGTTATGCAAATCAAAATGCCTATCATAGTCACTCTCACGCACGCACACCCACACGCACATGATGAAGCAAATATAGGCATACCTCGTTTTATTGTGCTCCACAGATAGTGAGTTTTTTTTTTTTTTTTTTTTTTTTAACAGATTGAAGGTTTGTGGCAACCCTGCTGTTGTCAGATGATGGTTAGCATTTTTTAGCAATAAAGTATTTTTTAATTAAAGTATCAACGTTGCTTAGACATAATGCTATTGCACACTTAATAGACTACAGAAGAGTGTAAACAAAACTTTTATATGCACTGGAAAACCACAAAAAATTTGTGATCCACTTGATTGTGATGCTCACTTTATTGCAGTGGAACCAAACAGGCATATCTCTGAGGTATGCCTGTACTGGGTTTTGGCAGGGGTGGGGAATTGGGTACTCTTGTTCTTTGTAGGAGTTTAAATCGATACAGCCTTTTGTGTGTGTGTGTGGGGGGTGGATTTGGTAGTATTTAAAATATGTACAACCTTTGATTTTGCATTTATACTTAAATATCATAAAGAAGTCATTTGTACCAAGGAGCATGTATAAGGATATTTTTGTTACAGTGTAATAGAAATTGGCAATAACCTAAATGTTCCACAAGAAACTTTCATTAGAGTATATCATGCTGTCGAACACGATACAGAAGGTAAAAATGAGATAGATCTGTATATTACATTTTAAAGTCCACAAAATCGGGGGGAGGGAAGTAAAGGAAATAAATCATCCATGATCCTTTTACCCAGAGGTACCCCCCAAACGTTAATTGTACAGTTTTCTTCTATGCGTGTATGTTTTTGTGAGATTGGGATTGTTTTCTTCTTTGGCATCTTTTCTTTCCCCATGTAATGTGGCTATTTCTCCATGTCACTAAATGCCTCCTTCTTAGAAAAGCATTTTTAATGTCTGCAGAATTCTCTTTAATGAATATACCATCATATCATTAACTGTTTCTTTATTGGACTTACTGTTTGGTTGCAGCTTTTCTGGTACTAAAGATAATGCTATAATTAATGAACATTGTTTTTTTTTTTTTTTTGGCTGCAACTCACCGCTTGTGGGATCTTAGTTCCCCAACCAGGGATTGAACCCAGACCCTCAGCAGTGAAAGTGCGGAGTCCTAACCACTGGACCGCCAGGGCGTTCTGAGAACATTAATTTTTTGACTACATCTTTGGTTTTCTTAGGATAGCTTTCTTGTGTTACGGGGTCAGAGTTACAAACCTTATATTAAGGTCATTGCTAAAATTTTTTAAGGAAAACATGCTAAATCAGTCCATTTTCACTTTAGGAAAAAAGCTGTGTATGAACGTTCCTATTTAGTCACACAGCCATGAGCTTTTTTTTTTTTTTTTTTTTTTTTGGCTGCATTGGGTCTTCGTTGCTGCGCGCGGTCTTTCTTGTTGCAGCAAGTGGGGGCTACTCTTCGTTGCGGTGCGCGGGCTTCTCATTGCAGAGCACGGGCTCTAGGCTCGCGGGCTTCAGTAGTGGCAGCACTCGGGCTCAGTAGTTGTGGCACATGGGCCCTAGAGTGCGCAGGCTTCAATAGTTGTGGCGCAAGGGCTTAGTTGCTCCGTGGCATGTGGGGATCTTCCTGGAGCAGGGATCGAACCCGTGTCCCCTGCGTTGGCAGGTGGATTCTTAACCACTGCACCACCAGGGAAGTCCGGCATTTCTGTCATCTTGTTGGCTTTCTTGTAGATGAACAGCACAGCCAGTACTCCAAATTGCTGCTGGCCTCGAAGGAGCAGGTGCTACACCGGGTGGTTCAGGAAGAGAAAGCAGCACTAGAGCAGCAGCTGGCAGAGGAGAAGCACACTCCCGAGTCCTGCTTTATTGAGGCAGCTATCCAGGAGCTCAAGGTGAGACGATACACTGGAAATGGGACGGGGTGGTGGGGATTAGTTACTTCAGCCCCACGTTTAAGATTACGAGCGGGGAATGGCTAAAAAAGTAGGTTTGCTCTGGGCTTTGGTGATAGGAGGGAAGGGGTTGACCTAGGGATTTTTAAACTGCTCTCTGGAGCTGAAAGGAACAAGTCAAGGTGATCTTACAACTGAGACCCTTGAGTTTCTAGATTAGCTGTGTTCTTAATTAAGCAAGGTGGGTTTTTTTGTTCTTTAGGAAAACACTTGGATTTATTTTTGGAGATGTTTTATTTGAGGGACATTGGAGAAATTACTGTGGCCTCTCCAACGGGCTCTAGCAATGCCTGCTGAGGATTTTGGAGCATCAAGAATTATCCAAATATAGAATCCCTTATGTCCTGTATCCTCTACAATAGAGATTCTTAAACTGGAACAAGCATCAGAATCACTGGTTGTTGTGCTCCACCCTGAGGGACTGGTTCAGTAGGTCTGGGCTCAGTAAGCTTAGTAATTTGCATTATCCCAAGTTCCAGGGTGGCTCTGATGCTGCTCATCCCCAGATCACATGTTGAGAATCACTGACATATATTAGAACAATGAAAGCCCACATGAAAGGGGCTGTGCTAAGGTACTGTACTTATTTTTATCTCACTTAAGCCTCATAACCTGGTGTGATAGAACAACTATCCCCTTTCATAGATGAGGAAATGGAATCATGGGTTAGATAATTTACTTGAGGACATATAACTAATAAGAGGTGAAGCTGGTATTTGAATTTCTATCTCTCTGACTCATAAGTCCTCTTTGGGCAGCATTCTTTGTATTTATTGGGCTGGCCAAAAAGTTTGTTTGGGTTTTTGTAACATCCTATGAAAAACCCGAACGGACTTTTTGGCCAGCCCAATACTTTTTAATTTCTTTCTGTAGTGCGGAGCATTTTTTCAAATGCATTTCAGGGAGAAGAAAAGCTGCGTAGAAGTAGAGCTGTCCGGGTTGAGGTGGGGGTTGCCCAGACTCTTATCTCCTGCACTGGGGCTCTCTCAAAGCTTCGTTCGTAAAAACTAGAAGACTAGTTCTGTGTCCTGGGATTTCTGTTCAGGAAGCTTTTTTGTAGTGTTGTCGTTATCATTGTCAGAGATGCTAAGCAGAGTAACATCCCATTTGAGTACTAGGCACTTTTGCTTCCTGCCTCCCTTAAAGATTGAGAATTTTAAGTACTTAGACTCTTCCTTTTTGCCTTTTAACTTTTGCTCCTGTTGAGAAAGGCCATTGTAAGATTTGGCCCTACAAACTAAGTATGTTTCTGGTTTTCTCTCCGGTGCTCTAGACTCGGGAAGAGGCTCTGTCAGGACTGGCTGAAAGCAGAGGGGAGGTCGCTGGTGTCGTGGCTGCTCTGGAACAACTGGTGCTGATGGCTCCCTTGGCGAAGGAGTCCGTTTTTCAACCCAGGAAGGTTAGTGTCCCAGTTACAGGCTAAATGGCTGCTGTTCCTCAAGTGCTGCTCTTCAGCTGTTAGGCCCTGTTGTGAGGTCTGAACTTTTTTGGGAGAAGAGGGAACTATGAGTATTTCCTATGTGCCTTTTAATTAATTAATTAATTTATTTATTTATTTTTAAATTTTTCCTATGTGCTTTTTCTATGTGTGTTCTTTCCCCAGTGATGTTAAATCAGTGAACGTGACAGCTAAGGTAAACCTCAAGAGAGCTTGTTTCCTGTGCCTGCCTTTGCCACATGTTCTTTCTGTGACCTACAGTTTGTCCCAACAGGGCATGCTGGAGTATCTGTCTGCTTTTGATGAAGAGACCACAGGAGTTTGTCCTCTGGGCTCTCCTCCTCGTCCTCTTGCTCTCCCTCTGGTAGAGGAAGAGGAAGCAGTTTCTGAACCAGAGCCTGAAGGGTTGTCAGAGGCCTGTGAGGACTCGGAGTTAGCAGAAGACAGTCTTGGAGAGGGGACCATTTGTACCGAGTCCAGCCAGCAGGAACCCGTCACCAAGCCAAGCATCACACACCTGAGCAGCTCTCCTTGTTACTACTTTTACCAAGGTGAGTGTCCCTGAGGAGGAGGGCTGGGCTGCTGGCTAATGTTTCAGAGAAGTGGTCTGGCTCTCTAAGCAGAGGGAGGTGTTGCCGCTAGCTCCTGGGCAGCTGGGTCTGTTGTGCCTCTCAGCTTATGGGGGGGAGAGTTGGGCCTGGGATAAGGAGGGCCTGACTTGAGGACTGGCCAAGAGTATTGTGTGATAGAGCCACTTGTCTTCAGCGGAGGATGGGCAGCACATGTTCCTGCACCCCGTGAACGTGCGCTGCCTCGTGCGGGAGTATGGCAGCCTGGAGCAGAGCCCTGAGAAGATCTCAGCCACGGTGGTGGAGATCGCTGGGTATTCCATGTCTGAGGTAAGGGCCTGCCTTGCGAGGTGGAGGGGCAGGAAGCGGCATTAACCTAATCTCTTTGTGGTGGGCCTAGCTGATCCAAGTTCACAGACTGTCAAGGCCTTTAGTCTTGAAAGGTTTTAAGTCTTTTTGTTAGTGATGGTGCCTGTGAATTTTTTAAAAGTTAAATGACCCTCCCCCACCATGCCAGGGTTCTGTTAGGTCACTCACCACTGCTCTCTGTATCACAGGTTCATTTATTGTGGTTTGGGAATAGAGATGTCTCCTACTTTCCGAGATGAGTTTGTTTTTGTTTCTTCTTATTGCTTGGGAGAAATGGCCAAGAAAACAAAGTCCTTGGAGGCTTTAAGGTAGCTTACACAAGCTCGTTATGAATTTTTGGCTTAGCAGGTACCTATGAATTAGTGTCTGATAATTTACATATGTGAATTTTTGCTCTTTGAGAGTTACCGTTGTATTGATCACAAATTTGTTAAAAGCCTTAAATTTAGAGATTGTTTAAGTACTATGAACTTTCCATCAAACATGCAGAAAAAGAATAAAAAGAAAATTAAATTAATGGCCTTCATTTTTTATTGTTTTAGGCCAAGCTTTGTTCAGTAGGGAAACCTGCTTTATCTGCCTTCCCAGTTATCATTAATTCAGTCAGTGGTTCCCAGATTTTTTTTCCCAGTAAATAACTCTTATCTTCCTTATTCTCCCCTGTTTGTTGTGGTCCCCCAGAAAAGCTGAAACAGCTGATCAGCTTTAGATCATTCATTACCAGCCTCAATTCATTCATTTGCAGCACAAACCAAAAAACTGCTTTTGGTTGCTTATTCTACCTTATGGTAGGTTAATTGACAATTTCTATTCAGCTTTTCAAAAGCTGATAACTCTTTGAGCCCCATTGCCATCTGAGAGGGTGTGGTATACTGCCGGATATCTGGGGTGGGAACCTCTGCTCTTAGAGTTAGGCCTGGTCTTAGTTGAGCATCGGTCCCTTTTCCCTTGTAGGATGTGCGACAGCGTCATAGATACCTCTCTCACTTGCCGCTCACCTGCGAGTTCAGCATCTGTGAACTGGCTCTGCAGCCTCCTCTGGTCTCTAAGGAAACCCTAGAGTTATTCTCAGGTGAGAATGCCCCCTACTTTGCTTCCCTTTTTAGTGGAGTTCAGGGATTCTTGTGACTAGAAACCCACAAGAGGAAGTAAGGAGCTTTTGTCATGAGTCTCAGAACCTCCTGATACACTCCATCCATTCATCCAATCCAGCTGGGCCCACTCGTGTGCCCTTAGCTACTAGCCAAGTGGGAGGAGTTAATGGCCAGGTTGTCCTGGGTCTGCCTCCTCACAACCTCACCAACCCGCAGATGACATTGAGAAGAGGAAGCGGCAGCGCCAGAAGAAGGCCCGGGAGGAACGTCGCCGAGAGCGCCGGATTGAGATGGAGGAGAACAAGAGACAGGGCAAGTGTAAGTTCAAGAACTCTCATCTGAATGATGAGCACAACTGTGCATCATTGTACAGAGATCCCGTGCTTGGGCCCAGGGGCCAGACTGTTTAGGTCCTATGTCAGGTCTGCCACTTGCTTTCTTCAGCTCTTAAATGTGAGTTGTGAGAGTACCTCCTTACTTGTAGGCTTACATGAGAATTAATGAGTTGATGTTGGTCAAAGTGCATAGCACATAGTAAGTTCATCCTTGGCATAGTGGGTGAAAAAAACCTGGGCGGGTGGGGGAAGGGAATTGGAGATCTGCTGCATGTTGGGGATAACTGGCCCTGTGCTCTCTGGATACATTGTTGGCCTCACCTTTGACTCTGGAGACATCTGTACATAGCAAGTCTACCAGGAGAGTCTGAAATAGTAGAGACCTATTGACAAACTAGGAAATAAGTGCAGGAAGTTAGATTTGAGCTCTTTCATACCAGTAAGTAGAATCTTTTGATCTGGTTCTTAAACATAAGCTTCACTGAACCAAGGATTGTGTGACATGAGGGTCTAGTTAACCTCCTGAAAACAAGGAATTGAGTCCTTGGCTAGGGAAAGGACTTAACTATTTTGACTCCACGTGGTATGGTAAACATAAATTTTATTTCTTCAACTGGGATAAGTATATAGCCGGCATACCAATGTTGTGTAGCTGTTTAGCACAAGTCCTGAATATTTGAGAAAAGTGATGTTTCAGGAACAAAGGCTTTTTTGTTTTAACTTTTTATTATGGAAATATTCAAACACAAGTATACAGAATATTATAATTAACCCCCAGGTTTATCACCTAGCTTCAACCAAGAAGAGTTAGAACAAGGCTTTTATATTAAAACAAAGACATATTATAAAATGACAGTTACTATAAATTTGGGTTTTAAAGCTCTGTCTCCATCATTCAGACCCCTGGGGGATTCATACTGACTGTCCACAACTGTTGGAAAAGATCTGAGGAATTCTGTACGTGGGCCTACCATTCTCGTCTTTGCTTTGCAGACCCAGAAGTCCACATTCCCCTCGAGAATCTACAGCAGTTTCCTGCCTTCAATTCCTATACCTGCTCCTCTGATTCTGCTTTGGGTCCCACCAGCACTGAGGGCCATGGGGCTCTCTCCCTTTCTCCTCTTAGCAGAAGTCCAGGTTCCCAAGCAGGTAAATAGAGTTGGGATTTAAAGAATGAAGTTGACCACCAGACACAGGCCTTAAGCAAAGCCCTAGTGTCTGAATTTACAGCTGTGATCTCGGCATGGTGGGGGTCTTTAGGGGACTAACCTTACTTGGGTGGTTAATAGATTCCTGAGATCCATCAAATTCCTACCATTTGATTCACTTTTCCATTGGCTGTACCGACTTGGCTTCCAAAAACCTCAGGCAGCTCATATAGCAGGATGGTTAAACCTAGATTTTTCTCCGCAACCCAGCTGTTTTATTTCTAGTTTCTACCTTTAAGATACTCCCCCCGTTTGTGTGAACATCTTTATTTATGTCGTCTTATTTATGATAGGGGGAGAAAACAGCCTACAAAGTCTACTGGTAGGGAAATGGCTAAATTACAGCATTTATACTATGAAATTCTTTACACCTACTGAAAAAGAAAATAGCTGTCTTCCTGAACTAATGGTTAGACCTTTAAGATAAAAGGAGGTTGTAGAACAAGACAAAACATGACACCATTTTTGGGTTAAAAAAGCCACACAAAACAAAGCATTTCAATATGGGTTTATATGTCTAAATGTATAGAAAAATACTGGGATGATTGTGTTCCAGACCGGGAGTGAGATCAGGATTGAGAGGCCTTCAGCCTTTTTTTTTTTTTTTTTTTTTTTTTTAACACCTTTATTGGCGTATAGTTGCTTTACAGTGTTGTGTTAGTTTCTGCTGTATAACAAAGTCAATCAGCTATATGCATACGTATATCCCCATATCCCCTCCCTCTTGCATCTCCCTCCCACCCTCCCTATCTCACCCCTCTAGGTGGTCGCAAAGCACCGAGCTGATCTCCCTGTGCTATGCGGCTGCTTCCCACTAGCTATCTGTTTTATATTTGGTAGTGTATATATGTCCATGCCACTCTCTCACTTCATCCCAGCTTACCCTTCCCCCTCCCCGTGTCCTCATGTCCATTCTGTACGTCTGTGTCTTCATTCCTGTCCTGCCCCTAGGTTCATCAGAACCATTTTTTTTTTTAGATTCCATATATATGTGTTAGCATACGGTATTCGTTTTTCTGACGTACTTCACTCTGTATGACAGACTCTAGGTCCATCCACCTCACTACAAATAACTCAATTTCGTTTCTTTTTATGGCTGAGTAATATTGCATTGTATATATTTGCCACATCTTTATCCATTCATCTGTCGATGGACACTTAGGTTGCTTCCGTGTCCTGGCTATTGTAAATAGTGCTGCAATGAACATTGTGGTACATGACTCTTTTTGAATTATGGTTTTCTCAGGGTATAGGCCTTCAGCCTTTTAAAAATGTTTTTCCTTATATATAGAATGTATTAATGTGTCATGAAATGAAACAGTTAAAAGGAGTTACTGTAATTTCAGAGAGCTGTCTTTTCTGATCTTTATCCTCCTGGCAGATAGTTTTTGATACTTAAAATTTATTTTTGTCAGGCATTTTCAATGAAAGGTCCAAGATCAGAATATTTAAAACTCTTGGTGACCCTTGTGATCATATGCCCATCACTTGGCAGATTTAGGAGCCTGAGACCAAGGCAGGGACTTGGCTAGTGGCAGGGACTGGGACTGGAATCTGGGTCTCGAGGGCTGCACAGCCATTCTGCTCTTCATAATGAGAAGAGAGCTACTAAACAAAGGAACATGGCAAAACACTGACTACATCATCTGTGATACAAAGACTGCGTTTTCACATACTAGCTTTTCTGAAGTTATGTGGGCTTTAATGTATTCAGGCAAGAGCAGTTGGATGGTCCTAGGAATAAAAGTACCACAGAGCCCTGGCTGATTGACCATGGCAGGGCCTGCTGCTGGGAGAGTGAATAGGCCTCTCCCTTCCAGCAGTGATCAGGGCAGTGGGTAGACTGATCTGTGGGAAGTGTTCAACCCTAGGTCAGAAAGGATGGAAAAGACTGTTACCTAGGGAGTATCAGGGAAAAGCTTGCATCTTGCTGGATTTTGCTGCTGTATGTGTTTTGGATTCTAACTGAATATTCCCAGGTCATAGACTTCTTTTGGCTGGAACATAAAGGCTGACATGATTACATTTTACATCTTTTTTTCTTGGAGCTTTTTCATCCATATAAAACCATTCTATGACAGTCCGATACCTAGGCCTTGAGAACCGGCTGATGTGGAGAGGATTTTTCTTACCGTGGGAATAGATATTGCTATGCCTTCTAGTGTTATTGTAACCATGAAACTTTTCTCTCTCTATGCTGATTACTCATGTGAACAATAGGCCATGTTCTTGGCTTTATAAGCACATGGCAGAGTTGAAAGTGGATCACAGTTAGCTTTCTGAGGCAGGGTTGGTAATTATCCAGACCCGATTCTGGGTTTGTCTCTTCTCTCTTATTAACAGGACACTAACTCTTTGGAACTTGACTTGTATAATCAGGTCTCTGGTTCCCTTTCAGACTTTCTGCTGACCCCTCTGTCACCCACTGCCAGTCAGGGCAGTTCTTCATTCTGCGTTGGGAGTCTGGAAGAAGACTCTCCCTTCCCTTCCTTTGCCCAGGTAAACCCGTTGCTTGTGAAGCAGCCCAAGGGTATTTAACATGAACTCTGATGCTCATTCTTTCTGGAAATCCCTCTGTTGGAGATGGGGAGACTTACAGGCTAATGTTGCACTGACTCTAATAACCATGGAAGGCTTTTTAAAGACGGAAGGTCATGGAGTTAGTCTCAGATATTACCATAGACTTACCAAGGAAAGAGGCCAAGAGTAGTTGAGGAAGAATCAGGAGCTTTAATTATTTAACAAGTCAATAGATACTTTTGTACTGAGCACTGTTCTAGGGGCTGGGGATATGTCAGTCAATTTTAACTGGTCCCTGGTTCTAGGACCTCTGATTCAGTGGTATCTGTTACATATAATAAACCATTCTTCTTCACTTTGGGAAAGGGAAAGTTGTCTTGGTTATCCTATAAGTAGCCAAATCAGCTTTCTTGAGGAGTTGGGTTGGAGGCAACACTAGGCTAGTGACATTTGATGTCAGATCAGTATTAATCTTTAAAACAAGCAAAACACTCAGCATTCCTGCATTCAGATAACTGAGGAAGATGGACAGACAGCTTGACAAGCAGCCTTGTAGGAGGTTAGTATTCACTTCTTTGGGGCTAGTTTGGAATCATTAGCTTAACAGTTCTTTAGAGCAGTTAGTTGATACGGATATTTCTCACGTACAAATGGCAGTTTGTGCTGAGGAATAAGCAGGAGTTGAACTTTGGTGAGGAGAGTCCTTGAAGTCAAGGAGAATGAAATAATAGAGAGCAATCCTGAGAATGAACTGCTAGGTTTCAGAGGTTAAAAGCAAGTGGCTCCTAGGAGTTAGGTCAATGCCTAAGTTTTTTTAGCTAGGTTTTACTGCCATTGCTTTTTTCAACTTTATATTTTGAAAAACTTAAGACTTAAAGAGTTGAAAGAATAGTATAATGAACATTCATACCTTTCACCCAGATTTACCAGTTGTTACTATTTTGCTATATTTGCTTGCTTTTCTCTCTCTCTTTTTTTTTTTTGCTATGTTGAAAGTAAGTTACAGACCTCATGAATGACACTTCACAACTAAATACTTGGGAGATACATGCCCCCAAAATGACATTCTCCTGTATAACTACAATTACCATTATCACATCAAAGACAGCTGATTTAATACTATCTAAGATGGCACATATTTTTATTTTCCCATTTGTCTCAGTGTCCTGTATTGTTTTCAGTCAGATTTAATCAAAGACTATTCATTGCATTTAGTTTTTCAAGTCTCTTTAGTGTCCTTTGATCCATAACAGTTCCTCTGGCTTCTGTTTTTTTGTTTTTTACCTGTGACGTGGATATTTTTGAAGCATCCAGACCAGTTGTTCTATAGACTATCCTATAGTTGAGATTTTTCTGATTGTTTTTTCATGAGTGGACTCAGGTTAAACATTTAAACATTTTTGTCAAGATTAAAATATAGGTGATATATTTTAATGACCTTTGAAGAGTAAGATGATTCAGATGTCGTACTATTGGACCCCAGACTCCCAGGGACCAAGGGAGCAGATCATCAAAGTGTGGTACATGATGAAGAAAGTTTATCAGTGAAATCAACATCTGCCAGTTGAACTCATCTTGCAGAACATGCAAGCCCCACTTTGGTAAACATTTAGGACAGGCATTCCTACTTGTATCTTCTTGGGCTTGTCTCTTGGTAAAATTCACCCTGCTTTGAGTGGCATGGTATGTGTGGCAGCTGGGATGCATAGTGGCCCTCAGCACTTACAAAGCTGGTCTTGGCCAAGTGGGATGAAAAATTTCCTCACTCGGGCAAGAGGAATAGTTGTTCTGATTTTACTGTACTTGCAGGGATATGGTTTATGGCTGGATCTAAAAGTTAATAGTTAAGGAACTATTGGATAAGCAAAGACCACAAGGTAATGAGGGCTGTGGGAGCAGTTTCGGGATAAAGTTAAATTGATTTTTGTGGCCTTAAGTAACTGAGGTTTGATAACCAGGTGGTTTGTTTTAAAATTGGAAGGTCCTGTATACTCCTTATTCTAAGAGGTTGATGTTTTTAGGAGTTTCCAGAGGAGTAGGAAAATTGTCAGAAGCAGGCAATGACACAGAGTCAGGATTCCCAACTTCAGAATCTGAGTATGAATCTCTTGTGCCTTCTTTGCAATATTCTTTACCTGTTTCTTTCCTAAGGAACAACTGGTTTCCCACCTTGTGGGTTTCATTGCCAGTTCCATTGGTCAGGATATAGAGGACATGACCAAAACAGTGTTAAGGAGAGAAGTATCTAGAAAATCTTTTTCCCAGAGGAGGTAGTTGGTTCTTTGTCCCCTGTACCAGTTGGTGTCAAGGTAGGAGTCTGGAGAAGAAATGGGGTCAGCTACTTAAATTCTTTCCTCCCCTTTCACACTTTGGCAGATGCTGAGAATTGGAAAAGCAAAAGCAGATGTGTGGCCCAAAACTGCTCCAAAGAAAGGTGAGAACAGCCCTCTGGTAAAGGGGAAATTTGGCCCCTTTCAGAAAGTAAAAGGCTCTAGTATTGTTTCTGCAATTTTAACACTGGTGTTTTTTAGATGAAAACAGTTTAGGTCCTCCTGCCCCTGTGGACAGCGATGGGGAGAGTGATAACTCAGACCGTGTTCCTGTGCCCAGTTTCCAGAATTCCTTCAGCCAAGCTATTGAAGCAGCCTTCATGAAACTGGACACGCCAGCTACTTCAGATCCCCTCTCTGGTAAAGGCACAGAGTGGGGTGCTCAGCTCAGGGCTGTCATTCCCTCCTGGATCCAGTGGCAGACATCACTAATCAGTTGCACTTTTCCCTCTGAGCCTCAGGGCTCACGTTCTAGTGTCAACTAACATTCCATTTGGTACGTTAGCACCTTTTTGCACCCCAGATTAGTTCTTTTGAGGCCTTGGTGTGAAATTCTGAGGACCTTTTTTTTTTTAACCTTCTAAGACACAGTGGTGGAGGGTGGCTAATAGATGGAGAAGGTCAGGCTTGAAGCACACCCCCGCTCTGTGGTGGTCATGAACTAGATAAGAACAACACTGGCATTTATGGCGTGCTTCCTGTGTGCCTGGCGTTGTGCTAATTTTATTCTCCCAATACCCATATTAAATGGGTATAACTCACATTACAGATGAGGAGCTGGGCTGGGGACGTAAGTGATGTACCTGAAGACAAACACCAGAGTGTGCAAGGGCTGGTATTTGAATCCAGGAGGTCTGATTCCAGAGCCTGCACTCCTAGCTGCCTGCGACTATCATTAATGAAAACTGGCCAGGGGGCAAGGCGATGGCATTCTAAGCTAAGCTGTTTCTGTTTTCTGTTTAGAAGAGAAAGGAGGAAAGAAAAGAAAAAAACAGAAACAGAAGCTCCTGTTCAGCACCTCAGTCGTCCACACCAAGTGACACTACTGCCCTGGCTACCTTCTCCATCTGGTTTTCTTTTTTCTGCGCTTTTGTTTTGCTGCTGTAATTTTTAAGTATTTGAGTTTGAACAGATTAGCTCTGGGGGGAGGGGGTTTCCACAATGTGAGGGGGAACCAAGAAAATTTTAAATACAGTGTATTTTCCAGCTTCCCATCGTCACACCAAAATAAAGTATTGACACTCACAAGAGATCTCTTCCTGCCATGGTTTTTAGTTTGTTGCCAGGTTAGTCTTTTTGACCCATGTGTAGTTAGTTTTTCTCAACCCGAACTAAGTTTGAGTCCCTTGGAGCAGCCCAAACCAGTGTTAGTGTTACAGCACTGCTGTGCTGTGACATCTTGGGTCAGGGCACCATGCTTTCAGCACACCTAATAGTTGAATCTTTTCTATCTGTTCAGTTCTCCTCTTGTTATCTTTAAGAAACAGAGGGATGGGAATAATATGGATTTAGGACACCCAGCTTAAATTGCAGTTTTTCTTCTGACAAATAACCATGCTGTGGTGTCAGACCCAGGTTGCACTGGCATGTGTGATGGAGGGTTTTGCCTCTTGAACGTGGCTTCTGTTTGGCAAGGAAAGCTGTAACTGTCCTTGACGAAGGAAGCCTGGGGACCTGGCAACCTTTAGATAAAGCTTGTTTCAAGTGACAGTGGCCTGAGTTACAGGAACAGAGGAGCCTGGCACACCGGGAGGAAGAGCAGGACAGGTTTAAAAGCGGTGGGCTTGCCCACTGCCTCCCTGTTGCCTAGAGCAGTCTTATGCCTTGGTTTCAGCTGAAGTTGAGTGATGTGAACTATTTTGCAGCTTAATAAAGTGACCTCTAGGTGTAATAGACTATGAAGGCAAATAGTTGCAATAAATCACCTGCACAAGCATTGTTAGCATTCTGGTTTCTTTAAGATGATTTCAGGTCAGCTTTTTTTTTTTTTTAAATATTTATTTATTTGGTTGCACTGGGTCTTAGTTGTGGCTGGCGGGCTCCTTAGTTGTGGCATGTGAACTCTTAGTTGCAGCATGCATGTGGGATCTAGTTCCCTGACCAGGGATCGAACTGGGCCCCCTGCATTGGGAGCACGGAGGCTTACCCATTGCACCACCAGGGAAGTTGCTAGACATATACTTCTTAATAGATTAAAGTAACAGCTACTGTGAGCTTGAGCAATTCGAGTAATGTCTTTCCTAGTGTCGGGCCTAAAGGGTTCTTGAGCTGGGTTTAGCTCTAACCTCCCACTCTTAAAAGGAAGAGATCCTGGGTCAGGAACTCTTCTGGGTAGATGAAGGGGCATGTGAAGCAAAAAATCACGAATCTTTGTTAAATATTTAAGGGACTTTGAGTGATGTCCATTTCATTAAGTAGAAAATAGGTGCTAGAAATGTCTTTCATAGGTAGCAGATCAAAACTGATTATAGTCTCTTGTCCTTCCTAATTCCTGTGAGTGCACTGTCTCACCTGCCTTCAGGTGCCAGGTAGGTAAAAGGCAATAGGGAAGGGTGGAACTGCGGAAAACTACCAGAAGTTGGCAGCTGCTACTTGACTTTGTAATAATGAGGTCAGGTGAGACCAGGTTTTTTCCCCACTCAAAAGTGCAAGAACTGTATTTTTTGTCAGGTTACTTGGTTAAGTATTGGCAAGGAATCTGGAATTCTTATGGTCCTGTCGGTCAGTACTGAGACCAGCTATAGATCTGTGCCAGTTTAGTTGCTGTGTCTCACTAAAACTGCTACTCTGAATGACCTGGATTACTTAGGGCCCATCCTAGGGGCAGGGTTACAAGGTCTCAAGTGGGAGGCTATGCATCTAGTACCACATGGGGAGCCAGTTTTCCGGCCGAGGGTGGAGGGGTGAAAGAGACTAGGCCAAGCATGAACTTCACATGCGCACTAAATGCTACAGAAGCCAAATACATTTATTAAACCTGCTCTCAGCCAGGCAGTTAGATACAAAGATGTCTATAACTACAGGGGCTTCACAACCTCCAGACCCACTTAACCAGGCAATGCTGGGTAAAGGTGACTTCGATTAGTTTTAAGCAAATAAGTCCATTTTGAGCTGGTCACTTGGCCTCTGGTCAGCAGTCATCCAGTTTGAGAAGTACAGAAGATGCTGCTGCCTCCCAGAATGTCCTGTCCCAACAAGTGGGCCCTGAGGCTGGGGCACAGGGCAGTCTGCAGAGGTTCACTCCATTGCCTCAGCAGCCTCCTCACCACCACTGTCTGAAAGCTCCTCCCCAGCCGACTCCTCCTCTAGTAAACAGCTTCTTGCGACAGACTTCTGGATAGCCTCTCGTTCTCCTGAAGAAAGAGTACAGTACAGGTGATTAAAGATGTCTTTGGGAGTGGCCTTTCATTCAGCTGGAGGAGGAGGCCAGTCACTTGCTCAGTGGGCACAGGGATAGCGTGCCTTACCTTCATCAGTGCAGTTCTGCAACAGGATCAACAGCTGTCTCCTGTTGTACTGAATCAGGAACTTCTGACATGTTCTAATTGTACCTGGCACATGAAAGAGCTTCGTGGTCAACAGCTTGTGAAAAGTGTTTGCCTCAAGAGTCTTGCAGAGCTAGGAAGAAGTATCTTGCTCTTCGCAGGAGAGCAGGAAGACCCACCCACCACTGAAGACTGAACACTGAACCTGTTACCTACTGAAAATGAGACATACCACATGCACCCATACCTCCCACGTGTAAGGTGTTGAGAAAACACGGGTAATGGTGTCCTTTGTTCTCCAAGTATGTGATGAAGGGAAGAGCTGACCACACAAGCCGGTAGAATTCCTTCCTGCATCGAAGTAGCACTATTCCGGTATAGGCATTGAGGTATCGCACTACAGCAGGAAAAAAAAAATCATTTGGGGAAACTTTGGATTCTCGGGAATGGGTTAAACATCTTGGGGTAATTGAGAGCCTATGCACTAGAGATCGTTCAAGGCAGTGGCAGTTGGGATGCAGCAGTAAGCAAAAACTGATTTCTGAAGAAAAAAAAAATTAGGACAGACCTTCATTTACAGAAGGGAGAGAAACAACATCCAGTGCCTCGCACACCACTCAGAATTGGTGAATTCAGAATTTAAAACGGTCTAATCCACTGACTAGTTAACTCAGTGAATGGGTGGGGAGCGCAAAGATCCATCTTCCTCAGAAAACACTTGGCTGAAAAGCAGGTTGCTCTGCAACTGGGCTATGCAGGTTCTCATAGCAGCCAACTGGGTCTCACCTGATGTAGGAGAGTTGTGCCTACGTGCATTACCTTTTACTGGATTCAATTTCGAGCGTATGGTAAGAGAATGAGTTTACATAGTGTGCCTGTTGAAAGGGCCTTCTGCATTTACCTACACACATTCTGTACATCACAGGCCCTTTTCAGGGTTAATTTTGACAATGTTTTTTCCATGTGATGTCAACGTAACCAGTCAAGTAACTTAGAGCCATACACGGTTTCCCTCATTTAATTTTCACCATCCTGTTAAACTCAATACATATGTCAAATAGGTACAGGGGGTTCTTGCCCAAAGTCTCACTGCCTACTGCTCTTAGCTCTCCGCCTAACTTTGGACTCACGCAGACCTCGGGCTCGGATCCGAGATTCCTAAAAAGGACGATATCTCTTTTTTTTTTTCTTTTGCCCCACCCCCCACCCCCCTCATGTGGGATCTTAGTTCTCCCTCCTGAGATCGAACTCGCGCCCCCTGCATTGGAAGCGAGGAGGCTTAACCACTGGACCTCCAGGAAGGTCCCAAAGGACGATATCTTACATAGGATTGTGCACAGGGTTTGGCAGTTGCTGGGGTCGCTCGTGCCCCTTCTTTCTCCCTCCTCTGGCCACCGCCCCCTCCACATCCCGCCGGTCCCCGGTTCCCCAGCACCCTCGCACCCGCGAAGCCGATGGAGCAGGCGGCCGCGCCGAAAGTCCCGTGCACGCGGGCGATCGTGTCCCGTACCAGGCCGCCCAGCACTCGGTCCTCCAGACTCAGGCGGCAGCGGGGGTCGTCAGACACCACTTCACAGAGCAGGTACCTAAGGGCGGGCGAGAGGGAGGTGAGCGCGGGCGGGGCCAGGCCGCCGGGGTCCGGGCAAGGGTCTGCTTACCTGTGTTTGAACCGCACCATTGCGGCCTCCGCCTCAGCAGCCGGACCCGCAAACCGGATGTCTGCTTTCTGGTCGGCGGCCAATGGGAAGTTGGCCTGGCAGCCACTCAGAGGGGGAGGCGGAGCTAGAATGTAGGCGGAGCCCCGTGTCGGTCTCCTTCGAGCTCCGCCTCCCTCTGAGGAGCGCAGGCGGTCTGTTCAGCTCTTCGCTGATTGAGGTGTTTGGGAGCTGGATTCCGAGATTGAACACCTTGTGCTGTGATGGGTGGTTACGCCCCACGCCGGAGTTTCCACCGCTGTGTAGGACGCAGCCGCGGCATTTGGAGCCTCCAGGACGTTTACCTTCTATTAGCTTGCAACACAGTCGTGTGTGCACTTATATTTTCTCCCCAAGATGGACGGTGGAATGAGGGCAAGACTTTGCACTCACAGGCCAGGGATTGACAGAGGGGAAATCGGACCCTTATTTTCAGATTAGAGCTCGGTTTAATTTCCCCATACAGCCAAATATGTTATTACTGTTTAGGCCTTTCAACAACCTTATGGAGTCGGGTGTATTGTCTCGTTTTCTGTTTGCAAAAACCATCCGTAGTCTTTATATTTTCTGTGTGGAACAGAAATGCACAAAGAAGCAAATAAAAATAAATTATAATCCCAGCACCGAGAGAGAATAATTTATAATGTAGTGGGTTTTCTTCCTTCATTTTCCCCCTGTGCCAGCAGTTCTCCAGGGAGGTCCAGGAAGCACTGGGTTTTCTGAGACTCTTTCAGGGAGTCCCCAAGATCAAATTACTTTCATAACAATACTAAGATGTTACTTGTTTCACTGTCTCAGAGTGGACAGTGAAGTTTCCCGGAGGCCACATAACATGTGCTGACATTATCGCTCTGATGGCTAAGAGAATTGTGTATTGTGTTTTAAACATTTCTCAGTTTTAACAGACATGGTATCAATATATCCCACAAAACAAAAGCTCTTTGGGATCCTCAATAATTTAGTGAGTGAAAAGGGGTCCTGAGACCAAAAAAAAGTATGAGATGAGAACTTCTGCCGTATGTTAAATTATATTTTTCCTTTTATTTTCTTTTAAAGAATAGGATCATACTGGACTTCCCTGGTGGCGTAGTGGTTAAGAATCCGCCTGCCAATGCAGGGTACACGGGTTTGAGCCCTGGTCCGGGAAGATCCCACATGCCGCGGAGCAACTAAGCCCGTGCGCCACAACTACTGAGACTGTGTGCCACAACTACTGAGTCTGCGGGCCACAACTACTGAAGCCCGCTTCCCTAGAGCCCGTGCTCCACAACAAGAGAAGCCACCATAATGAGAAGCCCGTGCACCACAAGGAAGAGTAGCCCCCGCTCGCCGCAACTAGAGAAAGCCCGCACGCAGCAACAAGACCCAAAGCAGACAAAAAAAAAAAAAAAAGAATAGGATCATACTGTTTAGTACTCTTCTTTTCTTTCCCCTTGAATATCTTTTTTAAAAATTGTCTTAATGTGGCATAACATACATAAAGCGCATATTAAGTGTACAACTCATTGAATTTTTACATACGTATAGACTTTTGCAACTATTGCCCACATTAAGAGAGCATTTCCAGCACCCAGGAATGTTCCTGTGCCCTCTCCCAGCCATAAACCTTCCCAGAAGTGGCCTCTATTCTGACTTCTATCATGATAGATTAGCTTTGCCTGTCATTGAACTTTATATAAATATAAATCTCCAACAGCATGTTTGTGTGTGCGCGTCTGGCTCCTTTCTCTCAACATATTGTCTGTACGATTCATTCTTGTCACTTGACTATATTTTCATGTCAACTGTTCTTCAAGGTTATTTTTCAGCTGCTAAACTGGTCAATATTCCCACGATGGACGTTTAAATTAGTTCCAGATTTTCTTGTTATACCCAGCACTTTTTTTTTTTTTAAGTAATTGATTTTTTTTTTAATTTTTTTTTTTTTAATGATATTCTTGTCTGCTTACATTCTTTTTATGTATGTATGTATGTATGTATGTATGGCTGTGTTGGGTCTTCGTATCTGTGCGAGGGCTTTCCCTAGTTGTGGCAAGCGGGGGCCACTCCTCATCGCGGTGCGTGGGCCTCTCACCATCGCGGCCTCTCGATGCCGCGCACAGGCTCCAGACGCACAGGCTCAGCAACTGTGGCTCACGGGCCGAGCTGCTCCGCGGCATGTGGGATCTTCCCAGACCAGGGCTCGAACCCGAGTCCTCTGCATTGGAAGGCAGACTCTCAACCACTGCACCACCAGGAAAGCCCTATACCCAGCACTTTGATGCCCAGCCTTGTAACTAGCTCTTTATATCCATCCCTGATTATCTGTAGACCTGTCATTGACTTGGCGGACTCTGTGAGGTCCCTGAAGGGAGTTGGGCAACCGATTGTTTGCAAGATCTGGAATGAGTTCTCAATTTTTCCATCTCTCACTCTAAATCACCTTAAAGGAAGGATGCTAAGGAAGTAAGGAGAAGAGGGAGAGCAGTGGTCCTGCTGAGGGACCAGGGCTCTTTGACCCTCGCCCAAGAACCACCTCTTTATCCAAAAACTGTCCCCGCCAGCGTCCTCCTTTGGTCAGCAGGGGGCGTCAGAGGCTCGTAGTGCGTGGAGAAAGTCTCAGCCTCTGAGCTTCCCCCGTCCTCTCCCGTCCCTAAAGTAACTCCTCTAACACTTCCCAGCCTTCAACTCACTTAATCCAAACACCGCGCCAATTTCATAGATGCCTTTGGGGCTTTGAGCAAAGTCACACATCCAATAAGGAGCAGGATCAGAATTCGAACTCCAAGCCATCCGACTCCGTGGTCCTTGCTCCGGTCTACACCGCTGATGTCCTCCGGTGCACGGTTTCGCTGTCCACTTCGTATAAATTGGAGAGACTACAGAAGTAGATTAGAATCTCTTCTCCGTCGTTTACCAGCCACGTGCTGTCGAGGCGGTTAATTCGCGTCTCCAAGATCTGTTTCCTCATCTGTGCAACAGGATAATAATGGTTCCTCCCTCATGGGTGCATATGAAATTTAAACCAGATACCGTGGGCAAACGCCTGGCACAGTGAGTGCACAGTAAACGCGGATTTGAACGAATGATTTACTGCTACCCGCAGGCGTAGTCCCAGGGGAAACACAGAGGGGCGGTCCTGGGCCTCCCCTCCTCCGACCCGGCCGGGCGGCCTGCCTGGAGGCCCCACGAGGGTCCCGGGCGGCCGGGAGGGGCGGCGCCGGCGGCTCAGCCCGCTCCCCGCGGTAATTAGCCGATGTTTGCTCCGGCTGCGCCAGCCGCTAATTACACGTCTCCTAATGAGGCCGGCGGCTGTTTGCAATCACCCGGGTCCCCGGCGCGCGGCGCGGGAGGCCGCGGGGGAATCCGCCCGCTGGGGCGTGGACAAGCGGCTGCCTCCCCGGCCAGGAGATCCGCTTGGCGGCGGTGGGTGTGCGCCCCGGCCGTGCCTGCCCCCCGAATGCGCGCCCGTCAGTCTTTGGAACCATTATCATCCCACTTTTACAGGTGAGGAAGGGGCCTGTGGGGAGGGGGCCTGTGGCTCGGAGAAGTGAACTCACAGGCGCGAAACTCACGCTGGAATAGTCTAATCCTTACCTCCCTGCCCCCGAGCCTGTGCTCTTAACCGGCTACTGCCTAGATCAATGGGGTACTTGCTGTTGTGTGATTCCTGGGACTTCTCAGAAGAGTGGGTCTCAGATCAGATAAAAAGAGGAATGGGTGTGTGTGTGTGGGGGGGGGAACTTCCTTTGAGCTCTTCCCCTCCTTCCCATCTGAAGGTTCTCACTGTCAATTTGCCCTTTTGGATCAGTCACAAAGCCGAGTATCAGCTCCAGTAAGTCCTTTAAAGCTTACTTGGAAACGTAAATCACACAACCCATTTCTTGGACTGGGAAACCTGGCACATTCCCTAGGAGGTAGTTGAGGCAACTGCTAAAATGCTCCCATAACATGAGGGTGGGAAGCTATACCTATGTACCTTGTTCTCAGAGCCTTCTGGGGTGGGATCCAGAGTAGCTGGCTTTATTCTTCATCCTTACGTTCTGGGCTACCAATTAAAAAAAAAAAAATTATTGGAATATAGTTGATTTAAAATGTGGTGTTTAGTTTCTGCTGTACAGCAAAGTGAAGCAGTTATACATACACATATATCCACTCTTTTTAAAATTCTTTTCCCATATAGGTTATCACAGAGTATTGAGAAGTGTTCCCTGTGCTATATTAGTTATCTATTTTATATGTAGTAGTGTGTATATGTCAATCCCAGTCTCCCAATTTATCCCTCCCCATCACCCCACCGCCGGCTACCATTTATTAGGCTCTCTGTTCCAGACATTGTACTGAGCACTTCATGCGCTTGACTTCCTTTAGTCCTCAGGACAACCCCATGAATGTAGGCCCCATTATTCTCTGAGGCTCAGGGAGGGAAGTGACTTGTCCAAGGTCACACAGTAATTTCAGCAGACAGAGACCTTTTGTCTTACCCCCAAACCTGTGCTCTTAAGCCCTTGCTCTCTACCTCTTCTGGGATGTCTGGGACCTAGCAGAATGTTCAAAGAAGGCATATACATTCTGAAGTGTCTTTGGCATCCAGGGGGTCTCGATCAGAGCCTGGATGCTGCCGTGGTGGATGGTGGCAAAGGAAAATTGTTCAGCTTCAGCATTTTGTTAAGCAGCCGCTGCTCATTAGGGGCTCCTGCTCCTCTAATCCAATCAGCCAATTCCCTATAAAACCTTTATGGGGACAATCTGGATAAAATTAAACCCTCCATCTGCCTGACCAGGGGCCTTGGGAGCTGCTGTATCCACCGGGTTGCAGGGGCAGGCACGGCCCTCCCTGGACCTCAGAGACAGAACCATCCTGCTTCTTCCCTCATCCTCCCTGCTTTGTGGACCTCTTTCCCTCTGCCCTGCCTGCTGTGAGGATTCATTCATCCCCAACTTAATTGAAATTACAAGGGCACTACTGTTTGACCCAGCAATTTCTCCACCAGGAATTTATCCCACAGAGATTCTTGCACTTGTGCCTGATGACAGGTGGACGAGGACGTGTCTTGCAGCATTGTTTGTGATAGCAAAAGTCTACCTCAATGTCCGCCAGAAAGGATCCACTGTATGTGTATATTTATTAAATGACCATGTGCCAGAGAATTTGTTAAATGCTTTACATAGATTGACTCATTTAATCCTCACAACTACCCTGTAAAACAGGGACTTAGTTTTATTAACCCCATATGACATGTAACTTGCCGAAGCTTCACATAGCTGGTAAGCAGCAGGGCCAGGATTTGGACCAGGCAGTTCTTGTCCTTAACCACTATCCTATTCAGCTTCTCTTTCTTTATGTGCATGGAAAATTTCCACAAGGTGACACAAAAAGCTTTGATGGTGGTTAACTGTGGGGAGAAGAATTACAGGTGTGACGTAGGAGGGGGACCTCACTTTTTACTGTGTCCCCTTTTATATCATATTATTTTACCATGTGCATATGTTAGTTTCATAATTTAGAGGAGTTACTGAGCCCCAGTCACTATAGTATGTTATTACTAATCCTTACCTCAACCCTGGCCGTGGGTTCTATCATGAACCCCATTTTGCAGGTAAGGAAGCTGAGCTCACCGAGGTGGTCTTGCTGGGTGACATGCCTGGGAATGGCAAAGGGGTACTGACCCTCAACCCAGTGCTCATTCCCCTAATTTATATTAGCCTCCTGGGCTTGGAAGGTCCAGAGGTGAGAAAAGCAGTTAAAAGCATGGACTCCAGAGCCAGCTCACCTGGGTTCAAGTCCTGACTCAGCCACTCACCAGCTGTGTGACTTTGGGCAAGTCACTTCCCCTCTCTGAACCTCAGTTTCCTCTCTGTGAGAATTAAATGACTTACCTCCATGTCAAGTGCTTAGAACATTACCTCCATGTCAAGTGCTTAGAACAGGGCCTGTCTCATTGTGAACGCTCAAGAAATGTTGAGTATTTTTATATATTGTCCTGAATGCTGTCTTCCCCAATGTCAAGCTCAGAGCAGTTCTATCTCCCAGCTGGTGGGTTCAGCTGTGGCTGCTCCAGTCCCCTCTCTGAAGGGAAAGGCCCAGCCTGCCCTGTGCCCCAGCCTCCAGCAGAAGTCCTTCGGGATCTGTTCTCCTGGGTTATCCCACTGTGGTTGCTGTGATCAGAATTGATCACCAGAGCTGGAAAAAGGGGCAGAGCCACAGGGCTGGTGTGGCCCAGATCCAGGGTGAGGCTGCGACGGGCGGCCTCCCAGTTCGGGATGTTCCCAGCGCCTTCCCACCGCTCATGCTTGGAGGGAGAAGGGTCTCAAAATAGCTGTTGCTTCCCCAGCACGGCACTAGGCCAGGGACAGGAATAGACATCTGGGGGTGGCCGCCTCAGCTTCCCTCAGGAGCCCTGGGGGACCGGGAATAGGCAGAGGCCAGACTCCCCCCAATGCGGGGCAGGTGGATAGTGCAGCTGTCAGTATGCAGTGACCCACCTGTGACAATCCGGCCCATGCCAAGTGTTGCCCCACCTGGGCTGGGTGGTCAGCAGGTCACCAGCACTGGCTAGATCCTGGCCAGAACCTGGACTCTTAGACCAGTAGGAAGTGCCCTTCAACACTGGCCCTCACAATCTTCTCTTGGCAGGTGGGGAAACTGAGGCCCGTAGAGAGGTTCACATGCTCGAGATCACAAAGCTGGTTAGAAGCCAAGCTGACGGGAGAGGCAGGCCCTGGGGCTTTGAGAGGCTTTATAGGGTGGTGGTTAAAGGGTTAAAGGACTCAGAATATAGGGGTTCTAATCCAGCCACTACTACTTACATGACCTGTATACATACTCTCGGGCCTCAATTCCATTACCATTACCTATAAAATGGGCACAATAATAGTTCCCAGCTTCTTTAGTGGTTGTGAAGATTGAGTGAATTAATACTTGTGGCTATTATGATTGCTAGTGTTTTCTTATCAGATTCCTCACTCGTTCATCCTTAAGGCATTGGCTGAATACCTGCCGTGTGCCAGGCACAGTGCTAGGCCTAGATCGGCGCAGCTCACGCAGTAGCAAGAAGAGATTAGTTGATATTTCAGGGAATCTGCCATGTGCCAGCTACTATGCAAAGCATTTTTACCTACAGCATCCCATTTATTCCTCATGACAACCTATGAGGAGCCATAATCTTGCCCTATTTTAGGCCTGAAGGGAGTGAGGCTCAGAGAGGTGAAGTCACTCCTCCAAGGTCACACCGCCAGGAGGTTGCAGAGCCAGGATTTGAAACCTAGGCTGCCTGCCTGTAGAGCTCATGCAAACCACTGCATGACACTGTCTCTTTACTGGGGAGACGGACAAAGTTATTCAGTTGGTGCAGTCCAGAGGTTGGGTAGGAGGTTTTTGGTTTTTTTTTTTGGCCGTGCCTCATGGCATGAGGGATCTTAGTTCCCCGACCAGGGATTGAACCCGTGCCCCCTGCAGTGGAAGCACAGAGTCTTAACAACTGGACTGCCAGGGAAGTCCCCGGTAGGAAGTGTTGGATGCATGGAGGAGGGCTGTACTCTACCTCCCTGATTTCTTTCTTCTCCAGGCCCCTCCTAGTAGCCAGGGCCTTTTCAGTGCGGAGGCAGGGGGAGTCCACAGCTGAGTCTCACTCACACAGCAGTCCCATGTCAGATGTGAGCTGGTCCTCAGCCCCCACTACCGAATTCCCACCTCTGTTCCCCTGGGTTTCTCTGAGCACCCAATATATGCCAGGCCTGTGCTAGGCTCTGAAAACACAAGGAAGTCTTCGTCTCTGCCCTGAAATTGCTCAGGATGTGGTGAGAGAAAGAGGTTGCCCAAATGGCAAGAGCAATACAGGGCAGCTGCTGTGATGAGGGTGTAAGAACAGGAGCAAATGGCTGCCGGGAGGAGGTACCTAACTCAGCCTGGAAGTCAGGGAAGGCTTCCTGGAGGCGGTGATGTCTGAACTGAGGCCCAAAAGGAGAAAAATGGTTAGCCAGGAGAAGAAAGAGATGTAGGAAAGAGTGTTCTAGATAGAGGGACAGCTTGTGCTAGGAGAGGAAGTGCTGAATTCTGGGAACTCTGAGGAGCAGGGGCTAAAGGTGGGGGTGAGGGACACTGGGGCTGTAGAGATGGATGGGGACAGTCATTCAGGGACTTGCTGTCCACACTAAGGGGCTTGGATACCATCTGGAGGGCTGAGAGAATGAGATCGGGGGCTAGAAGTTTCCGTCTGGTTTCAAGGGAGTATGGACCTCAGGAGGTTGGACTGAAGGTGGGAAGTTTGATGAAGAGGGTGCTGCCTGGGGGGAAAAGAGAGCCTTGGACTAGGGTGCTGGAGGGGGGGATGGAGAGAAATGGGTGGCTTTGTGAAGGTTTTAGAGGTAGAATTGGTTACCTGTTGCTGCATAATAAATCACCCCCAAACTTTTCGGCTTAAAACAACAACTTATTAGTTTTCATGATTCTGTCGGGTGACAAGGCAGTTCTGATTCATGTGGCTTGGGGCACTGGGATGGCTGGAAGGTACTGAAGTGGCCTCACCCACAGAAGTCTGGTAGTAGGTGTTGGCTGCCGTCAGTTGGGGCTATTGTCTAGGGGGCTTCAGATCACTTCCATGTAGCCTCTCCATGGGGCTTGGGCTTCTTACAGCATAGCAGCTGGCTTCCAAGAAGCGGAAGCTGCCGCGCTCCTTAAGGCCTGGCTCAGAAGTCGCAGAACGTCACTTCTGCTGCATCATAATGATCAAAGCCAGTCCTAAGACCAGCCTCGTTCAAGGCGAGGGGAAATAAGCACTACCTCTTTTATTAAATTTGTACAATTTAGTGGCATTTAGTGCATTCACACTGTTGTGCAACCAACACTTTTCCCTAATTTCAACTTCTTTTTATCAGCTCGTAAGAACACCCTGTACCCATTATGCCATTGCTCTCCATTCCCCCTCTCCTCAGACCCTGGCAATCACTAGTCTGCTTTCTGTCTCTATGGATTTGCCAATTCTAGATATTTCATATAAAAGGAATCAGAAAATATGTGAACTTTTGTGTCTGGTTTCTTTAGCATAATGTTTTTGAAGTTCATCTATGTTGTAGCATGTATCAGTGCTTCGTTCCATTTTGTGGCTGAATTATTGATATATTCTACTGTATGGATATACCACAATTTGCTAATCTATTCATCTGATGGACATTTGGGTTGTTTCCATCTTTCGGTGATTGTGACTAGTGCTGCTATGATCATTTGTGTATAAGTTTTTGTTTGAACACCTGTTTTCAATTCTTTGGGGCATATACTTAGGAGCTGGGTCATGTGGTATGGTTTAACTTTTTGAGGACCCACCAAACTATTTTGCACAGCAGCTGTACCATTTTACACTCCCATCAGCAATGTATGAAGGTTCCTGTTCCTCCATATCCTTGCCAACTTTTTTTTTTAAATTAAAGCAATCCTAGCGGGTGTGAGGTGATATGTCATTGTGGTCTTGATTTGCATTTACTTAATGACCAATGACGTTGAACATCTCTTCATGTGCTTTTTTACCATTTGTATATCTTCTTTGGAGAAATGTACTTTGCTCAGTTTTCAGTTAGGTTGTTTGGTCTTTTTGTTGTTGAGTTGTAAGTGTTCTTTGCATATTCTAGATACTAGATCCTTATCAGGTATATGATTTACAAATATTTCCTCCCATCCTATAGGTTGTCTTTTCACTTTCTTGATAATGTCCTTTGACGCACAAAGGTTTTTACTTTTCATGAAGTCTCATTTATCTATTTTTTCTCTTGTTGCTCATGCTTTCGGTGTCAAATCTAAGAATTCATTGCCAAATTAGAGGTCATGAAGATTCACCCCTGTATTTTCTTCTAATTGTTTTATAGTTTTAGCTTTTTAGGTCATTGATCCAGTTTGTGTTAATTTTGAGGAAACAGGCACAGAGAGGTTAAGTAACTTACCCAATGCCACCCAGCTAATAAGCAGCAGAGCTGAGATTCAAACCCAGGCCATCTGGCTTCATTGTGCTGACTGGAGGGGAGAGCAGTAAATAGGGCAATTTGTTCAGGGAAGAAACACTCTAAAGACATGACATTTGAGTGGAGACACATAAGATGTCAGCCATGGGAAGTCCAGGAGGCTGTGTATATGGAGTGAGGTAGGGGTCTAACTTCATTCTTTTGCATGTGGTTAAGCTCTACCTCTTGACGGGAGGTCAGCATGCCCTTACAGGGAGGGGAGGGATGGTTGGAGGCCATCTTTAGAGACAGTTCAACACAGCAGGTCTTGGTGATGAGTTGCCATGAGGGGCTGGGGAGGGAAGGGGGTGGAGAAGGCAGGCAGGGTGACATCCACCTTTCTGGATTGAGTCAGTGTCACTGGGCAGATGGGGAAGCCTGGGGGAGGAGCAAGACTTAGGTGAAGGGAATAAGAACTCAGTCCTGGACATGCTGAGTTTGAGCTTCCTCAGGCATCCAGGCACCAAATAAATGATCAAGGAAACATGGAAGGATGCTAAGGTTCCATTCATTTAACGAATAGCTGTAGGACTCCTAATACTAATACCACAAAGCATTTACGTGGTGCCAGCCATGGGCCAGGCACTTTGCACTTTTTTTTTTTTTTTAACATTTACTATGTGCTCATTACTTGGTGCTTTACAAATGTTAATCTAAAATTCTTACAAAAATTCAGAGTGATGGGTATTCCTAGCTCCATTTTTCATATTCGAAAACTGAAGCTCAGTTTGTTTCCTCAACCTGTCTGAAGTTGCACAGCAGATTAGCAGCAGAGCCAGAATTTAACCGCAGACCCTCTCTCTTCAAGATCTGGGCTTTTTCACTTTTCAAAAAATTGAGCTATAATGTACATACAGTAAACCAAACAAATCTCAAATTTGTTTATTAAATTTTATATATACCACCTCCTAGGTACAGATGTAGAACATTTCCAGCCCCCTGAAAACTCCCTCTCAGGCATATGTAATTCTCACAGTGACCCTAAGGGGTAGGTATTATTATTGTCCCCATTCTTCAGATGAGGAAACTGAGGCTTAGACAGGTGAAGCCACTTGCCCAAGACCACACGGGGGTGGAATCTGGATTCTAACTCAGGCCTATAGGACTAGGAGCTTGGAGTCCTTTCCACCTCCCCCCACCCCAAGATTTCTCCCAGAGGCCAGACTCCAGACTCTCAGGCCCTCTGAGACCAGGCTGAGGATCACCTTACCCCCCACTGGGCTGGGACTGGACTCAGGCCTGGGGGGTCCCTGAAGGCAGGAGCTGGCCTCTGCTGAAGGATGGAAGTCCCTCATTTGTGGTTTTGTGGGGAGTGCAGGGCCAGGGAGGATGCAGATTTAGGATAAGGAGAGAGGAATGAAACGAGCTCTTCCTTGTGCCGGTCCCCACCGGTCACGGAGGATGAACAGTGGGCAGGAGTCCAGCTGGGGTCCTTTCCCAGCAATAGGCCCTGTGGGAAAAGCTCAACTCTGCCTGGACCTGATTGGCCCGAAGTGAGGAGAGGAGGGGGCTTTGGACCACTTCCTCAGCATCCCGGGAGCAGCTGGGAGGACCCCAGGAGTGTCCTCTGCACCTCTTCCCACCTCTATGTGCCCTGCACCCCTCTGACCTCTTCTCCTGTCCCTGTGCTCCAGCTAAAACTGGCCTTCTTGCTTTCTTTCCAACCTGTCAAGCTCCTACGTGCCTCAGGGCCTTTGTACTCAATGTTCCCTCCATCTGGATCCTCCTTCCTCCTGGACTTCCTAGGGCTGGTGTCTTATCATGCGTCTCCACTCAAATGTCACGTCTTCAGCGTGCTCTTCCCTGTACAAATTGCCCTATTTAATGCCCTTCCCACCAGCCAGCACAAAGGAGCCAGATGGCCTGGGTTTGAATCTCAGCTCTGCTGCTTATTAGCTGGGTGGCATTGGGCAAGTTACTTAACCTTTCTGTGCCAGTTTCCTCAGCTGTAAAGTGGGGCCAATGATAATAGTGCCTACCTCATAGGGTTGTAGTGAGGATGAAACTATTTAACATCTGTTAACAATGTTTGGCCCATTGTAGATGCTTTATAAAAATTTGCTGTTATTCACACAATACTCATCCCATTCTGAAATTATCTTGGTTACTGGTTTGTTTACTTGTTACCCCAGTTAGAAAGTGAGCCCCATGAAGATGCTGGGTCCGTCTATGTTGTCCACTGCTCTGTGCCCTGTACAGTGCCTGGATTGCAGTAATAAACTTGGGTCGAATAAATCGAATGGACGAATAAACCAGGCTGCTAGATGATTCTGCTTGCAGCTCCCCAAACATGCCACGCTCCCTCTCATTTCTTGACCTTTGTGCTTGCCGTTTCCTCTGCCTGGAGCCATTCATTCCCCAGAGGAAGGGAGGGGAGCAATGAAGAAAGACTGCCTTAGGACTTCCCTGGCGGTCCAGTGGTTAAGACTCTGCGCTTCTAATGCAGGGGGTGCGGGTTCAATACCTGGTCGGGGAACTAAGATCCCACATGCTGCAGGATCCCACATGCTGCAGGAAAAAAAAAAAAGACTGCCTTGCAGCTGCCCAGGTCTCTCTCTTACCCCCTCCTCACTGCCCCCTACATGAGGCATCCACAAGAGAGCAGTGAGTGAGAATCTAGACGCTCTGGGACTAGAATCACCTGTCACTACCCCCGTGTTCTGAAACTGAGGAAACAGGCCCAGAGAGGAGAAAGGACTGGACCAAGGTCTCACAGCCAGCTGAGGGCAACATTCTCCCCACTGGACCCCACGTATGTCACCTGGAGGCTATTTTCAGTGTCCATGCTGGTCCTGCCTCCCTGCATGGGGCCTGGAGACAGGTGGTGAGTGAAGGGCTTTGGGTTACTGCCCTCCCCCCCAGGGAGTAGGGGCCAGGGCAGCCGGGCCTAGTGAAGGGACACACTTCTGACGCTTCTACTTAGTAACCATGTGGCCTTGGGCTCTCTGAGCCTCAGTTTACTCCCCTGGACAACGAGGAGATGAAAACCCACCCTCTGGGGTCACTAGAAAGATTTGTATTAAAAGTCCTCAGGGAATTCCCTGGCGGTCCAGTGGTTAGGACTCAGCGCTTTCACTGGGGCCTGGGTTCGATCCCTGGTCGGGGAACTAAGATCCCGCAAGCTGTGTGGCATGGCCAAAAAAAAAAAAAAAAATCCTCATGTATCGAGCACTTATTCTCAACTACCCCACGGGGCAGGTATGAATTTTATGCCCATGTTCCAGATAAGGAAACTGAGGCTCAGAATGGGGGCACAGTGACTTGTCCAGGATCACAGAGCCAGCAAAAAATAGAACAGGGATTCGAATCCAGCAGGCTGACGACAGAGCTCACATTCTCAGCCGGTGCACCAGCCCTGGGCACACAGCAGGCACCCAACAGGCACCCAACAGAGGGTAGCTACGGGTACCCCTCTGACTGAGGCCCTAGGAAAGCCTCGAACCATCTTTGAGGACAAGAGCCCCTCCCTGAAAACCACACCTTTTGTTCATTTCCCTCCCCTCCAATCCCCGCTTGGAGACAGGAGGGCTCTCGCAACCTCTCTCTGATGGATTTTCGGATTATCCCCACCTTGATTAGTTCCAGAGTCTCCTGGCAGAAGCAGGAGTTATTCCGGGGCCTTGATGGCTCCCTCTGGCCTCACTCCCCCTCCCCCGCACCCGGTAGCAAACACCTCTGCTTCCAACTGCACACGTTAGGGTTCGTTAGCTGCCTCCCCACCGCTCACTTTCTGCCCCTGCAGCTCAGACTCGAGCCTGACACCTGCTCTCCGCTCCCCGCTCCCCGCTCCACAGCCGCTTCTGCCTCCCCGCGATTTGGTAGGGTGGGGATATCAACTCTTTCCTAATCCTTGGTCCCCAGACTTTGCCTCACTTGGAGTGGTGACCCTCCCTCCAATTTCAGGATTTTTCCAGCAAAACGTCACACACCATTTGGATGCAAGTATTTTCTCCCTGTTCCTTTTGGTATCCAGTCCCCAATGTCATTCAGCCTGGGATGGGAGTAGCTCAGAAATTTCCAAGGCTAAATTTTATGGTATGTAAATTTTACCACAGTTAAAAAAAAATTCCCAAGGGGACTCAGGATGGGGGGGCGGCGGGGGGGGGAACGGGTAATGTTATGTCACAGAGAGCGGGGCTGACGTCACAGGGACGCGGCATGGGTTCTGCTGTCCCTGTCTGTTCTCTCTGTGCCTGGCTCTCCCTTCCAGTTCTGAGCTCTGCCAGGGCCGCCCGCAGGCCTTGCTTGCTTTTCAAAAATAAATCTGGAGTCTCTCACGGAGGTGGGGGGCTGCTTCCTTGGTGTCCCACCCAGTCTGTGTGTTAATCCTTTCAAGGCAAGACTCCCTGAAGCCGACTCAGGCTGGGCCAGGGGCAGGTCATTGGTTGTCTGTCTGAAGTAGTTCAGATGCTAACATCTGGGTCTAGCATCCATTACCTTCAAGGTAGCAGGGTCCTCCCCGGTGCCCATCAAGTCGTTCATTCATTCAGACATTCAGCAAGCATCATTAACGCCTGCTATCTGCAGAGCACACCTCTGGGTGGCCTCTATTCTTTTCTCATTTGTTTCTGAGATATCTCCCTGCTTCTCTTTGAATTTCCACTTCCTTCCCTAAAGTGGGGGATCTTAATTAGGGTGGCCAGTCAGTCCCACAAGGAAACAGATGGCATGTTCAAATTGGGCAGTTTCAGGAAGGCTGAATAAAGGGACAGTTTAGGTGTGAGCAGGGGGTAAGGAAAGTGCTGTCAGGCCTGGCAGGCTGGGCCCAGGGAGCAGTTCTACTACCCAGAAGGAGATGTGTGGAGAGAACCTGTGATCTTCTGCTGAGGGAGCAGCCAGCCTGAGGTGCCCTGTAGGGAGGGAGCAGAGGAATAAACATCCTGACCTATGAATGGATAAAAAAGATGTGGCACATATATACAGTGGAATATTACTCAGCCATAAAAAGAAACGACATTGAGTTATTTGTAGTGAGGTGGATGGACCTAGAGTCTGTCACACAGAGTGAAGTAAGTGAGAAAGAGAAAAACAAATACTGTATGTTAACACATATATACGGAATCTAAAAAAAAAAAAGGTTCTGATGAACCTAGGGGCAGGACAGGAATAAAGACGCAGACTTAGAGACTGGACTTGAGGACACGGGGAGGGGGAAGGGTAAGCTGGGACAAAGTGAGAGAGTGGCTTGGACACATATACACTGCCAAATGTAAAATAGATAGCTAGTGGGAAGCAGCTGCATAGCACAGGGAGATCAGCTCAGTGCTTTGTGACCACCCAGAGGGGTGGGATAGGGAGGGTGGGAGGGAGATGCAAGAGGGAGGGGATATGGGGATATATGTATACATACAGCTGATTCACTTTGTTATACAGCAGAGACTAACACAATATTGTAAAGCAATTATACTCCAATAAAGATGTTAAAAAAAACCCAAAAACATCCTGGCCTGCCTCTTCCTTCCCCTTTCCACCTCCTCCTGGGGCTCCCCATTGGCCAAACCTGATTAGAAGTCAGGGGATGTTGAGTCTGAAGAGGTCAGTCTCCCTGGGCACAGAGCAGGGTGGGAAAAGGTGCAGAGTGTTCCTAGATGGACAGATGGAGGATTATCGACTTATCACTATCTGGTTAGTAATAGTAGAAGTAGTAGTAGGTCCCATGAGACATGCTCAATAAATGTCAGCTACTATTATCAGTGCTTGTATTAGTTATTTACTGCTGTGTAACAAGTTACCCCAGGGACGCCCCTGGTGGTCCATTGGTTAGGACTCTGCGCTTCCACTGCAGTGGGCGTGGGTTTAATCCCTGGCTGGGGAACTAAGATCCCACAAGCCATGCAGCCAAAAAAAAGGTTACCCCAAAACTTAGTGGCTTAAAACAATAAACATGTATTACCTCACACAGTTCCTGTGGGTCAAGAATTGGGAGCAGCTCAGCTGGATTGTCCTGGCTCTGTCTCTCCTGAGGTTACAGCCTAGCTGTTGGCCGCTCATCTCATAATTTCACTCCTGAGGCTGGCAAGCCTGGCGCTGGCTGTTGGCAGGAGGCTTCAAGTTTTTTGCCATCCAGATTTCTCCACAGGGCTGCTTGAGAGTCCTCATGGTGTGGTGGGTGGCTGGCTTCCCTCAGAAAGAATGATCCAAGAGCAGAATCCTCAAGATGTTTTCTGACCTCGTCTCAAAAACCACAGACCATCATTTCGACAATACCCTGTAGGTTTCACAGGTCAGCCTATTCAATGTGGGGGGTGGGGGCAGATGGGGGCAGGAATGCCAGGAGGCAGGTATCATTGGAGGCCTTCTTGGAGGTTGGCTACCCCAGTTCCCAGTACATTCACTCATTTAATCCTTTCCAAATCCCTAGGAGGTTATCCAAACAAAACAAAACAAAACAAAAATCCCTATGAGTACTATTATTATTATTGTCACTTTTCTGTTTAGGAAACAGAGGCACAGAAATGTGAAATAACTTGCCCAAGATTAAACACCTAAGCGGCAAACCCAGGAACTGAATGCAGATGGAGTATTTTTTTCAATCAATTTTATTGGGCTATAATTTACATACAATAAAAACACTACAGTAGAGATATAGACCATTTTCATCCCCCCCACCCCCCGAAATTTTCCTTCATGCCCTTTGCTGTCAATCCTCCTGGACCCTGCTCTAGGCAAGCTCTGATCTGCTTTCTGTGACTATAGATTGCTTTGTCTGTTCTAGAACTTCATATAAATGAAACCATTCAGTATGTTTTTTGTGACTGGCTTCTTTTGTTGAACAAAAATGCTTATGAGGTCCATCTACATTGTTACATGTATTGGTAATTCTTTTTTTTTATTGCTGAGTAGTATTCCACTGCATAGATATAGCGTAAGTCTTTTTTAAAATAAATTAATTTTATTTATTTATTTATTTTTGGTTGCATTGGGTCTTCGTTGTTGTGCGCAGGCTTTCTCTAGTTGTGGTAAGCAGAGGCTACTCTTCGTTGCGGTGCGCAGCCATTGAGGTGGCTTCTATTGTTGCGGAGCACGGGCTCTAGGCGCGCGGGCTTCAGTAGTTGTGGCATGGCACGTGGGCTCAGTAGTTGTGGTGTGTGGGCTCTAGGGCACGTGGGCTTCAGTAGTTGTGGCTCACGGGCTCTAGAGCACAGGCTCAGTAGTTGTGGCACACGGGCTTAGTTGCTCCACAGCATGTGGGATCTTCCCGGACCAGGGATCAAACCCATGTTCCCTGCATTGGCAGGCAGACTCTCAAACACTGTGCCACCAGGGAAGTCCCCAGTGAATTGTTTTTAATGTTTGTGCTTTTGTGTGTCCTAAGAAATCTTTGCCTACCCCTAGGCCACAAAGGTTTTCTCCTAAAAATTTTATAGTTTTGGTCTTTCCATTTAGGTCTCTGATCCATTTTGAGTTAGTTTTTATGTATGATGTGAGGTAGGGGTCATAGTTCATTTTCTCTTCTGTGTTGATATGTTTCAGTACTAACATCCTTTCTCCACTGAATCATCGTGGAACTTCATTAAAATAATCAATTGATTGTATTTATGTGGATCTATTTTTTGGACTTTATTCTGTTTCATTGATCTATATGTCTACCCTTATGCTAATATTACATTGTCTTGATTACCACAGATTCATAGTAATTCTCAAAATCAAGTAGCATTAAGTGCTGCAGTTTTGTTCCTGTTTTTCAAAATTGTTTTGGCTACTCTAGTTTGTTGCATTTCCATATGCATTTTAGAGTCTACTTGATAATTTCTACAAAAAAAAAACAAAAACAAACCCCTGCTGGAATTTTGATCAGGACTGTATTGAATCTAAGATCAACCTGGGGAGAGTGGCATTTTATACATGAACATGGTATATCTCTCCATTTATTTAGGTCTTCAATTTCTCTCAGTAAGGTTTTATAGTTTTCAGACTGCAAATCTTGCACATGTTTTGTTAAATGTATCTCTAAATATTTTATGTTTTTTGATGCTATTGGAAATATTTTTATACATTTAACTTCTCGATTGTTCCTTGCTAGTACAGTCCACCCTCCTGTATCCAGGGGTTCTGCAACTGCAGATATGGAAGGCTGACTGTATCATCCCATTTCATATAAGGGACTTGAGCATCTGTGGATTTTGGTATCCATGGGCAGGGTGGTGGATCCTGGAACCAATCCCCTGTGGATACCAAGGGACAACTATATATAGAAACACATTATATATTCACTTTGTATCCTTTGATCTTGTTAAATAAAATGATTAGTTCTAGTTTTGTTTTGTAAATTCCTTAGGCTTTTCTACATGCGTAATCATGTCATCTGAAAATAAAGACGATTTAACTTTGTCCTTTTTCCTTTTTATTTTTTCTTGCCTTATTTTCCTGGCTAGGACCTCCCAATGTTGCATGAAGTGGTGAGAGCAGATATTCTTGCCTTGTTCCCAGTCTCAGGGGGGAAAGTGTGTAGATTTTCAGCATTATATATGTGAGGTATTTTGAAGCCTTGCCTTTTAATGGGTTAAGGAAGTTCTCTTCTATTCTGACTTGTTTGTTTTTGTTTTTATATCATGATTAGGTGTTAATTTTATCAAATGTTTTTTTCATATCAATTAACATGACCATGAAGTCAACCCAGATATGTATATATATTTAAATTGAGGTGAACATAAAATTAACATACAATTAACCATTTTAAAGCAAACAATTCAGTGGCATTACACAACCACCATCTCTATCCAGTTCCAAAATATCTTTAGTCACTGCAAAAGGAAACCCTGCACCCATTAAGCAGTTACTACTTCCCATTCCCTCTCCCCAAGATCCTGGCAACCATCAATTTGCATTCCTTCTCTATGGATTTGCCCATTCTGGACACTTCATATAAATGGAATACTCGACCTTTCATGTCTGGCTTCTTTGACGTTGCATAACATTTTTGAGGCCTATCCACATTATAGCATGTGTCAGTACTTCATTCCTCTTTTTGGCTGAATAATATTCCATTGTATGGACACACCACAATTTCTTTACCTAGATAGTTTTTTTTATTTTATTGAGGTATAGTTGATATACAATGTTGTGTTAATTTCTGCTGTACAGCAAAGTGACTCAGTTATACATATATGTGCATTCTTTTTTTTAATATTCTTTTCCATTACGGTTTATCATAGGATATATATTTTTTAATAAATTTATTTATTTATTTATTTATATTTTTGGCTGCGTTGGATCCTCTTTGCTGCCCGCGGGCTTTCTCTAGTTGCAGCGAGTAGGGGCTACTCTTTGTTGCGGTGCGCGGGTTTCTCATTATGGTGGCTTCTCTCGTTGCAGAGCATGGGTTCTAGGTGTGCAGGCTTCAGTAGTTGTGGCTTGTGGGCTCTAAAGCGCAGGCTCAGTAGTTGTGGCGCACGGGCTTAGTTGCTCTGCAGCATGTGGGATCTTCCCAGACCAGGACTCAAACCCGTGTCCCCTGCATTGGCAGGCGGATTCTTAACCACAGCACCACCAGGGAAGTCCTATGATATTGAATATAGTTCTCTGTGCTATACAGTAGGACCTTGTTGTTTATCCATTCTATATACAAAAGCTTACATCTGCTAACCCCAACCTCCCACTTCATCCCTCCCTCAACCCCCTCCCCCTTGGCAACCACCAGTCTGTTCTCTATGTCCATGATTCTGTTTCTGTTTCATAGATAGATTCACTTGTGTCATATTTTAGATTCCACGTATAAGCGATATCATCTGATACTTATCTTTCTCTCTGTGACTTATTTCACTTAGCATGATTATCTCTAGTTGCATCCATGTTGCTGCAAATGGCATTATTTTGTTCTTTTATATGGCTGAGTAGTATTCCATTGTATATATGTACCACATCTATTTTTTTTTATAAACTTTATTTATTTATTTATTTATTTATTTTTGGCTGCATTGGGTCTTCGTTGCTGTGCACAGGCTTTCTCTAGTTGTGGTGAGTGGGGGCTACTCTTTGTTGTGGTGCACGGGCTTCTCATTGTGGTGATTTCTCTGTTGCGTAGCATGGGGTCTAGGTGCACGGGATTCAGTAGTTGTGGCACACAGGCTCAGTAGTTGTGGCTCATGGGCTCTAGAGCGCAGGCTCAGTAGTTGTGGTGCATGGGCTTAGTTGCTCCGCAGCATGTGGGATCTTCCCGGACCAGGGCTCAAACCTGTGTCCCCTGCATTGGCAGGCGGATTCTTAACCACTGCACCACTAGGGAAGTCCCATGTACCACATCTTCTTTATCCAGTCGTCTGTCAATGGACATTTAGGTTGCTTCCATGTCTTGGTTATTGTGAATAGTGCTGCTCTGAGCATAGGGGTGTATGTATACACAGATAGATTCTTCTTTTTTAAAAAATTTATTTATTTAATTTATTTTATTTTTGGCTGCACTGGGTCTTTGTTGCCGCACGCAGGCTTTTTTCTAGTTGCGGTGAGC